>NC_046186.1:1708469-2908469 GCF_011004875.1 Balearica regulorum gibbericeps | reverse complement strand
GCATTCCCATTTATCACATTTTCCCAGGTTTCAACATCAAATCACCAGTTCATTAAATTTGGGGGTATCTGGAGTTGGCATTTTAGCCTGCGGTGCTATTTGCTGAAGACAGGCAAAACACATTACATTTTTATTAGTATTATTAGTGCAAATGCAGCTGGAAAATTTAGATCTGAGTTTGGACTAGGAGCTCGGCCAGTGTCTGGATCACTAGAACGTGCCTTGAAGCTGTACAGCTCCTGGTGAGAGAGCAGGTGAAGAACAGAAAAAATGTGGATGGGCAGAAAAGCAAAAAAATGTGGCTTTTGCAGGTATCTCCTCTGCAAAAGTGGGCAAGAACAACATAATTCAGCACATGAAGCCATAACATATTCCAGCCTTTGAAGTCAAGGCAGTTCAGCTGTGACCCATCACGAATCTCAGAAGTAATAGGAGATAAACGTACTAGGAGATAAACGCTGCGAACATTAGACAGCTCTCTAACTGCATTCTTCAGAGTACGGCAATTGCCACTGTGCTGGGTTTTTTCACTTTTCTAGGACTACAAGCTTGTCTTGCAACCGTTAAACATACTCTCTTGCTAATTTTGTATTTTTCAAGTTCTCTAGAGATTCTCCATTTTCTCCATGGACAGAAAAGCCATGTTGTTTTCAAACAAGTGAAATCCAAATTCAAATCTTTATCTGAGGAAAGAACTGCTCAAATACAATGCAACGCGCCTGGTAAAACCAGTCGCTTTGAAACACGCTGTGTCAGCAAACTGAACAGCTGGTAAAAATAATAAAAATTTTTGGTAAGATGAGAAAATTCTCGAGAGCCTCATCCTACGAGCACATAAATTGCTAATATTACCTGGCCCTGCGTTGCTGGGCCACTGTAGGGGAGAAGCACCCCAGCCAAAGCGTAGCTGTAAGAAACTTCACCACCATAAACAGGTTTATGGAGTGATCAGAGCCTGGCTGTCGAGTTGGGATCCCCTCTGGGTAATACAGGAAAGAGTATTAGGTCCTGTAGTGCCATGATATTTATGCCCAGGACTTTGAACTTTGGAATAACTTTAAAAAAGTGGGGGCTGTCTACAAAAAGTTTGTTTCAGGTTTTACTCTGTTATAATCTAGTATTGCAAGAAGACTTCAAGAGTTCATTTATTTGTCCGGGGATATTGCTCACAGCGAGGGCAGGAGGCCACGCTTTAAAAGTCCATCCCAGGATCAGTAAAATTCACAGTTATGAATGACCCTGGAAATGATCAATCCTTTGATTTTATAAAAGTCCTATTAAAATAATAGAGCACAGAAAGTGCTTTGCTAAAATTAATGTGAGTCTCCTGAACCTGCACAAAGTATTGCATGAGAAATTTCAGTAATTCCTTTGAAAAAAAAAAAAATATAACAAGCAGAATTTTGACACAACTGATTTGGAAAAATTTATTTTCTGCTTTATCCAGATTTTTTGACCTGTTGTTAACACTGATTTCCCTTGGTGCTTTCTTTCTCAATTACAGCTGAAAGAAATTTATAACAAACTTGTCTTCTGTTTTTGCCTATAAGTGCCTACAAATTTCCACTACATTTATATATTTGTATCTTCAGACTGAGAAGCAAGATAAACCTGAAGTCAAAATTAGCAGATCAGAATAAAACTCGTTACCCCAGGGACTGGACAACCCAAAAATCTATGAAAAACGTATGACAGCAACAGGTTTTATTTTTTAAATGTTTCGTCAAATACTTTTGTGCTGGGGACCTGATCACTGAAGATGCTCAAGAGCTGCTGGGTGCCCTAAATGCCTCCCAGGCTCTGACTGGGACTGTCCCAGTTGGTACTCAGCTTCTTGCAAAAATGGACCCCAGTGACACTTAAGAGTTTGCATACAACTAACTAAACACTGATAAGATCCTCTGTTTTAGTTTTCCAACGCCTGAATGATTTATGGGCAGAAACTAGGTCTACAGCAAATTCATAATTGATGCATCTCTTTTGATACAGCCTAACAAATGAAAAAAATGGATTTAAAATATGCTTGATTTGTTACTCGTTATGGTTTGGAAGAAGACATCCAAAAGACTGTCATCTTTTCTGCCTTGCCCCGAGATATAATTATATCTAGATGATCTGAGATCTAAACCATTCATACCTTCATCTAGATAAAACCAAAAGCCAACTTCGTCCATTGCACCCTGGTGATACACACACCCTAGGCATCACAGTTATGTGGGACCCATGAAATCCTTTTAACTTGGTTACTTCTAAACAATCAATTGTAGTTAGCTGCTTATTAAAAAAAAAAAATAATAAATGAGAGGAAGGACCTGATTTTCTTCTCTCCCCATCACTGCTTTAATCCCTGCTATGATCAGGTGGGTACAGCAAATAACTGTGGCTCCTCAACCTGATGAAAATAGTGTTGCATTCAGAAACTCGATAAATGAATGGGAGGGACAAGTAATGCCTCTCCCCCAAGGATGTTTTGTTAATTAAATTAGCATTTAAATAGCCAGAGCTAATCTGGGAAGTCAGCCCCTCATTACAGTAACTAGGAAGGGGGAAAAGAGCTGGAGACAATTCCCTACAAGATGGGGTTAAGTTGGCGTTTCACAAACTATTTGCCCAGCCTGTCCCTCCCAAGTGAAAGCTGCCACCCCCCTCCTTTTCCTCCCAGCATAATTAGCATGTTCCAGTGCTGTGAATGGAAACAATATCCTCCCTCCAAGCTGTGCCCCTCCAGGGAGATGCTTCCCACAGATTGTGAAACAACCGAGCCAGGGAAAGGGCTTGTCAAGGAATTCACAGTGGAGTAATTACACTGAGGTAGCTTGTGCCAGTGCAAGATGAGTTGCATTGCTGTAAATTCATTGCAGGAGGTAGGGGCTTGCAGAAAGGAAAAGTCCAGAGGCAGGACTGCAGAGAGCCATGAGAAGTTATTGCTCCCGCGTGCCTTCCCCGAGCCCCGATAAAACCCGACGTCGGAGCTGAGGACGGTTCTTTGGGCTCTGAGGATGTCCCCATCTTTGAAGAAGTTTGCAGAAAGTAGCAACAATTATATGTGAATTAGAACTGAAGGAAGGCTAAAAGAGTGATTTTTTTCAGAGTTTAAAATAAATTCTTCATTCCAAGTAGAAAACTGGAGCAAAGCTTGCAAGAATTGTATGTTTGCATTTGTTATTGTCCCTGTAGTTGAAAGACGCTGGCACCTCTTTCTACCAAATAAAGAGGTGGTATGCAAACCTTTCCCCAAGAGTCTTACTGTTTAATTTTACATATAACAGAGAGGCCAGTGGTAACTAGGACCAGAGGAGAAGATGCAGGAGGATTGGATTTGGGTGACACCTGCTATCCCCAGCAGCATGCGCATCTGGCGGGTTTCACCCCACTTATTTAAATCAGATTCCAGGTGACTCAACCTGACATAAAAAAACCCCAAAACAAACAACCCACCCTCCACTTGCTGCACAGGGCTCCCAGCTGTAAAGCCATGATTATATTTATCTCCATCGCGAAGTACTCGGTTTCAGAAAACGTTGGTGCGGTTTGCTGAGGCCCCAGCTGGAAAATACCACAAGAAGTTCAAAGCCTGGTTTCATCCTGTAATCGGATCCTCAAGTTCACAAGTGCAAGAACCAACTGTGCAGGCTGAAAGCGGGACGTCCCCTTTCCCTACCAGAAAGCCTCCGTGGCGCGGGGCTGAACCGCCAGTGCGGCGTGCCGAGGAGCCGATGTTTTCTGCTGCTGTGGACAAAAAACTTGATTTTTATTTCAAGTTTTTGCCACCCTGCTTGGTCTGACTCGCTGATATTTAATTTAATTTTATTTTTTTTTAACTTCAAGACAACTTTCTAACTGAAGATGCTCTGGCAGTCTTCTTAAGAACATGGACATTAATCCCAGTGTCACTTAAATGCCAACTCCATATTCGTTTTCTCTCTGCCTTGACAAGATATTCTTCAGGTCAGCCAGGCATGAAATGCTAGATATTAAATTCAATTCTTCTGGGTAAAAAGTGCTGCCTTCTGAAATCTTATCTCAAGACCACTTGGAAATGTGTTATTTATTTATTTCTGTCATAAAACCTCATTTGATGTTGAAGGGCCAAAGGATTATAATTGTGTGTGGGTTTTTTTCCTGTCCTTGCTGAAATCTGGCCTTTCAAAATAACTGAGAGAATCCTTGTTTTGAACTAAAATAGCAGCTGCAAGGGTTTTCAACCGTGACCATTTAAATGAGGTTTGGGGGTTTTGGGTTTTTTTTGATCTTTGCATTATAGTTTCATTCTCGGTCTTTGCAATCAGTGGCTGCGCTTGAGCAGTCGAGCCGTCTAATGGGGATAAATTGTAATATTGTTCAAACCGTCTCCGATTATTACTCTTGAGCTCTTTTAGTGAGCCACCTTCATTAAGCGGATAGTAACGGGCCCATTAATTACTGTGTTGGCAGAACACCAGAGGTTGCTCGGTGAAGCCAGGCTCAGCCATCACCGAAAACCACGCTCTGTACGCCAGGTTATGGCGTGTGGTACTCAACGCCACGCGATTTCTAACGGACAGAAACCCCGCAGACCAGCAAAGCAATGCTGTCTGGCTTTGTTACTCCCAGAGTAAATCTTGCGGTGAGGTTTTTGGTCTCAGCGGTGACGCTGCTGTCAGCTCGGCATGAAATATTCCAGTATTACCCCAAAAAGGGCCTGAGGCACTGGTGGGGACTGGGGTGCGAGGAGGTCACCTGCAACCACCCAGGGGATGAGTGGCAGGACCTGGAGTGGCCCTGAGCCCCCCGTCAGTGCCCTGTTGTTCAACACAACCCACAAACGCCATTTGGGGTGCATCCCCCCGAAACGCCTCAGTTCTAGAGGACTACATATCCCAGCATGCAATGCTTCCCGGCCAGGCGTGGCTGCGGGCCGGACTACAGCTCCCAGCGTACAGCGCGCCACTCTGCTCCCCCCGCCCTCCCGGCGAGCCGCCGCGCTGCACGCTGGGAGCTGTAGTCCGGCCCGACGTTGGTCACGCACGGTGCCTCCCTCCCACCGCCCCCGGTCTCACCCCCCCCGCCCCGCTCCGCGCTCCTCCCCGCGCCGCCGGGTGTCCCTCCGTAGACGGAAGCCGAGGAGGGACGAGGGAGCCGGGGAGGTTGTAGCGGTGCGATGGGGGACTCCAAAGTGAAGGTGGCGGTGCGCGTCCGCCCCATGAACCGGCGAGGTGAGACCCTCCTCCCTCAGCGACCCCCCTCCCCTCCTCTCCCCCTCCCGGCGCTCGCCGCGGTGTGTGTGAGGGGAGCGGGCCTGAGGGGCAGAGCGGGGCGGGAGGCCGGGGGGTGCCTCTCCCCGTAGGTGTCTGTAGGGGCAGGGGTGCCTGCGGGTGGGTGTCCAGGTGTGTGTCCCGGCGCGGGGGCGTGTTTATAGGTGTAGGTGTTTATTTATTTATTGTGCACGCGTGTGTAGGTACAGGTAGGTTTGTGGGCGAAGCCGAGGTGCTCTCACGATGCAGCTGACTTCACTCCCCTCTCCTGACATCTTTTTCCTAAACCCGCCCTGTTTTTATGGTTTGAGGTTTTTTGTTTGTTTTGTTTTGTGTTTTTTACCCCCTCCCCACACGTTGCACCTGCTTTACAACTGGGCTGTGCCCTGTTCCCTGCTGGGAGAAGTCTTCCTGCTTTCTGGGATTTTTGGGGGGAAAATACCTCTTTTTCCGTATTTTTTCCTGTGCTAATTCAACTCTCAGCTCTGTAACCTCTCTTCTTACCCCTCGGTGATTGAGTGGGACGGAGTTAACCAGATGACAGAGGCACTATAAGGACAAAAGAAACAAAAACAAATAAGAAAGCGTGGAAGAGGAAGCATGAATTTACAGGAGAACATTTTTTTTGTTGTTGGGTTGGGTTGGTTTTTTTCCCCTCAGCGAAACTTGCCTAAGGGTTATGTTAATCAGACCGCGGTCTGGGCATCTGTTTAAATGTTTATTACTTGTCGTAATTAGAAAAACTTGCTCTAAGTTATGAGGAAGCAAGTACGAAAAGGCAACTTCAGCCAAGGAATGGGAAGGTGAAGATGGCAAAAATCCAAGAAATGTGTAGGGTGGCTTTTTTTTTTCCCCCCACATTCTCACAGAAGTATGCCAATAATTCCTTTTGGGGAATGGGAATCAAGTGAAGTCAGTTTACTAGCTGAAGCAAGAAGTGTGTGTGTAGGGGAAACGCTTTATCTTCTCTGTGATCTGAAACAAAATAAGTCTTTAACTCCTTTCAATAAATAAGGGGAAAAAAAAAAAGTAAAGCATTGAATAAAGTATTTCTGTACCTTTTAAAATAAAAGCAAGGGAATGTCAAACTGAGTTCAAAAGAGCTGTCGAATCCCACATGCAAACCAGAGGAGATGGAATTGATGTCCTTGAGTTCTGGTGGGTTAGGGCAATCGAGGATATTTTGACCAAAATCTACATTTTCTTAAATTTCAGGCAGCAGTTTGCAAAACTGAGGAGGGACCCATCCCTGTGGAGAATTGCCGAAAGGAGATTAAGTGACAGTGTGGAGGCGTTGGTGGGAGCTGGGATGGAAAGGAGCTGAGAAGTGGTGCCTTGTTTCAGTGATAGATGTGGCCTTTCCTCTTGCTTATGTTCCTTTCCTGTCATAGGTCATTTCCTTGGCTGTGACCCAGGCATCTTCTGACTGTGTAGTGTGCTTTACCCCTACAATAATTCAGGTTGGAAGGGACCTCTGGAGGTCTCTAATCCGACTCTTTGCTCAGAGCAGGTCAAATTAGATATGGTTGCACAGGGCCTTATTCGGTCAGGTTTTGAATTTCCAAGGATGAGCAATGCACCTCTCCCTCTTGGTGTATATTCTACGTATGTCCAGCCTCAGTTTGTGCACCTGTACTGGTCTTCAAGCTGTTTCCAGCTAGGGATTGAATTCTGCAGAAAATTCTGGGGAAGAAGTGCTGGAAGTAAAGGGGAAAACCAATGGAAGATAATAGATTTTGAGCATTATATCTATTTGAAGCCTTGCTGGGGAATATCGTAACACTGAGCTGCATAAATCTGGGAGAACAGGAAAGTGTATCTTGCTATCAGAGCTATTTTATTCTGTATAAACTTAAAAATGTTATGGGCCAGAGAGGATGGCTGTAGCCTGGTTGTTAGGAGGCTCATCCAGGAGTGAGAGATATTTGAGTATCAGTCCTTGCTGTTTGTCAGGGAGAAGAGGGACCCGAACCCTGCGCTCTTGGCGCGTTGCTTGGCAATCAGGGCGTACCTCCTCTCTGTAAGAACCGCTTTGCAGCTATGAGCATCCTGTTATTTTGTAGAGCGATACCTAAATCCATGTAAGTCTAGCCTAAAAGATCAATGCCTTTTTCTCCCTGAAACAAAATGTCCTAGAATTGATTTTTTTAAAGTGGATTATTTGTCACAGCCCAGATGTTTTGGTCTGTTCTAAAAACTGATAGCTCCATGCAGCATTTCTGATGCTTCTAGAATTTATAGAAACGGTGATATGAAGCCTAGTACTTTTCTTACCTACTTGATGTTAGATTTAAGCATTTGTGTAACTGGTTCTCTGAGGAGTCATCCCGTTGTAAGACTTCTGTGGCTTTGCTTTTTTAATAAGCTTTGAGGCAAGAGGGAGCTTTCTTGGAAGCTCTCTAATATGCACTTTGTTCTAAGTAGTATTTGTATGAACTTCTGGGGCTTTGGACCTGAAGCAAGTATTTGTTTTCTTCAGGATCACGAGTAATGTTCTTTCCTTCCCTCTGTACCAAAAAGCTTAAAACTGCAAACCTGTCAGATGGTTACAACTGTTGAAATTTAAGTTTTAAAATATTCTCAGTGTTTACTTGTGGTGGTGGTGGTGATCTTTAGTGTTTGAATTATGAATTTCTTTAGGCGAGGGTTTATTAGGTTAATAAAAGTGGTATGTTTAACTATTACTAATTTACACAGCTCATAAAAGTGTAAAAGGTTCCTTGCGTGCACGTTGAAGGGATTTCTGTATCAAATAGTTGGTTATTCACAGTATTCACATTCCAAGGTGATGGTATTGAGGGTCCTGTTTCATTCTCATGCAAAGTGGTAATCTATGAAGTAAGTTTATAGTACTAATTTTTGGCAGTGAGGGAAAGCATTCATAGTTGTGTTTGCTTTTCTTGGGGGTTTGCATCTAGGTTACTTTTTTGCATCTTGCTTCAAATTAGACCCCAATCGTGCACACTGTGCATGGAAGCCACGCTTTGGTAAAACTACTACTATGTCAACGCGCTTGCAGCGTCACATCTGAAGTTGTGGGCTCTGCTAGGTAGCAATTGTGACTTTTTATTTTTTTTTAGCATACTTTCTACTTTGCAAACTGGGCTCTCGATTAGCATGCTATTATGTATTAAACAATTCAGTACTATTTTGTTAGATAAGACTTAGTCTTCTGTTTTCTTGGTTTAGTCATTCACTAAAGTATTTCCTAGCGCACTGCTTTTTTCAGATGGGTTTTTGATAACAATCAGCAAGTTCTTTTGCTGTTGTATTTTAGAGTTGCAGTGGATTTCCTTTTATGAATGTTGTCAGTGTTTGTCTTCACTTAGCAGATACTCGTTATATTTCAGATAAATGCTGTGCAAAGCTCAAGCCATCCCATGAAGCAAAGCAAAAGACAGCTGGAGGCTTTTTAATTAAGATTTGTCTTACTGAATATTTTGTTTTCAGGTGATGTTGATGTACGGGCATCCCATAAGTACATTTAAATCCTTGTGTTTCCCTGTGCCTTTGAATCAATTTAGTGTAGTGTTAATTAAAATATAACATCTTTTATCAGTACTAAAAGAATATGACTTCTGCTCAAGGGTATGGCTGCTGACACCTTAAGCCAGTCAAAACTACTGCTATTGTGTTGCTACATCTCACTTGAGTTAATGCTTTTCTGTTTGAACAAGAAAGGCAGGAAACTTAACTGCCAAAAAAAAAAAAAAAAACACCCCACAAAAAACCCGTGTTTAGTGTTTTGAATGGATTTATTGAGGAGCAGTAGAAGTACCAGTGCTGGCACAAGGCTGGGCAGGGCGGGTAGTTGCATTGCACAGCTCAGGTGGGGAGTGGTGGTGTGGGTGTGCCAGGTTAGGTTTAAGCTGTATGCGACCAGAGCCTGTATTCAGGCAATGTCACCAGATCAAACTCTTTGTAGGAGTGTGGTGTAAGACTTATAGCTTCCAGTTTGAATATCTAGGTTTCCTGTAGGTACACATTCAGGTATCTGTTATGTTAATGTGTATATTCATCCAGATTAGTTTCTATGTTCAAACAGGGATCTTTTTGTGCTTTGATGATAAAGATTCTGTCTCCAGTGCTTGTAAGGAAAAATTTGCTTTTGTATCTGTGCAAGCTTCTGACCATGGTGTTAGATGCTAATTTTATGTCCTCCTACTCTTTGGAGGAGGTTGCATTTCCAGTTGCTTGAAATGTTTTTTGTTTTGGGGGAGGAGGCAGGGGTTGTTCTTGTGTTTTTGTTTGTTGTTTTTTTTCCCCACTGGAGATTACAACAGAATCAATTTATCTATAAATTGGAGTTTGTGCAAGCAGTCTTAAAAGATTAATTATGGTATTAGAGCAAATGAAATGGCACCTGTTGTATCCTGATGGCAATATGCAAAACACAAGACTTTTCCTCATCATTATCCTTGTTATGCATGAGCGCCTAGTTTTTAATGTTTTCTGGTGATGGTTGATACCCTATAAAACAGTGTTTGTAGTATGAGCAGGATTAACCTAGAGATATGGTGACAAATGGGTAAAGCATGTAGAGTTAGTGTTTCATCTTGCGTTCCTCAGTGAGGCAATTGTATTTGAAGAACTCCTATGGCGTTACAAGCGTACTCCCCACAGCCGAAGTCTCTGGTGAGACTACTAGTCAGTCCAATGTGGATGCCACAAAGGCAAACAATTCTTGTGCTAATTACATCTTTAGAGCTAGCCTGAAGCACGGTATGAGATTACCTCGCTGCTCTGGTTTCATGTTTGCTTGCTTCTCCTGAAGTCAACAGAAGATCAGATACACCACTGTGAATAGTTCTGCCTCGGCTCTTGGGTGGTTGGTGGCAGAGCAAACACTATTACATTTTGTTCCTGTTAACTCTGAAGCCCGAAACAAAGCATCAGCACCAAGTCGTGTGTTGAACTTCGTCAGAGCTCTTTGCTGCATCAGAAGGTCACCAGAGTGATTGATTTACTTACTTTCCGTGAGCTGAGCAGTGCATGCAGCAGCAGAACTGACTGTGAGTAAGGTTAATGTCCAGATACACAGAGTGCCTTGACTAAAGCCGTTTGACAAGCTCTTATCTCGCAGAAAATGGAACAGCAGAAGATAGAATACATTTTTTTACCATTTGGACAGCGTAGTGTTAACACGTGAGGAGACCTTGCTTGCGTTCAGTGTGCTCATGAGTTTGAGTTGACTTGGACCTCATCATCAAGATTAGATAGTATTGTGTGCTCTTCCAGATGCACTCATACATATTTAATGATCTCCAATTGCTGCAAACTGAAAATTTAATGAATTATATTTGCCCAGTTCATATATATAGCAGAGAAGCTTGAAAGATGCCTGCGTATATGTCATGTTGGTAGACTAAAGGGACAAGTCAAATTACTGTATTTTTGTCCAGAATGTATCAGTCACTATGTCTTATAATTAATACCGTAAAAGTGCCATTACACTAACTATTTTTTTCTCCATTTAATCTCTTAACATTGTCATTTAGATGTAAGTTATTTTCACACTCTGTTGTATAGTCAGTTAGTTTTCCTTTATTTGTGTTGGCTGCTACATAGCAAAGGGCAAAGAGAAAAGTCACTCTGAGGCAACAGATATTGGCAGGGAAACTCAAGGACCTCTTGTGTTTGAACTTGCTTTCAGATTTCTTTTTAAAACAAAAACAAAAAACCAAACAACAGCCTCTTTTTTTGGGGGTGGTATTTGTTTAATCTATGTGATAAATAAACTTTTAAATATTTCTAAGTTACTATTTAAAGACTTCTTGGTGTTATTGCTGTTTGCTTTTTTAGACCAAGAAAGGTACAAGAAACCAACTGTAATTTCTCACTCAATACAATTGAAGGCTCAGGCCACAACATTCCAGTTCTAACCTTCAAGGGAATGTTAATCTCCTGAAAATCTACTGGCAATTTAAAATATAAAATTTCTATCGTCTGTCTTGACAGGAGATTATTTTGAGCTTTTGTATTTGGGGCCAGTTTTGGCTTATGAGCTTAATACATGCACTTCAAACCTTTCACATTTTATTTTTTAGACTTCAGTTAGCTTTTCTGAAACCGTACAAGAGCAGCCGTGCCAGTTCCCAGTGACGGTACTGAGTTTAATGTCCTGTCTCCAAGGGGTCCTTAGGTGTCAGTGCAGGTGTAGTTGCCCTAAACCTGGTAGTGGGACCAGGAGGAATCTGTCACAAATTTTATTCAGCCTGTGTTATAACACCAGGTTCACATCTTTGTTTCAGTGGGATTTAGGATCAGGTGGGATTTGAAAGAGCTGAAAAACTGTCAACCATCAGAAACTAATTTCTTAAATTGAAATCTGATGGAAAAATGTTTATGGAAATAAAGGGTCTTTGAAGAATTAGGAAATGGTTTCCCTTAATTCATCTTATACAATGTGAAAAAATAGAGTATCTGAAGAGGAAAATATGGAAGGTCAATAAGTTGTAACAGATTGTTCAGCTACCGTCGCTGTTGTGCTAAAAGCCGTTATGATGCCATGTCCCAACCACTAGCTTGATAAACTGCAGACAAGCTTATTTATTGTGTCATCTTTCATTTTAAGATTATTTCAAACCACCCTGTAAAAGCTATCTATTAGGATCATTTTGTTTGGTTCTGAAGTACAGTAACCTTAAAGGTGGGATGACTTTTTAGTGTAGTGGCTGAAAAAGCTCCATTGTCACCGCATGGCAGTTCAGATGGTTTTTGTTGTTCACCTGGGTTTGATTCCGCACCCTACTAGAGTAAGTTGGGCGCATCATTATCCAACCAGTGTTATTAGTTGCAGCTAATCTATGAAGACAGTTCCCTAACTGATCCGTAAATGAAGGTGGAGCTTTCCCAGGGTTGAAAACATCTAAGGCTTTCCGAAATATTCCTCTCCCCTTCCTCCAGGATTCACATACACTCTTTGTCTCTGCCCCGACCCTGATTAGTACATTTTAAAGTGGCACCTTTGCTAGTGTTTCCTAACACTGTTGTGGAAAATCTGCTGCGTTGAGTTTATGATTACCAGACGTGTGACTGCTATTACAGAGAGAATGTAAACTCCTACCTGTTGTTGGGAATATACCAGTGCCTGCTGAATCCACCATTGCGTGCGGCGGTACGCTGCTCCTCGTCTTGCTCTTCCTGCTCTTTCTTGCTTACTGACTTTTCCACCCTGTTTGAAGCACACCGAATTTCTTAGGCTAGTGAAAGAGCCCAAAGAGTATATGGATGGTGTGATTTCTTTTTTACAACATCCATAAGGCTTTTATCAAAGGCATAGTCATTTAGGATTTACACAAGCGTGGTTTCAGCTAAGATCTGCATTGCTTGAATCCCAGTTTTTATTGTCTTTTGTGAGGAGTTGAAAAATCAAGGGAAACGGGAAGGAGAATGGCCTCTTTCAAGCCCCACCTTTCAGTTTCACAAGTAAAATAAGAAGTCATCCAAGAGACTCTCAGTGAGTAGCTTGGATGCACATGACTTCATTATTCTTGCACTCAGCCCAAGCCCAGCTTTGTTTAACACTTCTACAGCTATGAAATGTAAATGTGGAAAAGTGACTAAGATATGCGTTACCCTTTTATTATGGACGTCACAGCTCTCTTACTCCGAAGCTATGAAAGAGGCTTTCATTCCCTCCAGTAAATGTTTCTTGAGATGATGAGTTAAAGTTTTAAATTTTCAAAAAGCAATTAGTTGATTAGTTTCTTGATTTGATGAAGCAAATGAGTAATTGATTGTGTTTGCTTGGTAATGACTGAAGGTAGAAGCAGGTTAGCGATAACAATAGGTGAGATTTATCACAAATCTTGTAGCTTAACAAGATTTAAAATCTCCAAAGTTTGACAGTGAGCCACTTACCATCTTTTCACTTCTCCTGAATTTTGTGATGCCCGAAAAAACCACCTGTATAGTTGAAAGAAATAGTAATACCAAGCCTTGACAAATGAGTCCTTGCTACAAGATGAACTAGTTGGTGGTTTTGGATGTGCATGCTTATCATCTTATCTTGATGCATCCTAATTTTGCTGCTTGTTCAGGGGCAGCAAGTACACTACTTACCAAGGAGATACTGAAACTAGTAAAAGTAAGGGTGGAGTCCATGTGTGATCATATCCAAAAGAGCAGGAAGATGAATTGTCTAGAAGGCTAACCTGCTTTAGTAATATTAAAAATGTAATGAGGTAGAAATTATGATGATAGGATTTTCAGTAGTGGGTAATATAAGATTCATCTCTCAACCTACAGAAGCATTAAAGAAATCAGAAATCAGTCAAAGAACATGCTTTGTGATGGAGCCAGAGTTGTAGAAAGTGTGTGATGTGCTATTAAAACAGAATTTAAACTGTTTCTTCAGCTGAAAGGAGAGCTGCCATGTGAGTCTTTTGCCAAGGTAACTGGGATAAGTAGCCTTAAGGCTGTCTGGATACCTAACCCAGCTTAGAGGCTGAATATAACTGTTTCTTAGGGGTTTATCTCATGGGACACCATGAGCAGATGTAGCAGCTCGTCTCTGCTGGGAGAAGGCCTTACTCTTCTGCTTCCTCTCTCCTCCCCGTACGGGTCGGGTCTACCCACTTGTTTGTGTGGCCTTTGATGTTCTTCAGGGCTTTCACTGGGCTGTGGTCACTTTCTGTCACATCTGAATACATCGGTTTTCCATGCTGGGTAGTTTTCTGCCATTGAAGTAACTTGAAGTGACTTAGAGAGGAGTCTGGTGAGTGCGTTAGTGGTGGAAGGTGAGCAACTGGCACAGGTAGCCAGAAGGAAGGTTGGAGACCTCCCTGTTTGGCAATGGCTGTTAGGTTGGCTCACCACATCTTCTGAAACTGTGCTGTCCCCTGTCTGCAGGATGCTTAGGTGAGGGAGTTTAATGTTACCTTTGTGGTGATGATAATCAGACAAGGTGTGTTGCATGTGATTAATTGGCTTTCTTCTTTTCCTGTGCGGACTTGGAACTTTAAGGAACTCTTGTATCCTGTCTCTGTGCTTTCTTAAAGGTATTTAACAAAGAGATGTTTAATGAATACTAGCAAGACCTTGAGTTCACTGGGCAGTCATGGATGCAAGCCCTGCCATCAGCATTCTCTCTCAAGATGGATTAAAAAGTGTGATAGAGGTCATACTGCTTATATACAGAGTGTACATACCTTATGTTTTGCATAAGGGAGGTAAAATATAAAAACCTTCCACAGTAGTTGAGGAAAAGCAGGTCACTGCAATGCAGAATGTTAATCACTAACCACCCAGACCAAGATAAAGTGGCTTGGCAGATATGGGATGTATGGAGAATATAATTTCATCTAAGCAAACACATATTGCATATTAATAATAGGTAAATTGGCTTTCAGGGTGGGGAGAGAAATTAAGATAAACACTAGCTTCTGAAGTTTGTCTGTCTCTTCCTTCTGCAAAAGCACAGTTTAATAACAGAGGAGTAGTTTTGTTCAGAGGGATTTCAGTTTCATGTGCCTGCCTGCTATGACCAGTAATCTCGAGCTTTGGCTTTCTTTGTTGTGTTTCAATTAGCAAAAGGCTATAACATTTCTTTCAAAAAATGTCAATGAAAGAAATTTCCTCTTATTATGTTATTTAACAGTAGCAAGAAGTCTGCAAGGTGCCGTGCAATAATTAAGATCTACGGTCTTTGCCTGAGAGATTTTCAGCCTGAGTTTATAAGGTGCTGTAAGGTGAAAGAGCAAGTACAGGTGACAAAGAAGGAAAGAGCAGAGATGAAGGAGGATGAGGATTATAATTAACATGATTAGACAGGAGCATATTTCGGTGATTCAGCCGAGATGTTGAATTCCATGTGGAGGTTATTTGATGTAGCCCCTCGTCATCACAGCGTGTGAGGGCGTTGCACAATGCCTACTGGGTGTGATTAGTGTGTCATGTTTATAGGTATCAGCATTCGGGTGCACTTTCCAGGTTCAGCATTGGAGTGTAAGAACATAGGACTGGACTTGTTTTTATCCAGGCCCCTATGTCTGTAGGCAGTGACTTTGATTGCAAGTGACTGTGTGCTTTTTTTTAATATCTAACTCCATTTGTCATTGGGTGGATACCTTGGACGGTTGTCAGTGCTATCTGAACTTTTTTTCCACCCTTGCCCCCCTCCCCTTCCCTCCTCCGCCTCTATGGCTGAGAATTCTCATACATTCCAAATATTCTTATTACTCATAGTGTATATCCCATTGCTTAGCGTCATTTGGAAGTGTTGGGCTTTCCAGCTGACCAAGAGCCTGTGGGGAAGAATAAGCCCTTTTCTACACACTTGCACCTAAATTATTTTTGATGGGACTTGAATTTCTCCGAGCAGGTGCCCCAGGACTGACAGCTGGCATGGCACGCTGCAGTATCACAACAGTGGCCAGGGAAAATGTGCTGCAGATGGTAGGGGCAGCTTTCCCTCCGAGCGTGTGGGGCATTGAGACAGCAATGAGAAGAGCTGTCAAAGTGGTACCATGCCTAATGGGTCTTTCCCCACAAGAAATTTCATACTGCCTTGTATATGCTGATTGTCCCTCAGTAAAACCAAAGTGCTCTTTCTTGTTTTGAAAAGAGTGCATGCTTTAAAGCTGGACAGGATCCATCCCGTCAGAATATCTCTAGAAGTGGAATTTGGCAATGGTCCTGTTTCTATTCTCTAGCTGATGGGTGGCTGTCAGACTGCATGAATAAATTTGGTGTCTGGAGGAAGTAATGGTGTATATAATCCTAGTGCTTTAGGAGCAGCGCTTGACACTTTCTCATTTCTTTATAGAGCTTGATCTGCATACAAAATGTGTGGTGGATGTGGATGCAAACAAGGTTATTCTTCATCCTGTAAACACCAACCTTTCAAAAGGAGATGCCAGGTAAGATTTTTGAATTAGGAAGGTCAGATATCATAAATTAAATATGAGGCTAACAACTGGGAAATGTGGGCCTTGATAGAAGGCTTTCAGTTTAAAAAACAATATATATTCTTTCTGCAATGGAATTGTCATAATCTGTAAAATACAGCTGATTTTACCGTGCTGGGAAGATGCTTTGAAAACCTAGTTCTTACTGCATTTTGAAGTGAACGTTTGCTTCCTGCTCTAAACAATGTATTAGCAATTAATGGGTCTGTTAACGGTTTCATTTCTTCTCATGTGCTATTTAAAATGCAAGATAATTTGAGCAGGACACAGTTTGTCATTTTGGAATGAAATTAGTTTTCACATTTATTTTCCATTAATGGCTTGTGTTCATTGTGTAATGTAAGAAGGGGAATGGGAACATGCTGGAGAGGTGTAGCTCTAGATGCATCTTGACAGTGGGGCATTACATGCAGCAAAAATACTTCAAAAGGTGGCTAGGGACCAGTTTATGTCAGAACTGGCATCAATTTGTTAAACCACTGTGAAACTGAGAAGTCCTGTAATAATTGATAGGGTTAAGGTTGTGACTAGTTGATTTATTGCTTGTTTGCAAGGGGAGGAAATGAAAAAATGTATGGATGAAACAGAATAACAGGGGTGCAGGAAAAGGCATAACCCATTACTGGACATCTACAATCCATCATGAGCTGTTTTCTGGGAAAAAAACAAAGGAAGTGGTCTCAAGAGTGACAGAAATGAGAGAAATTCAGTTAACCACATAGGAGAGCTTTGTTTAAATGCAGCATATCATAGCTTTTTCATGTTAAGCTGAACTGTATGTCAGCAGGCAGTAGAAGTATTCTTTACCTGACTTCTGATTATTTAAACTTCTCAAACCCAAGTGGTATTAAATGGAAAAGCGAAGATATCATCAGGTTTAATATAGACTGTCATCATCAGCTGAAAGACTCGCTATAGACAGTAGGACTGGAGCTTTAAGAAGGTACTTCAGATCAAACAGGCTGTGTGTGGTGGGGTGTTTTTGTTTGTGTCAATATCTGCCTCCTCCAGAAACACGTGTATTGTTTAGCTGCCAAATACCTATGTTGATTCGAGCCTTTAAAGCTGCTAAAAATGGCAGGAAATTGAGATTCTCAGAAGCCTATTCAGCCAGAGCTGCATTAAGAATGTTATTCATAGTTTCTCTAAAACATGACAACCAATCAAATGCTGCATAGTTTATACTCACTGATATATGTTTAAAAAATGTTCATACCGCAGCCTGTGGAGAATACATAATGCAAATTGTGCCCCCTGGCAAGGGAGGAATCGGTTGGCAATTGCGTTGACGTCCCAGACAAGATGGTGAGCCTAGTGTGAGAAACCAGCGTGCCAGACCGAAGAATACTTCATTTGCATTTTCACAAATACCCATTGCTAATCTAAGCAGGAAGCACAGTAAATTTATATGGGGTGATTTAATAGAAGAGGGAAAAGTGGAGGCACGTAAACTACACTAAAGATTTGCCTGCAAACAGTGAGACAGCATATCTCAAAATCATAGTTGGAGTAGTGAGAATTTGGAACAGGGTCCTATCTAGAATGTAATACCTCTGAGAGAGGCTGCTGCGAAATTGTCTTGGCTTCTGCAGCTCCATCAGAGGAATCTTAAATACCAGCTCAAGGAAAAGATTAGTTTTAGTTACGCTTTTTCTAAATTTTGGGGTTAATTTATGCTCAGGTTCTGCTTCTGTTTCCAAATCCACCATCAACAACTTTGCCTTGTGCTGTAAAATAATTAATTTTGATTTCAGACTTACCTGGTGTCTAAAGTGAACTGAAGGAATTCTGGCAAACCTAGAGTGCTTTTACTTAGAGGAAAGTAAATAATACTGTAAATACGCTCTTTAGATGCTTGCAAAGCAGGATAAGTTTGAAAATTTTAAGAGCTTTACTGCATTTCTCATTAAGATACCAGGGTCAATTTAGGAACTGGTAAAAGAATTTTAAAACCAGAAATCTGTGTTGCCACATCCCCACTTGTCATGACTCAGCCATGCTGTGGCAGGGAGTGACATTTGGAAAAACAACCAATGACTTCAGGAAATATGCATGTTTTCCCACTTCCATCCTCTCTGGTAGAAACCAAGTCTGGGTAGGTATAAATAAATAGTGTAATGGGTGAATTAGCCCGTGTCACAGTTAAATATATTTGTCCAGTCTCCCCAAGGTGGTCCTCGAAGGCTGGAGATCTACATACTGTGTGTGTCTGTCTGCAAAAAATCTCTCCCAGTCACATCAGTTAAAATGGCAAATACCTGACGTGTTGTTTCCAGGTGGCTCTGAGTTAGAGGAGAAGCAGGCTTTGGAGTTCCTAAGAGATGCACCCACCTCTCCTTCTGATTTCCCATGGCACCTGAGAATGAATGTGTCAAGAAGTCAGAAACGTATTTCTTATTCTCTTTATGTATTTCATATTTTGACAGATACCCAGCTTGAGGTATGTAGGACCTGACTTGCGGAGATAGTGAATTGTGTTGTTGTAATTGCTACTGAAACATTTCCAGGTCTTCAGAAAAGGTGTCTCTCTAGCTGTTTATAATTTTGCGTTAAAATGAAGGAATGTTTTGAAAATCCAGGTGATAAGTGATTGACCTCACTTTCCCCTGTGTCTACAAACTGAATATTTTATTTACACATTTTTCTAGAGACTTGAGGATTAATAAATGCATGTAAAATACTCACTCTCCAAAACGGAAGTCTATTTTCATATGGCTTCAAAAATCTAGCATCCTCCTGTTATTCCTTAACCAAGAAACAACCTTTCCTGTGATAGAGAAATGCAGCAGTTACTTTATTGAGCAATCCCTAATAGTGCTGTGTAGGTTTCGGTAATCTGATCGTGTACAGAAGATCAATTTTAAAATCTTTCAGATTACTTCCAGGCTAGATAGGCTTTCTTACTGACCTTGGGCTGTTGGGGGACTGGTTTGGTTGAGTGGTTTCTCATATTAAAATGAAAATTGTACTGTGTGGAAATGACCAACCTTTTCTTTAGTTGCTTTCACAAAATGATTTGCTGCAGAACCTTGAGTTTTGTCACAAATTTCCCTCTTTAAATCAAAATCTCCCCTTTCAAGGATGTGTGAACATCCAGGGATTCCCTGTAAATGAATGCTATCATTAGCATGACTTGTCGTCTTTTTTTGTTTGCCTTATGTAGCTGTCTGTTCTCTCTGTTGCAAAGGTCAAGGCTAAAGTTTCTTTATCAACATGGGAGTTACTGGGTGCTGCAAAGATTACTCAAAGCATTATTACTTGGCGGCTAGGGCTTGAAAGAGGGTGTGAACTCATTTTGATTGAAGTGAATAGATAACTCCTAGGCAACAATTGGAATGTTTATAGGAATTATTTTTTTAATAAACCTCCAAATAGACTCTAATTGCTCTAGGTTCTTTTATAGACCCCCTCCTTTTTTTTCTTTTTTTTTTTACTATCAATTTGCTCATGTTGTCATTTTACATTTCCCAAACAAGACCTGTTAAAAAGACTTTAAAAACTATTATTTTTGACAGGTCAGACAAAGGAGTTTTATTATATACTGCAGCCATAACTGTAATCGATGTGTAACTGATAAAAGCTCAGAAATCAGTTGTGTATTAGTCTGGCACTGGCCTGTGAATGAGCTGTAATATTTGTAAAACAAAGCATTTATTAAATCTGCCCAACAAACCACTTTTGAGCCTTTTTATTAAGAGAATATGCTTCAAAATGAAACGAGTGCTGACTCCTGTGTACTCTTGTTGCAATTTGTGGTTTATAGATGCTTTCTGTCTTGTTTGGCAGAACAGAGAGATTCCAAAGGCTGGCACAGGGTAAAAACTATTCCAAGGAATGAGTGCAGCTAACTGAAGCTGACAAGTGTGTTAAACCAAGCTGGGTTTTTCCTTTTCAGCTATTGTAACATCTTAATAATTAGTGCTTTGTAATAGATATTTCAATAATTGAGTATCTTTATAAATATTTTTTAAAAGTGGTTTACTTTTAAGGTATCTATTCCTGGATTTAAACCAGTTTACTCTTGTATATCCACACGGACAATGTTTTTCCTTATGAAGTCATGATACTTAAACTCAATTTAATTGTTTTCTAAGGAGTTCTGGAAACTGAAAAGGGGGGTACTATTATCTTAGACTTGAGGATTTTTGTAGCCTTGCAACATCTGAGCTTGATGATTTCTGCTTTGAGGAACTGGATGAAGCCCAAGTATATTTTACTTACAAAAGAATACTGTTCTAAGATTCTTTTACCATTCCAATTCCCATTTTCTTTCTGAGACCAGTGACAGCCCTGAAAAAGGTTGTGGGGAGAAATAATTTTGGACTGCTTTCCTTGTAATTAATAAAGGGTCACCTTTCAGAGCTGTAGGTAAATGATGTTTACCTTATTGTGGCTACTAATAATAATAGACCCAAAGAGAAATTTCTTCCATAATGAATTTAAAGATTGTTGAGAGAATAAAACTAATACTTAGAGAACTTAATGAAAAAGAACAAAAAAAAATTCCTATTTATGCAGTAAGTAGGTAATAAATTGCTGATTTCAGATGAACAATGGACTTCAGGCAGTGGTTGGGTGAAAATCATAGAATGGTTTGGGTTGGAAGGGACCTCAAAGATCATCTAGTTCCAACCCCCTGCTGTGGGCAGGGACACCCTCCACTAGCCCAGGTTGCCCAAAGCCCCATCCAACCTGGCCTTGAACACTGCCAGGGAGCCAGGGGCAGCCACAGCTTCTCTGGGCACCCTGGGCCAGGGCCTCAGCACCCTCACAGGGAAGAATTCCTTTTTAACATCTAATTTAAATCTACTGTCCTTTAGCTTAACCCCATGACCCCTTGTCCTGTCACTACACTCCCTGATAAACAGTCCCTCTCCATCTTTCCTTTAAGTACTGGAAGGCTGCAATTAGGTCTCCCCGCAGCCTTCTCTTCTCCAGGCTGAACAATCCCAACTCTCTCAGCCTGTCCTCATAGCAGAGGTGCTCCAGCCCTCTGATCAACTTCATGGCCCTCCCCTCTGGACTCTCTCCAACAGCTCCATGTCCTTCTTGTGCTGGGGCCCCCAGAGCTGGACGCAGCACTGCAGGTGGGGTCTCACCAGAGCGGAGTAGAGGGGCAGGATCACCTCCCTCGACCTGCTGGTCACGCCTCTCTTGATGCAGCCCAGGACACGGTTGGCTTTCTGGGCTGCACGCACACGCTGCTGAGTCATGTTGATCTTTTCATCAATCAATGCACAGTCCCACCTCTCCAGCCTGTCCAGGTCCCTCTGGATGGCATCCCTTCCCTTCCAGTGTGTCGACCACACCACACAGCTTGGTGTCGTCGGTAAACTTGCTGAGGGTGCACTCGATCCCACTGTCCATGTCACTGACAAAGATGTTAAACGGTGCCGGTCCCAGTACCGACCCCTGAGGAACGCCACTCGTCACTGGTCTCCACTTGGACATTGAGCCGTTGACCACAACTCTTTGAGTGCGACCATCCAGCCAATTCCTTATCCACCGAGTGGTCCATCTGTCGAATCCATGTCTCTCCAATTTAGAGACAAGACTGTCGTGTGGGACAGTGTCAAATGCTTTGCACAGGTCCAGGTAGATGACATCTCTTGCTCTGCCCTTGTCCACCAACGCTGTAACCCCATCATAGGCCAATATCCAGCCCAGTGTGTTAAAACTTGCCATGGTTTGTCTTCACATTGAAGGTTTTTTTTTCTTCTTATAAAGCTGAAGAACCTTTTAATCCTTTTGAAGAAGAAATGAAGATTAAGACCAAGACAGACAGAATACTGTCAAAGATTTAGCTATTGAAAACATGATACTGGGGGAAAAAATTATGGAGTCTGAAGGACTAAGCAATGTTAGATCGCTGATTTTGAAAGGTTAAGTGTGAAGTGGATGAATGTTAACAAACACATGCAACTTCTAAATTTTAGAAAACTAGAAGGGTTGGAAGGTCTTACGAATTGTAAACCAGTACTGCTGCAGTCCTGGGAATTAAAACCTATCTGAGCCAAGCTTTGTATTCTACGCTAATGTGGAAGCTTGCAAAATACCTAGATACTGTGTTAAATAATAGGTAAAGCACCCAGAGCTTTTGCCAAGCTCAGAAAGTGTATTTAGAACTAAACACAATCTTATCAGATTCTGCTTTCACCTATTCTTTGCTCAGTTACTAAAAACTAGAATACGGGGTTTGTGCAAGCCCACACAAACTCCCTCTGCCTGCTTTCAGCCAGAAATCTTGTGATGGTGTTGCCCAACGTGGAGGCAGCAGCGGTGAGCGTGCTGGAGGCAGGATAAGCTCCTGCTTGGCACAGCCTTCACAGTTACACAATATTTGGTCTGCACAGAGCGCAGGTGAAGCTGGCTGTCATCTGGCTGCCATGTGTGTGACTCGAGAACTTTCCTTAATGTTGGCCTAAAAGCTCAAAATAAGTCATGACTTATCAGCCCTTGCTGTGCAGAGTATTACAGATCTCGTGCTCTTTTGATAAAAATGGAAAATGTTAATCTTGGTGTAGCTGACTACGTGGGAAATGCCTGAATTGTGAGGTGGTAAAATTTGCACATAAATGGATTTCTTTTGGAAAAATTGTAAATAGGGAGTGTGTTGGGTGGGGAAAATGTACATTAACCGGTGAAAAACTTGCATTAACCAATTCTAAATAAATAATCTCTTTGTGACGTGAAGAAGCATATATATTACTTGTACAATTTGCTAAAATATGTGAGATATGTGGAATGGTAGGCAAAAATCCCAGTTAAAGAAAGGTTTAGCAAAATTTGAAAATACCGTGATCCTGTTTATCTAGGTTATAGTATCTTATAATTTTTGCACAAATAAATTCTCCTCATATCTTCCAGAACAGCATGCAGACAGTTAAGATGCCTAGAGAGGAAGTGCTGATGTGATTATATAGGCGTTCTTGTCTGTGTGTATAAATAAGAACTGGAAAAGCTGACTGGTAGGAGTAACCAGGAAGACTTTGATTTTTAAAAATAATATATGATAGCAGAGGCACGTAGGGGTGCACACTTCACTTTTTCTACCTTAGGAAAGAATGTGCATAATAGGGAAATGAGGAAAATGTACAAAGGCAATGCTATATATGGAATTAATCTGCAGAACTCCTTGCCCCAAGAAAACAGTGAGAGGCATATAGTCATGGTATATAGTCATGGAAAAATGCATGCATTTTCTTGAAAATATACCAGAATCCTGTCTGATGTTAGGTAAGAACCACTTGAAGAGCTGCCTTATCTTAGGCAGTGGTTTATGTATGTGTCCCCAGTTGTTCATGCCTTTTACTTAGAAGTATCAGCTGTTGGACACAGCCAGAAATTGAATATTGAGCTTGGTGGACCATTTGCACAATGTGGTACGGTTGCTATTTGACAGCAAAGCAATTTAAAGGAAGAAATATTATTGTCTTTGAAGATGGGTGAAAACTAATTGCACTGCACGTGCCTTTGCTTCTCAGTATCTTTCCTGGCGTTGTATTAATTCTTGCTGTGTTAAACTGCTTGGGTTAGGAACAATTCAGATGAGGATGTGAGTGTGTGGAAACACCACTAACTGCATAGTTGGCTGTGTTACCTCCTTCCACTAAGGGGAATGGCTTGCTATGTGGGTAAGGGTTCATACTGATGTATAAAACTCTTAACTGAGAATGACATTTCTAGATTGGATGTTAGTTCAGCTTTCTCTTACAGGGAACAGATTTATGCAACATTTCATAATGCAGAAATTTTCCAGGAGGTTGTGGGGGGAGGGCAAGAGTATTCTTGTGACTGATAGCTGACATCCAGAAGAAAGTGAAGCCTTCCTCTCTCCACATCCATACTGGGCACAAAACAGCTCACAGGAAAATCATGTTTGCAAAAGCAGTGCTGTGAGATTTTCCTGTATTGCCGATGTTGCCTGTACAACTCTGTGCATCTCTGTATACAACTCTCACTTCAGATGTGACCTTGTTCTGTAAAATGATGATTTCTGATGAGCTCCCTCAAGTATGTATTGCTGCTTTTTATGGATGAGGTTACTGAACAGACTAAGTAAGTTAGAAGAGGGGGGAAAGATAAGCCTCACCTAAAATGGACAAGAGTAATTTAAAGGGTTGAATGAAATTGTGGTAAAACCATTGTTTTTTCAGTCTACTATCAGAGTTTATTTTGTAGGAAGTAATATTAAACCTATATTGTGGAGCATACTCCATACATGTGCATTAAAGCTAGGCTGCATCCAACTGCCAGTCATCTATGTTTTACTGAGAAATGTCTTCTGATGTAGAAATTTTATGTCTAACTACTTCTGATGAGTTGCTGCAGTACCTAGAAATCATTTTCTTTCTTAAAAGTTTGAAGGCAATCTGTTTGTTTGTCCTGGAAAGATCTGAAGTCAGAGAGGAATCAGGACAGACAAAGGATGGAGATGATGTCTGGAGGATAGCAGGGCTGGCACGCAAGGCTGTTACTGTGCACCCTCTGAGTCTTTAGTTGCAGGAGTGATGGATTGCATTGCTGAAGGAGGTGAACACTTGCCGTATAAAATACTTACCTTGTGCAAAATTGAGAAGTAGGAGTTCTACCAGGGGAGAAGGCAGTTGCTGTGCTTCAAGTTATGCTTTTGAGGAAGTGTTTTTCCTACAACTCATGTGCTTTGACTTGAGTAAAAGTGAAAATGCGAGATAGAAACCCTCCACAAATTCATGACACAGACAAAAAAGTTCAAAACTTTCAACTGTGCTTGTGTATGTTAATATGCTTAGAAACCTGTAACCTGTTTTTGTTTTGCTTAAGAAAATAAAACAGTGAGATTGTGTTAACGTTTTTATAGACAGTTCTTCTCCCACCAGTTGGGTCACACCTATTTACCTCTTTTTTGTGGCTAACGTAGCCACAGAAAATTAGAATTATCTGTTATTTATAAACTCTGTGTCCATATTGTAAGTGAAAACTACTTATAACATGAGCCATATCCTCTTGAAATGAGAACTGGGTGGCCACACCACCACTAGGAATCATCCTTGGCCACCTTGTATTTCTTAGCTGAACATGAAAGAAGCCTTTTTTGATCTTGCCAACTCAGTAATAACCTACTGTACTTGAGGGAAAGAGTAAAGCTAATAGATGAAGAATTAATTTGGTTCTCATGTCGTCTGATCTCAAGTATAACCTTAACTTGTGTTTCGTGGATTCCTAATCTGTGGTACTTTTTCTTCTTAAAACCTAATACATTTGTAAAGTACCTGCAACCTTAATTCTTCTCTACATTGCAGGCTTTTAATAGACTGCGTAATCTAGCAGCAAGTTCTGGAGTACCCTTAACATTGTTGACCTGCTTGCAGACAGTGTTTGGAGGTTGGTGGTGATAGTTGCTAAGCAGCTTGTCCTTCATGCAAACTTCTTTGGAGTTTGCAAAGGTTTCTGGTTGTGAGTTAGCTAAGGAGTGGACTTCTGCTGCAAATAGAAAGTAATTTGTAGTCCCTTCCCATTTGCAAAGCGGTATCAGCAGTAATGGCCAGTTCCCAGAGTTTAAAAGAACACCCCCAAAAAACCCCAAAGTAATCCTCTGTGGCAAATTGAAGCTATAAGAATGAACATATTAAATATTTGAGTGGAACATATCTTTTATTTAAATCTCTATAGCAGTTTTGAGAGAACTATCAGCAGTTTTGTTTTTAAAGCTAGCCTATATCTCAAGCTTAGAATATCAGGCTGTTTAAGCTTCAAGGAGGCTGTGATGTGTTAATTGTTTTCTTGACTTGTTAAATCCACAAGTTAAAACAGACAAATCCATTTCCTTTAAGAAGAGTCAGTTGGAATCTGGCTCAGTGTCAGTCTTTTTCTGGACTTGGGTTTCAATGGAATTAGGATGTGACCCGGGGTTTTCCAGTTTAGCCCAATGACTTTTTTAACTTTGATGCAATGTAGGTTTCTCTTTTGTGAAAATAATTTAAAAGAGCATAACATTTATTTTGACTGCAGTAATTCTTTGAAATGGTAGAAATCAAGTCAAAACTCTGTTTGAGTGTATGAAAATAAGGAAGTGACACTAACAAATTACCCTGTGCTATTCTGACAGCACAAACAGAACGAAACACTGGATAGATAATGAAAGCTGAGCTTTAAGTTTGACATAATTGTTTCCTATGTTGATGTGATATGTTAAGAGAATACTTAAAGGCTTAAGAGTATATTTCCTGTTACATCAAATCAAGAAAGGTAGGGGACTGACCTAGTGGCCATAAACTGTGGGGAGAAGTTGAATAAGGGTAAAGGAGCAAGCTGGATTTTAAGATCTGCCTTCCGTTTTCTGAGTAAATGTTGCCACTGAGTGCTTCTGAGGAATTATTCCGTATTAATTTTCAACTCTTAAATAATAATGCTTCATGAGGTAAGACTGTAAAATGGATTTAGTGGTCAGAATGGTGTTGAATAATGCTCCTGCAGGCTGAAGGATTATTTTCAGTGGCTGGAGCCACAGGATTCTGTGCCACAGGATGCAGTTCAGGACAGCTTTTACAGCCTCAGCATTGGAAGGTATGTGGAGTGTCAGCGAATACCTAGCACCTTCA
Organism: Balearica regulorum gibbericeps; assembly: GCF_011004875.1. Taxonomy (NCBI): domain Eukaryota; kingdom Metazoa; phylum Chordata; class Aves; order Gruiformes; family Gruidae; genus Balearica; species Balearica regulorum. The sequence continues at coordinate 2,881,745 of NC_046186.1, read as the reverse complement.
GTGACATTTCATGCCTGTCAAGTAAGTTCGTATCGATTTTAAGAACAGAACTTAAATATATATTTCTTTTCTATCTATAATATGTATACAATGAGTTTGTTAAACTTCTTAACTGCCTTAAACTGGTTTTATGCCTACCAATTTTGGTTTGAGGATATTTTAGATTAGACTCCAAAAGCTTGATCTCAGATTAATATGATGAGATATCAGAAAAAGATGCAAGAGAGGACATTTCTTGCCATCCAATGTGATTGATTAGTAATAGCCAGAATAATTTTATTCGTGCTGAACAACTCGAATGCTCTTTGCAACAATCACTTTAGATTTATCAGTGTATCCCTCAAGCTAATTTGAAATCAGCTAATCTGAATGTTTGGAGTTGAGTATCTGTGGCAGGACACGCTAACCAGAGCTGTGATGCTCTCCTAGGCAAGTGGATAAATGCCTCATGATATTATCAGTGACTGTAACACATGTATTTTTATGGTCAACTAGAATATGTAGGTATATAATATCACATATAGTCTTTTGAATTCCTTACGTTTTGGAAAATGGAGTATAAAAGCTGTCAGGGTTTGTTTCCTAAATTATTTATGGACTTATTATGAAAAATGAAGAAAAGGAAAAACTTTGTACCTCTTAGTGTCTTATATTCATTGTCCCGAGGAACTTTGAAGAAGCTTTTGGAATTATTTGTGTGCATCAGTTTGAGGTAACTTGTCCTTTTTTCGTTGTGGTGGTGATTTTAGAATTAGAAGTTCAAAAGATGACACTGTTACACTTGATGCTTCATTACATTTACAGGGATTAGCCTGACTGCCACCATCTTACAGCTCTGTCAAGTTGGAAATAACTACTGAATACAGAGGAAGTTGTTTCTGTGTATCTTTGTTTTCAAGCTCATACAGTAAGAAAGGAAAACTGCAATTGCTGTAGCACCGCAAGATTTGCTTTAATATTTGATATTCCTTTACCTATTTTAATTTCAGTAGATGGGGAAGGAGATACAAGAACTGTTTTTCCTCCTCCTCTCATGAGGAGAAATCAACAATCAACATCTTGTAGGTATTTTTGGTTTTTGTTTTCCATGAGCTAGGTCTGCAGGAATGCAGCATCGGCTGTTCTTGCATGGGCAGCACCCTTCCCTCTGGGTTGGAATGTCCGTCCTTCCTGGAAAGAAGCTACAGAGGTATGGCTGTTTATGGCCTCCTCCTAAAAGGCACACTAAATTTTTTGTCTTTGCAGTTTTAGAGGTACCAAACTATTCTCCCCTGGTTCTAATTTACATTAAAATAACATGTGTCTTTATCCATTCTTTTGGTATGGAGCAGGACAAAGTGGACTGCTGTGGTATGAGTGTTGCATTCAGTGCTCTGGGATTATGTGAAATAAAGTAACAACATTTTAATTAGTGATTTAAAGTTCATGGCAGCTTTGATAATCATATGCCATCTTAGAAAAATGCAGAGCGTAATTGTCCAATGAGTACTCCTTTGAGGAGAGAAGCAAACAGGTTAAATAGTGAGTTTTTTGCTAAATGAGCATAAAGGAAGAGGGCTGGACTTTAAAGATGTCTGGGGGGAGGAAGGATGGACTTCTGGTAAGAGCTGTGGCTGCATTAGGGGATTTAGGTTTTGCCTCAGCTCTGTCGTACACTACCTATCTGACTGTAGGACAGTCACTGCAGATTCTTTTCTTCCTTTTCTAGACTCTAAAATAGCATTTTTTCCATTCTTTCGGTTGATATCCTGGATGGTCTCACTCAGAGTTGTGGTCAACGGCTCAATGTCCAAGTGGAGACCAGTGATGAGTGCCGTTCCTCAGGGGTCAGTACTGGGACCTGCACTGTTTAACATCTTTGTCAGCAACACGGACAGCGGGATCCAGTGCACCCTCAGCAAGTTTGCCAACGACACCAAGCTGTGTGGTGTGGTCGACACGCTGGAGGGAAGGGATGCCATCCAGAGGGACCTGGACAGGCTGGAGAGGTGGGACTGTGTGAACCACATGAAGTTCAACAAGGCCAAGTGCAAGGTCCTGCACATGGGTCAGGGCAATCCCAAGCACAACTGTAGGCTGGGCAAGGAATGGATGGAGAGCAGCCCTGAGGAGAAGGACTTGGGGGTATTGATTGATGAAAAGCTCACCATGAGCCGGCAATGTGCACTGGCAGCCCAGAAAGCCAACCGTGTCCTGGGCTGCATCAAAAGCAGCGTGACCAGCAGGTTGAGGGAGGTGATCCTGCCCCTCTGCTCTGGTGAGACCCCACCTGGAGTACTGCAGCCAGCTCGGGGGTCCCCAGCGCAAGAAGGACATTGAGCTGTTGGAGAGAGTCCAGAGGGGAGGGCCATGAAGTTGATCAGAGGGCTGGAGCACCTCTGCTATGAGGACAGGCTGAGAGAGTTGGGCTTGTTCAGCCTGGAGAAGAGAAGGCTCCGGGGAGACCTAATTGCAGCCTTCCAGTACCTAAAGGAGGCCTACAGGAAAGCTGGAGAGGGACTGTTTATCAGGGAGTGTAGTGGTATGACAAGGGGTCATGGGTTTAAGCTAAAGGACGGTAGATTTAAATTAGATGTTAGAAAGGAATTTTTCCCTGTGAGGGTGCTGAGACACTGGCCCAGGGTGCCCAGAGAAGCTGTGGCTGCCCCTGGCTCCCTGGCAGTGGTCAAGGCCAGGTTGGATGGGGCTTTGGGCAACCTGGGCTAGTGGAGGGTGTCCCTGCCCAAGGCAGGGGGTGGAACTACATGGGCTGTGAGGTCCCTTCCGACCCAAACCAGTCTGGGATTCTATGATCTACTACAAGATGGGTTTTGTTGTTTGGGAAGGGTAGGGTTTTTATTGTTTGAGGAGGGTGGTTTTTGGTTTGGGGTTTTTGTGTTGTTGTTGTCTGGGGTTACTTTTATGATGTTTTTTTCTTTTTCTGCTTGTTTTTTCTTCTAAGCAGGAAGCTTCCTCTGCTGGTATATAATTAATTAGGTCACATAGCTCAGTGGCCAGAACTCAGGGCCTCTATGCTGTGGTAGTGATGTAAAGAAACCCTACATCTTAATGTGTGTTTTTGGAGGTTCTTAGGCTAGTCCACTTAGTTTCCTTTTTAGCCTTTTGGAAAGCACAATACCATTTTCCTTCTCCTGAGGGTTCATAGATTTCTGCCAGCATTTTTTTCTCCTCTTCAGCAGTTGTGGCTCTACTGTGCTGATCAGATAAATGAAATGAAGAAACAGGATATCCACCCAGCTTTCATCTGAATAGCCCTTCAGCAATGAGCACTTCCAGCTCTCTGAATTTTTTTAAGCATTATTTGCATATGTTTACGATCTGAATGTTATTTATACTTGGTAACAAATGTCATTACTTACAAAAATGTTACCTAACGTGAATAACTGATGAAAAGTGACATTATCAGTTATTTTATTCTTCTGTCCAGTCTTTTCCTGGTATGAAGTCTCTTCTCTCTACTCCTCTGAGCTCTTTGACTGGTATTTGTCACCAGCCAGCCTTCATCTGATAGCTCATAGTTCTGGTTTCTTCCTGAAAATGCAGCTAAAGATAATGACTTTGCAGAGTTTGCAGCCATGGTACCATGGGAAGGGAGAATTACAATGTGCTGAGCAGAAAAAGAAACACTTCAGAGGTGTGGAAAAAAAAAAAAAAAAGAGAGACCAAGAAAAAACGTATGCAAATTTTGTGGCAGAGAAGAGAGAAATAGGGATGGTTCTGGGAGGAAGCAATTATCTGATTGTTTTACTCATCTGCTGAAACCACATATGTACCAGCTGAGACTTATGAGCATCTCTACCGCCTACAAGTTATCTTAGTACCTGTACGGCCCACAACAGCAAATAAGCTATGCGGTAACTTCATGCGAACAGCTTCCTAGCTTCGTGCCAGCTTGTGCAACTGCCCTCTGCAAAGTTTTCACACGTAGTAATTACCTCTTCCTGTCACCACTAAAATATGTTTCTTTGCTGAGGGTTTAATCGAATTTCAGGAAGAACACTGGCAAATCCTTTACAGTGTACCCAACACAAGAGTTATGCTGGATTAGTAGAAGCATGACTTGCCCCTGGCTTCCTGGCAGTGTTCAGGGCCAGGTTGGATGGGGCTTTGGGCAACCTGGGCTAGTGGAGGGTGTCCCTGTCCATGGCAGGGGTGGGACTGGATGGGCTGTGAGGTCCCTTCCAACCCAAACCAGTCTGGGATTCTGTGACAGGTTTGCACTAATACAGGAGCGCGAGCGATACGAAGTAAGCACACTCTGCATGCTGAATCATTACTGCAGCACTTTGACGTAGGTTTGGAAGTAGGCAAAGGATAGTCCTCCATGACTCGATCTCTGGTGACAAAAACCAGTCTCGTGGTTATGTAGCAAGGTGTTTTACTTGTGAAGGTGACACAAAGTGAAACTGGTAGAGCTCACTAATATCATGTGGTGTCTATCCTGGTACACCCGTTTCTTGTGAAACGGTGTTAGCCTTTTGAACTAAGAATATTGTATACTTTGTAATCAAATATTTCCTCATACCTTTATTTTCCTTGTCTGTGCTTCTAGTCCCTGTTCAGGTTCCTTAGGTGATTCTTTCCCAGGTAAGGTCATACCAGCAACCCCCTTCCCGAAGACATTGCTGAGATTCAGCACACGCTGTGTAGGCTGTTTTGCTGAGCAGGGAGTTCGGCTGCCTGCCTCCAGGTTGGAGGTTTGGGAGGCAGTGGAGTCCCAGAACATTTTAGAATTGCTGTTGTAGTGATAGCAGGCTTGCTCATGGCAGTCTTAAACATAGTAATGTACGTGTAGAGTCACAGAATGGTTCAAACTGGGAGGGACTGCTGGAGATTGGCCCAACCCTCCTGTTCAAGCAGGGTGTCCAGGACTTTGTCCAGATTTTTTTTAATATCTTCACAGATAATTCCTGGAGTTCTGTATATGAATAAAATCATAAGTTGTTTTTATACTGTTGAAGAGTGACTTTATTCAGAGTGGTAGAATTGGGAAAACACCTGCCTTACTGAGATGTGGTAACCTGGCTGACAGTGCTCAATAGAAGTACTAGCTGTCTCTGTATAATTGTATCCAAAGTGAGAGACAGACTCATTTTCAAGGCAATAGTGATGTTGGCAGTTAATTGTAACTTAATTTATGAGAGGTTGTTGGCAAGATACAAATCTTTACCTTTCGGTAAATTATTTTTAGCAGAACATCTATCCAGAAACTTAAAAAAAAAAAAAAATCATGATTATCCAATATTCATCTTGAATAATTCTTTTCTAAATGAAAACTTAGTTGATACCTCATGCTGGAATAGGACCCAAAGAAATTCCAATTCAGGCTGAATGCTTTTGCCTCAGTGCTGAGTTGTTCTTGTGTTTTAGCTGCTGGCTGCTTTATCTTCTGTATAAACAAGCCTTGAAGGATGTCAAAGGTTTCAGCCTTCCTAAGCATTGGAGACAGGACATTGATCCTTTGATGTTTTAAACACGTATCATATGACCAGTACCTTCTGTGACAACGATCCATGGAAGCATCATGAAACCTCCTGTTTTTTAAATACAGGTTGGGTAAGACTGAGCATTCTGGATATCATGTGAGGTAACCCTGATGCTCAGAAGAGGTAGAGACTTCAGATGGAGAGTAGGTGGGGCTGTGGGGTTTTTTTCTCCTTCATCAGTAAGTGTGGACTACCTTCAATTTCTGGAGAGCAAAAATCAAGTTTCCTTTCCTTCATTGTATCAAATCTTGCATTCAGTTAACTGTCCCGCTGCTAAACCTAAATCATCTTCTGTAGCACTCAGTGTGAAAATAGCATGTAGTCTATTCAAATAAAAATTAGCTGGGAATTTGTTAGTACAGGTATCTTAAATTCTGCTCATGAGCGTCCTTGAAATGTTTCCATTTGTAATGATGATATCACCAACGGTACTGTCTGTTGGGCATTAATGACAGGCACCCAGGTTCCACTTTCATATGGTTGTCTCATCTGCAAACCCATGCTGTCCTGCTGTGTTCTCAGTCATGATTTTGCCCTTGCCAGTGTGTGTCTGGGGTAATTCGCATGATCCTTTGTCCTAAATAATAAAGGAATCTTTTTTTTTTTCTTTTTTCCTTCAGTCATTTGTTGTTTGGGGAAGATCTTGCCTGACTTTTGGGGTAATTCTGGGAGGATCTTCAGCACATTAGTGACTACAACCTTTAGCAAAATTTGCCAGGCACTCCAGGTTACCATGGATTTTGAAATATTTAACATTTTTCTTTGCATTTCCAACATTAACTACTACTTGGATCCTTGAACCTTGACAATGGCAGGTGTTGGTAAAGTGTTTTTTAAGTGATAGTCGCTCAGCTGGATCCTGCAGAGGTAACAAATGCATCATCCCACATGACAGATTGAAACAGCTTCCTTTGTATGAAGCCAATCCAGAGATGCTTTATACAGGATTTTACACTGCCTAATGCAGTGGACTAACTGCATCCTGAAAAAAAAAAAAAAAGCAGTCTGCCCCTTAGCAGTTACCACTCATAGTATGCAGAAACATAAATGTTTAGATTTTTATGCTGAGTATGTTACAGATGCTTTCAAAGGTGAAGTCCATACCTCTAAAAGCTTGTAGTATAAAAAAAGCTATAAAGAAAAGTATTGGAAAGGAGAAGCTATAATTTGAATATATTCAGTTAGAAACTGCAGGTTAAGTAGAAAGAAGATTAGCATTTAGGAGTCACATGGGTTCTGTTCATGCCTGTGTCTTATACTTGCTGTGTATTTTGGCAGAAATAATTTTGAAGATTTCCTTGGCACTAGCAAGTTTTAAAATTGTTGCCAAGTTGACTTCCAAGTTGCATAAAAGTCATTAATCCTTGTTTATTGTTGGGGCTAATGCTTAGAAAAAGCTGGATTCTTGGAGAAAAGTACTGAAGAAATCCATCCTTGCAGAAAAATGAAGTTAATTTTTTATCACAAAAGAAACTAACTTGACAACTTAGTCTGTCCTGGCATCTCTAGCTCAACTAGAAACTGATTACAACATAACTGTGGTTTTCTCCTGCTGTCATCCCCCTCTGTATACAGTGGTTTATAAAATATGATAAAAATGAATTAAATGGCCATAACTTAAATATCTTTATTTTGCAAATTATTATGATTTGGATTATAATTACAGTTTTTGAGCAAGTTTTTAATCTGTGCATTTGCGCAGAACTGTAATGAAATACGAGTTTATATGCAGACTTGAAAATCAGTGTGAACTCAAAAAGGGAGAAAAATCTTACACTGAAACAGTTACTACAGGGATTTTTAATTGTGATTTGAAGAGTGCCATTTGAAGACCTTTTAAAATTCAGATTCTTTTAGAATACAGTGACAAAGGCAGTGTGTAAAATGAGTAATAATGATAGTAGTACAGTAGAAGATCTTTGTCCTTCCTTAAAAGGAGACCTCTATTTCATTATTTGAATTCCAAGCTGCTGCAGCCTATTCTTATGTGAGTCTCTGGCCGTTAGTGCTTCGTAGGGAATCTTTTTCATTACTAAACCAACTGAATATATGTTTAAATTATAGCTTCTCCTGTAAGAGTCCTTTGTAGCTGTTTTCTATTACTTAATGCTAAACATGGTAAGAAAAAAATCCTACCGACGGTGCATCTGAATTTTAGGGGAGGGAGGACTTCCTCCCTGTCTCAAACCTCGTGTTGACAGTATTTGAGTGGTAGATGGGAAGGGACCCCAAGATGGCCTTGAAAACTCGCTGTAGTGACCTTGCACCGTTGCCATGGTGTTGTCTTTGACTAAGAGAAGCATGGTGACCAAGACATGCTGTCAACACAAAGCAAACTTGTCAAAATAGACAATTATCTGTTGCTACATGTTCCATAGAGGGCCCGTAGTCATTGCAAAGGATAAAGAAGAATCTGTTGTGTTTTCTGTACTTCAGTCCGGAGGCTTGTTCAAGAGGTGCCTCTCTTTTTTTTCCCAGTCTTCTCCTTTCCCTTTCATCCAGGTGATGTGATGGGTAAACATGGGAAAGCAAACTGTTGGCTTAATCAGAATGGAATACGTATTTCTTTGCATTGGGTCTGTGCATAAATCCAAGTTATTCGGACTTGTGAAGACGTGGGAATTGGCGGACAGGGCATGATGTTAATTTTTTTGATACCACTTTATATTTTCCATCACTGATTTCATACTGGCAGAATCTATGTTTGGTGGACCTAAGACAGTGGTGTGTATGTATGATGATGTAAATTAGATGCGCTGCAGGTGTTGATAATGAATGACTTAAAAATTTTGAAGTATTGTGAGGAGCACGTTCTCATTTCTGCTGAAACAACGTTCTTGTCTGGTAGATCAGTTAGATGAATTACTAATATTATGGGTTACAGTCAGCTGTTCAGTGATGTAGAATAGTTGTAACACCAAGCTGATGTGTGAGGCTGTGTTTGGGAGGTTTGTACCTCATCCAAACTTTAAGGAAAGCAAATGGGCTCTTAAGTTTTTCATAATGGTACTGGGGAGGATGTCTGTTGAGGGATGGAAAGACTGGAGTGAATGCCCTTGTTAGGCTTTGTCTTGCCCAACATGTCAGTACTTCTCTGACATTTTGGTTTGTCCATTCTTGTGGTTTCTGGGATGTGCTGCACGCCCCACGCTGACTGAGAACCATTGCTGTAGGGAGCGTACACGCTGTACCTCTCCAAATCCCTGGTGTTACCTGTGGTCTGCAGCCGCTGTTTCACAGTGCATCCTGCAAATGTGACATGGTTTTGAAGTGTCACACAACTATGAGTTACTTCATCAATAAATCGGAATATTTCATGGAATCAGTGGAGAGAAGCGAGTACGTGACAGTTTTGTCTGCTGGCTGACATTTCTCCCTGAAGCTCTAAAATAGCTGCAAGTCTTGGAGTTTTATTTTAACGCCCCTGGAAGGTTTATCTCGCCATTTAGCTGTTGAAACAATGCAGCCACGGAGAACTTCAAAGTGACTTTGCTTTAAAAGCAGTGAGGTCCAGGCAGAGCAGGTTCCTTCCTGTAAACACTCACTTGCATGGCTCAAATTCTTTGTTTTTAAAAGCGTCTTTATTAAGAATCACCTATTAATGCTCTGTCCAGGAGTTTGACAGTGTGTGTGATCCTCCAGGGTTGTGCTGTGAAGGAACTGAACTAATCTGTCCACATGCTTAGAATGTTGGATAGGTTGGACTGAGTTGCTTTTTATGTTGATTTTTTTTTTTTTATGTCTCTACATTTTATAACTTCTTATTCCTGGTAATTAAATGTAGGCCTGGCACGCAGAACCAATAGTGTATTTAATATGTTTGTCTCATAAATCACTGTTTCAGAATAGCTTGTTCTGTTTTATCAGGTTTTTAATTAGCAGTGGTTGAGGGTCTGATGCAGATAGAAACCTTATTTTTAATCATCTAAGACTGCTTATCGCAGTGAAAGATTTACTGCTGATAACTACTGTGGTGTCAGCAACAAAGTGATGCTGGTTTAACATTGTTCACGTAAACTGTGAATCCTGTGGGCTGAAAGGTAAATAGAGGGCAAATGAGTTGTTTGAAATGACGAGGTTATTTTCTAGCAGTCTAGGTGATGTTGATTAATTATATTCTCTATTCTACTTTATCCCACTTGTTTACTGATATTGTCTGCTAATCTGCTGGCACTCAACACTGTTTTGATACCATAGAGGTTTGGGCTGAGGATGATAGCTGCTCTCTTTTGGGGTTCCCTATTTAAGTAGAGTGTTAGCGTTGCACTTTACTTGATAGAAATGTGACGTGCAGGTTGATAGACTAATGCTTTTTATTTAGCTAAAACTGTAAAACTGGAAGGAATTTTGATTTCTATCCTTTGGTATTTGAAAACGAGAGGATTTCTCTGCAGTAGGCATTCTGTAAAAGCAAGCCCATCTTCTGTGCTGTAGCCTTGTATAGTTGCTCTTTACCAAGGCATTTTTAATTCTGGGATTTTATTAGAATCATTCAGTGCAATATTTGTTCCCATGATATAAAACAGATAGTCTTTGTCACATAGCTTTAGGTCAGTAGTATGAAACGGCTTTAGATGCTTATCCTTTGTTTCTTAATTCTTTTGATTTGATTGTTGATGTGGATAGCTCATGGGAAGTTTTGGAAGCAGAAGACACTTTAACATAGGACTGAGTATAAAATGTGATGTTTTTTATGTAAGATACATGCAGTCAGCAGGTATTTGTCTCGTTACTTTAATTTGTTTTGCTCAAATATGTCTTCACACCATAGGCTTTGGATCATAAGGAAGGATCATGAATCATGAAGTACTTCACGTGCTGGAGCTACCATGTGACTTTCATGTGTGATAGAAAGTGCTGTTGTCATCTTGGAAACTCACTTTGTAAGAAGGGAAGGGTATCACAAAGACTAACTGTAGGAAGGCCTGAAACTAGAGAAATACAAACTAGTAATTAATGTGTCCCATTTTTAACAGCAAAGGTTATGAATTATTGGAGTCAATATGACAGATAATGGTAGGCTCTTGTTTGCAAGAATAAGGATGTTTTTCAGGAGCTATGATGTCCAAACACAAGTTGACAGGTGTAATTGCGTAGCTGGTGTTACAAGGTCAGGTTAACTGTCTAACAGTTCTTTCCAGCTTTAATATCTCTGAGTATATAGAGGACATGATGGTAAGACTTAAAGTATGGTGCATGGTTGTATTACAGATACAAAATGTTAATGATGTATTGAATTCATTCAGTTTTAATATACTCTAAGTTGTTTGCAGTTGCGTTTAAGTCAAGTTTTACATGGGCTGTGTGACACTGTCTGATAATCTCCTTGGAGTCTCTGTTTATATTCAGTTCAAAAAGCTGGTTGCGTTGGCATGAGCATCTCCATGAACAAACCTCAGTTAATTTGGTGGCTGAAAGGAGGGCTCGATCTGGGAAAAGGCAGGACAATACATTGCTATGAGGTCTTAAGAAAGACAATCTCCCTCCTCTTGCCTTCTTTCTAAAGCCCTTAGATGCTGGACAAAATGACTTGTGTTGTGAAACCCTCTTCCTGAGGTTGGCATGACAGGCAATAAAACATGGAGGGGGGATAAAGGAGGCTCTGAGCTCTGCCTCTGCTGCCAACACATGCAGCCTTGGGAGAAGTTACTGTTCCCCTTTATCAAATCCACACAGTGGGAACAATGTGAGGGGCTTCAAGAGACTCAATGCTTTTCTGTTATTTAAAAAGAAAAAAGCAAAGCTTCACATTTAAGTAATCTGGCTTTGAATCACCTGTCTGCATTTTGTTGGTGCCACAGGTAGCTGAGTTAGTGCCATTGAACCAGGTAACAAATGCACTCACGATCCTGAGTATTGCCTAATATCAGGTATATAAAATCTCAATGTAGATTTCTATTTTTTTAACATCTATACGCTGTGATAGTTCTATAGGACATGTTTAAGAACATAAAGCATTACACAACAAGCAAATAAGCTCACTGAGCTTAAAAGACTCTCTGCTTCATTGTATATTGCCAATTGATAAACACAGTCTCTGGGCTCATTAGTTAAACTAAGCAGGGTTATTTTTAATGAAGGTTTTCTTCGCATGAAGTGCAGGAATGTTTAGATGTGTACTTGTCCCTGGGTTTCTTTTTAATGAACTTGTGCTATGAAGGGTTATATGTTATTTGAAAGGCTTTAGTATTGAATCTTTCTTTAGGTGCTCATAAGTCATTGGAGAAAATATATTTAGCAGTTGAACTTAAAAAAGCCATTCTCATTGGAGAAGAATAAATAGGTTGGGGAGGATGTTAAGGTATCTGATTTTTTTGCTGCTAATTTCTGTTGATTTTGTGCAGTGATTTTAGGCAGGCAAAGGCAATTGCCTGATTTCTGAAAGGACTTTTGACCTTGACACAAGCTAGGACCTTTGAAAGTCTTAAAAAAAAGAGCTTGAGACTTTTAAAATCTCTCTTTTGGTATTGGAGCCCTACTTGAAACTAAAAAAAAATCATATTAGGTATTCGTCAAGTTTATAATGTGTATTTATTACAAAGAAGATGTGAGGAATTGCAGCATTGGCAGCCTTTCAAGCAATTTCTGACAATACAGCTTTATGCCTGTAACATATTTTGTCTTCCTTTCTTTTTGCAAGTCATGTTTTAAACAGATTCCTTTCCGTTTCAACTCTGGAAGGCAAATGTAATGTTTGAAATGCTGTGTTGTACTTGGAAAGGCTAGATTTTCCTCTCGTTCTGTGGAACAATAAATGGAAACTTGCATGTTTGGAATTACACAACCCAACTCTTCCTCTGGGAGCATTCAGGCATTAAATTGCTGATGGGAAAATCAAAGTTCAAGGGGGAAAAAAAAAAGAGGTGTAAGGAGAGAGACATAAGCAAGGGAGGGTCTCTTCAGGTATTTGCTTTTAATATACAGCTAAACACACACTGTTTCGAACCTCTTCTGTGTGGGCCAAGTGTCTCTCTGAATTCTTTCCAGCTCTGACTCTCAGAGTTTCAAAAGCCTGTCTCCTTTTGGTATCACTGTTCTGCCTGAAACTGTGTGGCGCTACGTGCCTTGACAGTCGTATCAGCCGAGAAGGTGAAGCTGCATTCCTACCTGCTGCTCCAGTCTTGCATAAATGCTAATTTATGGATTGTATGTTGAGGGTGGAGGGAGAGAACCATACAGATGCTCCCCCTCTGCCCCTTTGATTTATAATTGTACCACTTTATATAAAGTGCTTTATTCACTGGAGAGTGATTTCCTGGCCACTGTAACTGGCACAATAGCAGCAGTGCATTTCTGTCCCCCTCCTCCATCCAGCACTACAATAACTAGAGCCAGTACAGGTTGCCAGCAAGGATAAATACCCCCTACTCATTCTTTAAATGTTTTAGCAGCAATAACTCATGCCGGTAATGCAAATCCTGCAAACTAGGACAGTAAACTCCACTTTGCACTGCAAGTAAAGCATGGTAAGAAGTTAGTATTGATTGTTACTAAAGGAAAAGAAACTGGGTGTGATGACTTAGTAGTGATGCTCCATCTTTAAACATCCTTTCTTCATCCTGTGCTTAAAATAGCACCTTAAATTTCTGTATGATTTTCTTTTTGTGGGAGCTAATTATGAAATCATGGATGATGCATTCCAAGAGCATGGACAGTTCTAACATGGTAATAACTGTTGCTCCAGTACCTGTAGAGAGGAATTTTATTGGTGTGTCCTGGTTTTTGTAGCATCAAATGACAAAATTGAATATCCAACATCTTCCCTGTGTTTGTGGTTATGCTTGGACAGACTCATTCAATCAGCTGCATGAATGAGCACTGAGGGGTTTTATAAGCCAGAGTGGCCAAATTATGGTAATTAGACATCTTGTCTATTTTGTTATACTGGCTGCACAACACTAATGAGGTTAAAGGAATACTGACAAGTTGATGGAGGTACAAAATTGATGTACCTAAAAGCTGCTATCATTCTGCTGCATATATCTGAATAATTTGATTTTAGGATGTTCTTTCTGCATACGTTTAGTTTTGTGACATTTAGAGGCAGGCAGAATGGTGCAAATGTGTGGCCTGGTGTGGAAGCCATATGAGCTTATTTCTCTTATTTTTCAGAGTTCGTTTCTCTTTTAAATGCTGTTAAATAACTTGACACATTTCATTTTATGCAGTGGGTCACCTGTAGTGGCTCTAGAAACGCATCATCTGTCATGCTACTGGGTATGCAAACATACATCTAATATTACAGAAAACTGAACGCAGTAGAGAAATGGGTAATGTTTTTTAGGGTATTGCTGCTTATGAATGACATTGTCTTTTAGATGAGCTTTGCTAAATGTGTGCACAACTGCCATAAGACTAGTTTTCTGTAAAGAAAAATAATCGTGTTTACGTGGCTGGGAATTTGATGCTCATAATTAAAGGTGCTTCCAAAAACCCCAAAAACTAGTTGAATAACACCGAATTGGATGAACTAGCTAGCATGTTAAAATCAAGCCTGCGTTCAGAAAGAACTCGTAGCAGCAGCTGAGGACAACAAGCCAGTATGCTGAAGCCTGATTTTTGCGGAACTCCCTCAGCTGGAACACGTGATCTGATCTTTATATGAATATCCCTGGGCTTCTCTTTCCTCTTATGTTATATTTAGTTCTTATGATGTCCACAAGCTTTTATCTGAAAGCCTGATATTAATTTCACATGTGTTAAGTGGTTTTTATCAAAGCAAGCTACTAGGTCGTTTCCCTTTGCCAAAAACTGCTGGGGGAGAGAGATGACTTTTACCCACAGCTTTCAGGGCTGTGTTTTGGGGAAAACAATTGTTAACAAATTGTTTCTTTTGCAACACAGGCTTCATCCTAGAGCAGCTGACCTTGGATAATCTCCCAACCTGCCTGCAAACTAACAACGTTTTGTTGTTGCCTGTTGGCAGGAGGAGGAGGATAGCCAAGCACATCCAAAGGAACTGTTTTCAACCCATGTTTGTAGGACTGACTGTGGGAGGTGGGCATGAGTGTCAGGCACTGTCGCTAAAGGGTCTGCAGAAGAAAAAGTCTGTTGTCTGTAAACTTAAATTCTTTTCCTCAGGGCTCACAGGTCCTTTAGAAGATTGTTACGGTCCATTAAGTGGAGGTAAAAAAAAGATGGAAAAGCATTTGTAGATGGTATAACAGCTAAATAGCTTCTTTCTCACTATGGCTCTAATCATTGCCACCGTGGTTTGCGTGGTACCAGTGTTAGCAAGAGTGGGAAATTTGAAAAAGGAAAGTATATGCAGGGCTATTTAAAGTGATTTTACCATGGTGCGTACACGTGTCTCCAATCTCAGCCCCGTGCTCCAGGTGAAATGGACAATGTGGTAACTCTCAAAGATAATTTTGGCTGTTGATTCTTCCCCCCCATCCCGTTCAGTTAGGAAATATTAGCTGCATGTCTGTCTTTTCCCTTGTGCTGCAGCTTTTTCAGTTTGTCTCTTTAAATACATGCTACCTCGTAGTGTATAGCAAACTTCTTTGTAAACTAATCAGTAGTACTGTTTTGGGATTATTTTTTTTTCCCCTTTCAGTTATTGCTTTTATGAGCATGTGATGGTTTATAGTGGTGGGCAAAGTGTGAGCTCTGTGGAACAGCTAATCCACAAATACACCGTAGTTTATTTTTAACAGGAGTACTAGTACATTTTTATGCAATAACTTTTCTTCTCAAACTAAGAGTAAGTCAGTCTGTTCATCTGTTAAAATTACAGTATCTTCCTATTCCTCAACATAGATATTCATAACTGCTTTTTGTAATTCAGGATTAACTGCAGGTATTGTTCAGCCCATTTCTAATCTCCAAGTTTGGTTTAACATTAGAAAACCCAATGCTTTTCTTGGTGATGTGTATGTTTAAAATAATTCAAAGGGATTCTCGAGATACGTGTAGAAACATCTGCTTTTTAGTATTGTTTTAAGGGCACTGCTGTGTACAGTGCTAAATCATGACTGTGTCGTATAAAGTGCTTTTGCATATGCTATCCCATATGAATCGCAGTCAAGCAGGCGACAAGTTGCATCTACAAGCAAGATGTTTCAGTTAGAAGAGACAACCAGCTGGCAATCTGGGAGTTCAAAGTTAGAATTCAACAAAACCCATCGTTTGGCTCCTTTCAGTACACATGAAAGCCTTACATCTCATTACTGTTTATGAATACCAGGAACTAGCTGTGTAGCCTACACTTGCAGACTTAAAATAGCTTCTTTGCAATGCAAACTTGGCATCAGGAGCTGACAAGTTTATTTGATATCACCTTTATGTGTTTTTTTCAGGAAAATGGATGGCTCCTCTACTGTGTATGTGAGAGTAACAAACTATCATACTATCACAGAAATAATCACTGAGACCACAAAATATTAAACACTTTTCCACATGGCATGTACCACCACACTTTGTTTCCCAAATAGATAGTTGGAAAAGGAAAATGGAAGTTTAAGTGAAACCAGCTGCCTGCTGCTAGCAAGTATCTGATGCCAGTGGTTACTGTGGAACAAAAGAACAGTGTGAGGAGCTAAACATTAGTTCAAGTTTTAGGTTGGAGTTAACTTTTTTCTTTATCTTGTTTTAGGTTTTTATACTTCCAGAGTTTCAACTTTTTGCAGAGAGTATTGTGCCCAAAATGTAACAGAACCCACATCGAGCATAGGCTACATCTGCTTTCACTTCATAAAGAAATTACACATCATTTGCTTGTAACTGTGCTCTTTTAGTGATGGTAGAATTATTTTTAAAAGTTGTGTGTGTTTAGGTGAATAATTTAGAAGTATGAGCAAGCAATTTCATCAGACTACAACAGGGAAATGTGATTGCCTTTCTGGGTTATTAGGTTTTCCCCCTCTTTAATTACAGTGCTTTGTGGCAGAATTGACTAGTGATACTTTACAGAAATTTTTACTCTATAAGTTTTCTGAAGGTGAATGAAAACTACCCTGGTGTCACCAGGCCACAAGCTATTCCGAGAGCAAATTCTTCTAAAGCAATGGCTCAGCTTTAACAAATTAATATCTTATAGGGCTATAGCACATGGTCAGTGATGAGAACTGAGCTACTTCTACATTTTCTGCGGTGCCCGAGGATGCACGTTGTATTAATCGTTCCTGGCAGTGGGAACCAGCACACAGGTCTCAGTTTCTGGGTGATCGATTGCTCTGTTCACTGGGACTTTCTAAAAAGCCAGTTTATTATGGCTAAGTTTACAGAAGAACTAAACAACTCCATCCAGGATGGAAGTCATAGATGCTGTAGTCCAGAAAAAAGTTCTGAGCTTTGAATTTACAACTAACATAGGATCTGTCCTGTGGTTGGTATATGTTTATTGACAGTGGCTACATGAAGACTCATTCCTACACAGTCCCTAGTGCAGCATTTCTTGTTTGCCAGCTCTGCAGTTCCCTGCTCTGCGTGCTATTTTCCCTGTTTTGAGGTCCTTTATATTCTATAAGCAAGGGGTAGGTACTTAAATAGCCGGTTAGCTCCATTCTTGCAGGACAGGACTCTTGAACATACAATGAACTTTTAATTGGCCTGAACTGCACATGTATAATGTCATGAAAAGGACTTTTTTTTAGTATCTACAATCATAAACAGTTTTTGCTCCAGAAACAGTGTTGTGAAAAGGTTTAAGGCTCCTTTTAAGGTTGCCTTTTGGTTTGGTTTTTTGGGGTTTTGGTGGGTTTTTTTTTTTTTTTTGGAGGCAGAGGTGTTGAAAGGGATTTCAAAAGAAAAGGCATGCTGGGGAGATAAACAGCTCTGTGTTTAAGAGCAGTGCAGGAAGCAAATAGATGGCGTTGCTTGTGGGAAGCTCTTAGAAGTAATTAGTGATAAGGGTGAGGAAGGAGGAAGTCTGGTTGGCAGCTGCTCTGCATTCAGCAGCGCCCCTGACCTTGACCTGTAGGTGCTTCGAAGCTGCTAGGGAAAGGTTTGCTGCCAGAGCCACTGGATTGACCTGGATTCCCTTTGCAAGACTTAGTGAAATCTGCTGAAAACCTGCAGGGCCAACTTCGCATCATGCCTCTAAAAGTCCTGCATCGCTTATTCAGGCATTGTCTAATATATGTGATATAAGTTGGTGATAGATTTGCACTTGCTCATGTTTGCACTTTTTAGATGCCTCACACGAGTACTAGGAACAGCCTGCCGTTGGTCTGCCGTAGGGTGGGAATTGTATCCTCCTTGCAAACACATCTTTGCCCTGCCGTGGGACAACGTGAGAGTTGGCAAGAGTGAATGAGTTATTGGCCAAAGTCCAGAGCACAGGAGATTGGTTGGCAGGAAAGTACATGGCGGGATTTAGTCTGACACAATTTATTTGGATAAAAGGGATAACTGATGGTGTACAGTGCATGTTTCACCATGCTAAATATCTGAATTCTCTTGCCAGAGCTGTGAAATGATAACTTAATCCTTGATTGCTTCTTACAGTGCTGCAGGCCATAGTATCTGGAAGAAAGTTTTGTCAGCCAAAAAATATATATAGCTTTACCAACCCCAGTTACAATGCCTATTCCAGCTAGCTAACTTCTGAATTAATTTGTGGCCAAATGCTTTTACACTGTCTAGGCTGTAGCTTCTGCAGTTGGTACCACTAGTCATGCAGCTCTGCTAATGCCTGTTACTGATTCTTACTTTTTTCCCCAGCATGAATAAATTACCAACAGTAATGTACAAGCCCTTAAGCAACTGCCAGATTTGTTTTTGGAGGTGATGGGTGTTGGTACAAGTGTTTAATGGAAGAATTTTTTTGTACACAAAAATAAATAAAGATCATTGGAAAAAGAAGTAGGGAATAAAAGCTTATTCAAAATGACCCTCTCCATTAAATACGTTAGGATTATCTGATTCCCCAAATGAGAGCTTTCAGTTGGAACACAATGGGCATGAAAGAACTGCAGTGCTTTGAAATAGTTATGTGGTGTGTTGACTCAAGAATAGTTCACGAAGTGTTTCCTACACTTAAAAATGACCACAGTGACTTGCTGAGGTGGGAGGGGGAAGAATAGACAAAGCAGATGTATAAGTTCATTATGTGGACTGAAGATGAATTTAGGAAATTTAAGGGCACAGAGGAATGCTACAGTGAATCAGTAGCACTTTAGGAAGAAATAGTTGGGCTTTTACCCCCAAATACTGAAGAAATTGATATTTTGCAGAAAGAAATGGAAATCCTGAATATGCAAGCAATGTTTTAGTCCTGTAGCTAAGGACTACTGCACCTCAGGCTCGTACCTTTTAGCTGTACCGTGGCTTTACTGTATGCATTGTGTGCCCATGAGCCTGGGATCTGTCTTTCCTTTTCACTCCAAAGATGGCTTTTGTCTTCAGAACAAGTTGTTGATAGAGACCTATAAGCTTTCATGCAATTCTAGGTTTAAGCAAATATTTAATTCTGCCTAGGGCACTACAACTTTTTTTTTTCAGCAGTCTGGAGCCATTAGTAGGGCATATATTGGACATGGGAACCAAGCTGTCATGGTGAAGGCTTGCCTGTAATTTTCATAATATGCTGTATTTTCCCTTTGCTTCTCAGCAAACAGGTCAATTATAGCTTATGTCCCCATCCTCATGCTGGGAATACAACAGCTGATTTGAATGTTACAATGAGAATAAGGATTTCTTTTCCAGGTCAAGCAGAAGAGCAGCTTGGTGCAAAAATGTTACCCTGAAAAGCAGCAGTCAGAGGTGCTATGGAGGGGTGCAAGCTGTTTGTCTGAATGGGTCTCTCTAGTCTTACTTTCTCTGGGACAAAGATTTTATTTATTTCCTCATGCCAGGTACCCTCGTAGTGAGATTTCAGTCCTGAGAGCTCATTATAGTTTGGAAAAATGACAAGAGAAAGTAACTCCTGCGTTCTGTAGTGGGGATATGGGTAGGTGGGGAAAGCAATCCCTTCTTACCATTGTTTGTGGCAGAACTTGCACACAAGTAATCTCGCAGCTGCCGAACTGTTTGAGTGAGTTTGCATAAATAGAGTGCAGGGTAAAAAGGCTTGAAATCTTTGTGAAGAAGAAGTAACGTATCAGTGTATGCCAAAATGCTTTGAATTTCTGTTGACATTCAGCATATGGAAGACGTCAAAGCGAATATTGATTGCTGCTTGCTTTCTTATCTTCACGTTATCACTTGAATTTGCTAAAATGGGTTGGAGGAATATAGACAGTATTGAAAGAGCTGAGCAGGGAGGGGAGGTCTATATGTAGTCTGTGCTCTTGGGAAGAATCAAAGACAGTATGAAGCGTTTTTCTTTTTTGAGAGATAACAAACACTAATTTTACCGCAGCTGAATGTTTGAAGCTTCTAATGTATGTCAAGATTTTTTTGAAGTGCTCTTTTTGAGATGCCAGTTTCTTGACAAGCTGCCGTTCTCGAATTCCTTTTTTACTAGAGTGGTTCAGATGTGTTGTGCTGTTCTTTCACCTCCCAGGCCCCTTAGACGTCCATGGGAGGTTTTAGTTGAGAGTACATAGATATTGTGCAACAACCTCTGGCTTATCACTGTGATCGTGAAACGTGTACGTGCTGAAGTGAGGAAAATCAGGCGGTTACTGAACCATGGAGGCAAGACAAATAACTTTCATGCTAATGACCAACCCTTCTTGCCTACAACTCTTATCTTCTCTCTCCTCCCCATACACTGTTAAATCAACATCATTTCTGGTTTCCAGTGTGTGTAAGTAGTTTTAAATACTGTTTGAGTCCCTAATGTAGAGTTGGATCCAAAACAGGCCATGAATAGACTTACCACATGAAAACAACACTTTGCTTAGCAGCTGTCCAGTTCTAGATGCATCAGAAATGAGTTTTGCACTGTGCACTTGCCCAGAACTGCCCTATTCGACAGCTGAAGACCCAGTGATGCTGAAAGTGCACTGAGATTGAGAAAGTAACTGGACGCTATATCCGCTGAAACTCCCAACCTTGTAAATACACTGCATATACAAAGCACACCACTAAGATTGATTTCTTTACAAAATGCGGCCGCAGCGATGTTCTCTTTTGAACTGCAGCCGTTTCAAACATTACCTACTTGCTTAGTGGCTGGTGGACTTTCTAAAGAACTTGGAGAACTGAGTCTGTGCGTCTCCTCAAACAGGCATCGCCCTTTCCAAAGATGGCAGGATGTCACTCTTCACTTGAAGACAAGGCAGATTTCTGGAACCAAAAAACAAGGTGAAGGAGGTAGTTTGACTTCTTATGTAGACCACCAAGCTGGAAGGTGTCTCCTGAGTTGCCGTCTTTGTGATTATCTGAAATAAATTGTGTGGACAATCATGAGATAAATGACTGTAAGTTCTTTGGGCATGTGGTCTGTAAAGAAAATGGATAGTAGCAGGTGTTATACTATAGAGCTTCGTCATAGCCTAAGTAATTCAGTGGAAGGAGAGTAGAGAGGGAATTAGCAAGTACTCAGAGATGCTTAAGCATGGGAGAGACACCTCTTCTACACATTGTGTGCAGAGGGAGTTAGTGCATAGTTAAAAGTAGTAGAAAACATTACCAAAATTTTCAGAATGCTCTTGATGAATCATTTGTTTCCCTGGGTTGAAGAGTCGTACAGTAATTTCTGTAGCTTGCAATGATTGCCTGCTTAATCCGAGGGTGAAGAGCTGGTGGGCTACTCTGGAGGCTTGGAGCCTCCATGGCTGCAGATCCTTTCTTGTTCTTTATCATGGACCGTTCTCTTTTTCTCTTCCTTGTTTGAAGCAGAGAGGTCCTGAAGTCGATTCTTTTTTTGTCAAAGGATATTGGATGCACACATTTGTGTCTAGGTAGGTGTGTGTAAATATAACCGAGCCCGTGGGAAAAATTCAGCTCTCTTCCAGAGTGATTCCGGATGATGTATTTGTGTTTTCAGGGAAGACAGACAAACTCAAACTGGTTTAAGGTAGAGGCTCTGATGAGTTTATGAATTGGATGATACAGCTGGCTGATCTACAAAAGGAGGAAATACCAGGCTTGGTGGAACTGAAAGAGTCCTTAAAATATTCTTTCATGGATTAAAAAATTTTGTTCTTATTCCTAGATGCACATAAAGGACTTCTCTCTCCCTCCACCCCCTTTCCCACGTTTATTTTCTACTTCTAGCTGCCAGTAGACTCGCCTTAGAAATTTCTGTGGATGTCAGCATGTTTTACTTTCTTCCGTGAGGGAGCGTTGACAGTTCTCAAATCCTGCACAAGGGAAGTGAGCAGGGAGGGGGCCTGGGGAGGGTGTCTGGTGCAGTTTCTGTCGGTGGGGGAGGTACTGACATAGGTTTGGCTTGTTCCCAATTTTTACCCTTTTGCTGAGTCTTTAAGAAAAAACATCTTTCAACTAGGAATCTCAGTAAGCCTTGAGATCATTTTTAAGTGGGAAGAGTGAGGCAAATATTTCAAAAATATTGCTCTAGACTGCTCTAGCTGACTGAATACAGACACACAAAAAGTTGTTTGGAAATTTTTTTTTTTTTTCCCCAGGAGACCTGGTGACAGGTCCTCTGCCCTAAGTGCACACACAAACTCACACACTGAATTCAAAAGCACTCTTCTAGGAAGAAAGCTGTTCGAAGTAGGGCAAGGCTATTTGATGTTGGAACAGCCTCACAAAGAAAAAAAAAAATCTATATGGTGAAAATTCTCTTTGTGTTTGAAATAATTTTCTCATTGTTTTGTGAGTATGCTCGGTGCATTTAATCTCAGAGTTGAAGAAAGTTGCTGATAAAGAATTTAATCATTTATGGTCGTCGTCTTGAGCTCTTCTAAATCCCACCTGCCACGCAAGAAAAAAAATGTAGGAAAACCCTACATTTTCAAAATAAGCATTTTAAAATCTTACTGTGAAGAAGCTGGAGTTAAGGAGGTCTAAACACAGTTGTTCTTTATCTGCAGCTCACCTTTGCATTAGACAAGTTGCGCTCAATGTTGCGTGATGAATTGTCAACTTGCTCACAAAAAAAACCCTAAAAAAAAAAATAAAGCAGACTGGTAGCTGTTCTGGGGCTTCATAACACAGTTTCTGCATTAATTGCAGTTTAATTCTGTGTATTGACAGGAACTAGGGCTAACAGTGTGAACAAAACCTTGAACTGGGAGTCTTGGATCCTCTTGGAAATAAGGAGCTTGTGGCTTGGGAAAGGTGAAGGGGGCAGGCTGGAACTCATCTAATTGGAAAGGAAAACGCTTTTTAAAAACAAACCCCAACCCTCACTTCGGAGTGAAAAGTTCTGCGTGTGTGTTTTCAGGCAATAGTTTAGTAAGAAGGAAAAATTTCGCTATTGAACTCTAATATCACAGCCAAAAGAGTTTGCGGAGGGTTTTTTTGTGGGAGAAGGGAAGTACACAATCAGCTATTCGGTGCCACGACGTTTGGGGTAGCTCTGATGGTAATCCTGAAGAATTCCAAGTGAGAAGTCAGCCTCTGATCTGTTGAGCTGGTTTCACTCTTCGTGTGGCCATACTGTTGAGAGGTTTGTTTGGGGTTTTTTCTGGTAAGTATGATGAAGTAATTCTCATGGCACAGTTATTCTCATACAACTGCTGTTTGTGCAGACTCTGCTGTGCCACTGAAAAAGATGCCTTGTGAAAACACAGACTGTTTTCCCCCTCCTGTAAAATACCCGTACTGAAAGCATCTTTACAGCATGTAATTATGTCCACATCAGGAAGGCTTTTCTACACAGTTATCCCACTAGCTATTTGACCAGGTGTAGAGATATTCTTCCAAACTGCTTTCAATGATTTGGTAGCCTCCAATACGCCTCTTCTTTTGGAGTTCTCTAACTTGAGATTCATCCTATATGTTTGTGGGGGCATTTTAATGGCTGCTTTTAGTGTAAACCTTGTGTACGGTACATCATTCTAGGATTAATCCTATATATTATAACAGCAACTTGGCTTTTTAGCCCCTGCATTAAATTAAAGGTTTTACTGGACGAGAATGCTGTGCGTATAGATGCCTGCATTAGTTGATGCTGTAAAACAAGGTTATCATATGTGTTTCTATACACCTATAGGCATATACGGACACGCGCACACTGCGCGCTCTGCCACTTCGGGAGCTCATCACGCAGCTCCTTGGCTGGCTGGAGATCGCGTTTGACTTAAGCAAGTTGTGCGGTTGTCCCAGAGGCGGAACAGGTTTTCTGACAAATCCCAGAGTTAGGACTGTCATGTTTCCATCTGGAGATCAGTGGAGTTAATAGACTGCCAAGTCATAAGAGGGCTTTTTCCCTCCCTCCTGTGGTTATAAAATGGTAGCTACGTCAGGCTCTATTAAAAAATATTGAAATTCACAATAGTAATTGAAAGTTTTGGGTACTGGCTGTTCACCAGACATTCTCCAGAGCACAATAGCATCCCCACATCTAAGTGTTTACAAACAAAAGGATAAAGTTGTAATCCCCTTGTCATAACAGGAGCTTTATGGGATACATGCACCACTTGAATGTGGTCAGGACTAAGCAGATTATTGTACTGAGACTAACAATACAGAAAATACTTAGCTCCAACTGGAAAACACCCCAAACCCACAAAGCTGCTGTTCAACCTGAGTTCTTGTTTTTGGGGTTGCTTTTTTTTTTTTTTTTTTTTTGAGTGAGCTGGCAAAAATTAGTTTTGTCAGTAGAAACTAAGTAACAGCCAGCTATGCCTGGAATGCCTTGGAGCACTGGAGGAATTTTCCAAGTAACAGTGATTACTTTTGTTCCTTTTAGCTATGCAAGTTTAGGCTTTGAACTGTGTCTGCTCTTTCACATTTTTTTTTGATGTATTGGGGGATTTTGTTTTAAAGAGAGTGTTTCTGTTTGCAAAAAATCTTTTGCTCAAATAGGGCAGCGTGGTTTTCACCCAAAGAGCTCAGTATTGCTGTGGAGGTAAAATTGAAACTCCATAAGAATAGTATTAATTGGAGGATATCATCCAGAAATTGGAGTCTAGTGGGAATCAGTATTTTGATACGACTTGGTCTACATGTAAAAAATGGGTAAAAAATATTTGTAAACTGTTAAATCTAACAACCTTAAGCACTTTACCTTCTGAAATACTCTGGGAAAGTGGATTTCTAAGAATTGTAGAATGAAGAAGCCTAAAGTGATCACACTTGATTTAGTTGACATTTCCTCTCATTGTATACCTAGCAGCAGCAAAATGTGTTGCAAGTTGTATGTCTGATACACAGAAAGAGAGGAAACAGCTTCTCAATTAATTCTACTATTTCTTATCAGTTGTCATACTGCTGTCTTTCAATTATGTCTATGCTAGTAAAATAATCAAATTTATTGTCTAAATTTTATTTTACCATTGGCTGGCTTTCTTTATGCTGGGAAAGAAATTCTGAGCTAAAATTCAAACAGTAAAGCTCTGAATATTGCAGTGCCTTTTCTAACTAACTGCTGGCTCTTCAAAAAACCTTATTCTGAATCCTTTATTCATATAGAAAAGAAAATACTACCAATTAAAGGATCTGCTTCAGAAAAATAGCTGGGCTCCCAAGCTTCAAACAAATGGAGGATCTTCCTGATACTTTTTTTCTGCCTACATCCTTATCTGGTGTGCCTGAAGCTGTCTGCCTTGAGACTTGCTGGTGCTGGAGCTCTTCAGTAATTCCTACGCCACTTACCAGCTTCTCCACACTAGGGAGCTCCCCTAGTACAGTGGAGGATATATTTGTTTCTTCATGGTGGAAGGTAAACTTGCATAAGCCCTGCTATTCCAAGATAAAGGCTGCAAAGTAGTGGTTTGTTAAATCCTGCTTCCCGTTACAGGCAGGTATCGAATGCTGAGACAGCGTGAGTGATGCACAGGCCCTTTTGGTATTCCGCTCCATCCACGCCCGGTATTTACCCTCCAAAATACAGCTAGGGGTCAAACTCAGGAGTCATCTTTGAAGAATGAGTTTTCTTGAGAAACCCTTCAGCCCATGAAAGCCATTGCCTTTTAACCCATTGCTCTTCAAACAAAGCCTACATTTGCTTAGTAAAGCTCTGCGCTAAGGTTCTGTGAATGCAATATTTGATTTTTTCTGAGGTGTTCCCAAGCATCCTTACCCTGCTGTATTGTTTTGGGTTTTTTCCCCAGAGGTGGTGGTGTGAGATCGAGTGGGAAAGCAGGTGAGTGAGAGCGAGCAAGGGAAAACACTGTATAGAAGCCACAAAAGAAATTGAGCATTATAATGCAAGGTTTTTCATTCAGATACTATTTAGGGCGTACTTACCCAGGGAAAGGAAGGAAGGGAAAGATCTGTGGGGAGAACTAATTCTGCCCAGTGTAGTGTTAGTTATTTGTTTCCAGGGAATAACTGAAATATGACGCAGTTGTATGTTTGTGTCAGAACCCAGTGTAGTTATTGTATTGCTTTTATCTACAACAAATTATTAATAAAAATCACAGAATGGCTGAGATTGGAAGGGACCTCTGGAGGTCATCGGCCCTTTGTCCTTTAGGTGCTACTTTACAGTTTCTTTCCTTTGACTTGTTACCAAGACCAGGGCTGCCGCTGTTTGTCCGGTTGTGTTGATATTCCCCTGTGTACTGAGGGTGTAGTTACAATATAGCATTTCTCTTCCAGATTTGCTTGGAAATGTGGAGCTGACATCAGGGCTGTGAGTGTTTTAACAGTCTGTGAATGTGGGGTATGAACAGTTTACCTGATACTTCTTAAATCTAGTATCAGAAACAGTGCTTTGGCCTATATCTGTACAAACTTTAAAAAGAATAAACTTGCTACAAAGTGGAGCTGTTCTGCATCCGAAGGAGAAATTACTATGACACATGATGCCAACTTTGCTTCTAATAAAATGTGTGTGAATACAAATTGATTTAAGGCAAGCTACCTCAGCGCTGGGAGCATGAAGATGTGGTCTTACAGAGTCATCGCTGGGAGATACCGACACCTTTCTGCTGTTAAGCCCCAAGTAGTTTTTGCCCATCAGGATGTTTTTCTAATTGCATTTTTAGCTACTTTCTAGAGTTTATGCTAAGCAGTTCCTGCTGAAGGGCATAAACCAGCACTAATTACATTGGAATTTGATAGGCTTATTTTTGCAATGGTTATGGAAGATTGAAAGTGGAAAGCAGTAACAATTTCTGGAGATTTGCTGAGACTTTCCTAATTCATAACTATTGTTGGAATCATTCCTTCTCCCTCTTTTTTTAACCTACAAGTTCATATTATATTTTGCTATTCCAGAAGTTTCTGAAGATGGTAAAATGTTATGTTTCAATTCCATAAATCCAGCATAGCCTTGTGTCACTGAGCAGTATCAGCCAAATTTATAGTTTGGATGCTGTTGCAGTCACTGTTAGCATAGGAATATATATATTTTTATATATTTTAAAGAACAAGAAAAAAGAAGAAAGAAGCCTGGCTTGTCAGACCATGTCCTACAGCCTCTGTACCTCTTTTCCCTACTTTCTGACTTGCTGCCTCCTGTTTGCCCCATCTGCCCATTTCTGATTAAGCAAGCAGCAGGATGTGCTGTGACTGATTTAGAGCATGTGCTGATTTGCCAGCTGGCTGCTATCTCTTGAGTCCTTGGGTCAGCCAAACAGAATGGATAAGGGCTGAGCTATCCTCATCCCTTCCCAGTAATGTTTCACCTCTACTCATTTGTTGTGGTGTTTTCCCCACGAGATTTGTAAAATCTCAAATAGGCTTAAGGTCGCTATGCCTTCCTTCTCCTTTTGAACCTGGAAAGCCAGAGTAAAAACTGATCTGAGATGTTATCAAAATGCACTAATAACTGTTGCTAAACAGACTGATTTATTGTACTTGAACAGATGATTTAATTATTGGAGATTCTATTCTTTTTAAAATAAAAAAAACCCCAGAAGCAGTAGTGGTATTGGACATGTACTGATGGTCTCAGCTGGGAACTGCTCTGGTTTTATCTGGTGTTTATATTGTGCCTGAGATCTGTGAAACCACTACCATAGTGATAAGGAAAGCAAATGTGTGCTGGTCAAGAAGCATATATACCATGTAAGAGCTAGCTTAAAAAGAAATGATTGCTCAGGCCTGCATGTCTTCATTCACACTTGAAACAGCATATATATTCACTTGGCTGCAACAAATAAAATAGTAATAAATGTAGGCAGTTGTTTTAGAGTATTTGTTCTCCTTTTTTAATTTTAGAAACCTTAGATACATTAGATTCCACTTAGTTCTGTTTGATACTGAGTTAAAAAAAGATAAAAGAGGGGAGCTGGGGAGAGAAAGTCCTGTCAGTCTGGATTCAAGTGGAAATACGCGGCTGAAAACATCTCAGTGACATCCTTCAGTAGCTAAAAGATAAGTTTTCCCTTCCTGTCCTGGACGTTTCTGCTATGTTTGAGATAGATGCGAATTATTGGCTGTCAGCTGAGGAATGATAGCAAGTCCTGCCTGCTCCACTGAAATGGCAGCATCCTTGGGAGAAATGGCTAGCATCCTGGCTAGCCACTGCACGGGTGCTTTGAGTCCTGCAGGGGTCATTTCGCTCTGTGCTCCTTTTCACTCTCTACCTTGCTGACACTAGTTTGACACGGGTTTCAGTGTAAGCCATTTGCAGGAGACACCACTGTGTGTGATCTCTTCTGCTTTAGAACTACTTGTGATTCTTTACTATTTGTTACGATTACAAGTTATCAATATTCGGATCCTCTGGGATTATTATTTTTTTTTTTTTTTTGCTAATGCCAACCTTAACCATAGGAAATGTTCTTTGCGTATGTTGCTGTCATCTGTGTTTTGTTGTAGGAGATACTTCCCTGTTCTGTAGGTGATGCTGTTGCTTGGCATTTACCTTTTCATCACCTCTGGGATGGACCGTAGCCATGCACTGTACTTGGCCATGGAGCCTCCTTGAAACACCCAGCACTTCCAGTGTGTGTTTGTAGCTGCTGTGGGTGCTGTATCCCCGTATCTATTAATTTCCGACGGGATTTTGAATCAGGCTGAAAATCTTTTCCTGGGTTTCTGGCCCCAGCTATAGTAGCGCACAGCTGCAGCGTTACTGGGTTGGTATGTGCACAGCCCAGTGCTGTGTAATACAGTATGCACCCTTAATGCTTTCCTTAGGGAAACATTTGTCCGATTTGCTCTCTTTGGTCCAAATTACACAGAACAAGCTGTGGCTCTAGATAGCTGTGCTCTATCCTAAATGCTGTGCGCTGAGTTTCTCGGATGTAGGGCTTCCCTTTGCGCATGTTTGGATTAAGTGAAGCCACAAGTGAGACGTGGGTCTGTGTGTTTGTGCAGGTCTTTAGAAAATGAGATACTAAGACCTTTAGTCTGAACTAAGCTTGATGATTTACATAGCCTACTATAATCTATCCTCTTAAAATTGTATATGTGATATGACTTCTGAGATTATATCCTTATTACTGCTTTAATCCAAATGCTCAATAATACGAGCTGTATTGAGGACTGGAAAGATTAACTGCATTGTCGCAATATAGTCCTGCCTTGGAACTGGGCTGGGAAATATAAGCATGAGTGCATGCTGAATTAAAGAGCAGCATCACATCTTCAAGTGCTAAACTCAAACTCGGAATCCAGGCTTGCTATTCTCTTTATTTTACAATGAGAACGATCATCCTATAGGAATAGGAATAAGCCCGCTTTGCAAGCGGGAGCACCTCTAAAAGCCACTTAGCAGCTGCCAGTGAAGGCCTTCAGCAGACTGCTCCGCTAGCATTTCAGAGCCCAGAAAGCCACCAAAATGCTCTTGTGTCTCAGAGTAATCCACACGGGTTCTCTGGTGTCTTCTGTGTCTGAATCAAAGCCCTGGTGAAGGAGATTCCCTCAATCCGCGTCCACATCTGTGACCCACCCAGGAGCAACGGTGACAGTCGAGAGTCTGCACCGAGCGTTCTGCCGAGGACTTTGGGAGAGCTTTTATTTAAACGTAGCCAGATGGTGGGGGGGAAAAGTGGTCGTGGTGTCACTGCTTACTCGAACGGCCCTGCGACACGGCTGTCACCGGCCCTGCGACACGGCTGTCACAGGCGAACCTCGACTTAATCATCCTGCGTAGCCGGTAATGCTGACTGCTATCCAAAGTCACCATCATTCCTCTTATGTCAAACAGATATGCATGTTAGGTCCAGGCCTGAGTAAAAAGAGATGATGGTCTTGCTTAATAAATAATTATTTTTGAGAGGCAACGCTGAGAAATTGCTATTTTTAAACTCTCTTCTCGACCCATATGAACAGCAAGAACTCTGAGAGTAATCTTATATGGCTCCCATGTCTTTCTCCTGCTCTATTTAAAAGAAATCAATGATGCTTGTAACAAGACTTGACTTGTCACCGATGTCAAGTGCTCCCTAATGTCCTTTGGAAAGTCCAGGACAAGGAGAATATCGGTTCTTCGTTGCTGTGTGTTTGCTGCATTTCTCCGGCCTTCTGTGTGCGGGAAGGCTGTGTAACCTGCTGTCGGGGAATTAACTGAACCTGTGCTCTTATTTTTGAGGTCACTCCAGTAATTTTGTAGTTGTTGTTAAAAAAAAACAACAAACAAAACCAAAAAATCTGAACAAACTTTTAAATTATGTATGTAACAGGTTAAAGGAATTGCTATTCTCTGCTCATTCTTTTAGGGAAACAAATGTTTGCTCTGCTGTCCCAGAAACCGTGAGAGAACTGAGCTGGGCAAGTCCAAGGGTTGGACTCTGAAATTTCCTCTTAAATAACTCTCCTGAAGTTCCTCTTCAAGTGGTTTTGGAAATTTTTATGTTGCTTGGAACTTTGTTTTTAAGAGACAGCGACACCCACAAAACTAGAGAGAGAGAGGTGTCGCAAGGGGGGAAAAAAAAGGGAGAGAATGAGGAAAAGGTGGTGGCAGGATGAGGAAAATCAGTGGCTTTGAATTTAAAATCAACTTATTCAGAGCAGCATCTCAAATCTTACTCTTGAAAAGAGATAAGCATTGGTTTATAAAATGACTCAGGATCTGTAAGGAGAGAAATGAACTTTTTAAACACAGCGTCCCAATGGTGAGGTATTAATAATAGAGTAATGAAGCCAAAATCACTACAACTAACAGTCTTTGTTTTTCTTTTGTCTTTTTCTTACCCCATCCGTGTACCAAATGCTTTCTGCTCCCGATGCTTCGGGAAACAGTAGGACCCAACCAAAGGTAAGAGCTTTTACTGCACATTAAATCAGTGTGTGAACAATTGTTCTATCACTTATTCAGTCTTGGGTTATCCAAATATTAAAAGCATTTCAAAAAACAGCTCTGTAATTGATCAGCTGTTGAGTAGGAAACTCGAAGCATCTCCTTGCTGCAGAAGAGCACTGTACAGCCTGTGCCAAAAAATGAGTCACAGGAACAGATGAGAACATACATACTCAGCATAACAGACTGTGAATGGAAGAGTACTTGTTATTTGTGGGCTTTTTAAAGCATTTTCTGGTATCTGTGTTAAAGCAAACTCATTCTGTTGTTACGGCTTATGATCCCATGACTCTATTTGGTATGCAGGTATCTATTGCTACCCTAGCATATCAGGATTCAGATTTATTGATGCGGTTATAGAGCCAGTGATGTTTTATTAAGTGCTCCAAAGGCATGGGATGTTATAATAATGTGCTTAATTGTATAATGATCTCAAAGAACCAAAAACCTTTAATAAACAGGCTGTTGTTTCCTCAATTAGAGGATGTGAAATAACCACTTCTATCTCTTGATGCTGGGACACTAATGTAGTATAGGAAAAAAAATCCAATGTATTTTTGAAGAAAAGTTATTTAAATTTCAAGAGTTTTGCTATATTAAACATTTTCATAAATGTATGTAGTAAGTTTGGATGTGTTGGTAGTATGGATTTTCAACTCTCGCATGATCTTCCAAATGATTTTCATTTAAATACTTGAAGATTTGCTTTATTGCTACTTCACTAAAATGAAAGATGAAAATGTGTTAACAGATAAAGTGAAATTTTCAGAAATAACGGACTGAGGGTTGAGGAAGTGGATGTGAGATGCTGACATGGCACGCTTGCTCTGCCAACGTGATCTGAAGTGATGCAAACATCGGCTGCGTAGCAGTGCAGAACATCTAAAGGGGAAAGAGCAGCCTTTGTTACGCTTAGAGGAGAAATACACAGCCAAAGAGCAGTACATTGCACTTTCCTATATCCTACAGAGTAAAATTTGCCTGTGTGAATGTAGGTCAGATATTACCCTTTTTTTTTTTGTGGGGTTTTTTTTTGTTGTTGTTGCAAATTCACACCCAGGGGGTGTGACCCAAAATACGCATCGTCTTATTGGAGGTCAGCTTTCACATTGAAAGGCGCCTGTGGACCTTTAAATGGATTTACCACACAATTTAAACTTTTCTATTTAAAAATATTATAATGCTACTCTTCTCGTGAGAAAACTAATTTACTCTATATTGTTCTTTACAAGTATTAGATTTTTGGTGACAACTGCTGACATACTGTTTGTCAGCAGTACATAAATACATACTCCTGTTGTATGGAAAGAGATTCCTACCCTAAGGCGTATTTTTAATTTATGCAGACAAGAGACATGAGGAGATGGTAGGCAGAAACAGCCAGGGGACATCTGTCAGTTTGCAAAATAGAAAGTCTTGTGAAAAATGAATTGCAAGGATGGGTTTAAAGGAAGATAAGGAAAGAGCTCCTTGACATCCACTCAGTTGCTACATGAAGAGCTTTTGGAGAGCATAGGGTGGGATTCACACAGTAGAAAGGAAGAAATAAAAGCAAGGAGCAGGCTTGCATAGAGGTAGATGAGGTGTGCGTTTAGGCTTCAGACTCATAGCAAATAAGTAATTCTGTGGGACTTCGTGTTATATGTTCAGAATGGCCCCAAGGAGTATGATGTTAGCCAATGTAATGCAGCACTGTCAAAATTTGGATAACATGTTTGATTTGGCAGCAGTCTTTATAAGGTATCCTCCTGGTTATTTTCCTACAGGTGTTTGCCTACGATCACTGTTTTTGGTCCATGGATGAATCAGTCAAAGAAAAATATGCAGGTAATATTTACTGTAGCTTGGTGCTTGCTGTCTCCAAGTGCGAGCGATCTGATTAAAATACAGTATTTGCTAAAGGGCACAGACCATACGGCACGAAGTGCCTTCCCCTATATAATTGCTTTTTATCAACAGAGAAAGGAAGATGTTCAGTCATTCCTGTTTCTGTTCTTTAAAGATGGTAATAGCAATAGGCATTGCCTCCTGTTTGCAGTGTAGGAAGCTAAGAAATCCATGACAATAATGGGTTACTCATATTTACATCTTTACTTAAAATACTGTTCCAAGTCCATCATTTTACAAGCATCAATTCCATTTCTTTGCAGGATTTGAGGAACATTGCTAAATGTAATTTTGTGTTTCACAGTGCTGACATCATATTAGAACTTAATAATGGGGTATTAAAAAAAGCCTAATTTATTATAGGGGGGTGTGAATTCATATAGTCTGGTGAGAATGTGTAATGTATTTAATTAAAAGTTTTCTGTGTATTATTATGACACATTTTGGCAAACAGTTATGGTAAAATATGAAATATACGTGGACTTACCACTCTTGCGATCTCTCCTTTCATACTTGTTATCTCTTAGAATTGGGAATCAGTTAAGCTTGTTTACATTTATTTAAAAAAAAAAAATCACAAGAAAAATAAGAGAGGCATGTGCTTCTAGGTTTTAATTTCTCTTAACAAATAACTAATGAATAGTAATTTGGTGAGGAATTGAGAAAAACGTGACACTTTCAGCCATACAAATTAGGAAGGTAAACTTTTTGTTTCTGAGGCTAATGGAGGCACCTTGGTGTCACTTGGTCTCTTGGAAGTGTTTGGTCCAAAACCATTCCGCTGTGCTTAACTAGGCACAGCTATTAGTAATTCTGATGAGGAATTTTGCACGTGTAAAATTCTGAGTGGACTTGGATGTAAAGATATGGACTTCAGTCAATGAGAGAAAGGAAGAGCTTTCAGGAGCATTAACATATTTGAGAGGACTTCTCAGTCCGTAAAGTTCTGCCATGTCTTGTTCAGACCTTAGTTGTTCTGCTTGTAAAAGAAATTCTGAAAATACAGCATTTGTTTAAATAGATAATACCCAAATATATTAAGCATTTCTTCCTCCTCTTGGAAAAGGAGCCAAAAAGCTGTTCCTACAGTTTTAGTTCAATTACAAAAGAAGTGATATACCCTATATTTTGCTAATGTATGTCTTGTACTATAATAACTCCCACATAGTTGTGATTCCTTCTCTGCAAAAATCTCCTCATGGTATTATTTAATACCTTATAGAGTAAAATTATCTAGCTCTTTACTCATTGCCCTAGATTAAAATCAACTGACAGCTGTTACAACGTACCGGTTGAGTATATTTTGAGGTGGTGTCACTCACCGGTGGATTAAATTCTGCAGTTGGTAGTAGATTTTCTGCTGATCAAACTTCTGAGTATGACCATTGATAAGATGTTGGTTTAAGCACATACAGGTATATTGATGAGAATTGCAGCTTCTGATTTTGACAGGAGCATAAATCTGGAGCACGTCCACTGGCTGATGGTCTTGCTGTTGTAGAGGGAGCAAATACTGGATGCTAAACATGTTATTTGGGCAACAACAGGAGGAAAACACTAACTGTTTGCTTTTATGTAATTATTCAAGGATCCAAATCAAGGGCCGGGGGGGGGAAATCTGTTGCTTTGTTACAATGTTAGCTTGGGTGTTTTATTTCTTAGGTCAAGATGTTGTTTTCAAGTGCCTTGGAGAGAATATTCTTCAGAATGCCTTTGAAGGCTATAACGCTTGTATCTTTGCCTATGGGCAAACTGGTAAGTCCCTTCTGCACCTAAGCAAAAAATAACTGTTGACACAAAAGGTGTTACCTTCTGACTGGAGACTCTGTTCACGTCTGTTGTGACATTGTTTCGGGAGAAATGCCTTGTAATGTAGATAAGAAATGTTTTTCGCTTTTGCAACATTAAATATGAGGTGGACAGGATGAGAAATAGGATTTTGCTGCTGGCTACCCTTATTTCTCACACCTGAGATTATAATCTTTGGCATGATTTTGATTGTCCTTGAGTTCAGTGCATCACTCATATGCCTCTGCAGTTGGAATAATCTTTAATCATCATTTTAAATGTAATATGCAAAAATGAGTATGCTTGTGCAACTGATTTTTCTCATTGTGGCATATAAGTGGGTGCTAGTGGGTTGTCTTCTACAGTATGACTGTATCTACCTGAAAAAGGCTTCTCTGTCAGTTTGAACTAAATTTCTTGTTTTGCTTTTCCTTTTAATTAAATAGTCATTAGTTAAATTGTGTTTTGGCTACTTTGAAATAGAAAACCACACAAATATCTTTCTACTGAAATGCAAATTTTTATTTTTTTTTTTTACCTCTTCTCTCTATTTCCTTTCCATGTTCTGCGAACCGAGATACTTTATTGCATGTACACTAATCATAGATTCAATCACGCAGGATCTGGAAAATCATACACAATGATGGGTACCGCTGATCAGCCTGGATTAATCCCAAGACTTTGCAGTGGACTCTTTGAAAGAGCACAAAAGGAGGAAAATGAAGAGCAGAGTTTCAAAGTGGAAGTATCCTACATGGAGATATACAATGAGAAAGTCAGAGATCTTCTTGACCCAAAAGGGTAAGTAATCTGTGTGTCAACAGCACTGTAATAATGTTGTCATATACTCTTCCTTCCCGTAACCAGTTTGCCTTAATGGATCCCATCTAAGGCGTTTGCGTAGGATGGCTTTTGCCACTGATCTCAGTGTACTTTCATTTTAAATCAAAATAGTGAGACTGAAAGCTTGGAGTAGACTCACCCTAATGAATTTTTATGAAGTGACAAAAATGTTTGTCAGCGTTTTACGTGTAGACATAAGGCTTTTTTGTTTGCATTGTACTCCTTGTTCTGTGCTTTATTATGATATTTGTAAGACCATCATGTTTGAGATCTGTCAGTGAGAAATTGACTTTCTGTAAATGTTGTCTTAAGTCAAATAACTCTTTTTTTCCAACCAGAAGCCGTCAGTCATTAAAAGTTAGAGAACACAGTGTTTATGGTCCTTACGTAGACGGCCTATCCAAACTAGCTGTTGCTAGCTACAAGGTAAGGATCAATTTGATGAAAGGCTTGTGTTGACACCTTAAACACTAGGACAAAAATATTAAGCTACACCTAATTGCCATGGCAGTAACACAGATTTTAGAGCAAGAGAGCTGGGGAGAACAGAGTTAAGAGCAGAAACTCATTTTCATTCTGTATTATTCAATAGTTCTGAAAGTAATTCAACTGTTTAATGCCACAGCTTTCCTCCCAAACTTAAGATGAGCGTAGGCTGTATCCATGAGAAATCGTTTTCCATGATTAATTACAGAACCAGGATTTAGCAGAGACAGGGTTTCAGTATCACGCTTTGTCACTTTTTGGCTGTCATGCTACTGCCTAGTAATGTCACTTACCAGTAGCACACAGACACACTGGAAGTACAAACTAATTGTTGTTTACAAGGCAAATACTTGAGAACATAGCATGAAACTTATTTATTGGGAGTGCTGTAGTTAGCTGGATAGCAAATGTATATGTGTGCACTTGCAAAATGTCCTAATTTTTAAGAAGCGTTGATATACTGTGGGAGAAATGAGTAAATATGGGATGGAATTCTGACTTCTTAAGCAGAACATGAAAGTGGTGCTGCCCTTCCTATTGCGGTCTCCCCAGGTATTTATTTACCTCTCTTTGGTGGTTTCTGTTAAGCCAAAACACATTGCATGCTTTTCCTTTACATGTTGCCCAGCAGCTTTGTGTAATACAGCATACAGAGTCAAAATGGTCTGTGGTGGTGTTTTGTTTGGTTGGTTTTTTGGTTGGTTTTTTATTTTAGCATCATCCAGCTAAAGATGCTTAAATAAAAATTAAGCCCGAGACTCTACAGTTGTAACTATTTTACAGGATTGCTGTAAAACACTTAAGCGGGGAAGCTGCATATTTCTCAAGTATCACAACTTAATATATCAGAGGACTTTATAGCTCTTATATATAGGAGAAACATAATGACCCTGCTCAGTGTGGTTCTGTTTTATAAAACTTGGAGCCTTATGCCAGTATTACAGATTCCAAGACCATGTGTTTGACAACTGAGGCTAAGATGTTACAGTGTTCAAACATGAATTGCTATTTCCTCACTTTTTTCTTTGCTTCTGAGTATTGCTGTGTGCAGCAGCATTATTTTTGTTGATAATTTAATATCTAGGTAGAGGTAATGGATGACTAGGCATGTCACAACATTGTGTAATTTCTAGTCTTTAAAAGGGAGATCACAATATTTTTTTCTCATGTTTTATGAATAAACAGTGGGAAGATACTTGCTGTATTTTATACCACAATGAGATTGTTTAGGTAGATAATTGAAAAGAATGTTAATGCAGATATGCTTATCACTGTGAAAATTGTATCTAGGACATCGAGTCCTTGATGTCCGAGGGCAACAAATCTCGAACAGTGGCTGCAACCAACATGAATGAGGAGAGCAGTCGGTCCCATGCAGTCTTCAAGATTATCCTCACCCATACGCTCTATGATGTACAATCAGGGGTAAGTAAAACAAGTTACAAGGTCCGAGTGTTAAGCTTGGATGTCTGTCTCTTGCTTTAACATATTCCCAGACTCTTAAGAAATGCTGATTGGAAGGGACCTCAGGAGGTCATTTGTGTGCAGGAGATTTGTAAGTGGAAATGTGTTTTTTGAAATGGAAAGCAAAAATGCAGGCCCCCAGTTGCAGCAGACCTGCTGGAGGGTGCAGGAAGGATCTCTTAATCGTAGACTCTAAACTAAAGAAACACTTCTTTTAAATAACGGTGCATACTACAGACTTGGAGCAGAAACTAAAGACACAATGTGTAGCTGAAAAATAGAAAAACACCTGAGTATACATCTAGTAGTCTCCTTCAAGGGGTTACTTCATGCAAATATGTATAAATGATCAACTTTGTAAACAGAAACGCTCATTCCAAAGATATTGCATGGTATGGCATTAGTATTTTATGTGTGTGTATATATATTAAATATCTAAAAGATATTTAAATGTGAAAGTACTTTTCTTCACATTTCCTTATATGTAAATATTCCTTGGAGGAGCGTATGATGTACGTTTATGTTAATACTATTTAATCCCTCACAGAAAATGGTGATAAACTAAAATTGAAATAGATCTCCCCTACCAAAATTCTTTAAACTTTGTTGATAGATTCTGTGCTTGGGCTATTCTTTAATGTCTTCAAAGCCTTGGAGGAATTTTGAGCGTCCACGGAGCAAATCTAAGGCGCGTATGTGCCTAAATATTGAATATCGTGTAAAGCATAATGAGCATTTGGACTTTTTTCCTCCTCATTTCTCAGTCTTCACCAATCATCTTATCCAAACAATTTTCCTTGTTCTTTATTTGGATTTTTTTTTTCCCCTTTGCACTTCAAATCAGCAGTCATACTATGCTAAACTCCTTGATTTGCCATAGTTTGTCATTTTGTTTTTGCTGTGGCTGTGCTGCATACTTATCATACGTATTTTTTGTGTGGTCATAGTCAGCCTGGATGCAAGGATGGTAGTTCTGATTGTCTTTTCTGCGTCTTCCAGTGACCACTGTGTGAGTTCCTGGAACAGATGTGTCTGTTTTCCCATCTGCTGGTCCTTCAGTCCTGGAAATGACATGTTTCAGCATGGCCCTGATGATCACACTACATTTTGAGAGGCGTAGAGTAACATTTTTTTGAAAGCGTATTGATTCTCATTGCCCTGTTCATTTAGGGGAACGTAGCACTTTGCAACTGTGATACCGAGATGCTAAAGTCGTAGATACGGCAGAAGAGCGTGATGTGAGCCAACTGTTCTCAAAGGCAGTTAGCTCTTCAGATTGACGTATGAAATTCAGGGAGTGTTTCAGAATGTCATTTTGGGTCAAATGAGATAAAAGGATTGGTAATAAAATCTGTGTTATAGGTTTAAATACTCACATCGCTTGGATTGCTTTGTAGGAGGCTGCTGAGGATATAGGAGACTTTGCAATTGTAATGATTTTCATAAATTATAACATGCTTCTTGTCATGTTCATTTTTAGTTTCTGAAAAACAGAAAAAGCTTGGTATAAAACCTGAGATTTTTAGGAGAGTGTTTCTGACGTGGGGTTGTAAACCCCATGTCTGTCTTTGTGACTCCTTGCATTTTTCTTGGTTTAACATTTTACTAATGTGCCCTACATACCTCTCCTGTGGACATTTCTGAGATATCATGAAGATATTAGTGTATCTGACTTCACTTCAAATCCTCCTCTTGTTCCTGAAGCGGCAGCTAGTGAGTTAACACAGGATACTGTTCAAGTCCAATCCCTTCCAGAGGTGTTGGAACAGCTGCAGAGAGTCTACACCAAGAAATGAAGCTCGATTCTTGTTAGAAAATACGTCAAACTACGTAAGTTAATTTGAGTGAACCGGCAGTAGCTGTTCTCTGGTTCCTTCTGCAGACGTCGGGTGAGAAGGTGGGCAAGCTGAGTCTGGTGGACTTAGCAGGGAGTGAAAGGGCAACCAAGACTGGTGCTGCAGGAGACAGGCTGAAAGAAGGCAGCAACATTAACAAGTAAGACTCTGTGATTATTTCTTTTCCTTTTTTTCATCAGTACAATCATGACTGCTAAATACAGCATACTTGTAAAATAGGATAAAGTCAATATAAGCTCTTGTAGCCAGTTTTCTTCTTCCCCTCTCTACTTCTCTTTCTGACATACAATACTCTTTGATGTTTGAATGAGATCTCTGCCTGTTGAAAATGGTGGGGTTTGTTCTGTACTTGTGTGCCTGCAACTACTGCATAATTGCATTGTGAAGACTGAAAACACCTACTGAAAACAAGGATAGAGCTTTTTGTGAGAAAAGAATGATCAAAACTGTACTAGGAACTTTTTCCTTGGAGCTCATTTTTGGAGAGAAAGTCACTGTCTAAATATGCATTTGACTTATGAATATTTACACTTGTTAATGGCTGCTTGTCTTCTCTGTGCAGGTCTCTCACAACGCTTGGGCTGGTTATTTCTGCCCTGGCAGATCAGGCTGCTGGCAAGAACAAGAACAAATTTGTTCCTTATCGTGATTCTGTGCTCACTTGGTTACTTAAAGTAAGTACTCTGATCTTCTTTTCTTAAAGAGAAATAAAAGGGAGGAAAAGGGGAGAAGAGTCCCATTCAGTGAAATAAACCGTTGTTCTTCTACCTCGTTTTCTGGTTTTGATGTTAACCATAATTGTCTTTGAAAAACTATCTGGATGCAAGCCACAAGTATTGCTACAGACTAAATATGTTCCCTGTCTTCTGCTGACCTGTAGTGACCTAAAGAATAAGGAACTTTTAAAAAAAAAGCATTATCTTTTATGGATCGGTTTATATACAGCTTCACACAGAACCTCGGGGCTAATTTAATTTGGGCTATTGCCGTATGCAACTGAGTTTTATATAGTGGCATGGTTAGCTTTGAGAATTTTGATTAAAACTATTACCTTTTTCTAATTGTATAATATATTTGTTAACATGCTCTGATTTTGTCAGCAGAGTATAATTGCACAGCATTATCCCAGTTACAGTCTGAGGATCAGATCAGAAGAGTTTGTACATTGTGTTCACGTGAAATTTAAATCAATATCTGTACTGCATAGGACGATATTTGATATTCTTGGGCAGAAAAAAGAATCTGTATCATGAGAGCACTTGGATGAAGTTCTGTAAGGTCTAAATGAAAAACCAAATTGTTAAATACTTGAGTTTTATATATGTTGAATTAAAAGACAAGCTTTTGCTTTGGTTGTTCTTCCCGCTTCCTACATACAGTGGCCTTAAAAGCATGATAGCGTGATGACAAAAAATGTTGGGACTGCAGATTTGATCTTAGGTGTTGTCATCCTCTGGGTTTCACCTGTTCTCTAAATGAGTCACAAGCACAAATGTAGCCACTTCTATCTGAAAAAAGCCCCCCTGCTATTGCAGGTGCCTTCTGTGTCTGTCTTCGTATCTTACCTGGTACAGCTTGAGTGGTATGGATTGACTTGGGTTTTGATGGATTATTGAATGGGGTGTCATATGTAGATGACCACAGTTTCATTTTATAACCTGCCATTTGGTTAAAATTTTTCTCTTGCATCATTTAATTGCCAGGATACTTTGTAAGCATGTCTCATAGAAATACCAACTTAATAAGTTTCCCTTTTTTCCTTGTGCTCTCTTTTATTGTTATCAAGGAGTAACTAAGATATTTGTCAGTAGAAAGATACAATCTGCAAAGAAGACATGGATTTTTGGCACTGCCAGCCTTTTTCTGTCCTCTTGCTTTGTGTGTGCTCTGGCTAGATTTTGTCTTGACAAAAGAAGCTTTGCTTCCCCAGTCATTCTTAGTAATGTTTTAAAATGTTGTTGAAATTTGGCTGTCCTATGATTTAATTGCACATTTTAAAAAAAAAAAAAAAAAGGTAAAAAGAGTGTTACTTGCAGGTTATACAGAGGTGTGGAAATTCAGAAAGATTATTTTCCTTAAGGAAGTCTGAAAACAAACTTGACTTCAATGCTTAAGTAAAATTAAATCTATGTTCATGTAAACCCTTGACACCTTTCATTTTTCTCAGTGCTGTCTTTTAATGAACCTTTTAGCATGACTACTGTGAAATGATTTCTCTCTTCTCCCTGGTGTAAACATTACAGATACTGGACATCAAATAATACAGTCATGAGGGCTACATAAAAATCAGAATGGCATCACAGAAATAGTGTCCATGTTTTCTACAGTAAAATAAATCCTCATTTCACAGTGTTCCTTGCCCTAAGACTTTCTGAGTGTTCAAATATATTTTTGCCTCTGTATATTTACACTGAGTTTTTACTCTAATTAAACAACTGCTTTTTGGCTCTCTGTAGATGGGAACAAAACCAACATGCAGCTTGCTTGGGTTTGCTCCCGTGGCATGTGTGCTTGGGTTCCTGATGTGGCTGGAATAGTCTGAGCAAGCGGAGTGGAAACTTTCCTAACGGATTTCTAGCCTTGTTAGAATTAGTTATGCTGTTCCGTTTCTAAACAAATCCAGCAAGAAGACTGAAATTCCTGTTTAGCACCTGTCTGATGCATTGTAGCTGCGATGACGATGGCCGTACACAGCACTTGCTTTAGCTCATAAATAGAAGTGCACTTTTGTTCTGCCTTCTTTCAAGCAAACCTTCTTTGTGTCTTTAACATCCAGCTATGTTAAGTGCAAAGAAAAGGTTTTGGGGCTTTTGGATTTTTTACAAACAAGCTTATTGAAGAGAAGCTTTATTTTGAAAGGGTAAAATTTAAACATTTTTTTAATTAAAGATCAAAGGAAGGATTTATTCGTTTAGAGAGGCCTGTTTGTTGAAGCCATGAGATGGCGGGCTATCTTTCTCTCTAGCTTTCAACTTTTAATTATGATGCCAAAGCAGAGTAAATGTGTTCTAACACTAGAAATATCTGTCACATAGGGTCTCTCCACAAATCTGAGAAACCATTAGAGTTCAGGAGAC
Organism: Balearica regulorum gibbericeps; assembly: GCF_011004875.1. NCBI lineage: Eukaryota > Metazoa > Chordata > Aves > Gruiformes > Gruidae > Balearica > Balearica regulorum. Next base: position 2,839,696 of record NC_046186.1, on the reverse strand, counting down.
CTCAAGATTTAGCACTTTTTGTTTAATTTTGTTGAGGATCTCTAGATTAAAGTGAAAAATACTGTTGCAAGAGGAGGCTTGAAGAGTGGTATCAGGTTATGTGTAGGAAGCAAAGTAGCTTGTCAGTGCTTTAACTTCTTGGTTTTATCAAATTGTATTGGCACAAACTTCTTGTTTTCCCATTTTATTCAAAGGCCTGCATGTTTTACAGATGGCTGCTATTAAAAATGTAATTTCTGATCTCTACATTTTAAGCTGTTTTCACAGTAATCTTGGTGCTAGAGAAGACTGGGCTAGTTTAGTCTTAGAAATAACTGAACTTACTTTTTTCCACTCTGTGTCTGTCTCTATCACATGCAAGCCCAGCCTTTCCAGAGTAATTTGCAGATGCTGTCTTCGCTAATGAGAGGCTGGCTTACTATTCGTCTACGTTTCTTGCGTAACATTAAAGAAACCAGTGAAATCAGCACAACGGTTTTATACATAAAACTTCATCGGCCGGTCTGGCATTGGGCTTGAATAGCTACAGTACAAGAGGAACTTTACCCAGCTCATAATGGGTGTTTTGTGAATTACGGTGTATCACTGTAACGGTGTTTTCAGCTGCCTGTACGGCAGAGTTGTAATTCAAATAATGAATTAATCCTATTTTGGAGCTAATTAGTGCAGTGAAGGAGGTTCCCAAAGTGCAAACTGTTAAGGTTTGATTTGGAAGCAGAGTACCTGGCCAGCACACTGATAAACTTCATCTTTTTATGCAGAAGAGGGGTTGCAGTTGCAGAGTGTTGTTCCTAAATTTTTGAAAACCATTGACAAATTAAAGAGAAGTCCTGGCTTCTGTAGAGCCAGAAATCCCATCAAATGAGTCATGTGCTCTTGTTAGTCTTTTTAAAGTTTTCAGTAGATGCTTTGGAAAAACATTTGTGTGTTAGAGTGGATCCTCTTAAGTCATGTATTGGAGTAAGCATTGGTTGCTCCTCAGATGAAGAGAAAAAACCCACACTTGTATCAGTCTGAAAGCCGTTCTCTTCAATTGTCTTCTCTCTAAATATTCTTACCTGCAAGTGCTAACCACACTGGTGTACCTCGCTGTGCTGAACATTATACAAATGAAATTATATTCTCTACTCAACGAGCTGACAGCCCTTTTGCATGACCAGAGATGGCAGAGTGTTACCAGTGGAGCAGCAAAGCAACATCAGTCGGTGTGGTCAATGCTTGGCTGACCACCGAAGCAGTCAGACTGCTGTCAAACTGGCTTAGGCATCACGCAGCAAAAAAGAGAGTCTTAAGGAAATACTTAAAGGGGCGTTTTAATGATTGCTAGGGAAAGCTACGTGTGTGCTTTGTAATTGAAATGGTTAGACAAGCAGCTAATGTAGTCAGATTGTTCTAATGGCAGCGCCTGACCTAGATTTCATGGGTGATTGAAGATGAAAGTTAATAGCATGGTTCATCTCAGAAAGGGATATTGGGGGGGAAGAAAGAAAAGAAAAAAAAAAACCTAACCAAAATAAAAAGATTTGCTGCAAAATTTAAAGCAGAATATTTTCTCTTTTAGACTGGCCAAAATTGTAAAACACAATTTTGCGATCAATAAAAAGATGGAACACTCCTTTCCTTCCCCCAGTCCCCCAGCACGTTGCCTTGCAGGAATGTGGTTTCGCGCCCTTCTTCTCTGTCAACCAAATTCCAAAAGAGTAATTTCTTACATAACTCGATTTAGATTTATGAGCTGTGAAAGTGGGGGGAAGGGACAGGTCCCATTCTGAAACGTTTATAAGAATAAATCAACTATATTGTTTATGAGGAGATCTTTAAGTAATTTAAGTTAAGTACTTATTGGACACATCTCACTTCCAGTCTTTAAAATAAGATATTATGAATTAATCATGATCTTTCCTGAGCTCCTTCAGTAGTAGCTGAGAAGTCTAATGCTGAAGTGCTCATATTTCTGGTTCATAAGCCTAAGAAGAAAACATAGAAGTAAACCGTAGAAGCCCTTACTTAGGCTCTATAAAGCCCAAAAAAGGGACTGTTTTCAGTCCTGTTTAAAACTGATTCTGAAAGCCAAGAATGACATTTCCTAAATGTGCTTTAAAAAAAAAAAAAAAACAAAAACAAAAAAAGCTTTCCTTAATTTACTCATCTTCAAATATTAATTCTGAACTGAGGAATGTTTCTGTTACTAGTTGCCCCCATCTGCTCCCAACCCCAGGTTATTATTTGCTATCTAAGTTCATTGACCGGACAAACCAAAACAACCTTCTGTTTTAATTTTAAAACCTCTACCACTTTCCAGGATAGCCTTGGTGGTAACAGCAAGACTGCCATGGTAGCAACAGTAAGCCCAGCAGCAGACAACTATGACGAGACCCTTTCAACGCTGAGGTACGCGGACCGGGCCAAGAACATCGTTAATCATGCAGTGGTGAACGAAGACCCCAACGCTCGCATTATTCGGGAGCTCCGGGAAGAAGTGGAGAAGCTGCGAGAACAGCTCACAAAAGCAGAGGTACAAATTTTAGTCTTGACTAGCCAGTAAGTCCCGTAAACCCCATTGTCAGGACTTTCTTACCTGGCTTTCGAAAATGAATGCCACAAAGAATTACTACATGGTATCAGGGGGAAATCTCTCTTGATATATCACTTCTTTCCATTTTTCTGTACATCAGTCTTGAAACACGAGTGATAACATGAGATTCTAGGTAGCGTTTGAATAACCCGTTGAGCAATCTTGGTTTTATTGCAAGATACAGATCAAAAGAAAGAGGACATGGAGGCAGGAGTAGGGATGGAGTCTTAAGATTGTGCAGTTTTTAGGTAGAGCTTTGCCAATGTATTTTAAGAACTCAATGTTGCTACATCCTGCACTAGTGAATTCAGTTAAATAATACTTGCTTGCAAGCTTTAACTGTTCTAAATTGAATCTTTCTTACGCGTCTTAGACAGTATTATGAATATCTGCATAGCTACCTCAATGAATTGAGAAGGGAGCATGGTCTAAATGTGAGGTGAAGGCCAAGAAATACCGTAATTCTGAGTTCTGTTCTCAAACGTGGCAAAGCAATGGTGATATAATCCGTCTGGTTTGCAATTCAGAAAAATTAGGATTACAGTATTTGCCTCATGAGGTATGCAGGGAATGCTGGCTGCAATATTAGAAATGACTGGCGAATTTTGGACTGTTCTAATTTGAGCTGCCTAATATGCTAAGCATCCAATAAGTGTATATCAGTTTCTTTAAGGTATTGCAAGTTAAATATCTAAAAATTCCTTGAAAATATAAGCCACAGACTTAACAGTATTCAGGATGATGCAAGTACTCCCTATTTGTTTCATTTGTGAGCATTAATTCCAAAATAATGGCAGCTTTCCAAAATAATGAAGTAATGTTTCCTAAATATGAAGTAATAAATATTTCCTTTCCCAAGTATTAAAATCCCACCCTAGCTGTCATCCCCGTGACATTGCAAAGAGCATGGAAAAACCCGCGTAGTTTGCTATGAAGAGGCTACACAGTGAGGGTCAAAACCCACCTTCGTTGTCTTGTCAGTTTTTTTACACTTGCAGCTCGTCTAATTGTTCTTACACAAATGTGCATAAATAGCTTTTTTTTTTTTAGTGAACAAAACCATTGACCTGTTACGACAGTCAGGTTACATTTTCAAAGCTCATTTCCAAATATAGAGTTTACCAAGTTGTGGGTTCGTTGGGGTTTTTTTCCCCTTTTTTTCCTTTCCTTTTTCCTTTTCTCTCCTGAACTGCTGAGGCAGAACAGAACTTGACAGTTTACTTCCACCCCACCCCAGAAGAGTAAGGCATTATCCTCTTTTTCCCCTTTTCTTTTTTGATCCCCACATTTTGATCTTTTCTTGTCGAAATTAATATCATATCTTTCAATTTGTCTGTGCCAAGGCCATCAGCTTGTCCTTCCTAAGCTGGGAATTTAAACTGCTTTCAGCAGAGCAGCACACCTACTGGTCTGGTGTGAACCTGGGGCCATATATTGTTTTTGTAAGCATTGTAGGGAGTCAGGAGAATTACCTAGCTCATTTTACAGTTGAAGCATGTGAAAAGGTTGAGTAATTTTGCCACAGGTCCAAATAAATAGATAAACAAGAGTTAGATCTTGAGAGTAACTGGGCTTCATCTTCCTGTCCTGGTCTGTGGCATCTAGCACCTTTGCACTGATCATGTTTTGTCTTGGTTTCACTCTCCTTCCTGGGTGGAATTCTTTTACCCTGTAGTTAGGTATTTGAGATATTCAACCAGAAAAAGACCACACGGGACACATCAGCTGACACTTCCTAGGCTGTTGTGTCTTGAGGCAGAGGAATCTCCTGTCTTAAAACAGGATTTTCCACTCCTGGCACTTACTCTGTTTCTTGAACAAACTGCACTGTAATGAGGCCACTCTGATTTGGATTCCTGTGAGGAGTTTTGGGTTTGTGGTAAGGGAATATCTGATGGAGAACGATGCTTGCATTGTTTAATTGGCATTGCATAAATACCTACTATCCAAAACCATTTTCATCTTATTAGCGGTAATGAAATAACGACGTAAGGAAGTCCATAGGCTTCCTGTTCAAGGTTATAGAGGAGGAATATGCCAGTACTGAGACTGGAGGAAGTAAATATATGTAGTATAAAAATGTTGACGATCTTTCAGTTTTTGGAGTGTCTGGTGGGGGGCGGGGTATCTTCTTATTCTCAAGTTAGTTCTTGGACAGAACACAGGCCTTTGACTGTTTCACAAAACAAAATTAGAGCATTTTTACAAAGCAGTTATCAAAAGAAGCCTTATGATGTGTGTATGTAGAGGTGTGGGTAACCAGAACACCTCAAATGCCTTGGTATTTGCTATAGAAAGAAAAATACCACACCCATCAGGGCCTATCAAAATGAACAATAAAGATATTTTGGTGGCCGTGGCACTTTGAGTGACTCGGATGTTAAGTGCCATTTTGAGGGAGCGATAGCTGAGATGGTGGCTCATATCAGCAGTATCTTGAGGAACAAGATTGGTTTAGATACGTGTTGTTTGGAATACTTGTATTGGTATAGAAATGAGAATAGTTTGCGTTTGAATATCTTTGTGCAAATCTGCCAGCATCGTGTAATTGGTTTGCATTGACGTATATAAGCTCCACTTTAGCATCTGTACTTGAAACTAATTAAACTAAGTTTTTAATGGATTCTGCATTTATATGCAATATGCATTTTAGAAAACCATTTACTTACTGGTAAGTATGCCTTGGAAAATGAGTAAAGTTATGGTTCCTTTTTCCCCCCCCCATCTGTGTGACAGTGATGTGAAAAAAAAACAAAGCATAACGGCCTTTCTTGTTTTGCTTTTATTTCCATAGGCTATGAAATCACCAGAGTTAAAAGAACGATTGGAGGAATCAGAAAAGTTGATTCAGGAAATGACTGTGACCTGGGAAGAAAAATTAAGAAAAACTGAGGAGATAGCACAGGTTTGCTGTTTCCTTTTTCTGCCACGCTCCCATTTTTTATGAAAAATAGGTTTGTTTCCTTTGTCTGTCAGTTCATAGAGATTGTCTGATTCTCTCCCCGCATTTATGGGTAAGTAGGTCAAGCTTACTGCCCTTTTGAAAAGCTTCGCTTAATTCCTGTGATAGCTGAGTGCCTCCTAGATTGCTGTTCTAGTGACAATAATAACTTGTCACTGTATGCAAATGGAGAAGTTATTTAAAAAAATAATAATCCATAGATGAGAGGATTACAGGGATTTTATATTCTTCAGACAGTGAAATCGTTTGTGATGAAAGATGGAACACTGAGAGTGTTAAATGCAAGGTTATGTACAGAATGCCTCAATACACAAGGCAAAGGGCATTCAGAACATTAAAAAATAGAACTGTTCATGATCCCTGTGTATTTTAATACTTCTTAAACTGATACTTAGGGCCTCCGACCATAACTGAATAAGATGGTTGCATTGAAAAATTGCACAGGTCACCACGATTATTGCATGACACTTCCAATTCTTACCACACAAACGCTGATGTAGAAATTTGCAGTAGGGAGCTTTTGAGGGGGGAGGACTATTGAAAGGTGATGAATAGCATGTAATAAATAAGGAGAAAATGGAGCCTCCGATACAAAGCTCTCTTGTAGATGACACAATCAGAAGAGACTGTGTTGACTTTAGTTTTGAAGATCCATTGTCAGAAATGCTGTTTGTGACTACGAGGGTTTCCTGGCTTTCAAGGCAGATTCGTACCCTGGATTTTCCTCTGTGTGTATAAGGGTGAATAATAGTAATAATGATGAATTTCTGCTCTTATCCTACACAATAGTTTCTAGGCATAGAAACCCTGAGTGTGTGAGGAGATTGAAAAACTGGAGTAATGGCATTTATATCATGGCTCTGTCAACTGATTTTACTTCTGGCCAGCATCCACCAACATCTGTCTGTCAAACTGTGGCAGGGTAGGCAGGTAGGATGGAGAGATAATTGTAAATCTTTGTGGAAAGGATGATTCCTTATAAAGAATGAGGGGCATCGAAGAGGCAGTTTGTAGAGATGGAGTGGCAAGAAGGGTTCAAAGCCTTAAAGACTGGGTGAATAGGCAATTTTTCACGTTTTCATTGAGTATTTGACATACTTTTAATGTATTTTGAATGTTTAAGTTAATTAACATTGGGTCTTGAGCAAAAGTCATGAGAAACTGGCACATTTTCTTTAAGTTACTCCTATGAGATTTAGACTGGGCCCAAGTCCTCCTTTGGGCAACGCGTTCTTTATCTCTGTAGATAATAAGGAATTATGTGAACTTCAGAGCCTGGCACTGGTGATCAGAAGAGAGATCTTTGACATCACACTACAGTTTTTCCTCTGTTCTTTGTTTTCTCTCCCTCTCACACATACACACACACGACTTTTCCTTACAAGGACATTATGTTGGTTTTGTAAGTGTGTGGGAAGACGGGGTAGAGAAAATCAAGAGGGAGTTGTGCTTGCTGTTCTTTGCTATTTTAATCTTGATTAGACCAGTGCTGAACAGAGAATTATACTGAATGGAATGACATACTAAGTTTTTAAATACAAAGCAGAGTGATAGGTAAAGATCAGAAACTTAAAAAAGGTTCCAGCATTATTCCTATATAATGTCTGCTAAAGTATTACTTTTTTGTTTTTTAAGTCTCAGCATCACATGGAAGGCCCTGCAGGTCTCTTGTATTTTTTTACTCGCTTGTTTCTGCTTCCCCGTAGTAATTCCGTGACAGGCCTCGTATGTTTATTTTTTAAATTTTGTTTTCTGCTGTGGATAGTCTCATTTCAATTTCTGTACGATCCTGAGAGCAATTCTCAACACTTCTGTCTCAATTTTTTTGTAGAAGAATCCCTTTCTGTTCTTAAGTCAGAAATGTTTAATGTTCCTCTTTCACTGCTCTTGTCTTCACTCAAACACTTCCCTTTGAAAGATGTACATTTTTGCACAGTAATGCTTTGTTGTTGAATTCTATGAAGTCTATTGACAAGGACAAAACACCATCCAAAATGCTACTATTCTTGTTCAGCAGGAAGTGTTATTTGCATTACTTAAATAGCAGGTTGCCAGTTTTTTGTCATTTTGATTGCTCTGGAATAAAAGATAGACATGGAGCTTGACTTGGCAGGGGTTTAACTTAACTTGTTGCTTTTTAGCTCAAAAGAGAAAATAAAGGGCTCTAGAGATGGCTTTGTGGTAGCGTTTTACTGTTCCAGTGAGGTCATGGAGAAGCTCCTACAGTACTGCAGTGTGCTGCTCTCAGCTGTTTTCCTTTTTCACTAGGAAGACACGACCGCATGAGACCATTGCACGTAGCCCTCCGAGACCAGAGGTGGAAGGACAAGAGAAATTACAGATATCCTGATCAAAGCTTGATATAATTAAGGCTTTTGTGGCTAATCTGTTGCAGAAGAGTTACCTTTTTCAGAAGTAGCTGCCCATCATTTTGTCTTGTGGCTTTGGCTGATAGGAATGCGTTTTCAAAGGACTATACATCAATCGGCTTAATTTTTTGATGGCTACTCTCTTGCAGGAGCGTCAGAAACAGTTGGAAAGTCTTGGCATATCTCTTCAGTCTTCTGGAATAAAAGTTGGGGATAATAAGTGCTTCCTGGTTAATTTGAATGCAGATCCAGCTCTCAATGAACTTCTGGTATACTATTTAAAGGTAAAAATAGATATTGATATACATATATAAATAGTTTGTTTTTTTTAAAATAGAGGTAGGCCTCTAATGCCATTGACAGAGGTGTACTTATAGAATGTTATAAAAACTGCATATCTAAAGCATTCTCCAGTAGTCACTGCCTCATTAAAAATGAGTACAACCTTTTTATTTCAAATTTAATTCTTTGTAGCAGAGAAAGGTTTGGAGTTTTTATGGTTTTGTTTTGATATTTAGAAGAAATTTAGAGCTCTTCTCTTTTAGAAACTGTCTTCAGGGATTTTTTTTATGCCAGCTTTCAGAAGGTTTTACCCAGAAAAGTATTTTATCTGAGCATATCAATATCAGCTTGCTTCTGCATGTCAAAATTCAGTTTATAAAATACATTTTTATTCCTCCTCGTGCAACTTGCCAGGAGTGAAAATCAAGTTCTGTTCTGTTTTAGCATTTCTGCTGACGTGCGGTCCCCGTTACTGATGTTAAACATAAAACGTGTAACGTGGCTTTTGGACTCTGCACTGAAACATTTGGGCAGTTTATTCTAGTTTAACGAACTATGTAGATGTGATCTGGAGCCAGGAGAAAAAATGGGATGCAACCATTTTAAAGTCATGTTTTAGAATATAAGTTTGAAAAATTTAAGAGTGTAAGAACATCGGCAGTTTGAGCTTCCCATTAAATCATTCTCTTCTCCTTGAAATGGTCTATAGTAACTCTCAAAACGGCCACAGAATTAGCAATTGGACTGAAAGATGGTTTTGGTTTAGTCAGTCTTAGGAAGTATGTGATCCTCTTTTATATCAGTCATAATTGACTCTGTGATATCTCAATGAAAGCAAAGCAAAGAACTTTCTCAGTGTTGCATCTGCTAAAAAACATTAAAAAGGAAAAAAAGAGTTGAGCTGAGGTTTCGGGAGAAGAATCGAATCCTTTCTAGGCGCCTTGGACGTAGGTGTCCAGAGTGTGACTCAGGCTGCTAAATCAGCCTCAACACTGGCAGCTATTGAAGCAGAGCTGACTTCTGCTGTGTTCATCATGAACACGTGACAAGAGTGCACTGAGGACCAAACCTGCTCAGAAAATAGTCCTTGCCCATCGGTACTAGTAGAAAACTCTCAGGTGGTACTATGCTTCGTTCCTTTTCTAGAGAAAACCCTGTTGCATGGCGTAAGCTTTGTCTGTTCATACTTTTCTTCTTCTTTTAATAATGCAAATTAATTTTGTTGGTTGAGAATTTTGGTGTAGAAATCCCTGTGCTTTGAAATGCTCTCCATAAAATGACTTACACCTGTTTTGCCTAAAATCCTGTGATTAAACTCTCTTGCTTCTCAGAGTAGAAATCTCGCCCACATTCTCTTTAATGCTGAGCTGCATGTGTACTAGCTCTTACAAGGTTCTTGTAAGTACCGAAGAACAACTTCATCTGACTTAGGTAAACTGTTGTATCTGTTCCTCAAAAATTGCTTCAAAATGCCTAAAAAAGAAATGGATGAATTGAGGTGTGTGTGGAGTGATCCTTCGCCTGCCAAATCCTCCCTGCCTCTCTTACTTCAGGAACTTTCTAAGCTGTTGGATGATCTAGATGGAACCTGTATAATAGCCATGGGTCAAACCACTGTGAACCTGCCTTAATTCCTCTTTGAACTCCTCTATACTTTTGGCTTCTGCAGCATCCTGAGGCACTGAATTGCACAATTAAATTATAGCAACCTCTTCATCTTTGGGTTTAACTGTTGCCTGTAAACTTTCCTGAGTGCTCCCTACTTGCTACTATAAGACAAAGTGAGGATTTGCTTGCAATGTTTCATTATCCTTTTTCCCTCTAAGGGAAGTATTGAACAGCTTTGAAATTTTGGAATTAAATGATATATCCAGAAGGAGAATGGATGAGTTAGAACTAGTGAACTTTTGCAATCCGTTGCTAACATCTGAATTAATTTTCCCCAGGAGCACACATTAATAGGCTCAGACAACTCTCAAGATATCCAGCTGTGTGGAATGGGAATTCTTCCTGAACACTGCATTATAGACATCACCCCAGAAGGACAGGTTATGTTAACACCTCAAAAAAATACTAGGTAAAGGAATAAAATACAGCTCCAGTTGTATAATAATTGTAGTTACACTTTTCTATGTGTTCTGAAGTAAGAAAATTCTACTTTTATCTGGTTTTTGTTTTAGTTGTCGTCTACCCCTCTGTCAACTCGCATTTCATTCTAATGAGATTTCTCTCAGTGATGTAGTGTGTAGTCTAAGTTTTCAGAGAGAGGATGAGTAAATTGCGTATGCTTTCAGCAAGTAGATACTCGCTGATTTGCAGCTGTGTAGATGTAACTACCAAAATTTGAATTAATTTTCTAGGAAATCTGTTGATATGCAAAGAGCTGCTGAAGTATTTGTTGCTTTATTTGATTAAGTAGCAGTACTTGCAAAGCAGATGGTGTATTCAAATTGATCACAAAATGACATGCATCGTCAGCATCTCCAATAATTTATTGTTAGATGCACAAAATTCAACAATTTCACTTTTACTGAGAGTCGTAGTTGCTCCTGCTTTGAGCAGGAGATTTGACTGGATGACATCCTGAGATTCCCTTCAAATTTGATTTATCCTATGATCCTATTTTCAGGCTTAACCTGACTCTGAAATAAAAGTAGTTTCTGATTATTCTAATTAGTTTACTGTCTTTGAGCTATTTATATAGCAAAGGTCTCTGATGTCTTATTCAAATGGTTCTGTTTTGTGTCTCTATTTCAGAGTGATGTGAAAGGTGTTTATTTCCAGTGAGATCATCTTTTTTTTCAGGCCTCTGATTTTTAAGCTCTAATTATACTCCCCAGACATAGCTGTCATGATATCTATCCAAAACTGCTGAATTCTCTAAGCTTAAGGAATCAAAAGAAGCTGAGTTTGAGGAGCTTATGAAACAGCACAGGGTAGATCAATGAAGTTTATGGGGATGCTTTGGCCTGTTTGCAATCGATAAACGTGTTTGCCTACCTTAAGTAGTTATAATAAGGAAAGTAGTGCTGGAAAAAAATATTTAAGCCTTATATAGATGCATTTGCTTTAGATTTTTGCCTTTTCACAGGACATTCGTAAATGGTTCTGCTGTTGTGTGTCCTATCCAGCTACATCACGGAGACAGAATACTGTGGGGAAACAACCACTTCTTCAGGTACAATAGATATTAAAGAATCTGTAAGTTTGCACCAACTTTGTTTTATCTTAAGGTATAAGGAAAGATGTCAGTGGAGCGTTCGAGCTGCAGGAGGAGGCGATTTCGTTTTGGGATTATAAAGGCAATGCTGATGACTGACTGTTCTTGATTGCTAAATGCTATAGCAACTGTGTGTGGTTTTAATTTCAGAGCATGAGGTCGACTTAACTTCTTGTATTTTTAAGGAACTGTAACCTTGCTGATGAGGACCTTGCTGTGGTTATCAATGCTATTATCTCACTGAAGAGATTTCATTTTTGAGCTGGTAACTTTAATGTGGTTTGGTACCACATTAATATTATGTACACTGTCTTCCACGGTGAAAATATTACACCCAAACTTTGACTTGGATAGGTTGCCTTTTGGATTTTTCAGATACAGTGTTAGATTTTTTGACCTATGTTATACAGTGATCTGGGTCTTACAAGGTGACTGTGTTCTCTGTTCCTCAGAGTTCCAGCTCCAGCCATACCTACGACCTTCTTGTATCAGACAGGATCACTGGTAGAAGTTTTCTGGGAAGGACTGTATTCTTGAAACCCTCTGTGGCTAGTCTGAAGTACCTTAAAGATCAGTGGATTTAAATGATAATCTGAAACTTTTGTGTTATGGTCTAGACAAGTGGTCCGAGCGATGGGTGGGCTGACAGGTTGTGGTACACAGCTCTTTGAACTGGCAGCCTTTCACAAGTGGAGTCCACTAGGGATCAGTACTGGGCCCCATGCTGCTTAATATCTTCATAAGTGATCTGGATGATGGGATCAAGTGCACCCTGATGAATTTTGCGGATGGTACCAAACTGAGTGGGGAAGTCGACACTTTGGAAGGGAGAGCCACCCTGCACAGAGACCAGGTTGGAAGAGTGGGCTAACAAAAAACCTATGAAGTTCAACAAGGACAAGTGTAAGGTCTTGCACCTGGGAAAACATAATCCAGGAGTGCAGCACAGACTGGGATCTACCTGACTGGGGAGAACCTCTGTGGAGAGGGACCTGGGGATCTTGGTGAACAAGAAGCTCGATATGAGTGAGTAGAGTGCTGGTGTGGCAAAGCAAGCCAACAGGATGCTGGGTCACATCAACAAGGGCATCACTGGCAGAGATAAAGAAGTCATTTTCCCACTACTCAGTGCTGGTCAGGCCACACCTGGAATATTGTGTTCAGTTTTGATCCCCGCTATACAAAAAGGATGTGGACAGGCTGGAGAGGGTTCAGAGAAGGGCCGCAAAGATGATCAAAGGACTGGGAAGCCTGCCATATGGGGAAGGGCTGAGAGAATTGGGTTTGTTCAGCCTTGAGAAAAGAAGGCTTAGGGGAGACCTCATCACCATGGTCCAGTACTTAAAGGGTGGCTACAGAGAAGATGGAGACTCCCTTTTTACAAGGAGTCACATGGAAAAGACGAGGGGTAACGAGTGCAAGTTACTCCTGGGGAGATTCCAATTGGACACAAGAGGAAAATTTTTCACAATGAGAACAATCAGTCATTGGAATAATCTCCCCAGGGAAGCGGTGGATTCCCCAACATTGGACACTTTTAAGATTCAGCTGGACAGGGTGCGGAGCCATCTTGTCTAGACGAAGCTTTTGCCAAGGAAGGACCAGATGATCCTTGAGGTCCCATCCAACCTGGGATTCTGTGATACAATTTCATTATTGCCTCTATATTTTTTAGATAGGGGATGACTGAAAAAATTCATGTCTAAACTATATGATTAGTAATATCAGGTACTCTCTATTATTAGAGTGTAGAATGAATTTGTTAGTTTGCTTTGAACTCCCCTGTTTACCCTGGGGAAAACTACACTCACAGGAGATCAACCAATTTTGAAAGGGAAAAATCTGATTTGGATAATCAACTCAATTTATATAACCTTTGAAAGCAACCCTTTGTTTCAGAGTGAAACAATCAATAGTTCTTTACAATTTTTCCTCTTATTTAAAGGCTGAATTTGCCCAAGAAGAAAAAGAAGGCTGATCATGAAGATGAAGAGCAAGACAACTCTATGAAGTGCAGTAATAGTGTTGAGCAGCTGGACATAGATGGAGACAATTCCAGTGAAGTGTCTAGTGAGATTAACTTCAGCTATGAATATGCCCAGATGGAAGTCACTATGAAGGCACTTGGAAGTAATGGTAAGAAGCAACAGAAATTATTGGAAATAGGTACAGAATATGAGGTTACATCTTCAGGGACTCCTAACCACAGACTTTTTCCCTTAAAAATTCTTCCTGCTGGAGAATTTTTCTTGTGAATGACTCATCGTAACCATTTTAGCACTTGAGGGGGGAAAAAACCCACCACAGAATGTTTTGTTTGGCAGATCTTGTTGAGGAAAAAGCCAAAACTGGAATATTGGTGGAACTGCAGCCTCAAATCAAAGTGTTTTCACTTTGTTGTTTATTTTTCTTGCGTTTATGTCTCGCTCAGGCATTAACTAGTGGTTTCTGTCTCTGAAACCATGTTCCTTAGTTTTTGTGGTCTTACGTGCTGTCCCAGAATGGCATTATTTTGGGAAACAGGAAGAAGGTTTTTTTCAGCTTGTTCTTTCCTTTTTCCTCAATTCTCTTAAATCATCCATCCAATCTGTTTTGTAGATTTTTATTTTACTCCACATTTCAGCAGCATTTTTTTAATGTGCATGATAACAAAAATATAATCTCTTCCTCCTTGTATATGATAACTATGTTTACTCTCTAGGACATTCTTCACTATGGATTTCAGTGGCTACTGCAGTCCCTAACATGGATAGCTGCAAAAACAGGGAAGGGAAAAACCAAATCATAGTAAACTGTGCCTTGCCCAAGGTCATATAGCAGAATGTGAGAAAGATCTCCTATTTCCTAGTCCTCTGTCTCTGCCCCATATTCACTGTGTGACTGTTTCCGTTTAATTTTATGCTTACCAGGTATTTGACCACCAGAAGTACTAGTTTCTTTGTTTTCAACATCTGCTTAGATCCAATGCAGTCAATCTTGCAAAGCCTGGAGCAGCAACACGAAGAGGAGAAGAGGTCTGCGCTTGAACGCCAGAGGCTGATGTATGAACATGAACTGGAGCAATTGCGAAGGCGATTGTCGCCAGAGAAGCAGCATTTCCGCAGCATGGACAGGTTCTCCTTTCATTCTCCCAGTGCTCAGCAGCGGTTACGGCAGTGGGCAGAGGAGAGGTGGGTAATCAAATCTGACCATTGGGAGCGTCCGTTTGAAGTTCTTCGGTGCTAGTGAATTTTGCAAGATTTTAGTGGCATTGGCACACCTCTGCCAGATTTCTGAGAGGGCTCCTGCAGGGAATTGGGGAGGACAGAGCAAAAATATTAGTCTGAGAACAACCAGACCTATAATGCTGGCAAAGATGAGAAAGAATGAGTGCCTGCTTAGTTGTTAAGGAGAAACTCTATCCTGATCGGCAACAAATTTGACTAAAGATAAGGTGATTGGAAGAAATTCTGGGACTCATATAGGAGTTTGTTCTTCTGTGGATCGTGACTCAGCTGCCAGAAGGTTGTTTTTCCTCTTGATTCACATCCATCTGTCTGACCTGCGCAGGCCCTGGCAACTAGAAGAGGGCAGAAAGAAAAGGGAGTGAGAGGATGATAGAAAGAATTTTGATCCAGAGCATCGCAAAAACTCTTTAATAACCACAGAGGGGCTACTGTCCTCTTTGCCTTTCTAGGCAATTGCACTGAGGTTATTTGCTTCACCCTCTAAATGATCGTTTCCAGTATTACTGTCAAAAAAAGCAGCTGCAGGAGGAAGATGAAACGTACCCTAAAACAAAGAGTATGGTAAAGACATTGTAATGAGAAAATACAAATCTAATTTGTATGGCTAGAGAAGCAACTTTTGAAATAGAAAATATTTGAGACAGTCTAACAAGGTGTTAGCTGTGTGCCTGGAATATTTTGTGGTACCAGATTCCTAAGCTGCTCAGTTGGCGCGCCCTCACGCTTGCCAGAAAGGCCAGTGAGCAAGTGGATCATGGTGTCTGAATAAATCTTTCTCTGTAAGATGGAACATCCACGTCTGTGGTGGGGAAACTCTGGAATAAGCCAAACAAGAGCTGACTGTTCAGCAGATGCATGAAGAAGTCTCCAAAGCCAGCAGTATGCTAATGCTCATGCTGCTAAACTAATACAGATAATCTTCCCCCCCTCCCCCCCTCAGAGGAAATGCAATTTAATTCACCTGATTTTTGTGTTAAAAGGCCGAATGTTAAGACTCCTTCCTGTCAAATGATTGTTTGTTTTGTACTGAGTTTCAGCACTTGAATACCATGATTTTTCCCGTCTCCCCCTCCAAATCTCCTTCTTTTAGAGAAGAAATGTTGACCCACAGCCTGAGAAAGCTGCGAGAGCAGATTGTTAAAGCCAATTTGTATGTGAGAGAAGCCAATTTTATCGGAGAAGAACTGGACAAGAGGACAGAGTATAAAGTTACCCTCCAGATCCCAGCTTCAAGCCTTAATGCTAACAGTAAGGTAAGGTAGCCGTAACAGAACTAAATCATTGTTCAGTGAGTTTGCACTTCAGCGTTCATATTTGTCGTATTCTGACTTTAATGGTCTAGATAGTTTGCCAGTCTATTGGTGTGCATTAAACATGGCTCTGTTAGTGCATGCTAGATCGTTACCTTATTTTCTTACCATGAAAGTCTTACAGTGTGCTAGCTTGCTGATAAATGTTATGGTGCGAGACCTTTCCACTGGTGTTGAAGTTCACGCTTCCTTCTGTGATAAAAATCTGTGCAGGTTAGGTAACCCCTATTTCAAGTATTTACCATCACTTTGTGGGCATTTGGCTTTACATCATCCTAGTGAGTTGAGAAAATGCTGTCATCTCCCCCTTGTACAGGGAGGAACTGGAGCAGAGAGGATTTGGATGATTTGTTCCAGGCATCTTAGAAATTTTGGAAGAACAAAACTGAACCCAGACTTCCATCTCTCAGGCTGGCTTATTATTCCATTCTTGAGGAATATTTTGGTAATAGTCAGGCTGTTGTTAGTGCAGTAGATGTAATTTATTCCAGGATTAGAATTTTTATCAGTTGCTTTATAAGGTTCTCTCTCTGCTTGTTTTTCCTTGCAGTCTTCTGGCACATCTAGAGATGGGATGGTAAAGAGGGTTAAGTGTCTGCAGGAGCTGAAAGTTGCTGACAGTAGTAACCTTAGCTGGAGCTCCAGGCCTGCTGTAACTTTAAGCATTTCATGAATATCCTCAATGTTCCTATTTGTAACACTTATGTAAGGTGAAAATCCACGGAAGCTAGTGCCCCTAGCTGTGATTAGACTTTGCAGTTCAGCTGAACACAAATGTACGCTGACAGCAGAACTCAGAGTCTGTCACGCTTGAATTTGGTTGCTCAAGCTAGAATGAAAAAAGAACCAAATCCAAACTTTTCCCAAAGATGTTCTCAGTTTTTGTATTATTTTTGAACTATTTTTTTTATTGTTGTGACACAAATTCCATATTGATATCTCTTTAATGGTTCCACAGAGAGGCGCAATTCTCAGCGAGCCTGCTATTCAGGTGAGAAGGAAAGGGAAAGGCAAACAGATTTGGTCACTGGAAAAGCTGGAGAACCGACTGGTAGATATGAGGGATCTTTACCAGGAGTGGAAAGACTGTGAGGAAGACAACCCAGTAAGTAAAAATTACTCTAGTATTGTGCTGATAGAATTACATCCCTGCTAATTTTTTTTGTTTAAGTAGATGTGAGAAAATCTTTGGGGGAAGAAGGGGAGGGGGATATGCAAAGAGGTGTTCCTGAGCCTTTGCTTCTCCTAGTACTGAAGCTGATCTTCAGCATTTCATTAACCCTTATCCTGTCACTCTGATGCTTGTTTCCATGCATAGTTTGGTGATCAAACCGAGCATACAATAAGAAGCGGTAAGTAAACACAACAGGAGTTGGTGTTCGGGCTGACGTCTCTGAACCTGAGAACACTAAAGAGAACTCACTGAGGACAAGCCTTCTGCTCAGTCCAAAGTTGAATTTAAGCTTCCATTCTTCTTGTGATCTAATCTAGCCTCTTCTTGAGTCCGTTTTCCTGTCGTTAGGCTGGTTGTGCAACACTTAGAAAACTTTTTCACGAAAAGTTTGTTTTTCTTACATTCTTCTGAATTTGATTGAAGGTGGTGAGAGCTTACTTCAGGCGAGCTGATCCGTTCTACGATGAGCAGGAAAACCACAGCCTTATCGGAGTAGCCAATGTTTTTCTTGAGTGCCTGTTCTACGACGTGAAGCTACAATATGCTGTTCCAATCATCAATCAGAAGGGAGAGGTTTGTCATTCCTCCATAATCTGTCCCTACTCAACTGTTTAATTACAGCCCATGGATCTTAGTAGGATGTTTTCCAGTTTCATGTGCACAAGCTCTTTGCTAACAATTTTGAATTATGCAATCCCGTAATACCTTACTAGAGTTTTTTAGACAGCTCTGAATTCCAACATAGTAATTGTGAGAGGAAAAAGCTGTGTGAGCACCTTGCTGAACGAAGCAGCCCAAAATAGATACTTACTTGAACAAGTATGAGCTATAGCTGCACTGGCCTTCACTGACTACCATCAAGAATAAGCTTTTTAAATATATTCTGTAAGAACAACTTCATTGCAGCTAAAGCTTACCAGGCAACGTTCTCTGTGCTCTGCATCACGTGTGCACTTTGCAGGCTCTCTAGAGACTGGTGTGAAGGTGAGTGAGATTGCAGTATGCGGTTCCCAAGTCACTCTAGTGGCAGATTTCTTTGTGGTGTTACAACTAATGCTCTTTGATTCTTGCTCCAAAGTGTTCTTCACCTGGTGCAACAAATGCACAGGGCAAAACAATAGAAAGGAATAAAATGTCTGCTTACAGACTGGAAACAGCAATAGTTGTAGTTACGTGGAAAGGGATGAACCTGTCGCTGTTCTCTGACACACAAGTAATTCCTGCTCCTTTCTTACCAGGTATCAGGTCGTCTCCACGTTGAAGTTGTTCGAGTGAGTGGAGAGATAGATGACAGGTTGGTTGGAGGCGAAGATAGTCCGGACTATTTAAATGAAAATGACACTCAAGAGAGAAAACTTGTCTGCATGGTGAGTTCAAGACATAACCCAACCTCTGAGCAATCTTCTCTAATTCCATCCCACGTCCTAAAAATAAAGCAGTCCCTAGTACAGCAGCTTCTGGATGTTAGATGTCTCTTTGTAACCTCCTGTGCCATATTCTTTTCCAGTATTCAGCTACACAGGCAGAGTCCTGTCTTGACTATATGAAACTGTTGATGTTTCAGGATTTAAAATAAAAAAGAATAAATAATTTAGCTGTACCTAATCAGTTGTATGTACAGAGTTTAATATTTTTGCTGTGTTTGTTGTCGTGGCCTTGTGTAATGTCCTGATGCTCAGCATTTGTCTTGAAGTGCTGCTGTGTGGTCTTTTCTCACAATATTTTGTTTCTTGAGTGGCTGAAATAATACAAGAGAACTAGGGCTTTGTTCCTTTCAATCTCCATGATTTTTTTTAAGTATGCAAGATATTCATTAGAACTATATTTATATGTATATGCATACATGTACATCTTACCCCAGTTTATTGTAGTCTTGGAACACATGGAAGGTCTGTGCACTAGGATTGGAGCTACCATATCTAATTCAAAAGGAGTCATAGAATCTGATAAACTCCCGTTGTTCTGAGAATCATTCTCCCTCAATCTCTCTCTCTCTAAATAGTCAATGTTTTGTGAAATATATGCAGTTGTGTTTGTTAATGAAAAGGAAGTTAGCAGGAAGGATTTACTAGCAGTTCTGTGTTGTAGTAAAATGCAAGATAGGCCAAGCTACAGATAAGAGGGAGGAAAAAAGCACTAGAGGGAGTGCAACCCCAACTTTTCTGGAACATAGGAACAATTTCGGGGCAGCTGTACTCTTTTTCACGGTTTATCCTGTCCCATAGAGCTCCGTGTGCTTGCAAGCAGTACGGGGCATTGCTGCAGGAAACACGTTCTGAGGCTCTTGAGCAGTGCCTTACCGTAGGAATCTAACTCATCAGAACTTAATTTGACAAATGGCAAATAGTTTATTAAATAACATGGTTAATATGATGGCTTTGTTCTATTCAAAACATTTTGTTTCTGTTTGGCCTTGATTTTGAAAAAGAGGGGACAGGCTACTTTTGTATTGTTGGGGTTATTTTTGTATTGTTTCTAGCATCAAAGAATAAGGACAGGTAGTATCTTCAGACAAGGATTTTGCAGAATAAAGGAGCCAGTTTTTGTAAAGTATGAAATTTTTATTGTATTCCTCTTCAGTTATAATTTTTTGGTGCATCTCACCATGAAAAATTAACAAAATGTTTTGGTGTGTTTGTAATATTCATACCTTTAGCTTTTACTCCCAAGAAATATGTGCCTGGTGACATCTAGTGGCAATGTTCAGCTGATGCACTCAAAATACTGTATTTTGCAGTGGAACAGAGTAACATTGTTCAAACAGAAGATATTTTTAATTCTATTCCTAACGAATTAGTGCTTTTTCTTTGTTTCTCATCTCTTTTCTAGATTAAAATACTTCAGGCCACAGGTTTGCCACAGCACCTCTCCAACTCTGTGTTCTGCAAATATACATTCTGGGATCAACTGGAGCCAGTTAAGGTTGCACCTGAGGTGGATCCTTCCTTATCTTCCATCAGCAAGGAGCCGCGGTGCATGGTTGTCTTCGATCACTGCAATGTAAACTTTTTTCTATTTCATTAATGAAACTGTAGACAGGCAAAGCAGGTTTATGTTAGCATAACAGTTTTAGTTACCTTTTTGCTCTCAGTATAATACTTCCTGAGGCTGATACCCTAATACCATTTTTAATAAGAACTTGAAACATCTTTGGAGTCCATGTAGGTTTGATCGTACTACAGTCTTCACTTATACAAAAATCACAGAGGGTGAAGAGTGAATTAATAAAGGAGACCATCTGTTCAGCAGAGAGACTTATGGTAGAGTTTACATATAATAAAAATGCTCCTGAGTGTGAATGGAAGAGTGATACTGAGTGCATTTGGGTTGCATCACCAGCAGCGTGACCAGCGGGTCCAGAGAGGGGATTCTGCCCCTCTACTCTGCTGAGAC
This sequence comes from Balearica regulorum gibbericeps, assembly GCF_011004875.1. Taxonomy (NCBI): domain Eukaryota; kingdom Metazoa; phylum Chordata; class Aves; order Gruiformes; family Gruidae; genus Balearica; species Balearica regulorum. The sequence continues at coordinate 2,819,184 of NC_046186.1, read as the reverse complement.
CCCCCTGCAGTGCTGCGTCCAGCTCGGGGGTCCCCAGCACAAGAAGGACACGGAGCTGTTGGAGCCAGGCCAGAGGAGGCCACGGAGATGCTGCGAGGGCTGGAGCACCTCTGCTCTGGAGACCTCAGGCTGAGAGAGTTGGGCGGGTTCAGCCTGGAGAAGAGAAGGCTGCGGGGAGACCTTGGAGCCCCTTCCAGTCCCTGCAGGGGCTCCAGGAAAGCTGGAGAGGGGCTGGTGCCAAGGGCAGGGAGGGACAGGCCAAGGGGAATGGCCTGAAGCTGCAGGAGGGGAGATGGAGATGGGATGGGAGGCAGCAATCCTTCCCTGGGAGGGTGCTGAGGCCCTGGCCCAGGGTGCCCAGAGAAGCTGTGGCTGCCCCTGGCTCCCTGGCAGTGTTCAAGGCCAGGTTGGATGGGGCTTTGGGCAACCTGGGCTAGTGGAGGGTGTCCCTGCCCAAGGCAGGGGGTGGAACTGGGTGGGCTGGGAGGTCCCTTCCAACCCAAACCATTCTGTGATTCCATGATTTTATGTCCATAAAATCCATATCCGTATCTGAGCTGATCACTCTACACTCTGATGTAGTGGAGAGAAATGTCCCAGTCCTGGGACATGATGCCTGTTATCCTAATGTAGATGTTGAAGTGAGGTCATGTATCTTAGAACAGACTATTTGTTCCTGTTGACTTTTGAGCAACTGAGTGGAGGCATCTTTAACAGAGATATCTAAAGTCAGCATAGATGAGTCCCAGCCTGTCACCTGAGTTTTCACCTTGTTCTTTCTATCATTTGTCATTACACTGAGCAATTTATTCCAGTTACCATTTGTAAAACAGATATAATGCCCTCTGATGAGTTTTGATTTTCTGCTGAACATTAGAACGTGATTTTTATTTTTGTAAGTATTGGATCAGGACTTAGAACAGCATGCGATCATTTTTCAGCTCTTTGTAGACTTTAATCTTCATTGAATCATATATCTTTGCCTTGCTTCCTGATTTTACAAACTGAGGTGACAGTTCTTCCTTTCGTCTATATTGTGTCTTGGGGACCAGGGTGACTTTACTACATGCTTGTATTAAAGTCAAGACAGTAAATCTCTAAGCCTAAGTCATTGTGTAGTCACAGTCATCAACCAATTTGTTGCATACAGGAAGTTTCTGTAAATATTTCCGAAGACTTCATGGAACATCTTTATGATGGTGCTTTGGCAATTGAAGTATATGGGCACAAGCAGAGCGGTGACCGCAAAAATCCAGCCCTGTGGGATTTGGGAATAATTCAAGCCAAAACACGCAGCCTTCGTGACAGGTAAATATGGAAAAAAGACCCTTGGCTCAGAATTTTTGAAAATCACTGAGGTGCCCAATTTTGAAGCAGGTTTGGGATAAGTAGTCAAATTTTGAACTGAAGACAACTGAACGTGTGTTTGAGACTATATCTATTAGAGTATTATAAACAGATGCTCTTCAGTGGAAAAACACCATGCGATGTGTCAGTAGGCTTTAAAAAGGTGAAAGAGGAGAAATGCCCATCTCTGTTTCAAGTTAAAAGTGGCAAAACTTGAAAGACATTGAAGGCCTTTTTATTTAGGCAAACTCAAGTGCATTAGTGGTGTCTTACAAAAGAGCAAGCTGATTATTTTCCTTTATATTGTTACACTAGTCTGCACTGGAAAGAGCTATCAAATTTAAACCAGCAAGATGTTTTTCTGACTGTAGGCTGATATATTTATTCAAGGTCTGACTCAATTTGGTTTTGGCCATGAAATGTCATCACTGTAATGCTTCCATTGGAAGAGCTGTATTGCTAATTACTTCAATTGGAGTTAATATGCAGCAGTATGGTAATTTAGACTGAAAAGGGTTGCTGCTTTGCTGGCAGCTGTTTGTTGTCCCCAAAGTAGGCCTAGTAGTATTTTCTTAAATGTAAGTTGTTTTGCCTCTCCAATTAGAAGGCAGCTCTGCACCTTAATTTATTGGCAGTTATTTCTCTTTTTACTTCCAGCCTAAGCTTGTGTTGAGCATGTTGAGTATTAAGCTATAGAGAGAGAAGTTTAAAAGAGAAGTCAGGAAAATATGGCAAAGAGGAGATGGAAAAAGGATGCTATAAAATAGTGAGTTACGTTTGGTAGCTGAGTAGTAAGTACCTCCTTCCTTTTTAATTTTGAAGTACTACAAAGGCGGCCATTTCTTATTTAAGCTCTTGGAAGAATTGGAGAGAAGGCAGTAGTATCATGAAGTTAAGGAAAGTGCCCTGAATCTCAAAAGCTTGTGAGACAATGTCATGTTTCATTCTGCTGTCTTTTGTACGAACCTGATTGCACTGACAACACTGGGCTTCTGTGGCAGTAGTTGAGACCGGAGCTTAAATGTTAGAATATAGTGGAATTGTTTTGGGGTTTTTTTGTATTGGAATCAAGAAAAGGCTTATTTCTGATATTTGACTAAAATGGTTGTCAAGTAAAATTTATAAGCACTGCACAATTAGTAACCCTATATACTCACAAGTGGTGCATCTGTTGAAGCGTTCCTTTGCTTCTTCAATCTGCAGTCAGAGCTAATGCTTTGGGGGGTTTCTTTCTTTTTCTTTAGAGGGGGGGAAAAAAAATCAAAACAGTATTTGACATTTTTTGCAGGTGGAGTGAAGTAACCCGGAAAGTAGAACTCTGGGTTCAAATTCTAGAGCTGAATGAGAATGGGGAATACTGCCCAGTTGAGGTGACTCCTGCCAAGGACGTGTGCACAGGAGGCATCTTCCAGCTCAGGCAGGTAAGGTGGCATGTCAGGATTTCAGCTGTGAAAAGAGCCTGCGGAAAGCTAAGAAGCTTCTGGTTTGTATGCTAAAGGGATGGTGTCCAAGGAACTGTCAAGCTTAGACATAAAATATGATATTGTGTAAAACAGATGTAAAGGGGAAGACAGTGGAGTCCCTCTGTGTTTTGTGAGACTGCCAGTGTGTGTAAGCTGAGGTGTATAGGTGATCAAAGGCTTACCTGTAATCTCTTTGCTATGTTCTGTTCCCAGTTCTGTGACAGCCCCTGGTAGAAAGGACATCAGTCTCGACTGAACTTAATTATTTTTTAAAGAGGTCCGGAGTTCCCCTTTATTTGATCCTTCCAGCCAGCCACTCCTTTGTTCTTTGAATTCTACCCCCATTAAATTGTTAATGCTTAACTGAGTAGTTAACATTTTTAAGTGATAAGCTATTGCCTAGAGAACACTAGGAATCACTAAAAGTTAGATACAGGCTGCACCTCTGAACTCCCCAACTCCTTTGATTTTTTTTTTTTTTTTTTTTTTTAAATTTTTCCCGTATGGGTTTTACTAAAGAACAGTTACTTTGCTGCACCGATAGCACCAGTGGATAAGAATTTTCAGTCAAGGAGACCAGAGTCAAGAAAAATTCAGTGAAATTCCAGTAGCTCACCAAATTAGACTATTTTCTCTCTTCTTTTGTACATGGGGAAGAGATCCTATTTTCTGCCTTCAGAAGTATTAAAAATAAAATCCTGTATGTTGTGAAAACCCTCCAGAAAACTAAACTGGGGAGTTGCTGAATGCTGAACTTTTTTTTTTTTTTTCCCCTCTGTAAATACATAAATCCTCTAAACATATATCCTTGCAACAGAAGGGGTATCTCTCGAACACTGGGCCATTGCGATTGCAGTACTCACCACTTTGTTCTTCACAAAATAAAAATACCATGTTGCTTGCAAATGACTGCCAGTAGAGGTCTCTCTGTCATTAAGCTTTCAGCATTTTATATTCTTGTTTTTTTCCAAGCATTTGAAATTGTTCTTTTGGACAGGGGCAATCTCGACGAATTCAGGTTGAAGTGAGATCTGTACAGGAATCTGGGACCTTACCACTGATGGAGGAATCAATATTATCTGTTGGCATTGGCTGTGTTCAAATAAAACATGCCAAGTCACAAAAAATACCTGAAGTTTATCAGGTAAGAGTCTGAATGCTTCCTGTCACCCATGGGTATTTCCAAGACATGTAAAAGAATAAACTGATGTCCTAAGTTTGTTGTAGTTGGAGGCAACTCCATTCATTTCAAGTTTTAGTTTGGTTTGGTGGGATATTTTTTGAACCTGCTTCTTAAACCTATAAAGCAATGTCAGGAAGAATTGTCAGAATTGCTTTGATGGTGGTTTTAGGGATTATTTGGGATAGTTTAAATCTAAACCTCTGTTTTTCAGAAAGTGTTGCAGAAGACCTTCCTCTTAAGCAAAAATAAATTTCTATGGCAAAAATAATATTTGTAAGACTACCTTCTGTGTCTCTTCTGGTTTGGGGTTTTTTTTCCCCTATCCTTAAAAGCAGCACAGCCTTAACACACCATTCAAAGAAGAAAAGAAAATGCTAAAGTTTCTAAAATTCATTAGGAGTTTGTCCAGTAGATTTTACTTCAAGTATTACATATGGCAGCAATTTTAAGCAACTATTCAAATTAAAATAAATCAGCAGAACATATATTCAAATAGCGTTGAGATTCAAATGTTAGGATTATACGAGCCAATTGTTGACCCATAGTATATGTTGGCTAGTTGTTTGACAACCTCAGCAGCACTGCATCTCATCTGGATCTGGTTTTAGGGCTTGTCTTTCTGAGATGCTTCTATCAGTTTCTAGTGCAGTTTGACTTTTTCCCCCGAAAGCTAAATTAAAATGTAGTCACTCCTCTGAGTTAGCAAGCCAAAATCTGGTGCAACAGAACAAGCAAGTCTCTCGACTTGCTTGATTAGCTGCCCTGCTTGAAACAAGGCCAACTAAATGTCAAGTAGTTCTTGGGACATCTCCCAGCTTTCCATAATGTTTACTCTGTTGACAGAGTCGAATTCAATGCGTGTCTTCTCCCCTTTTTTGCTTAATCACTATTGTTTTTCCCTTTGAGGTCTGAAGTAGTTGTTTTTTTTGTTGTCTCCTAACTTCAGCAATCCCTTGCCCCTCATATGTCAGGAGCACAAAAAGGGGAATTTTTTCCACCTTTGCAGAGATCTCACTTTTCAGCAGCATCCTGGGCAGATTATTGCTTTTATTCCCCATTATACTTCTGCTAGAGACTCTGCCTGCAGGCTTTCTACCTGCCTTTCTGTCACAGCAGTCCCCAATAGCCACGTCCTATAAAGCAAGTAAACTGTAGTTTCTCTTCTAAATGGAGCAAGTTTCTTAAGAGACTCACCTCTCCTGAGACAGAATGATTGATTCCTTGCAAATTTTACTTGAAAGCTGTTACGCACCCACAACATACACATGCCCCTTTTAGCCTGTTTTGTACGAGGACAAGTCCCAGGTGAGCATCCTGTCTGTCTCATCCCGTTTCTTCCCCAGTGAATTTCTGATCTGTCGACCAGTTTTAACCGTATCCAACAGAGCTGGCAATCCACAAAAGAGTAAGTTCTTTCCAGAAGAAAGACTTAAGCTCCACTTGAGAAAGAGCTGTGTCTGACACTGGTAACCCACATGGGAAAGGGCTATTGGAAACCAGGTTTTATTAGTCCTGTTGCTTACAATAGCCTTCTGACTTGAGCACCTGGATTTTTAGTCCCCTTATTAGTATTTCTCTATCTGAAGTAAATCTGTATCTATGGAATGTGAAAGATTTTTCTAAAGACCTTGAACTAAGAAGATGCCTCTTTCATATGATTTTTTAATTATAGCTTAAGTAAGTTTTTGCTTTCAATATTAAGATACAGAAATAAACTCCAGTGGCTTGTTGTTACTTAAATAGATAAGTAATAACTCGGTGAGGATTGGAGCCCTCATTGCTTTTCCATTCACCGTGCAGGAGTGGCAGTTCTGCTTACACTCATTGCAAGTGGCTGTGCTTGTGATGAATGTTGCGGATGAAAGGTGGTGTCTCCCATCGGAAAATAATGGAAATCAAAATGTCGAAGGTCTACATTGCGACTCCTGGTGTGGCAGATGGAGTTATTCTAATTCCCTAACAATTGGCTTAGACATTTACAATTTTTCTCCTCTAAATGCTACAGCAAGCTTACCTCAAATCCTTTATGCCAGCCTTTGATTTTCTGGTGCTTGCTGGAACACTCACACTTAACTCTTACAGGTAAACCAGCACATTTTTCTTTGCTGTGCAGGATCAGCAGGTTTCAAGTTGTTTTGCGATAACTCCTATTTCTTTGGTCAATATAAGTATTCCACTTGCTTCTAATTATGAAGACTTCTAATAGTTATATTTCTGTGTCATTTTTCCATTATATTTGTTGAATTGTTCTAGTTAGTGTTTAGATGAGCTGATAGCAGAAAATCTTTGGGATGTCAATGTGTTTTAATTCTATGATCATACCATTGCTGAGCTCAGACTTTTGTGTAATATTGCTAAAATAGTTACACCTTTGGTATTCAGTGTGTTTCCTGCTATCAAGAAAAACTAATGACATGGTTTTGCATGTTTTGGCCTAGGAAGAAGACGATGAAATGGACAGTTATCAGGTAAAAATTTTGAATTCTCTCTTTTTACAAACTCAAGACATTTTCAGATTAAAACATGTTAGAGGAGGATCAGCATTTTATCTTTGCTCTACTGGTTGGATATGCAGAGAACCTGTCTTCTGAAGAGACTAAAAGCTTAAGAATTGCGTAGATTGTTATGCTACAAAGCCATATGGTGGATTAGAGAGGTGGAAGGGAAGGAAGAAGGTGCCTTAATGTTTATTTCCAAAACAAGATCCAATTGCTTTTCGGTTTTGGGGGAAGAAGTCTTTCTTCTTGACAAACTGTGGTTAGATTGAGATTGTGCTCATTAAGAACAAGAACAGACATGGCAGTGTTGAAAGATGCAGTCAAAATACTTCATGAATGTGCTATGTGTGAGTGCTGGAGTGTACTGCATAGTAATCAACCCTTGGGCGAGCAAGGAGGATTCTGTTCCTGGAGCCCTAAGACAACAGTGATAAAACTACTGAAATCAGCACACTGGGGTTTTTTGTATGTAATGTCAGTAATGTGATCCTTAAAGGGGAACCGATGACGTACAATATCTGTGATATTCACAAGAAGGTGAAAAATATAACTTCAACAAAAGCACGTCATCGTCATCATGGATCTCAACTTTGTGTAATGTGAGCAACCAGAGATTTAGGTTTAATGCTCTCTAACAAATTCCAGCATACTTGTAGGGGTCTGCGAGTGAGTAATACAACTCTAGTTTATAGTCTTGCATCCAGCCATTTTTTTCTTGACAAAGTATTTGTTATACTTTGATGTGAAATGAATCGGAACTGCTTTTGCCATGAAAGGGGCTTGCCTGAAGGCATCCCAGAGCTTATCTTTGTGGCACCCAACACACTGCACGTAGAGTATCAGTCGTCGTTTCTGAGCATTTCTGCACCAGAGGCAAATGAACTGAATGTTCTTAGGGACACTGAGGGGTTTTTTTGAAGGACATGAGCACTTAAGAAAAAATATTTTGAAAGGCTCGGTTGCAAATGCCATAACTAGGGACAGCGGCATGATGTGGGGCAGGGGTGGGTTCCTAAGATGAGACCGCTAAACGCTGGGTGTAAACGGCAGTCACGGATAAGGACTGGGGTTTCCAGCTTTGCCACAAGGTAATGGTAGGTGAGTTTTAGACTAGTTTTGGGGGCAAAGATGATGTGTAAACTGAAGCTTGTTCAGCTGGGTAGTACAGAATAACAGCTGGAGAAGAAAAGATGCCTCAGGCTGGCAAACAAAAATACTTCAAACGAGCTGTGGGAAGTTAAGGGTTTGGACCTGTGAAGAAAGGCTAAGAGAGCTGGGGTTGTTTAGCCTCGAGGAGAAGAAGAGGCTCTGGCTGGATCTCATCTGTGTAAATGGGAAGGAGTTAAGAAGTCAGACCCAGGCTCTTCTCAGTGGTATCCAGTGAAAGGACAAAAGGCAATGAGTCTCCGCTTCAACATAAGAAACTTTTTATTTTTTTTTATTGTGGTGGTGGAACAGGTTGCCCAGAGAGGTTGTGGACTTTCCGTCCTTGGAGATATTAAAATCCCAACTGAATGCAGCCCTGAGCAAGCTGCTGTAGTTGACCTTGCTTTGGGCACAGAGCGGGGTTAGACTAGACAATCTGCAGAGGTCACTTCCAACCTCAGCTATTCCGTGTTTCTATTGTCCTGTGCAAAAGAGAACAATAGAGAAGAGCTAAGTGATTTCTTAGAGTTCTACTCTGTCTTTCTTACCTGCTTCTTGGGTACAGGATGAGTAGAAGGATTACGGAAATGTGTAAGCCACAAATAGGAAATGTTGGTTTTCCTGGGTCAATATTTAACATGAATACTTTCCCCTTTCCAGGATAGGGATTTGGAGAGGCTCCGTCGGAAATGGCTATGTGCCTTAACAAAGCGTCAGGAGTATCTCGATCAGCAATTGCAAAAACTCGTTGGGAAGCCTGGTAAGCAAAATACTATTAAAGGTAACAACAGTAATAGGTTGGGACACATGTGCGTGCACGCTTTTTATCTGAATATATTGTATAATTTAGAAAAGAAGTTAATGGAGAGATGAATCTCTGAACTCACCAGTAATTTGCTTTCAGTGGAACTAGAAAAGTCTATATAAAATTGCTTGTTTTTCTTGTATACTGCGTGTTTCGTCTTCGTGCGTTGCATTTCTGAGCAGAGTGGGATTTATTCTATTACGGATGCTGTAAGATCATCGACACGTGATAAAGGGCAGGAGTAAGAAATACTCTCTGTTGTCCTGACTGACATCCTGCTTCTCCAGATAAAACAGAAGATGATGCAGATCGGGAGGCGCAGCTTTTAGAGATGAGGCTAACGCTCACTGAAGAAAGGAATGCTGTAATGGTTCCTTCGGCTGGCAGCGGCATCCCTGGAGCTCCAGCGGAGTGGTACGAACATACATTGCCATATGCAAGAACGAATGTAAAAAATGATGCACGACCTGGTCCTGGCTTGGATTGTTGCCATTTTTTGCTTTCCTTAATCTGGCCTCTGTGTGCTGTATGAGCAAAGCTGTTAAAATTAGGCCTCTTGCGTAAATTATTTTATTAGGCTGTGTATCTGAAATCCAGAAATGCTATTTAGTAAACGATACTATTATTGATCAGAGTGTAATTATGACCTTCTAAAAAAACAGAATCGATATTTATTACCGCTGCACTTACCATTTAAAAAAATTAACTAATATGTTAATTACCTAGTTCATTCACTTAAAAGGCTGCTCTGTCATAATAAAACTGCATCTACAGGAGCATTTTGTTGCATTGCTGGTTTGAGCGCAAAGTCTGTTTAGTCAGCAAGTGTTCCATGTAATTTTCTAAACATTAAAAATAGTAAACTACACCAGACAGAGATTGCTGCACTGTAGCAGCTGTGAGTAACAACTACAGATAAGGAAGCAAGCTTGTTTCACTTCAAACCTCTTGTCTTTAAGTTGCTTTCAACTTTCTGAATTTTTTTTCTGAGCAAACCTCTAACGATATTTGTTGATGAAATTGGGTGTCATGGATTTTTTTAGCTGAAGTTTGTTAAAGCTAGTACTTCTGAAACGTAAAAATGGCAAATGTTTGTTGGAAATACATCAATTTTCCCATCAAAGTGTTTGACTAGGTTTGAAAAGAGCGGAGCTGCAGGAAACTTACTTGAGGAAGAATCTGTTTTGAACACATTTGCACCAGAGGAAATGTTCAGTATGATTCAAGCTTCTTGTATATTACATAAGACTCCAGCCTGCTCTTGTTCACCACAAAAATCATCAAATCCAAGATTGTCATGAGATGCTACAGCCTTTTTCACAGCTAAGGTTGCAACAAGGAGTCTTAAAGTCTTTTGTGCTTCATATTACATTTTTAGTTCCTTATGAATGTTGTGTAGCTTAAAAGTGCTAGGCCACGGAATAGTTCGTTTTAAAAATAGACCGCCACCTTTGTTACCCTTTCTTCCATTATTTGGAAGAGATGCCTTGTACGGCAGCTTTTGATGTTTTACAAGAAAGAGTAACAATGGTGTATTGTGGCAACACTGATGTTAGGGTAGAAACTTGGATTTTCAGACTCTTAACTGTGCTGCCATCGCTAATGCAGAGGGGTTTGCATTTAATAAATGTCTGTGTCAGAGTAAATAAACTTAATTTTGCTATTAACATTTTAGAGGGAGAAAACATGTCTGAAAGCAGAGGTCAAAGGATATAATAATTGTAAGAGAGTTGGTATAAGAGAAATACCAATTCAGCTGAGTCTCTGAATCTGCAACAGTGAATTAAAATAAAGCTGTTTGCCAAGGTTATCAATGGTCTGGCTTAGAATGTAATATACTGTGGGCTTGTATCATAAGGTACGTGTGCTGGGTAAAGCTGCGTTAGTTTAAAAGCTGCCATTGTCCCTGTCTTACATTTTAGGACCCCTGTGCCTGGTATGGAAACTCACATTCCTGTTATTTTCCTTGACTTGAATGGTAAGTTGGTTCTTAAAATGACAGAGTACTTTGAAACAAATTTTGTACAACTGATGCCATTATAGAATTTAAGCAAGCTAATAAAATGAAGAAATGCCTGGAATGGCAGGTAGATTGATTTGAGAGTGCATTTTTTTCACTGAAAGATATTGTTTAATGTTTCGCAATGCACAGCATTTTATATAGAAGGAACCGTAGGTATTAATAATCCTGATATTTTGCAGATATTTAATAAATAAAATAGAAATAGTAAAATGAGTACACCTAAGGGAGTGAACAGCAGGAGCCAGTGTAAATTAAAAATTATTGTTGGGAATGTTCTTTCTGAGGTCTCATTTCTTTACTGATGACACAGAAGAAAATGTGAAGTCACTGGTAATAATGTCTGCATATCAAAAAAGCATGGCATGATAAGCTCGAGTTGATTTTACAGAGTGTGATCGTGTTTCTTTAAACAATATGTTTCAATACATTCAAATACAAGATCCAATTTGAACAATGTATTTGTCAGATATTCTACCAAAGATGGCAAATTGTTGCCCAGAAAGTGGCAACCCCAAAGTAGTCCAGGGAGCCAACAGCGCCCAATCAGTTGAACAAATCCTTGTGAAGATGTTTAAAAGAGGGTTAATGCTTGGATTAAAAGGATCAGGTGAGAGTGGGGAGGTGGCATGTTGCCTGTTGGAGGAGGTATTTGCTGCAGTGCTGTTTACATTTATGGTTTGTTCACCTTAGAAAGCATGTTGATGTATCAGATGGCTTCAGAGAGGAGCTAGTTAATAATTCATTCACGGTGAGGGACTGGAGCCAGAACAGGTTGAGCTTCTTCTCAAAAAACAGGTTGTTTAATCTTGATTTAAAAGTACTACATTTCTACTTATACAACCAGCAGCTTATCTTTAGTTTTTAAAAAACCCCCACACCACCTAACTAATGCCAACGTAGCAATGTATACTCATACTGAGAGTATGATTGAGCAGGAGAGCTGAAAATACACCTGTGGGCAAGGAGGGGATGTTTACAACGGGGGAGATTTCCACACAATGGAGGACTGGATAAGGCACCCTGAGTCTGTGTCCCCAAATCTTTGTGCAGCTTTCTGTATAGAAATGGGATCCTTTTTGAAGTGGAACAATACAAGGAGCTTTTCTTATGTAGGTAGAGTTTAAGCTGGCAGTTAGTGATGCAAATGTGAATTCATGACTTGCGGGATGTTCTTAAAAAGGATAGTTGCTTTGTGTCTCCTCACCTTCTGCATTCGCTTTTGTTTCTAGCTGATGACTTCAGTTCCCAAGATAACCTTGATGACCCAGAAGCGGGTGGCTGGGATGCTACTCTTGTTGCGGAAGAGGAGGAGGAATTCTTTGAACTGCAGATAGTGAAGCATCATGACAGTGAGGTAAGCAAGAGATACAGACCAGTATATTTAGTTTAGAAGTCTTTTAATTGTTCTCTTAATATGTTCAGATGTGAAAATAATGCATCAAAGATGGCATACAAAGGATACAACGCTTGTTTCTTATATGATTGGCTTTGTGTTTTCAAGGAATATTTGCTAGGAGTATAACCATGACTTGGAAAATAATAAAACTCAAGGATCTTCCTTCGTCTAATTCCAAGCATTACAGAAGCTTGAGATTCTGAGTTCATGTTTAAAAAACCAAAACCACCCCCCTGAGCAAATTAGACTATGGGAGCCCCCAGCTGAAAACCCAAACAACCTTAGCTGTTGCTCCAGATAACATATTTACCTCTGCCTTGTTACATTCATTGCACTCCATTTTGCCACACAGTTCATAGTTTTACAACTGTACAATTGTAGGTTTATAATTTTTGCTATTGGGTTTCGAATAATATCCGATTTATTTTACTACCTTTAAATTTTGCTACTTACCCTGAAACTTATTTCTTTTTATATTCTTCAAGGAGCTTTATTCCTCATGATTTCGGTAGTTTTTTTGTTCTGTTTTGTTTTTAAAGTCTGGAAAGATGGCTACCAGGCCATTTTTCTCATGGCTTGCAGATAAACCATTTAAATCTTCGGTGATACTTAGATTTTAACATTCAAGAAGAGAAATTCCAGCTTTTGCTGTATTGCTAGTAATGTTTCATCAAAGTTGTTTCCCAAATACAGATGGGAGAGTTTGTGTGGTATGGTGGAAGATTTTCACTGCAATCTCTGTTGCGCTGTGGTTTATCTTAATAAATTAGGCCAAATGGTTCTGTAGTTCTGCATATTTTATAATTTATTTGCAATGATCCTGGGTATTCAAAGATCTTTTTTTTATCAAGAGGAAATGTTCCAGAGTTTGAGCAAGTTGGCATTTTTAATCTTAATGTCTTTATCTGGCAAACTCATCTTGATTTTTAAACGGCCTCCTCTAAAGTGCAGGGATTTTTCTTCATAGGGAGTGAAATGGAGAAGCTGACTCTCAAAATTTATGTATTATGTATTTTTTATAATTATGCTTAATTAATTACAGTTAATTATACACCTAATTATGCTTATTAGAGGATACATTTTTTTTCCTTTGCAGGTGAAAGCAGAAGCCTCATGGGATTCCACAGTCCACGACTGTATCCAGCTCAGTAAAGGAACAGCAGCAGATGAAAGAGTTTACCTTATTGTGAGAGCCACTGTCCAGCTCAGCCATCCTGCAGAAATGCAATTGGTGTTACGCAAGCGCATTTGTGTTAACGTGTATGGCAGACAGGTATATCTTTTATAATCCTTCACACTTTCGCTCTGCCCCATGTTTATCACAGCTTGAAGAGGGGAAGGCTGTGATTTGTGCAATATGCTGCTGCTATGACTCTTATTTTCTTGTATCTACCTTCACCTCTGCCTGAGTGGAAGCACCGTATCGATGGCATGCATGGAGACTTTAAACTGCCAAGTAATTTTCATAGACTCTTTTATATTGTGGATGATAATGCAGGGGTTTTTTAAAGGCTCAATGGCATCTAAGTATGAGAGACTCAGTATTATTTCTGTTAACCACTAAGTGCTTTGTCCCCAGTCACTGGAAAAAGTAGAAAGAGTTAACTTCTCATGAGGTTGGAGCTTGTGTTTTGCAAAAACTGTGTATCAGAAGAAACTTGTGTGTTTCCCTCCTCCTGTAGTGTGTTCACTATCCATTTCTGTTTATGCATCCAGATACTTAGAGATAAACTAGCAATAGTTGGAGCAGAGGTCCCCTTGTGTAATTTGTCAAAGTTAATGACTCCTGGTCTTTTATGTTTTCTGGTTAGCTTGTGCTCTTAGGATACTGTGTAGGTGAGAGCAGGATGTTTGATAAATGGAAAGCAGAAGGTTGTCATTCCATTTACAGCATCGTGTCCTGAAAAAATACTTAATTCTTGAGAAAGATGGTCAGGAAGAGTTTGTTCAGCATTGTCTCAGAATCCAGCTTCTCCTAGCAGTGATAATGACAAAGCAGAAAGCACAAATTGTTATTCTGTTTGCACATCTGTAGTTAAAATCTGAAGCAAGAGCAGAAGAGGTGTGGTCACACCCAGAAACCCTGTAGGCAACTCGAAACCGCTTTTAGTGCTAGGAATAGAAGAACTACAGTTCTTGGTGCTTCGATCAGGCAAAAGCTTTTTCTCAGAAAGGGAACAGTGAATTTTTTGTCATATAGAATGGAAGAGTGTATTCAATAGATAAATTGAGCCTGCCAATAATTACAGTTGTGTTAAGTCTTCATCAATTCTGTTTTCTGCAGATTTAGTCAATGATGGTTTTTACTTTTATTCGACACAGAATCTTTGGCTTTCTTGCTAGGTTTCTAAAAATCCTTGTCAATAACCTTTCCTGGGTGTTCGTCTCAGCAGCATCTTTGAATGACTCATCTCTGCATTAATTCAACAGTCCAGTTCTTAACCCTGCAAGGCGCCAAGTCAGCATAAACAATGACCATGCCCCCTTAAATCATTCTTCATAACGATCTCTTTGGTCAAGAATTTAATGCCTCTACTTGTCAATATTCAAGACAAGTCACCTAGGGCTCTACCAAAAAAAAAAATAAATTCCACCCTCTAGAACAAGCAAATGCTTTGTGTGCTGGTTAAGCAGTCACCTTGCAATGAAGGAAGTTAATCCTTTCTCTGTATCTAAAATACAGACAAGCAAATGATTTATCTCCAAGTTAAAATTTTTGACTCTTACGTATTTATTGACTAGTCTTTTGGGTTTAGACTTCTTTCTTTGTAAACTATATTTACTTTAGTTGAGATAATGTTCAACCATGTTTTCCTTAAAGCAAAAAAAAAAAAAAATTTTTTTTTTTTTTGTCTTCCCACAGGGATTTGCACAGAGTTTCCTCCGAAGAATGTCTCACCGAAGTTCCATTCCTGGCTGTGGTGTCACTTTTGAGATAGTCTCAAATATTCCAGAGGTAAAAAAAGGAATGAGACTGTCTGAAATTCCTAAGACCCTCTAATTTTTTCCCTTGTTTTGAGTATGCTAGCTCTTGCTGCTGCAAGCATAAACTATGGTTCTTATAAAAGATGAAGCGCATTTCTTTACATGCTGTGACTTAGCAGCAACCTATGTGTTATCAGTGTCACTATGCATTTTGTTGAGTGAGCATCTATTTGCTCAAGTCCTTGAAAGAACCATTTTTAAAGAGAGAGAAAAGGGGGAGTAGAGATGGGTAGGTGAAGTGCTTAATGTAGGGAGCATGAGAATATGTAAAAAATAACAAATTGGCATTTTCTAAGTCATGTCTTTATGCAAGTCTTGATTCCTGAGCATGTGCCTAGTTAGATGCTAATCCTTTCCTTCCAAACAGATGCTCTATCAGAGCACTTGTAAAAACATTAACACATGAAGAGCCAAAAGTCTGATTGCTGCCTGACTCTGTCTTTTATGTTCTGCTGTATTTAGCACTGCAGTGAAATGTTTCTCGAGCAATGTTCTATTTTTTTTCTTGCAAGTCACTTGAAATTTTGTTTTCCTCACAGAATAAATAACGCCCTGGATGTGTTTGAGCACTGTTTAATTATAAAATATCTGAATGCAGCCCTTTTGCTAATCAATAGCAATGTCTCACTGTGAGACACTCAAAAAAAAAAAAGCCCAAAACCAAAAGGACAATGACCACGTCTAGTTTGAGCTGTGCCTGACAGCGGTGGGAACACCCGTGCAGTTCGCGTGGCACAAGTTCCTTCAATGTAATGAGGCCTATATTTAGAAATCCCCAACCAGACATCTGAATCCGCCCCTGAGCTTCAGACAGACAATGTTGACTCTGCCTTGCATGTTTTAAAAATGCATTTTCTTCAGGACTGACAGGGGAGATTTTTTTTATTTTTTTATTTTAATTTTATTTTAAAAGGATGTAATTTCTTTTCATCTTCCTAGGATGCTCAAGGAGCTGAAGAGCGGGAGGCACTAGCCAGAATGGCAGCAAATGTTGAAGATGCAGCTTCAGCTGACTCTGAAGCTTATATTGAGAAGTACTTGCGGAGCGTGCTGGCTGTGGAGAACATTCTCACCTTGGATCGTCTGCGCCAGGTCTGTTTTTAAGGCTGTAGCGGACAGAATATACTTGCGGAGAACAGTGTATGGCAATGCAAATGTTCTCGTAAGTGCGTACAACGGTGAACAAACCAAAACCACCACTTCGGTGCATACCTCAGCCTCACAGAGTGTGTGTGTGGCAAATATCCAAAGAAGCAAATGCAGAGATGTTCTCACTCGAGTACCTGCGATATGGATGGATGGGACAGGGAGCTTTATGTTAAATGTGCCATTATGGGATCCTTGGCTTGTTTTTAAGACCGTGCATTGCTAATTATGGTTCTGAAAAAGTAGTTGTGTGGCATTAGCTTTTGCTTTCTGAAGCTTGGACTTTAGTAATAGTTTCCGAAGTTGCTAGCAGAATCCTTGTCATTTTGCCCATATTCTGCCTTGAAGTAACCCAACCCGTTCTGTCAATAGATAAGACATTGCTTGGGTTAATCGTAAGTACTGTAACTTGATCTGTTTACCAGGAAAAAAAAAAAGGAGAGAGAAACATTTATTGAAAATTATTCTTCTGGATATAAATTATGCAAGCACAAAAGAAAGTTATGCAAAACAAGCTAGAGTGTGTGCCTGCCCACTATAAATTATTGGTGAAATGTGATGCACTCTAAGTATTGAAAGCAAGTTCCTTGTCATATATAATTAGTTTAAAGGATTAAAATAGGAGCTCAGCTAGGAAAGGGAGTCTTGGTATTTGCTTCTGTAACAGTCATCTACTAGAATCAGAACTAGCTGGAAAACACTCCATGTATGTTGAAGTTTATCCACTCCTACGTTTCTAGCCAAATTACGTGCAAGTTTTAGATGACAATAGACTTTACAGACAGGAGCCTGTGCAATAAAGCTGTTTACAAACATTTTTTGTGTATAGACAAAACTATGCTGGGATGATTGGAGCTTGGATTCTTGCAAAACAAGCTTATTTTCTTTGTTTTGCTTCTCTGTGATTGGCATGAATGCAACAGGAAGTTGCTGTAAAAGAGCAGCTAATGGGAAAAGGAAAACTCTACCGCAGGAGCCTGAGCTCTCCCAATGTGAATCGGGTGAGTATTCCACACTGGCATTGGCATCATATTTAGGGCAGCAGGTCCAGTCTTGCGCTTACAGGTCCCTGTGATGCCAGAGTCATGGAGCAGAGCAATAAATTTCCTTTTGGTTGACCCTTCTATTTATCCGTGCTGTTTGTGAGCACGTAAATCACTAAGCAGAGACAAACCTGCACATACTTATCTGAAAATGCAAGATGAAAAGAACTTATGCCCCCCCCCCCTTTTTTTTTTTGAACACTGGTAGCTATAAAGTTGAAGATTTGTTTTTTCTTTTTCTTTAGAAGATTTGCAAACAAGTTACAAGTATTTACTGAACTTAAACTTTGTAACAGTGTTGTAGGGACACTGTCTTTTCCTGTTTAGTGCATAAGAGAGATGAGACTTCTGTTGTCCAAAATTTGGAATGAAATGCTTTGGTAGAACTGGTAATCAAACTTATCAAATTCTGGCTCCTTCCAGGTCAATAGTCAGGATTTCACCTTTCATCTCTTGGATTTCAGTTCTGCTTTAACTGCAAAATGATTTCTTTTCACCCTTCCTCATGTTTGCCAAGAGGCATACTTACCAGTTGTTTAAGTTTTTATTAAGAAATAATTCTGCTTGCCTTAACTATTTCAGCTTGCTGGAAGCCGCCAAGATTTAGCACTCCCTTATAACCTGAGCAGTAACCGGGTAAGTATCTGAAGGTCTCCTGGGAGATCTTCCATAGAAAAAAGGTAGCTCCAGTGACTACACTATCCCAGTTACAGGGGCGTAAGTGGGAAACGTCTGTGAAAGATGGGGCACACCCATGTGCTCTTGTGTCCTCAGGACTGTTCCTAGGACATACTAGCTTTAGATGTGCTACACTTGTGCTCTCTGGGAAAGTTCCCAGGCCATCGTCACTCACAGAGCGCTGCTGCCAGCTGCTGTGGGATGTACAACGGCAGACCTGAGCTGAGCAGATGAGATTAAACGTAGCCATCCATCACACAGGAGTGTGCTTCTCAGGAAATTTTCTCATTGTCAAGCTTCAGAGCTCCTCCAAAGCTTTCACCTTGGGTGGATGCAAACCTTCTGGGTAAGGGACAAATTTCACGTGTAAGGTGAGGTCCACCTCTAGGACAGAATACAGGCCTATGAAGAGAGTCTCTGACCTTCAGAGGGAAACCAGCAGTTTTAAGCTTGCGGTGGGGCAGTAATTCAGCCCATTACACTCCTTAAAATAACAGTATAGATCAAAACTATTTCTTTAAAAAGTGAAAGATTAAATTTAAACTTATTTTCCAAAGCCTAGGTAAACTGAAGGGTTTTCTCCTGATAGATATTCTTCCCAGTGAGCGTGTAGTCATTTTAAAAAGGAGAATCTAGTGGTGACAAGGCATTTTAATGCATATTGCAGTTGCATGGAATAATAGAATTTTGATGTAGTGCTCTAGCATTGGTTGCTAAATCTGCTACATCTGATCCATGGAGAGAATGCTAAAATACGCGCAGGTGATAAAGTGCTTATAGCAACTTCTGTTTGGAGAGAACTGTGGGATGTTGCAATATCGTAGGTTTTTGAAGCAAAAATTAAAGACCAGAGTTCTTAATAATTTCTGTTTTTTCTCCTCCCTTCCCCTCAATGATTTCTCTCACTGCATGTTTCAGAGTCCAAAGGTCCCAGCAGAGGTAATGCATTAGGTCCACCTAATGAGTGGGATAATAATTTTATCTCACTATAAAGTTTATTTTGCTCACTTAAATGCTTTTACTTCCCGCTTTGAAGATGCGGCTGGTGGCGTCTCATTTGCACAGTACACAGCAAATGAGTTTTTCCATTGAAAAGCCTGTCTTAATGCAGTGTGAAACTGGTACAAATGAGAGAACTTTCTCCTTCTTGGGTGCATCTTATGGTTTGTTATAGAGCTATAGCTATTTAATGCCATTTCTCACAGCTCTTTGGACAGGGTGAAGTTATTTCAGAAATGGCCCCATCTCAGCTTAAAAAAAAAAAAAAGACATGAAAGCAAGCAAATATATGCCAGTCGTGTACATTAGCCTGGAGAGGAGATTCTTCCAAATTTCTCTTAGGCTTTGTGGCTTCGGATAGTTCAGTGTTAACATCTCTTAATTTCTATGAAAGAATGATTTTTAAATTAATACTGGGCCAATGGAAAGCATGTTTATCCTTCGTATCATCTTAACGCTCTCGGAGGAATGACTGTTTGCCCCCTTAGTTGTACCAGGCTTTGGTTAACCAGAGTTTATTGGTCGTGGCTTGCATGGGGTTTTGCAGCTCTTCACCATGGTTGATGTCATCACTGACAAACACACTGTACTGTTACAACATGGTGCTGAGATCGTGTGGCTTACCTCCTTGCTTGCAGCGTGCTTCGTTTCAAGGCACTTGTTACTCAGGACATGGAGGGGTGCAAACTCCCCTGTTAGAAATTTCTGGTTTTGAATGGATTTCTGGTTCAGTTTCCATAGGGAGATGAACATTTTTAATCACAAAAATGTTAAACAAATTCTTAAATGTTCTTATAGCACATAGACATCATAAAGCACACTGGTGACAGCTGAGAATGGCTTGATATGCAGAGTTTCAGCTAAGTTAGATGTCTTTGTCACTTGCAAAGAAATTTAGTGAAAAAGAAGTCTTCTCCAGCAGTCACACATCGTTATTTTACCAGGAATTTGGTTTTGTTTACAAGTGACTATAATAAGAACCATCAGTCACAGGATAGTAATGGCATCCTGAATTGGGTGCAGAACTGATCTGTCAAGCCTGCATATTTTAATATTAGCGGAAGCCTTCAACACATTTAGAATCACTGAATGGTTTGGGTTGGAAAGGATCTTCTAGTTCCAACCCCCCCTGCCATTTCAGAATATTCCTCTCCTTAACTTTTATTCCATTCATTTTTCTCTCTAATTTTAACATTATTATTCCTTGCATTCCTGCTGTCTTTACCATGGATTTTTAGCTTTGCGGAAAGGGCTCTTGAGTCTCATTCCTGTATGTAAAGCACCATTCATACTGGTAATGTTATGAATGTGGGCTGTGCTTCATTCTTCAGCACTGTGAATAGCCAGGACTCATTCCCCTGTAAACAAGAATATTAAACAAGTTAGAACAAGAAGTGAAGATGGTGTTGGTGCAAATAAAACAGGCAGACTGGAAGTGTCCAGAATTAGGACCCAGATTCATCTTCTAGCCATAGTTGAATCTTCTTTACTACAAACGTCACACCCCCATGAAGAGCTAGAAAAGTCTTTCTCCAGGACTGGAGCAGCGGTGTGGGTTTGGCACATCCTGAAAAAACATTGAAGAATGTCTCTGTGTACTGACACCACAGAGAGCTTCCAAAGAGCAGGATGACTCGCACACTGAGATATGCATTCATGTGAAATATTTAAGTCACCATTGGGATTTGTTTTTTAATAATAACTCATAAGATTAAGCTACTTAACTGGCTGAGAAGGCAAGGAGGTGCCTTCTAAATTTACTTCAGAATACAATCTTACAGATGTTTCATATTGTGTTAACAGGACTGCATTTGGTCTCAGTTCTATCTTCTTGCTTAAGTGAGAAGAAGCCAATTTTTACTCCTGTTATCTCTCCAGATATGGTTACGGGAGAGTGAGATGAGTTTTATTTCATCTTGCACATCAGCACATGTCAGGTGATGCAGGAGTAGAGTCTTAGTGGTGATATAAGATACGGAGCTGGATTTTTACATTCCAGGGTGTTTGCGTTGGCAGTTTAAAAATTCAGTTGACTTAAACTGGATGCACAGATGCACAAAGGAAGGAAGACACCTCTGACTTGTTTTACAGGTCTTCTTCAGACTATAATCACATACTGATGAAAAATTTCTTGAGCTGTTCTTAAAATATCTTTGCACAATAGCCGTTCTGTCTTTCATAGAATCACAGGATGGTTTGGGTGGGAAGGGACCTTTAGAGCTCATCTAGTCTAACCCTCTGCCATGAGCAGGGACATCTTCAACTAGATCAGGTTGCCCAAAGCCCCATCCAACCTGACCTTGAATGTTTCCAGGGATGGGGCATCTACCAGCTCTCTGGGAAACCTGTAAACCATCATTGTAAAACATTTCTTCCTAATATCTAATCTAAATCCTCCCTCCTTCAGCTTCAGGCCATTCCCCCTTGTCCTTGTCACCAGTCCCTCTCCAGCTTTCCTGTAGCCCCTTTAGGGACTGGAAGGGGCTCTAAGGTCTCCCTGGAGCCTTCTCTTCTCCAGGCTGAACAACCTGAATGCGCAACAACCCCTTTGGCAGTCATCCTTCCTTTCCCGAAGGTCCAGTAGTTTGCAGTTCAAAAGCCAAGTAAGACATGATTGTGCCACTTAACCTTCAGGTTTTACTGGGAACCAGAGTTTTTTCACCAAATTGGTACCATGTAGATCGATTTGAATAACCTTGCTGTTCATGAGAACAAGTGCCTTTTGTCCCAGTTGTATGCTTATATTTAAGTGCTACATGGTCACCTTTTCCTAAGCCTTTTCTGAACTTCTAAAATAATAAAACACAAGAACCATTCATTTCTCTTACCCAGTGGCAGCATTTTAATGGTCTGTCAACTTCAAGAAAAGAATTGTTGTCAGGTAAAGCCTGCAGATGACTTAGGTAGTGATCTCCCATATTTGCTCTAAAGATTTTGTGCATGTCGGTGCTGACCTGATATAAATTCCCTGGTGTTTTTTGTGGAGGATGTGTGAAAGAAGGGAAGGCAGAGGAGAAAAAGGAAAAAGTATTCTAGAAATAAAACACTTTCTAAACAGCTCTGTATCAAAATATTTTAAGGGACATGCATTCTTCTAGTGGCTATTTTTGATTTGTTAAATTAAGTCACTTGACCTCTGTTTGGTCACTTGGCAGGGACCAAATGTATTCATGAAATGATGGCTCCTCTGGGCAAATGATTTACAAGCTTCCTTCCTTTCTCTCATCACCCTTCTTGATAGAGGAAAGATTCACAGCACTTAAATAATACTTAAATAATACTCCAATTTCTAGACTTAAAGTTTAAGTGTTTCAGTTAGTGAATGCACAAAGCAATCATGTGAGAGTGCTGTATAACATGCATATCTGAAACTTGGGAACTTCAACAAGTTAATATAGTTAATAATTCTTTTTTTTTCTTTTAATGAGATGGAGATGGGTTATCTTTCAATCCAGCTTAGTCAAATCAATCATTCATGAACTGTCTTTTGCCTCTGCAGATTCTTCGCACAACAGTTGAGCCTTTCAGTTGTCTCCAGTATTTTCTTTTGCAAATGTTACTCCACCTGTTCCCCTGATTTACCTACTTTTTAATGGTTTGCTGTCATCTCAGAGTTGAGGCTCACTTTACCCCTAACAAATCTGACCTTCAGTCTAAAATGATGGTCTTTCTGCTCTCTCCAAAGCAAGTGTTATTTAGAAACCCAGCATGCCTTAAGTATATGGCCAGACCAATCCTTTTCTGAAGTGCGCATTCCTGTTCTCAGGACCTTCATTTTGTTTAACCTGGCAAAATATTTAAAATTACGTAGAAAATGTAGTCATCCATTATATCAAGGCTGAAGCAAAATTTCCTAAAGATCCTACAAAAAAAGGCTTTTCCTAAGGAAAAGTCACTAAATGTTGCTATTCTTTCTGTACAAGATGAATATTCTGAAAATGTTTTGCACTGTTTCTTACCTACTCCTTTTTTTTTCCATCATTCTCCAAACAGGTCTAGAAAGTCAAGATACTTGCCTGAAATTATTTTTGTTCGAACAGTCAATGAAGGGCACTTCTGACTCAACAAATTGTGATTCATAAAATGATTCAGTTGCTCCTTACCTACATTGAATCACTGTTCTAGTAAACTAGAAAACTTTCCCGTAATAGTCTTTCTGTTTCTTATGTCTCTGTGGTCTCCAGAAGCACTTACACTTGGCCTATAGATACAAATTATTAAGACATGTCACCTTTATCCATTTGTCTTTAAGTGGATCATTATCCTAAGATCCAAAAGCAACACTAATCAACCTTTGTTATGTCCTCCAAAAAAGCAGCCTTCAGATGCTTTGCACTCTTCCTTAGCTCTTTTTCTTAACCTAACGCCAACATCTACTGGGCTGATGGCAGACCAGACCAGAAGGCAACAAAACCAAACAGTATTTTGAGATTGTGTCAATCTTGTGACTACTTCCCACCAAATAGTCTTCTATTTTTATTTTCTTTTAAACTTCTTCAGCACCACTGAGCTAGTGCATCCAAAAAATACTGAATTACACTGAGATATTTTCCCCATCTGGAGAGTGTATGAACTCTTTTCTCATGTTTTGACTCCTCCTGCACACTAACCTGTCAGTGGGAGCCAGAAGAGGAGACTTCAGGAAACGTTTCACATCCTGAAGGGGAAGACAGTTTGACCATAGACTGAAGTCGTTGGCTGTTTCCATGCTGGCTTTCAGTGTCTGCTGCAGCATGTGAAATGATCAAAATGGCAGGATAAGAGAGCAGTCTGAAGCAGTATTTTGGATGGATATAAGTGGGTCAAGACTGCGTGCGACAAGGCCACCCGAAAGAAACCTGCAGTAGTTGAAACCCAAGACAGCAAAAGCCTGAACAAGAGTTTCTGGGGAGTGGAATAGGAAAGACTGTTTCATAGAAGCATTTTGTGGAATTTCCCAGACACAGGCATGACTTTTTGATGTGTGTAAGACATAAATGAGTTGCAGGTCAAAGATAATGTTTAAGTTGGGGGCTTAAGGTATGGGTAGAACAGCTCTGTCATCCGTGCTGATAGAGCAGGAAGCTTTCAAGAAGGGCTTAAACACCAAAGTCCTCAAATATACAAGACTAAACAAACCCCTGATATTACTGCTAGTCCCAGCCTGGGTTGCATCGGTTTTGACATTCAGGATGGCTGCCTCCAGTCAACTCAGACATCCATTAGTCTTTAGGTATCTCAAATGTTACTTCACAGGAACCGCACCTCTTGTCTCTACATCTAACAATGCAGAGGTTAGCTAGTAGAGGTCTGAAGATGGGTGCTGCTCTGCCAAAGTACAAGTTACTTGCTATTCAAAGCAGGAGGGCTTCTGTGGGACTAGCTTATAGATCCAAATGGAAACGATTTTTGCTCTGGGCTGCTCAGTGTGACCTTCAGCCCATTGGAGAAATCTATTCCTCCTATCCTGGCTTATTTATTATTTGTGAAACATTCATGACTTCAAGTTACAGTTAAGATTAGTTTAGCTGCCTGTCATTTTTCTGTTCAAGGTCGGATTATTTCCTTGCATCCAACAGCGTGAAGCTTCTTGAAAAGACACATTTCCCCTTCTTCCCCCTGGAAAAAAATAGATAAAACTTGTCATCTGGGATGTAGCAGGTCTGTCCATCCCTTGTGACTCCTTTGTAGTATCTTCACTGTACCATCTTGTTGTGAAAGTAGTTCTCTTTCTGTTATGTCTTTTAAAAGAACAAGCAAGATTCAGATACAATATAATCCAGACGAGTACAGTTATTGTACTAATCATAGCATAACTCTTTACCAGAAGTGGGATCAGACTTCAGTTTATATAGGTTTGGCTGCACCATCCTGCCTTTGCAACCTCTGTTTCTGGAAAGGTGAAGCTTTGCAAGCTTGTAGTCCCGAGGGCACTCTGCTACCTGATCAGGACAACGCTTTTCCACAAGACATTGAGACCGCTCTGACAGGCATTGCGAGTGTGCCCGTGTCAGAAGAGTGCAGGACAACCAGGTGGATTTCAGTGCCTACCTGTCAGCTCTGCACATCTAACGTGGTGCTCCGTTTGGTGAAGCAATACACTGTCCTGTATCCACATGAAACTTTCAGCAGAGACACCCTCTGGCCAGTCACTTAATGTAATCATTGCAGACAAATCTGTAAACTGTTTTACATATCAAGATGATAAAGTTAGGAAAAACCGATTTGGCCACATAGATTCTTGACACTCGTGCACTGGTGGGAAGTACTAGCTTGGAGACTGTTAGCCAAGAGACTTTGTCATTGGGGCAGTCTCTGACCCATAAGGTTGAGATAAAAGCTGCAAAACCACAGTGGACCTTTGTAAAAGCGAGCAAAATCGCACCCCACGTGCAGAACGGTGTGTACCTCTCTTGGGATCCATGTGAAAACCCAACTAGAGAACCCTGGGGCCTTGGGAAGGCAGATGGCCCTACTGCCTTCTCAGTCACCGCTTCTTCCCACCTCATCTACACTCAGGCTCTCACAGGTCTGAAAATCACCGTGTGTCATCTTCACGAACCATGCCAAAACTCTAACTTGTTTTTACTTAATCTTTTTCTTGGCTCCTGGTATCCGCAGCTTGTTGTTGTGTATTCCATCTCTCTCTTTTCCAGGCTGTTAGAAAAATTGCAGTACTACAGTTGCTTCCTCTTGATCTGATCGGCTCATCCGTTCTCTGGCCCCAGGCACTAACGTCCAGCTTTTAGGTCTAAGATCCTATTTCTTTTCTTGTTTAGAGCTCTGTCTGTCCTCACCCCTTCCCTCTGACACTCTACATCCAGACTTCACTCAGGAATGCTTCCGGACTAGATACGCAAAATATTCAGGAGTTTTGGGCAGACAGTACTATTTTATTTTCACCTGGTTGTAATGTACTCCACTTGCAAAACACAGCTGCACAATTGAATGAAATACAGCTTCAAAATCTCTAAGTGGACTTTTTCTGTGCCTTGATGCTGAGGGTGCTTATCTTTGCAGGACTGGGTGTTTAACTTAAAGTGCCTCTGGGGACGGGTCTTTCCTGAGCGCCCTGCATTCTGAACTTTGCAAAGGGGCTGTGCAGGCTGGCACGGTATGCAAGGATTGCTGTATTCTTCCTGGTGTGCTAGCTTTGAAAAACACAACCTTTTTTCTTTTTTTTCCCCTAGGGCCGATGGGAGAGTCAGCAAGATGTATCCCAAGGTGCCACAAATTCCAGTAGAGGCATTAGTCCATCTCGTACCTCTCTGCCGGACTCTCGACAGCAAAACCACTCTCCTGATCCGGGTAAGGGCTTTCCGAAAGCTAAGACGACTTGCCTAAAAATGGAGTGAAGTCACCTCAACTCCTGAACGTCAGATAAAGCTGAGCTGCTTTCAGAGATGCACAGAAACTTTTCCAGAGCAATGTTCATGGAGTTCCCTCTATGTGAATATTTAGCAGTTGTGACAAAGCTACTCAGACTCCAGTTTATTCCAACTAGCCTTTCCTTTAACTCTGGTACTAGTTCTGCTAAATGCCACGTGGTTAAAGTTGTCTGAAGATGCAGTCTTATCTCAGGAGCTCAATTTCTAAAGCCAGAAGTTAGCTGGTCTCAGAAAGCGCTATTTGTTACGTGAGTAAACCAGCAAAGACAGTAAGGCTGCTCAGGGTTTAGAAAATAAGCAACACTGGCATTGGATGGATTATTTTGCAGCTGATGTGCCTAATGTGTAACTGAGAGCGCAGAGATGTATAGTAGTGATGTTTTGTATGTCTGACTAGGTTTTCTCAAGGGGAGTGGTGTAGAAAATAATGGCAGTGTGACTAAGGAGAGTTGAATGCCCCCTAACTTTTTTTTTCTTAACTTGGATCTTCTCATCTTTTATTTCTAGTAAGTTTTGTAATTGTCTCTAAAATTGTGTGCTGTATGGACATCCCTTTTCAATTTTGTTTCTTCCCCCCCCCCCCCCCCCCCCCCCCCCCCGCTTCTGCAAGTTATAAAGCATTTTGTATTTCCAATTGCAAACAACAAGTTTTTTCACACCATGCAATGAAAAAAATTTACTGTATACCGGGGACACAGATATTAGGACCTACCCGAATTCATGTGTCCCTTTCAAGGGAGGAGCAAGCACTCAATGCTTTTCGTTGGATAATGCTTTGACTGCTGGAGATGTCATCTTAGACTAAATTGATAATAGTTTTGTAATATTTTTAGAGGGGTTTGAGTTGGGGTTTTTTTTTCTTGTCCTTTCCCCAAAGCATAATTGTTCTCATTTTTTAATTCTTCCAACAGGGATTGGTAGCCTTGCTGCTTCCTATCTGAATCCTGTAAAGTCCTTTGTGCCTCAAATGCCAAAGCTGTTGAAGTCTCTCTTTCCTATTAGAGATGAGAAAAAGGGCAGACAGACCTCTCCTCTTGCACAACAGGTAAAAAAATTAAATCGGCTATGCAGTAATATTGGTGAGTGCTGTTAGACTTTCTGGCAAAGTGCTGCTTTACGTGTTGCTGCAGTGCAAACCAAGCTTTTAGTCATAGTAAAGCCTTGTGATGCATTTCCCCTCCATTCTGTCCAGAGATAGTGGAGCTGTTTAAACTTATTGATACACTCAGCCCACTTGGCTTTTTAAAAGTGCCAAGTACACTACCAGCGTGATTTATGATAATACTACTTGCAGCAACAATAGTAAAATTTATGAAGTGCACTTAGTGTTGTTTGTGTATTGCCAAGTAGAAAATGTAATTCTATTTTTAATTCGTTATTTCATACACCGTTCTCCCTGCCCCTTGCTCCAGCTCATGTTACCTTTTACCATCACCTGCTGTGTATTTTGGACAGTTGCTCTCTTCATTCTCTTCTCTATTCCATGTGTCAGAGAAGCATTTATGGTTTTTTTGGATGCTGTCCTGCAAAACTCCACCTGCCTCAGATGTGGCTTCTGTGCTCTGAGCAGCAGCTAGTGCATGGTCAAGCAGACTAGAAAACACTACTGCCTGTTAAAGAAAACAGATGAAATACAAAATCTCATTATAAGTAATATTTTCTCCTTTATTTGAGAGTCTGTAGTTTATTTATAAAGGAGTAGTTCTGTAGAGTGTAAGTCTGGAAGATTTAAAAAAACTGCTACGAAGATAAATCTGGAGCCAGATCTCAGTTGTTAAAGTTTGTGGCAGTCCATTCTGTCCGTGTTTGTTAACCATCCACTCTGCTGTTGTCTGGTTCACTCGTCTGGAGTTCTGGAAGCATGTTACCCATTAACTTGGACCTTTCCATACCTCTTCACATGCAGACAAATGTTGCAAAGGATATCTTTCTAAAACCAAAGCAAAACAAATCCCCAAATCCTCAATCAACTATTTTTTGTGATTGGATCCAGGCATTCTGTTCCGTTGTTTGCTA
Organism: Balearica regulorum gibbericeps; assembly: GCF_011004875.1. Taxonomy (NCBI): domain Eukaryota; kingdom Metazoa; phylum Chordata; class Aves; order Gruiformes; family Gruidae; genus Balearica; species Balearica regulorum. The sequence continues at coordinate 2,791,089 of NC_046186.1, read as the reverse complement.
GAACTAAACTTGCCTTTATAAGAATGTCTGAGGATTACAGGAAGTGGTGTTGTCATTGTAGAAGTACAGTTAAATATCAAATAAATAAATAGACTAAAAATAAATCCACTAACACTTAAATATTTTTGAAAGTAACTTATGACAGACCTAGCACAAATAAAAGTAAGGCAGATTCAAAATATTTTTAGTTTGACTGTGGTTTTATTCTCTAGAAAGCAATAAAAGGAGCCAATTTTACTCCCAAATCTTACCTGATTTAATGCTTTACGTTTTCACGTTGCCTTTTTCTTACAACAGCCTTAGTGTTGAGACTGGAATCATATAACCATACTCATCTATGAAATTTAGAGAATTAAAATTAAGACACTGGCTTTCTTAAGGGTATTCGGATATCAAAACATGCAAATAGATGCTCTTTCCAATTGCAGTGAGAGCCTTTCACTACTTCTTGAATTCTTACTGAATCAATGAGAGCTGAGCTTAGAAGCGAGGCCTAATTTCCTGCCTCTAGTCTAACCACCTGTTCCCACTCCTTCCTACTGCTCAAGATGGGTCTTGTATTCTTTATCCTGAAAGCAGTTTTTAAACTACAGAGACATCTATTTACAGAGATTTTAATTTATATTATGGATTGCTATGGAAACTCAAGTAATCAGTTCATGCTCGCAACAATTTTTACTAGGAGGGAAAATGCTATTTCTGCTTTGTTTTCTGAAAAACAAAAGCTGATATATAAACGGGAGTGTGTGATGTTTTAATGCGTGGTTGCATTGGAGAGCAACCCAAGTTTTCCCATGGCCACTGGATCTGTATAATAAAACGAAAACTTAAAATTATTTGCTACTTTTAGTTTTGTAATAGAACAAGTCACTTGTATTACAAATACACCTCACTGGCTTGAGAGGTGTATAGATATTCTTTGCGGCCCTATCAGTAAGGAAACAGAGCTTCTTCACTTCTGTTAGCAATCACAGTGCGTGGAAGAGAGAGCAAAAATTGAAGGGACTGCTACAGAATTAGCTATAGCTTCTTCTGTGCAGCACAAAAAATAAATACGTGCTGTTGTAGTGAGACTGGCTTCAAGATCATAAATATTATGTCTCGTAATCTTTCTTGCTGTTTCTTTATAATGGCCTGATGATGCAAATGTGGCCAGAAGAATTTAAATGGTGGCGGTGATGAATGGCTGTTGTGCTCGGTGGATGATGGGGCTGCTACGGGGGGTCACTGTTTGACAGTCAGCTTTAACACCTTATCGCTAACCTGCCAGAGTGAGACAGCAAGCTAGTAATTCTTGCATAACCCTAGTAAGCTACGCAATGGAGAGGACACAAAAAATTATATTTCTGAGTCTCAGAAAATAGAGAACAATGCATCTTAGTTCTGTGGAAGAATGAAACTTTGATACACAGTGGCAGCAGACATAAATGAACGTGCAAGGTGAGAGTAGCTGGTAAACTACAAAAAGTGTAAGGAGGTGGTGAAGCTAAAATGACTTTTTGGCTGTAATTGCAAAAGAAAATCTGACCCCGAACTGGGAACTGATGGACTTCTGTTGGCGTGAACAATAAATTGGGAGAGGTAGGTTGAGGAATAGAAAGGACTAAAGGAATGCTATACAAAGCAAATAGAAACACCTAAATCATCCTTTCGTGGCTAAAAGCAAACGAGCAGATAGGTAGTAACAAGTTTTTGAACATAAACACCAAAAAGCTAAGTGGATCAGTTTATTACTTTCTCCTGGTTCATCAAACAACTACATGAAAGAGAATTTCCAAAGTTTTTGTCAAACTCCCTTTTCAGTATATATCTGTTACATTATTTGAGAGTACTTAATTATCTAATGTCATTAAAACCCATTCTGGAAAAATGCTGGTGAACCATCTTCAACTAGATGGCTGGCCCAGCTGTTGTATTAGATCTCCGATATGTTAAACTATCAGGGTTAGATGGCTGTACATCTCAGCAGAAAGCATTTCTTTTGTTGCGCCTTGCAAGCCGGGTCTTACAGCTAAGTTGATTTTAGTGCTTTTGAGCATCATTTCCAAGGAGCAGTACTTAACCTTTTTCCAGCTGAAGTTAAGTTCATCATGACCAAGCAGCTCTCCGAGTGGATGTGTTACCGAATCTCTGATTCTGTGTGAGTAAACAGGAGATGAAATTCTGATCACTCGTTCTGAATATACCTTTTTTTTTTTTATTTTAGCAGCTTTTTCTTTCGATCATATGCCGTTGCTTAGGCTTTAACCTCAAAGTAAGCGAGCACATACAAAAGTTATCTTAACAAAATGGTCTTTTCCCATGCTGTTTTTGTTTATAGTCAGTGGTTGCCTGAGATTCAGAAATGCAGAGTACATTCCAGTCAAGGTGGTGGCAGCTAACAAAATTGCTGTCTTTGACCTTCTGATGCAAGTTTAGTAACTAATCTGGAGAATAATGAACCGCAATTAATGAAATCTGCTTTCGTATTCAAGTGTGTTTCTCAGACAGCACATAAAATAATTGAAAGAACTTCCTGCTCTCTAATTAGTTAGATTGAATTAATTTGGCATAATAGGATTCTTTATGTAACTAGCAGAACGGCTTCCGATGAAGCTGTTTATGTACCTAAAAGATTGGTTTCTGATGAAGCTGTTTATATACTTTTAAGCTAGAAAATGCCTATTTTCTCCATTATCCGATGCCTTTAAATTAATTGCCAGTAGTCTGTAAATAAAAAAAGCCAACAGTTTAAACCTTTTTGGATTGCTGGAATTGCTTTTTATTTTCCTAGGCTATTCTTTAAAAAGCTTAGTACCGCAGTAGGCAAGATTTAAAGCCTTGCCAACCCTTATTGCTGACGGGGAAAAGTTTAAAATACTTGTGTAAAATATGCAGGTGGATGGAGAATCAGAGTTTTATCTATCTGTGCTTAATTATATTACGTACATGCTCTTGAAGCTCGTCTTTTTTATTAACGTGCTGAGGCTTTCGTAGTGTGCACCGAGCAGAATTACTGTTCTTTACCTTATGACCCTGTTGATCTCCAGGAACTGCCCGTATAATTACATTTTAGGGCATCATTGGGTGCTGACATTAAAAATGTACATATTAAATTTCAGTTTCTGTTTTTTGACATTGCTGTGGCAGAAGCAGATTCCTCTGACCAATTTGGTAAGTGGATTTTGGTCACCTTCATACTCGAGAACCTTGTTGGATGCTCAACTGTCTTTTTGTTAGCACGTGGCTTAAATGAGAGATCTTGAGTCACAGCTATCTTGAAAAAAATAATAAAAACTCTTTGAATTTCTGTGTGCTAATGTAATTCATTTTTGGTTTGTGGTATAGAAATGCAGAGATGTGACACATAGAGAGGGCAGCTCTCCATTTTTTTTCCCTTTCACCTTCTGATGCAGACATAGTAATTAATCTTAAAAAATAGTGAAATGCAGTTAATGAAAAGCTATCTAAATAGACAAAAGCCTTTTTCTGGCAGTGCATTAAAAAATAACAGTTTCATGGATGCGCATGGTGCATAGTATAATTGCTAGAACTGACATTCCTTAATCAAATGTAAATAATGTGGCCTCAGAGAACCTTCTTTAAAATCTCGAAAGCTTTTTTCAGAGTTTCAAATAAAGAATCGTTTGGATGCTATAATCAGCATAGCTCAACAGATCCTCTGTGGCCAGCTGAGCTCTCATATGTGTCTAGTTCTTGTGACTGAGTTGTTGGTATTTTGATTTCTTTCTGAGTTCAGTTTTCGCTATCGTCCTCATACAAATAGTTTTTAATGAGAATGAGTATGGAAAACTGGCTTTTAAAGTTCTTAGAGCAAACCGCTGAAACTTCTTTGTGAACGAACTTGAAAATGGTTATGAATTACCCTTTTAATCTGCCCGGACCTAGGAATGAAGTAATTTAACTGCATAGAAAACGGTATGGTTAATTTTGCATGAAGTATATTAGAAATGTGGAATTCAAAAGTCTTATTACAGACTGAATGTTCCACATATGGAAGGTGGAAAAAGAGGGGTTTGTTTGGGTTAATATTTAAATGTCTTTAAAGACGACGACAAACACACACCAAAAAAACAACAAACAAACTTGTACTGGGTTTCAGATCTCCTTTTGGTATGCAGGAGATCTTAAATTTGAATGATTAATTACTTGAAAATTATTTTAAAATTGAGGGCAGAGAGGAGAATTGTTGGGGAGGGACATTTTTAAAATGAGGGACCTTTTTAAAATGATTCAACTTTTTTGGCTAGGTACTAGGGGATTCAGAATTCTTACTGCATTGCCCTGTCCATCTTGTGAAAGTATTTTATCCCGAGTGCTCAAAACTGATTCAAATCTACATTTAATGAAGCGACTGTTATGCCTTGCTGCAGAAGTTTCCAATAGCTGCTTTTAAATGGTGATGTGAACGTAATACCGCCAGTGTGACAGTCCTTGAGCTCAGTCATTCCTATCTGCGGATGGGAAAGCATAGATGAGAGCGGTGGAAGTTTTCTGATAATGCCCTTTCAGGATCGCATCAGCTATAACCTTGACTAGACCATTTCTGGAGCTTGGAGGATAATTCTTGTATGCGCTGGCCCAGTCTGTTCTGTTAACTGCCGCTGAACTTTCTGCATACGGGGTGTTAACGTTGAATGATTTTCATCCAGTGGCGTGAAGTCAAGAGGCTTTGTACTGAAGTCATCAGTCCTCGTTGTCAGAGGCATTTTATAAAACGTGTAATGACATTGAAATACCAAGCGTGTTTTTTCTGAGCTCATTGAAGAGGTTGCCATTATATATATGTAATATATGTGTGAAAGAGTTCATTGTGGATTGATTTTGGTGCCTGTGTAAGCAGGGTGAGACACGTTCGCTTTTCCTGTTTGAGCTTACCAACATAGCAGGTTGTCTCCAGATGATGCTACTCACTAGTAACTACATGGCTTTTGGTCACCTCAGAGTATGTGCAGACTGACCTCCCATCTGACCAGAAAACACGCACTCGTAGAAATCCTCATAAACTCACGGCACAGAGTAGCAGCTCTTGAGAAAAAGACAATTTTTGTTCTACAAAGATTCAGAGAAGCTTTAAAGTGAGTTGCTTTCATGTTCTCTCTTACTCCATATTTTGTCAGCTTGGTTGAAGAAATTGTGCCAACAATTATCACTGTAAAAGGGTCATGTTTTGCCATTGGGTAAATATAGATGTCTAGTTTAGCAGTCGCTATCTACAAACGTTTAATGACAGAATTTGGCTCTTGAATCAGAAATATTTTTCATCCAGTAACTGTCTTCACAGACAAACACATTGCTTTCAGTATTCCCCCCCCCCCCCCCAAGTAACTTGACTACGTTTCGTAACAAAGCTTTTAGTACCCTGGCTACCCCAGTGGGGGTGTTTCTGCCCATCTGTTTCTTGTCAACACCAAAGCTGGGCAAGTGCCACTTCTCATAATTGATTTTCTCTCCATGTTTTTCTAAACATTGCTTGGCAAAGTTATTGTAGGTTTGAGATTTGTCATCCTTTCAGGAGGAGAACTTGATGGGGAATGGTTAAAGTGTAACGGGTTTATTTCTTTTGCTATTTGCTATCAACTGGATTTCTAGATTTCATGGAGTTACATGCTGCAAGATGAAGGTTTTTGAGAGATAAAAAAAAGGAACACTTTCTTCTGTTCTTCATTTGTTTTAAGGGGAGAGAAAGAAAATCAAAGGAACTCAGACATATCTTTAAATACTTATTCCAATGTTGAGTGCCTATCTCTGGATAATAACGCTAGACCTCAGACCACTTCCCAGAGGTGGCTCGTATTCTGGGAGAAAATGGGGCAAGAAGATCAAGTTGTGTTACGGTGCCAGTGCGAGAGCCTGGAGCTGGCTTTAGCTCCTGATACAAGGTTTGCTGAAAAAGGCTGTTTCTGCTGCTGTATCGGATCACACACAGTAGCGTGGAAGCAACAAGGACAGTGTTTTTCCTTCACACAGCCTTTCAGAGATGCCAAAATGCAATGCTTTTAGCGTTGGACCATGGAGATATTTAACTAGGATAATTTGAATTCAAGAGTCTTGGCTTCTCGCTGAAGTTCAGCTGCACCTCTGCAAAAGGTTTAAAGTGCTGTGTAAGTGCCTGCCTAGGGATTAGCCCTAATGCCTTGTGACTACAGATACTTTTTTCATTAAAAGGTGGTATTTAATTGCTTGGCTTTGCACTCCCAGGGTGGACCAACCCATGGTTCAAAGGTGGTTGAAGAGAATAAGTGTTCTGCCAAATACTCTGCTCCCTCTAACACCGTGATAAGCCTCTATTAAACCTAAATTTTGCAGGGTTTTCTCATAAGACAGTTAATCCCTCTCTTCTCTAGTCTTTGTTAAAGTGAAACACTTGACCGTTATGAGAATCCAGTTATCCTTGCGTGTCTGAGTTAATACTTAGGACGAGTCAGAGTACTCACTGCACCTCATTGCTCTGAGCTGTCTCTGGACTCGGTCACAAGCCAGTACTACAGTTGCTTTCAGGTTAATACTTTTGCTGTAGAAGATTGCCGCTTTATTCCAAAGGAAGCTGAAGTTCTGGGAGTACGAGGTGTCTGAAAACCACTGCATCATGAGCCCTAAAGCTGTGTTTATTTTTAGGCTTCATTGATTTGTTCTGATTTGGGTCCCCCTCTGCTTCCTGGAGTGGATGTCATAGTAAGGAGCTCAAAATGCTAATACTTTGTGCGCCTGGAATAGAGCCAGTTTGCTCTGAACCCCACTTCACCGGTGTACTTGCAATTAGTAGGTTTAAAGACAAGCAAATCCCCTCTCTTCTGCTTTCTTTTATTGAACTGGAGCTTTAATGTCTTTACAAGAAGTTATTTTGATCCACTGTAAAGCTGTTGGGTTTTTTGTCCATCTTTTGTCTCTCTCTTTTTTTTTTTTTAATTACCTTGAACAACCACTTTTTTTTAAATGCCTGGCAGTCTCTAGATAAATAATAGCTGTTCTTGTCCTCCCGTGGTTGTTTATTTTTGAGACAGGATTAGTCATATTCCTGCTTTACTGTACTTAGAAAGGATGCAAGAGAAGAGTACCTTGCTCTTCAGATGGAAAGTTTCAGTTCTTTAAACAGATTGTGGAATTCTGGAAATAGCTGTCTTGGAGATGAGCACTGCCTGTGTATTTCTACAGAAGGAGTTCTCAAGTCCCCTGGAGGAGAAAAAAAAAAAAGGAAAAAAAATAATTGTATAATATGTCCCCCTTAAAGAGCTCTTTCCTTGAAAGTATGAACCTGTGCTTGCCGGACATTATTTAACAGTGCTTGAGAGAGATGTTTCTACCTTTTTCCGCTCTCTCCTGTTCTTCATGCTTGCTTTTCCCAAGGTTCTCCTTTGAACTGGTGGTCCCTTTCACTCCTGCGTCAACAGTGCACGACAGCCCACGTTGACAGCTTAGCCAAAGATTTATAGTCAAGTGTCACAATTTGCTGTTACAGTCTTAGGAGAGTGATTATTTTAAATCTTTAACATAAAAACCTGAATACGGAGCAAATGAGGGACATTTATTGTCAATGCCTTCATATCAAGTCCCATGCTATAAAGGAAGAGATACAGTTGCAACTCCGACGTGGTTCTCCTGGCACAGGACCAGTATGTTGGGATTAGCAAATGGCACCTGTAGCCTTCGCGCTAGCAGGCAGTGGTGATGCCCTCTTTGAAAAGAGGATGCACAGATCTTGTTTCTGGCTTCCACTTTGAGTTAAAGTGAACAGTGCTAATACCTAAACTGAATTGAGACACTGCAGAATGGCGAAAGTGTTTTGGAGAGGGACTGAAGCTGAGGATTTCATTAGCCAGACCAGTGTGACCTCAGATCTCTCTGTCATCTGGTTGCTCAGTGGTCTGGCTTTGACCGACTGCATAAAAGAAAACTTCGTACACTGTGAATTTGTTAATGCTCATGTGTTAAAATCAGGGATGCCTTGGCCAAGGCTTTTACCCCTTCAGAGCATGTCATCAGAAGGCAATAAAATAGCAGTGCTCCATCCTTTTGTGACAAAGGTTTGTTTGTGATTCCAAAATTCCAAATATAAGTTTTAATGTTCACCAGTTTGACACTATTTCATCCTGTAAGTGAATGATGCTGTTTTCGTTCCTGCAGCCGGTCCCACGAATTATGGTTCAGTCTGCCAGTATTGATGTCAGCGCTGCAAAGGCAAAACAGGTAAGCCTGTCCCAGGGTCTGATGTTACCATTTTCATATTCACGTGCCTGGAAACCAGGGGTGGCAAGAACAACTGCTGGGTGAGCTACTTAAAACCTGTTCCACTTCTACTGTTGCTTCACTGTGAGACAATGAAATGCAGTGTGTGTTGCTGTGTTTTCTTAGGTCCTGGTAAAATCTCCCCCTTATATCACTGGTTGCATTTTTATATTTGAAAGCCTGGTTATGATTGCATTAGCAGTTGACTAGCTAAAATTTAGCTGTTTTTCTGCTTTAAAAGGCAAATTGCTAGGCTGTGACGCTTTCTATAAACAGAACGTGTCTGTTATTCTGAGTGTCGAGCTTAATTCTCAATTTTACATTTCAAGCCAATTCATGATATCGGCGTGAAAAAAAGGCTCTTGCTAAGCTGGAGAGAAAATAGACCCTATGATCTCCCACAGTTCAGCAGAACTTCAGTCTTCTGAATAGCAAATCAGCTTTCTCCCACTGTGCTTTTATTGTCTTAGCAAAATGGGTCTTATCTGAACGCTTAAAAGGGAAAACCCAAAGAAAGAGCAGAGCTCCAGAGTCCACGTGTACACCATCCTCTCCATAGAAAAGCAAAAATATGTCTTTAATCCACAGATATATTTCAAAAAACTTTTCTTTATTACATTTCACTTAGCAATAGCAAGCTAGCCTTTCATTCTGAAATTCCCGTAATTGAATCAAATCCCTCTTTCTTCAAATACCGCTTACGTTTCCAGTGGAAAAGGCACTTCAGAGTAAGGTGAAAATCCTGTCGTTTGAGACACTTAACCACTAGATGGGATAAACCACAAAATTTTGAACAGTAAACAAAAATGTCCACCTGAGAGTTAAGACAGGATATGTACAAATCTGCCGTCCTCCAACCACTCTTTTTCCCCTTCATATCAGCAGCCTCCTCCCTCCCAAAGAGATTTAGAGACATCCTAATCTTTTAGAGTACATGTGCTGGCAAAAGATATTGATCTATCAGATTTAGTAAACTTTACAGCCAAGACATACATCACAAAAATGGGCTGTTAATCTCACGAAGTGCAGTTAATTTCATACTCTGAAAGTGTGTGGTGCTGGCGGCGTTGAGGTGGGAATGGCATTTGGAAACGGGGACATAAATGACAGTTTAGTTGGAGAGGGATGATTTATCAATCCTGAGAGTTAAGCCAAATAACTGAGAGAGACTTACAGATCATGGCTGTTTCACATTTCATATAAATCCTGCTATTCAAACAGCAAACGACCATTCCTGTAATATAAATAATTTTTCAGTAAATATTGGGGAACGTATTTCTTTTGGTCGACACTTTTCTTATTAATGGAAGAAATGAGCTGACAATCCTACCAGGTTTGCAAAGCTGACTTGGGATCAGCTTCCATCTTGTGGAGGTTGCAGCTACACAGGGTTTTAGATAAGCTGAAGGCCTTAGTACTTCCCAGAGACCTCGTATCCATCCTTTTAAGCCCAGATATTTTGGATAACAGAGCTCCACGGTCCCTATCCTCTTCTGTTTCAGATTAACCAAGAGGAAGTAGGGAAACAGCCATTTGAAACTGCAGCACAGACATCCGAGGCGGACAAGAGTCTGGAAAAGATGCCAAAAGTGCCTTTGCAGCAGCCCGCAGGAGACACCCAGGCGCAGGACTCCCAGGAAGGACCTCCAAGTCCTCTGAGCGAAGCCTCCAGTGGGTATTTTTCTCACAGTGTCTCGACTGCCACCCTCTCGGAAGCCCTTGCAGCGGGAAGTGATGCTGTGGCTCAACCAGGAGGTCAAATGTCTGCAGCGAGTGACTTCCCAGCTCCCGCTGTGGCTCAGGTCTCTTCTTCTGACATGCCAGGGCACTCGGACAGTTCTTCAGAAAGCTGTCTCGGTACTAAGAGAGAGAGTCTACCCACCTTCAGCCTTCCAAGTGCTCATGCAAGGCCTAAAGACAGCACTGAAATAAATGGAAATGATGCTTTGAAATCAAAATCTTGGACATCTCCTGTGACTCCAAGTGAGCAGGCAAATGATGCCTCTGTGGCCACTGATGCAAAAACCTTTCTTTCTACCTCCACTCCAAAGAAGGAGTTGTTAGCCAAACAATCAATGGAGTCAGCAGGGCAAGCTAGGAAAAAAGAAACGGCTTCTGCATCTTCAGAACTGGGATTTCCCAAACCACAGATTCATCCTGACCACTTGTCCCAGCCCAGCATTGCAGCCTCCCCCTTCAAAATCCAGAAAGTCAAGACATCGGAACTGAAGTCCTTTACAAGTATGCTGGAGACAGATCCCACGTGTTCGCTAAACACAGAAGAGCAGCAAGAACTAAAGAGCACGTCCGCTGCCCGTAGACTGAACCATAATGGATCAGAGATGGCGGAAGAAAAACTGGAGGTGATTTCTGACTCCGAAGATGCCAATGAAATTCCCGAGTGGCTGAAAGAAGGGGAGTATGTCACAGTTGGTGCAAGTAAGACGGGCACCGTTAGATATATTGGGCCCACAGACTTTCAAGAGGGAACATGGGTTGGTGTCGAACTGGATTTACCTTCAGGTAAAATATGCTCTAGACTGAGTGCAAAGCAGGCAGCATGTGAGAATTTGCAGTGTTGATTTTAATGCTGCTTTTTGTCGAGGTGGGGGTTCATTAGCCTTTGTTGGGTACAGATTGAGAAGGGAAATATAGAAGAGCTTTCTCTGCTGTAATCTTTTTTTTTCCAGCCTGCATTTGTAAACCTAGTCTGAGTGACCACTGGCTGAATTGTGTCCTTTCTCAGTTATTTCATTGGCTTCTTACAATGGAGATAGGAATCAGGGTTGTTTTTACACTGCGACTCAGTAAGTATGTAGTTGAAAGAGATGCGCCTTGTGTCCAAAGAGTTATCTTCTGGACTTCCGTAAGGGTGTCCAAAGCGCAACAGGAGTTTCAAATGGGCAAAAGAATATTTAGGCTAAATGAGATGTACAGTCTCTTAACAGGTTACCTAGTCTCTCAGAAGCTATTTTAAAATAAGCTGTAAAATTACAAAAGACAATTTGTGTGTGTGCCTATATATATGAGAAAACCAGTAGGAAAAAAGCACACATTGACTGCCGGGACATACAGATGATTTAAGATTTCTTTCAGCTTCTCATTTCTCATTCCTGTCCGACTCTTCCCTGTACAACTGTAGACTTCCCAGAATTTAGGCTCCAATACTTCAGTTTTTTGGAAACCAGGGTGCTGTTCCTGGGGAGGCTCTGTTCGTATGTGCCGCTGTAGCATGATGCGGAAAAAACAGTGACTTCAGCACAGGCCCTTTAAAGTGAGGGAGATGAAAGAAAGATGATGGCTGGTGTTTGTTCTCTGCTGGAGCCCCAGGCTTCATAACTCCTTTCCTCTGCAGGTTCATGTCCACTTTTATGGCACTCGTTTTCTCCAAGATTAGGCAGGACTGGGGGGAAAACAGGGCGTGCTAGTGGAAAATTCAAGAGACAAGCAGTCGATACCGCTGCCTTTGATAGTAAGAGGGTTTGGTTTACCAAGTGCACGTAAAGCTCCTTATTTAAATCCTTTGAACTGAGCAGTAGCATTCCAAATCTGCAGTGCAGGCTCTGTTTGGTGAATCAGCACGTCCCTGGGAGTTGCCCACGCTCCTCTCTGCTGCACGCTTCCCTGGGATTGGAGCCGTTCACCAAGATAAATACTGTGTCAAGGATCCAGAGCTCCCATTAAATGAGCAGTTATCTTCCCTGCACATGGTGTGCTCATAAAAGCTAAACTGGATGGTGTGTTTTCAGCTGGTTACAGAAAACTGTCTGGAGTTTGCCATCCTGGAAAGCAAACTGTATCTCTGATCCCTTTGAAACTTGTAGACCCGACTCTCAGTCCTGAATTCATGCCTTATTTTTAAAAAGTAAATGAAAATAGCTATTTACAGACTCATTTCAGTTTTGGAAAGTCACCTTCCCTCCCTGTCTGGCTGCTCTGGTCCACAGTGCTAATTCTCTTGGGCTGTTTGCACACACCCAGTAAGCATCAGCTTCACCGTCCGTGAAAGAGTCGAATGGCTACCAGATTTTTAGTCTGTTGAGGACTCAACTGCTGATGTTACTGGATATTTTTTTCTCCCTTCTGTTTCAAGAAGGATTAAGTCCCTGATTTGTTGGAGCATGACTGGCTTCTAACACATCTGGAGCTTCACTTGGGAAATACGGTCACAAACGTGTAGCTTTGTCGCACTACAAACGGGGCTAGAAGTCCAAGTCCTTGGCCACGTGAGGGTATATCGCACCCAACATGGTAGAGAGAAGGAAACACCCGTAAAACAAAAGCGGTGACCTTGTGTCATTTAAAGAGCTGTTGTGTCATTTGGCGTTCCCTTTACAGATGGGAGCGGTTTCTGTCCCAGTACCCAGAAGAGTGTTCGTGAGACTTTTCAATGCTCTAAAGGGAGAAACAGAAAGATCTCAATAGCGTCACCGTAAAGAAATGGATGGCGTGTTTTATGACATGGAAACAGTAACTCTTCTCAACGTCAGACTCTCACCAACTCAGAAAGCAGTCCAAAAGCTCTTTTAAATCTCTTTTTTCCTTCTTTCCTTCCTGATAGCTTGCTAATGCATCTATTGCTGAACCGATTATTGAGCACTTTTGGTGAAATGAAAGAATTCCCCTGAATAGCAGGCGGGGAGGAAGAACAAGGTGGAGTGTCCCATTCAGAGTAACTGTCTCCGTGCAGTGGCTTTGCTGGTGTTCGGCAGTGAAGCGTACTGGTGTCACTGGAGCACAAGCCCGCAGCTGGGAGCCACCTGAATCAAGTCCAGCCTTCTGCTGTCACAAGCAGCTGCTTCCTCTAATCTTATAATTTTATCAGGTTCAGATACAAAACCAGGTGATGGTGAGGGTTTTTTTAATCTTCACTCTTGTGGGAAAGCTACTCCCACTTCTCTACTCCTCTGGCAGTTGGAAGATTTCTCTTTATATCAATAAGTGTGTATCGATCTTCAGTTTGGCTTTGTGCTCTAGTGCCCATAGTACTCTCTCCTCCTGGGTGCTCACCGTGTATTTATAGGGAACAGTTGTCTTCCATCTCAGCATTTCCTTCTTGCTTTCTTCTTCCAGTGTCCTAGTAGCACTCTGTATGCACACAATAAAAGCCATTGTGTCTATCATCTTTCTTTCTCTCCTTGTCAAAGGTAAGAATGATGGCTCGATTGGAGGGAAGCAGTATTTCAGATGCAACCCAGGCTACGGATTGCTTGTGAAACCAGGCAGAGTTAAAAAGGCCACGGGACCAGCAAGGCGGCGGAGCACCGGATTGAGGTTGCAAGGAGGAGCCGCCGCTGAGAACAGGAAGAGTGGGAACTTCTCCGGGTCAGCCTCCAACCTGGCTTCGCTCACAGCCCTGGCGAAATCAGAAGGAGGATCCACGCTGCGACCGGAGAAGAGCCAGAAAAACGTGGAGAACAGGAAATCCTGGGCAAACTGAGACAGCCCTACCTACCACAGCAAACGCCGTGCAACACAACCAGGGGAGCAGGTCTTCTAGCTTCGGGAAGCTAAACCAACCATGTGGACTTCTAGTTTGTGGCAAACACTAATGAAGGGGGTTTTTTTTCTCTGCTTTGGGTGATTGACATGTTAATTCCTCGCCTTGTCATGGTGCTGGATCTACGTCCTTTGTTTCCTGTTACAAATTGTGACGCTTCAGGGTATGACTGATGGCAGGCGGTGAAAGCTCGTGGCGGTGGGTGGGTGTAATGTAAACTCTGTTCTCTTCCACCTTTCAGAGAAGGGAGAGACGCATAAATTGTTCAAATGATGGCATGGCTTTCCAATAGCTACAAAATACTACCCATGCACTGATGCTTCTCTCTGTGTGACTGGCAATCCCCAAAAAAACCTCCCCGAAATAACAGTTCTTTTATAATTTCCCAAGAGCTGTGTCCATATCACGTAATACATGGTGAAAGGGCAAGGTTATAATGATTCCAGAGAGGCAGAGAAGCGAACATAAAACTTTATTTGGAAATAACCCCCAACAACTCCTTTATTTAAAAAAGCAACAGCTCTTTGGTTCTGTGACCAGTGCCCGCTTTGATTACTGTCCTGTTGTCCCTCTCTCCTTCTGTGGAAATCAACACAATCTTTCCAGCTGATTTGTTGGGAATGGGAGAAAACGCGTGACCTGCTCTGTAATATTTTTGATCCCTTCTTTTTAGGAAAGAGGGGAGTTGAGCAAATTTGCTGTCTAATCCATTTAACATGCGCTCTCACCATAACAGGATCCCCTCTTCTCGCTTGCCCCAAAGTGGCAGGACCTTCTTCTTGGTGGTTCTGCCCTGTGGGCCAAGGCGATGTTTGCGGAGATGTCAGCACTTCGGTGCTTCCATGTTCCCACCCAGCCTTTGGAGACACTTAGGTCTTTTACCAGTTACGCAAAGCAGAGGGTCGCTATCCTTGTAACGGGATGAATCCAGTCTATTTATTTTTATTTATTGTTTTAAAAATATGAAACGTTTGCGCTTTACAATCATCCACCGCCTGACGTTGCACAGAGGAGCTCCACTAGCGCCATACCGAGCGTCGATCCAAAGAGGAGGTGCCTCCGTCGCCAGCCGAACCGCCCCAGCAGCAAGCGAAAGCAAACCCGGCCGAACGAGAGTCGTCCCCAAAACTAATCTCTCTCTTGAAAGTGGGAGGTTTGGGCTAGCTTTTATAAAACTTGATTTTATTTTTGGTAACCCTTGCTAGTTTTTAACTGCCGGTGGCGCAAATGATGTATTACTGTACGTGTGTGTATCTATACATGCGCACATATCGCCGTACACACGCTCATTTTCTAACAAATCAAGAAAAGCCACAGACTTTTATATTCTGAACTGTTTATGTCTTGTTTAGTCGTCACGGGAGGATTGGACAGCTTGAGCAATAGATGTTTTATCTACGTGGGGAATATTTAGGATGCTAAATTAATGATTAAACTTTAATACGTATCTAGTCGCTGCCCGTGCTGCACGTTGGTATCTAAGTGCCTTAGCCATCTGGTTCAGAGGTCCAAGGGAAAGATACATTGTCATCAAAGGAGATAGGGATGCTTAGCGAAGGAGATAATTATGCTGATTTACTGTAATTAATATCACTTATGCAGAAGGAATAAAATTAAAATAGAAACTAATTTGTAGCAGAAATAAGTGGGATGGGTCACAATGCAGCATGCGTAGTACTGCCAGGGATTCGTGTATCCTTTCAGCTTTGTGTAACTAGTTTCAGTGTTCCCTAAATTTTCATAAAGAAATCTTAATATAAAATGTACAGACCAGCTTTTAAAGATATTTTTAGTGTACAGTTTTTCCTCCTTTTCCTTTGCACGAAGCTCCTGTCCATTCAGGCCGAGACGATGGGAGAAATTTAGTAGTGAAGAATTCAGACGCTAAAATCCTGGTTTTTAAAATTGTAACTGTTTTTATAGACCCGACTCATGCAACAAAACGACGTTTCGTTTTGGGGTATGACGAGTCTCGCTGATGAAAGACCACCCGCTAATTAATATGATGCCTCTTAAACTGCCTTGTAAGTTTTCTAAAATCCATCTTTACCGTTTTTCTAATTGCACTTTGTTCTGATGTGCTGCAGGAAGTTAGCTGATGTGAAACAGCCCCCGAACCCATAGTTGTTGTTTTAGTCTCAGCATTTCGTTTACTGGATTTAGGGATATCTTTAAAATTTCTTAATGTTTGCTAGGTGGCCCCTTTGGGGGAGATATGAAGGGAAGAACCTGTCCAAGTCCTTTTGAAGCCTCTTTTCTCGCACCGCTGTCTCTGAAGCCTGGAATTCTGCGGGACTGATGTAAAGGTATCAAAGTCGCAGGAGCGAAAGGGTCAAGCCGAAGGCGGTTGGGTTAATAGTTCACTGTTTACGCTACCCACTATAAATTCCTCTGGCCGTGTTTGTACTACAGCTCTGACCGCGTAAGGACGTATTTCAGTGTTTGCACATCTGGAGCACGTGGTCGGAGGCTGCAAGCGACTGGTACGGGGTAGATTTCCTCTTCCACCCGCCCTTGGTCGTGTTACAAAACCGTGCTGTGCATGTTTAGAGGGGTACGAAACCCAGTTTGAACAGAACGTACTCGATGCCTCCTCTAACCTAAATTGTCCGGGACGCAAACATCTGAAATATGGCTGGTATGTTTTGAAACTTCAGTGGATGATTAGCGTGACGAAGTGGCTCTGTTAACACAGCACCTGGTTGACTTTGGCGGAGGGAGGATTTTACTCGTAGCTCTTGGGTTTTACCGTCTCGTTTGACTTTTGAAACTAACTGTCCTCAAATCCCACCCTGACGCCTGCCCCCAAAACGAAGCCATCCTAACTGAATCACCCCAATGCCGCGCAAGCTCCAGAAAACCAAACAAGTCCAACCCGGCCGTGAGGACATTCTTAGAGGACTTCTCCGATTCCCTCCTGCTCACCCCAGCTTTCCTGGGCATGTGAGATTTCTTCTAAAGATATTTTCCAAGATTTTGGCACAGTGAGTGCCCATCCCTCTTCTCAAAGCCATCTGTTCCTTTGCACCAGCCAAGCCAACTAACCAGAAAACAGTTGAAAACCGTAATGAAGGTAATACTTGGTGGTGGTTGTTGATGACATCAGAAAAACTCTACTCTCAGCATAAAGGAGGAGGTTCTCTTAACTGGAACTGCCCCGCAGCTGAGGCTGGTGTGTTAATAGCTATGCATATTTTCCAAGATTTTCATGCACTTTATACAGGGAAGAAGAATATTTAATGCAGGAACTGTCATTTGTAGCGAGTGTCTCGTGTCCTGTGTCTGCTCGGTGGCGCAAGCTTGCTTTCTGTATCCCTGAGCCGTGGACGGGCCTCGGATTCTGGGCGTAGAAAATCGTGTTGGTGGGTAGGAAACGTGTCGGTCTGAACCCGTGAGCGGCTCTGCAGGTCCCTTCCTCCGCACCGGGGTCTGAAGCGTCGTGTCGTTTGCTCCGAGTCAGCCAAGAGGATGATGGTTTTTTTTGAGGAACTTTTTTGGGTTTTCTCAAACCAAGCCAAGACTTTTTTCTGTCTTATGTTCAGCTCTCTCATGGTCTTTTGATCTCTATGTCCAAAATAATACCTTTCCAGTTCAAGGGCCTTGGCTCTTTCCTGTTTAATGATGTAGTTTAGTTGAGGAAAACTAATAGAAATGAGTTCTGCGTGATAATACCACCCGAGTCCTTAAGATGACAGTTTTGTCAGCAGTCGAAGCTCCCCGTGAGGTGGGATGGTCAACACCTCTTTGCTCTCCTACAAACCAAGAACCCCCCCTCGCTCCTGCCCGTCAGTCATGAAAACCTGTCCGAAACGAGCTTGGGTGTTGTACAGACCCGTTTGCACTGTCGTGGAGCCGTTGCAGAGTCTTTTCTGTGTTGATGCTTTGTGTTGTCCTTACGCTGGTACTGCCAGTTCTTTGCACAAAAGAAGTTTGGGGTTCGCAGTGCCTTATCCCTGAGGTGGCAAGGGGCCGGATTTCGTACCGGCCTCCAGCCTGCCCACCCCGTACGGGAGGAAGGTCACGACAAGGTGCAGACTGGTCACACTACAAAATACTCTTGAGCTGGGGTCACAGATAAGTGTCTTGTTCCTAGATCTCCTTTATCCATCTTTGGTTTCTGCACTCTCCGCCTTCCTCCTAAACCACCGTCAGATTTTCACCCCCGAGTAAGGCTCGGCTGCCGCTGTCTGCTGCGAGCCCCCGGCTCGGCTGGGTTCAGCCGGCGGCGGAGTCTCCTGGCACGGCCTGGCTCTGGCATCCGAACGCCGCAGCGGAGAGAGCGGGGACGTGGGCTGGGGCTCCTTAACCCCAGCGAGCGGGAGGGATGCCTGGAGCCATTTCCCCTTCGCCGGCCTTCCCCGCTCCAGAGGAGCCGTGCTTTTGTTGGGGAGGAGGCGGCGGCTGCTCTCCCCCTCGCTTTCCCCTGCCAAACTGATTCTGAAGCTGATAGAGGAGCCGCGCTCCGAGCAATAAGCGGCAGAGCGTGAGCCAGCGCCTTCCCGCCTCCCTCCAGCCAGCCTTGTCTTCGGTGCCGCTCCTCCCCGCCGTGTCTTGGGAGAGCCTCTTCCAGCTCGTCTTTCTGTTGATTTCTGTAAATGTCGTGGGTCTGTATATAACGAGTGGCTATTTACCCTGTGGTATTACTCGTCGATCCGTGTCCTTTAAATGAGCTAAAATCCAAAGATACTTTGTAATGAGCTGTAAAGTTTTTAATTATTTCTGTACAATACTAAATTACTGTAATATTGTATCATACATGCAACGCAGCCTGCAGTACCTGAATAAACATCTTCTTTAGAGCCTGTAAGTCTGCGCTTTGTTAATCCTGTTCCTGTCACCAAAATGCTTAGACGCATTCGCAGCCCCGGGCTGGAGCAGCATCACTCCGGGGTGCTGAGATCTCTGCCAGACAAGGCTTTTGCCCTCTTACCTGCAATTTAGGGACCTTCCGTCGTCGTGCCCAAGCCCACGGCTTTACCTTCCCTCCATCCTCCTTTGCTACAGCCACTGAGGTGTGGAACCCCTGTCTCAGACCACGGGTCCACGGAGCTACGCCGAGCCAGGGGAAGGCTTGGCTTAACGCTCACGTTCCCTACCGTTACACTAAATAAAAGCAGATGGAGTCTGGTTGTGCTCCCCCTGTGCTGTCCAGCTGGTGGGCTTTGTCCGCACGAGGGGTTGTTGCTGCTGGTCCTGCCCGTAGTCGCTGCAGTGATTTTTTTCTTTCCTCTGCTCCTCCTGTTCCCCTGCGGGCTGTAAAAACCAGCGGCCTGCACCCCCGAGATGGGCAGGTGCCCCCAGTGCCGGGGGGCAGGGGAGGGGGCAAGTTTTGCAGGGAAACCGCCTCAAACTCCACCAGGTGGTTAGCGGGGAGGGAGCTGGGATGCAGATTGCTGCTTTTGGAACCCGCACGTGGTGCTAACGCTTATTGTAACGCGCTCACAGCCTGGTGGTGCCCCATTTCCCCAAAGCTGTACGGATGGGGCAGGGATGGAACGAGGAGGGGCTGCTCCAGCGAGCTCCGCTCTGGTCGGCGCCGGCCAGCCGGGAGGGGAAAGGGGCTGCCAGAGCCCGTCTGTCCTGGTTATGCATTTGCAACGAGAACTAAGATGTAAGACTGAAGAAATTATTTATTTTATGATCAGGTATCCAGATTAAGAACCATGAGATGGTCTTGGGGTTGACCAACCACTGTCTGAAAAAGAAAAATTGTCCTTTGAGCAGCCACGTGCTTCCTGGAGGCATCGCGTCCGTGGCAGTAGAAGATCATGGCAGATGCCGAGTGTTACCCGGTGAGGTGAGGTGCAGTGTAGACAAATGAAAACTGCAAATTCATTTCCGTTGTGGTCAGGGCAACTTGTGTCCCGCAGCTTAAAAACTTGGCCCTGATTTCTGTGGGGAGCAGGGACCCACGGGTGGGGAAGCCCAGCGGTTGCCTTCCTTGTGGGCTGTAAAAGCTTCAGCTCTTAGAGGAAAAACCAAGACCAAACCAGACAAGATCTCCCCGTCGGGGCTGGCGTTGTCCCAGCGCAGCCTCCCCGCACTCATCCCGCTGGAGGCGGCTGCGCTCGGGCTGTGGCACGGCTGGGTTGGGGCAGAGTGGGGAGAGGCCGGGCCGGCGTCTCTAACGGATTATCAATGACTTCAATGTAACGCAAGTGAAGCAGCAAACTACAAAAAAACCCAACCCAGCACTTGATAAATAATTTGAATTAAAAAATAAAAGACAAATTACAAATTCCTCATGCTGCAGCATCCCTCCCAGGCCCTTGCCCCTCCAAGCCGATGCCCGTTACGCAGCAAAGCTGCCCGGTGCCACCGCCTGCGCCCCCGGCCGCTCGCACGGGGTGGGACAGCGCAGCCGGGTGTCCCCTCGTGCTGGTGGCGTGGAGGGGCCGTGGCGGCACGACGGGACCTGCCGCAGGCACGGGGGGGTCCGTGGCTCTCACCGGCACCGATGGAGCCTCTCAGAGCGCACCAGCCACGCGGCGACCGGCCGTGCCCCGCTCTGCAGCGTCTGTCCCAGAACTGATCCTCTCCCCTCCTCGCCCCGCTGCTGCCTCGCACGCCAACGCGCCGCAGGGCGGGGGGGTCCCAGGGACTTCTGTGGGTTCAGGGGGGTTATTCTGTGGGTACAGACCCAGGCAGGGAGGTTGGTGCTGCGGGGAACCCTGCTCCAGCCACCCCCACCAGCCAAAAAGGCCTCGGGGCGATGAGAAACCCAACGCGCCGACCAGGTTTCAGCACAGCGAGGTGCCCTTGAAACCCCCCTCCCTCGGTCACGGTATTTTCTTTCTCTTTGGCGACGTTTTTCTCCACCTTCATGTTGGAACCAACTGGCAGGGTTTGACTTGGATTTTTTTTTTTTTTTTGGGGGGGTGGTGGTGGTTTTGTTTTATTTTGCCGTTGTCTGGGTTTGGGGGGTTTTTTTGGTGTGTTTTTTTTTTTTTTTTTTAAGCAACAAATGCTGTGTTGATTCCACAATCCCTGTTGAAAGTCATTTAGCAAAGGATATTTTTATCAGTGTTGTCTTGCAATCAGTGCACGAAAAATACAGCTGCTTTTTTTTTTTTTTTTTTAAAAAGCCACTTCCCTTTAATGTTTTACCTTCTGGAGAAAAAAAAAAAAAAATCTTTGGCTGAAACACAGAAGCCTTTTGAAGTGCCGTTACTTTGTTCAAACCTCGCTCTTCCCGGAAGGTGGTTGTAACACCTTCTCCGCACCGCAACCGCGCTCCGCTTTCTGTTCTTCAGCCAAAACTGGTTTTAAAAAGCACCGATCAAAATGAGCAGAGGAGGGTTGGGGGTGGGGGGGGTGGGGGGAAAACACAAACCCAAACCACAAAGAACACCTTTTTCCCCCCGCTTTCCTTCAAATTAATACCACTTTCATTGTCCTCTTGTCTTCAAGCCTTTTGCTCTGACAGGCAAGTGGGGAAGTCAACAGGGCGGCCGGAATGTGGCTGGGGGAGGCAGCCGGGGAAGGAGGCACATGGGGGGGGGGGCTCCGTGCTGCTCATGGCGTGGGCAGAGAGCTAAGGGCTTTGGGGTTTTGGTTTTTGGTTTTTTTCCCCCATCTTTGGACATTGACCTGTGATGAGAATTTGGGTTTGTGGGGCGTTGGGTTTTTTTTTTTTGGGGGGGGGGGGTTAGTGATGTGGTTTGGGTTTTTTTGGTGGTTTGGGTTGTGGGTTTTTTTTTGTTTGTATGTTTGTTGCATTTTTTTTTTTTTAAAGAAATGCCCCCCAATCATCTGGGTCCCCAGGAAAAAAACAAAAAAAACCCCAAACAAACAACAACAACAAAAAAAAAAGGCACAAAAATGGGCTGGAAGCACAGGCCTGAAGTGTGTGTTTGTGGGGGTGGTTTTTTTTTTTTTGTTTTGTGGGTTTTGTTTTTTTTAAAAAAAAACAACCCCACACACCAAAAACCAAACCAACAACCAAGACAAAAACCCCAACAACCTCCCCGCCCCAATGCCAACCAGTGCTTTGCTGTACTTACTCCTGAGTTTCAGCTGGGAAGTGGGGAGAGGATTTTGTCCTTCATCCTTTGTCCGGGGCAGCTCTGGGGACCGCTCTCCTCCGTGTGCGCACGCAGTCACGCCGGGAAAGGCCCCATCCCCACCAACCCTGCACGTTTCCCCTCTCCCCTCCAAAAAAAAAAAAAAAAGGCAAAAAAAAGCTGGGGGGACATGAGCCCTGATGGTTGGCAGCGTTAGCAACGTAACGAACGGTCGAGTTGTTCCAGTGGGTCACCCTTACAACGGAAACGAGGATGAACGGAAACGTGTTGGGGTTCATTTGTAAAGAAACAAACCCCAATGAGAAAAGTAATGAAACGGCAGCAGTTGCGGGGGGCAGGGCGGGGGGCTTAGCCTTCAGTCCCAGCTATTCAGCCAGCACGGATTTACAGCACGGCCACTGCCTTACCGGTTCCTTTCCAGAGGCAGGAGGAGGCAGCAGGGCCAGGCGGGTGGTGACAGCCCCACGTTCCCTCGGGTTTGGTCCCCCCATCCCCACCCTGCTCCCTCCGAGAGAAAAACCTCCTCAGCTCCCATGGCAGATCCGGCAGCTGATGACGGGCAGGGGGGTGTTGGGGTGTTAGATACCCCCCCCCCCCCGAGAGGCACAAGGACCAGTTTGAAAGGTGCTTCCACCCCTAAGGTGTATTATTCATCAGCTGCAGCTCCGACGCAGTGAGAGCTGCCCTGCCCCTTGGCTTGGGGGGGTCCATCCTGAGCAAACCCCAACATCACCCTCAAACCCCAGCTGCACACACAAATTTTAACCAGTACTGCAGGACCCAGACACCGGTGCAATAAATAAATCAGCTTCTGCGATACTGAGACTTTGCTACCTGGCTAATTCCTACACACCAGCCACCGAACCCCTTCCCCCTGTTTCTGTGAAGCTCTTCCCCACCTCACAGACCCCATTTGGAGACCCCTGAGATGCTGAGCCCTACCAGGCCAGGATGGAAGCTGAGCCACCTCCTCCTGCCTGTGGCTTCTCAAAATGATGCCTGTACTCATTACTTCAACATCGTTTTGGGTTTATTACCAAATAGCCCCAAGTCTGCTCCCTGCAGACCTTCAACAACTCCTCAGGCAAGAAAGCTTCTGTGGGGATGGGGCTCCATGGCCCTTCTTGAGGCTCCTGGCGAGGGACGTTCCCAAAGAGAAGCTTTTTGCCTTGCCTGCACCATCTCCTTGGCCATTACCACAGGATCCCAGACTGGTGGTGGTTGGAGTGGACCTCTGGAGATCATCTAGTCCAACCCCCCTGCTAGAGCAGGATCACCCACAGCAGGTCACACAGGATCGTGTCCAGGTGGGTTTGGAATCTCTCCAGAGAAGGAGACTCCACAACCTCTCTGGGCAGCCTGTCCCAGGGCTCGGTCACCCTCACAGGGAAGAAGTTTTTCCTCATGTTCAGGTGGAACTTCCCGTGTTCCAGTTTGTGCCCGTTGCCCCTTGTCCTGTCACTGGGCACCACTGAGCAGAGTCTGGCCCCGTCCTCCAGACACCCACCCTTTGGATATTTAGGAGGTGGATTTATTAGGTGCAGGCCCCTACGGTTGCCCTCCCTGAATTTCATCGGGCTCCTCCCCACCCAGCTCTCCAGCCTGTCCAGGATACTGTATGACCAGTACGTTCACCTCTGAGCAAACCCAGCTGCACCCGAAGGAGATTAAACTCCGCTCTGAGCACCGCCTTTTAGGGAGAAGAGCCCCCAACGGCCTCCGCTATCAGCCCATGGCTCAGACTCCGAGGAAGTGATGCCGCCGCTTCAGATGCACCGGCGCAGCGTCCACCCCGCTCCCTCCCGGAGAGCGTCCTCAGGAAAACAGGCAGGCACAAAGCCTGAAGTCTCTCTCCCACACCTTCCTTTTTCTACATTAAGTTCTAAAGACACATTTTAGGTCTTAACTTGTGCCCACGGCCTCTCTCGGGCCTTCACACCCCGACAGCTTTGCACAAAAAAGGACTATAGAAGAAATGCGTCGTTGTTGAGTTATACATTTTTATTTTCTAATAGGTACAATACTAAAATAAACACAAATTAAAAAAAAGTTTTATTAAAACAAAACTGTACAAAAAAGCAGTTATACTACATTTTAATTACAGAACAGTCTACTGTCCAAAAGGCACTAATCCAGAATAGGAGATACAATGATACAGGACTCATTTGAACTATTTTAATCAATACAATAGAGCACTTGTTTCTCTGTCCATTCACATATAGAAACAAGGACTTTTGCTACAGTCATTACACATTGTTATAAATATGAGCCCTACATGTAAAGATGCAGTATCGCTCTCCCTGGGCCGAAATTCAGTTCAATGTTAGAAATTAAATTTAAAAAAAAAAAAGAAAGAAAGAAAATAGGAAGGGAACAAAGGACACAGGGGAAGAAGCTGATGCTTCGGACTTTCGCAGCACGTGCCGCCTGAGGAAGATGTGACGGATGATGAGGAAGATGTGACAGGTGACGTTAACTCTCACCTGCACTGCAGAGCTGGGAGCAGAAAGGACCGGCTGGCCTCAAGGGTCTGAGGAAGTCTGCGGTGGAACTGGCAGGTGAACGTCCGTCACCTCGTGCCCAAAGCTGGGCGGCAGTTTTCTCACTACGTTCTGGTTTATCTAGTTCTCCTTCGACCCCCCCTCTCCCCGGACAGTTCTCCACTCTCTAACGCGTAACGAACGGTTCCGAGTGCATCAAGGGAGAAATCCAATCACTTTTCTCCTCGCAACAAATGATGGAGCAGACCCACGGGCACCTTGCAGATAAACGCAGTGATTTGGAGAAGACTTTAGAACACTCTTCTTAAAAATCAGTATCTTTACTGCAAGGGCATCAAGCCATGAGAAGATGGACCTCATCTGTTCTTACAGCTACGGACCGAGACGCGCACGGCTCGCGTGCAGCTCCTGGGGTGGAAGGACGCGTCTGTAGCGGCCGAAGGAAAGGTACGACCTACGACCTTGCCAACTTGCCTTCCTGAAAGCCAAAATGCACTTTTTTCTCCCCAGCGTGCACACACCGCGGGGAACGCGAGCTCCCCGTGGCACCTTCCTCCATCCTCCTCCGCGGTGGTGTTACCTGAGATTCGCTCCCCTGTGCGATACGGTACCGCTTCCCCGGCTGCTGCTTTTTTTCCATAAGCAGCTTCCTAACACAAGGCTCTGTTCTCTGTTCACCCTCCCAATCCACACCACTTCACTGGGGCTCTTATTCCCCTGACATTTCCGGCTGAGGACCAGTATAAAGATACTACAGGCCGTGGATGGCGCAGACAGCGTCCTTGGAGAACACCCGTGTGAAAAGCAACCGACCGGCGTGTGAAGATTTGACGTTACTATTAGGAGCAACGAGGCAACGTGCCCGTTAACTGCCAACGTGAAATAGTCTTGAAGCTGAACGAGCAGCCCTTGTTTAGACCAAGACCGAGGCATATTTGCGGGGTTTGATGACGACGTGAAGCGTTACCCGACCCTTTCGTGGTGGAAGAGGTTTAATACGCGGGCGGGAGAGAGATACTGCACCTTTCGAACAGTGTCATACACATAAGACAAAGACAGGCATCTGGATGTTAACAAAAATAAGTAACAAAGAAATATGATTAAACAAAATCTCTTCTCACATCATCCTATACTACATCCTCCTTCTGCTTAGCAGAAAATTGTACGTACACAAAAATACAAATACACAATTTTGTAGAACAGTCTGATTTTAATATATTTATATATATTTATATTTATATGAGTGGCAGGTTAGTTCATTATATAGAGCTTTTTGCACTTTTGGCTCATATGCAACAAGGCTTTATAAATTCAGCTTTAGCTTTCATTCAGGTTTTATAGCTTCTTGAACATTTGTTTTCACATTTAAAGCAGCATCCAATTTTGCAAGAGGAGTTGGTGGTGGCTACAGCAAGGATCAGGTCAAGAGGTTATTTGGGGGCGGGGGGGGGGGGAGAATATACATTCCAGTGTGTGTGTGTGCGCTAGTGCTCATGTGAAAAAAGAACAGAGTGTGAACATACGACTCTAGGATGCCATGTTTACCTCTTGAGGTAGGCAGAACACCTACAGCAGATGAGACACAGGTGCCGTTTTCATCGGGGCACACGGCGGGAGAAACAAATACGCGAGTGGAAGATGCCGACAGAGGAACGTACGGACAGGTGAGAACCCGCGGGCGAGTTACGGCGACCAGCAGAGATGGGACGCAGCTCAGCTTATGGTATCGACGCGTTTGGTAGACACGCGAAGTAACTGTAGGCGACTGCCAGCCGCCCACCGCACACACCACTACCGCTACAGCCACGCTCGCTTGCCCTTACCGGAGATGCAAGGTTGATACGACACCCCCCGCCAACGCGCCAGCGGAACAAAATTAAGACGCGCAAAACTTTTCAAAGGAAAAACGCGACTCCCTGGTGCTTTGCCAGGGTTTTTGTTCGGGCGTTCTGCCTCCTTTTTTGTGTGCCTCCGATACTGTTCCACTGTCTTTTCACTTCTAGGTTTGCAACACTCACTACTACGTTCATCTTTTTTTTCTTTTTTTCTTTTTTCAATTACAACCGCTGCTATCGACAATCACTTGGTTTAGAGAAAAAAAAAATCACTGTCAAAAAAAGGCATCTCTAGAGCAGGGTGACAGTACGACGTCAAACAGTCCATGTGTATTACACACTCCACAAATACTTTATTTTCATTAGTACCCCAGCAATAGATTCCCATTTGATCGTCGCTTGTATCAACACCCATCAACATCCTACAAGCTAATTTTCTGTTCTCTGCAAAAGAGATGTCCCTACAGCTTTTCTTGCCAATAGTAATTTCCTAGGCTTTCCCAACTCATACGTTATTAAGTTGTCAGAGTGAAAACAACATTTTGTTACTAATGAAAAATAAAACATCTACATATGGATTGCTTTCATTTTCTGAATCCTTAAGTGGTACTAATACATCTTAATAGTGTTCTGTTATTTCCTTTTACTATGGTCAGAAGAAATTCTCCTTTAATGCAATTTTCTAAAGTAGCATTCATATCTTGTTTTTTTCCCCACATAAAATTCTCATGTACGTTTACAAAATTATAACCACCTGCCAATAGCTACAATTATTTTGACACAACATTTAGCAGGTGCCACTATTATAAGCCTAGAAATAATTAAGAATATAGGAAGAAACTGCCTCTGTGATTCCAAAAAGGGATGATTAAATACGTGTATTAGTTTCTTCTATCCAGACGTACAGTTATCCAGAGGCGCGCGTTTAATGCACGAAGCTATTCCTATCTGCAATCCAAGAGGCAGTTTCCGACCGAATTCCATCCAAGCTTCCCCCCTCTTTACCGTCCACCCCAAATCGGAGATTGCGAAGGTTTGGCTGAGACGATGAGATTCGTTAAGAAGATCCCCACCAACAGATTGAAAACCGAGGGGGACGCAGCATGAGGGAGGAGCGGAGATTTCTTTCCAGCCGGATTCTGCAGGGCTCTGGACTCCCACCGCTGGGCTGGAGTCGTACGTGCGGAGGGACCGCGGGGAGGGCTCTTTTCTTAAGAGGGAAATGAGGTCTAATCCTATTTCTCCAGCTCACTCTGGAGTCCTGTTACTCACTTAGGCACTTTTTAAATTGACACTAAGAAAAAAAATAAAATTAAAAAAAGTACTGCACATATTTCACACTTCCCGGGCTTTCGTCAGCCTTGGGAAGATCAGAAAGACCAAGAGGGAGACAGCCAAGGCGATTTGTCAAGAAAATAGTGCTCCCCATGGACACAACTGACTTTTATTTGTCACCCTTTGATAGAACTGCTATTGAACTAAATCTAGTTTAGATTTGTTATTCCTGTATTATCTTTAAGGTAAAAGCCTGTCTTACGGTGGTTCTGTGGCACGATCATCCGCTTCATCACATCGGATCTGACACCTGACTTCAAAGAGACGCGGCGCTCTCCCAGCTGAAGCCCGCAGCAGCGCGCCGAGCGTTTGCACTGGTGAGAGAAGTGCTGCCCGTAACCCCCGAGAACGACTCTGGCAGCAAATTAAGGCTGTTGACGAGATTCGGAAAGACATTACTAACGGCACGGCTAGAGCCAAAAGCAAGGCGAAAGGGTTTTTTGCTTTTGAGTTTGTATTGCAACGGGTGATGAAATTGAAAATCTGTCCCTCTCGAAAGAACAAACAGGGCTCTGACCCCAGAGCAACTAGAAACAAGTCACGAGCTTCAGTTCGGCACAAGTCTCAAGACGACACCTTAATTTACACAGAAGCCAAAAGAGAAAGAGAAAATTCAGTGGATAATACTGAAAGACGGGAAGATCAAAATCCAAATTCTGTTTTCATTGTCATTATCTATTTGGAAAAGTAATTCCAAGTTTCTCCAATCATCTTCAAATCTAAACCAACTTGAAAAATAATAATAAAAAGCTACTCTGGCTGTAAAAAGTGATCCCAAACCCTGGGTGAAGGAAGTACGAGGGGAAACAGTACGCAGCAAAGCTACGCAAATCCACGCACCCTGGCCCAAACCCTCACATTAAAAAAGCAGACAGCAGCACCCTAACCAAGAAAAACCAACTGCACCAATTAAGACAGCTGCCAACACAAAGTGCAAGCAAGACAAAATAAAATGAAAGAAAAAAAAAAATACCACTACCATGTCCCTCTCTGTTAACCATGGTCCAACACCTTGGAACCACCTTATTTCACACAAGAGGTTGCAAGTGAAGAACCTGCTGTAAATTGACTGAATTTATGAGCTTTTTTTTTTTTTGTAATGGTCAGAGTAGACAAAATGTTTCATATTTATATTCACTGTGGACAATATATATCCAGACTTCAAGTATGCAATTGAAACAGCACCATCTAATAGGCAAAAGGGGAATGCCTCTTGACTTGGACTAAAGTAGGATTAAAGGAATTAAAAAATAACCATAAATACGCTGCTTGACGGTGTGAAGGTAATAAAGTGCCTGTACAGGGTAAAGAGAAGAAGGACAAACAAGAGAAAGCAGGGAGGAACAAAATTAAAACAGGAAAAGTCACCTGCGGAAGAGGAGAAAGGGCACGGAGAGTCCTAACAGGAGTGGGAGAGGCAGCGAACAACAAAGGGCACAAAGAACCAAACAGAACAGATAAACCTGAGCCCGCCAACTGTGTGCACGACACCTCCAATGAGTCTGTTCAGACGCACCGCTGTATCTAGGATAGAGCTTTGTTTTCGCAAGTAATTTGCTAGAACGCTGTCGAGTACCTGCTGAAGTGCACAGCTCAGTACCAGTCTTCCCAGTAAAAAAAAAAACAAACCCCATAGTCCAAGTAGTAATTAAAAAAAAAAAAGATTATACTTGAAAGTTACTATTTCCCTGATTTTTGAATCTAAGTGTCAAAGCTAAAATGAGGGAAGGGAAGAGGGCTGCTAACTAACCGTGCTGGAAAATCCCAAGGTCTTTTAGCTAGCAGAAAGCTCCGAATATTTCCAAAGACTGAACCAAATCTAAACCTCCTCACTACCCTGGATTGCTTTTTATTAGGATGGAAATGATATATAGCCATTATTTTGAGACAGTAAGAACAACGGGTTCAGGTCAGCACTTCAGTATGAGAAAACCACTGGCAAACCAGGTAAAACAGGATTACCGGGGTGTGAAGGAGCTTGGATGAAAGATCAAAGGAATTACCTCTGAGAAGAACTGAAATTTGGGGAAATAACGTGCGACAAAATCGGTACCAAGAAGAATCAACTTCAGAGGAAAATGAATGGCTCAGAGCAGTTGGAGGAGGTATAGCTCAAAACACTCGTCTGGAATTCCTTCAAGGAAACACGGGCTCAGTGTAGGAAACAGGAGGAGACATCGGTTTAGCAAGAGGACTTCTGGTGGCCGTGATATTTTTTGAAGCGCTCTGGCAATTGATGAAAGTATTTGTAAAAAACAGTTGCTTGGGGCACTGCAGCTAGAGGAAATGATCATGACTGATCAAGGTTTTTTTTCATGTCAAATGGTTTTCATGTTGAATGTTCTCAGGTAGGAGTAAAAAACACGGCAAGGTCCACTTAACAACTGGAATTCAGGTACCCGAATGTCTAATGGAACAAATGGGAACAAAGGATCAGAAATTCGGATTGACCCAGGCTTTTGGTTAGGGGTTTTGTTTGTTTATTTTCAAATAAGAACCAAAAATAACAGTTGAACAGAATAATGCCGTTCCAGAGGTACTTTAGCTGCTCACCACTGACTGGTATGAAAGCATGCATCGCTGTGTCAGTAGAATAGAGACTGAACCTGTAAGATACTGGAGCAAATCTAAGTAATACGGCGGCAAACAGAAACCACCTGGTACCAAAACTACATTTGTTTGATTCCCGTTATGGCAGAAGTACAAAGTGTAAAAAGATATTTATCATACATAACTGGAACCTCACGTGGTTTAGAGACATAAGGCACAATATGTTCTCTGATGGAAAGTCATACTTTTAAAAGAAGTTCTTACTGCAGAGAACCCCTCTAGTACTCAAATCTCTATAAATTATTAAATACTATGAACAGGTTATAACGGTAAGAGTAGAAGACAAGTCTACCTCTTTGGAATCATAGTTTTACAATTAAGGCCAGAAGGGACCAGTCTATCACCTACAAAGAGACCCTGAATATTAGATGGCCTCCCGCAATCCTGATGCAAACTCCTTATTCTATCTACTTCATCCAACGGGATGAATGAACCATCCTGCCCTTCCAAATGTAAAAAATAAATAAATAAATAAATCCCCTAATTGAGAGCGTCTGCCTTTTCCCCGTAACTTTTAAAAATTTTACCATTTGTATCCAATGGATTTAGAAACATAAATGGAATCATTATTTTTTTTCTCTCAACACACTTACAAACAACTTCTTAATGTCCATGGATACTTCATTGCCTCTTAACTCCTAATCAGATGCCTAATTTTCAAGCCTACTTGACTGAACCGAATTACCGGCAAATGCAACTTCACGACTGTTTTATCCTTGCTCTGCTACAAACCCCAGCATTAACAAGTGAGTATTGTAGGGGCAGATTCTCAACTGATGTTAATTCTGATAGCTCTGCAAATGAGTGGATCTATTCCCTCATCTCAATAATATTTCTTTTCTCCAAGCACCCGGAGAAAGAGGACTGTGACTTAAAAGAACTCTAAAGGAAGGGTTGCAGAATTAAACTGTTAGTTCCCAGTGAGCAGCTGTGTGCCACGATCTCCATGTCAGCTAAACCGACAGGCAACTACCTCTGCAACAAAGTGAACAAAAGCACGTCTCAAATTCCAATAACAACTCCTAAACGAACTTTGTAATGCTATACGGTGTGCCACGAAGACACGTTGGAGATTTCAGAGCATTTCATGAACGGCTTCAACTATCTCATCAATAAAGCATCCAAGCTATTTACCCTTCTCGGGTAGTAGCTACACGTGTTGTGCAATACACCCGGTCTTTCCCAGCAACACATCTTTGCCATTCTGAACCCAATGTAATTCCACCTAAACTCAGATCACTCTCCGATACGCAGAAAGGTAAGATGCTCCCGCTGCTACCTTCCACTCCAAAAATCCTATCAAACCTTTTGAACAGAAGAACAGCTTGAATGTGGCAAGGGAGAGCCTACGTCGCTTTGGTCTTGAAAAGATCTGCTTACTTGCCATAGCGCATAAATGCAATGGCTTGCACTCTGGTACAGGAAAAACCGGTCAGTGAGTTGATATTCTGAGTTCCTGGCTCTGGTTAGCTCCTGAAGGGTATTTTCAGTACTGTCACTACAGTCCTGTCAAAGAGAGATAGCAGCAACTTTATCAGCAGGCAGACTTTAAAAAAAATAAAATAAAAAAAATCCAAAGTCAAACATGCTTTGAGGAATGGAATATATGCTTAATATTCTTAATGGAATATATTGGGTGAGAAATATTAATTAATAATTTACTTTCATTATCTCTTTGCCCTCCTCGAGCGATTTGACAGATAAACTTTGTAAGTAAAATGTATTTTTAAATCTCAGATGATGTAAAACATATCTCAGAAGGCTAAAGTCAACCTCTTAATTATAGAGGTGGGTTATTTAAGCTACATATGCCATCTTGCCATAACATGGAAGACTTTAATTAGTTAAGGAGAAGGGGTGGAGAGAGGAGGATAGGAAGCTGAATTGAGACCAGAGACAGCAGCAAGTTAACGTCTCAAAACGTACATCCTAGAAAAGCAGTTGCTACCATTGCCACTGTGAGTGTAGTACCACAAGCGGCAACCGCGCTGGAAGAACCGAAGTAGCCATGACCCACAGGTCTGTTCTGAACCACAGTGACGTTGGATGAGATTTACACAAGTATTCCAGCACAAAGAAGCTGAAAAGTAACTGAAGGATTTAAATAAGAGCCTAAGGAAGTTATGTCCCTAACTTCTTCTGCAAATCTGTTGGGAGTTAGGAACCTGCTAATTTTTCTAAATTTGACGAAGAGTCTCTATGCACAACTTTGCATACCAAAAAACTCCGGAAACCTGTCTGATAAGGAACTACAGCAGGTGAACAGCAATATGCAAAAATATGGTCAAGAAACTTAAGGGCAAAAATGAAGCACAGGCTCTGCAGTGCTCAAGATCGGTCAACAGAGAACGTTTTTCACAAAAATCACAGAGTAAAAAGGCACGTAACACCCTATGACAGATACTTTCTGAGAATCCAGCAACGTATAGAGAAAGATTACGATGTTATTTTAGGTCATCACCATACATCCTCTCCTGCTGTGAATGGCAAGCATGCTGTTCAACTATCCAGTTGCAGGCTCTTTTGAGATTTCTTAAGAAAAAGGTGAGTTAGCTCGTAACACCACAACACGCTAACTGCAACGGGAGACAGCAGACAGCTCGAGGACAATACGGTTATATATAAACTTGGCAGTAACTGCTGATAAGGCTTCCAAACCGAGACACGACGAAGGACAACTTGCAGTGGCACAGAAGAGCCAGTTACGTTCCCTGCTTGAGGAACCGGGGGCAGGAGCGCAATCGGTACCCTCTGCCTGCGGGCAGGGTGAGGAATTCAGCGGAGTACTGGGCCATGGCTGATCTTCCTCAACGCTACAACCGAGTAACAAATGAAGAAGGGCTAAACCAGCACCCTGGGTAATCTGTAATCATGCTGTCACGGAACTAAACGTCCATTTTGTTTCTAAAACTTATCGAGAAGCAATACGCACATGAGCGGGGGGGCAGGGAACCACACAGAAGGATGAGAAGCAGCTTTGCATAGAAAACTCAACTCGGTTGCAGTCCCTGCTGTTGTAAGTTACTATTAGGAACAGGTCATTATTTAAGTTTACGAAGTAGTTGTGTTCCAAGTGTCACTAATAACACTGGTATTAAAGAGAATTAGGGGGCGGAAGATCTTCTGTTTTCAATCACAGAAAAGACAGAAATCCTTTTAATTATGACCATGCCAATCCACATCTTTCTAAAGCAGCTAATTACATGTCAGGAGGACACCCAGTCATTCAAAAGAACTGCCATCACTTTTACTGCCATGTTCTTATGCATTTATCCTACCCATCCCAATTACCCTGGCTGCAGTTTGAAAGGATTTAGCAGAAGTGCGCTGGATGTTTTGATCAGCAGAATACACCCGCTTCCATTTAACAGCGGAGGGAAGAGAGGGAATAAATGGCAGCGAGAGCCTCCTGCCAAGCCATCTGAGTGAGAGATGCAGCGTACATGCAGAAACATCAAAGGCCCATTACGCAGTTCACTCCAGTTCAATGGGTTTCGTTCACTCACGCTTTAGCTGTTGGCCGGAGCACTCCAAAGCTCACTGGAAAAACGGGGAAGAGCACAACGTTGCAGCAATCAAACCAATTAGTTCGTTTTCTTGATCAGCCTGATTAAAAGGGGCATTTAAAATAAGCTTTGTGAATTTTTCCCCCCTGCACCCAAAACGGCAAATCCTTTTCCACCTCCATGACATAAGCTGTCAATATTATCGCCTGGATACTACACCGATAAGCACAGCACAGGCATCACGGAGCGTATCTTGAAAAAGCAGAATGCATTTGTTTACTTCTTCCAGCAAGCTCAAGCTAAAGTACGATCTGGATTTTCATAGAGCGCGACAGAAGAACCTTAACAAAAACAGAGTAGTTTGTAGTGATTATTGTAATTGTGCCGATACCACCTTAGCTACAGCATCACCTACGTTCAATGGACGCCTTTGTGAAAACAGGGATGAACAAACAATTCTAGGCTATTTTTAAGTCATAAAACCTAAGACCGAGGTTAGCGATCAACAATTCTTTAGATGTTTGAATTTTTCTCCCCACATCTCTGTTTCACGGGTGCCACTGCCATTACATCAATTTAATTTGTATTTGTTGGACAAAAACCAACATCAAAATGCTGTCATCTTATTGACAGTCCTCAAAACAACCAATTCCACTTTTCTAGTTATAACACATTTCTCACAATGGAGAAAAATAATTTTTGTGTATTTTCAATTGGAGTTTATAGCTGCCATCTCTAGAATGCCTCTTTTTTTCACTAATGTGCCACATCTTTAGTCGGACAGTTTAAACCCCATAAATTAGGCAACAGTAATAGATGCTAAAATGAAGGTTTTAGGACTATGCTTTTCAGCTTGCCAAATGCCTGTTGGCCAATAACCGATTCAATATCCTGAGTAAACATCCCAGCTGCAAAAAAGCCCAAGGGGGAATGTTATATTATGAAACGTCTCTGCAACTCTTCTTGGGAACTGCTAGGTACTTTTTGGTCAGGCCATCAACCTTCCCTTCCAAGAAATCACAGTGAAAACGCCTGACTCCGCAAAACTCCGTTAAATTAGTCGGGATCACAACACAACCCGGCCTACGGCTACTAACACACGCACAACATCTTCAGCTGTCTAATAAGAGTGAACACGTTGGGTCACTGACATGTAACACAGTTTTCAAGACCAATCCTGTGAATGAAGATTCCTGCCAAATGATAAAAGCTACACCAAACTCAAGATTATTGTCTACAAGCTTAAGACTTTGATCAAAATAACATTATCAAGTTAAATAACTTCAAAGAGCACGAGAGCTACTTGGGTGGGAAGCCTTGTCCAAAATAAAAGCAAAGTTTCTTTCGACAAAAAACCCCCTAGAATTTGCTGGTAATTATCCAACGAACTTGAAAGAAGCTGATGAACGCTGGGGAATGAGGGCTGCACAATGATGTAGCTGGGGTGGGAGGAGGAACATAAACCTTCTGGTAAGAAAATGATTATCTAAAATAAGCAGAATTCCAGGGATAAAGTGGGAAAAACATCTTCTCCTAATAAAGATCCACAGCTCTCAGTACTACAGGGAAAATCTCATGCTGAATCTTAGTAATTTGCAGAGAAAGGTGTGAATCCAGCTTTGTATCCGAGTTAAGATTGCACACAGGGCAACGACATCCTCCATTAAGTGCTTTAGGGGCAGCGATTTTGAGGTTTGAAAACTCTTATACCAATTTTGCTGGGCTTATCTGTATCAAAAATAAAGAACTGTTTGCTCAGGAAACCCAGTTCCAACCACCATGTCTTGGTGACTCAATGACTCTGGGGGAAACAACATTTTCATTTTACTTCTTTGCAAGCAGCATCTCTCTGTGAGGGAAAATTTTTTCTACCACGTAGGCGAACTCAAAATCTTGGCTAACTCATCTCCCTGTTTGTATGCTCCTTGAAGGCAAAAATTAACACTTGGGAGTCTAAGTGACCCCCATGGCAGTCCATATTGGCAAACATCGTTGTGATTTCTCTTCAAAATAGCATCCAACTCAGATGTAAAGTCTGCCTAGTGAAGTATCTTTTTTTTTTTCCCCCTAGCAGTTGCCAACAGCAAACACGGAAAGAAAAGGAGGATCCAAGCGAGTATAATGTCACTCTTTCCCAGTCATATCCTCTCAGCTTCTGATAATCACCAATTAATGAATTACTGAACCAAAAATTTCTAGTTTATCATAGAAGTCACCAGTGGGCCTAAGTTAGCTACAATTTTTCCTGTAATATGTTCAGCTATGTGAAATTTTTCAAGTCTGCACTCACAGCAGCAAGACAACGATAAATCCTCACAAACGAAGGCAAAAACTGATCTACAGCACAAATGTTACGAAAACATGGAAAACTTACCAGTCTGATGTTGAGCAATGAAACAAACAGAATAATTCAAATATCCCTGAAGAACTGTGTAAACAGAGCAAATAATTAATGAAATTTATTACTTATGGCTTGACTGGAACCTGGAGCCAGACCCTGCAAATAAAGCTCCCCTCTATTAGGAGAATAGGAAAGATAACTTTTTATCAGTAACAAAACAGAAAAAAAAAGCCAACAACAAATGAAGAGAATTTCTTTAAACAACTCAACATGTATAGATCAGAACTAGGAAACACTTCAACCTGAGCAGGTTTGTACAGAATCATACAATAACTGAGGTCAGATGAGGCCTTTGGAGGTCTCCAGTCCAACCGTGTCCAGTTGAGTTTTGAATATCCCCAAGGATGGGGCTTCCACTGCCATTCGACGGTTCTGGGGCCACTATGAAAATATTTCTCTTTATATTCATCTGGGATTTTCTTTAATGCAACTTGAACCCACTGCCCCTCACCTTTTTGCTATACACCTCTGAGAAGAACCTGGCTCCATCTTCTCTAAACCCACCCATTAAGACAGCTGAAGAACAAAACAGAAGATGCCCCCAGAGCCAGTCTGAACAAACCCAGCTCTCGCAAATTCTCACCACAGGACATGTGCTCCAGCCTTCTCATCTCAGCAGCCCTACAAGGGACTCGCTCCTGCCCAGCACTGCACACAGTACTCCAGATGTGGTCCCTCAAGTGATGAAAACAGGACTAATGGCTTTCCTTGACCTGCTGAAGGCTCTTCTTAATGAGATTCCTCAACTGCTGCAAGGGTGCACTGCTGACTCACAACCAACCTGGTCACATCCAACATATGAATAATGGGATTACGCTGTAAGAATGTTTATAGAGTATTTAGAAGATGTCTCTGTAATGCTAGAGCATCAACAAATAACATGTCTACTCATTGCTATGTCGACTTACTTTTATCATCTCAAAATGCTTTCACAAACGCCTGCGATCTCAGACTTCAGGAAAAAGTTGGGGGAATTAAAAAAAAAAACAACCAACCAACCAACAAAAAACTCAAAACAACCCAAAAAAGAAGTGGAGGTAGAAATTGTTGTTTTAAGAAGACGGTGAGAGAGAACAACTCAAGTATAAGGACTTTAAGAGCGACAAAATAACAGTCAAAACTTACTCTACGAAGTTAAAAGCAATCTGTGCCCGTCGCAGAAGAGAAGCATCTTAAATAATTTCTTCTCTATTCACAGAACAAAAAGGTAGATCTAGTCTGCCACCAGATCCACTTCAAGGGAACCCACATGAGAACAAATTGCAGTAATTCCAGATTGGCTACAACAAATTGCAACTGAATAGCAAAGCTATAAAAATGAGGCATAATTTTCAAGAAAATCCAGAGATAGAAAGACAAAGACGACTCCCGTATTGCATAAAACACCCTAGAACAAAGGCTAAATTCCAGGACACACTCTCCACCAATTCTTTCACTTACTCCAGATCACATACACGTCTCCTGATATCATCACACCAGCTTCTATTTCATTTTAGCTAATTCACATCAAACCAAAAAGTTATTAGCAGCTGCAAATTGTTCATTGTGAACTTTCAGAATAAAGGAAATAAACTGCCACGAGCGTCCTGGTAAGAGCTGAAGTCTTACTCTTTCCTCGTACCTCTCAATGGTCAAAGAAAAGCCAAAATAGACAGGGGCAACCAAAAAACCGACACCATGGAACTAAAGTGTCCGATTCCCCAGTTTAAGTCATTTATTTTCTCTGGTGAGAAGATGGTATTTACCAGGAAGCTACAGACAAGGAGGATCTGCCAATCTCCAGTCGTTCACAAGGGGTTTAACTGTTCAACCTTCAGCTAGGGTAGTGATGCACAATGAGACCAGCAGCTACCTGACAGTGACACACAGAATTAAGACCAGATTA
This sequence comes from Balearica regulorum gibbericeps, assembly GCF_011004875.1. NCBI lineage: Eukaryota > Metazoa > Chordata > Aves > Gruiformes > Gruidae > Balearica > Balearica regulorum. The sequence goes on along the minus strand of NC_046186.1, from coordinate 2,753,266 downwards.
TTCTACGTTAGACGTACAATTTTAGTGGTGTTCCTTTAATCCTGCATCACGTGAACCTACAGTCAGGATACACCTATAACCAGGATACAGAAGCTGTAGTACTATTTTTGTTCTTCCCTATTGTTTTAAAAAGCCAATGCTTGAAACAATGACTTTTTTTTTTTAAAAAAAGACGGTATAGTAAGCAATATTTCTTTTAAAATTGCAGCTGTCCAACAGTTTGAGTCTGTTCTTTTTAAAATGAAACAGCCAAAACAAATGGTGGTGGCAAGCCCAACGTAAAGAGGCCATCGATTATTAAAATCTCCTTACTATAAATCGTGGATGTTGCTTGTCAGCTTGGTGTGTGACTGTAGTATGAATAAGTAGGTAAAATTCCACTAAGGCTACAGTTTGCTCGATCATTCTGCTGTGCAAAAATAGAAATAAAAGCTCTCCCCGTCCTTTCACTCCTTAGTACCAAAACATTCATACACACATGAAGAAAAAAACCTGCGATGGTCGCTGATCCAATTCCTTTCTTTCCTGAGTCTGCCCTGATGCTACTTATGAATTTGCCTACTCGAGAAATGCAATAAAACAGAAAAAAAGACGGCTTCATTCTGCTTCAGCGATCTAGATCTAAGGAAAGCACATAAATTTTCCAATGAAATCCACAAATGAAAGACGAGGCCAAGCCCTACCTATATATCTTCAAAGCTACAGAGACAACGAGGTGCCAAGTCTGTGCCCTCTGAAAGCACAAAATCTCCTCCGCACTTACCTAAGCAATTTTCACAAGATTAACAGATGTAAAGATGATCTAGTTAGCCTACGCCTTGGAGGGGTTTAGGCTGGCTTAAAACCTGCCGAGGAGCCGCGTTGTAGGAGTTTGCAATGCTATCTGATAGTTAAGCGTGAGGAAGGGATGAGAACAAGCCAAGTAATAGCAACTTCCCTTGATCGCCTCCACCTGCAGAAGCGGAGGGGAGAAAAGGGAAACCCATCCTTCAGACCAAGCCCGTTTTCCCCTTTTTAAACTATTCCCACATAAACAGGGAAGGTAAAAAATGGAATGTTGTGAAAACGCTATGCAAATTTTTACGTATCTATATACAAAAATTTACATAGGTTTTTAATTTTTATTTTGAACGTAACACAGTCCTGCCCGTCTCTAACACTTCCCGTGCTGTTTCCATTGAAATGTTTCCTCTTACCGGCAGCAACATATCATTTTATCAGGATGCCAGGAGATCATTTCCACACAATGCCAGCAGATGTAATTTTCTTAGATGCACACACAGTTCATCATTTAGATACTAGATGACAAGGTGATCGCAGGGTGACTCTGTAATGCAAGTTTGCTGTTTGGTATTTTGAATTCTCAAATGATAAAAAAAAGACTTATCAAATATAAATATCTTTAAGAAAAAAGTAACAAAAGTGCTACATATGATCAAGGAAAACAATTCCATTAGTTTCTGCTACTTAAAGTAGGTTTGCTTTACAAATATTACCACATCCATTATCAGTATGGCTTCCAATTATTAATTAAATTGCTCGTAGCAGTATAGCTTTCTCACATCTTAACAAGGACAGAGTAAAGAGAACACAAAACATTCATACCCCATTTCTCAGGTAAGAGATCCTCCTGCCTTTAAACAAACAAAAAAAGTTCGTATTTAGGAGAATATTTATGCTACGATGGTTATCTAGCAAAGGTCAGCTGCAAAAGTTCTCCAATAACCTTTCAGGCTAGTCAGGACGTAGGCATTAGTTACACAGACGTGTAAAAATCCACTCGCCCATTTTATGACCTTAATACCTTCCCGGAAAACATTGCTTTTGAAAAGTGGCAAAGTGGAGAGGGGAGGAGGGTGGGGACAGAAAAGGCGAGAGGAAGAAGAAAAGGTGAAATTGTTAATGACAGATCAATAGAGTCTAGACCTCTTCTGAGCAGGCACTGCTAGCCATGCCAAATAATGAATAGTGGTTTTGAGAAGTGGACTGTTGTCCATTAGACATTCAGCTCATTTTTCATATGATCCCAGGCTGGGCTTCAAACATGGTCCCAGAGGCAGAAGGCAGTACTTATCCACTAAGCCACGCAGCTCGTGAGAGTAGAGGATGTCTGTGTTGAATATGTGAACATCAACCGAAATATGTGAATGTGTTTCCAATGGACATTCTCAGCACAGCACCCAAAAGTATATCGAGTCACTGTATGACCAGTGAGGCACGGCTTATTGCAGCTGGAAATCATTTATTCCCATGCTGAAGTGGGGTTTCTAGTGTTCTTTTTACTCTCTGCTGATACTCCCGATCTGGTGTCCATCGACCCTGTGCCACTACCTCAGCTTGCATCCTTTCAGTCTCAGAGAAGGAAAAGCGTACAGACTAGGGGGTTTTTTAACACGATCTCTAAGGGTATCCAAGATTTTTAAGTGTAGCCTAAGACTTGTAATTGAGGGCTGTCTAAAATACCTGGAAGCACTTTGAATGCTAAGACAGAGCAGCAAGATTTTTCTAGCCACTGGGGCTGGGAGAGGGAGGTTGGTTGGTTGATTGATTATTTATTGGGAATTAATACTGAGAGAGTATATGCAAAGGCTGAGGGCACCATGCCATCTTCACAGAACAAGACCCTAACAGCTAACTGACGTACAAGAAACTGCAAAGTTATACTGTAAGAACACATATTAAGGACCGAGGAAAGTCTGCTAAGGTGCTACGTCTAAAACTAAGTTACTTCTTGCTTTGACCCTCCCCTTTCTTTGTATCAGTCGTCGTCTAGAGCCTCTGTCTTGATCTCGTTGGCTCCTTGCCGGGCCAATGCCAAGATGGTGTGGTTTACCGCTGCCATTTCCACGGCTAATGAAATGGGGTCTTGATGGTCACTATGGCTAGTGCTGTCATCCTGGGCATGCGGAAAGGAGAAGAGAGAAGCATTGTTACTCCACAAGTAGAAAACCAGCGGATAAAACTAGCGTGTAAAATAACGGACTAGGGGCAGCAAATTGCACGTTCGTTACGGGGGTAGAAAGCGAAAGGAATTTACAAAATCGATTTAGGCCTGATTTCCCTCACTGCGCAGACAAAGGTAAGCAAGGCAAGGGGTGGCGTACCCAATTTTCCAGAGAGAAATTTGAGGGGCGTTGGGGGATATTCTGAGAAAAATATTATATTATAAAGATAAAAGTGATACGCAAGGCATGTCAGGAAACCAAACTAAGATAGGAATCATTATGCACCGCACAAATTCATGCTACGCTTACATTTTGAATATACAGCTGTGGTCATCCCGCCTAAAGAGGACACATTAGAGCTAGAAAAGGTAGAGAGAGCGGCAACCCAGGGGAAGAGAGGCAGGGGTGGCTTCCTCACGGGGAGAGGCGAAACGGACCCAGGTTCTTCAGTTTGGAAAAGAAACGGCTGATGGTTGATATGGTAAATGTTTATTACAAATAATGAGTAAATAGAGAACAATTGTTTGTGGCTTCTCATGATGTAATATGGGCACTCACTGGAATGATAATATATTCCAAAGCAGCAACGGGAAGCACCGCTTCACTTACCACGGCGCAGTTGTGGGATTCACTGGTTTTTAGATCAGATGAAAGTACAAACGGCTTTCAAAGGCAGCGGTTAGACAAGTACAGGGAAAATTCGCCTACTAGCAACTATCAAAACTGAAAGTGGATACACTGCCTGGCTCAGGAAGCCTCTCAAAGCTACTGACTTCCAGAAGCTGGAAGCTCCTATAATAAAATCATTCTAGATATTCCTTAAAAATACTTTTTCTTTAAATACTGCTATTGACCTCACTCAGAAGCAGGATACAAACCTAGACTAACCCTTGGTGTGAGCCAGTATCCTGTGGAGACACTGAATTCACGCAGGTACAGGGAAAAAAGATGCCGAAAAACTCCGAGACCGCAAAGAAAACCAGTGCAATGATTTTAGGGGACTGGAACCACCGTAATTCAAATATGCAGGTGCAGGTACTGCCAGGTTCTCCAGTCCACTGAACTACTCTGTATTTCTTTGACTTATTTTCTAAAAAGCAAAGCTTCCCAGCTGTAAGAGGACCACTGTGGGGATGGCTGTGATGGCTGGCAAGCAAAATTAATCCAGAGAAACTGCGGTGCTCCTGGACTGCAGCGAAACTTTTAAAACTTTTAAAGGCAACGAACACCAAGGGCTCCCTTCTACAGGTGCACAACGGCCATACAACAGCAGACCTCAAAGTCTGACAAATTCTAGCATGAATTTTATAGCGAGACGTGCGTGTTTATCGGTCTGCATCAGCAATAGGGCCTGGTTTTGAATGACAGGAAGGAGAACCAGCAATATCCGATCTCTAATCCCACCTGTCAAATAAATTCTTCCGGGACATTGGGCAAAATTGTGGTGTTTTCCCATCTTTAAAATGGGGTACTAATAGTTATCACACCATGATCTCGCCTTTTTATAATTTTTTTTTTAATTTACAGAAAGGATATAATAAACATTTATCAGTCTTCCAACAGCCTTGAAGTGATGAACTTTTTAAATGTAAAATTTAAAATGCGTATTACACTTTTTAAATTAAGATGACGGGTGGCAAATGTGGAGGGGGACAGAAAAACCACGATTTGATAAAATCCTAAGGTTATTTAAAGGAATGTATTAATTTACAACAAATGTCAGGCAAATACTGTGATGCGCACACACTTTAAGGACCTCTCAGTAATCTTTACCACGGTAAGAATTACAAAGTCCTTACTTCTGTAGTTTGAGGTGTTTCATTGGTATTTGGATGAACTTTGTGTTTTAAAGTTTACTAGAGTTTAAGTGTCGCTGTAGAAAACAAAATTTATGGGTTTAACAGCTAAGGGATGTTAAACGGTCATCAGGAGAGCTTGCCATTTAATCCGCTTCGCTGCTAATGCCTAATTATACTTCACAGAGGAGCCCAGCTAGATTACTGAGAAATGTAATTTTTAAGGCCTCTAAACAAAGGTCTTTAAATTTTAATAACCAATTTAGTTCTCTTTTCAAAGTATTCTGGATAACAGACAAAAGAAAAACATAGTTTGGGAGTCTACATAACACTTCATTTCAGTGTTCAGGTCCTGTATCTGACCGACAAGGAATTCTCTGTGCTCGGTAGCAATTTCAAAATATTTTATACCAGTCAGAGAGCAGCCTCTCATCATCTAGAGCTAGGGAGGTTGGTTCCACCAAATCTGCCGGTGATGACCTATAAAAAGGGCCTTAATACCCATCAGAAGCAGAGCGGCTGGGAATGCTTCTGCCAGATATCCGTCGTACTGGGCCACAGCCAAACCTGCCAGGGACTCGTTCCAGGATGCTCAGTTGCTATTACACTCCATCTTTATAGAGGGAGACCTACCTATTTCTCCCAAACGAGTCAATTAAAAGCGATCTGCCCACCCCAGATGTTGGGTGGAGCGCAGAACACGGTTCCTATCCAAACCAGAACCAAGGATGTGAACTGTTCAACAAGTCCACTGGTTACAAGCACACAGAGCCCTGAGGGGTTTTGGCCAACTGACATCTGAAGGAAAATTGGGAAGGGGATGCAATACCTGTCAGGAAGGTGTGTGAAGGAAGGGTCACCAACTTTAGGGTAGGTGAGGGCTCAGAGTGCGGGAAGGGGTATTCTTTTGCTAGAGAATTTAAAAAAGAAGTTGCTGTCAAGGGTTAAAAATAACCAAGAAAAATAGAGAATAGGTAAGAGTTAAAATGCAAAAAGAAAAAAAAAAAAAGAGACAGATAATATGTAAACAATCCAAATAGTGGCACATCTTTGCAGAACAATATGAAACAGGTACAGGGCCAAATAAATGTCAAACGTTATTTAGTGAACTCCTTTCCCCCCACCCTTCACCCTTTGTCTGTCAGTGCCTTAGGGACTGATCCTGAGACGCTCCTGAAAAGCACTCCCACGGACAAACAGAGGGAGCTCAGCACCTTACAGGAGGGCGCTCAGTGTCTTCCTGGGCAAGGTTGAGAAAAGGGGTTATAAGAAGTGGCTGGGGCTTACTGCTGTACTTGTCTGGGTGCCAGGTAAGAAACTCACAGTAGCTGTAGCACAGGCTATAACGGAGACATTTCTTGCAGAAAGGAATAGTAAGTGCAAGAGGAACACATACACCTAGTTTTGCAGGGAAGCATGTTGGTGCCTGATATATAGGAGCAACTGTTAAAGGCCTGTACGTCCTTTCTTGAGGGTGGATAACTAGAACGGTGGCAGGGGTAAGGAGAGCGCAAGTTATGCATGGTGCACTGGGTGAGTTAACACTCTCCTAACATTTTTCATACATTGCGTGTGGTGTGAATGGTGTAACTTGCTTGTTTGGAGCAGATCCTCCTGTCTTCTTCTACCTTCTCTGCTTCTCTGCCTCCCTCTGAACATCTTCCCTCCTCCTCCCCATTGCGTACTTGCCAAGTGTCCTGTTGTATGACAATAAATCCATGTGGGTGAATACTGGTTGCTCAACACATTCAAACAGGTGAGCTGTGCTCTTCCACTTTCCCCATTACAATTACATAAAAGTAAAACAAAAAACAAGAGACATCTGATTTGCGAGAGGTAGAGGGCCTCTTCATGTGTCGCGTGAACTCTCTCGTTTTGGGCCACGCAGCGCAGCCACGATGCTTACCTGCTCTGAGTAGTCATTGCCATCAACGTCGTCACTGTTGGAATGACCTCCCGGACTCTGTACATCTATTCCATGGCTCTCCAGGATTGCTGCTTCTTCGAAAAAAGCAAATGGATCCCTAATTTATCTGATGCATTAGAGTAATTAAAAGTAACTACTTTTTTTCAAGATGTTAGAGTAACTGGAAGAACAGAGTTAGTTCTTAGACTCCTCCTCTTCACTCTCCAGTATTTGGGAAGGTAGCACATGTACAGATACTGGTTTGCCTGAAATCCTTCCCTGCCAACTAACAGACTTGTTTGCAAGTAAGAATCCTTGTTTTCCAGCCAGTCCTATTAGAAATTAGCTTAATTTCTAATGCACTGGAGTGGCAAAGGCATTCCCTGTAGATCTTCCCACATAGTTTGGACTGGCAGGACTTGAGGGGGGCAGGGAGTGTCTGAAAATAGATGGAGAAATTTTTTAAAGCACTTAAGGGATTTAAAAACATACATATCTTCATCTTCCAGTAAGATCCATGCATCTAAAGCTCCCTTTGGCTCTTTTTAACCTCTTTCCAACCCTCCTCCCCATCCAGCACAGATACAGCTATAACTCCGTCCACCTTGGACTCTGCTTTGTTCCCCCCCAGCCCTTCGCCACATAGGTTTCATTTTTAAAAAGATAAGCGTAGGTTAAATTTCAGTAACGCGTTACGTGATGTAAAGAGAAATTTGTCTTATTCACAATAAGAAAAGAAAGAAGCAGACAGCAAACATTTGACGTTTGCAAAAATAGCGGTTAACAGGCAGGTATGGATCTCTCTCTACATACTGCAAATATAATTCTGCATAGTATCTGAGTGAGTGCATAAGATCTTGCATGCACTGCAGAAGTTTGTCCAATCCTGGCCACTAATGTGAGTTTATTCTCATTAGAATGTGTTACGCTGAGGTCTACTTCTTACAAGTTCAGAGTCACTTCTAATATCCTTACGATCACCTACTCACGCAAAGAACCTGCAGGGCTAACTCTGAAGTGATTTTTGTTTAATCCTGATCATCAAGAAAAATTATTACTTTGTTCCAGCCACTTGTCACTGCGCAGCCCCTCGGAAAAAAAAATAAGGGGCGCAGATGTAAGCAGAATAAGCGGTTGGCTTGCAGAACCTTTGGTCCTAATGGCTGTATCTGAGATGTAAAACAACTCATCTGGACTCTTAGATCCCTGTGGGGTCTTGAGGATGGCAGTAAGACAGACACCCCCAGGTTTTGGCTGAAAAAACAAGGACATTTCAGTGGAACACAGACACAAGGAAAACTTACAACCAGATAAAAGCTCTTCACAACAGCCACTTTTCATTTAAACGGCATGCTAAGGTTGTGAACTCACAATCGTCTCAATCTCCCTTATTTCCAATGCAGATATTTTGAGGGTTTATGTTCGATTTTATTTCGGATACCCAAAGGAGCCTGAGCATAGGGAAATATGATTCTCCTTCTGCCAAAAGAATTCTCACTTTGGTTTTTAAAACTGATCTTCCAGTAAAATTTCATAACTGCATCATTTTTCCTGCACTGATGATGGAATTCCATGAATTAAATTTCTACTCGTATTTCAGAAAAAATCTGGAACAGCAAGAGACTAATTTTAAAAATTGCTCCACATTTCTATTACAAAAACGTCAGAACCTCTAGTATTTTCTTTAGTACAATCTTAGGTAATTTCCATCTCTCCTGAGTAAGTCTATGTACTGACCCTTGAAAACAGGCTCTCTGATACATTACCGATATTGGCTCTTCTCTTGATTTCCTTTCTTCTGTTGGCAAACCAATTGTACACTTTAAGGGAGGTAACTCGCTCCAAATCCGATAACTTTTTTCCTATGAAAGTAATGGGGAAATAGAAAACACAGCATTGTTACTCACTGGTTCCAGAGGTAGGCAAAAGACCCTCACACATGTGATAAACCCCTGAAATACTGACAGCACTGAAAAGTTATTATAACTGAGAATAAAGAATTTTATGACTCAAAGTACTGTGCCCAGATGCTATAGTAACAAATGCCAAATATCGCTCTAAAAACAAAGTAGCCTTTCTTCTTTTTTAAAAAAAACCCTGAAATACTGGAATTTCTTTGCAGCTTCAATCAACTAAATCCAGAGCCATGGGAGAACAGAGGGCTGCTTTTCTAGTTCAAGCACAAAACTGAGATTCAAAAAAACTCAAATTCAATTCACAGCCCTGCCACAAATCGCATACCCTTGGGCTAGTTCTCTTACTATGCGCCACGAGGATATAGTTCAATGACGTGTTTTCTTCAGCAGCAAAACAAATGAAGAAATTTTATGTCATCCCCTCCAATCTGCTTTCCTTCCTCTCAACCACCAGCCGCTGTCGTGCTCCCGCAGTGCTAATCACACCCTCCCAATTACACCGGGACACTTGCGATCTTTTGGGAGAATGGGGGTGGATGTTGGAAACCAGATCACCGGAGTTTTACACTTTAAATTTTACACTTAAACCAGAAAAAAAAAAAAAAAAAAAAATCCCCACCAACCACCAGGCAGCTACAGGAAACAATGCCTTTTTCTGATCACCCACATAAAAGAGGGAGAACTGGAGGGATTCAGCATTGCAAGTGGAAACCTCTTCAGTTGGCCTCGACCCTATATAAAATATTCAATGTAGCTGCATCCTCAGTCCTCTTCAGGCTGCATGGGGATGAGACTCCCCTGCTTCAGATTGTTTCTCAAAGTTTATTTATTCAGCATTCAAAATATTCATGTAATTGCAGCAATCTGCCAACTTAAATAAATAAGGAGAGAGGAGACGAGTGAAAGAAAGAAAAATCTGAAAATAGATAGCTACGCTGTTTCCTAATGCTTTGCATCAGTACCACTCATAACATTTTAGCAGCCCTGAGACACAGCGTTTAAGCAGTTTGGTCCAAGTTGTTCAAGCAGCCAGCAGCGCAGCCAGGAATAAAATCCTAACCTCTTTGGTGCTCTACCCGATAGATCATTCTGCTTCCACAATGAAAAGACAAGAGGCAACACAGAGAAGATGCAACAAAGGAAATTTTGACTAGGTATTAGGAAAAAGTATTTTGCCATGAGAATGCTCAACATCGTGGAACAAGGGCCCAGAGGCGGGAAGAACTCCGGTTTTGGAGATATTCAAAGCTTAACAAGGTTCTGCCTGACCAGATGATCTCCAGAGGTCACTTCCAGCCTAAATTGCTCTAGGATTCTGTGCTATCCTGCGACTGTCCCCATGTTCAGGAGTCATGCCTTACCTTCCTTTTGCATTCATTTATAATCTGGTTATACAACATCTAAATATATCCAAAATACAAGTTCTGAAAACCATGTAAGTGTTTGGTTAGCAAAACTAAGCAAAGGCAGGTGCATCCACTAATACTACACTGAATATTCATGCTCTTCTCCCAAGTACAACTTCTCCAGGAACAGGGAAAATGGGACTTGTTGACCCAACGACAAGGTTCTCCATTAATACACAGATTCTAACACAAGACCCCTGTCTAGAAGCTGTAAAGAAAAATGAAAGACAGGAACGCTGTGCTCCTTACTCCTCCGAGGACCTGCTGTTACGATCTCCAGCAAGCCTCAGCCTGTGAACCTAACATTGCCCATCTGTAAAACAGAACGAGTAAAACCCACTTTTTGTGGAGTGTAATAAAATTCTCAGATCACTACTGAGTGCTTATAGAAGTCCTTTGAAATAAGTGAACGTAAAAAATGAAAACCTTTCATACATGTTTCATACATTTTCTTAGCGATGCCATTCACAAAGCTATATAAGTGAAATGTTCGGGTGCACAACTTGTACTTCGTATCTCAACTGATGGGAATTTAAGTTTCAGACATCAGCATTTAGGTTTGAAAATTGCATTGACTGTCATGCTCATCCAAGTACGGCACCTCTGAACAACACGAGTTATAGAATACTCAAGAAGAAACCTACTACTAGTTGAGAGCGCTACATTTGTTAGTAACAATCATAAAATGGGATTTGCCGAATTTAGCAGGAGATGTTGAAATCTAATTGCAACTGCCTTTGGAAAGGACACCACGATCAGCTCCTCACCTGGCTTTTGTATAACTGCATTACAGGCGTTTGCAATTTCTTCTCTCTTTGCCTCGTCTGGATATTGATTCTCATTGAAGTAACTGCAAGGAGGAAAAAAAAAAGAAGGGGTTTTTTTTTTCAGAAATCAGAGCATGAATGCTTCAAAGCGGCTTCACTAAAAGATGTCAACTGCTAGTTTATGTAACACTTTCACAGACATAATACAGACACAGTAAATTTTAGGTAAACCTGTGTACGTGTAAGGTATTATCGGCATGCGCTCGTATCCACGCAGACCGGCTAAAACTTCCCAAATGCCTCAGATAAATGAATATTATCTCGGCGTTTGTGGTGTCACCTCGGCATTCGGAATATTGTACTAGGAGATACAACAAAGCAGACAACACCACGACTATCAGAGTTAAGACTGTCAAGTGAAGCATCATGTCAGAAGACATCGTAGGCCATGCCTCTGCCTTTTTTTATTATCATTTACTTATCTTTTTTTCCTGACATAGCCCCAGCTTAGCCAGTGTCCTACTAACGAAGGAGCTGTTCAAGATCCCTGGGTTAATATATACACACATACACGCATATATACTTGCATATATTGTGCGCACAAACACACAGAAGTATTGCGGACTTTAGGCAGATAGGGTATGAAGATTGTACAGACAAAATTACACAGTAATACAGTAAGACTTCTAGAGTCAGACTAGTGTGGGTTTTATAAAAAATCACAATTTAAAAATTTTAAATCTTCCCCAGAACAACGTATTGAGTATAGCATATTTTAACAGTATTTTTTTCAGAATGATTGTGATTTTATTGTACTTTATATGAAGTAAACATCCCATAAAAGTTAAATGAAGTAAAAGAGAAAACAGTTTAAGTGCTTTACAAATTTTAATGAACTGATTTACATTCTACAGAGCTTATCAGATTTGCATTAAAACCAACAAAAAGTCCTGTTTACTTCAATCGACTCTGATAAGCATGCCATAAGCAGGGACTACAACATTTTTTCTGTAGATTGTCCATAATACATAATCCTAAGAATTCTTTGATCAACTTTGATCAGCATCAAGTTCAGCTGCTGGGACAGCTGCTCCGTATTTGAAAAGAAGATATTAATTGTAGATCATTTGGTACTGGGAGAGTAAGGCACATTTAGGCAATTATTATTTTCCATGGTCATATTTTTCCTCCAGTGGATCGGCCCCGGTTAATTTATACGGAAACCTGGATTCTGTTCCATACAGCAATTCTTTCTGTCCAACCTTCTTTTGAAAAAGAGATACTAATGCAGATCTCACTATTTCACTTCCAGTTTATTTCTGTTCACTGTAAATACAGATTTTGAACATTCAGTTGGAATTTTAGGTACTGCTTCTTCAGCCCATTGTTTACAGCGTCATTTACAGTTGCAGCTATGCCCACAAACGCGGTCCTATTTCAAAGTTGCTACTCGTTGACTAAGAAATCACACGTTAGCACAGCTAGTTCCACTGCTAACGTGCTTCCACTTGATTTGCTAGCTCAGAGAGCAAACAAAACCTCAGAAATAGCTCCATCTGCACTAAATGAAGGGCAGCCTATGCCTGTACTACCAATTTGGGCTTTGCAGGAAATCACGTGTACACGTAAACATCTACTACTTCTTCCCTGGACTTCATAAATTGCTCTTATGAAGTAAATCCAGAGAGACCGACCACAACTGCAATTCCCACTTGAACCTCCTCTGAAAAACAGCTGAGATATTTGCCATTAGATCTGAAGAGGAGGACACCTGGTTACACTTACTTTCTGGGAAGCTTTAAGTACATAGCACTCTCAACTCTGGCACCAGCACCAGCAGAACGCTCCTTGAATTGTCAGCGAGAGATTTTCTTCCCCCCACCCCGCTTCCAGCGGTATCCCCAGTCTCGGGGGATGGCATTTTTAAAATTCATTCTATCTTCTTCCAGACATATCATCCTTTCTACCATTTAAAGTGATATGTACGTCTTTGCACATTCTGCTCAAAGGGGTCTATACAAAGTTTTTTCCAACCTCTTCACTCTCCAAAAAAAGACTAGAAAATGCATTTTCGAGTAGTTAGTGATGGATGCAGAAGCTCAGGATCCCAGTCCAACTGCCTCATGACCGTGTCTCAGCTCTCCCACCTACACAATAGAGAAAACTCCCCTCTCTGCCCAGAGGCAGGAACTATTTCCTCTTTTAAGTGCCAGGAGGTAAAGGAACGTCAAGACATCACAGCCGAAAATTGCTATACTATTATTTACACGTATATATTGGATTAACCTGGAGTCCTAGTCAAGAATCCAGGTTATCTCCATCCATACAAAAATTAACGCAGCCATAGCAGCTATTTTACAGACTCCCTTTGCCGAACGCTGTTTGTTTTGTTTATACATATTTATCAAAACTCAAGAACACCATGAAAGAAACCCCATCAAATTAGAAAAACTGATGGATCTACACAGTGATGTACTACAACCAGAAGGTGAAACCCTGATACCATGCGGTTTTATGGATCTAGATCATCCATGGTCACAAAACTGCTAGATGATGCCTAACTTTATGGCAGAAATGACAAATGATGTCAAATTAAGAAACGTTATCTACTTGAACTGCCCATTCTTATGCTGATGCGAGAAACTGAGACACCAATTAATGAAGAAAAGACAACACAGGAGGCATCACTGATCTTTCTCTTGGCACGTAACTAAACACCATCCTTTTAGCAAGCCACTGACTGCCATGCACTTTTGCTGGCTCCAACAAAAAAAGCTCACATTTTCTAGTAACAGCAAAACTTAGGCTCAAGTTTACAACTCTCCCGGGTAACAGGAAATCTCGCTGTGATGGAGTTAACTTTCAGAACTGGATGATGAATGAGACACCTCTTCAGGCAAATGGGGAAGTTTTCTTTGTGTAGTCCAATCGCTTTTGTGATTTAGAAAAAACTTGCCACTGACACAGTAGTTCTTAACACGTTTTACAAATGAATAAGCTGTAAACTTTTTTGATTGGATAAAAATGTATTTTTCATCATTCTGATACATTTTGTTTAAATTCAAACACAAGCTTACCTTTTAATGTAAATGTCTAAAAATTTCTACAAGAAAAGTGATTCCCATTCGAAAAGCTGAAATCCTGCAACCCTGTTTTACGAAAAACCACCAAAATTTCAAGACATTTTCACATTTTCTGGCAGCTCTCACGTGTTCATGGAGACCACAAAGCTAAGCAGGTACCAGAGAGGAGCTGGAAGGGAACTACCCAAGTAGTTAAATTTGGTTTCTGTAGTTGGCACAGTAATTTTAGTAGCTGCCTCTCCTTCCATCTGCTGGCTTATTCCTTACCCATATTAATGACACGTCTCCTCCTTCCCCTGTTCAAGCTGCCTAAGAACTTGTCCAACTCTCAACTTTCACCTCAACTTCTGAGAATATTCTTCTCCATGACCATATTGTGCTTTTAACCTTTGACAGAGACTGACAGCTGGTTTTAGCAGAGAAGAGATCACGCTCAGGAGTTTTCAACCTCAAAGGAAAAGGTCTCATAACTACAGGTAACCATACAATCTCAATCTCGACTTCCTCCCTGGCAGTGTTCAAGGCCAGGTTGGATGGGGCTTTGGGCAACCTGGGCTAGTGGAGGGTGTCCCTGCCCATGGCAGGGGTGGCACTGGATGGGCTGGGAGGTCCCTTCCAACCCAAACCAGTCGGGGATTCCATGATTCTATAAGAGCTGATTTTCCTCCTCGTGTTTCATTCCCACCAATTTCAAGGTCTTAACAGGACTTGTGGGTGATATACCATAACACAAGGCACAACATTTAAAGCCTCCCAACATTTCTGGAAAGTAGGTGAGAATAACTGAGTTTTCAAGACAAGGAAGCCATGGAAAAGAATTCAAGACTTCATCGTTGACTGTTTTGGTATGCTCGTGTAGAACTTGTGAACACACTGTGAATTTTTGACTACAGCTCTTCTTGCAAGCAGGAAATTAATTAATCTGCCTCCACTTCTGCTACTTATCAGTCAGGCATACTCTTGCTAAGCGCCAGGGAAAGTACTCAGGATGTCTGACTTTCCCTTCACAGCTACAAACCACAGCCTGTTCACAATCCAAAAAGTTCCATAAAACTACAGATGAAAAATATGAAGCAATATGAACTTAAAAGGGGGGGGAAGAAAGAAAAAGAAAGAGAGCAGGCACAAGTAAATCCTGCAAAGGCACACTGCTTTCTAGACAAAGGGCAGCTGTCAGCTGAATACCTTCAATGAAGAAACCAAATGATCTCTTTTGTAGAAAGTGACAGTGGAGGATTAAAATGAAAAGTGGCCAAATAATTTACATGAGATGAGAATCCATATGATGGTAAAGAACGTAGATATCCTTGAAGCGGTTTCATTTCAATAACACTGAAGCCTAGAAAAATTGCAGATTCAGAGAAACCCTCTTTCTTTCAGGGATAATGTGCTTAGGACAATGACGGAGAGAGAATCCATCTCAGCCCTGGGCTCTGTAATGGAAGTAAATGCATTCCCCCCCACTTTCTACCAAGGTGCCCCTATCTGAATTCCTGCAATAGCTGCCAATCTTTTTTTGCTCGGCTGTACGGCTTCTGTTATCCAGGCTTAGATATCAGATGCATTAAGCAATGCCTCAGTAGTGTTCCTGATAATCCACAGTGGAAGTTTTGCTGCTTCGTATCAGCTTTGCAGCTGCCAGGGAAGTGTTTGAAACGACCCAAGCTACGGAGCAGCGGAAGGACGGGCAGGTTTGGTGCTTTTTCATAGGGCTGGATGTCAGACACAAACAGATAAAAACCCAGAATTGCTCAGAAGACCCTCGGTTGGGAAAAGGCTTAGTTTACAGCATGACATAATGGTTAAAGCTTCAAAGTGTGGAAGTGATTCAAAGTAGAGAGGTTTAAATGTGTTGCAGGGCAACAATTCACCGCGGGTCAGCTCTTACAGCAGAATTACACAGACTCAAGGTGAGGTAATTCAGGTATGTGTACATCGGGGCAAACTCATCGAAAGAAGGATAATTTACCTTGCAATTAATGGGAGGTAAGAATACACAGATGGATATTTATTGAAGAAGTGCTGCAAGTTCAGTCCCTTGCTCAACTTTGTGTTTGTGTCTCTGGGTTCCCACTTCCGCCAATGCGGGAAGTGCCCGCAAGTGAAATATCCCAGCGCTCTTGCTGGGGCTCTAACTCCTCCACCAAAGACCATCTTGCCCAAGACTCGGGCTGCAGTCCAGCTTAACACAATTTAAGCAGGGACTGAAAGGAATAGTCCTATCCTCTCCTTCATTCCCTTTTTGCAGGAAGGTTTTCTGCCCAGCTGCTTCTCTGGTCCAGCCTTCCACACGTGCCAAGAGCAGCGGTCGCGCAGCCAAGGGAGGCGGGCAGGAGACAGCCGAAACACGCAGCTGGGACCAGTTGCTTCAACAGCAGCTCACACACATCCTTCTCAACCGATGCTAAAAGCAAAGCCTGAGTGATGGGCTCGGCGACTGGCCCAGGGACGGATGGAAAAAAAAGAACTGGCCATTTTCCTCAGCTTCCATCTCACCTCTGCTGATGAACAGAAGATCTTGCTGCCACCAGGGACTGAGCTCCCTGCCAAACCCTCTGGTGTCTCAAAATACAGGAGAGTGCAAGCTGCTCTTTTGTCTTCGATAAGACTGCCTGTAATTTCAGCTCCCTATCTAGTTTCCCTTTGAACGGTACCTCTGCTTTCCACTGACAAGTTACATAAAACACTCAAATATAGTTACCAACTTTATCTCTCATTAGTATATTTATCAACCTAGTATCACCCAGTAGCAAGAGGTCATTGTTCCAGTCTTTGTGGCTTTTAACAGAACTATTATTCAGGCTGTCACATCAATGGAAATATTTCTGAAGTTAGACTGTCATCTGTGCCTGAGATCTTATCACTGCATGGCATGAGACAGTCTGTCAAAGAACTGACATTCAAAGCATAATCTCATCGGAAAGTGTAATGACTAGTTTATTTCCCAGTAAATACTGGCCAAGAATATCACTAATGCCATTTTCAGCGAGGTCAACAGATGACACCATCCATTTTATCTACTGATATTTCTACAGATTCTATAATAATGGCACGCGTGTCAGCTAAACAGTGCACCCCACAATATACAGTGAAGTCATCTCTATTTCAGACAGCAAAATTAAAGCTCAAAGATATCCTGTCCGCAGACAAACTCTGACGGAGTTGAGAATTACACTGAAGTGACCATCTTCTTTTTCCCCCAGGACTGAAAACGTAACCACCAGTTTAGGTGCTGCAAGAAACATCTGGCGAGCCACTTTTGCACTTGAGATCTGCCAAGGATAAAAACTGCAGCTCTCTGGACGCGAGCAGATGAAGTTGAGTCTCGACATTCCTATAGCGTCAGCTCAACTAGACCCTCCATCCAGGCAAAAGACAAATTAAAAAAAAAAATCCTAAACCTAGAAAAAACACCGATGAACGCAATTGCTACAGCTCTCTACTATTTTCCCCTATAGCACTACCCTTTAGCTAGGGGCTCTCGTATGTCTGTGGATTTTAAGGACTGAGGAAACCACGGTAGGAGTCCAGCTTGACCTCTTCTACAGCACTGACCAGAGGTCTCTCAGCAATTCTGGCATTAAGCCCAGATCTTCTGTTTGACCTAGAGATATCCAGTCTCAACACAAAAAGTTGGGATTTTATTCAATGCAGTATCTATCATCACTTTGGAATCAAACTGTAGGAATCCTCATTCCTTAAAAACCTACATCACATTCCCAACTCGAGCTTTCAACCCCAGAGTATTACCACACTCTCTGTCTAGGGAGAGAACAGTTTTTAAGTCTCTATAAGAGATGTTTCATTCTTGAACTTCTTTTCATGAAAAGTACAAACCTGGAGGAGAGTTCTCAACAGGATTAAATCACTTAGAACACCAGACAGATATGAATTGTAATTATTTTGCACGTCAGTGTGTGTTCGTGTATATAAATTGCATAGTCATTTCGGTACACGTTGAAAAACCTGTGCAATAGACCCGACTCTCTATTCTGGTTTTACAAATCAGTTGCTAAACTCTGAGACAGTCATTTTACTGATGTTTCTTAGCAGGAATCTACTCTGCAATGTAGATTAAAACACCAGAAATGCACCTTTCACCGGAGTGCGTTAAAACTGCATGACCTTCAAAGCTACTATAACATCATCAAGTTTCTCATTTTTTAAAAATCATTTTCTCTGTGTTTTGACAGCAGTTTCAAGCATCAACACAATCCTATCAAGCTATTAATATTATCCGAAAATTTGTTTAAAAACAGAATTGATAATAGCTCTGAAAGTCTCATACTTGCAAAAGATAATCTATGCCTCCTAATCTATAGCACCCTACTGTCAAGATAATTAACAATTAAAAAAAGAATAGTTAAGACATCGGAGGTGGTGATTTACTCTTCCTTGTAATTGGATTTGGTGATAAGAATATTTTTGAAATTACACAACAGCTCTCTTCTGAGTAGAAAGGTTTGGAGTTTTTAGCAATTTGAAACACACAGGTACTTTCTACTTAAGGCACCTTGAAGACACTGACAGCAGACAATGGCTAAAATTTTATGACTTTCCTTAGGCTTTATGGTGTCGCACACTCCCAAAACTAACACAGTTAACTAAATTGTTCAAAAAATACAAGGGGAAAGAAAAAAGATGGAAAATTTTTTAAAGCCAGCAAGAAACTAACACATCAAGACATGATGAAGTGAGAATTGTTCTATAATATTTCAACAACCATTTGGTGTGAGCATACAGCACCTTCAAAGCTCTTCCTAACAAGGCATCTAAGCATGAATAATAGTATGCCTTGTCCTCCTTTATTTACTTGCAATATTTAAACTGAGACCTACACACTATTTATGTGCATTAAATCCTCTGGACTTAACTCCATGCCAAACAAGACCTTTACGAAGACAACTGTGAAACAAACATCTCATCTACATTTTTTAATTTCGTACAGGGGAAGAGTTGTTTAAGTTACATCTTCTGGATTATCGAGTTCTAACAAAGCAAGCAAAGCTAAGGCAGGGTCGGTCCATGGATGAAACATCTTCAAGAAGTGGTGAGACCCTGCAGAAATCAGCCCCGGCACTTCAGTAAGAGCTCACCCACTTGTAAGGGCTGTTTTGCTGCTTGGTGACCCCTTTCCAATGAGATGTACTGTAATCAACACTGTGGTTATTAGAGATGCTACTTGCAGACAGCAGAGGATTCCAAGGGTTTATTTGGCAACACAAATAAACAGCAAAATGTATGACTTGGATTTTACATTACTCAAACCAAAACATCATTCTCTGCTCTCTTGAAGAAAATATTAAACTCATCAGAGTCAGAACTTGGTTTTCTGCTCATCTAAAGTAAGATATTTCTAGAAGACCAGCCTACCTTTGCCTCAAGATTGTGCTTTAATGGCACGTTCAGCACTGGATCACAAAATAATGTATGTACAAAATGTCAAGTGTAAGCAGCAAGGTCCTTCAAGTTACTAGTTTACCCTCAGTAAGGTCATGTTTTTCAAAACCTCATAATCCTTCTGGCTATGAAGCTTGAAGTCTCACTTTGTCCTAAGCCTCCAGGAGAGGAAAAATACCCAACATGAGATTTGTGATAAAGCTTAGTACGAGCTGACAACTTCCAATGTAATCACTAGCATTTCCCCTCAAAGATCCCCAAGTTTTTCTTTTCAGTTTCCAGTATTGGACCAGACTCAGGTCCACTCAGCTTAGAAGCACATGGACAGCCACCATTGCTGCTGCGTTTTCAGAAAGTAAGAACCGATTAATCTAATGAAAGGACCCTACCGGATTCAAAAGACAAGATAGGGCCAATTCTTGCAGGATATCCAGTGCCTAAAGTCAAAAGGCTAAGGATCAAAGCTTCTGGCCTTGGGCTCTGTACATATATTTTCCCTAACACCCAGTATCTTAAAGATCTGGACCAGAACTATTACTCTATTAAATGTTGTACAGACACAAAGCAGAAAAAGTTGGGTTTGTTTTTGGTTTAAATATCAATTTATTCCCTGCCTCGCGACCTAAATGCAATGCAACAGATGGATATAAGCAAATGAGAACAAGAAATAATGAATCAGCGTAGGCCAGCATGCTAGTTCATTAAGCTACTACAGTGCCAAGACCAGCTTAATGATGTTCTTTGTAGACATCATAGCGAAGATGGTTTAAGGAAAGTCTTAAGCAATGAGGCAGCTTTGCGGATACTTGAAGAATACTACTTCTCAAGTCTGGCGGCAGCAACATCTTTTTATTTATTTTCTACAGATTCTTCAATGACCATTCACCATCCCTGGGTAAAGGAGATAGCTGAGTTTATTATTTTTATGTATTTTTTGCCTACAGGATTGTGAATAATTACCTTGGAAGTAATCCACTCCAAGGCCTCAAAAGTATTACTTCATTAAAAAACACTCATGATGCTTTGTATTTCAAGAACACTTTCTATAACCAGATCATAAACTCCTTAAAAGTATTCTGAAATTGTGTTCTTTAATCTTATTCTTCAATATTATTAGAAGAATTTAGAGGTAGAAGAACGGCAAAGTTAAGAGATACAGACACAAGAAACCAGCCGCAGAGCTGTGAAATGAGTCTGCAGCTCCTTACCCCTAGATTTGTGCTCCCTGTCATGAGCCATGTTTTTTGCCATGTGCTTCCTCTTAAATGTCATTGCCACTCCACCTCAGCAAAGCAAGTTCCCTGGGGACAATCTCACCTCTTCAGGAAGCATGACTAAACCAGTACTGGTAGTAACACTCTAAAAGAGCTGGGGAGAGGCTGTTGACAAGGGCAGGGAGTGACAGGCCAAGGGGAATGGCTTTAAACTAAAAGAGAGTAGATTTAGATGAAATCTGAGGCAGAAATCCTTCCCTGGGAGGGTGCTGAGGCCCTGGCCCAGGGTGCCCAGAGAAGCTGTGGCTGCCCCTGGCTCCCTGGCAGTGGTCAAGGCCAGGTTGGATGGGGCTTTGGGCAACCTGGGCTAGTGGAGGGTGTCCCTGCCCATGGCAGGGGTGGCACTGGATGGGCTGGGAGGTCCCTTCCAACCCAAACCAGTCTGGGATTCTATGAAAAGCAACTAAGAAGTTTTTGACTCTATGTCCTATTTCTAGAAAAATAAATTCTTATTTTTGAACTTCAGAAAAGCATTTGATACAATCACAAATGGGAAATTATTCATAATTTTGAAAAAAGACAAAGATTAGTATAATTATGAGATAGGGTAGAAAGGAACCATATAACTAAGAACTGGGCTGAAGATTTAAAGTAACGGTTTGGAAGATGGCTATCAGCGATATCCCTCAAGTACTATCTTTGGAGTATCTTAAGAATGAACACACTTAATGATCTTGACACAAAGTCTGAACATGGTAATGAAATCTGCTGATGACAGTCAGAAGCCATGTCAATACAGGGAATTGGAGTATCATAAAATGTAATAGGCAAACCTAAGGGCAAGAACTAAAAAGAAATTTAACAGTGCAGTATGCAAGGTCATACACTTTGGGAACAACAACAACTCATACACACAAAAAGATCATCAGCTGGAAGTCTGTTAAGTCACTGTAGGATGACTAAAAAATACAGTGCAACAAAGCCACCAAAAAGGCAAAGCCTGATATAGCTGGTGCCAGCTACTTCCAATCCAGAAAGAAAAAGCATTCAAATACTTGCACAAGATCTCGCTCGGACCACGTACAATCCGGTCTCCTACATTCAAGAAAGATGAATTTAAAACTGAACATCTGAGAGAGCAATCATAGGATGACAGAGGAATGGAAAGCCTACCTTGCAAGAGATACAGCATGTTCTACCTGAGCACACCTCAAGGCAGAGGTGAGGTTATGGTTTAGCATAAATAAATGAAGGGGACCAACACTGGAGACAAGAGATGGAGGTAAGGATTTATTTCAGGTAAATAATAATACTGATCCAAGAAGGATGGGTCACAAACAGTCTCAGGAATTTAGATACCTAACTGCTTGAAACAGTAAGAGCCCGCTGGGTAGTTATCTCCCAACAGGCTTTTCTGCCCTTGGCCATACCTGCTTCTACGATAGCCAATTTCATCAGTTTCTGAAAAAGATATAATGAAGGTTGACTGAAATGAGAGAAGCTGAACATGAAACTGGAAGTCCCAGTCCCACGCTCCTGTGACTAAGAGGATATCAAGGAACATTTAGAAACTGAAAGAGCGCCAGCCTATGTACATAATGAGCAACAAATCAGATGACTTTTTCTATATGTTTTGTACTTATGTACCCTGTTTTCTCCTTCTTTTTTTCTTTATAAGGAAATCTTATTAAACAAGCTCTTTGGAACACGTCCATGTCTTCTATTCTGTTGACAGAGTTCCTCACAAACAGCCCAGAATTCAAAACAAATTAAAACTTATGCATGTTCCAAAGGAAAATCCAACAAAAAAAGGTCAATTGTGCTATCCTGGAGTACAAAAGAAAAAAGGGGGGGGATAAAAAGAATCTAGGATGTGACTTTTGTGGTTAAAGCCCATATGGTTCTCTGATAAAGCATTCTTTTTAGTCTGTTTAAAGCGCTCCACAGTCTGACCAAGAGCCCATAAATACATAATACAACAAACCTACAGGTTTTACTTAGGAATTTTCCTCCCTCACTTCTCCTTGTAATTACTCTGTTTAATACTTGCATAAAGACCTCACATCTGTTACTAGATGGCAGAGAATTTCCTTTCACTGAGGTAGGTTTGGACTCTATTCAGAGACTAGCTGCAGCGAGTCGGCAGGAACACTTTGCATACTTCTAGAAACCAGAAATGGGCAAATCCAACGGTGCTTTGAGCTGGATGACACTCACGTATGCTCCATCCCGACAGCTGGCTGCATCAAAGCAAGGGGTGACAAGGTGCCAACCTGATTACTAATTCCTTCCGAATGCTTTCCAGATCACTCAAGAAGTTAATTTTGTAATTCCATGGATAATATTACATACAGATCAGGTAAATCTCACTGTGAGCAATGACCATCCCTTTTAACTGAACTTGGACCTGGAGCGACCCTCCTTGGCAGGCCAGGGCTGTCTAGTTCTTTCTCAGGACTTTAGGCAGGCTGAAAAAGAGCCAAAGGGGGAACGATGACAGCTTTATGGCCACTTGTGCTCGTCATTGCCCAGGGAGCCGTTTGCCACTGCCTTATCTGCTAACTATCTATTAGTTACTAATGAATTATCTATTAGTTATTAACTATTATTAACTATCCCTATCTGTTATATGAGAGGTGGACCCATGCGAACTGCGTGAAGTTTAACAATGCCAAGTGCAAGGTCCTGCAGATGGGTTGGGGCAGCCCCCAGTATCAACATAGGCTGGGGGATGAAGGGGTTGAGAGCAGCCCTGAGGCGAAGGACTTGGGGGTGTTGAGGGAGGAGAAGCTCCCCATGAGCCGGCAATGTGCGCTGGCAGCCCAGAAAGCCACCCGTGTCCTGGGCTGCGTGTCCAGCAGCGTGAGCAGCAGGTCGAGGGAGGGGATTGTGCCCCTCTGCTCCGCTCTGCTGAGACCCCCCTGCAGTGCTGTGTCCAGCTCGGGGGTCCCCAGCACAAGAAGGACACGGAGCTGTTGGAGCCAGGCCAGAGGAGGCCACGGAGATGCTGCGAGGGCTGGAGCACCTCTGCTCTGGAGACCTCAGGCTGAGAGAGTTGGGCTGGTTCAGCCTGGAGAAGAGAAGGCTGCGGGGAGACCTTGGAGCCCCTTCCAGTCCCTGCAGGGGCTCCAGGAAAGCTGGAGAGGGGCTGGTGCCAAGGGCAGGGAGGGACAGGCCAAGGGGAATGGCCTGAAGCTGCAGGAGGGGAGATGGAGATGGGATGGGAGGCAGCAATCCTTCCCTGGGAGGGTGCTGAGGCCCTGGCCCAGGGTGCCCAGAGAAGCTGTGGCTGCCCCTGGCTCCCTGGCAGTGTTCAAGGCCAGGTTGGATGGGGCTTTGGGCAACCTGGGCTAGTGGAGGGTGTCCCTGCCCAAGGCAGGGGGTGGAACTTGATGGGCTGGGAGGTCCCTTCCAACCCAAACCAGTCTGGCATTCTGTGATTCTAACCTCCCCAGGAGCGTGCTCATGAAGAGTGTGTACACTCCTCAGCATTGTCTCAAGCTCCTTCAGTACAGACGTAGCGACAGCAGAGTGTAACTGTCACACCCCTGCACCAGAGCACATCCAAAGACACATCACCTTTACACAGGTTGTAATATCATCAAGAAATTTTCTCCAGACAGCCTACAGTGACAGTCATTATAAAATGGCTACACAAAATGCAGACTGAATATGCCAGGGTCCAGTTCACCTGGTTTCTGTGACAAGTATGTCATGACTTTCCCTGCCTCCTGAAATCATGTTAACAGGTAAGAAAATAACCACGTAGCTAATTAGCATGAGCTCTTTTGTTACTATTTGTTTCTGTGTAGTTTGAACAGAAGAGTCAGAGGAAGAAGAATACCGTGAAGGATTACAGAAAGCTCAGAGAGATAATTCCACAGAGAGATAACCCACAGCACTAGACTTATACTTTTACACTGTCCTTAGAGCAAGCAGCATCTAGAGGTCTCAACACGACTGTAGAGAGCCCACCGCACTAGGCTCTGTGTATGAACAGAATACAAAGACCTTGGCTCAAAGAAGTTGTGACCTAAAATGATTTGCGTTCACAGCTACATTAAATAATGTTCTGGAAACTGAATTATTTATATTGGAAACAAATAAAGCAGATAATTGCTGCGAATTTCAAAAATATCTAAACACTCCCACGATTGCTTTTTGCTATCTTTGCAAAAAGCAGGGTAAAACGCACAGAAAAGAACAAGTTCAAACTCCTGACATACACGGAGTTGTGACCGTTCAGGAAAAAGACACGCAGATCATTGTGGGCTACTCAAAGAAAACATCCTCTCAATCAATACACAAAAGCGATCAGCAAAAACCAGATGTTAGGCTGGAGGTCAGAGAACAACCGGAATCAGATTCAGCTGCCTGTATAAGCTGGAATATTCAGCCTGGAAATATGGTAATCAGTTCTGCTCCTGTCCCTACGCACCTACCCTAGGTCACTAAAAATTGAATGCAGAAATAGAAAAGGTCCAGAGCAGGGTGACAATGAATGTTATTAGAGGCAAAGGAAGACTTGCCATCTAAGAAGAGGTAAGAGAAGGACTGTTTAGTTCAGAGAGGAGATAAATAAGCAGCACATTGATAGTAGTATATATAATGAACGATCACGGGAAGGTAAACGCAATGTTCTTTCTTCTTCCTTCTCATGATACTCAGACAAAAGGGACCTCCAACTTTTTAAACACATTTTTGCATATAAAATGAAACTAGGTATAATTAGTTCTCCTGAAGTACCCTGAAGACCATAGCAGGATTTAGAAGGAATTACATATTTATGTGAATAATAAGAATGCCCACAGCTGCAACAGCAAGATTTTTAAAAAAAAAAAAAAAACCACACCAGAGGGTAGGAGATAAGAGCTTTTGTTCACAGTCATATGATTGCTAGCCATGTGTGAACTAGTCACAGACTGGAGAGGATCAGTTGAAAGAACGACAAACGCCATCATCGTCAACACCACCACCTGGGTTATCGCCGAGCCTTGAAGCTTCAGCCACATGCCAGAACCCCGCAGTGCTGGTGCGGTACCAGCACACATCACAAAGCCAGCCCTTGTGCCGGGGACCAAAGATGGAGCTGGAAAAGGCACCCAAGGACAAACTGGCTGCTCTTGAACGAGGCTGACCTAGGACGATACTAAGCAGCCTATAGTTCACGGTGCTCTTCAGACCTGCCATGTCACGCTCATGTTTTCCTAGTAGGAACTCAAGCTGAATTGTTTTCCTAGTAGGAATTCAAGCTCTATACCTCCTCTCCTTAGGCAATGCCCCAGCACAGCTTCACATGCTGCGGATGGTGACATGAAATCACTGCAAGGGCAAACAGGGCAGCTGGATGTTGCGCGTGTAAGCATTCGGGGCTATGCTCTCAAATATGGGGTCTGTGAGGTGGGACACCCCTGAAGGAGACGTTCTTAAAAGCAAATGATAGGTTAAGTGGTAAATTTGGTCTTACAGATCCTTCCACACATCGGTGCTACTGGAACCAGCAAAAATGACATTAGCCTGCACAGTAAGCAACAACGATGCCTTTTTACATCTTCACTGAAAGCATCTGGGCACTTGTAGAGATTTCCAATCCCAAAGGTATGACAACTGCTTTGATGCTACGAGAAGACAGTGTTATAACTCAGGACGAGATCCTGCTTCTCGTCTTCAGGAGCAGGGAGTCAGAATATAGATGCACCTCAATTGGTCCTGGAGAAATGCAGGAGAGTATCTGGACTAGAGAAGAACTCCCATTCTTAAAATGTGGGTTTATTGCACCAGACAGTGCTGTTGCAGGTCAGATTGACAAGGCTCCTTTTGCAAACATTGATGATTTCAGGTATTTTGACCCTGGCAGGTACAAAAATTTTATCTGGAGTCTGCTGCAAGGAGTTGCCCCTCATACAGATCTCTTTTTTTTATTAGTTAAAAAAAAAAAAGAGAGAGAGAACACAAAGATAGAAAAAGCACCTGAGCTCCCTGAAAAATAAATATAACTCATTAGGTGCTGGATCCTTCAAGAGACCCGAGTCTGGCGAGCACTTTGGGCAGACATCCTAGCATTACATTTTACTGCATGCAATCTGCCAAACTACTGGGATTTGCTTACAGCTGATTAGAATAGGAAGCTTGCATATTATGCATGTTTAAGAGGGAACAGAGCTTGATCTAATGCAAAATAAGAAAGATACTGTGTAGCAAGCATAAAATGGCTGCTCTTGCATTTTATGAAGACATACAGCAATGACCCTGAGCCAAACCATTTGAACTTCCAGACAATAAAAAGATCTTGCCTGTGTCTAAATTGTAAAGTGAACTTTACTGAATGCCTTTGCAAAGTGCCTGCACTCACAGATCTCAAAGCATTTCAGAAGCAGAAACAGCACACAAAGATCCTAAAAAAAACCCTCCCAACATCTCAAAGGACTTAATGAAGTTGAACCTCCCACTGCAAGCTGCTGACTAACAAACACCTTACGATAGAATAGAATAGAAAGAGCTGGAAAATAATGTAAAGAAGTCACCTGAAGTTTCCCTCTGCATTAAGATCAAGTATATCAGAACCATCCTGATGGATTTCAGCTAATGCGCTCCTGAGAAATACGCCGTAATTTCTGTAGATAACCTGCTTAGTGCTCAACCAAGTCTAAAGTTAGAAGGTTTTTTCCTAATGCCTAACACAAATCTTCCTCGGTAACCCTAAAGTTACAGGCTTTTAGCATCTTGCTCATCCTTTCTTTGGTTTGGCTCAGTCTCCCAAGCAGATAGCAGACATTTTACAACTGAGAACGGCGAGTCACCAAAAGGTTCAATGACATCTGAGGGTCCCAGGGACAGCAGAGCGTAACTCTCAGCACTCCTCACCTCTTAGCAGCCTGCAAAACAAACCCAAAGAAGACGAGCAGCATTCCCGAGCCAACCCAGTGGACATCGTTATATTGATGAGAAACTGATGTTCTGTTTCTAACAATGTACAAGCCTAATGGAAGAGGCCGAAAGACATTACTTCCTGCTCTGTTGTCAGCTTGAAAAGGGAGAAATGCAATGAATCCAAAACTTAAATCTCCTCCAAAGGCTTGCACAGGAAACTTAGATCCCCTATGGGGCCAGTATTAAGGTTCTGCTAGAAGACATAACTAAGAGTAATGGGATAAAATTAACTAAGAAAATTTCCTAACTGAATTTCAGGAGCTAATAGAGCTCTCATTTTCCCCAGGGAAGCCGTGGAAGCCCCAGCGCTCAGGAGAGCTGCAGTAATAGCGCTTTCACAATCGGAAGAATTTCTAATAACGCATGTCAGGACTGATATCACTCAGGGCCAGAACCATGCCCAGGGCTCCGCTGGCCCAGCCCGGCACCAGCGTGCTGGGACCCTGCAGAAGGTGCTTCTTCAGGAGGGCAAGCGATGCTAAATCTTGTACAGCGTAAGCACGCAGGTGATGGAAACACAGCGACTGGTTTTGGCACGGAGATTACTTTCCTCGCCAACTCGGGCCCATTTTAAAGGGGGAACAAGAATACAACCTGGTCAAATTAGACAAAGAGTTTGGCAGAGATGCCAGGGTAATACATTGCTGCTCCCTGGCAAAAATCAAGGGACGCCTCTTCCATTGTGCCAGCACAACTGTTTGCCCAAGCATGCTTTTAACCAAACCAGGAACTCATCCAACTCAAACCAAACACAATCAGAACAAACCCAAGCAGAGCAAAAAAAAAAAAAAAAACAAAACAACAAACCACCATGGAAAATTTGTACATCTTTTTGTTAAACCTCCCCTTCCCTGTGCTCTCCGTTGTGCACTCCCTTCATTCGCCCTGGGCCAGTTCTGGCACACCCTCACTGCACAGCAAGCCGAACCAATTCAATGAAATGGAGGGGGCAATAAAAAAGGATTTCTTTTTTTTCTAACCGAGCTGAATTGGCTGATATTTCAAACAGACAAGAAACGTATCTGGCACAACGCAGGGTGGCAGAAGCAGGGAAACTTCTGAGGAAACTGAGGAGGAGGAATTGAGACGGGTGATGAGACAGGGTAACACCTAAGGATGAGATGGTGACAAACCGTTAATTCAGCTCAGCTTTATCATGAAACTATACCCTCAGTATCTTGAGAAATCTAAACCCATTTTCTTATGAATAAAGTAGCCTTGCATCACAAAGCCAAGTGAAACACCTGACTCAGTTTTGCTATCTATGAAATGGGGATAAGAGGTATCTACACAATCTAGTCTTATTTAATCTACAAATACATCTTTACAAAAGGCTGCTTCAAGAGCACAGACAAGTGTTAAAATAAAAAACCAGACCCATAAAATCAAACCAAATAAGCCTCAACCAGAAAGTAAAGTCCCTACTCCCTAGACAAAGTGAAATACTTTCAACTGATGAATTATTCATTTTGTTTAGAGCCGAATTTACAGTTATTTTAATTTAATCTTTGGATAAAGCATATACTAAAAAAACAACACTCAACTCCCCCCCCTCCCACAAGTCTTTAACGGCACTCAACAAAAGTGCCTTAAAACGGGTATGCAGTCATTGATTCTGCTGCCAATCTGAGACGTTTTTTTTGCCTGAAAAAGAAGATAAACCTGAACTCCAACACATGATTAGAGGAGAAGCACAAATAATTTTTAAAAAATAAATAAATAAAAAAGATAGACAAGACAACACTGCTTCATTAAAAAAGAGAAAACCCTAAGGGAATTTTCAATTTCATAGTTCTAATGAGAGGGGTTGAAAAGAAGTAGTAAAGCAGAGAAAAGAAAAAAAGATTATCTTTGGGACAAGACGTAACGAAGAACACCATGAAACAGAACCAGAAACAGACTTTCAAGTTTAACCTCAGGTTTTCACAGAAAGGACTACTGTAGTCTTAGCTCTGTTCCCAAAGGAGGGCAAGCCACACGACAACATCACCACACACAAAACTCAGCATATTTCATGAGCAGGAGGCTGAAGAAGAGAACAGGTCAAGGTTGATATCACTAGCACAGCAGCGAGAGGGAGCTTGCACTGCAGTTGTCTGAACCACACCTAGTCTGCAGTTAAATATAGAACTTTACTTTCTGGAACTATTGCTCCTCTTAACCTTCAGAGCATAAATATTCGGAGATATATATATAAAAAAAAAACAAACCAAAAACCAGAAAGGAGAGAGGGAGAGAGTCCTGAATCTATTGTCCGAAATCTAAGCCTAGCGACTAATAAACTACCCTGGGAGAATTTCCAAAAAAGCAGTAAAGACTGGAGAATTGAATTACAGAAACCGCAAGCAGCATTCTGGAAATCCAGTATAAACCAATTAGTTTCTTTAATACGCATACCCTGTATACAGACACTTATGTGCATTAGACATTTAAGTATATGTGCTGGTCCTAACTCTAATCTTAATTACATCAGGTTGGCACCAATATAATAATTAATTGCACTGGAATTTTTGTTGATTTACATCTTTTAAAAAAGAGAAACTAGTCCTTCAACCTTCACCCATCTCATTCACTTCATGGGCCAAATCCTGACCGGTGCTGAGCATTTTCAGCTGGAAAGCCTGCTCCTAGAAGCAAATCTCTCTAATTTTTGCAATCAAAGTCAGATTCTTTCCTTGAAGTGCTCTCAGCTGGTTTGACACATCGACTTTCAGCGACTGCATTTCTCACCAGCTGAATCCAAGTCAAAAGCACGTACCACAATTAACTAATAGAGCAGCCCAAGACTTTGATTCTCACAAAAAAAACCCCAACATGTTTATACAGCTTTGCAGCAACGTTTCAGAAGTTTATAAGAAAAAGTAGTTCTGCATTACGTACGCGAGAGTTTCCATTAAGGTCTAGATTCAGTCCTCTTATCTTCAGGCATTTAACTAATTCACCAAAGTTAGGTCTAATTGCAGAAGGCTCCTCTGTTGTAGCCAGAGAGGAAGACACATATAGCCCTCATATGAGTTGCATAAGTGGGATGGAATTGTCTTCTAGATCTCTATTTCTCATTGCTGAATAGCTAGAAGCCTAGGTGAACAAGCACTTTACTGAGGTTCCCAAATAAGAAGCTCAAAAGTAGGTGCCTAAATCCCCTGCGTGCACCAATGGCACATCAAGATGTTGCAGGGCACGCAAACGCAATGCAATGAAACTCGCATTTCATTAAGGAAAATAATCCATTCAACTGAGTAAGATGCCTCTGTTCCCGGTCAAAACTTAATCCTTCAGAGGAAAATGCAAATTACCAGATAAACGGCACCAGACCACATGCAAGGCCAAACCCCATTTTAGCGGGCCAAATGCTTATTCCTGACCCTACAGCATCAAGTGAACCTGATCTGCTTGGGCCAGACAGCCAGGAGTCTGGTTGCCTTCATCCTGGCCGCCGTTACGAGTCGTATTACAGACAAGCCTGGAAGACTCCGGTGACTTGTAAGTGAAATTAGTCAGCTCCTTCCTAGGGCTCCCTAGAGAGTGTTTTTCTCCCACTCTTTCAAAACTTGTCACATAAAACAGCTCATCCTTACAGCTCAACTAGGCCTATTAAAGTATCACAGTTAAACAACCATATTCCCAACTTGCTTTACAGTGTGATTTTATTGTCATACAAAGCTTTTACCACAGCTCGAGTTTACTGTGTTCTTGCCTCAAGTAAAACTCCTCAGCGATACTTTCCAGTACCCACACACAAGGCTGCGAAATTCAGTGCTTGCGGTGACCCAGCAAGAGGTTGGCAAATTAATATTAAAGCCAGGATTAAGGCAATGTGGCAGAAGTCTCCATTTACCAGCAGAATAGAAGAAAGCCCCAGCAGCAAAGACGTTACAGAGCACGAGACAAGACACAGCAAACAAACCCAAGAATGACAAAGAAGAAGAAAGGGAGTAATGAGAAATTAGATCAAGTGATTATGTAGCTGCATACACAACTGGATGATTTCCAACATCAACACCGACTTGCTTCTTTCCATATACAGAACCAAATCTCACGTCTTTCTAATAGACACATACCAAACCATTACAGGTTGTCTGGACTTCTTGAGAGTGTCACAGCAGAGACTGGCTTTGGGAGAGATCTGAAGGAGGAAAGGGTAGTGCTTGGTTGCTTAGCTTTCTCCTGCTCTGTGTTTCCACAGCACCCAGCACAAAGGAGTCTAAGGCACTATCACGATTCAAACAGGAAATAATAGCAGTTATCACACTGACAAAAAGCCAGAAGGAAAACACCCATGCCCAAAGAGCTCTACTTCTCCTTCAGAGCAACTATTTCACACACAGAGGGTTAATAAGGAGATGGTAATGTCCTGAAGGTACACTGAGCTGTAGCATTTTTGTCATTCTACATACTGCAATCAGGACAGTCATACAAGCATTTTAAAGTGCTAAAGAACCTATACGGCACATTTTACTGCCTCTGTGCAGGCAGGCACTAGAAAAAACACAGTCTCTTGTACTATCAGATTTCGGGACTTGCATTAGTTGGGTCTAGCAAAGCAGAACAGATTTCAAACATTTACATTATTTCCTTTGGAGAAAGGCTCACCAAACCTGAAGACGTCAGTGCAGTGGTAGGACAGAATATGAGAACAAACACTCAGTTACTGGTCTCAGCCCTGCCAAGACCTTCGATGGCCTGTGGCCACACAGAAGCATGCCCATCTTCAGTGCAAAAACGCTTGGGTCCCTGAGGGAGCTCAGTGTTTTGGTCTTAGCTTAGGCAAAATGAGACACTCCCCTGCTGCGAATCAGTGCAAGAAAGAGGAAAGAGAAGCATTACAGAAGGGGCAAAAGTACATCCCAGAAATCCGCTGGCCAAAGACTCAATGGAGTTGCAACCCAGAGAGGAGCACAGCACGCACAGAGAGTCATCTGGTGCTTTCATGGAAGGAGGTTCCTCTTGCTCTCGGAGGGAAAAGAACTCCTCCCAGCCATTTAGCCCTTAACAGAAATAAGCATTCATCCCTAAACTATGTTTGAGTTCACTAGCCCCTTTCTATTACATGATACAAGCCACAAAAGAGACATTACTGTAAGCAGAGGGAAAGGCAAAGCACACAGGCAGCCAGGAGACCAGGCTCAGAGAGTGCTTCGTCTCTGCAGGACTGAAGAGCTGGGAGCTCTAATGATCACCCGCCACCCTGCATACGTATTTGAAAGATCCACTTTGCTCTGTACTGTTCCTAGCTCATGTAGAAGGCTTGTAAGAGCCTTTTTGGACAAGGAATCTACTGCCTGTTAGGCAAAGTTCTGCATCCTGAACAATTACAGTGCTGCCAAAATGCCAGTATCAACTATAAAATAACATGATACGTTATGAGGACAAATCAATAAATTGGGAAAGGAGAAATGTAGAACATAAAGAGTGTGCAGACCTCCACCAAGACAGAGCCTGGATTAGGCTAGAGGGAAAGGTTTCTGCAAAAGCAAAGGAAGAGCTGAACACTCTCAGCCTGAGTCAAGGGCAAGATGTCTTAGGGGCTACAAAAAATGAGAAATTGTCCAAAGCGGTATAACATTTTTTCAAACAGAAGGGGTGAAATAGCTCCTCCTACTCTATTGCCTAGAATCAAATGATTACACTGTTATTAGCTTGCGTGATGCTAAAACACATCCATGAAAACGAAGCTAGTGTTCAGCAGAGCAGGAAAAAGGATACTTGTACTGGCTTTAAAATGCCCATCTCCGTAACCCCAAAGTGACATACCTTTCCATAACAGCCAGGCACTCCTTTCTCCATGTGAACCGACTGCCTCGCCGTAGTCTGAAGGTCCCAGAGGTAGCTGTGACTGGGGGAGGCGTCTGTCTCCATTCTGGCTCTTCTATTGGGATAGGAGCGGGTCTCATGCTTAACGTAGCCCCTAAGAATAATAAATACTGTGTTTCCTAGTGGATTAAAAATCATGCCCATTTTCTCACTCCTGCTCATGAAAAAAAGACAAGACAGATGATGAAACCATTAAAACTAAAAAAAGTAAAGCATTATGAAACAAAGACACCTTAGAGATACACAAAGCCAGCTCATTCCCATCCCCAACCTCTGAGCCAGAGAGGTATCAGGCGACCATGGAAATCTAAGGGAGATATAACTGAGCTGATAACCACTTAGGAAAAATAGTCCTGTCTTCATCAAGAGGAAAAACATCTTACAGAAAGGGTGAGCTATGCCCCAGCTGGGATTTATTTAGGTTGCCCTGCTACCTCTTCTGCCTCAAAACGGGAAATGGCAGGTTTCTATTTAATTGTACAGCAGTCTCAGGAAGCAAAATGTAAATTTATACCAAAGGTGCTTTGACATGTCCAAAGAGCTGAGTAAACATTTGAAATAGCTCCACCGATAGAAACACACCCTGTGACCTGCAAACACGGGCTCCTGAGTGCCGGGTTGTCTGAAAAAGTCACTGAAAGCAGATTAACACCACACCTTTCCTCTTCTGTCCACCTTCTATGGATATATTTCTCCTTTCAAGAAGCCTGAGCTGGAAAGCATCAAGCAAGAGACAGGACTTGGCAAAACGTCTTCAGGAAAGGCCCTTTGAAACTTACCCCTGATTCTTTCCACAACAGCCTCTCAGTTAATAAATCAAGATAAATCAAGACACACTGGGAGACCGATCTTACCCATATCCCTTGGTGAAGATGGGAACCTGGTATAGGACATTAGTACGTAAAACAGGGTATGTTCTGAAGGACAGCTTTGTGCTCAGTGACTTCCCCTGGAGGGAAAAAATAGCTCCTCTTGCGTGCAAAAAAATAAAAAAGCTCAGTCGTATGAAGAGATGAATCACCACCTATATCCCATATGCATACTGAGCTCAACCGGAATTCATGCACTGAACCAGCCTGGATAGATCCAAGAGAAGCAGGCAGCTCTGCTCACAGGAGGAATACAGTATTGTGCCCACGTAAAAGCAAGGCTGAGACAGCAAATCCCTCTGGGTACACAAGCTTGCTCAGAATGGTTAGGATTTAATCTTAAAAACATACTGTGTTAGTGAAACAACACTGCTTATTTCATTTAAAACAGAGTAAAAGGGTTAAGGGAATTTAGAGTTTAACCAAGAAACAAATTCCTACAGATAAAAAGCAAGAAATTAGCTATTTATGCACTTGGACGTGTTCCTTTCCAGAAATGCACAATGAGTCTTTTCCTTACTGCCAGGGGCTTGCATCTGTGTTAGGCAGCGGAGCCCAAAATAATTTTAAAATTTTACCCAGGAGAAGTCTATAGGAAGCGAAGCCCGCAATCTCTGCCTTGCATGCACAACGGACAGGAACTCTTTACTAATTCCCAGCTCACGAGCCTACATAGACTTTAGTTTTAGATAGACTTTTAGTTTTACATAGACTACAACTACAACTACATAGACATAGTTTTACTGACACACGAAGTATTTCCTATATTGCCAATTTATCAGGAGGCCATTTCAAAGGGACGTTCCTTACCTACTCCTTCTAGTCCTTGCACAGTTTAGGGGTCTGGGTCAGTATCAAGTTGGTAGGTTTTACATATACTTCAAAACCTAAAAAACTTTTTAAAAAAAAATTTTTATAAAAGAGGCAGGGGACAACAGGACAAGAAATTCCCTGCTAATTGTCTCAGCAATATACTTTCCCTACCCGAGGATTTCACTTCACAGGGAAAATATAGGAATATCAGTGATGCCTAACATCAAGGTAAGAGACGCAGAGTACTTCCATTAAATATACTCGAAATTTTTCAGACAAAGGTTGAAAAAAAAATCTGCATTTAAAGCATAAATTTGCTCCTATTACTGATATGTTCACTTACTGAATATAAGACGCTTTTTTTTATTGTTTTAGTAGCCTTGCTAGATCAATTTACCTCTTTCTCGTTTCTATGGGGTAACAGCAATATCAGCAGCAGATAAGAGAGAACTATGCTGAGAACTACAAGCAAGTACCCACCGCTGGTTTTGCACACACATAAAGACAGAAGCATCTGAATGCATACAGAAGCATAAAATGCATTTGGCTCTATCTGTGAGCGGCGAAAGCAGTGGGTATATGCACTGCTGCCACATTTGATAAGGTAACTACGGAGCTTTTCTTCATCCCCCTCAATTAAGTGAGCACTTGGGGATCCTGTTTATTCTGCTGTTCCAACACTTCATTGCAATCTTCTCGCCACCCAGCTCCACTTCTTTACAACTTAATAAGTTACATCCTAGTTACTAGGTCAGATTCTTTTTACAAACTCCTCAAACAGCTTTTAAGAAGTGAAACTTCTCTCTTGAGCAGAATGAGCGGAGCGAATGCAGTATGAGAGATTTTCATCTTCGTATATGCATCAAAAAGCAAGACATCTCTAAGGGGTATAGAGGTGAACCGTCTGGGAAGAACTCCTTTTGCAGAGAAAAATGAAAAGCGACATCTCTCACCACCTGCCAGCGCTGAGTACCTTTTCAGCGATACAGATTTTTCTTTGCGCGAGCCAGCATTTTCTCAAATGCGGGGTATGACTTTGGGGATGCTGCAGGTGGGTTTTGGGGAGAGGAGGCAAGAGTGGTGCTCTCCAACTGGAATGCAAGCTCACTCTGTACTCAAAATTCCTCATGGCAAAGACCTGCCCTACTCTCAGCACATTCCAGACACTAGCCTGAAGAAAGAGCGTTGCTTTTAAAAG
Organism: Balearica regulorum gibbericeps; assembly: GCF_011004875.1. NCBI lineage: Eukaryota > Metazoa > Chordata > Aves > Gruiformes > Gruidae > Balearica > Balearica regulorum. The sequence continues at coordinate 2,717,209 of NC_046186.1, read as the reverse complement.
CGTCACGTGCAATTGCTGATCCACATCACATAGCTCAGAGAGGCCCTGCCATACAGGGGCGATGCGCAGAATGGCTGGAGCAAGCCTCAGGTCATCTTCCTGCTCCAAAACCCCATTTAGTAGCAAGCCTTTGCAGCAAGTACCTATCATATATTATACTGATAAGAACAGATGTCACACTTTATTTTTAGCCAGACTGACCTGCGATCACATGATAAACACCTTTCAGTTACTACTGAGCCAGGCTAGATTTGAATCAGCAGCCTGCACAGCAAAAGGTTCCCTACAGAGCTCATTGCTTAGACGGATCAGAGCAGGGACTATTTTCTCAGCAGCTCTGTAAAATAGTAAATCACCAACAATACGTTTCCAGGGCAAATCTCGTGGGATATCCAGCCCCTGATTTTTCTTTTTTGGTTTTTTTTTTTCTTTTTTGGTAGGCTTTTCTTTTATAGCTAAACAAGAACTGCTATGGGAATAACACAAGAGATGCTACATCTTGATAATAACTACCTTTCTTCTTCCCTTTTGTTCAAGGAGGAAGAGCACATGGTTTTCTCCAAGGTGACCACAGCTGCCTTCCTATTACAGAAGACTGGCAGCAATAAATATCCAGCATAAATGGAAGCAGTCTGTATCCATCTGTAACTTCAAGACATCATTTTTAGGTGCCAGCTTCAGTTTGCAGTACACAGAAGCAAAAGACATGCTCAGGTTACTCCATAACAAACTTTCCATGTTGCCCAAGACCCAGTGCCAGCCAAACTGATCAGGCTAACAACTAGCAATGTAAAAGGAAATATTTATTTATTTTAAACCTGTGGGCTCTGAAAATAAAATAATCAGTACATTATAGGACTCTATGCACTCATATACTGGCTTCTGAAACATATACTATTTCTCTACTGCCAAAATGCTCTCAGTCCTCTACAAAACACAAGAGATGCGGTGCCTGTCCAAAAAAAGCCCAATCTAAATGAAAAGCATCTCTATTAATCGGATTAAAGACCTTTCAAACACTAGCATTTAGCACTGAACTTCTCCTCCAATACAAAACTGCCTTTCACCCTAATTGGCAACTGTTTCCAGAAAAATTTATAATCACTAGTACACTGGAATTCACAGCATTGCTATTAACTCTGACATCACTCCTACCAGGAAAACATTGATCAAGAAATTTTTGAGCAAGATTATTGCATACAGTAGGAAAAGTAGGGTTTTTTTCTGATCCACAAGACTTAGGTCTCTTTTGCAATGTTTCCAGTCCGCTGTTGTGTGAACACCCACCACCAAAGACAGGAGAAATACAGAAATTGCCCGTGTAAACCAGCAATCGAAACCAAGGAAATAACAAGCAGCATATTCAAAGAGGTCAAAGCAAGCTGGCAAATAATGAATGTGATGGAATTGCTGAGTCCCTTCTGTATAAGAGCAACATCTGGCAACATCTCAACAGCAGTACCATCTCAAAATTGCCCTAAGGCTCCACAAACACCAAGTTCTTTGGTTAGCAGATGCAGGACTGCTTGTGGATGATTTAAAGTGTTATATATCACCATTATAGTTTTGAAAAAAAGAAAAATAAAATCTCTTTTGATGTATTTATAAGTCATCTTTTGTCCCCTGGATTATTAGAAACTCCTGGCTGGCTGCAGTATATAAGCATAGTAAAAGAGGACCTTACAGGCAAGGCAGGCACAGGAAACGGTCTCATCTTTATCCAGGAGACAGGAAAGTGAGGTGCAAGGGTGAAATCATTTGCTAAGAGTTGTACTGAAAAACTGGCAGAGCCAAAGAAAGACTACAGGTCTGCCAAGGGATCTCCAGTCCTTTCATCACAAAACAACTATTCTTTCCTTACAGTTCATAAATTGATTATATCTGGTGCCCTAGTCCTCCAAAACCGTTTCAATTTTAAGCGAAAGTTTTCTCTCCATTACTACACAAACAAATTCCGTCAGAAAATGGACTTACTCTGAAGATCCAGTTTTCCAAAATAAGGAATTAAAGAAATGAGGGAACTAAAAGTTCCTGAAGACCTCACTTTGCCCATTGGTAACTCAAACGTGTAGATGGTTCTGCACAGAGAGACCTGACTCTATCACCCAAAGGAGAAGGATTGAGATTTTATTCCCAGCAGTTGGAATTGCAAAGATGGGATACGTGAGAATAGAAAGTCCAATGTCACTTCCTAGTAAGTGAGCGAATAGAAAAAAAACACGTGCCAGGCACTTAATCTCTTAAGTTTTTTCAAAGGAGGACAACCTCTATCACTCCACGGGGAGCGCAGTGATGGTATCGCTTCTTTGTGAACGTGGCAGGAGGCTCAACTGATCTCCTCATTTTCTGACTCAAAAGAAGGCAGCAGAATGCCTAGTCTAGTCTACTAATCAGAGGATACTGTAAGTAGTATCCAAAACTTAGGCTCCAAATTGGTCTTGTAACAGTAATTTCAATCCAAGATTCTTTAGACAAGGTTGGTATCCTCCTTGATACACCGGATACACTTGCACGTATGCATGTTAATTATCTCTTGGCTAGCCAGACTGATGGCAAGAATTCAAAGCTGTGGATTGTCCTACAGAAAATAAATAAATACAACCACATTTTCCTCAAGTAGACTTTTCCAACAGCTACAGGAAAACTGAGAATTTGCCCTCTTTACCTCAGTCTCTAAAAAGAAATCAAATGTCATTTGGTTCTAAAGGGAATTTAAGCGCATCCACATAGCCCCTCGGCATTGGCAGAGCACCCATTTTGCCTCTTCTTGAAAATGCTGTGTAACATCTCTTATTTGAAAAACAGTTACAGAAATAACCATTCTTCAGGAATTTTTTCAATGTGCCTATATAGAAAAGTGAACAAGACCTCAGCAAGACAGTGCATCAGAAAAGTAGAGGTTAACGTGGATTCACTTCAATTTAAGCCATAACCTTCAGTGCTGCAAGTCTTCCTTAGACACTTCTCAAGAGCGAAAAGACAAACAACATGTGAACTTGTGGATTTGGGGAAAAAAAGAAGGATAAAAGGAAGTAGTAAAGATTTTAGTGCTAAGTTTGACAACGTTTCTCTTATCCTAGCACCGAATACTATTTCTCAAACAGCTCCAAACAATATTGCCAAGAAAAGATGCAAGACTATAAAAGATCCACAGAGTTTTCATCAGTAGGAGAGGACTTTTGGGTTTTATTTTCAAAGGGAAATGGCCAAGAGTTACTCTGCAGAGTACAACATGTGAGGCTTTCAAAGCAGCTGACACTGAACGGTTGTATCCAGCAACTTTGCTGATCCTTAGTATCACAATTCCAGTCCCTGCAAAAATCAAGGCTTGCTGGCGATCCCTGCAGCTTGCCTCACAACCAAGGGCGCTTTCATTCTTTACAACAATTTTCTAGATGCTTCACAGAAAGGACAGGCTCAGCCGTCACTTTGAACCCACCCAACTTTAAGCTAAAGTATTCTCAGGCCAACTGACAGCTGGAGCCTCTTGATTTTCAGCTTACACACAAAGCAGAAGTTTTGAGGATCTGTTTTCATTGGAATTTTTCTTAATAGAATTCTGGATATTGAAGCCAAGTTCACATTAGAGAGCCTGTCTTAAATTTCTTAAAACAATTACACAGTTAATTTAATCATGCTATTGTTTAAAGGAAATTAAACATAAATATTTTGATCTTTACAATAAAACCACTAAAGGGAAAAATAAGAATTGCGGTCAAACAAAATCTGCGGAGAAGAACAATGCAAGGAAATTAATTCAACTGTGAATTTGAAGATTGCTGGTTAAAGATAATAAGGAGCTTTATTTCTCTTTTTATATTTAAGATCTATTTTGAGATTTGGAGAAACAGGTGGGATTTGACACATCTCCAACTTATTGCTGTAACTATCAACATCCCATCCATGAGCTTGAGATCCAACCCAAAACCCTCTGAAGTTATCCCAAAGTTCCTCTCTGCCAAACCATGGGGGGTTTTTTGCTGCAACTTTATATTATGCAGCCATTATTAATGTTTTTTTTATTTGTTCATTCTGAAAAGCCTCAGCATATATTTCACGTTAGCTGACTACAACTTCACAGCCTGCTTCTCATCCCCAGAGTTAGCTAGTGGTGAGAGGACAGGACAAGTTACCATGACCGAGGAGGTAGACACGCAGCTATGGATGAGTCGGCTCTGGACCATTTGCTGCAAAGCAATGCGCAGATTTGTTCCTACCCTCCTAAAAAGTAAACTGGTCAGAGGGAATACCTCTACAGTGCATCAGACCATGAAGGGAATGATCATTGATAATAAAAAACAGTGACAAAAGGCTTCTTTTCCATAAATAAAATAGCAGAAGATGTTTAGGCTGTATTTGTTTACCAGGATTTGTCTTCTCAAGCTGGTACCATCTGTAAAATGCCCTTTTCTTTTGTTCACTCAGGTCCGACCCCTGCTGCAACAGCCAATGGGAGATCCGGCTCTGACTGATACCTGTAAAAAACCGAAACAAAACCAAAAAAAAAAAAAAAAAAAGAGAAAGAGAAAGAGGAAGAGAAAACTTGTTCTTTTCTTTTCAAAACATTTTAAAGTGGTTTATATACTGATAAAAGGTGTTGTCTTAGAAAGCCCAGGAACTCATAATGTTTCGATCACAGAAAAAGTGGAGTTCAAGCTTCATCCCCATCACTAACTTCTTTAACTTCTCCTGGTTGTTATTTTCAACCTTACTCAAGGTCCATCCTGGGATCGGCATAATCAATCTACAAGCAAATAGGACACAAACTGGGAAGCCAAATCTACTACTGACTTGAACTGTCCACAACTTCCCTGGCTCTTAAATTTCTTTGTGAAATGGGAACAAGTCCTTCACCCACTATTATATATAAATAATGATAGTTAGGAGATCATTATCATTCAATGCTGGAGTAAGAAGGGAGATAAACACAGAAACAGTTTATGTGATATAGATCAAATCAGCCCAGAAATGGAGCAAGCCAACTATCAGCAGCTAAACCAGCAAGAAACAAAACAGAAAGGACAGCTGTCTGTCAGCAAAGAAGGATCCAAGCTCCAGGTATCTACAGGCAAGATTAGGGACAAAAGCTTCCAGAGTTTTTAAAGCAAGACTTCTAAGAAAACAGTAAAAAGGGGAAAAAAGCCCTAGAATTTAACACAGTTCTTTGCAAAGCATGACACTGAATGAAGGATCAATGCAGAGAGGGAAAAGAAGTCATATAAGGAAAGGAACCAAATAAAGCAAGAGATTTGAAAGTGCACTATGAGATAAACTGCAGGTTCATTTAAAAATATAAAACTATATAGTTTGCTGAATAACTGAAGCAGCATTTCAGGTAGGAGGACTCCCTGTGCTCTCCACAAGGCTTTTCAGCTATCAAAAGGGGTTAACAACATCTAAACTCTCCTGAGAACTAAAGTTTAGGAGGTGCTCCAAAGTAACAATATACTGCCGAACACCACCTGTGCCACCACCTGCTTGGTGCTACTACTGAGGCAAGTAGGAGGCTGGTTTTCACAGGGAAACCCAACTACATCTCCCCTCCTGAGATGCATCAAGGTTGTATAAGATCTCATAATCATATTGAACTCATGAAAAACAACCCCCTGTAGTTTTACTGTTTCTATACGGGGGGGTTTACTATGCTTTTTTTTTTTTTTACACTGAACACTGAAGCTAGTTAACTTTAGAATGATTAAATATTACTCTCAGGAATCATATTCAGGAGGATTTACTCCAACTAGATTTTTAAAATCATGGCGTTTATGCTCATAACTGTTCTTCCTTATAAAGAATCCCAGAGCCTAGGAAGTTTTAACTGTCCTGGGGCAAAGGGATAGGTGTGTTTTGAGTACAGAAGCTTACTGCTATTCAACAGAGCTCTGCCCATAAAACATACCCTGCTTTGGTTTTGTTTCCCATACATCTATTGATCTTCTTTCTTAAAGCCCGTTCCCAGAGACTGCCTTTGCCCCACAACCGGAAGAGTTCCAAAACAGCCAGGACAGTCAGGAGTTAACTATCCCCAGGACCCATACTGGAATATATAATTGCGTTTATGCTACTAAGGAAGTGGAATTATTCAACCAAAACGCAAACCTTAGTGGATTCTGCCAATTTAAACCAAGGAACTGTGGAAGCACACAAGCTAATACTAAAAGAAGTCAATGTAAGTTGAGAAAACTCTCCAGCCCAAAACAAGGCTTCAGTCCAATTGAAATCATGCAATCTAGATGCCTGACTGTCAATGAAAAGACCAAGTTTTGAAAATTTGCAGCTTCCAATCTACTATTACGATGTATAAAAGCGATTTCTTTAACACAGTGCTGTGGGACACAAACGTTTGTGTGTCACTGCTTTTGGCTGCATGGCTCCTATTAATCAATGGGTAACAGCACCATTAATTTACTTGTTTACTACAGTCCACTTACACTTATTGCAGTGAATTAGTGTTTGTTGAGTGTTTGGATAACGACGTAAGATATAAATGCAAAGCATTATTTGATAAAAATTATAAACAGAGATTAAGTATCTTCAACAAGAGTCGCATAGTGGAAAATCCAAATTCTGCTCAAGAGGCTGCCTGACACTGCCGTGAAGTGGTACAGATGTTAGCCACTTCAGACAATGTGCTTGAGACAAAGCAGAGAGGCAGGAGCCAAAAGATTCAAGCTGTGTATTGCCATGTCCACATTTGACTCATTGCAAGTCCCCACAGTTTATAAAGTCGCTTCTGCAAAACGGAGCTTTGTAAAGGACACAGAGATGTACAGATTCAACGAACACACTATAAATTCTCAGCACATTATCATTTGACTACGGTATCTCATGAATAGCACTGCAGTCCATAACATTTTTTGCATTAGCAAAAAGCCCACAGCCCATTCTGCTCTTTAGCCAGCAAAGTTGTATAGCAACCCAGCTAACGTGGCAGGTGTGGCTTAGGCAGCTGATCTTGCTTTTGGCCAAAGGAATATAGCAGATGACCTCTAGAAGACCCTTTATGTCCCATTTCCTATCATTCTTTTCTGCTTTTCATTACCTTCTCTCCTTGTTTCTGAGATCTGTGGTAAGAACTGAGCTTCTTAAAGGTTTCCTCTATCTATACCTCTCCTCCTCTTTTTGTTTTTAGGATATAAAATAGCTTTCATCTGCATATCAACTGCATTTAGAGGCTCCAAACCTGTATACGCCAACAGCCTGACCGATTCAAGGTCACAGGCAAAGTCAGCAGCAGCAGAACTGATCCAAGATCTCCTAGATCCCAGCACAGTGTCTTAATCACAAACCCATCCTTCACTCCTTTCAATTAAAAAAACCCCAAATTGTCACATCAGAGTTTCTTGCATCTCAAGTGGGGTTTATACAGTTGACTCATAGGGACAATGACTAGTACCACCACCAGTACCATCCTGTCACATTGTCTGTAATCACACTACTTTAGGAAATTGCACTGGCAGGAAAAAAGAAATCATCCTGCTGCCAGAAACAGATTAATGAAATAAGTTCTCCAGAGTACTGAAAATCCAGCTGTCTTGAGGAAATTCACTCACAAACTGAATCATGGACCTCAAGGAAGACTGCCATCCTCTGGGCTCAGCATCAACAGGGACATGAACACATCGTAATGAGCACAACTAGTTTTCGAACAGAAAATACTGAAGAAAGAAATCACAAAGGATTACAGCAATTCAAATGTTGACTTCTTGTGTCACACGTCACTCCTCCCCATAGCAGGTTACAATTCATAATTGTAACCATATGGAGATGACAATGCATTCATGCTCTTCTGGCCAGCTCCACTCTCTCCTACATAAATTATTTGGGGAAAATTTTCCCCTTCAAATACATAAAAGAAATGACAAAATGCATCATAAGAGAAGGCAACTGGTATCTGCAGTACAAATCTGCTCAGAACCCTCAAAACTGCTATTCATCAAGTCTTCGGTAACTGGTTTTCACCTTCACAGATAGCTTTGTTCAGTGACTCTACTTTGCATTTCTTTAATGTTTCTTTCAGGAGAGATTTTTAGAAGCACCTGGAATACGTCAGATTTGGAGAAGAAAGTAACTGACTGTGTTTTAATTCTTCAGTTTGTAAGCAAAGTCCTAGATTCATATAATACGTGCTTGCAAAGGACATCTATCAATTTAGGAGATTAGCAAAGCTTGTTTACAGAAAACCTGCAAAGATCAAAATCACAGAAAAACAAATCTTTCCCTGTGTTGTCATGAGTATTAAAAAAAAAAGGAAGATGTTTTTCAAAATCTAGTTTCTCACCATTTCAGACAATCAGTAATCCAGTAACTTTCTGAATTCTCTTCACAATGGAAATAGTTAAGTTTCACTTTGCATTTGCTCAGCATCCCTGCGTGCAGGTTTGAAAACTTAAGGGATTTTATTTATGTTACAGCAGGGCTTCATGGCTGCCCTCCACCGTGCCAGATGCTGTGTGTGTTCAGCATAATATAAACTAAGTCCTGAAGATCTCCTATCAATTAAGACCGAGAGAGTAGGACAAGGCTGAATTGTACAAACAGAATAATTGGGAAGGTTAGCAGAACTGCACACTGGAAAGCTCTATTTTTTATGTATTTTTTTAAAAAAATGACCTCTGCATTTTATTGTTGTTGCCTTTTTTTTTTAAAAAATGGTGGGTTAGCTTTTATGGTTCTAGCTTAAGAACTGAGAAATCTGAATTCAAATTCCTGCTGTGCCCCTGACTGCTTCCACTGTGACCTCAGGAAAGTACGGGGGTTTTGTTCCTTCCCTCCCTATGTGTAAAAAATGGAACAGGTAATATTTCCAAACCTCGCAGAGGCATCATCAATCAAAGCATTCAGCCCATGTACACTCCTCCCTCTCTCCTTTACTGTAGTACATAAGACAGACATTTGTTTCTGAAAACATTTCCCCTGCCCTCCATCTAGATTTGGAAGCTAAGAGAGAGCATCTCTTCATAAGCTGGCATTTCTCTCTTCATCCTTTGCCTTCTGACCATAACTTACTTGGTACTCAGATACAATTCGGGTGGCAATTAAAGCAAATTGCAGCACATGACTTCAAATTACTGTTGATAAAAATTTGGCATTCCACCTGCCACATGTAGGGCTAAATACCTACCCTCGAGTAAGCTGCAGCTATGTTAAAAGGAGCTTCAAATAACAAGATAGGAAATTCAGCAGGAACTATTATTAGCTCCTGTTTATACTGTCATTTTTCTTATCAGTAGGAGATTATTTATACAGAGCCCAACCCAAGTGCTTCTTGTTTATCTTATTACAGACACCATTAAAAAAGTTTCTATAAAAAGCAGCTCCTGTATTTAGGACCAGCACTAATAAGTGTTATGCTAGGTTTTTGCTTCTTATCAATCATTCCTTTATTTTCAAGTCACTGTTTAATACTCTCTTACTATTTTCCAGTCTGCCCTCTTCTCTCAGTACACAAGGCAGCCCCGTAGAATGTCTTCCAGGTTTAATTTTCCCTGTCAGATTCATTATCTAAATGACTTTTAAAGTTTCTGGTAATTTTCTAAAGACTAAGAGAGCCTAAAAATTGTTCTACTGCAACAGCTGACTTTAACCTTCAGCTCCATGTTCCTCTCCATCATGTCCCATCCCCTTGTGCTGCAGCATAGGAAAGACAAAAGGAAAAGCCATTTACTGTTGCAGAGTCTGTAGATACAAGGCTGCTCAGTGTGCTTTGCAGGATCCTGGCTGATGTAGAAATGTGTATTCTGTAAGTGCATTGCAGTATTAGAATTAAGATGAGAAAAAGGACGAAGGTATTTCAGAACGAAACCCTAAGCAGCTTGAAGAATTAGCGAAATAAGGTAAAAATGGAAGTTTCAAGGAGCAGAAGTTGCAATAGAGGTTCCTGCACCAAAGACAGAACACGACAAGGTACAGAATGGGGACAAATATGGGGAAACATGACGCTCTCTGATGAGCTAGTCCAAGACCTGCAATTTGAAGACATGCAAATACATTGGTTTAGCTAAAGTTCATTGCTTGTATGTCCAGTTTGGCCAACTTCAAAGCCAGCCATAATTAAGAAAAGGGAGCAAAGTTTTAGGTTCCTAGCTAAAGGTCTGTTCAGATACACTTTCCCCTCTCCATGCCATTCTTCCCTCCTGTTACACACACAATTTTTTAGAGTAGCAAATACATTGGTAGAGATTGAAAGGAGAAAGTTGACAGCATGGGTAGCCAAGCCAAACAACTCTCCTTCTGGACAGCGCCAGCCATAAATTTTTCATTTCATTTCTTTCTTGCCTCCCTTCCCAGGGCAGAAGAGATGAATGCTGAAAGCCGAGGCCACTCTATTCTGCATTTATTTCAAGTTCTAAACAAACGACTTCCAGCTGATGCAGGGTGGTAGCCAGTGGTTGGGCAAGTCAAATATGCCCAACATCTGCAGTGCAGCCTCCAGAAACAGCTCGCAATGTCTGTATTACAACAAACGGCGATGGAGGCTGTAAGCACACCAGCCTCTGTGGGCTGCTGATCCGTTCTTGCAGAATTACCCCCTTTCACAGCCTCTTTGTTGGCCGGAACAGGGTTGTACCTCGATGTGCAAAATAATAAAGGGGGCCCTGAGACATGGATCGCTGGGGGCTGAACAGTATTCTGAAAAGGTATCGTTTCACTCTCATGGTCCGCCCCTACGCCATCTGCTACGGACCACTCTTTGGATTTTATTTATCTATTTTTCCTCTTGTTTACTGAATGATTTACAGAACAGCTTTACCACTAAGTCTGTAAATACTGAGATGATACCATTTGGGTTCATATATCCTGCAAAGCATGACCTCTGTCTATATAAACTGTGTTTTTAATGAACCAGAAGTGGTTTCCAGGCCTTCCTTGGGAGCCTGTTTCACAGCTGAACGGGACGGGATGTTGGATACATCTGAAGAATACACAAGTCAACCAGCACTCATCAGGCCTAAGACAACTCTGAAGTGAGAGCCCTGGGACACATGCTCTCTGCTCCAGGTCTCTGTCCCGAGCTATTTTCAGTCACTCTTCACTGCACTGTGCTTTTGAAAGGAAGCTGATGTTTCTCCTGGTAGTGCTATGCACACTCTTCAGTCTGATCCCTTCAAACATCTCTTTGAGATTTACTATTTCTTTCTGATAAGCCATAACTATGTACTTAATAGTGGCACATAAGTACTACGCATCTGCTCACACAAGGCTATGGGCTATATTTAAAATGAATCGGCTCCCGTAGACCTTCCCACCAAGCATATGGAGGATAACACAGTTCAACTGCAAAGGGTAGTGGGAGGAAGAGACTGGTGCGTCACAGCGTAGCACAAGCCCTGCAGCTCTCTCTGCTTGAGAAACTGCATCGTGTGTAAAATACCACTTTGTTTTCTTATTTGAAAGGTCCACAGAAACACTGTCGGGTCAGCTGCAAAAGGACGTGGCCATTTAACCTTTAGATCTACCTGGTTTCCCATTGATTTGACTTGAAAACAAGATATTATCACAGTGTCTGTCATTAGTTCAGTCTTCATACGGTCCCACTGACAGGCTAGAAAGAGACATCTAGTAGTATTTTCTCTGATCACTCTGGATACCCCCCCGCCCCCGCGTTACAAAGTAGGGTTGAGTGGGATGGGTGTGAAACTTACTCAACCATATGAAGTGGATGGTGTCGTTTACTCACAGGAGGAATAACGTGGCAAACCATGAAAGCCCCCAAAGGCTAAATGCCAACTTAATGACTTCAACAACTGAAATACAGGAGAGTAGGCTGAGGATGGAGGGAGCAAAGTGATCAGGTGTGAAGAGACTGGTCTTGACTCTGCTACAGTCTGCCTGCTGGGGTACTAAGACATGCACCGAGACACCTGGCTAATTATAATTAGATCAGTTCCTTTTACTGATACAGACTCTGTCTTAGATTTGGTGTGGTGATTCTGATTCAATGGCCCTGCATGCAGTAGTCCCACTAACAAAAAAATAAAAAGATGGCTTGTTTTGGAAAGACTTTTTCTGCAACTTCTTCCTCTTTGCATTACTTCTGAAGGGGAAACTACTTTGACTTGCTGGTAGGCACAAAGGGTGTTACACAGAGTTTAATTCAGAGATGGGTTATTACAGGACTATATTCAGGCAAGGACTCCACAAAAGTAGGGGAATGACAAAACCAACGTACCAAAACCTCAGAGTTCAGGTACAATTTAAGCAACTAGACTTAGTGTTTAAGTTTTGAAGTACTAGTGCTAACATCTGATAAGGCTAATAACAGTCCTAGAATTATACAAAGTGTTAATCTGATGATTTTACAGATGAAATTGAAACCAGGAAAGGACAAGTAATTTTTCCCAAGATCACAGAGAAGAGTTGGAGACATGGAAGGAAATCCTGGCTCCATGGCTCAAACGCCCGTTTCTGCCTGCCTACCTCAACTGCTAGCATGTCTGCAAACCCAGATCTCCCAGACAGATGGGTTCTTATGACATTTCAAATACTGGAAATATCATAAAAGAACAACTTCCCTCCTGCTGGTTTGGCATTCCTAGTCACCAAGGAACCTTAAAAACAATCTATTTCAAGAGCTTTATTCAAGCTTGGGCTTAAAAATGAATAAATGTTATAGGCATAACGTGGGATTGAGCTATCTGTATTTTATCACCAAGTTTTCATCCTAAATATGCTACCAGCTATGTTGTTCCGAACAAGCACTGTGAGCCTAGGAGAACACGACCCCACCCCATGGAGGAGCAGTTAAGACTTCGTTACTCTTTGCGTAAAGCTCTGGAAACACACCCAAGGAAGAGGTGGTAGCACTGCAGTCTGTTCACTTGGCCTGAATGTGAGAGAGAGAAGGTCCAGGGCAGAGGAGAAACAGAGAACTGCTTCTCCTTCTAGGTGAAATCTGAGCGAATATGGTCATCCTCTCAACCTCACATCTGATTTTTTCATTAATCGTCACTCGAAGGCAAGCGACTGAAAAACTTCAAACTATCATAATCTGACTCCTGGATGCAGTGATACCAGCTATAGCTCTGTCTCCTGACTTTTCATATACATTCTATAATATAGATACATATTATATCCCTCTCTCTCTCCATACATAGAGATGCAGATACACATCTATTTCTCACACTCAACAAACAATTTAAGAATTAAGGAAAACCATTTTCATTTTAAGATAAGAACTTCAGGCTTATTATAAAGCTGTAAAATAAAATCTGCTTGCACAAGCCACAAAAAAAAAAAAAAAAAAAAAAAGTGATTCACTGGGGAAGTGCCATGATGTGCAGGACAATGGGTCTTAAATCAAAGGCATACATTATCATGACTAAGCTGACAGATCTGCACTGCAATGCAGAAAGCCAAGCAATATTCCAACATCTGCACTGTGCACAGATAGGCAGTTAGACACAGTTCACCAACATGAAGAAAGGACTCCCCGAGCTCTTACCTGTTACCTGTGCAACAACTGCTTGGGAAATTCTCCGATTGGCTAGGAAGGCTTTGATTTCCTCCTTTATCACACTGCTGTCCCTCCTACCAAAACAAACAAAAAAGAACACACAAAAAGACGGACAGACCAAAGCGCACTTTGAAGATGCAAAATGGCTTTATTTCCTTTATTTAAGGGACAAGGAGTGGGGAAGGCAGGCATGAAAACAGTCAAAGTGCCTCACCGGTGGACACTTCTTTTAACAAGTGTCACGTTTGATCAAAGTACCCTAGCAGGAAAATGGATGACTCGTGTCCTATATAATTCATATTAGGTGCAGCACTGCCATATGGAACGTACAAAGTTTCATTACACAGGGATGAATAAATCTCTCATACCAGCATAAAAACCTCAGTCATAAAAATGAGGCACAAAAATAAAAAATAAAGGATAGCAGGGTCTGCATGGTTAGCTACACAAATGAATACACATACACAAACCTTCTCCAACTTTTCAGAGAAAAGACCCAAAGGAGAAGAGATTTTGCAACCTCTATCCCCCCCACCCCTATTTCCTTAGTCCACAGCTTGCATTGAATGAACAACTGCCAGTTATTTAAAGCCTTGGTATGATTCTTACAAAGCATGGAAAGATAGTTCAGAAGGGACTAAAACTGTGCTAAAGAGTAAGTAATTTGGAGGTTACACAGGGACTGGGATATGCAGTAAATTTCAATTGCAATAAACAACTTTTCCCTCCTCTTCCTCCCTCCCCTCCTGAGAAGGGCAGACAGTTAAAGCCAGGCTTTATTAGGCTTCATTATTTGGTAATCTCACTTCCCCTTCTCCTCTCCTGCCCCAGCAGCATTCAAGGCAGATTCAAGCTTGCAAATGTAAAATAAATGCTATGTTGTGGGTTCTTTTTTATTTCTATACCCAATACTCATCTTCCCATATGCCTGCAAATGAAAGCAGTTTCAGTTTAAATAAGCACTAAAAGCATTACCTGAGACTTACTGCATAGGAACCCAAAACTCAAAGGAATGATTAAACTTCAGCAATGGGAACTCCTGCATACTGCCACATTCACCACCTTCCTGCGTTTTTCCATTCTCCTGCAGCCAACAGTGAGGTTGGTTGGCTTTTCTTACTGCTCATCTCTGATCCTCTCCCCCAAAAGCCACACCTTTACCCTTAATCTCCAAACTACTTCAAATATATTTTCATCCTGGAGCTTATGGACCCTAGTTCTCTCATAGGTACTTCATAAAAGTTGCAATTTTGGGGGCGGGGGGGGGGAACAAAGACACTCCAACATTACAACCAAAATTGCTTTGAGACATTTGGCCTTTCCTCTTATTTCTTTTTGTTGTCAAGCCCACTGACTCTGACTTTCGTCCTCAGTGGCATAATCCCCTCCTTTCATCTTTGCCATAATGCTGAAAAGGAAGCCCCTAAAAGTAAAGGAAGGTCAGTCTGGAAAAAAAACCCAACAAACCCAACTGGGTCTCACTGAAGACTTCTGCTTTATTATTTGGTTTTTCCTACGCCAGTCTGCAGACTGTGCAAATCCCAAAGAGAGTCAGCCCCTGCCACAAACTATAAACAGATCACCTATATGCGCTGCAGATCCCAGTGGAAAGCATTAACCAGGCAGATTCCCTACTCCCCCTGTCTATGGAAGAAAATACAACTGGCATGAAGTAGTGGAGGAGGAGACGTGTATTGACAGTCAGAAGTCTTCGGAGTAAGAGCAGGGTGGAAAATTAGCAAGCTAACATCAGGTTCAATTTTTGGTACAGCATGGGAAAAAGTGTTTCAACAGTAAAACAGACTGTGGGATACCCACACAAGGCCAGGGGTTGTCTACACAAGACTGAGATGCAGGAGGAGAGGTATTGAGGTAGCGACCATTAGGGAACTAGCCGGGGAATAGCTGTCTAACTCAGTTCCTGCTTTCTTGGTAATACTTATCACTGCTACAACACTCCTCCAACATGCAGATTTCTTCCAAAGGATTTCTCACTCTGACTTTCCAAACATTTTACAAAGACTTCTACTAACCTCATCAGTTCCTCCACTTTGTCATCAATGTCCAAGTCCTCTTCAGAAGCTTCAAAACTGTATGACCTTTGAGCCAAGCTGTTTGCAAGCGGGTAGCGGGTAGGTGACATCTTCCCGTTGAATGCAGACAACCTCTCGTTACTCTCCCTCCCGTTCTGGTTAGTAGTGCAAGGCTGTGGGGAGGTGTCATAACTGTTGCTCGGTGATGGGGACATCCCAGAATGCTGGGTCTGTGTTGAAGCTGTGGCTGTAGAGGAAGATGCTGGGACATTGTTGGTACTGTTGCTGTAGGAACCGCCTCCATAGCTAGACCTTCTTCCAAATTTGTCACTATGCTCTTGATCAAGACGATCCAAGGTTTCCAGAGCGTGGAGGATTTCATGTCTGGTCATTCCTGTACGTCTCAGGCGCTGAAGCAGGTCTATCTGCTCTATGGTAAATCTTGGTTCGTCTGTGTAGTGAGACATGGTTTCCAGCAGACTAAAAACAAGGTAAAATGTAAAAGCAAATACTTCAGTTCAACAGTTCTCTGCGGTACGTGGAAAGTAGCTTACATGCAGGAAAGATCAATTCTGGCCCAAAACTTTTAAGTCTCACATGTGACAGAGTTGGCAGCCCAACAGTCCACCTCCAAACAAGCTCAGCAGGCAACCTCCCATGAATGCTAGTCTCACTATGTAGAAGAAGGGCTTCTTTTCTTTGAAGTGCTCAAATAGCATTTCTCTCTTCCACTAACATTCCCTACACCTTCTACAATAAACCTGCAGTTAGTACCCTTTTGCTTTTGATAAACCGCCGCTACAGAGAGACAGCGGTTGCTCAGTAATTAAGGCTGCCACTTCATTTCAGTGAAATTTTTGCCCATTTGCCCATATCTACCACCCAGAAATCCCAGCTCCAAAACTGTTAGGTCGAGGTCAGAGGTTGAGTTTTTCTGGAGAAGTTTTAACCAGTTATGACATGAGATTTATGAGTCTCAACTCTTTCGAATCTTAAGTACAAAGAGTTCAAGTTTTCCCAACTTTTTGTTGCTACCTTGAAAAAAAGAAGATAAAAAACACACCTAGCGGAAATTCTAGTGGCCTGTGGGACCAAAGTTGATTTGACTGAAGTCCCATTTCTGAAGTTAGTAACTTTTGAACCTGGAATGTTGTCACAGATCGCCTGCCCTAACAAGGAAAGTGCAGCACATCCAATTACTACTGAGCTTTCATTTAAAGAAATAAGTCTACAGCCTTTTCCCCTCCAAAGGCAGGCTTCTCATGTAACTCAGTCATGATGGTGGCTCATCAAAAGCATTTTTAACTCCTAAACTTCCCAAGGCGCCAGAACAATGAACATGTATTTGCTGCAAAGCCCAGAAATGGAACTGAAAAATCACAATATTCTCCCTTAATCTCTTTTTCTTCCTAAGTCTCCTCACTACAGATCCAAATGGCATACAAATTACAAGATCACCTCCTTCAGAACTCAAGATCTTGAGAAGAAGGGTTGGCAGATGGAGGGCAGACAGAACTTGGCAAAGAGATCAAGGCATTTTCCATCCTTCTGGTGAATCTTCTCACGAGTCAAGAGTTTATTACAATTCCTGCAGGAGAGCAGGGTGAAGAGATCACTCAAACTCCAGGAGACGTGACAGAGCTAATGTACAATCCCTACAAGCGAGAGCAGACAAATAGCAGCCTCAGGAAAGTCAAGTAAGAATTCCAAGGACCGTACGAAAACAAAAAGAGGGATGATGGCTGTCATGATTATGCTAGACCTTCCAGGGACAGGACTGCCTATCTCTCTCCACAAATTTTGAAGATCACTCATTTCCATTTCTGCACTAGCACAGAGAAGTCCCCAATAGGAGCCACAGAGTGACAGAACTTTTTCAATTGCTGTATTTAGTCTTTTTTCAGATACATGCATCACAGTAAACCAAGCCCATAGGTTTTGCGGGTGTAGCAAGGGAATCTCTTCAGGGAAGTAAAATCTCACACCACAGACCTGACCAGGCAATAGGAACAGGTCTGTCCTTGACACAGAAGGTATAACCATGTCAATTCTAGCAAATTACATACTGCCCAGGGAAGTGGCACCGTAGTATCTACACACGGTTGTCTGCAGCATTATTAAATCGCTGTAATTGTCTTTGGCATGGTCTTGGTCCAGCACAACCAGTGCACTCCTGATCAATTCACAGGTTTTTTTCAAGATTTTGCATGGAGCAGAAACCACAAACGCTCTGTTTGGATGCAGCCACTTGCCTCAAGGCTAAGAGTGTCTGGTAGTATGGATGTGGTCAAGTGGTCTTGGGGCTGAAGGACAGCACCAAGAACTGGCTCACTTAGCAGAGCTGTAGCTAGAATGTAGCTGTGCAAACACGGTTCTACATTTGCAGCCTGGAAAATACAGAAATGAGAAGAAGCTCTATCTTTGGTCTCATAAAGCAACTATCAAACCCCTTTCATTGTTTCATCAACCTGTACGTGGGAGAAAGAAGCAGGAGGACAATGCAAGGGGACGACTCCCATCCAAGAAAATGACTATGTGAGAAGACAGAGGGACTACAGCCATCTAAGTGCTTCAGTCCAACAGGAATGTGCTGTCCTTTGGACAATTGATTACTGAAAACGTACGAGCCATTTTAAATTTTAAAAGACAAGCACACAGATTATTCTACTAAAAGGAGGGCACAGCAGCCAATGCAGCAGTAGACTAGCAACTGACTGGAATTGTAACAACTAAAATTTGGAGGTCGTATCTCAGACTGAGACGTTCAGAGCTTGACAAGGAGCATTTGGAAGCAGACACTGTGTTCTAGGTTTGGCCTCTGCGTTGGGGGAGGTAGGGCTGCTCAGTCCTTTTCTCCAAGCTTTGTGAGAAGAGAGGTGTCACGCTGACTTACTGACTCACATCACAAACTCCTGTACAGCCTGCAAGCCCCCCCCATCAGCTCCGAGCAGCACGGTTTTCAAATAGAAAATCTCTTCTTAAACATCTGGCCTTGAGATGGTTTTCACTAGATACGTCAGCTCGCCTTTCCTTAGAGATATAGCCATTTTTGTCATTTCTTACCTGTATTTCTCATGTCACCATTTCCTGGATCATTCATCTGTCAACACCAAGTGTCATGTGCTCAAGTACTTGTCAAACTGGAGGATTTAATGAACCAGAACCTCCACCCAGAATGCCTCGACTCAAAAATCCTACCTTACTGACTCTTCAATGTTTAATACCAAAACATACTTTAGATTATCTAGTTTAATCTCCAGTTTGTCACAGACCTAGAGAGCCAAAACTTTTGTCCTTCTAGCCCTGTGAACTGAAAAACTCGCATCTCACCAAAGCATGACTTTCCAGATGGCTTCAGAAATGTCAAACACCACAGAACTTACCATTTCCTGCAGCAGTTTGTTGCCACGGCCAGTCATTTGCTTTAGAACTTGGGTGTGATCCCTAATATGCCTAAAATGCCAGGGCTGAGCTTCCAGATCTGGGTTCTCAGGCCAAATTAATATCCTTTAGTGAATTACACATAATCCTTTAGTGAATCCTAAGTATCCTTTAGTGAATTACTACTGAATTACACATAATGAACTCCAGTGTTCTTATATGCAATAGAAATGGTTGACCTTCTGTCTGTCGTACGCGGCTGCATGTGGGAAAGGGATCTGGCCTCCAATTTGTCCCGCTTTGATGCGGCGGGGATCCGCTGGGCACGTGCGGACATTTCAGTCGCACAGGGACACAAGGGCTGCTGGACAAGGCCATCCTCTGCTGTACGAATAAGAGATTCAATGACTTCCCACTTGTGTTCTACAGAGTCCTGTTAATCTGTGGACTGCTTCTAAAGGGCTTGCAGAAAGTGATCTAAGAGCAGCAAACCTACTGTCAAATTAAGTCCATTATACTATGTTTAACACAATCACTAGAAAAATGTTAGCAATTTAAAAAAAAAAACCCACCAAAAACCCAAAACCCAAAACCAAAATCAATGATCTGTCTGTCCATGCAAAGTATTCTTTTAGCCCTCCAACCCGTTTAGACAACTTCTGTATAATTTTTCAACACTTAAAAAGATAAGAGCACAAAATCAGCTACAGTATCTCACTGCTGGTCTCACTAATGTCATATAGAGATGTAAAAACTGCCTTGCTTATACTTACATACACACCATATATTGCATCTGACATACTTCTTATGGGTCGTCTTGATTTGGAACTCCTACTCACATTTTCATGTGCTTTTCTACACAACCATGAGATCTAGAAACAATGCTTCTGAGTGAGTTTTATGTCTTGAAAACAACTGCAGGAACTGGGAATTTTCCATTAAAAACCCAAAACAAATATTGCAAAACGTGGTATTATTGAACATGTTCCAACATTTCCAACTATCTATTGCTTTTTAATGAATAACTACAGTAACATTATTCAGAACTGTTATTCTAGCAGAGGTTCAGTTATTTTCCCTTTTTAAAAATTTTTAATAAACTTACCCTGTTTAAAGATCAATTTAAAAAGCAGTTAAGTAAATCTGCCATTTTAAAATCATCATAATTTCATTCACCTCATTAATTAATGGATATTCTCCACTACTTCACCCCCCCATATTGCTATAAGAGCCTCTTAATCTCCTGAACTCCTCTGGCTAGCTATAATTCAGTTTGCTCCCCCCCCCCTTTTTTTTTTCCTTGTGAAATACAATCAACTGCAAAAGTAACAAGAAGTAAAATAAGATAGACACAAGCAGAATGATTAGGGGTGTGCAGGAGAGGGGAAAAAAAAAGAAAAAGATAGCAAATACTTTTCCTGAGAACAAAGACCGTGGACTGACTGCTTTGCTGTAGTCAAACTTTGGCAAACTTTGCTGCCAGTGTAGCAAAATATTCTCAACACTAGCAGATCTTAGCTTATCATCACGTTTTGTCTTCTGATCAGTTAGCAAAGTTACAACGGCTGTCAGATTTCCTTGGGGAGTTATCTGAAGAAAAGAGCCTACCAAGGCAGAATCGCCATGCATTCTTCTCCCTGAAATTTTGAAGGCAAGACCTCTGCAAAGTACTAATTAAGCTCAAAGCTAAAATTGACCAATTTTTAACAACCAAATCTGGCCCTTAAAATGAATCAAGTTTATTTAGCTCCTGATAGAAAAAAAGGTAGCTTGCATTATCAAACTTACTGACATTTCTCACATTAAGTCGGCAGTCACACCCCACGTAAGATGGGCCAGTTCCACTTACTGCCTCTTGGTATCTAGAAAGCATTAAAACTTCATGTTTATCTTTCATGGCTCATCCAAAAGGAACCTGAGGTGCTGATCTTGAGTGGGGGTACGTGGCAGACACAGAGGTGTTCTCTTCCTTTATCTTCCTGCATCTCATAGAGAAAAGGAAGGAAAAATGCAGCAAGGTTTTCTCGCCTACTATCATAGCCCAAGCCCACAGAGATACAAGAATAATTTACCTGATGCTAACTTTCTAGGTGATGGAAAACAGCAGAATAATCCCATAAAAACAGCTACGAGCTAAGCCCATGTCCAGTTGAACTTGCTGAAGTTCAAAGCAATTCAATTACCCATTTGGGAATAAGGGCAGACACCAGCCTTAACACTTCTAACACTTGAGAAAATGGCTCTGGACTCTTTAATGATCACAAGAAATCATTTTTTCCACTCTTCTACTCACTGTACATGAGTAGGAAGTATTCTAGCATCACTGAAGAGATCCTCTTCTGCAGAGATCCTTCTCCAAATTTCCATTAAAATTCACTGCTTTATCTAATAAGCTCTGCAAAGCTCAAGACTTACAAAACCAGTTGCGCTTTTTGATATAAGACCTATATTTGATATAATCTGCATAATATGGATGTGGGCTAGAGCCAAAGTGTTCAGAGCAGGATCTTAGGTCTGGTAATTGGTTTAAGAACGATTCTGATAAAGTCACATCAACTGTGGCAAACAGGATGAGGAGAGATGCCAACTTCTACCGTTCTTTGACATACAGCTAGTCCAGGGTAGGACCCTAACAGCACTGCGCTCTCCTGTTAACAGCATCTCCAGAATTTGTAATCTTATCTTTTATAGCACCATCATTTTTTGTTAATGTAACATCCACTTTCTTGGTGTCATTGAACGCAATCTTTCCCTTTAAATGGAAGGCCAAAATCACAAGGTAAAGTTGTGGCTTTTCAGCTGAAGTAGGTTACCCCAAAGTATAGAGCAAAAAAATTACTTTCTACAACTAGTTAACTAGACAAGTGTTTTAACTACAGTCTTTCTCACAGCTTGAACTCCTTAGCTTGCCAGGTTTTTTCCCTGTGTATGTGGGCATATAGTGCTAGTGAGAACTGCTAGCTGAACAACTGTGGAGATGGATGTCCGCCAGCTATTAAAAACGTATAGGAGAGAACACAGCTGCGCTGCCTTCGCGTGCCCAGTCCCCAGACCACGCACTGGTGGAAGGACCCTTGCTCGCTCTGACTGGGCTGCTGTGTTTCCCTTCTACGTGAGGTCTCACGTAGACAGCAAGCAAAAATGGATATTAAGGATGGCATTGCTATTTCCAAAGGCAATATAATTTGCTTATCAACCGGCCTGATATTCAACAACGCGATTCACAAGAACTACCGTTCTGGATGCTTTCTGGCGGAACCAGTGATTACACAGAAACTCCACTTCCAGTTGCCCAGTCTGTTAATTTTTTTAACTATGCTTTATATTATGCAAGCTTGTTTCTCCCTCCATATATTTTTATGAGATCCAAGGACCCAAGCAAAGTTTCATTCACTCCTCCAGCCTTTCCTCCATCTCACCCACCGTTACCCATCCCAAAGGATGCAGCTGGTTCTTACAAGATGCTCAAGAGAGGAACTTTCCTTCTGAGCTATAGCTGTTCCGCAAACAGAGCGGGTGACGTATATCACGAAGCGAACGGTGCACACCATGCAGACGCAGTCAGAGGCAAAGACTGTGACCCATCAAGTGCAGCTCTAAGGAACTGCTGGAACAAAACTGGGACATTTAGGGCATAACACTATCTAGTTTTCTCAAATTCAAGCTTTGGCCTTTTCTGTTCTTACTGAACAAGTGCATCTCCTTTTATTCACAGCCAATTTAAATATTTCAGAAACGCCCAAAGCTTTGCACCACATTAAGCAAAGCTGCCTTCAAAACAGTAGTCGATGCTATGAATTCTGGGGCGCAACAGAGGATTAAGGATCTGACTCATCTGAGCCAACACTTAATGCTCATCAGTTGCAACTCCAGTATTTTCAGTGGAGTTGTACCAGTTTCCAAGAGAGAGAGAGAAGGAAAAAAAAAAAAAAAAAATCAGGCCTCAAGTGCTCATCATGTCAACGAACACAGAGCCATCCTTATCCATACGTTAGCATAATTATCTCCTGCAGTTGCATCTCTTAGTTGTGATTTTCAAAGAGGACTCTACTCCCATTCATCCTGATTCACAAACAAAATGTAACGCTTGTAATGACTGCTCTCATCCCAGGGAAACGAAAGCCTCACATTGCGGCAAGGAGTGAAATCAGACTACAAGCTGATCTATCGAGGTTAAACGTCACCGGTTCTGTTTATGAATGCAAAACACTGTCTTAGGAATGCAGAACACTGCCATACGCTTTCGATCAAAATGGTGACAGTTAATAAGAGCAGCCTGAAACTTCTGAAAATAAATCCAACGTAATCAAATACTCACCGCTACACAAATTATAGAAGGCAAGCTGAGAGCAGAATATCAACATATCATTTCTTCAGGAGGCTTCAAGTTTCTCAGCTAGTTAAAGAGCCCCAAACCCAGATTCACTACTTATATATAAGCTGTTCTTCCACTCAGTCTTCTAAATTCTTCACTGCTGGTACAATATTTTTTACTGGATGCTGGCACGCTGGCAGTAAGCAAACCCTAGCACTTTTGCCACTGATTCCACTTGGGTGAGTAACTTACTCTGCTTTATAGTATCCGCTTGACATCTTTGGAAAAGAGAGAGAGAACTTGAGATCGATCTTACATGGGAAAAATATAATATAAATGCCAATTATTGTCATAATCCAAGTCTTACAAAAGGGACTGACCTCTGACTAAGCACAGGGCTGGGAGCCAGATACTTCTGAATTCTACTCAAGACACAGACTGATTCACACTGACACCTTATCTGTCTAACCCTAACCTTCCCTTCTTCTAAAATCTGGGTTTCCTACTATTGTTGCAATTCTACAGCAACAAGGCAGAATTCAAACTCTGAGGCTGGATTCAAGGGCAGAATGAGGGAGCAGAAGGACTAACAGAGAGAAAAGCTGAGGTGGCAGCTGAGTGCTGAACCAGGGCCCAAAGCCCTGTGCCAAGAGCAAAGGAGGAGCTCTTGGATTCGGGAGCCGAAGACTAAACTTTGGATAGAAGCTCTGTAACAGAATCAGGGCAGGACTTGTGCGCTTGAGTTACACTGCTAAGCAAGTCTCACCAACACACCGAAATACTGTCTTTAACCCACACGAAAAAACAAAGACATTGTGGGAATAAAACTGAGATGTGGGCCTAACCCAGACACCAGACTGGCAGGTCACATATTTGCAGCTGTCACCATTACGGGGGTAGGTATACTGCGGTCTTTTGCCTTCGCAGTTCACTCCAGAATTTGACCAATCCTTTATTAAAAAATCCAGACAGAATCTCAGAATTCTCCTCTATTAAGTCTGCTAGTTGGGAGCATCTAAATACTTGAAACACATTTTCTGTAGAATATCCCTGTGAGGCAGGGAAGTAAAACTATGCTAATTTGTGAGAGCAAGAGGTCACAGAAAGGGACTGGCCTTCAGACAAGTCAAAATGACTTGTTCAAAGTCACACAGGTGTTCTGCAAGAAGGCAGACCAAGTGCCTGGCCAAACTTTTGAGCATTTTCTCACCACACATACAGCCATCCCACAGGGTCCATCTATAGCATCAGATGTGACAAGGTGTAGGACAAGTTTCAGAAGATGCCATCACCAGGATTTCCACCACCTCTCTTCCACACGTAAAGAAAGAGACGTTCTGAAGTATTTCAGGCACCTTCGTTCTCTCTCAGGATCTATCAACAGTAGCAACAATCAAAACACTTTCTTAAAAGAGAAATTTCTTAGTTCAGAAAACTAAAATCCAAACCCAGCAAATAACTGAAACTTAGCTATCCCTAATTTTGTGATTAACTACAAAGCAAGTTTTTTTTCCCCCTACTAGAAAACAGTTTGCAAGTGTAGTTTTACCGGCACACAGTCTTAGTGAAGACAGAGATTATACTTGGAGAACAATTCAGGAATAGATAACAGTGGCTCCTTGTAGAATATAAATCATAATGGCAAAAACATGGGCTTTTGGCCACAGTTGCTTCCATATTAGAGTTTTATTTTATTTAAAAGCATTTTGAAAAGAAACATACATCCTAATTAATGCTCTTAAAGCACTAATGCTCTTAAAGCAACAAACATTTCTTTGTAGCCCAGACCTGAACTAGGGAAATTTCCTCTTACATGACACAGAGAAGAGCCAGTCTATAGTCTCAGAGCAGGTCCAAATCTGTGTCCTGCTTGGAGCAGGAGGAGAACACCTACAGATGCAAGTCCTGAGGCTGCAGATGCATGACAGAGGGTGAACCGACCTATAACCTGTTCTTCTGCCCTTCTGCATAGCTCCAGGACTTGGTGGAAATCTCCACAGACAGTCCAGTTCACTAACCCAGCAGGAGGGAAAAAAAAAAATAAAATAAAAAATCAACCAACCAACCCACCCATAGATAGTTCCTGCCTTGGTGAGCCAGCTCAATTAGCTTAGAGAGGGCTCTGACGATTGCTGTTACAGACTCAACACATGAGGACAAGCTGATTTTGCCAAAAGCAGAAGTAGGCAGAAGAGGCACACATGCAACAAGGTTTCTTTTAGGTCCCTTTCAGAGCAGCTTAGCTGCCTGTGAAATCATGGATTAACTCATCTGGTTTATCTTAAAGGAAAACTAAGGGCTCAGTCAAGACATTATCTCAGTTAAGGAAGCTTAAAATGCCAAGTGAACATTCCTACAGCCACCAGCCATTTACATGATACCTTGTTACTGAAGACAAAACGAGCAAATTAGCAGAGTCCTCTTTCACCCAAGTTTAATTAACGTGTTTCATGTCACATTTCCAGGAAGCTGGACACTTAACACAGCTCAGCCATGTGGTGACTTGCTAAGCCACAGTAACTTCACTGGCTGTTCTTCAATGTGTGCTGACTTCGGTAGCGTTCACATACTTGTTCCTTTCTTTCTGTTGTTTTTCCTAAACCATGACAAGGCTTCACTCTAGTCCTTTTTCATCTGCATTACTCACACTGATTTTCTTTCCACTCAGCAGGCTTTTACTCACTCCCAAGACAGCTCTGTCATTGCTGGCAGTCAGATTCATAAGCACCGGCCTCATAATTCAGGTAAACTTTAAGTGATGATGTTGAAACTGTCTAGTTCTATCAGAAACCATATTTTGAGAGATAGTTTGAAGCATGTAACACAAATATCAATGGTCATATCTCACTATTAACACATATTAATTAATCAATACCACTGTGAGCCTGTGAAGTACAAGTAATTACTCTCATTATATTTACAGAGAACCCAACAGAGATATACTTGCATTGGCTAGAGGACTTAGTTTCAGATAAATAACTAATTCTTGTGAGACCAGAATCAAGAGTCTTGTGTTCACACCATGCCTCAAATTCCTCTTGAGTACTGACTCTCATCCAACTGTGGATAAAAATTAGGTAGGTGAAATGGTAATTGCAGCCAGCTGCCTACTTTTCTCTTCTGACAGAGGATGTTTGCCCCTCTACTCTGCTGAGACCCCCCTGCAGTGCTGCGTCCAGCTCGGGGGTCCCCAGCACAAGAAGGACATGGAGCTGTTGGAGCCAGGCCAGAGGAGGCCACGGAGATGCTGCGAGGGCTGGAGCACCTCTGCTCTGGAGACCTCAGGCTGAGAGAGTTGGGCTGGTTCAGCCTGGAGAAGAGAAGGCTGCGGGGAGACCTTCGAGCCCCTTCCAGTCCCTGCAGGGGCTCCAGGAAAGCTGGAGAGGGGCTGGTGCCAAGGGCAGGGAGGGACAGGCCAAGGGGAATGGCCTGAAGCTGCAGGAGGGGAGATGGAGATGGGATGGGAGGCAGCAATCCTTCCCTGGGAGGGTGCTGAGGCCCTGGCCCAGGGTGCCCAGAGAAGCTGTGGCTGCCCCTGGCTCCCTGGCAGTGGTCAAGGCCAGGTTGGATGGGGCTTTGGGCAACCTGGGCTAGTGGAGGGTGTCCCTGCCCATGGCAGGGCGTTGGAACTGGATGGGCTGGGAGGTCCCTTCCCACCCAAACCAGTCTGGGAGTCTACGATTCTATGATGCCCCATGGTAGGGGTAACCAAACTACTTTAACCATGGTAGGTTTAAGAGTTAAATTTTAATCTTATTTGGTATTTAAGTTAAAACTTTTAGGTTTTCTAAAGACTCTGTTTTCTTCTTTCCCCTTCCAAACCCACAATGCCCACCTTTTTTTAAAAGATATCTACGCTTTAATCTGGAAACTTTATACCTAACTGGGTCATCTTGGCTCATTTCCCTCTAATTTAATACTCTCTAATCCGCTCCAAATAGGTTCACCCCAGCTTTCACTCAGTCAAAAATTATTCACCTATACTTATATTGCATTCTCGATGACCATATTAACTGCACACATACTGGAATAAATCGAAAAAGCTGCTACTCCTCTAGTGGCAGCTGATTAACCGGGCACATCAATGTGCCACGATGATTCCAGAAAGCAACAGAACAACATGATACCCAACTAAAACAGCAAAGGGGCAGAACATGACTGAAATCTAGCTAAAGAACAGGAAATTAAAATGATATAATGCAGAGTTTGGAAATTTATGGTAAAAGTCTGATTCAAAGTTAAAGCTGACAGACCGTCCTTGTGCTCGCACAAAGCACAGAGAAGCTCTAAGATCACTCTGCACGCTCTGAATTACCAGTACAATAAAGATGCACAGGGCAGCGTGGCCTTACCTCCAGAATTCTTTCCTGCTGTGAACTAGATCTTTACAATTTCAAGTGGTGATTTTAATACTGAAATCCAACATATTTCTAGCTAAAAGAAAGAAGATGAGGTGGCTCAGGGGACTGGTAATGAAGTAGGAAACCACTAGTTTTGAATAGAAGACAAGCCACCAGCACTAGAAAATAACTAATTAATGGTTGTATCAAGAAGTCTTTTTGAAATACATCGGTAGTTTAGTTTCCAACACAAAACCCCTGGCAGTCGTTACTTTTTGCTGCGACTCCCTCTACAGAAGCCTGCGACTGCATGCCACTTGCACTAATAATCTTCATCCCTGAAATAATCCATCTGGGAAAATACGATTGCATTCACAGGAGCCCAGTTTCTTGCTACCTGTCCCGTAGACAGGATTTCTCTTTCCAACTCAGTCTGACAGAAGGTGCAAAAGTCAAGAGGTCAAAGTATCTCAAGAAGCTGATTGCCAGTGGACAAGCTTTTGGTCGTGCCTATTAAAGAGGGATAGGGAACAGTGATATAGGATGGGCCAGTGAGAGAGATGGATGACAGCACGGAACAGGTCAAGCCTTTCCTTTCAGCCTGACAAGCTTCAAACTTTGAATTCATTTGCTTATTTACTGAAGGAATAGCATGGATAACAATTACATTGAAGATTCATGACAGAAGTCATTTAAAAGAACAAACTAATAGGCTCAAATTCAAAAATGAGATTTGGACAACTTCAATTTGTACTGGGATTCAAGGTACAGCAGTGGTTGCTTGGACCAATACATCCAATTCTAACGTTAGGTTAGGTGCCCTACCTTTCTGCCTTTGTTATCTAATACCATGTTAATGGTGTGCTCATCCCCGTTCACCAAGTCTGTAATGGTGCTAAACTCTCTTGCACAGCTCTGGTATCCCTCTCATACGTTCAGAAGATGTATGGAGATTCTCTTTTAACGTTACCTTTTTGCTGATCCAGGCTGAGTTTCTAAGAACTGCATCATTTTCCTTCTCTTTCAGTGACACAAAAGTAGAAGTAGAAATAACACATAAGCCAGACCAAGTAAGGCAGTAAATGTTTAAACGTCTAGCAAATACCAAACCACTGGAACTCCCTCCAATTTAGCCAACTGTTGATAATCACTGTAACCATTTCTCTGCTCTTTTTAGACAAATTAATAGAAAAAAACCCACCAAACAATTAATTTTTGTGGGTTTTTTTAGCTTGTACTTACACTACTGGAAAAGTTCTGAGCATACTTTACATGGGGATGGGACGTTATAAAGCCTCTTGAGGGTCTTCAATGTTATTCACCATTCTGTAAGACACAATTAAAACATACAAAACCGTTAAGAGATCTCTGTGAAAGGCAAATACATTCTGACTTCTTGTTATCCGGTGTACAATTATACAACCGCCTTACAGAGGGCAACTTTACGGCGGTTTCACCAGGCAGTAGCACCAAATCACTTCTCGTTAAAAAACCCACCAAGACAGCCCCTTCAGGATCCTTCTCAATCACCCAACCCATCCCTCTGCTACAAGGCAGTAAAATGTATACCAATCACTAAATATAACCACGGTTAAGAAAAATGCTCCCTAGAAGCACTGAATTTTCTTATATCATCTTTCAATTTTTATTTTTTAAATGGATCATTAAAGCGTCACCCTCTTTCTTTGCCTTCAGCGGGAGCTTTGACATGGTTTGCAACAAACCCATGGTCTTAAAAGTCTGGTAAATAATCTTTTACATCCAAACAGCCTATAAATTATAACAACTCAAGTTCTAAATGGATACTTTACAGATCTAAACAAGGCTGAGTATTCTGAGCTTGTGCACACCCATATGTTAAAACCTGGAAAGGTTCAATCACATTATTCTGGATAATCTGTAACTAATCCAGACCCATACATAATCACAGACATATACTTCAATGCACATGGTAGATTCCTAAGGAGAAAGTTGATGTCTGGTAATCAGTCCAGAGACAAAAATTTAAATTACAATTGATTTCTTTTGGCCACAAGTAAATTAATCTATGCAATCATTTAGCCTTATGACAGTTACCTACCCTTTTAACTCACAAAAGCTATTAAAAGGATTATTTGGCGAACATCCGCAAAGAGCTCAGAAGACAGGTACTATGTTCTGAAAAGGAATGACCTAATAGAATTTTCTTTAGCTATCACTGCTGATGTCTTTCTCCACAAACTAACATGGACTGAAAGTGCTCCAAAAGTCAAACTGTTAACCAATGGGAAAGAGAAAGGCAGGATAATATATCCAGGCAGATGCAGAAAGAACTAGAGTATTTACACTTCAGGCTATGGGCGTATGTGAGCTGGGTAGAGAACAAGTGGGTAGAGTAGTACAGGGATTTGCATGGGATGATTTACTCTGCTCCATAAAGAGACATCCGTAATATTAGCAACCAAGCCTTGTGGACAGACACATCTCAGCTCTTCTCCGTGGTTAAGAGTGATCCAGATGCCATAGCACGACTCTTCCTCGATCACAGGCTTTGAGGAAGATCTGCAGCTATTCCAGATGGAGTCCACTGGGCATACACAGACTATCGTTTACGTGGCTTTTTTCTTTTTTTCCTTCGTGAAAAAAAAATCTTAGGACCTCCGAGGGCAAAAGGCTGGGCTGAATGAGCTTTTCCAGAAGTAGCAGCAGTCAGCTCCTGGCCACCAGCTTTCCCAGGGGGTTTAATCCTGCCCCCACCCAGACGTGGCAAAGGAAAGCGCTGGGTGTTTTCAGAGAGGGAGCTGCTGAGAGCTGGCTGCTGCCATTTCCAAAACAATTCATTTGGCCCACATCTAGGTCTTGGGCTGCCTTCCTCCTCTCCAGGAAAGGAGGTCGCCAAGAGCAAGGTCACAGACAAGATGAGTGGTCCCAGCAGACCGCAGGTCACGTACTGTGGCCCGGGAGAGAAACTGCGACACCGAAGTCCAGATGGATGGAAAAGACAAAGACACAGGTGCCTCACAGTCAGCCATCCCAAACCTTTTAAAGATAGTTCTACACCAAAACACTTCTCTGTTAAAGCTCTTAACTGCATTTAAAACATTCTTCCTGAAGCAGTCACAAAAAATATGAGATCATGCTGCTGACTTATTGCCAAATTTTGAGTTAAATACAGAGAACTGGTTTGTTTTCCAAAGAGGAACAAATTACACTTAAATATATACAAACTTTCTGAAGGTCAGAGAGGCTAATGATAGAGAACTGGATTCCTCAGAGAAAGATTTGCTTCCAGGGTGAGGAGCGTGGAAGAGGCAAAGAACAAAACCCACAAAGGAAAGAAAAGATCACCTTCCATCATCGTGAAACGCAGTACTAAAACTGGAACACGAGGAGACGAGATAGAAAGCCAAAGAAAAAGGCTGCAGTAACTCAGGTACGAGATGACAAAGGCAGGACAATGATATTAGTGATACTAATGGAAGAGGGGAAAAAAAATAGTACAGACCTTAGATGTTATAAATGAAGGGCCATTAGGATCTAGACCAAATTTGGGATGTGAACAAAGGAGGAAAAAGGAACTTTTCCAAGAGACTCCAGATCTGCGAGCCCAGACAGAGGATGACAGCACATCAGCAGAAACAAACAGGCGAGAGTTCATGAGAAAATAAGAGAAATTCTCCACTTTTGCTGTATTAAAGGTTGAGGCAGCACTATTACAGTCTGAATGCGATCACAAACTGTCACAGACAGAGCCAAGCTGCCAGGCGGGTAGAGGAATCCTCAGCTCTGCCTCGGTGGCTGGACATGGGAAAGCCAACGCAGTTACACAGGAAGGAGAGGAAGCTAGTGCTTCCGATGTCTGATGCCAGAACAGAACGGCTGCACTTGAAAAGGGTTACAAATAGTCTTTGACTCAACGTTAGTCTAAAGTTCAGTGGCACAGAAATACCTTCCCTGCCCCCATCCACGTAAAGGTTGCTTAAATGTTTTTGTAATCTAAGGGCACATCAGAGAGGAGACAAGCAACCCCGTGCCTCTAATTTTAGCCAAAGTTCAGCCCTGAACAATGTAACTTCTACCACCACCAAATCATGAGTCTGAAATCATGAATCCCTCTTTCCCTCAGGCTCCTTTTAGCATAAACCTGTGCTGGTTTCAGCTGGGATACAGTTAATGTTCTCCATAGCAGCTAGTACGGGGCTGTGTTTGGGATTTGTGCTGGAAACAGTGTTGATAATATAGAGATGTTTTAGTTCCTGCTGAGCAGTGCTTACACAGAGCCAAGGCCTTTTCTGCTCCTCACACCCTCCACCAGCGAGTAGCTGGGGGTGCACAAGGAGTTGGGAGGGGACACAGCCGGGACAGCTGACCCCAGTGACCAGAGGGATGTTCCGTACCATATGACGTCATACTCAGCATATAAAGCTGGGGAAGAAGAATGGACATTCAGAGTGATGGCGTTTGTCTTCCCAAGTCACCGTTACGTGTGATGGAGCCCTGCTTTCCTGGAGATGGCTGAACACCTGCCTGCCATGGGACACGGGGAATGAATTCCTTATTTTGCTTTGCTTGCGTGCGTGGCTTTTGCTTTCCCTATTAAACTGCCTTTGTCTCAACCACGAGTTTTCCCACTTTTACTCTCCCCCCTCCCACCGGTGGGGAACAAGCGAGCGGCTGCGTGGGGCTGAGCTGCCGGCTGGGGTTAAACCGTGACAAAATCGAAGCAGCAAACCAGGTTTGATCACAGCAGCAAAAGCAGGTGCCACCACAATCTCTAGTTGATATGCAAGTAAGAATTCACAAACCTTTGCCCTTTTCGCATTATTCATTAAATAAATTATCTGCTAACACAGGGAAAACACTACCAGCTCCCCTTCCTATTTCTGATACAGACAATAAAAAAAAAATCAGTATTAATATGGAAATCATGGCCACAGTTGTAGAATCAGATGTAATGAACAATCTTGTCCCCAGCTTAAGTTGCTATAAAGGCAGCTTAAATTTACAATGGATGAGTCTTCATGGCAATCTGTTTTTCAGATATTAAAAATCTCATTTTCTCAGTGCCAAGGACAAGTGGAAGTGTGAAGCACTGGAGTATCAACTCTGCATTTGTCTCACTTGACATGAAATCATTCTCATTTTAGTTCAGATTTTTAATACATTCTTGGGATCCACTTCAGTTTTCTTCATTTCTCACTGTATGCAATTAAATGTTTTGAAGTATAGTTCACCCTGATCCACAATGCCCTGCAGAGGCAAGGAGGAAGTCACTTGGTAAAGATGAGGTTGATGTCACTTATTTGGAAGAGAAATTAATTTTTCCTTTTAATTTCTGAATGAGTCACGTAGTAAAAAACAATGCTACCACTTTGTATTTCACTAATACCTTCCTTGGTCAGTTCTTAAAAAGGGTTTTACAAATAACAAATTAAAAGCCTTTGTCCTTGGGGAAGAGAAACATCACAATTTGTCAAAAGTAAAACATGAAAAGAGGGGCTAAATTCTTGGCTTAAAGCCACGGAGGATAGTATCAGCAGCTGAACATGGTATCTGCCCAAGGACACAAGCCCCACTACTACAGTAGGACTATTAGCAACCAGCTACTGAAATATAGAACAACCAAGTTTCAGCTTGCTGATAACCCTGGTGCATTGGATGGTGAAGAAATTCAGCCCTGAGAATGAAGTTCTACCACTGCTGAATTTGCAATAAAGGCAGATTCCCAACCCCATGCAGAATTACAAACCAATACTCTCCTAGAAGTAACAAAAAAAGTCAAAATTTAAATCTTTTACTTAATGTACAGCTTAAGGTCTGTAGCACTTGTCAGGTCCTCGGGCTGGACTCTGTGCATGCGTACGTGTCTATAAACTTGGGCTGTTAACATTTCATCCGCTTCACTTTCTCTGCGCTGAGGCCAGCATAAAGTAAAACAAACCAGTTACCTGGCTTAACTTAAGTCCAGAAGATATCTTGCCTCAAACCCAGCAAGAGACCAAGGATCCATCCATTCTAGTTCATTCCGATGGTTAATCACCCTCTCCATTACAAATTTGTACCCGAATTCTAGTCTGAATGTTTCTGGCTTCAGATTCCAGGCAGTAGCTCCTGTTAAGCCTTTCTTTGCTAGCTTAGAGCCCCTTATTCTTGGGAGATGTTCAGACAGGCTGTTGTTTACCCAGTGTTTTTAAAATTCCAGCTACAGCACTCGTATCAAAACCTAAAGATAAATTCATCTGGGTGCACGCACAAAAGTAGGACTAGTGTCCAAAATACTAAAGCTAATCTAGGACTCTCTAGCCCATTTTCCCAAAATAGGCCTATTAGGAAAAAAAAAAAAAAAATGCTCTGCCATATGACTTAAGGATGTGTTACATCTGTGCCCTGGAAAGCAAGGTTAAGAACCTTCTCTAAGAGCTGCCATCTCCTGAGCACGCACTGTGGCTTGGCAACGTGCAGCAACCAGTTTCAGGCGGTCGTTGTACTGCAACACGAAGAGTAGAGGTGTTTCTTAAGTCTCCAGGCTCCAAGTTATTTAAATATCACTACGTTAAGTCAGTACACTGATCCGTACCTTGAGCATGGTCTTGTGCAGGCCCTCAAGAAGGCGCGCACCAGGTCTCGTCAAGAATCGTTGCTAAACAAGCAACGCAGTCACTGCATCTGCTGCAGCTTCTGGGTTACGTTGAACCGATGTTTGCAAGGAGCGTGTTGGCTCAGCTGGAAGGTAAGAAGGCAGGAATTGCTATGGCAGAGACCTTATCGTAAAGGACAGGTTGTGACCTTCCAATCATAGACTCAAAGAACGGTTGAGGTTGGAGGGGACCTCGGAGGTCATTTTGTCCAAGCTCCTGCCACCCAGAGCTGGTTGCCCTGGACCATGTCCACATGGCTTTTGAATACCTCCAACGTTGGAGATTTCACCACCTCTCTGGGCAACCTGTGCCAGTGAATCAAAGGAGGCCAAAGGGAACAAGAGAGCATACAGCTTACGAACACAAAAATTCTTGAAGATACTGCTCAGAAGTTACCTCCAACCAACATTGTTTTCAGTCTTACTGTGACTGTGTTGGTTTACCAAACCCTTTACAGTACTACCCAGGAGAATGCCATAATTTGGGATTATGATGAGGGAATACAGCAGCATCTTGCCAAACTTACTGCAAAAATTTTTTTATGGGACCCTCTTCTTCCTCCGAACTCTTTAACTGAAAGGAAACCACTGCAACAAGCCTTTTCCCCTTCAGAAAACACATGCCTCAATCTTGTGATAAAGCCACAGCTGGTAAACTTAAAAAAGCAAGCAAGTAAATCATTGCTTCCACAACACGCCCTGCAGTAGGTCTCCACAGAACAATTAGCCAAGGATTGCAGTTAGAATTGTTTCTCTCTTCTCTTCCCTCTTCAACCTCATGCAAAAGAAACATCCTTACCCAAATTTAGTGGCATCGCCTAGAGTGCAAGCCGAGGCCAGGCTCCATTTTGAAGCAGAATAGCAACGGATCCTCTCTACAGAAAGACTCAGGTCACAAAATTACAAAGTTTCCCAAACTCACCCAAGGCTTCCAGAAAGGCAGAAAAGTTAATCTGTTTTTCACTGGAAAGGACCCCAAGTTGCTCCAGAAGTCCCAGAGTATATAAAAGGCAACACAGTCCCAGTAAAAGGACATAATTTAGTATTGCTTTGTCCTCAATGGCAGCTGGAAAATGAAATACTGTCATCAAGATACATCTGCAGACACATTCCATAAGAGAACCCCAGGTTATATTATCATTATTGCTTACAAATGAGCTTCAGGCCTTAATGTACCAAGCACCTATGCTGTTGTATCTCTTGAATTTCAGTATGTTGTCCCCTGCCATCATGTCTAAAAGCTTGCCTGGAACCAAAGGCCAGACACGAATTAGCTTTTCTGCCTAAAATTACAAGTGAATCTCATGAGCGGAAGACTGACAGCGAGGCACACGACCTCACGGCTAATAGCGATAGCTAACGGCTGCTACAAAGACCACTTCCTTAATGATCAAATAGGTTATCTTAATCCACTTAGATCAGTTTGAGCACTGAAACACATGAGGAAGAGCAAGATGGTCATTCACACGTGAGAGAATTTAAGGAGATGGTGACTCTCAGCTGAGTGGTTCAGTTCAGAATGTGTGACGCTGCATTGCAACGGAGCAGAAGCTGTCACGAAATTAGTAACTGCATGTCAGAAGACAACATGCAGGAGCAGAGAGCTGAAGGAGCAGTCCCACCCCAGCTAATTCCTATAGGGCCACAATGGGCAAGATATACCCTAAAGTAGAATGAAGATTTAAAGCACTTACATGCCAGCAGTAGGGATTATACCTTGAACTCTGTGGATATGCACACCACAAGGCACATACGTTAATCTGGACAAAACTGCAGATGGGAGATTGCCAAGCCCTCGAGTCCAAGCCTGGGCCAAACATACAATAAATGAGAGGCTCATTCAAAAAAAGATCCTAATTAACACTAATTAACTTGACAATTTTCTGCTAGGAATACAGTGACATAGTAGCACCGGATATGCCAACTGAAATGAGATTCTGTATTGCCAAGCATACTGTGAGTACACCTCCAGTGCAGAATATTGTTAGATGTGAGCATCTCAGCTTACTAAGTCTATTCAGGCACGCTCACGTGTACTGCATACCTGTGCGGTTATAACCACAGTAACGCTGGAGTTAAATTTCTCACCAACTGGAACTGCTCAAATTAATTACTATCCAGTATGCTATGGAAGAACTTGACCTCCTGAAGTGCCCCAAGTTTGCCATCTCTCTATTCTAGTTAGCACCAAGTATCAGTTTTGGCACAGAGGAATTATGAAGACAGGCTGAGAGAGCTGGGCTGGTTCAGCCTGGAGAAGAGAAGGCTGCGGGGAGACCTTGGAGCCCCTTCCAGTCCCTGCAGGGGCTCCAGGAAAGCTGGAGAGGGGCTGGTGCCAAGGGCAGGGAGGGACAGGCCAAGGGGAATGGCCTGAAGCTGCAGGAGGGGAGATGGAGATGGGATGGGAGGCAGCAATCCTTCCCTGGGAGGGTGCTGAGGCCCTGGCCCAGGGTGCCCAGAGAAGCTGTGGCTGCCCCTGGCTCCCTGGCAGTGGTCAAGGCCAGGTTGGATGGGGCTTTGGGCAACCTGGGCTAGTGGAGGGTGTCCTGGCCCATGGCAGGGGGGTGGAAGTAGATGGGCTTTGAGGTCCCATCCAACCTACACCAGTCTGGGATTCAATGAATTACTTAACCTGTTTGCAATTTGGGTGCAGGATGCAGACCAAGCATACTATGCTCAGCAGCGCACACTAGAAACAGGAAAGAAACTACTGCTATTACAGCCTCCAGGTCTCAGCGGGGAGCTCGCTCGCATTGGAGAACTACCCGACAGAGTTGCCCTGCACACCACACATTGCAAGAGGTACCCAACTGAAGGAATACGAGCAACAGCAGCAGCATCCTCCTGCAGGTCCAAGATGTCAGCAGTGCCTTCACAACATCCATTGTATTTTAATCATAGAATCATAGAATAGTTTGGGTTGGAAGGGACCTTAAAGATCATCTAGTTCCACCCCCCTGCCATGGGCAGGGACACCCTCCACTAGCCCAGGTTGCCCAAAGCCCCATCCAACCTGGCCTTGACCACTGCCAGGGAGCCAGGGGCAGCCACAGCTTCTCTGGGCAACCTGTGCCAAGGCCTCAGCACTCTCACAGTAAACAGTTTCTTTCTAACATCTAATCTAAATCGACCCTCCTTCAGCTTAACCCCATGACCCCTTGTCCTGTCACTACACTCCCTGACAAACAGTCCCTCACCATCTTTCCTGTAGCCCCTTCAGGTACTGGAAAGCCACAATTAGATCTCCCCGGAGCTGCCTTTTCTCCAGGCTGAACAATCCCAACTCTCTCAGCCTGTCCTCATAGCAGAGGTGCTCCAGCCCTCTGATCAGCTTCGTGGCCTCCTCTGGACTCGCTCCAACAGCTCCATGTCTCTCCTGTACTGGGGCCCCCAGAGCTGGACACAGCACTCCAGGTGGGGTCTCACCAGAGTGGAGTAGAGAGAGGGACAGGATCACCTCCCTCAACCTGCTGGTCACGTATAAGTATAGTCTTTTAAAGACAGGCCTTCCTCTTTGGCTGTGAATTCCGCTCAGACCTGTAGCTAGCTTGTCCCAAAGAGCATACAAACGTCCACCACAAAGACTAATGCTCAGTTGCTAAGCAGGTCATGGCCAGTGACAGGCAAGTTCAAGAGCACGAAAATGGGGGGTACTGCAAAAACGTACAACAGTCCCAAGAAAATGGAGCGTTCATCCAACTGGTCAGGCAGAGCCCTTTCTTCATCCATGGCTCTCCAGCAGACCTCTACACACCTTAGTAGATGCCACCAAACCTTCTTCAGCAGAATTCCAGAGATCACACTTGCCATCAGGCCACCTGACAGAGGGATATTAATTGCAAGACAGGGGTACCACGAACCCTTGGCGAGCACAAGAAACTGCTACTACACAATCCTGTGCAAATCAGAAGGTGACAAGACACAAGCATATTCAGCTGAAGTGAGCTGAAGAACATACGCCCAGTTGCTGACCTAAGAAAAGAAACCAGAAGTGTGTACCTCATCACTAGTTCTGGGAACAAGCATAGAAGAGAAATAAGTAATGATCCTTATGATCCTTTATTTTTTGTACTTCTGTACAGCACAAAAAAGTATGAAGAGGAATGTGGTATCACTTACCAATAGCAAATACACTGCATAAAATTTAAGAGAAGTATTATCTTCTTTAAATAGGTTTTGGATTTAAGATCATCATCACTTTTTCCCAGAGTAATCTGATAACAAGCTGTACAAACAATAAACTAGTTTGGAACTTTAAAAAACATTATCTGGTGTTCAGAAAAGCTCTGCAAGCTCCCAGTTACTTGTAATAAAATAAGCATGCAACCTTTTTCCATCCCCAAACAAGTTAGCATAAAATTGTGCCATAAAAGGAGACTACAAGCATGGCAGTCTCGCCGACGCCTGCCCTCTGCCTTCCAACTGAAGGTAGGTTTGATGGCCAGTCGTAGGGCACCCAGGGCACCCATCTGTTGTTCACTTCAGAATACAATTAGTTATCAGAGAATCTGCACGTCCGCCAGTGATGCTGGAACTGGGCTGGGATCTGGCAGATGTGTCCTCACTGCAGCAGCAGGTGCAGATCAAACTCATCTCCTCGCCCCTCTCCATCCCATGCCCTTGTCAACTGGTTGTGCTTAAAATACTGATCTGCGGCTCTACTCTCCTCTTCTGCTTTCCTCTCTGATGACCCAGACTTTCATCAGGCCCACCTCTAAGGGTATTATCCATGTCAAGCAAACAGTCCGATTCAAGTGTTTTTTCCCCAGAAAGCCTGTGCGGCTGTCTTCACCCCTGCAGAGGTACATGCTTCAGCAGATGCAAGTTGAAGAGGACAATCTTTTTTGTCCAAGGTAAAGCTGTACTCTGGCAATTTTATTCTCAGGACACTCCCATCTTATTTCTACCCACTGACTAGTTTCGAAGAGACAGATGACTTTGGTCAGCAGACTGGCAGTGATGAAAATGTTCTGGTTATACTGGTATTATGAAAATAAATCATATTTAAAAAGGGGGCATTTAGTAATCTGCTTTTGTAATTTCAAGGTTTGAGGCACTTCATTGTTGAGAATCGCACACTTGAAAAAGAACAATATCTGCCTGTGAAAGTGACGTTTATTTCTTTGTTTGAGGTGTTTTTCACGTGGTTACTTATTGCCTGAACAGCATATGAAGGACAACAAGAGATCAGTACGCCATAGGCCTTACTGCTACAAATACACCCTGTACAGAAACCTCACACACTCTCGAACGCTTCTGTCCAAATAAATAAAAAAAGTCCTGAGCACCTATTAGAAGTGGCAGCGACATTCAAGCAAACATCAACGGGATGCTCAAGCAGGACATCCTAACAGCAAGCACAGTTACTTCCCTGATCTGTCCCCTTAGCACGCCCCAGATGGAGACCGCTGGCCAGCTAAATATTCTTGCAAAGACCTTCTCCTGCTTAACATATTAACAGGGGTTTATAGGAGTGACTGTCTGGAACACTGCTTGACAATGCTAGTAGCAGAGTTCCAAGAAATCAGTAGTTTGGCAATTACAAATACAGCAATACATGCTGAAATATGTGCTCACGCTTGCTAAACCTGTAATCCAAGTTTTCTTTTTTTTCCCCTCCCCATAATAAGTGGTTTAAATTTAGCAGGAATGATTCACTCGGAGCAGGTTTGCTTATTTTTTTTTTCACTTGGAATCCATCTTGGACGACATCTAACAGGAAGACTGGAGGAGGGAGGCAGAATCTGGCTTTCTAAAGAAAAGACAGGCCATTAAACGCAGTGTCTTCCGTAATTTTGCCGTTAACTTAAGTACCTCTATAACTTGGCAATTTCCTCCTGCAATAAACAGCAGATACAGGGCAGACACATACCCAACCAGTATTCTAGTGCTACTTTCGCTCTAGGCTGGATTCAGGGCAAAAAAAAAAAAAAAAAAAGAGCCATTCCCTGGGGTCTTAAGACATACCCCATATCCCCTGATGATCTGCTGCAGCATCATAATACAACCGTAGGAGCCCCCTGCGCTGCTCTCAACCTAACCTGGCTAAGCAGCACCTTTGCCTTGTACAAGTCAGGCTTGGGGGCAAGGACCATGTACCCATTTGTGCATTTTGCTTAAAAAAAAACCAAAAATCCCTCCTGCTTTGAGGCTTCAATCATGGAAGTCTCCAGTTCTACTGGTCTTGTTCATAACTTCGGAGACTTCGCCTATTTTGCTGCGGACAGGAAGGGATTAAGCCAAGTTTAGGCAAGCGGCAGCACAGGGAGGACAGGGCTCTTTAGTCTCAGTGCTCTACCTACTGCCGAAAAAAAGCCGCGTCAGTGGCAGAAAGCCTTGACTGCAGACGCAGAACTCTGGCAGGTGGCTTTTGACGCATGGAAGGTAACTGGGAAGGAGGTAGGCAGAAGAGCAGATGACAGCTTTGGGACAGCACTGTAGGACTATTACGGCAAAACTTTGCTAAATATATCTGCAGTGCAAAGTAGGTGGGTCAGAACATACCTCCAAGAGAAATCCGTATTTGGAAGCATAGCCCAAGTGGCAAACTATATGTTCAAAGGAGGTATAAGCAGAAGCATAAGGGCTTTAAGCAAGAACACTTGAAGGATTTGGAGTCTCCCTTCCCCCCCTCACACATACATATTCAGATAAAAGCACAAGGCAAGCCTGCAATGTAAAATACTCTTTAGGAAGCAGGCCAGAAAAATAAACCAATGCACAGAGAGGTGAACCAACCTCTAGTCTCAAATGAAATTATTTAGGAAGCTTGGAACCAAATCGAGACTCTGAGCTATCGGCCTCATCCTCCCACCTGCAGCTGGGCTGAGACTCAGCAACTCATTCCACATGTGGTGCACAAAGCTGCTGAACTGCAAACGGTGAGCCGGTTATTTCCTGAACACACAGTACTCTCAGAGCTATATAAAACAGAATGCTAATTCCAGTGTCAAGGATCTAATAAGATGAGAACAAAAAGCAGAAAACAAGGAAGTTTTATTATGGAGAATTCTGAAAAACTGATGAATTCTGTTGGGCTGTGACAGAGTTCTGCTGAATTCGCTCAGAACAGGAAATCCAGCTTCAGCTGTGGGAATGTATTGGAAGTGTTGGTAAAAGCCAAAACTGCAGAACATTTGGAAATGCATAATTTAGTAGAGGACATCCAGTACAGATTCATAAAAGGAAGGTCATGCCTGACAAATCTGCTGAAATCCTTTTTATTATACGACCAAATCGTTAGGTTAGACAAGAGTGAAACAGTGGACATAAGTTATCAGGATCTCAGGAAAGCATTTGATTTTGTACCACTCAGACTGATTTACAAAGTCATAAAGCATTGGGCAGGGAAAAGGAACTGAAATGGATTAAAGAACGTTTTAGGGATCGGAACAAAAGCAACGTAGTGAGCGGAAGGAGTCTGAAACAGAGAGGTGTAAAGGTCAGCCTGCTGCTCAACGCATAAAAACGGGCTCTGAGAAGGGTAAAGCTTCAGCTTAGCTACCATTTTAGAAGCAAGAATAACCGAGTCTGGAGACAGAACTGCAGAGTAGTATTACTAGTGGTTGGTAAAATAGCAGGAAATCAGGTGCAGAAAGATGGATGAGCTGGGCTCGGCATCTGACAAAGGACGTGAAAGGTGCCACACCAACCTGTGGGATTCACCTGTACCGGAGCTGATGTGTGAAAGGACCTTCTGGCTGGGAATCTGCATTCGTTTTAAAGAGGATTTGATAATTTTATGGTCATTAATAAAATCTGCAGCTATGCATGTTGTGGTAATGGTATGGGTAATTAAATCTGAAGCTTCTGGGAATTAAGCTGATAGCCCGAAAGGGTCAAAAAGAAAACTCCTCTTGTACTTCATCAGAGGAAGAGCTTTGCAAGCTAGCTAGGTGCATTAATTGTCTGATACCAACCACTACTTGACACACAATGCTACATCAAACGGACATCCAGATTGATCTGCCTCGACTCTCCA
Source organism: Balearica regulorum gibbericeps (assembly GCF_011004875.1). Lineage (NCBI taxonomy): Eukaryota > Metazoa > Chordata > Aves > Gruiformes > Gruidae > Balearica > Balearica regulorum. The sequence goes on along the minus strand of NC_046186.1, from coordinate 2,675,087 downwards.
CAGAAATTACTAAGATTATCACGTAGGACGCGCCAACAGAAACAGTCTTTTGGACCTGCCCGAAACCAGTTTGGTTTGGTTAGGTCCTCTTAGACAATTCTGCACAGACAAAAGTACTTCCACTTATTCTGAGACCTTTGACAGACTGTTGGTACTATCTTCTGAAAACTGCCAATTATTCTCATCACTGGTAGACTGGATCTCCAGACTACCAGTGATGAGGTCTGCTGCTTGATGATGACGCAAGAAGTTCTTATCCTTGTCTTTTCTTTCCTAAGAGAGTAGCAAATCTTTACGATGTCCTCATGAGCCAGGGTAAAATTCTCCACAGAAAACAGAGCCTCAGCAACATGCTACTTGGCTCAAGGTCACCTGGGATAAGGATGAGAACAGAACGTGCATCTTCTGATTCCTACTCCTGTGCCCTGAATACCAGGCCATAGTGCTGCTGCCACCACCTGTGGGGACAGCCTTTCAATCTTTAAGGCTGTCAAAACCCAGCAGCTTTTATGAGCGTTAAAAATCACTTTAAATAAACTTCAGTTTAAAAAAAAAAAAAGTTACAGGAGAACAGGTGGACTCCTGTGACACCAGAATTCTTCAATGCACAAAGAATCTTTCATCTCACTGTTCTACATGGAACCTTTAAATATTCTTCTACATAAAGGCATGATATGCAAGAGCAAAAGAATAACCGAGATACAGTAATCCCTAACAGATCAACTGTGCTTTATCTACACAGATTCTGCTTTCATAAAAGCACAAGGGGGGGGGGGGGGGGGGGGGGGGGGGGGGGGGGGGGGGGGGGGGGGGGGGGGGGGGGGGGGGGGGGGGGGGGGGGGGGGGGGGGGGGGGGGGGGGGGGGGGGGGGGGGGGGGGGGGGGGGGGGGGGGGGGGGGGGGGGGGGGGGGGGGGGGGGGGGGGGGGGGGGGGGGGGGGGGGGGGGGGGGGGGGGGGGGGGGGGGGGGGGGGGGGGGGGGGGGGGGGAGGGAAGAAAAAAGTACATTCTTATTGTTTTCTGAAGCTTAAAATAACCACAAAGTGAGAAAAATCAAAGCTGCTCCATAGAACAACTAGGGAAAAAAAAGTCTCACTGAGCATTTGAGAAAGACAGTAAATGGCAGAAGATAGAATCAGAGATTTAGCGAGTGCTATGGTCACCGTGCTTAGATCCTAAATTTGGTCTGTGCTGAAATGAGTGTGGTTTAAATGGGAAGCATCTGCTAGAATGTATGTGCCCCACATATAATTATAGCTGTTGTTGGCCACAAAGGCTACAGTTCTGGCCACCATTACATACTCCATCTTCACTTGCTAACTTCTCTGAAAACTTTTTTTCAAAATTGAAAGGCAGGCAATTTCTGGAGGAAACTTGGTAACTGTGAGAGACACAGAAGGCAAAGGGATGGGAAGAATTAGAACAAATCATCTGTACTGAAGATGGGCAGAGTCACCATCAATGTATTCTCATAGTTGATTGATCATGGAGTTTTTCCACTTCCAGAAACAAGCAGAAAATGCATTATCTGCTATAGCTGGTTTTGAACCAAGCAACATTTGTGCTTAGCTTTAACACAAGACCCAGGCTGGTGCTAGGGGAAGCAGCAGGAAAGTGGCCAAAATGACAGCTAGCAAAACATTCATTTATTCCTCCCATTCAGACATTTCATATTTTCCAAAGCGTTGAGCTGTTCTATAACATCTACGAGCTGTTAAGCTATTTCCCCTTGCTCCCAAAATTAACCAGTGCCAATTCAGGGTTTGTGCAAACCCTTTTTCCCCTCAACCTGTATTATCTGCTGGACTGACAATCTACAGAAAGCTCCAAAAACCCCACAAAATTCCCCCTAACCAAAAAGCTTCCTAGCCACAATGCAGTTTATTTTCTAAAATCCCTTTGCACAAGCATTTTCTCAGAGCTGTTTTCCTGAGCTGAGCTCTCAACCCTTTTATGCAGTCAAGCAGTCTTAAGGTATCTACTCACTCCTGTCCAAACGGGTCAGGTACCTACCAGCTCAAACGGTGGTTCAAAAGAGATCGTCTCAGAGCAAGGTTGACTTGCCTTCAAAGCTGCAGACCACTCTGTTGTATGGCGATAACACGATGAACAGAAACCATCTGAAGAATTACTCCAGCCCTGACTTTCATCATTTTAGACGTGTCTTTCTGTTAACTCTGTCTCCATGCTACACTCTGTATTTCCAAAGATCAGGGAAGATTCTTTATCATTCACCATTCAGACTTCCAGAGGGGTTTTTTGTATTTATATATTTTTATACACACACTTTATTTTAAACCCAAATAAACAATAGCGTCCATTAATCTCATCCCATTTAGCCCCACCGCTCAGAAAAAAAAGAAGCAGCTGTTGGAGAGAAACCCAGGACCCCAGCAGTTCTAGACACACGTGTAGTTCAGATATTAATTAAAGTTACAATGGTTGCCAATTAAAAAAAAGTCGCAAGACTTTTTGTGGTGCGGATGCATGCTTCTATCTCCTCTATTGCCAGCTGCTGTGGTACCAGAGATGAGGCAGCAGCATCCTCCCAAAACCATGCTTCGAGAGGCACGGTTGTATCATCAAAGGCGGGAACTGCACTTTCCCTCTACGTCCTGCTGCGACACAGACTGTTAACAAGTTTCTAACGATTATAATTCAAAAAGATCTGTGCAATATCTCCTGTGTACCAGTGACACTGACAACTGGCAATACTAGCAATATGCTGCTGTTTTAATTTAGCCCTATTGCCCATGCTAAAAGCTTCCAATTTTAAGGGCAATGAAAGAAAAAACCAAATCTTTTTCATTCACACATTACTTGCATTTTGATTCTGAACTTTCAGGTAAGTTTCCTGGCCTTCCCTAAGTGCATATATGTTGCTCAGAGGAATACTGAACCCATTCAAAGGTATACCCACCAAAATCCAGATGGGAATGAGCGTAAAGCCTTTTCTATGCACACTTTTAGACCTATCACATTCATAATCCCATCATTTTCCTTTCAGCTGGACAGGTAGTATGTTGGAAAGTCTCTCTGCAGTTTGAGAACTGAAAATTTTTATTCTGGTTACTCAACAGAAGTATCCAAGTTTGGAAATTGGACGTCCACCAGAGGACTGGAGGATATATAAATCAACACATCAGTCCTAAAATATAAAAGCTACCATTTAATGCAATGTGCCAAAAATAAAATGTGAGTTCCTCTAGACAGTCTGCAACAGGCAATTATCTAAAAAAACAATTTTTCACAAAGTTCTGCACATTCTTGCTGACTAACAATTCTGCTGCCAAGCACAGGAGATTGTAGGACGAATTTTTTTCATTTTAGTTAGTTCTAAGAATATTATCCAAAATACTGACTTATATAAAGGGATACTTTCAACTTCCTTTATTACTTAGCTCTTTATGATTCTTTACACCTAGTTGATAACGTATTTGCTCACTTATCTGTTATATAAATCTCTGTCCCCATCCACACATGGATACTATTTGTTAAGCCAGTTTAACCCCTGTTTAAATATGACTTACCATTGACAACACAGCTAAATTCCCATGACAGAGGTTAGTCATATAACTTAAAGAACTCCTGGAAGACATTCAAAAGTTACAGCAATAAGATTGCTGCAAAATCCTCTCGAGAACAAAACAGGACAGCAGTCTTTGTAGGCGTTTGGAGACCATGAACTACATCTCTCTCTCAATTTCTAAACAAACACCGAAACCATTGTTTTAGGAGATGAGTGTAAGTTCACTGCACACATTGGTTACAAGTTCTCTCTCATGTAGTTAGGTAGAGACAATAGAAGGGACATTATGTCCCCGTAAGAAGATGCCAGTTGTCAAATGGGGAAGGTATCTTAAAACATTCTAAAAGCAAAATCTAGCGGGAGTGGGGGGAGATCCACAACAGTGAGCTCGGTGAATACCACAACAGACCGCTATGACAGCGGTAGGGCTAACATGCCACTCATTCGGAAAGCTCACAAAACCCCTTCGGGATCTTAGTGGGAAAAGTTACAACCCAGTATTACCTAAGCCTCAAACCCAGACCTCTCCACTCTAGGAAATTACAATATTGCATTACTTAAAGTGATAGAATTTCCTCCCTCATCTCTTTCCAGTAATATAAAGATGCTTTTATTGCTATTCCTACAGAAACAGGGGAGCAAGTATACTGAAGTAATCCCTCACCTTGTCAACACTGTCTATGCAATATTACTATTCCAGTAGAAATCACCCTTCCCCTCCATCCACACAGCTATGCACCTTGCAAACACAGCCCACCAACTCTATTCCGAAATCTGAAGAGGATGGTTTTACCTTCTCCCCTCTTGCTGGCATTGGGATGCTTGGACTACACATAATGAGCTTTATAAGAGAAGTATGATGCATATAGCAAATTCCTTGGATCACTTGAAAGGGTTAATGACTACAGAGGGCTGGTTGATGCCCTGCAATTCCCACCAAGGGCTTGCACTAACAGAACCACGTAAGGATTTGGGGAAAAAAAAGAGAAAAAAAAAAAAAAACAAGGGGGAGAACTTTGACAGTCTTTTTTTTAGGACCTTCTTTAGAATCCAAATCAGAAAGTAAAACATCTTATCCATTCTCGCACTGGCCTCACATTCACAGTTAGCATTTGTTCTTCTTTGAGCTCCAGCTCTTGGAGTCAAATGATAGAAAGAAAAGTGAAAAAAGAAAAGCTGAGAAATGTAAAGTGAACAAATACATCTTATACCTTTAGGACAGAATCACCCCTTCACCAAACCGTGATTATCAATTGTTTTGTGTATTTGAGGCCATAAATAACAAACACCAGTTAATTTCAAAAGACTGCTCACACCTAACACCTATTAAACTGGAACTTTGGAATATAAAGTTCTTGGGAAGAAAAAAATCTGGATTGGTCTAAAAACCTCTGTTAACCTGCAAAAGGGATTTTGGAGCCACTCTTACCTATGACAGAGTGATTCATCAAGAACCAGCAAGTGGCCTCGTTGAGAAGAGCTGCACAGCAGATGAGCTGCAGAAAGTGTGTCAAGTCAAGTAGGCTTATGGGGAAAACTGGTAAGAGAGAGATTTGGGCAAGGGTACAGAAGGGATGCCTGATGGTCTCAACTTTGCCAGTCATAAGATACGAAACTGAAGCCCCGAGCGTGTTTCTGCCACTTTAATTGTGGGAAAAAGGTTAAGATTCTGCAAGAAGTATTTTTACTGTAATCAGAGACTGGCTACTGGGCTAGTCTGACCGTCAGTCTGACCCAGCAGGGATATTACGTTCTTAAGTGGCCTGGGTACAATTTATGTATAGCTGTTCCACGAGCCAGAGAGCGTGAATATATTGTAAAACATGGTACATCAGAAAAGACTTGCTCTCCATCTACAAGGAGAAAACTGACACCGTAAGTCAACATCCACTTGGCTGGGGGAGAAGGGGGGATGACACACACATGCATATAAATGGATTAGATCACAGCCTTACAGCTGCTATAAAGCAAGCTAGTAAGGTTTACCTTTAATATTCTTAAAATGTATTTCAAAAATAAAAACAAGACATGAAAGTGCATTTTCACTAGCTAAAGCCAAACTTGAAATAACAAAACAGTCTTAAGTAGTTAACAGACTACAAAACTCGCCATGATTTCCAGTCAGCATTATAGAGACTTGCAGAGTAACACTGTGTACCCATTAACTCCAAGTCCACAATTTGGCCAGAATTTGTTTTGCTGCATTACAGCCAAATCACTTTTTGTGTCTGTCTTCCTCCTACGTGGGACTGCCTTAGCAGAACAGGATGCCAATACTGAAAGCACTGACTGTCTCCGACTTTACCATCTTTGATTAAGAAGGCCCTTTTATTGCGGGATCACTTAGACTTTACAGATAACTGTTGCTGCATTGAGATGAAGTTACTGGCAGGAAAAGCCTACAGCAACTCAGGGAAGAGCAACCAGAATATTAAGCCTCCCCACTTGAGCTGCTCCAGAAGCCCAACATAGTTAGAAATTATTTTCCTAATATCGACTTTTTGCTGAAAATTAGGTCGACTATTTCTTGTACTCCCCACAGCAGACACAGGAAACAAGTGTATTCCTCATTTCCTTACAAGAAACTTTCACATCAGGTTCACACAACTCTTGCCCCTTCCTTCCACTGTAAAAATCCTCTCACAACTCACCTCTCCATCCTCTCACTGCTGCATTTTCAGCTTCTAGCCTTGCATCGTGTTGTTTCCAGTCCTGTTCCTGCCCCACGTTCCCACCCTGGTTTTGTCTGTCTGTCCAACTGCGCAAGGGAAAGCGTGTGCTACGGCTGCTCAGGACCTGCCTCCACGCTACTCATTATCAGTCACTAAAGACTGCAAATCTGTATGCCCACTCCTATGATCACATTTCTGAGGGACCATATGTAACACTATCAAGAATCAGGGGTTTCACATCCTCCTATTTCAGCAAGGCTGGCACGTACCCTGAAGGGTATCCTTTCCATTTCATTTTCTATCTAGCAGTCTCTGTATTATAAGTATGGGTAAAGAGCAGTTACCACTTAATTCCTCTTTACCCTTTGATATTTCTACTCTGTCTCACCTTGTTTTTATTTCTAAATGGATGTTCCAATACATACAAACTGGCTCAGTACACTCAGTACTGGCTCAGCCACCAACTTACGCTTTGTATTCAGATATGTGCAAAGGCTTTTTGAGACAGAGAAGTAAAAATTTAATCTATGACGTGGGACATAAGCACCCAAGGATGTAACAACAGACGTTTCTAGTTTATCATAAAGTCATATGTGCCATTACTTCCTCCTCCTAGTTTTACAGATCTGAACAGCATCAGTATTTTGCATTCATATAAAGGCTTTCCCTCCCCCATGAGAATAAGGCAAGTATTTTCTAACTTACTAAACAGAGCTTAAAAATCCAAAAAAGCCTGGTAAAGGTATTGCTTTGTCATTTCCAGCAGCAGTCACTCAAATGATGGAAGGTAAAGCTATTTATCATAGCATCACCAAGGAACACAAACAGCAGCAAATGAATGACCTGACAATACAGAATTCAAGTGAAACTGAGAGTGACAGAATGCTGGGACCTCACTTTTCGCCCTGATTTACAGTGTAGCACATTCAACACCAGAGTGCTGGTAAATCAACTTGGTCAGGCATTTGTTTTAAGGCGGTACAAAAGTAAAACGTACATTGTGAAGAATTAATTGGATTATTTTTGGGGGGGAAAAAGAGAGGCGTTGCAGCATCTTCTAGCCAAATACAGACATCGTTTGCAGCAGAATACAAGCTCTGTGCTGTAAGAAGTATCACAGGTTTGATGCTGTTGAGAAAGAAGCGAAGGTATCATCATTTTCACCCAAAACTGTCACCTTTTTTCCTAACCATAAATGTTTACGCAGTGCCTGAGAATGCAGAGCAATAACCAAACAGTTATGTACCAAAGGATTTAAGGTGCTCTTTACAGTTGAGACTAAACAGTCATCATCCCATCAATTTTAATAAAATAAATGTAGTAGAAAATCTAAACAGACCAGTAGCTCTTGTCTGTTCTTACTCAATCTTCATTGTAACTGCTCTATGGCTTCAACAAGTCCTGTGGTCTAGGAACAAAAATATAAAAGTGTTAAAGACTTTTGTTTTTAATCACAGGAAAAAAGAACTGCCTCGTTAGCTTTGTGAATTTAAATAGTGGCCAAACCACTTGAACTTGTCTGCGAGACAGACACACTCTATGCTAATAAAAAAAAAAAATCTGCTGTTAAAGTCCTTCAGAGGAAAGAAAAAAAAAGAAAGAAGAAATTCAGTATGTATTCCATGCTGAAAACTAGCTTAGTACATTTCTTTCACCTTGATTACCAAACCTAGATTGCATTCACCAACAAAAATATGGTAGGAAAATATCTGTATTCATATTAAATGGCATACTGGAAGATTAAAACCAAAGTTCTTTGAATTATTTTTAACTGACTTTTTAAAAAGCGTTGTTAAAATTTTGACCAACTATTCCAAAGCATAAGCTTACTAATAATATTATTTAAAATTACACGTAAAATATTTAGTAGCATTAGTTATTGCTGTCTTTTGGGGAGGTTAAAATTTGACTCCTGACCTGATCAAAGGTATAGCATAAGCACCGGGTAAGAGTCTCAAGTGTTAAACCACTATTGCCCTCTTTTGCACATATAAGGAATATTTTGTTCATTTGAGTTTATTCATTTAATTCAAATCAATGTGTTGTTCATTCAAAAGCTGAATAACCAATTGGGAGTTTAAAAATTTTAAAAAATAATAATAATAAAAAAGCAGGAAGAAAGCTTGTTTTCCTCTTCTAATCTGTGAATAATAAAAGAGGTAAGAGAATAAGATCTGCCAGCTCTCAAACCTTGAAGGACATGGTATCCAGAAAGCGTTCAGTTCATTAACTGCAGATAATGCTTGCTTTGTTTAATGAATCAGTTTTAAAATGTAAAACATTTATGAGACGTTTTTGTCTTTTTTTTTTTTAGCTGGCTTTTTAAGATAGCTACATTTAAATACAAATCTCAAAACTATGAGGTTTTTTTTACATTCAGTTCCAATCCTCCTCTATATAGAGCTCATTTGACAGTTCTAGAAAATGTAAATGCTAAAGAATTTAAATGAGGATTTGTTAAATTATGTACCTGCTTAAGGATATATTCCTGCCCCAGTTACCCTACCAGTTAAGCATTCCCCCCTCCTGCCCAAAGAAAGAAATTAAGAGCTATACTTGTTTGCAAATAAACACACTTCAAATAGTTACCAGGCAATGAAAATCAACCTGTCTTTAGGAAAATAATGAAAGTACAATCCCAAAACAAGATTAAAATCAATGATTTAAATCAAAGCTTCCCTCTTGCTGATGTAAATCAAAGTGATTTAAATCACCAGTTTTGATCAATTCACTCATTTGCATAACCTTGATCGTTTATCCCTTAAAATGTCATCTAGGGGCCAAAGTTAGTTGGCTATTTCTCTAAATCTCAATTCACCCAACATAAATAAGGCTTTTGTGTCCTTAGTTAAAAATTTATAAAATTTGCTATCAACCAATACATTGCCATTACCGATGTCTAATCATATTCGAGATGCTGAAGTGGTCTGAAAGAGAAACGAATGCACGTTCTGCAGTAATCCCAAGTAAAACCAGAAATATATTACAGCTGACAGTGGCTCTGTAGATGTCCTTACTATCAACAAATAAGCAAACATGCTGATGGGACAAACAAGTGTTTACAAGATCCCCTCAGCCCATCAATTACCTTTAATACAGTTGGGTGGCTGGGGGCTATTGATCTACAGTGGTAAATTTTCACAGCATGCTGTTTTCCTGCATTGATCATTGGACCAAAGCAGGGATTAACATAGCATAGGCTCTCCTTCATTAAAGAAAAACTGCCTTTTCTAAAGGCAACAAAAACATTAGCTAGACCCTACCAATCTTTGTGCTCGTGAAAGCTAAATTTTCATTCCAGTTCTCCCTGGCCTGCTTCGGTGTTTCCTATATAAACCTCTTCTGATGTCCTTCGATCTTTCCTAGTTACCATAATTTTCGCCCGGTTTTCTTCAGCCTCAGACTTCACCTGAGCTTTCGAGTGATTCTGATACTGTCCAAGTCCTTTTGTAAGCCACCCTTCAAAACAACAGCTCTTCTCCACGGTTCTACCTTCTTTCCTAACAGCTCTAATTCGAGGTACAATGAAGAAAGGAAATGTTGGAGAAACTGGAAGGAGGCAAGCGCACTAAGGAAACTTAGAGCGTAAGGATCATACAAATTAATTATCGAGCACACTGGGACAGCACAGGAATCTACTACTAAGAATTCAGGCGATGCTTTGCACGCACAACATTTTACACAAATTACAACTCTCAAAAATGAAGAGTAAACATTGAGTGCTTTTACCTTTTTTATTGGTATACAGAAAAGCAAGATTGTCTCGAGTAGCAAGCACGTTTTTTAAAATCATTTAAGGCGACAGCTCAAAGCTAATAACTATATTACGGTCATTTTGATCCAATTACAATGTATTTTAAAGTATTGCAGTACTTTAAAGATTAAATAGTGCTACAATTTCTCATATAAAGTTACCAATCTGAAAAGTTCTTGGTTAGAGAATGCATGGCCGCAACTGTGCGAGCTCTTCCACTCAGAAGATTCAAAGTGGATTTAGCAGGATTACTAGCGTACTTCAGCTTTTTCAGGATCAGAGCTTAAATGGTATCTCCAACACACACATGTGGGGGGAAAAAAAAAGCGAAGGAAAAAGGAATCTGTTCCCAAGAAAACCAGGAAGCTATCCATCTTAAGTTGCTTTATGCTTTTGACTTCAAACCAAGAGGGAAGGAATGAAACCCAAATACTCTACATTTTATTAAAAGAAGTTTTTATCTAAATCCATGTATTTATAACCTATGCATTTATCACTAATTAGTAAATAAAATAAAAGATGCAATAGGAAGAGACAGCATTTTTAGATAACAAACTCAGATCAGACTAAAGGTTTCAAGACTGAACAAAAAAAAAAGAAAAGCTTCATAAATATTACATTATTACGCCGAGTCCTAAAATACCCTAGCTGGACAAACCAACAAAAAAACCCCACCCCAAATCCCTCTATGTAGCAAACCACCATTTTTCCTCATTTTCAATCAACAGATGGAGTTTAGCTCATGTCAGGAGAGCAAACAGTCCAGACCTAAGCAACAGGAAAAGTTAATATCCCAAAAAGAGAGCGAAGAAACTCTTATGGCTACATAGAGACATTTCCTGCCTCAAGATCTCAGAAATTCATTCCCCAATACACTCAGAAAACTACAGTTGCCATAAACTGATGCCCAGATTTGTGTCACACACCCCCCTTTTTTTTTTTAAAAAAAAAAACCCACCTCCTCAATTTAACTATTGCACAGAACCTGCATCTGTTAAGAACGCTCATTTTGCAAACTGACCTCCTGCTTTAGGGACTGCAGGGCACCTTTCCCGTCTTGCCATCAGTAGAGCTCAAACCTTTTCTTATTCTTCTAGGCACTAATTCTGATTTTAACGTTTACAGACTGCGGCTCTGCCATCCGCTCAAGACCCACTGCTTTGTCAGTGAAAGGACATGCTGCTGCCATCTTTAACGTCTCACGTGAACTGGAAAGAAGGATTTAGTAGAAGCAGATGGTCTAAGTTTACCTTGCATTTAAAGCCTTTAAAAGTTAAAGGAGTACTACGAATGATGCCAGGGCAAGCATTATCTAAAAAGATAAACAAGCTCAAAATAGCCGGCAGAGAGCCCTGTTACACAGCAAGCATCCTGCCGTGAACGTATATCCTTCAACAGAAGCAATTTAAGCAGTTCCTTTCCAACAATCTTCCTTAAAAACTTAGGGGCAGGCACAACAAAAAAAGCTAAACCAAAGCCTCTCGCTTAAACAGCCGAAGGAGGTCACGTAGGCTTTACCTTAAGAGAAGGGCTCACTCTCAAGCACGTTACTTGTGGTCACTTCTTTTCTGAGTCCAGACTTGCAGATCATGAATAGACACTCTCAGGTGCAGGGCTTTCCTCCAAGAAAAAGTCCCAAGACTGAACTCAAACTGGACAATACTTTGAGTCTCTTAAACAGGGAACATTTCCCCTCCACAGCTCCAGGACAGCATCACTTCTTCCCTTGTCCCTGACCCCACGTGCAGTGAAAGGCTGATCACAGACCAGTGGCCAAATTTGGGATACGAGGCCCCAGAGCAAGACAGACACTGCGCGTACACAAGATCCCCAGCCAGCAGAAGACAGATGAGTAGGAGCACACCCTGTTGATCTTGCATTCAGCTATAGGATTCACCGGGGGAAATCACACCTGACCAATCTGACAGCCTTCTACAATGGCATGACTAGCTGGGTGGGTGAAGGGAGAGCAGATGTCTACCTTGACTTCAGCAAGGCTTTTGACACCGTCCCTCAAAGGCAAACTTAGGAAGTGTGGGTTGGATGAGTGAGGTACTAAATACTCCCAATATCAAACTGGGAGGAGTGGACGACACATCAGAAGGCTGCGCTGCCATTCAGCCAGACCTGGACAGGCTGGAGAGTTGGGCGGAGAGGAACCCAATGGAATCCAACAAGGGCAAGTGGAGGGTCCTGCACCCAGGGAGGAATAACCCCAGTACCAGGACAGGGTGGGGGTGACCTGCTGGGAAGCAGCGCTGCGGAGAAGGGCCTGGACGTCCTGGTGGACAACAAGCTCTCCATGACCAGCAGTGTGCCCTCGTGGCCAAGGCGGCCAACGGTGTCCTGGGGTGCACGGAGAAGAGCATGGCCAGCAGGTCGAGGGAGGTTCTCCTCCCCCTCTGCTCTGCCCTGCTGAGGCCACATCTGGAGTTCTGTGTCCAGTGCTGGGCTCCCCAGTTCCAGACAGACTGGGAACTACTGGGGAGAGTCCAGCGGAGGGCTGCGAGGATGAGGAGGGGCCTGGAGCATCTCTGGTATGAGGAAAGGCTGAGAGAGCTGGGGCTGGTTAGCCTGGAGAAGAGAAGGCTGAGAGGGGATCTGATCCACACTTACCAATATCTAAAGGGTGGGGGTCAAGAGGACGGGGCCAGACTCTTCTCAGTGGAGCCCAGTGACAGGACAAGGGGCAACGGGCACAAACTGGAACACGGGAAGTTCCACCTGAACGTGAGAAAAAACTTCTTCCCTGTGAGGGTGACCGAGCCCTGGGACAGGCTGCCCAGAGAGGTTGTGGAGTCTCCTTCTCCGGAGAGATTCCAAACCCACTTGGACACGATCCTGTGCGACCTGCTCTGGGTGATCCTGCTCTAGCAGGGGGTTGGACTAGATGATCTCCAGAGGCCCCTTCCAACCCCGACCAATCTGTGTGATTCTGGGATTTGACAGGGCTGGGTCTGCCATTACACATGCCCTTGATTTCACAAACACAGCTGCAATACTCACAAGCAAAGGTGCATCTGCATCACTGCAGAGTCATGCAGATTAAAAATAAAAACTTCAAAATTACTTTCCAATTTAAAATAATTTAAATTAGCAGAACGAGTAAGATGCATATTTAGCAAAAATTTGCCAAGGGAAAAAGAATTTCAAGCCAGTGAACTAGTGGAAGTCACTTGGTAAGCACTGGGAACTAGCGTCTGATTAAGTGCCAACCCATCTTTCAAGCAGTATCCTCGTCTGCAAGTACAAAAGAACAAACATTTTCTTTTTACTTTGCTTATTTAGCTCAGTTCAATGACTACTGCTTTCAAAGTTGAGAAATCAGTTGGGAATTCAGAAAGCAGGAAAAACAGTTTCTCGCTTTTAAATAAGGTAAGTTGATGAGCTCTGCCAGCTTTATGTTTTTGAAGGGCAAGGTAACCAGAAATTAAATGAAAATTACCTTATCCAGACAAGACTCACTGTATTTAATAAGTGTATTTTAAAAGAAAAACTGTATTTTGACATAAGTGTAACACAGTCTTAACATTAAGTAAAACTGCACTTTCACTTGAATTCCAGTTTCCATCCAAATGCAGCTTGACATGATTTGTAAATAAGACTCAGCTGGGAAATATGCAGAGAATTAACCATTTTCTAATTCAGCATGCCATGAATGTATAGGAAGTAATGTAATTGCTTAGGTTACTTCTTGACACCTCCCAGAAATCTATGAAGTTATCAGCAGAACCTAAGAAATACATGTGCAAAACAAAACTAAAGATCAATTATTCAAACCAAAGTTTCCTGCCTGCTATTTAAACCACTTTGATTTAAATCGATCCACATGCTGCAGTGTTAACTTTGACGATCGACACATACAACCAACCACCCTCTGAAGCCATATTTAGGTTAATGCGACATCTATATGATGTATTTATCGGAGGGAAGAGAACTTCTGGGATGTATCTATACCTATCCGAGAGGCAATCCTATTTCTGCCTTAAGCAGCTAAGGGAAGGGGAACAAAGGAAGTTCTGGGAGAAGACAACGGGAAGACCAGAGGCATTTGAGTGTTTTAGCCAGCGCCTGTTCTGCACGGGTTAGAAAGGGCAGAGACAAAAGAACAGCTTCCTTAGGCTCCTCTTCCAGGAGAGATGGAGACAGAAGTCCTCTACAGGCAATTCAAAACAGGAGCCTAACTGCAGATCCTATAAGCTGCTCCCTGGAGAAACTTCTCTTTGTCTTCTAAAAGGCCAAAGCTAGTCTTTGTGGACACCCAAGGATAAGCTAGCTAGAAAGCATTGCCACCGCTGGACTTGGATGAGCAGGAGCCAAGGGGCAACACTCAAGTACAAGGTCCTGCTTGTATTTGGAGGAAGGAATGTTGCTGCCTGTGGTTTGAGCTGACTAGATTTAAAGTCTCTGGACCAGATTTGGTTATTCAGATCAACAGTTTATGAATGTTTAAACCGTGAAATTCAAGCAAACAAACGCAACCATCCTTTAGGAAGAAACACGCAAATTAAAAATGAACCACCTTTTCCTCCACCTTCTAACAATGCAAACTTGAAGGGGCTGGGGCTGTCAGTTTTGTCTCACACGGGATATAAAGGAAATGCTCAAACAGGTGTAACAAGTTGTTTATGAACTATTAAACTGTGCCTTGAGCAGACAAAAGTTGGTCACTCCCACTGAAGGAAGCAGCAAAAGCAATGTCAAAACTTTTAGGTAAAGATGTACTCACTGACAAGAAGTAGAGAAAGTTTTAGTCGAAATGAGGAAGATGACATTTCATATTAGACCTATTCAAGACATCAAGATAAGCTGTCAACGCTACAACAAGCCAACAAAAAACAACAAAGCTACAACAAAAACACCTTGAGCACCAAATCTGTCCAGCAACCATACCAGCAAACCGAAGTTGGACGAACAACTTGAACTTTGGCCAAACAGCTGTTTCAGAGAGTTTTCTTTTACAACAAAGGACGAGTAAGGTGCAACCTTTCCATCCATACCTGATTAAATACAAAGCAGCAGATCCTACAGTCTTACATAGGTACACATTGCAGCGTCGTGTTGCAAGAGCTGTGTTTGCTGGGACACAATGCAGCCAACAAAGCTATCCCACTGGGACCACTGGGACCAGAGAGGTCCAGGAGCACCGCGGCACGCACAGCGTTTGCTACGGGAAGCCTTGCACGTGCGCAGTATTTTCAGGGATGTTCTCCAAATGGCCTTGTCTAAGCAAAGTGGAAGGATTAAACCACACCTCGGAGCAATTTAAATAAATCTGCACAACCCGAGTGTCACTGTGAGTGCCTTACGCCGATTCATCTTAAATTGGTTCCTTATCAGCTTAAACTTGTTAGGAACTCTCCTAAGCACAGCAAGGTGACACCCACAAATTGACCTCTAACCACTACCATGCATGTAACTACATGTGATTTATACCCGGTTGTAATTTTACCCATTGTAAATTACATACATAAACACACATAAATTGTTATCTACTTGTAAATACATTTGTGTGTATATAAATATATGAAAACAAACCACCACTTGTACCCCAAATCTGAAGGCTTCTCCCAGCCATTCAATAAACCTTGCAACCAGAGCCAGACACATTTTATGTTTTTATAAAGTCTGCAACTAAACCTTAAAATAAATAATAAAAAAGGTCCTAATTCATCATCTTGACATCAAATCAGCAGATTGGGATTTCAGTATATCAGAGTGATGGATATAGACTCATTTTAAGTACGGTTTAGTCTGCATTATACCAGAGCGTTTATTGTTGCCTTTAAGACTGTTTCCTTTCCAAGATGTTCCAAATAGAGCTTTCCCTCAACTGCCTGGATCTGCGAGTCCACTATTCAGCAAAAAGAGAAAAAAACAATTAACCCAAAAAACCCTCTCTGCTTTTGACGGGGCAAGACAAAAAAGCTGCTGCTGTCCCCATAAATGAAAATTCTGATCTTGTATCAAATGCTACGCAATAAATGAATACACATTTTCAGTTCTAAGTCACATGTGTGTATATATATACACACACACACATATTTCAATCACCAGAGCACACTGAAAACTATTAATTCTCATTACAACCCTAGATGGTGGCAAAACACATCAACTTTATAGATAATCCGCAGAGGTCTGTTAACCACCTAGGATGTGCTGCGTGCTATACACAGTGGCCTCCCTTTGCCTAAGGCTAAGATCATCACATTTCTTAACCTTAAAAGAGTCTAACTTTTTTGAAACAGCTCCGTGGGCCACCTTGTATCCCACTAACACTGAGAGGTATGGAAGTAGGAGAGTCATAAAACTACTAACCTTTTCAGTAAAACATTTTCTTAATTAAAAATGTTGATTAAAACCTGCATTCCTTCAGCTTTTGCTTCTCACACAACGTCAGCAAGCATTGACAGCACTTGAGAACATGCCCATAAGTAGAGTCCGGAACATATAATTTTGCTGCAATTATTTCAGGTCCTCTCTTCTAAAAACTTGCAGACCTCAAAGAGTCAGCAAGTCACTAACACCGATAAGGAAACTTGCTGTTTGATACAGATTTAAACAAGACCTCCTTGGTTTGTGATGTGTGTTGTAAATGGTGCTTCGTAAGCACAACTGGTTATCAATTTGGAAAAGAGGAGAAAATATAAAAGAATAAATTGATTTCTACCCATTTCCCTTGCTCCTCCTGCTCCCTTCATAGTTTTACAACCCTTCTTTGAGCCTACTTAGGCAGTCAAACCAGCAGAGCAGAGGAGGTGAAAACCCCCAGCATAGAGCAAAGGAGAGAGGACGAAAGGAGGGAGGACTTGGCAGTGCCAGGTTAATCGTTGGACGTGGTGATCTTCGAGGTCTTTTCCAACCTAAACGACTCTATGATTCCTATTCTATGAGTGGCTGATGGTAGAAAACAGGTATATGAACAAAGACAACATCAGGGGTTGATCTGTTTTAGGAAGTGCCCCAATCTTTCAGGTTGCTTGTATCACTTCTTTCCTTGCAGCAAAACTGAAACAATTCTTTGTGTGTTATAAGGGTGCAGGAAGCTGTTTACAGGCATGGGGGATGTACTCTTCAAATGAAAAACAAAAACCTCACTAATCAACTAAATAATTATAGCAACCTTGGGTCTGACTGTACCCCTCCTGAAAGAACACCATCGTATATTCTTCACAATATTTATAAACAGGAATGGTTTTATCATTTGCACAAGCTAGGAAATCCTTATCATTTACGCTGACTTCTCTTTCGCTTAGGATGGAAGCTCGTACACAAGTTCCCTGGTATGAGTTTGTAAATACAGATATGTATGAACAGAGTAATAGATAAACAATTGTGCAATATGAGGCCATAATTCCACTGAGCGAGAAAGCATAAAAGTAACCCCAGGCAATGTAACTGTTTATACATATTCACACAAATAATCTTAGCCTGTGTCCTGACACTAATATAAGAACACAGTCTTATGGAGCTTGAAATCTTCCCCTGGAGAAACAACTTTGCAAAAGCAGAATGGAAAAAAACCATGCTATGTAGAAAAGAATGCTTGTAGCTTTGCTTGCTATTTAAACCAGACTGATTGATCTTGAAGATCTTGCAGCTTTTCAGATTTTTGCTTCCCTCCCTCCCCCATTTTACCAGTCTTTTTATCAGTAAAGTAACAGCATACCAAGGGCTAAGTTACACCCAGGTCTGCATACACAAATCCCATCAGGTGCAAAAGCAACAGCTCGTGTAAGAGCTCAGCCACCAACTAGCCAGAGACACAGGAGAGGTCAGAAAAGGAATACAAAGCAAGGAAAAACTGGCAGGTATGAATCTCCAGGAGATGCCTGAATAAAGCAACTGCAGCCCTTCCAAACCCATGCACATCTCGGTTTTTCAGTTGTGTCTCAAACTGGATCATCAGGGTTCACGGTTCACTCCTGCAAGCTTTTCACTGCAAAAGTGCTATCTTCTGTCCTGGCAAAACTTGAGATTGTTAGGTAACATGTAGATTCTCAAAGCTGACATATTAAAAAAAAAACCCCACCCTAAAAATTTGATAAAAAGATGCCAATATTGACAGCTTGCTTTCATATGCAGCAAGGTGGGAATGGAGGACAGGAAGTTGTTCTTCAGAGAATAAATATGAATGAACAGAAGGCATTTATTTATTTGGAGCCCATTTCTGCAATATCTGGAGCAGGACTGCCTTGTTCTCGGTGACGAACAAACTCATGAAAGACAGGCCATCCCCTTCCTGGAAACCCCTTATAGTCTAAAACTCTAATTAAGAGATGATGATCTGTCACATAAGGTTAAGTATCTATATAAATGTTTTCAGGTCTAGGCTTTAAGAAGTGAAAGGTAGACCTTCAGCACACCAGTGGGAAACTTAGCTTACGTGGAACACACACACACACACAAAAAAAAGTGTGAAAAACCTCAGTATGAAGCACAGCACAGAAGTTGTCAACTAGGAAACAGGTAAGTACAGCACCACAGGAGAGATCTCCCCTTTTGCAAGAAGTTACTTGGGAGATAAGAAAGAAGACAGAGAATCAGACCAGCATTAATCACTGGGATACACTCCTGGTTTTCCACATCGCAGGTCTAACTGCACAATCTAGAGGGTGACTGCCTTTGCTAGAATTCCTGCATAAAGTGTATAGATACAATGCATATGTTCCACAAAACCCAAGTTTACATAATAAAGAGAATATATATTTGCTTTGCTCTCAAGTTGCCCCATAAATTTTTAATAACAGCTGTAAACCAGAAATCTTTGGACAGAAATCCACAGCAGCAATGAAATTTAAGCATGCTACTCATTTCGGGTTAAGAAAAGCCATTTCCAATCCATTCCTATTAGAACCGTTACCAACTTCTTGCAAGGAGAAATGCAAATGTCATTCACAGCAATTTATTTGCAGATTATTCTCCTCAGCCTACCTCTTTCCCTTGTTCTCTCCAAAACGGAGGGACTACGGGACCATTCAATCTATTTTGTCATCTTTGTTGCTATTAGTGGAGACAACGCTTAGTTCATATACTGCTGTCCTCTCATTTTATATTTCACTGGAAGGATGTTTGATCTGTTTTTTCTTCCTCTACAGAGGAACTGTTAAACCAAAAGTACTAAAAAGAATACTTCTCTACTATGCACCACAAAAAGATTACAGTTTCTAGTTCAAGTGCAAAGGGACAGAGAAACCAAAGTCTTTTTGTAAGCATACATTAAAATAAAAGCAAGAAACAGATTAACATCTGGAGAAAAACATTAACCCTTGTCCTTCCAATGACGCAGCTCCCGGGAACTTCACTTGCAATGCTGTTTCCAGCTCCTTTCCCCCCTTCAATTGAAGAATTAGCACTGTTGGACTGTGTTTGAAACAGTATATTCACACATATCCTATAAAAACCTAACATTTTAGGTAAACTAGAAGGCAGGCAGGCTCCAAAAAGCTGAGGCTATCAAACGCATATCTAGAGAAAAAAAATTTAAAATGAGAATTTCCCTGTTCAAGACTTACAAAGATCACTGTAGCCAAGAAAAGAGACTCACACAGTGGCATTTTATAGGAAGAAGGTTTTTAGAAAACACAGTATTAAGAGAGAGCTACAACAGTATTACAGGGCAGAAAAGAGGACAGATGATTGCAGTGCAGTATGATGAGCACGAGAAAGAGCGAGCTAATGGGATATAAAACTGCATACACTGGAGACAGCTTTACAAGTTAGAGAAATGACAGCCAAATAGCAATCATACCACACCAAAAAGGTAGTGACAAGTCAGAAAAGAAACTTCATTTTCTAAATGACAGCAGACTTAGCCCTTACGCATGAAGGGTATGCAGAGTTGAAGTTAAACAGTAACTCATAGTCCTATAGATGTTTGTAGATGACCTAGAATGGAGAGAAACCATCTGTTGCCATCGTTCTGCAACGTTCGTGTCACTCCAGACACAGACAGATGTCTTTTTTCTGGATGCAGGTATGTCAGTAGAAAGTTAAGCCGTGCGTGCCCTGCCTCTCCTGCCGTCACCTCCCTGCCTGGAGCCAGCGCTGGCAGAGCCCTGCTCCACACTACTTTGCGAGCACTCCCCAAATCACTTTCAGCAAAAGTATTCAGGCTAGATCAAGCGTGAAGGTACGTATAGGTCCATGTTATCCCAAACAACGTCACCTGAACCAAATGAGAGCGTTATTAAACAAGCCGCCCTGTCAACACATCGGTGATGATGGTAACTTCGGGAGAGAGGGATAACTGTTCAGTATCCGGCAGGCAGAATTCAAAAGAGGGTATTTGCTCATGCCTTAAGTGGCATAGGACAGGACTGAACAGGGATGCCAGAAAAAAAAAAAAGGAATAAGACAAACAAACAAAAAGGTGACTTAATTTATAAATAAGGACATTTGCTCACTAGGAACTGAACTAAAAAAAAGCAGCTCGCTTTACAGAGGCTACCTAGCCTCCAGGTACCTGACATTAAGCTGGTGGAAAACAGTGTAATGGACACAGCTCAGGATGGCAGTTTGTCTAGACAAATGGGCCATCAAGGATTTAACATGCCTAGACCTCTCTTTAAGTGGAGAAGATGGAATACTAAAGATCTACCGAACACCTGAAGCACATACTGTGGACATCTGCAAGTATATGCTGGGGAGGCATCAAATGTTTGCCCAGTTCCTATAGGCTTTCCCCAGCATCCAGGGCTGCCGGTTATCTAGCCTCGCGCAGCGACAAGGGAAACTTCTGATTTGACCACTAGAGCCATTAATTTATTAAACCTGATTTTAACTGAACTTACTGTTCAGTAAGTTCAATAAGTTCAGTTCAAATAAGTCTCCATATCCTGTTTTGCAACTCTTAAGTAAATCTTATTTTGTAGCTGCCTATATTCAGAGGTACAAATTAGCGTAGCTCTGCTGTTACTGCAGATCAGAGCCTAGCTTCAAGCAGTACCTTCACAACACAGGTCCTTATTTTTAGAAGTACTGCATGTGTACACCACTGCTGCTCTTTAGAAAAAGAGCGGTAAAGCAGGAATCTCACTGAATTCACAATTTCAAAGTCTACCATGTAAAACACCAACTGGCTTCTAACTCTCCCTTGTGTCAGCCACAGTGTAAAATCCAGAGAGACCACTATGTCTTTAAGAACTTTTATAAAAAGCTTTAAAAGGTCCACTTTCAAAAATGAGGAGAGAGAAAGAATAGGGGACAGGATGAAAGCACAAGGACGTGCCTATATGAAAACTATTCGATTAATTTCCCCATCGCACATACCACAGAATTGTGGCAGTTGGATAGCACCTCAAGGTCGCCAGGTCTAACCCCCCTGCATGTGCAATTTTCCCATGCAACTTGCTCTAAAAATAAGTGCGTGGGCACATGATGCTCCACCTGGATTTACGTTGGTGCTGGGGTAATGACTGGACTACAAAGACACCTCTTCCTATGAAGGCAAACTATGTCAGATCTGCGAGGTAGGGATGCCCATACTTTTTGGCATGGTGGCTTCAGAAACTGGAAAGAACACCGCTAGATCACTTTTGCTATGTGGCTGACTAAGGTTGGAACTGAAAAGTTAGTTAAAATGGGTTTTAAGCTAAGCTTATAATTGGAAACTCTGACTGCAAAAAGTATAGGAACAGGTAAGAAAGAGACCATCAACAGGAGCAGGGAAACCAGGCAAGAGAGACTCAATATTTAGCAGCAAGCAGAAACATTATTTGCAATTTCTCCGGTTTCTGGGAACACCAGTTATGGTCCAGGATTGTCCTTAGCAAGTGTAAGTGCACAGAGCTCAAAACCGGCACATCCAAATTAATGCAGGAGAGTTTAGGAGGTCTGCCCAAGTAACTTCACAGTTATACCTCAGAACTCATAGCCCCTTCCCTTTAATATTTAAGAAAAAAGAAATCACATTTGCAGCCAAAATGTACAGATAATACTGCAACAGGAGTATGGGCCCGAGCCTGAAGTCTTTTCTCAGAAGTAATTCTCATTAGAACAAAACTGAAGGATTGTCCTCTTCATTCAGTTATTTGCAGGACATTTGACACATGCTGTTAACTAAAAGGCCAGCGCTATGGACTTTTTTTCAAGAGTGTGCGAGAAGAATAAAAGCGTTACAATCCCAACACTGTGCAGGATTTTATCTGTAAAAGACAGCGAGCATAAAGCAGAGTTGGGAAGCAGCACCCAGGAGGACAACAGAAGCAGATTTCTACCACGAAGGGCGGGGGGGTAAGGCTGCACGTAGTAAATTGTTTCATCAAATAATTGGAGGAAGGGCCAATGTCTCCTTTGGAAGGTTAACAGTAGAAGTCTGTCAAAAGCAAAAACAATGGAGAATTAATTATTCTTAAGTATGAAAGGACCTAGAACTCAGTGATCTCCTGTTAATTAAAAAAAAGAAAATATCCTCAACATAGTTCCAGTTCAGTTCTTATGAAAGTCAACAGAGAGCGAGCACTCCCACTGCCTCTAACATTAGTTACATCTTGTTTTAAGGACTCATCCCTTAAAGGCATTGAAATTTAATGGAAATTGCAGATATTCAGTACTACTTCTATTCCATATTCAAATATCTGAGCTCACATAAAATACACAAGAGTCTTCATCAACTGCTGCTGTTTCAACAGTTCCGGAAATCACAGAAAAGTAACTAGCAAATCAGCTAAATGTCATTAGTGTAAAGGAGGGGTTTAAAGAGGTCAAGTTTTGGTTTTGTTTTAGCTGGTCATCCACCCGCAGATGCAGCTGACATGCAAGAAGTAGAACAGACAAGGTCTGCGACAGTCACAATTTGCCTTTTCTTCTCCTTTTCTGTGAAGATGATGGCACTGGAAACTAAATGCACTCATCTTAATTTCTGCTCCCACATAGCTAGGGCATTTTGTGGGGGACAGAAGAAAACTAAGGCTTCTCCAGCCTACCCTTCCCACAGCGTTTTGCAAAACAGGGAGTAGAAAGATCTTCAAACTAAACGGGGATCTGTAGGCATCCTGCTGCAGATGCAGGATCCACAGCCTTTCATGAGAAGTTCTCTCCTTACAACGTATACAAGCCATATAACAAGTGACCCACAAACCTGACATGCTGGACAGGAAGCCATCTGAAGAAGAAGCACAAAGGAGAGTGAAAGGTTTTTAATCCACCCTTCTGTTGAAGTGAGGTGCCTTGGTGTGGGCTGAAGGTGGCCTGCTCCATCGGACCACAATTTTAAGACTTGTAATATCCCAAGTGGAAGAAGCTGCCGACAGCCTTTACTCCAAGCACTGGGCAGCAGCAAGTCCTTTAAGGAAAAGGACAAGCAGAGGAGATGGCTACAATGGCTTCATGGTCACTGTCTGTCTTCTACCTGCCAGTTCACCAAACACCTCTAAATTATGAGGGACATTTAAATAACTGGCGGCTTGAACGTGCCTTGTAGACATCTAATACCTCGGAGTGCCGTACACCACCCAGCAACTCACTGGATACCCTGTGGTAGGAACGCTTCGCTTCTCCCCTGGAAGCTTTCATTCCACACTGAATTAAAAAAAGACTGGAGGGCGCTTCACACTCTAGCAAAGGCCCGAAGAGCATACCTGTGTTTCAGTTTCCACCCTGGGTTATTAGCCAGACTGTTTATAAAACAATTTTAAAATGCCAGCTTTTATGTATTATAGTTTTATTAATCTTGAATGATGCATCATATGTGCTGGACGCATAAAAGGGTTATGGAAACATGGTTTGCATTTTAAAATGCTTTAGTGAAAACAACTGAATTATCTTTATTAAGTGAATTGAACCTTGCTGCGTCCTCCACAGAAAGATTTCAGTATTAGTGAATCGTTTTCCTCATTGTTCTTTTTTTCCACCTTACATTCGGTGAGGAAAACAAGCATTTCTGCATTTACAGCTCCCAAATGGTTTCTCAGTTTTGAATTAAATAGTCTGTGAGCTGAACTATCTGAATATACTGAAATGAAGAAAATATTCTCTATGCACATGCAGAAGAGGCTACTTCTGTCAAAAGCTGCTTTACTACTACATCAGATTCTGATTCCACGTGCTCAGCCAAGAGTGACTACCATCACTTCACTGGTTTGACTTTATTTGAGATATCAGCAGTAAAAATGCATTGCCTAGGTTCTGTTTAAGTACATTGCAAGAAATGTAGGCATTACATCAGATGGCTTAGACTTAAGAAAAAGGTATTTATATATTTTAACCTATTTAAATAGAAAAACATTTTTAACAAAACCCAAATTTTTAATCCAGTTTTTATAAACTAGTTTGTAAAAGACAGCATAGTTGCAAAGAGAGGGTGGAGATGCTTCACCGCTGGTTTTATTAGCTAACTTAGCCAACAATCAGCTTTTATCCTTATCAAAGATACTAATGCATCCATTTGCTATTAAACAGATCTGTTTTCCTCAGGCTCCAGATAAGTGGTGAATCTGGCCCTTCAGCATCTTGAAGCATCCAAGTACAGGAATTTTAACACCTTCTTGGAGAAATATTTAAATTGATCATCAGTATAAACAAACACAATCTAAATGGACTGTCCTGATGGGCAGTAAGCTCTTTGGAGGTAGAGACTCTTGTCTGCATACTTGTTCAGTGCTTAAAACACTGGGGCCTCAGCTCCAGTAACTCTCTCAAACTGCAGCCACTGTCACTCTAATCTTCATCTTCAGTATTTTATCAGCAATTTATATGCAAACTTAACCCACATAAGCAATCAAATATAAAGACCCAAAAAAGAACTGGATTCCAGTTTTCCAGTTCTACAAGCCTCAGGGCAGGGGAGGGGAGATAATACCTAAATACGTTACATGTTCCAAAAACAAGGTTTTATGGAGGAAGGGGAGAAAGAGGGATGATCTTTCCATAGCACTGCAATGCCACAGGAAAGCACCACGTTTAATGTAATCAAGCTCTACATTGCAGCCATATGGAAACAATTTCAGTCAATAAACAACTCCTGCAAGAAGACAGCAGAGGAACAGAAAAATCAGATACTGAGTTAGCTAGGAGGCAGAAAAGCCACTGGCTGAGCTCAGAGGCTTGCATTACAAGAAATACTGTAGGCCCAACACAGCAGCACACATTTTTGAGTCTAGTCCTCGCCTTGGACTTCCACAACGCCACACCTCAGATTGCAAGCAGTAGAAAGGGCATAACTTACTTTACAATGTCCTTCCCAGCCTCCGAGATCCTGTGCCTCAGTCCTCTTCCCTTTCTTCCCCCTTCCAAATCTCTCCTCAAAGCCTATTGCTATGGCAGGTTTCCCACTCGATAGTCAGAAAGGAAGCAGACATCCCAAACTTCAGATACTCGCCCAACTTCTTTGCATTTTATCTGCCTGGAATTTGCAGGTTTCAAAACAGGGACTCTCTCATGGAGCAAGTCCTGTCAAACACCTACCTTAATTAAAAAAAAACAACAAAAAACCAAACAAAATACAACACACTTCTTACAGACAGTTGTATTTAAATGAGGTTTGGTTTCAAGATCCCACATTACACTGTGTCCTAAAACCAATGGCAAAAATACTGCCTCTCCAATAGAGACATTCATGTGCAGTGCTGATTACAGCTGCAACACGGAGGGACTAAAAGTTAGAACAGTTTGGGACAGGAAAAGAGAAATTCAAGGGAACAGCCAGCAAGTGAAGGTAGCTGCATTTTTAACAAAAAGGCGGCACAGGTTGCTATGAATAAACCAGAATTTACTTGAGTGTGACAGAGGAGTGACACCGATATTTATCAGAATCATGCCCAAGAAACGAACTGAAGGATAATTTCACAAGGGTTTTCAGAAGTAGCTGCTTGCAAAGGTTGGCGAGGTTGTCACATCCACCACGCTACGCAATCTGCCAGCAGATGCACCACGGCCACTCCAAAAACATTGCGGTTTTATACTCGCAGACATTCAGGAACAAAAAGTCTTGGGATGTTCCTCTCGCTAACCAAAGTGCGAGATTCAACGCACGTAAAAAAATTAATAATAATAATAAAACTTTAAAAACTAACTTTCTAGTGGAAGGGAGAATCAGGATTCCTGTGAACAGTTCTCTGTTAGACTGGGACAACATGCTTTCAGCACACAAAGCACCTTCTAATTCATCAGTAATAAAACGTGATACTCGGCAAATCCTAAAAAACATGCACCAAAGACGGCTTTTTGCACTCTTGTAGGTTGGAGGGTTTTGTCTTTCTTCATGAGGGATTCTCTACAAAACCAGGGTAAAACTCCAGGCCAGGTGGATGTTCATATTATACTAATGCTTAAGAAGGGGATGGAGCAAATCTGGAGAGCTGTATGGCGGTCAGCTGGGTATCAATCCAGGCAAACCAACAAGGAAAAAAAATAAATCAGTAATATTTTCTCAGTAAAGAATTAGAGAACAGGGACATCAGTAGTGCCAGTCAGCATGTCTTAACGGCAAATGTCTTGATAAAGGACTAACTTTGTTCTTTGAGATTACAAGCGTAGTTGAACAGAAGAAAGGACGTGCACAGAACATACTTTGGTTCTAGTGGAAATCCACATCGGCTGCTCCGTATCGACTGGTACTTTCTGAGAGCTGTCAGTTAGCCAGTTCTTAATCTACTTCCTGGGATTGCATCATGCTAATTTTTTTGTCACTAAATTTAAGGTCTGATGCAGTTCAACATTTTTATCACTGCAGATAAAAATCTGCGACTGACACCAGGACTACAGGAACAGTACGTTATTATGAGGAAGGGACAGCAAAAGAAAGAAGCCTGAATATCTACTTTAACTTAGCTCAGGAAAGCAAAACACATCTGAACACAAAGGCAAATTTACAATCTGAGAAATGCAGACTGTAACTACTAAATGGCAGACTTTACTAGGAAGAATCTCTGTGTCAGAGCAGCAAGGCTGACAAACAGGACTTCCCTCTGCAAAAGGGCTGCTGTGAACCTTTGAATGGCTGTTGCACCCCAGTATTCAGTACGGCTCAGACGCAGGCTGGAACATTCTCCGTTTTTGGTTTCCACAATGTTAACAATAAATGGAGACCGTGAAGAATCACCGGATGATCTGAGTGCTGGAGAAAATGCCTCAGAGTAAGACTTAAAAGCTCAACTCTGTTTCCTTATCAATCCAGTAACTTGATTACAGAGTGTAAGTACCTCCATGGCAAGAAAGTACTGGATACTGAAGGGCTCTAATCTTGTCAGGAAAGTCGTAACAAGAACCAGCGGCAGAACTTAGACAAATTCAAATTAGAAATCAGTCACTTATTTTTAACAGTGAGATGGCACAAACTACCAAGAGAAGCGATGAGTCTGAAATTACCAACGATGGACACTCAATGCTGGAAAGCTTTCAAATTGTTTTTAGCCAAACATCAGTTACTGGTCTCAGTTTCAGAGTAAATGATTAAAATTTAAAGGCTTGTGATACAAAGCATATAAAACATATCAGACAAGGCGATTTAATTGTCTGTTCTCCCCTTAAATTTTATGAGTCTCCAATATGTTAACATCATTCTACTTCTATGGACGAGGCAATTAAAGAGGGAGGAATCAGTTTCAAGTTCAGTAAGTTCCCTCTTTTTCAGATTGCTGTACTTATCACTAAACAGCATCACTGCATCAAACAGATGGAGCCCCCATGAAATGCAGACAGTCAGAGAACAACTGACTACGATGTCTGGAAACCATGCATAGTATAACTTAGTTGAGAAAACTGTGATCAACTACTTACCTCTCCCATCTGCAGCACGAAAAATCAGTATTAGCTTAAATAACTAGTTCTTACTCTGTGTAAATACACTTATGAGATTCATGTTTATACTACCGAGAGCAGCAGCATGCGCTACCATCCAGCCAAGAATCTTCACATACTTTATGAACGTGAAAGCATCTCAACAGCCCTGAAAGGATTATTTTCATATTACGCGCTGGAACACAGGCAAGTCAGGAAGTTCGCCCTGGGTCATAAAGTAAGACCTAAGGTAGAGTCTAGAAACAAGAGCCCAGCGCAACCTCATGGCCAGGAAGAGCTTTTCTTTTCAACATCTGAGTACCACTTACATGTCAGAGCTGCTGCATACCCAGTTGCTCAAACTCCAAATCCCTGCCAGTTATATCACAAAGAGATTTCTAGTGAAAGCTGACATTGTAATCAGAGAATCTGATCATGGCAGAGAAACTGTCCAAAATAAAGGTCAGAAAAAATATCCAAGTAGGAACAGCGCTTGTATTTTATGAACTAACTAACTGCTTTCTGCTTCCATTAGTATTACAGTATCACTGGAAGAACAAAAAGCAGATTCAGTCCTTGCTTCAGAGCTCGTAAGAAATGGGCAGCTCAAAATGCAGGAAATGACTATATGCTACACTTCCCTATTGATAGGGCATAAGCTTATCAGAAGAATAAAACTGGCTGTTCACAAGGCTCACTGAAGGAGTAGCTTACAGTATTGTTTCAGCAGCAGGAGTTGTTTTACTGCTGAACTTAACATTCAATTTTTTATTTTTTTTTTAAGGAAGTGAAAAGAAAATAAAGCTTCTTAAATAAATATTAAGTTCAAAAGTAGAGAGAAAACCAATGCCAGGAATTCGGGGCAAGTGAGATTCAGCTGGCAGTAGAGCCAAACATAATTAACATCTTTTGTATGCCTGGCTTCTAAATTACTTCCTTAGCCCAATGTAAGACCTCATCTACCCCCACAGCAGTGAACGGGGTTCACGTAAGTTTAATGTAGCCTAAATAGACATATATATGAAGAACAAAAGAATGCCACCTCCATGCATGAAGCAGGCTAATAAGATCTGTTTCCTCTGGCTCCAAGAAACTCTTCAGTAGACCTGGAAACAACGCTCCACCCATCGGGCAAACACTGACTGGAAGAAGAACTCGCGAACGTATCAATGACATACACGCAAAGCTCGGTCTTTCTCAAGCCATATTACAGAAGTCATTTTGGCGTACACATACATACAACCTGAGGAAGGGCCATGCTTAGTAATTGCATTGAAACCAATATGAAATGATGAAGTAAACATTCATAGAAGAATTCTGTAGGAGAAAGAGTTAACTGACCTTCCATACCTTCTGGCTGGCTGCACAGGGAAGATAAAGCAGAATACACTTTGTCAGAAGCACTGCACTACAGCAGTTCCCAGTTTTAAGAGCAGTCTTTAACTTCAGACTCTGCATGCAGCTTTGATTAGGAACTGGGAAAACTGCACACAGACGGGTAGAATAACCAGTCATGGATTACTTTTTTAATTCTTAAAAAAGCACATCAAAACAGTAATTGTTCAACCTTTTGGTGTCTACATTAACACGGTGCTGAATCAAAACAAATAACAAACATGCGTGTGCATTCCTGAGATAGATTTGAAGTCCAACATTGAAAAATTCCTATTAAACAAAGCAGAAGAAAAACTATGTAAGAAAAAGGGCATCTCTCTTACAGTCTTGTAAGAAAGTTTACTCTAGTAGTGCTTTTGGCCTGAGGAGTGTGAGGGGAATCTAATGGATTAAAAGCAATAAAAATAACTGAATAAATAAGGATGACGAGTGTCAAACCACAGAAGTCAATGGAACATGGGAAATCCTCCCATTGCTGTAAAAAAATCTCATCAACTTAGGTATTCTGATCGAGCACATTAGAAGACCAGCCAATAAATTCCTTGCATGGTTAATATATATTAATGTATCACAGATGTAAAAGTGCAACAGATGAGGAATAGAGACAGCCCTGTTCAATTGCCACTGACTCAGTATGTGACCTTGAGTGAGTCACTTGGTCCCTAAGCCTCAGTTTCTCTATTTGTAAAATACAGATACCTCTGTAAAGCACTTAAAGACTTACAAACCAAGGTACAAAGTATTATTTTATCATAGAGTAGTAAAGGAGAAGGACAGTAGCTCGGCCATAATGAATCAAATGTGAAACATCAGAGCCGTACTCCACTAGCACACCACACAAGTTATGGCCATAAATCGATCACTCCTGATTAGGTTAGACTTTATGATGCAGTAATTGCAATAGCAGCAGTTTCATAACTGTGAAACAAGCACTTTGCTCAGCAGCGTATTATGCAGGAAGCCTGCACGAACAACGAGCTTTTGGTAAACCCTACTGCAACAGCAAAGATCAGAAGCATCCCAAACACAAAATACTTTTTAAGGCTATCTACCATAAAAGCTTCTCCACATGCTTTTATGGTCACAGGCTAACCCTGTATAAGCACCCAGTTGATTGCGAGGAGAGGGGAACGAAATCAGACAATACCGTGTCTAAAGACCAGATTTCAAGCGACTATCTCTCTTTTTAGCAGGCACAACAGAAAGAGAAATGCGTTTCTCACAGTTACAAGCTGAAATTTTCAGTTGGCCAGCAACTACAGAGCCGATTCTTTACTTCTTGCTGTGGACCACATGACTGCCTCATAAGAACATTTTATGTGCCAACTTGCAATGAAGACCACATAGTTAATAGTTTGCAACCTCCTTTCCCCCAGAAGATCTTCAGAGTTGAGTAATAAAATTCCTCACATGATTTCAATGAGAGGGTTCACTTGTCAGAGGCTGTTTCAAGATAGTATCATATGTCAGGGAGGTGCTGTTCAGACCGAGCTTTCCAGCCCTGTGTTTTCAAGGCTTGACTGAAAATTAAAAAACTTAAGGCTATAAAGTTTGAAACTGGAAGGAAGAAAAATAATCTCTAGACCCTATTTTTAAAATGTAGATGTTAGACAATTAATGAGAGGAGGAAGAAAAACTCTGATTAAAGCCCTGACAAACCCTTGAGATCACGGACTGATTACTGGTTCTGCCGCAGACTCCACGTAGGAGCCTGAGCAAGTTAATCCCTCTACTCCTTGGTTTGCCACGTGCAAAATGAAAAATAACACTTTCTTTCCGTATCCTGTTATGCTTGCTTGTATTGTTCCCCAAATTAAAAGCATTTGTCAAAACACTTATCCTGAGCATTAATGCTGGAAATGGCATTCATAGCTAACATACAATCCGTTTGCATGACTGAGTGTTCAAATATGAACTTTTAGTATACTTTGCTACCCAGCCTTCCTAATTTTATACATGTCAGAAGGGAGCTTTAGTCAATAAAGGAATATTAGAAGGCTAAAATACAGTTTATTAGTAATCGTATGTATAAAACCAGCTTTAGGGATATGAGTTAGACCAAAAAAAATTCAAATTCTCCTCGTTATCTCCTAAAAATCCCACTACAATCATGCCATTGGTCTCACTTCATTGATAAGCCACAAGATAATATTATCAGCATAGGTATAATTAAAGCCCAATCCCACAAGGACGTGTATGCAGATCCAGTGCCCGCTCCATTAAAATCAGGATGAAGTGAAACCGACTTCAGAAGTGTCAAAGCTGCATAAAGTTATCGGTAGAATAAACGAAGGCATGGGGTTTTTTTTGCAGTAGAGTTCTTAAGCTGACAGCATTCCTTCAAGTGTTTTATTTCAAATCCCAAACTCTGCAGAAGATGAAAAATATTTGACACAGATCCCAACACTGTAATGTGCAATTCTGTAGTATCCCTAAAAACTCTACACAGAAATTACTGTAAAGGACAAGTTGCTTTCTTTAGATTAAAATCTGCTGGCATTTCATGCAACATGTTTTGTTTTCTAACATATACAATCAAACATCTTCAGAGATCCCTTTATGAACGGGACAGCACAACATTATTCCTTTCTCATGTTTCAGTTATTCTTCCAATTCCCCTCCCAAACATCATATCCTAAACCCAAGATTTCACCACTGCCCCAACGACACCCAACAAAGAAGAGCAGTCCCAAAACTTAATGATAGAACAATTCTTGAAATACATGCTTATTAAAAATGATTTTATTAAAAATAAAATTGTTTGAAAAGTGAAATGTCAGAACCCCACTGTTTTCCCAGCTCCAGATACCAGTGCAAAAACGTATCAAACACTTCTGTGAATTTATGGATTATCACAATAAAGTGAACATTTCATAATAATTTAATTTTCAAAACACTGGACAGACATGAACTTTTAATATCCCTTTGAAAGAGACCAGTAAGACCCACACAAAAACTGCCTCAGAAGTAAGCTTTCTGCAGCTGACACTGGTTACTAATCCCGTGGAATTATCAGAATCACAATGCTAGAGAGATGCACGTTTTCTAGAAAGGTCAACAAATAGAAAGGAATTGCTCACGACCGCTCAGTAAAGTAGTTATGGAGAGAAGGAGGCCTCATCCACACAGGATTTTCTTCACGATTTCCTTATCACTCTTTAAAAATCCTGCAGTTTCACCTATGGTAGCATTCCTACAGCACAGCTGGCAGTCTGCATATCAACCACAATGTCGTCTAGACCTGCTCTGCACAGAGTTGGATGACACAGGAGTAAAAATGCTGATGCCTGTTCTGGTGCTTGCACTGGTGCTAAAGGAACGATAGGAGGAAGAACAGACACCGCTGAGTAAAACACAAGTTCCTTGTTCCTAGTCTCATGCCCAGGCTCGTCAGACAATTCTGTCAACCACAGAGAAAAAGTTGTGGCTGTCGTGGGGCTAAAGACAACTCTTCACGTACAGAAAAAGAACATTCCCAAACCCCAGTTTTCAGATGCAGTATCAAACCCTGCTCTTTCACAGAGCCTGGTGCCCCAGAACATGCAGATAACAAATGCATCCCTGCACAGATAACATATTCCATCCCCTCCTCACTTCTCCCCTACTTCCCTCCCCCACCTGCATCTCGGAGACATTTTCTTTGCAATTTGGAAGAGAAATGGCAAAAAGGGAGATGCAAAACACAGAAATAAATTAAGTTTGTTCTCTGCTGTTGACGGATTTGGCCCTAGCATGATGGGAGAAAAAAAAATGTTAAGAGTGATAAATCCATATATACCTACTCCAAACTACACCCGACATCCCAAGGGACATGGTATAATGGTAAATAAATATAGATGCAGTTCCTACTAATGAGGCAGGGTACAGCAAGGCCAAAGAAAATGCAATCATCTCAGGGAAAAAAACTGCACAGGACTCCTCCTCTCCCATCCATGGAGGAAATCAAATGCCAGCTGCACCATCCCAGGAAGGAAGCAGAGTCTGTACCTGATGAGCCCTGCAGAAATGAGCTAGTCATATCACGGGACGCAAGCAGGCACTTCAGGGTTTTGCCAGCCCACAATTCGTCTGCAGCGCACAATCCCTCTCTCCGATACGATATATTGTAAGGTGGTGGGTTTTTTTTTTTTTCCCACCAGTTTCTTTTTTCTCCATCCCCATTAGTTTGAAGCAGGGGCATCTGCTCCGACAGTGCTCTCAAGCGCATGCCCTGGCCATCAATTTAACGCTTTCCTCCCTACAAAGTTTAAATCTTTCCAGCTTTTGTTCATATACATTTTGTATGTAAAAGCCACTTATCTGTACTCCCAGTCTTACTTGAGCATGAGAACAAATCGAGATATACCCGACTCCACAGACAAACAGCAAACATGCTTACAATCTTCATTTCCTCTTCCTTCTTCCCTCCCCACACCCAAAAAAAAAAAAAAAAAAAGGCATTTTTGTCCCTAACACGAAGGCACACACGATCGAGGCTTTTTCAGATCTATCGCAAGGAAAAAATGCTTTCTGAAGAAGTGCTCTGCAAACATACCAAGAGACACTCTTAGAACAACTAAGAAAAAACCCATCAGACAGAACTGAGGTTGAAGAACTCGGCTCGGTCTGACTCGCCCGTGTATTTTGCACCTAAAAACACTCGCCTCTTGTTTTCTTTTAACCCCGAACCAAAGCAAGACAGTTCAGCGGCATTCCCTGCCACTTCCTCCAACCGGTCCTGGGGTCAAACACACTGTTCTTCAAAAAAAAAAAAAAAGATCCCAGGCACGGATATAAAAGCATTTACCCCATCTCTTCCCCAGAAGTACAAAATAAACAAGCTTATGACACCCCACCCAAGCTCTCCTCGCACATTTTGGGAATGACTTCCCTCCGGGTCCTCCTCCTCCTCCCCCACCCGTTTCCACGTTAAACTCTCCAGCAACAAGACACCCTTCGCATTCACGCCTTTGCCCTCCCCGAGACCCCTCTCTCAAATCCCCGAGAGCTGCAACAGATCTCACCCTCCTTCCTCGTCACGCAGCCTCCCAGCCCTGGGATCCAGCGGGGTTTGGGGTGCCCCTGTTCCCCCTCTTCCCTACAGGCACAAAGCACCGGGGCTCCCCTAAAAAGCAGCCCTCGTACACCCGCGGAGGCCCCTCAGCCCCCCCCCAGCCAGGGCAGAGCTCCTCGGCAGAGCCCCGCCGACGGGGCTCGATGCCGGGCGCGATCTACACGGCGCACCGGGCTCCATCCCCGCAGGGTCGGACCCTCCCTCTCTCCTTCCTCTGCCTCCTCCGGCCGAACTACCGCCGGGCCGGGGTAGATCCGTTCCCCCTCCCCAGGGTGCTGGGGACAGGGAGCGGGGGGCCCCCGCCGCCCTTCGCAGCCGTGCTGGGGCTCGCAGCCTCCGAGGCGGCACCAGCCCAGCCCCAAACTCAGCGACGAACAAAATCGAAACACCACCAGAAAAAAAAAAAAAAAAAAAAAGAAAAGAAAAAAGCACCCACCCAGGCTGAGGGGACTCCGTCCCCCCACACCTGGGAGACGGGGTGGAAAAAAAGAAGAATAAATAAATGGCAGGAACAACGATGCAGGGCTCTTCTTTAAAACCCAGAGGCTGCCCTGCCCTCCCGCAGACCCCCGCAGCAGCCTCCCGGGGACACCTTCCTCCTCCCCCGCTCCGGGGCGCCGAGAATACGCGGAGCCACCCCGAGCCGCGGCTCAAACTCTGCGGGCGAGCGGCCGCCCGGGCTGAGGGGCTGCCCCTGCCCGCCCCCGGCCGCCCCCCGCCCCGGCTTCCCCCCTCACGCACATCCCGCGGCTGCGAGGAAACCCGCTCTCCGGCTCGGCGCAACTCCCCCGCAGGCAGCCGCGGTGCCGGCCGAGGGGGGACCCCCTTCCCGCTCCCCTCCCTCCAGCCCACCCACCCGCCCGCCCCCTCCCCTCACAAGAGCCGCTCTCACCCACCCCCCCACCCGGCCCCACACTTCCCTCCTCCCCCACAAGCAACACTCACCTCTGGGTGCTGGCGGCGTCCCCACCTCACCATGTAACGGCAGCACTGGGGGGGGGTCCCCCCGCCCGCCCCCGCCCCAGCGTGAGGGGAGATTAACGGGGGCGCAGAGGGACGAGAACAATAGGGGGGGAGGAAATCCCTCGGCCGCCGAGCCCCCCTCCCCAGCCCCCCGAGGACAAGGGCCCCCCTCCCCGTCTGGCTCTCCTCTTGCCGCTCCCTCCTCCTCGCTCGCTCCCCCTTTCTTTTTTTTTTTTTTTTTTTTTTGGCTCAATCACACCAGACTGACTGCCTTTGTCTGTCTGACAAGCGCCATGTTGATATCAACATCCAAGCTCCCACCTGCTGCAGCTGTGAGACCCTGGGACTTGTAGTTCCCCCCTCCCCAGGGTGACGGGGAGAGCCGCCGAGCGGAGACTACAACTCCCAGCATGCCGCGGCGGCACGGCACGCCAATGGAGCGCGGGGAGCAGCGCCGAGCGGACTACAACTCCCTGCATGCCCCGGCCATGACTTCATCCTGGGCGGAGGAGGCAGCGGGACTACAAGTCCCATGAGGCCCTGGGGAACGCGAGCGGGGGGGGTGGGGGCCGGGCAGGAAGGTAGGGGCAGGATTGTCCCCGTAAATAGAGCCGGTGGAAGCATGAAGCTGGTGAGTGCGTGGGGCTGGGGGCGCTGTGGGGGGGCGCTTCGGGCTGCCCCCGGCGGCGGCGGGCTCCTCAGGGTTGCCCCTGGGCTGCAGCAGCCTCAACCTTGCCGG
Source organism: Balearica regulorum gibbericeps (assembly GCF_011004875.1). Taxonomy (NCBI): domain Eukaryota; kingdom Metazoa; phylum Chordata; class Aves; order Gruiformes; family Gruidae; genus Balearica; species Balearica regulorum. The sequence continues at coordinate 2,639,266 of NC_046186.1, read as the reverse complement.
GCATGAGGGGAAACTGAGGCCCTGAGGGGGGGCGGCCCTGAGGGAGCCGGGGCGGGCCCGAGCGCTTTGCTCCCCTCAGCAGCCTGGCACGCGAGCCACCGTTCAACGGGCGGCGGGGAGCCGCCAGCTGAGGGGCCGGGGCGGGTGGGGGGTTAAGGCACCACCGCGGTGTGGCAGCGGGCACAGGCCTGGGTGGGCGGCTGGCTGTCCTACGGCCCGCTGCCGCCGTCCGCCCCCGCCGGACTTGGGCTCGGATGAAGGAAGCATCGGTGGGGTGGAGGAGGAGGTGGAGGAGGTGTTTCTCTGCCTTCCGACCCTTAAACACGAGTCTCGGAGCGGAGCAGTGCTGGAGCTAGCCCCTTCCATGTGTGACTTCTACTGGGTTGCTCTAGAAATAGTAATAAATCCCCATGGTTCGTAATAAAATAATTTTCCATCGGCGGTATGATGTTAAAACAGATAATTACTAATAAGAAGATCAGGCTGGGATAGCTTTGACAAGGGTGTGCTATGCTTTGACAAATATTTTGGTTCTGATATTGTAATCTCTTTAAAAGAAGTTATCAGAAAATACATTGCCCATGTTACTGGTCTCCTCTCCAGATCTCCCTTTTCAATTATTTAAGTATTTTCCAGGAAGAATTTCCCTGTTTCACACAGTGTGCTGCAATTCTTTGGAGATGAAAACCAAAGCAGCTTTCAAACTATCTAAGCATACCATTTCAGTTGTTTAATCTGGAGTTACACCACTGTCAACCGTAAGATTGTCTCTCAGTTTTGAGACTGAGCAGTTTGTCTTGAAGAAGCTTCATAGAAGTAAACTTGGATTCTGGGCTTGTTTTGAGACTTCAAATAAATCACTATCTGTGGTGTAACACTGTAAAATTCACTCGGTAGGCAGGTGGCCGAAGAGTTTGATCCTGCATAATCTTACAGATGCGATTAAGTCTCTGCGTGGATGGATAGTACTAGTGGGACGAACCGTGCAAAGCTAAGCACTTCTGGTCGTGATTGTAGAGGCTGATATAATGCGGGGGGGTTGGGGACGGACGGACTGAGAAATCTTTACATGAAGGCCATAGTGGAAATGCAGAATTCTTTATCATGTCTCTCTACGGGTAGAGAAAGGGAAGGGGAATACAAGCTGTCTGAAATCTGTATTGTAAGGTTTTTAGACCCATGTATAAATTTGGAATCCGGGGATCATAAGACCAGATTCTTCATCTTGCATTGGTCTGGAGATGTGGCTGAATCTTGGGGTTGTGGGCGGAGAAGTTGGATGCTACTTCATCCTCTTCTCTCAGCTGTTTGGGTTGAATTTGGAGGAACAAGATAGAGGGTGATGGCCTCTGGGTCTGATTCAGAATCCAGTGAAAATGTCAGACTCCCACAAACTTGAATGTGCTTTGATCCAGGCAAAACCGGTTGCTAACTTCCCCCTAGATTTTAAACCAGCATGTGATATCAATACTGGAAGAATGCACTGTAGTATCTGTTGGCTTCGGTTGGAATTCAAAGTACTGGCTTTAACCTGCAAAATTTTGAATGTTCTGGAGTTGCTAGTGTGAGACATCATCTCTTTTCTCTGTCACATTGCCATCCATGAGATCACCAGAGATGCTTGGAGCTGGCGAGCGCTCAGCATGAACCAGATGTCTACTGAGAACCTGCCTCTGTGAAAAAAAAAAAATGGAAAAAACCCCTGGAATTAGCCCCTTGTCTTGATCTCTTTGTGCCCAGCTCTGTCAAACTTTCTTCCAATTTACAAAGCCTGCCAAGAAAGTTGTGAGCTGAGGTGGGCATGTTTATGTCTTTTGTATGTTTTGTGACTTTTTTACGTGACTTTTTTAATTAGGAGATGAGTCACCTAGCGTGTTAGCTGCACCGGCCTTTAGCCATAAGGGAATAAAGATGGAAGCAAATAAATCTTAGAACAAAAAGGACTTGCATTTTAGTGCGGTCAGGAATATTAGTGACTGGGGTAGCTGGATCTGTTTTAAATAGTAAGAAGTATAAACTGGGGGGATATTACACATTTATAGTGTGTATAGAGACGTATATAGTGCAGACACTCAGATTCTTGGATTCCTAATCTAAAATTCTAACAGGCCCAGAAATGTCACCTGTGCAAATAGCTGTGTAGCATGTATGAATTGCTTTTTTTTTTTTTTTAAAAAAAAAAGTCATTTTACTTGAGTCTGATAGAAAGAGTCCATTGACTCCCAGGAATCCATTTACCACAGCGTGACAGCCACAGATATAGATTATTTTAGATGCTTTTAAAGAAGAAAAACGGAAGATTTTCCAGTTAGCTCGTAGATGTCAGGGTCATGATCCTATTCATGATTTTAAAAAAGGCAAGAAAGTGTTTTGCTGATAAAAGTGGTGATATTTCATTGGCCTTTTTAATTACCGATAGTTTAAAAGCTACAAAAATAGTTTAGATCTTATTTTTTCCTTCATTTCTTTCTATTTGTGTGGATTTACAGCTTCAGTTGTCAAAGTTCTGGTCTGGTGAGAACTTAAATTCACATGCATATTTTACATTTGTGAATAAAACAACTGAATTCCTTACTTGTATACTCTTCTCTTCTTGGCTTTTCATATCTTGTACACTCTCTTCTCTTGGCTTTTCACATTTTTTTAAACTTTGCTAGCAGCAGGCAAATGTAATGTTGCCCCTTAATAATTAAGGCTTTGTGAATTTAAAACAAAAGTCTTTGTGATATTTTTAATTTAATATTTGGGACTTAGTAGCTTTTTAAAATTTAAATATAATTTAAAAGGGGGTTTTGATGAATGTATGTAAATAGACTCCATGGAAGTTGTTAATCCAGACAGTTGCAGTCCTGTGTTAACATACTGTGAGCAGAGGTAGAAAGTGAATTGATTAATCTACCTTCTTTCCACCTAGTAGAGTGAAGTATAGAAAGCAAGCGTAAGGTATAAATGACTTCTTAGAAAATGACTGAGTCTGTTTTTAGTGCAGTGCATGGCCCGCCAGTTGATATTTTTCATCTTAATTGACAAAACTTGAATTTAAAAGCTAAAGTTTCACCACCTGAGCATTGCTGTGCTGCCAGATGCCCAGACTTCAGAGATGCAAAATCTCCTATTCTTGCAATCCCTGAAGAACCATCGAATCCCTCCTCAAAAGAGAAACCCTCATGCCAAGGTGGCCACACTGTATTCAGTCATTTACGTTTCTAATCCCACATTTTAAAGCTGGCATTTTTATTCACTTCTCTTCTTATTCAAAGCTTCAGCTGCTCTTGTGCCTTGTTAAATGTTTGCCACTCTCCATACAAGAGGTGACTGCATCTCAATGATGCTGAAGTGCCCCTGTACATAACCTGCTTACTGGCTCATTAAGCTTGCAAAGCATTTGGGATTTCTCAGTACACAAACCCTTCCATTCAGGTATGGTTGTCCATTCCCTCGCGTTTCCTGTTTGCCTTTAGCAAGACAAAAAGCAGGTGAGAGCATGCCCCAGAGGTGCTGCGGTGCACACAGACAGCTTCCTCCACTGATCTGTGCCAAGCAGCCACAGAAGGTGTGGGCTGCACCTTGTTTGGTTGTTTAGGCTGGTTTCTTAAGGAAATAAAATTTGTGTTCCTGCAGGGATTCTCTCCCTTTCCACCCCAAGTAATTTACAAATTTGCTAGCCAATTTCAGGAAAGTATTGCCAGTAGGACTGAGTTTTAAAGAAACTGATTTTCTGGATTTTTTAATGGAAATGGGTGGTGGTTAGAAAAGTGATTCTACACGTGTCCTAAATTGGAGAGAGCAGCTATGGCATCCTCTCAACCCTTGTGATCAGAAAACTTTGTCTGAAGAAAATCTGCCGCTTAATACTCTGACATGGGGAAGTTTCAACAAACGCACACAGCTGTGAAACACAGATTCATAGGAAATCAGGTTTTGTTCTGGTGTGTAGGAAACTACGTGCTTGAAACTACATGCTTAAAACTAAGGGGGAAAAGGCAATTTTCAGGGGGGGTTTGCTCTGTTGGTAACTGTCATCAGTAACTCATCCTCGTATTTTGCTTTCAGTACTGCCTGTCAGGACATCCAACCTTACCATGCAATGTACTCAAGTTCAAATCCACCACCATCATGTTGGATTGCGGACTGGATATGACGTCTACTCTCAATTTCCTCCCATTGCCGCTGGTTCAGAGGTATGTTCTGCGGCCTGTAAGCACTTAGTCTGTGTCTTCTTGGGTTGCAGTCGGAGTGCTCTGCGTGAAACGGTCTATTGGAAGGAGGGAGGGGATGAGTACAAATGAACAGCATCATCTGATATCATAAATAGACTTTGTTCACTTAAAAATTCTCTTTATCAAAATAACGTCCTTTGGCTCAGTAGACGGAAGACATTTTATGGATTTATTGATTGGTTTTTCTAGATAATTTATTCTAAGCTTCAGTAAAGTATTGCTGCAACTGCTCAGCACAAGTGAGGTCACATATCTGTCATCTTTCTGGCTTCTTCATACAAGATGAGATAAATGGGTAACTGAGATGGAGTGCATGAAGCCCAGCAAGTACTGTTTAACCACCATCTTCTCAGGCTTTTCTTGGGAGCAAAGACTAATGCAAAGAAAAATAGCACTTAACAGTCCTCGTTAGTTGACTTGATGGCATAATTGTTCCCTTTTAAAAATTAAATAAATAAAAGGGCAGTGCAGCTGGGCACAGGAATGGAATGGCAGTGAAACAAAAGTAGAGAGAATCCTGAGATCAAGACTCTCCCTTCTATGCCCTAATGAAAAAGTCATGTTTTCCCAGGGTTTTTTTAGATAAATTTGGATAATTCAGTTAGGGTGGCTTATGTCTTGCATAAATGGAACAAATTACAAAACTGAGGGTTTGGAAAGGTGAGAATGAACAACAACTGGTGATGGGAAACAGTAGGAGTTTTCACAAAAGCCATTTAGTAAATTTGATCCACGAGGAAACAGGTGAGGAATGTTCTGGGTTCAGGGAAGGCTTGATTGAGAGGGGGAGAATATGATTGGGAAACCAAGTTTCTTAAGTGACCTAATGAGATTAAAGGAGTTTGTCCAGCACTTCCTATAATTTGTTATTTTTTGGAGAGGAGAAGAATAGACAATGTATGCATTGTTCTGCAAGAATGTGGAGTTCAAGATCTGCTGTAGAGTAGGCAACAGGTGCCTTAAGACAGATCAGTGTGATAGTTGATTTTTTTCCCATTCCATAATATTATTGCTAATTACAGTATTTAGGGGCAGTTGTAGATTTTGAAGGGATCCAGAAAATTTGAGAAATCCAGGTAGAGAGAGAATTGCCTTGCTTAGCTTCCTCCCACCTCCCACCCCCCCCCCCAAAGAAAAAGGAAATTGGGAGAGGAATAAGTAGCAAAATTAGGTGATTGAAGAAAGGCTTAAGAGGTTCTTTAGAACTGCAGACATCAACGCTCCCCGGGGATATGCCAGCTTTGTCTGCTGATAGCAGACCCTGGGAATGAACAGCCAAATTGCAGGTCACAACCTGGAATTCCCCAAGTACCTCCAGAATGTCTGCACTAAAATGACTCAAACTCAATAAGAAAGAATGTCAGATTTGACCCCTGATGGCCTAGTGGAATCGGAGCAAACAGTTGGATTTAAATCCAATCAATCTTGTCGTAGGGTGATTGAACACCCCTTACAGCAAGGATTGTCCTAAGCACATGGACTTGGGCAAGTAATTGATCTCTTCAGTACTCTACAAAACAGGCATCCTGCAGGGAGTTGTGGAAACGAGTTAGAAACTTGAAGAGGAATGTGACTGCCACTAAAAGTCCTTATCTCTATATAGTATTCATAGTTGTACCATTATATATCAGGTCTCTGTTACCAGGATGTCTAAATACCTGTGAAACTCAAATGTGTATTATCAGCATAACACGGCGGGGTGATAGGGAGCTGACATTATCATCAGCTTCCAGGTGAGAGACTGCAGGAGGGACTGACTGCCTGAGGTCTTGCGTGAAGCATGTAGCAGCACATGAATTTGAACATAGGTCTGTCAGATCTTAGGTTATTACCAGCTGTATGTTCTCTCAGAACAGGAGTGCTGCTTCTTGCAGCTAGGCTGAGACAGACCCACGTGAAACCTTGACCAGAGAGGAGCTATGCTGTCTTTAAACCAGAGGTCCCCAAAGTAGGATCCATGAACCACTTAGGCTCTGTAAGTCTCAGTATGTGGTTTGCAAAGGTGCCATAATTTTTACCTCTGTGGAGCATAAAGGTGTGATATTAGAGAGGATCTTTGCTATGCAGCTAGAGCCTGCGTCGTACCTGGCATGGAATCCTCCTTGAGCAAACATTTTGAGAGCCTGCACTTTAATCTATAAGAGAGGAAAGTGCTGTAGTGTTTGTGTCATTAAAGGGTCTGGACATTTTTTAGAGTTCTTTGCTCTTCAAAAAAAGCCCTTGAAAAAGTATTTAGATTCCACCTTGTCCCAGAAATGGCAGTCCTTGTTCTCACCAGCCCATGGAACATGCGCAAAGTACTTGCAGTTGCCAAACACTTTATGCCAGTTCATGTACTGTAAAGGAGGTTTGTCAACTGGAATTTTCTCCCCTGTACCAAAGTCAAATGCAAAACGGTAAAATGAACATGTGGGAAGCTCTTAACCTTTCCTGTCTAGCCATGACACGCTTGCTCACATTATTTATGGGACAGTTCTACCTATTTTGGATTAATCAATCACTCTATTACAATGTCAAAACTATGTCGGCCGGAACTGTGTTACTTCTTGGCTTCAAGGTAAAGAGTCCTTTCTGTCCTGTGTTGCTTGTTTCCACTTTCAGCCACACACAAGACCTATCTGTTAATTTTGCCTCTCTTGACAAGACTGTATACTCTTCAGTGGATGTCAGGTTTAATACAAGTCAATAGTGCTCTTTCATCATGGATGAGGCAAACAGCGTACTAGGCTAAATTAGGGGGAGTAGGGCCAGCATATCAAGGAAAGTTTATTCCACTCTGTCTCATGCTGGTGATACCACAAATGGATCCAGGTTTGGATTCCCAATTGAAAGAGAGATGCTGAGAAACTGGAGAGGGTGTTCAGGGAGCTCCGAGATGGTCAGGGTCCGGAGCCCACAACTACATGGAGAGGTCGAGGGAGCTGGGCTTGTTCAGTCTGGCAGAGGAGGCTAGACAGGGAGCTAACAGCCACCCACATCTGCTTGAAAGGATGTTACAAAGGCAAAAGAGCCAAACTCTTCTCGACAGTGGCAAGCACTACAGGGGCTAGTGGCCACAAATTGTGTCTTGGGAGGCTCAGGTTGGACGTTAGCCTCCCAGTAATTAAGTTTTTCTTAGCTCTTTCACCCATCCCCAGAGAGGCTCTAGAATCTCATGCTCCAGGGATTTGCAAGACACAGCTGGACAAAGCTGTGGTTGACCTGATCTAGTGCTGGGTTTGAGACATGGGACTACAGACCTCCAGATACCCCTTCCAAACAAGGTTTCTGTCCTCTCCTCCCTTATCTGTCAAAGTTGTTGCATATCAAAATAGTTTGTTCTTGCTTTTCCCCTGCTTTTTCCGTAGCTCTTTTAGTCTCTGTGCACCAATTCTACTCAGCCCCCTCAGTCTACAAAATACTGGTCTTAAATTGTGTTTTTGAATGCGTCAGTGGGGAGTACATTTAGCCACCTCATCTTTTCTATCATCAGACTTCTTCAGACTTACTCTTTGTCCTCAAAAGGGGGTTGCACTTGTCTGTCGTAGCTTCTCAATGACATATACTTCTGCTCTTACCTTCTGCCTTCACTCCTTGAGTCTTAGATTTCCCCTCTTCCCTTCCTTGTGACTTTCTGGAGTGCCAGATAGGATTTATTCTTTTATATTGATGTTAGTCTGAACACAGCAGTCCTCTGAGCCCTTGAATCACTATCTATTTTCAAGATCTTAGATTTGAAAGCCTTTATAGCATATAAGCATGCTTGTCTATACAGTTTAGTGCACAACACTTGCAGATTTCATTGCAACTGGATTCTCTAGTTGTGTATCCAAATCTGAGGTTGTTGCAGGGTTTGATTCCAGGTAGGTTCAATTCTCTTGTTTCCTCAACTTTTTCTTTTTTGGATTTCTGTAGATATGCTTGAATCTGGGCAGACAGTGGTTTTCAAGCTATGTTGTAGGCTTACACAAAAATGAAATGAATAAGTCTCTCAGTTATAGTAGCAAGAAATGCTGCAGCAGTTAGTACCGTAACTGAGGATTACAATGTCATCCCTGAAGTTCCTTTATTAGCATTTGAAACAATTAAAAAAGGGGCCCTGCCATTGCTGACTGATGCCAGTCCTGCCAGCTTAAAACATGTGGTTCACAGCAAAACCTCCTTGCGCCTTTGTCCAGCTGTGGGTGTGAGTCCTCAGGATGAGAGCTAAGCATGAAACCATGGTTTATGTGGATATAAAATCACAACCTCTGTGTCTACAAATGACTTAGTCCACAGCATCAGTCTTTCCCTGCCATTGCTAATGGGAATACTTGTCTGTCATCTTCTGTCCCAGAGCAGTTTTATGGTGCTGTTGTGATGTTTCAGGTATAGAGTTTGTTGCTGCCCTAACCCTTCTTCTGTTTGTACAGCCAGTTTCACCACAGGGCAACGTAAGCAGCACTGAGCCTTTTTGACATTCTCACTGTAAATTACTAAAATCCAACTCCCTGCATGTGTCGTCCTCTTATTCTTTTTACTTATAAGTGTCATAATTGTGATTTGTAAAAGTCATTTCAGTGAACACTTAAACACAGTGAAACTGTCTGTCTGTTTTATTGAGATTGTTAGTTCCCTGAGACAGGAATGGTGTTCTCTTCCTGTATGACACCAAATAGAAGGTCTATGCGTAGCGATTGATAATGATACAATTCATATTGCAATTTATTTTTTTTCTCTTTCTGCAGCCCCAGGCTGTCCAAACTTCCTGGTTGGGTTTTGAAAGATGGAAGCACATTTCTCGACAAGGTATTATACTGATGGTTAGAATTTTCTTGCCATGCAAAAAGCTACCTGACAGGTTAGGAGCGTGCACTGCAGGAACGATACTTCCATGCTGACTCATCGCAAAGGTTTCTATGTGTACCCTTACCAGCCATGATGTCCTTGTAGAGCAGAACATTTTGAAACAAAATGCTAATAGCAACTCTGAGGCTTTCAGTCTGCAGAGATAGCCTAGCTTTTTAAAAAATCCTTTTAAAATGCAGAAATCATCAGTATGAATATTTCCTTATTTCATGGAGCTCCATAAATAATAGTGCTTTGCCTTCTTAGAGTGCCTTTTATTCAACAGTCTCACTTTTCTGATACTGAAGCTGCATAGCATGCTTATAAATGAGGTTGGTATCATACCATTTTTTAGGCAGGAGAACTATGAGAAAGTGAATGGTTTGCCCATGGGAGGTCTCTTGCAGAGGAAAAGCATGTCTTTGGCCTCTGAAATCAACACGTGTTCTGCTGCTGGACGTAGCAGGGAGGATATTATCTCCAGCCTCCTAATTCTAAGACGCAGGCCTTACTCAACTACATGAGAGACACAGAATTTTTCTTTTTTCCCCTCTTTTCATTCCATTAGTTTTGTAGGCAGAATTTATCTGGGGCTTCAACCAAAACTAGGCGCTGCAGCGTCCAGCTTGATCTGTCGTAGGGGAACAATGAACACAAAAATATGTCAGATGTTAGTAAAATAGACAGGTACATTTCAAATGTGTGCAGTGATAGGTATCAGTAGAGAAAATACTGTTTTAATAGACTGTTCTCTGACTACGTGAACATTAAAGGAAAACAGTAATAATAGTTGCTTTTGTAGGGGACTTTGAGGTGGACAAAATGGATTGATCTGATTTTTACAGACAAGGGAGCTGAAGATCACAGATTAAAGACCTGATTTTTCTTCTCATTGGAGACAAAAGAAACTGTACAGGCAGCATTTCTGTTAGTAAAATAGTAACAGCTCTATTCAGAGCACTTGCCAACTGGCAATCGCAGAGCTACAGAGGCTCAGTGACAGGAATGGAGTTACCCAGTTGGAATTCCCTGGAATTTGTTTCTCCTGAACCCCAACCTTGGTCTCAGACTTTGGAGAGCTTTGGGCTCCGTTCTGTCCAAAGAACAGACAGGCTGTCAGGATATTTTTATATGTGATGTATTTACATTTCTGTGGTACTGCTGCTGCAGTGTGTGCTCAGGAGAAATCTTCAAACTCACATAGCATCAATGGAAATCATGTGTTAAAAATTCAAAGGCAGCATCTCCTACCTTCACCTTGACCATTGTAACTGCTTGGAATGGTAAATTCTTTGACCCGTGCTGGAAAAAGGCAAGGGAAGGAGTCAAAGGGGGATGTTTTATCATGTCGGGTGGACATTCCTGTTATAGCACTCTCTGGATGACAGTTATAAAACTTAAGTCCTGGAGAGGCATTGAAATTTGCTGCGATTTAGTTTTAATCATTTTGAACTCCCTTGAGATGAGGTTAGGAGACTTCTGCCACTAGATGTAATTGCTCATTCGTTATTAGTTGGCAGGTGCACAGTAATTATTAAGAATTGGATTCAGTCTTTAATTCTGTCAGTCTGAAGCTGGCTGAGACCACTCACTTTGGGACAAGCAAGAGAAGCATCCACGAGAGAAGGCAGAGTGGGTGGTAGGTAGCCTGTGAGGTGCATTAGGACTAGAGTCGGGAATATTTTTGTTCCATACATAATCCTGAAGAATGTGACTTTTCATGTGACAAAGATTTCTGGTGTCAGCCTTGAAAAAAATAGGAAGAAAATAGAGGACTAGAGATCCAGTAGAGATAAATCTAACAAAAAAAGTGCCACGTGGGGCTTAGATCCCCAAAAGATGTTTCGTCAAATGCTCTGAGATAGAGGCTAAAAATTGTATTGTGCTCCTAATAAGACAGAAACGGTTTGATGTTATTGGGAACCAAAACTAAATTCCAGACTTGTAAGATAGCCAGGGCACTATAATGGTGCTGTGCACACCTTCCAGTCAGGAGAGCAGCAGTTCCAAGCAGAGTGGTCTTCATGACCCGCTTTTCAGTTCATACTTCGGATACTTATAGCTGAAGTCAACTTGTATTGTTACAGATTTCCCAGCCAACACAACTGCAGTTGGAAAGAGCAGGGAAAACACAGCTCCATAGGACAGCCACTCCTTCACGGCCCCAGAAAAAACAGCGGGTGATTACCAGGGTCTCTTTCCTTCCCTGCCAGAGTGCTGTCTCTGTTCCTCCAAACAAGGATCAGATCCCTTGAAGTGCCAAGCAGCCTCATCTCACATGAGAGCAATTTCACCAGATCTGCTTACAGCAAATTGTATCTAGAAGGGGGATAAACATAATGTAGTAACGGGCTGGAAATTACCTGTGATCAAGAAAAGGTTTTAAAAGTGCAAAAGCTGCTGTGTTGGAGTAACATTGCCGTGTATTTTTGTGTCTTCTCTGTTGATGTGCTTTTCTCACAGGAACTAAAGGAATGCTCTGGCCATGTGTTTGTAGACTCTGTGCCTGAGTTCTGTTTACCAGAGGTGAGTTGATTCAAAGCTTTACTGAAAAATCTGACTCCATTCAGTCATGTGGGAGAACCTTGCTAAATTATCATTATCCAATTCATGCTAATTTATTACTACGCAGTAAATAATACTACTAAAACCTCTGTGTTATTAAGGTGCCTCTAGTATCTATGACTGGCAAAAGGATGGAAACAGCCCTTTTCAACAATGGTTTGGGGAGATCTGGAAGGTCTCCTTGACCAGATCAGTATCTCACAGAAGAATAAGACTTAACTGTCCCTTTTTATGGGCCTTCCAAAGACAGTATGACTGAGCTGGACTCGATTATGACAGGATACATGTGCTGATCTTGGTAAGGGCAGTGAACAAAGGCAAGGAAAGCTGCTTGTCCCTAACCACTGATGCATGACCTGCCTAGTCGTGTGCCCTGGGAAGCTGAGCGTGTGGTCAAGCCACTGTTTGATTCTGCTGGGCTACAGTCAGATGTGCTGTTCTGCCGGCAGCAAATTCAGGTTAAGTTTTGCTGCTGCCTTGGCTATTCATTACTGCCTCTTTGAGAGAAGAACTGTACCTTCACATCCACTGGCATAACTGCGAGTAGCTGATTCTCAAGCTGTTTTTTGCAATACCTGGGTTTTAGAAAAAAAGAAAGCAAGACCATTGAAAATATTTGAATTAACTGGGCTTACCTGACTGATCAGATTAACGGTGTATGCAGGAGAACTGAAGAAATAAAAAGCTGAGTAGAATGGTGGGGAATAGTCTGGGAGTAGTATCCTCTTTCCTCAGCTGTGTTCGGACTGTGATAACATCAGTTCTTTCATTTCATGTTGGGATGTTTTCTTTGTCTTTCAAAGATGGAGAGGATTGCTTTTGGGCAGCAATTTTTTTTTTTCCCTTCTGCCTGACCTTGTTGACAGGAAGTACAAAATACTCCTGGAAGGTTGTTGTCAGCTTGCTGGGGTTCTGGCAATAGCGTTGATTCCATGAAACTCACCTCTTGCAGCTTCTGACTCTTGTCATCTTGATTCTTCGAAGCAAGTTGGTAGCTCTGGTACTAGTTTTGGCAAGTGATATCAACAGATCTGAGTGCAATTGCTTGTTTTCCCTAACAGGGATGGATATAATCCAATCACACAAAAAAACCCCTAATAATTCTAGGTTCTTGTGTGCTTTCTGGTTACTGTCCTGTGGAAGGGGGGGATATAGGAAGCATTTGTATGCCTAGAAAGTGCCATTATGTCCCAGATCTTGGGAAGGATGGAGTTTACTTTCTGGATTCCCTTTGAATTGAGACCATGCACAGGAATGGTGATCTGCTAGGGTTTAGAGTGCTTCAGTTAGGCTTTCTGGTTTTGTTGGGTTGGACAATACACACATGTGTTGCTCTTAATATGAGTGATGGGGAGTTGCTGCTTCATTATACCAGTGTCATGACTGAATCTAACTCTGTTTTCCATCAGTCCGTGTTACAACTAGAAGACAGCAACCAGCTGCACGTGTCACCATTGTAGGGACTTTACAAATGGCCTCTTAAATGTTTTGGTTCCCAAAGTTCCCAACAGATGCCAAGTCTCCTGTGCGAGTGCTAGGAACAGATCCTCTAGCGATACACAGCTCGCATCTCTAGCTTCGCAGGCTCCCCTGTCTGGAGGATGGTTCAGATGTCATGGCCAGCCAAACGCGTCAGCAGAAATATTGCTGGTGTTTGGCAGCACACTATAAGAAGCAGTTTGCGTGAAACAGGCTTTGTCGTCGTCTTTTCTCCTTCCACATCACTTTTGAAGACACTTGTCTGCAAAAGCAGTTAGTTTGAGAATCATGGTATCACTTCCAGGAACACCATTGCCAAAGAAAGCCAAGCTTTGAATGTAATCCAGAAGCCACAAGGTGATAAGAGGCTGTGTCAGCAGCAGAGTACACTTCCACATGTCAGAGTGCAGGGTGCAGCCCTCTGTTTGGCAACCTTCTGGTCTCTCTCGTTCCACATTCAGGAAACATTTTTAAACCTCTGCAGTTCATAGGCACTTTTAGTGAGATTGCCGCAAGTCCCAGGGAAGATTTTACTTTGGTTCGGTTTTGACACCCTTTTCATCTTATTAGTAAATGCTTCTAGGATGCCGAGACGTGGGACGCTTAAGCTTGGAAAGTGGTAGTCTGTATCCTGCTGATGGCTGGCTGGGCTGGGATTCAGCTCAGGGCTGAGTGACGCCCCATTTCATTCTGTACGGTCCTGACACGGCTGAAAACCAAGCCGTGAAGGGCCAGTTTGGTAGGAGCAGGCGTCAGCAGACTCTGATACCGTGTAGGGAGTGTATTTCTCCCCGGCAAGCTTAGTAAGGTAAAAGGGTGCCCTATCATGAATCTGAGGATGGTGTTTCACCTACTGTACCCAGCTCAGAGATCGTGCCTCTCACATCAGCTGTGATCATGGATTGAAACCATGAACGCTTAGCTGTGAGTTAAGAGCACTGTGTCAGCCCTCTGAAAAGCCAAGTGACCTACTTTCTTGCCTTTTTTATTCAAATTGCTGGACCAAGCCTTGTAATCAGATAATATGTGCTTGATGAGTGTTGAATTCCATTAGCTGCTCTATAATAACTGAGTTAGAGGTCATATATCTTGTAAATTTCTGACTTGACACCATTTGTGTTATAGCATTACCAGTAAATATTTCTAATTAAAATTTCTTAAACAATGTGTGAAATCTTCTTCTACTCTCTGAACTGCTGTCTTAACTGTCACATCAAAACAAATTGGACCTACCCGTCTGTTGGTTGTATCCTATGAATGAGCTTAATCTCCTGCTGCAGAAAATGTGAATGATACAGATGCCAAGCATTTAGTATGGGAAAATACGAGTATTATTTTAAGCATATGAATAAATACAATCTACATTCATCTCCCACTGTCCTGGGGTACAGTACCATGTGCCACATAAAAAATATGAGGTGCCCTGCTAAATAGCTACTGCAGAAGTTTTGGTGTCTGAGCAGACTGTTTGTCCCTAAAGAAACGTGCACATCAGTTCTTTGATAAAAGTGTAATCATCGTGCCTCTTAACGGCAGCCATTTCCTTACGTGAAAGACAGACAAACCCAGGACATGGTTTCCTTTTCAGAGCTGTGAAGGGAATAATTTTAGGGGGCTTTTTAAATAAATCTTGTTAATTTAAAGGAAACATTAATCTTTGAGCTGAGACATGCCCCACACCACCCATCCCCCATTATTTTTTTTTTATAAACCTGTTACATTGCTGCAGTATAAAGTTTTTTTTTAAAAAGTTGTTTTTCTGCCATTTCTTAAACTGCATGAAAGGGTTACATGTTGCTTATCTCTTTCCTCTGTTTTCAGACTGAGCTGCTTGACCTCTCCACGGTAGATGTAATCTTGATCTCAAACTATCACTGCATGATGGCATTGCCCTATATCACAGAGTACACAGGATTCACTGGAACAGTGTATGCCACTGAGCCCACTGTTCAAATCGGCAGGTAAAAAGCCCCTTAATATTCTCTACTCCTCTTGCATCACTGCTAAGGAAAAGGTGTAAAGGACAATACGGGTAGAGGAGTGGAGTCTAATGTTCCGAAGAGGCTCTTAGGCAGTAGCTGAATGCCAGCCAAGTCCTTAGTGCTGCAAATGTGTTAACTCAATGTTTCCCAACCTCTGGATCCATCTGTCTTCAACACTTACAGCAGGTGCTTTGTGTTGAGTCCAGGCAGTAGCTGTGGGATAGTAGATCTTGAGTGGACTGAGACACCTTGAGCAGCAATTACCCTATAGCCAACTTCAGTCAAAAACCATGAATCAAAGATCTCTCCTGCTCCTCTCTGCTCCCCTGAAACAAAAGAGGAACCACCAGTCTTTTCAACAATAAGTGACTTTTAAGATTATTGCCGTGTAGTTTTCCAGCATTCAAAATTCTTATAATCACGCTTTCTTCCACACCATGGAAGGGAATTTAAGCTGGCTTCATCTCAAATGACAGTTGAGATACATAAGCTCTGAACTCCAAAAAGAAGCACTAAGAAAAACAGCAGAAATATGAGACTGAAGTAGAACATGTAAGACCTGACAATACAGTCCCAAGTTACTACTTGGTCATCAAATTTGGCAGTCTTTTCTTAAAAGTTGTCTGTTGATTGGATAAGTAATATCAAAGGCTGCAGGCTTAGCCCTCAATGAAGTTAACTGGACTTGTGCTGTGTGCATCTCTCACGCAGAACAGCTGCTATGTTCAGTAATTAGAAAGCAGATTAGGCCATGGTATCTGAACGACTCTGTAAGCACTTTAGGGCAGGAATCTTTGTCTATTAAAGGTCCTATACAAACTTTCCAGCCAGAGTAATTCTCCCTTTGTGTAAAAACAAACAGAAACTGAAGGCCCGTGTAAGAGAAAGGAATTGTATGAATATGAACTAGTAGTAGAACTCTCGGGTATTGCTGGCCCATAGCTGAAGGTAACAAGCATAGTCTTGTTGGAGACTATACTGGCATGGTTCTCCCCACCCCAAGTAATTCCAGATGCTATTGTTCTGCGGTTAAATCTGTCACTTCCCACCTTCAAGGGGAAGCATGCATACAATTACAAATGCTGTTTAGTTTTGGACAGTGACATCTGTAGTGCCAGTTTTTAATGCCTGACATATTTTTCTGTCTCAAATGCTGCATTGTGCATTTGTAGATGAGGAGAGTTCATTCTGACAATGTGCTTGGTTTCTCTAAGTGATAAACAGGCATCAGCTAATGGTTTTTCTTCATATATGTTGTCTTATTCTGTATGACAAGCAGTCAGTAATATAGAATTCATCTTGCACAGCAGGAGAGAGATTTGGGAGTTCCTCTTGTCCTGCCACTTTTCAAATAACCCATAACCCATAACCCAGTGGGCCAGGTCCTTTGCTGTCGCAACCATGCAGACAGAATTGGACTAACTTGAGCTTCACGCACTCAGTGGGGAAAGGGGGGTAGTATTGGTGACGGGTAATTGCTGTGATGCCTCTGCGGGAAGAACCTCTCTAAAACTGCCTGACAGTGTTACAATTTGTGTAATATTTTGGAAGCTTTTGGGACAAATTTCTCTCCTGTGCGAAAGGCTGCAAAACTAATTTAGTTACGATGTCTTTTCAGACTTCTCATGGAAGAACTGGTGAATTCCATTGAACGTGTGCCAAAGGCTCAGTCTGCCTCCATGTGGAAGAACAAGGAGGTACAGAGGTAAGGAACAAGCCACCGGGAAAAGGTGACAGTCCTAAAACACTAACCAAAGTTTAGAATTCCCTGTAATGATGGGTCAGCTGCCACCAGTTGAGGTTTGCTACTACCATTAAGCAGAAAAAAAAAGCCTAAGAGGTTTACAGCTATGACTCCTTGAGTCGGTTCTTTCTTTAATCGTTTGCACGTTGTTGGTCTTCCAAATAACCACACAAGTTTGATTCTTGGAGGAAGACTTGGTAACACGAAAGTCTCCCCTGATCTCCCCTCACGTAGTTTAGCTCCATGATGGTAGATAAAACCTGCAGATTTTTGTATTAATTAATTGAAATTAGCAAGCTATTGAAACTTAATTCTATTATATTGGAATAATTTTAATTTAAAATTATATTTACATTCATTTTTGCTGAAATGCAAAGTCAAGACGCAACTGTTGGATGTCACTGGTGGCCAGCCACAGGGCAGTGCTACCTTTCTTCCCAGGACCGCAACCTCGTTTACACTTGAACAGCAGAGGTGGGGGTTTTTGGCTTTTCAAAGCTTAGAAGCAAATTGAAATCTGAATAAAAAGGGTTAGTTGGAAACTCTGTGTCCATTATTCCACCTATACATAAAAACAAGGTGCTCAAAATTGAGGTCTTCTACACATCTAAAATTTTGAAAGCTATGTAATCTAAAAATTATCCATACAGTTTACTAATTATAGATAATGCTTTCCTGGGAAATAAAAACAACTTTCACAACATGTTCTATGGAGGAGACAGTTTCATTTTAGCACATTTTAAAGATAGGGCCGGTTGATTAGTGAGTTATTTTTAAAAGCTGCTTTGTGCATTTTTAATTGATCTCCCATTTTCTAATCCTAATTCTTAAAGTGGTGTCATGGTTTAACCCCAGCTGGTAACTAAGCCCCATGCAGCTGCTCCCTCACCCCTCCTCTCCTCAGTGGGATGGGGAGGAGAATGGGGAAAAAAAACCTCATGGGTTGAGATAAAGACAGTTTAATAGGATAACAAAGGAAGGTGATGATGATGATGATAATAATAATACGTAACGATCCCACCTCCCAGCTAGCTTCCCCAGCTATACACGGTGCATGACGTTCAATGGTATAGAATATCCCTTCAGCCAGTCTGGGTCAGCTGTCCTGGCTCTGCTCTCCCAGCTGCTTGTGCACCTGGCAGGGTGTGGAAGCTGAAAAGTCCTTGACGTATGTGTCAGCACTACAACCACCCAGCAGCAACTAAAACATCAGTGTGTTATCAACATTATTCTTACCCTAAATCCAAACCACAGCACTGTACTAGCTACTAGAAAGAAAATCAACTCTATCATCTCAGCTGGAACCAGGATACGTGTCTTGATGTAAAAGTTTACTAAAAATTAAGTAGTCTTGATATTGTCCAATATCACAAAGCAAAGAAATTAAAAATCCCAATTAACATATGTTTAGCTATATAATATACTCCCCTGCTGAGCTTAGGAGCAATCTTATCTCAGCATTATAGCTCTCACTCTTCTGAGGGTGGCAAGTAAAACATAGATGTAAAACAAAACTAAAGACAATAAAGTTGATCAGGATTTTGTGCAGGTTGATGTATACTCTGATCAGAATAGTGGGGTCTTTTTTAATTTTGGAGTCCGATGGCCTGACCTGAATCACTTTTGAAGCTCACAGTGATACGAAGATAGAGGACTGGAGACATTATTCTCGTCACAGTGCCGCATGTGTTTTGTATGCATGGTTTAAAGGAGGATCATATATCTTGGAGCTCACTTAATGTCACTTTCCTGGTGGTCGTATTTTAGAAAAAGTGCTACCTAGCACTTTGTGTGCTGTTGACTATTCCAGAGGTGAACACAGAGAGGTGATCTTTGTTCTGATTCAACTGCTATGGAAGGCTAGAGTCTTTTTGTTGGAGCAGTGTTTAAAATACATTTTTCTGTCTTGTGTTGCTTGAGAAGTACTCTAACATTGATGGTTCCTCCTGGGTACTCTCAAGTACCTGTTGCAATGGGGTACCAGTGGAGGCAGGAGGAAGGTATAAGACCCCACCTCTGGGGGTAGGCAGGACCAACCCTTCTGTCCCACTTACAGGACCTCTGCAGAGACAGAGCACCGCCACAACAGGGCGTGTTGTTGGGAACCTTGATCGGATGGCAGGTCCCTGAACTTCCAGAAGTAAAATGCACACTTTGCCCAAATAGGAGATAGAGGCAGAGCAAAGAAATGCTATGCTAGTGGGGATAGCAAAATGTAACTGCTAGCCCTGCAGCTGTTTAGTAACGTAAGTCTACGTATCATAAACTCTGCCTTGAGGCTGGTACAAGCCAGTGTTGTCTGTGAGCTGGAACAGGGCGACAAATCTGAATTCTCTTTCCAACTGTGCCCCACCTGTGCTCTGAGTTTCCCCCTTCAGCTCCCTATGCTTCTGTAAAACAGAGCTCCTATCCACCATAGAGGGTATACAGGGACTTAATTAATGTTTGCAAAGTGTTTTGAGATTCCTGGTGACAAGTGTCACGCAAGCGTGAATGGAACTGATTATTATACCATGTGAGCAAATATCTACCGATCCACAAATTAACACCTGGCTAATAGCACATGCAGGGTTGGACTGACATCCGTTATTTAAGAAAATGTGATCCTTGGTGATTTTTTTTTTTTTTTAATACTTGGCTGTTGCGAGAACAGAATACTTATTACTTCTGAGTCTAACTTTAATTTTTCAGGCTGATCAATCACCATTACTGCTTTACAGTTCAGCTAGTTCTACTCTGAATAGTTAGTATAAAACACAAAGTATTATCATCTTCATTAGATAAAGCATTGAAGCATTTTAAATGCAAATACTGTATAAAATATAATAAGTTCATTATAGTGGCTTACATTTTGCCATTATCAGATCCAGTCTGAACTAATTGCTTAGCAAGTTTTATTACCGTTGTTTTTTATTTTAAATGAGCAATCTCATGGAAGCTCTATAGATGCTCAACCAGGATATCTTTCATGCTGATTGAGATTCAGGAGGCTAAAGAGGAAGTTTGCCTTATGAAAGACACTTTGTCGATTACCTGTTTGATGGTTTCTTCCGTCTTTCTATAAAGTGTCTGAAAAGGCTGTTTCCTGAGACAGACTAGCGGACAAGAGAGTACAGCATTTCAATCTAGTTTGGTACTGGTATCCTCCTCTCCCTTTAGACAAGAACATGTTATGTCATATACTAAATGTTATCCTTCCATTGAAGAGAAGAAACTGTCTCTCTACAGATGCCCAGTTAAGAATACAAACCTCTGAGTTTCTTAAGCATAAGTATTGTATACTAACCACTGGACCATGCTGCTTCTCGATACCTTCCTGTTTGTGGCTGCTCACATACATCTGGTTGTTATGAGGTGGTCCATAAGAGGATGCCGCCACAGTGTTGGTAGATTCACTCCAGACTTTAAAATATCCCCTAGTAACTTTCTGTACAGATTTTAAAAGCGTGGGGGACAGGTAGAATGCCAGCAGGGGCACATCTGAGGAACCAGCAGTCCTCATTGTCTCTGTGTGCCGCTCAACAAAGAAGGAAACCACTGGAGACTGGTGCCACTGGTCTCTGTTAGGGATCAGAGTATATTTACAGCGTAGCCACAGAGTCAAGGCTAATAGAAACCTTAGTTCAATCACCAAGGACAATTCCCCACTTTTCTCCATTACCTGGAGATATATTCTCCTCTTCCCAGAAGAGCAGCTCCTGAAAGCATCCAACACTAAATGCTTCTTATGGTAGGTTAAAGGCTTTTACAGGCAATTTGCTTCAGTGCAATGGTGGACAACTATCCACGTTGTTTGGCCTTTTGTTGCTTCTGACTTCCCAAAACAGACCTTGAACGCTTTGTTTGTTTCCTTAAGCACAGTATGCTTTCAGCCAGCATGTGCTGGAATTACAGTTATCGCACTAGACCTGTACAGCGGTCTTGGCAAAAGCTGGCCTTAATCCTTTCTTCAGTATCTTAAATTATGGAGGAGTTCACTGACCTAGTAGATAGAACAATAAATTAAATTCCTTTAAACAAATTGATCAAAGAAACTTGACCAATTTCCATAAATCTTTGGAAATTGGTTTGAATTAGCCTTTGATTTAGCATTGGTTTAATATACAAAAAAATCCTATTCTTCTTATGCATTTGGCAGCTGTGCTGCTTCCTGCCTCAGTTCATGTTGCTAAGGAAGATTTATTTCCCAGAAGTTAGCCATCTCTCTTACAGCCTGTGACATTACAGTTCACTTCTTCCCTTGACAACGCTGTCCAGCTAACTTGCAATGTCTGCGAAGAGCTGAATGGATGGATTTTACTTTGGTGTAAAACATCTTAAATACTTCCGTGGAGGGGATTTCAAAGAGCTCTGCAGTGTCAGCTAATGTATCCTTCCTTGCCAGTACACTCGGAAGGCGAGTGGGGTATCTTGAGTTGAAGGCAAAGAAGCCGAGAGGCAGGGGCACGGGCTCTTGCAAGACACTGGTGACAAAAATGAGAGCAGAGCCAGCCTTTGTTCATGGTCTGATACCTGTATTTTAATCACAAGATTGTGGCTTCCTTTTGTTTCTGAATTCTTAGGATATGCAAAATAGACACTGATCTAAGATCCCAGTCATCTTTACCAGTTCTAGTGGTGCATTTCATGTTGCCATGTCAGATCAGCCAACAGCTTTCGTCAGTGGTGAAAATACCACAAGAGTTGCTATAACACCTTCATCACAGCTACTTCTTTGATGAAAGGGCTGAATAGGAACAACAACAGAGAGAGCTGAAGGAGACTGGTCTTTGGGGTGTGGCAAAATGGGCAGTGTAGTTCGGCTCCTCAACAGGCAGAAAGTCTCATTTCTCACTTTGAAGCACCAGCCATATTTGAAATAAAAAGGAAAAAAGAGAAAATTTAAGATCTGGAGGATGTAAATGGGAATAAAAGCTGGTGGTCCTTCAGGAAGTTCTGAAATGCCTGCACCCCGTTGATCTTTGCAGATTGCTGCCTGCCCCGCTGAAGGACGCAGTGGAGGTGTCTATGTGGAGGAAGTGCTACACCATGCCAGAAGTGAATGCTGCACTCAGTAAGATCCAGCTGGTGGGGTATTCTCAGAAAATTGTGAGTACCTGCAAAGCTGTCCCTCAGGTCAACAGTAACAACTTGTTGTTTCCCAGCTTTTCTCTGGAAATGCCCTTCCTTTTTTATTTTCCCTCTAGATCTTGTGTAAGGTCTAGTTACCCTAGCCTAGGAAAGCAAGACAAGATTATATCGAATATGCCTCAGTCTGCGTCCCAGGAAGGGTTCTTGTTTGGTGAAATCAGGGAGTATCCATTTGTTTCTCCTCTTCCTTGGGGAGGCCAATTTTAAGGCAGCGAACCTGTGAATTTGGAGCTGATGGTTGGCCCACTGAGAGCTGGGAGGATGTACCAAATGAATGTATCCTCTCTGTCTGTAAGCCACATCCCCTTCTGAGTTACCGTATCTCACTTCTGGGAATCTTTTGAGTGCTTTAGCCTCCACTTTATTTTATACTGCAAATTAGGGATTGTAAACAAAACCTAATGGTTCGACCTGAACTTCAAAAACTCCTTTCCCAGGTTGCCCAGCTAACATATGTTGTCTATAATGCCATTGACTATAATCCAGGGTAGTTTCTAGAATGAACTGAACCAACAATTCAGTAGTCTGCAGATATACTGTTCCCTTATGGCTTGTAGGCAGCATGTTGGCCATGATACTTGCTATTGTTGCTCAGGGCTGTAAGAAATAAAAAGGTGGATTAAAGTAAGTTGTGTGCCCAAAGCTTTTTATTTGCTTCCTTTTCTTAAGCAATGGACCACTGAAGTTTGGAGGCTACTGTTAATGATTAAGATAGATAGTTTGAAAGAGTAACCAGTGCTGCTGTGTATGAAATTTGGTGGATTTGTGTTACAGCTGGTGAAAAAAGACCCCGAGTCACCACTAACGTGGCTGCTGACATAAGTAACAGCTGCAGCTTTGTCTAGGAACTGGACAGGTTGAGGGCATTTGGATTCCTCGGTATCCATAGGTGATTACTGTTCAATTTTGACTATCCTTACTGTGTGGATGCATCTCACACAGATGTGCATCTGAGCCAATCATTCCTTCATAGTTACTGAGAAAAATGAGACATTTTTAGAGCATGTTTTATCTCTTCCCAAAGCAAACTTTTAAAATAATCAAACCCTTATTAGCCAGTTAACCCAAAACATGACAGCATCAAGAATGGTTTGTTGTCCACTTTACATGTCTGCATATCAGCAGAATCTAAAGCCTTGGTTTACACACTCTGAGGGAAGGAGTCCCTGGTTTTTTTTTTGCAGGGAATCCAAATATGTATTGAGATACTGGAAAAATCATTACTGTTGCATGAATGAGGTACTTGTTCTATTATTCAGTAACCAGAAAGTAGATCACATTAGTGAGGTATACATGGAGGCTTACTTTCCTTTCTCAAAACAAGTATAACACATCACTGTGTACAGATAAAGCAATACACTTTCTAATTACACCTGGAAAGGAGACAACTGTCATGCTGCTTATGCTCAGAGCTGAAACTGAAATTTGGATTGAGTTTGCCGGGAGTTGTTTCTAAATCACCAGTAGATAACATTTAAAAAGAAATAAAGTTAGAAAGTGAGTGAGTTTGAATTTGTTTATGTTTTCCACAGCAAAATGTGTAACCCAGACAGAGTTTTATATTAGTACAGAACTACTTGTCCTTTTTTTCCCTCCTGCTGGCCAATAAAATTTGGCTAAGGGACTGTAGAGTCTTCAAAGATGTAAAGCTTCTTCAGTACAGCAAAGGCAGGCAGAGGATCAAGATCACGGTTGATTCCTCCATTTAGAGTTATGGTTCAGTGTGACCTCAGATGCCATAGGGTACACATGGAAGAGAGACTTTATGAAGGCCCTACCTCAGGAAAAGCTTTTCTCAGAGCATGGGTCCTATTAGAGACAGGTAAATAAAAACAGCAGACATAAAGCTCGGGAAACTAGCTACATAAAGGCTTGGAATAGCAGAACTACTTTTAAAATTGCTATCACCGATAATAAAGTGATTCTAAAATGACTTGTTCTGAGTTCTCTTGGGGGCTTGCTCCAGTTAATGTCTCTTACTGTGTGTTTCAGGAGCTGTTTGGTGCTGTGCAGGTCACCCCTCTCAGCTCAGGCTATGCTCTTGGAAGTTCCAATTGGATTATCCAGTCGCACTATGAAAAGGTTTCCTACGTTTCAGGATCTTCTCTGCTTACAACGCACCCTCAGGTACAGCCACTGACTTTTGTTAGTCTTCTATAGGGGGAAGTGTCTTTGCTCAAAAAAAATAGCGGGGCTTATTGCAGCTGGAATCAGGTGTAGTATAGAAGCTGTACTAAGGCACCTCTGTTAGCAATTGGCTAGACTTAACAGGCATTGAGAAGACATCCTACCCTGATGTGTGGACAGGTATCAATAGTTACTAGGGAAAGAGAACTGAAATTCTTTGTTATCAATGATTTGATGTTAGCTTACTCACCAGCTGTGAAATTCTCCTTCACCTTAAATAGGAAATTTTCAACAGAGTTAAACAATAGAGCATTAGTGCCTTTTTTTAGTATCCATATTTCACTGCAGAGTCTTTACAGACAGTTCACAGACTGCTTCTATATCACTTCTGAAACATCCTTCCTTGGGAGAAATGATAGCTAACTGGCTGCCAACTTTTCCACCCCGCTCTGCTAAGGGCAAAGTCTTTATAGTGCTGTAGATGTAATTTCCAGTAAATTAATTCTCTCTAGATCCATAAATTCTTAGTGGGAAGAATGGCTTGAAGTTTGCAGTATTGTGTGCTTCAGAAGTTGTCAAAATAGTTAAAAGCAATATTAGCAGGAGGTATTTAAAAATAATTTCAAAAATGTGTTAGGTTTATGATCGGTAAGTGATTTCCCCCAAGGTGAGTATCTTCTAAAGAGCTTTGCTTCTGAGCACCCTTCATTTAAAAGCTTGATCTCAGGCACTGAACAACTCCGATAGATAAACCAGCCTTAATATTATGGCTGTACTCAGACGCCTGCAATGATCAGATCCCTTTTTGTCATCAGCCTCAGACTGGCCCGGATTGTGTTTTTCGTCACCTTCTAAGTGAAGGGGCAGCAGCAGTATTGGACAATATATGAATGGAATATTTCACTGAGGAGAAACTTTGCACTATAGGAAGTGATTTGGTAACGGAGAGTGTTTTCTCTTCATTGACATCAAATGCTGATTCATGTGTCAGGTTAGATTGGCCATGCTTCATCATTTTCCAGAGGTGAACATTTCTCTGGGTAGTTCTGGTAAAATCCCTGTTTTTAAGGAAACTCCCTCCCTGTGGCAGGGAGTGGTGTGTGAACGAACTGCCTGGTAAGAGCACAGCCCACGGGCAGCAGATCTGCATTCACTTACTGCAACCTGCAGGAGAAGTGGTAGCAGTTAGACAGGGCAGTTGCAGCTTGAACAAGTGCAGGAAAATGTACTGGAAGCCCACCTGAAACCGTAGGGACTTACTCAGTTTGCTAACAAAAGATGAAATCTGGACTATTCATGCTGCTGACAGTGTTGCTTGTGCCACATGCACTCCGAGAGCCTCATTTTTTAGCCTACAGCCCATTGCACTTTGCGTTATTTTATACTAACAGTTTGAAGGAATAGTTTATCAGATAGTTGAAATTACATTGTTTTCCCTTTTCTTGTTATTTACCACATCACAAATGTTCCCAGATGTCATTTGCATATCAGATATCATCGTCTTATCATCGTCTTATATTTGCTTCCAGATGGTTGTTGAAGACAATGGATAGTTTTTGTCCTAGTGTTAATCCCTGTGAATGCCAGTACAAGCTCCTACAATATGGCAATTCGGTAATGACTAGTGGTTTTTGTGAGCTTCCAACCAGCTCTTCATCTGTTTGATGTTTGACAGACATTATGTAAAGATAACAATATCTTGAGTGGCAAAGAGTCAAAATTGTGTTCAACAAATCTGCATTTTTTCATCAGGGAGTGAAAAGTTCTTTGTCGAACCTGTTTCTCCATAGGTCATGGTGAGCAGTCATAATGAAATTCCTGTCTTTTAACAGTGTATGAAAACAGTCACTGCGTTTTGTTTTAAAAATTATATCCAGTTAATCAGCATACGTTTAGGTAAAAACACATCCAGAGCTTTTTGAATAATAGTAAAACCTTAGCACTTTTCCAGTCTTCTGGAACTCCCTCCATACATATTAAAAGTGAGCTTCAGTTGACTAGGCTCCCATCAGCTGTTTGTTTGTTTAGGGTGACAAGACACAGATTATTTGGGCATACAAATGGAAAAATGCTTCATCCTCTTACATCTTGTCTAATATACGCAGTAATAGCCTGGAAAGTATTTCCTTCTCTCAGGGTGCAAACAGGATAAGGTTCGTCTCACCTAACCGCAACTGGGCCCCTACCCAATCCATCCCTCCTCCTCCCTTCTGCCAGCACTGGGATTTAAGTGCTGACATAGTGGAGATGGCAGCATGGGTGACAATTAGCAGTCATGGGAAGAGAGTGGGATCGCTTCTTTGGTGTAAATCACAGCTTAAAGTTTTCTTGAATTAGTAAATTACAGCTAGGTTACATTTATAATCGGCAGAGAGTTATGGTACATCTGTAATAATCAGTCCATCTCTGTTAACAGCACATAGAAAGTGAAGCAGGCAGTTTATCTTAGACATGGCCCAGGATGTACAGATTAGCTGGAGCTGGGTGCAGTGAATGCTGGCAGTTGGGTTGATCTTGGATGCGGCAGCGGGACTATCTTGCGAAATCCTCAGCAGGTCTGTAGGAAGTGCAAGTGAAGGGTTCAGCAAGACTATTCATAGCTGCTGAAAATAACTGAAGAGCTTTAAAGGATTTGTTTGAGAGTTCGGTCTGGCACTATTAATTGTTCCCTTTACTTCTGCCTTCTGGCAGATGGTTTCTGTTGAAAATTTTGCCTCACCCTCTACTGAGGCTAGAATTGACACCGTTGCCATTGAAGTGGAGAGCAGGAGTTGACAGCACAGGTTCAGACATGTCACTAAAAGCCTTTTAAGACATATTCTTTACATTAACACACAAAAATCGATGCAAGCCCTCTCAGTGCAATAGCAGCTGAAATTATGCGTATCTAATATGGCATAATCATTATGTACATTATCACAGGCAGATTCGATATTATTTTTTATTGCATTGGTGACATTTCATTTTCACGGACACGCTATGGAGAGTCAAAGATTGCAATAAATCTCACGTAACAGGTCTGGTCCTACGAGGTGGTGCACAGCGTAAACTTCTGTTGAAGTTGATCTGAAATTCCCCTGCATGTTTAACAGAGCAAGGTCTTTCTTAACTGCTTAAGAATGGCACTGAGGGACTGTGAGCAAGGGAATTAACTGCACAGTGATCTTCTAAGTTCAGTAGAGGAAATCTCTTCATCAGTCTCTTCTGGTAGAAATCTTTCCTGGTTGGTGAGACTGCAGAAGGTCTATTGAGAATAAATAACGATAAAGTACCACACAGCTAGCTGCAGTTGCCCACCTTTGCTTGAAGAGTAGCTGTAGGAAGTGCATCCCAGCCCAGAACAAGGCTAAAAGTTAACTTTTAGCAGTAGTGCATCTGCAGAGAGAGAAGTGGATTTTTCCTTTTCAAGATTGAATTTTGCTAACTTTTGATTTTTTTGATTGCTAACTTTTGAGCATCAAGAATCTAAATCTAGTATTAGGTCACATTTAAGTATAATTTCTGAATATCTACTCTGTGTTTGCTAATGGAGAGCAGTGGGTATGCATTTTCATTCTACTGTAATAAAATGCCAGTATAAACTATGTCAAATGATTGACCTCAGTGAAAAAACCATGGGCCTTTATGTAGAGTTGAGGCAGAAGCAACGTTTGCTTTAACATTAGCCTGCCTGCCAGTGGCCAAGTGCCATGCTATTTCCTTGGACCATTTCATTGTCGTTCCCTCTGCTACATCTGTGAGTCACAGGACAGACTGTGCAGATGTAAAACCTTCGGTCCCCCAGGAAGCAGACACGGCATGGATAGATGCTTGTGAGAGCTACCTTCGGCGCTTTAACCGCATAATCGAGGATTGTACCTATGACTGTAGGTCATCAGTACAACATGCACTGTAGACCCAGCGGATCAGAGGTCATGGCCCAGTGTAGACTTCTATTTCACTTTGACATAGCTTAGCCTCTAGCACAGTCTTCAAAGAAAGGTGTTGGAGGAGGGCATAGTGCTGATCTGATTCACTGGGGGAGACTGGTGAGCCAAGTTCTATTTTCTCTATTCTTTTAGCTCTGGCGTTGCATTGGAAGCACTACTTCTGTGTATGGGGTTTTTCTGTGCAGTTGAAGCTATGATTTTTCACCTGTTTTCAGCTACTAGCTTTTAAGGAAATAATTGTCTCTTTGGCCCAATATTAATAGCTACATTAAAAATTAATCTGTATGTGATTATTTCTTAGATAAATAAACAAAATTTATCAATATTAAGGAATGTAAACCAACTTCTCTTTTCTACCAGCAGTAGCCATTTACCATTTCACAAAATCAGACTTCTAAAAAGGCCTATGCAAACAACCTGAAATTAGTATTTGAAAGTCATGGTTGGAATACTGCAGGCAGAAGAGCAGACTTAAGAGTCAGGGGAGAGCCTTGTGTGGCATTCAGATTCATACACAAGACTGAGAGCTTCAAGCCCAAAGTCCTTTGCTGATCTCATCTCTTTTAAAAAGAAACCACTGAATAGCTGAGGAAAATGGCACTGACCCCTGTAGACGGTGAGCTCTGGAAATTAAAGCTGACACCTTGATTTGCAAAGGGAAGCGAGTTGGAATGCAAGTGTTAAACCCTTCCTGACTGCACTGCCACATCCTAAGCAATGATTGTCTTTCCAGTGTTCGGCTCCTAAGGCCATGGAATGATTAGTCTATGGAGACTACTTTGAGATGGATCCAGTTACAGTTCCATTGTTTGTTTTGGGCTGTAGTATGCAGGTAAACAGTTGTCTGTGTTTTTATTAACTCCAGTTCAGTTTCCAGAGATGGAGGGATGTTAAGTTTAAAGCGTTCCAGGTGTTCTCCTTCTTGGTCACTGTATCTGGTACATATTGCAGTCCTCTTGGTGCCAGGCAGAAAAACCTGAGTTGTAACTCTCACATTACTCATTTTATTTCACTGTGTTCTATTTCAGCCCATGGACCAAGCTTCTCTTAAAAATAGTGATGTTCTCATCCTGACGGGTCTTACACAAATCCCTACTGCTAACCCAGATGGAATGGTAGGAGAGTTCTGCAGCAACTTGGGTAGGTCGCTGAAAGAAGTCTTTTGCCTATTTTATCATCTTATTCATTGCTTTGGGTGGGAAATAATTCAGAGATTCCTGGAATTGAATAAGTTGTCCAGCTATAGCTTCTGGCATAAAACTAGCTGTTTAGATTTTATGATGTGCTCCTGATGTCATTAATACAGTAAGTGCTTGGAGAGACACAAGTTGTACCTAAAATGTTTTGGAATGGAACAGGTATAATGAGATTTAATCATCTGCTGCTCTTGGTTTGCTATGTCGCTTAGCTGCCAACAGACTACGTGTTGCCTAGATTTTGGATATTGTTCCCAGCTGAAATATTACTATTTCCTTCCTGTATATCAGCCAGTGTAAAATCTTTACATGCTTT
Organism: Balearica regulorum gibbericeps; assembly: GCF_011004875.1. Classification (NCBI taxonomy): domain Eukaryota; kingdom Metazoa; phylum Chordata; class Aves; order Gruiformes; family Gruidae; genus Balearica; species Balearica regulorum. Next base: position 2,609,772 of record NC_046186.1, on the reverse strand, counting down.
TTTATGACTTTCAGTTTTGAAAACAAGCACATCTGCTTCCCTTCTTAACACCTGATTTTTAAATATTATCAAAAGCAAACAGCACAATCTCTGTTAAAAAAAAAATCAAGATATATTTATAGACCCCAGAAATATAAAACCTAATCAGACGCTTTCACAGCTGGAAAAGCTGATAATTGCAAAGCTGCGATATCAGTGTGAATGGCAGCATTTTCCAGCCTGTTCGGAATGTCACATCCAGTGCTGTTCACTCCTTTTCTCCCCTTCCCCCACCTCAGTTCCTCTGTCTCACAGGCCCGGTATGAGACTGCCATGGTAGCAGAAGGCAAATAATAGAAGGGATGTGGTAGATTTCTGTATCAACCACCATCTCTAAATCAAAATCAGATATCCCTGTTTGGGACACGTTTCAGTTCAAACTGGAGTCATAGGTCCTGTTGTGGGATGTACAAGGTAAAATTATGTGGTTTTGTTTATATGAAAAGATGAGTTACAGGGTCAGGATGACTCCTTGTAGTGTAAATACCTGTTAATGGAGTGTGTTTTGGCATTTTATAAGAATGATAGTCTTGGATTATGCCAAAGATCCTCTCTGCCAACATCCTCGCTCCAGCAGGGATCATGAGCAGATGTCTAGAGAAGAGTAGAAGAACAGAGGAGACTATGTAATACTTTCCCCTTATAATCTCATACCTTCAAGTATTTTTATTTCAGGGATTTCCTGAATCAGTCATGGCTTTTGTGTAGTTGGTAATGTTCAGCAATGTTCTCTTCCTGGAACTTGTTCAACCTCCCCATGAAGCTGTGTAAATTCTTAACACCTGCGACTTCCTTTCCTAAGCGATACATGTGTTTATATGTGTTTGTGTGTACTGCGGTCTCTGTTTTCATTGGGTTTAAGCGTTGTTAATTTTATTACCCTATGAGCTGTTGCAGATAAGCTTTGGTGACCTTGTTGTGCTAGATCCAGATGTGCTCCTTTCTCTGTCCCTTTATGGGGGTTACTGTCCCCCTGACAGATGGTAGCACGATCACACCCTATCATCTTACCTTAAACCACCAAGGAAGCAAGTCTTGAGCTGAAATGTACTTTAAATTTTGTACTGGAGAGGCCGAGGAGTGGTACATGTTGCCATGCTGCCAAGTCCGCTGCAAACATGCTCTAGCAAGCACCTTGGTGGTCTCTCATGTCTTGAACTGCAACAGCTGTATGCTGAGTAAACAAGAGTGAGACTGTTGTTAATTATAATGCTTTTAAAAATGAAACAAAGTCTTAGAGATGTAGCTTGGGCCAAAGGAAAATCCAAAAGATGAATGCATATAAATAAATGTGTTACATATGTAGGTACAGGTGGGTGTTTATCTGCACAAGTTGTTCTGGTTTACAGAAACTTTCTGAACTATTTCAAGGATTTTGCAGAAGGTCTTCAAGCCAGCTTCTCTCTTGAATGAGACAAGCTCAGAGAAATTAGAAAATTATTAAAGACTGAAGGAAGATATGTACTTAAAATTATGCCACTGTAAGAATCTGGAATTTGAGTGGTATTTGCCAAAAAACACAGCGACTTGAAGACATGAAATAGTTTTATGAATAATGTAGTGGCAGGGCTGTCTTTTACATAACACCAGCAGTGTTTACACATCTACTCCTACATCAGGAAAAAAAAAAAGTGAATAAATTTTCTTTCAAATGCATACAAAAGTCCAAAAAGCAATTGGTTACTGGGAAAAGCAATAGAGTAGGCAAGCTGAGCTGAAAACAGTAGTTTTCATATATTTTTCCCATTTCCAAAATGTTCAGGGGACTTCAGAAGAAGCTCAGAATACACTAGGTAAAAACTCTAAAGCAGACACTGGAAATTTGCCAAAAATGTGTATCATGAGGTAACGACAGGTTTGTGAGTAAGTGTTGTGAAGCACAGAAATGGAAGTGTGAAAATTTCACCCTGATCTCTGTTTTCATCCCAGCATGTCGAGTTGTAGATGTTGATTCCCATTCTTACCAAGTCACATGCATGATTTCCTCTCCGCATTGTGTGTGCAGCACTGAAACCATGCTTTGTCACGTCTCCAGGTTCCTCTCAGTTTACCCCAAACCCCTTTTTTCTGAGCTCAGCACTGCAGCACCAGCACTCTGCAGCTCAAGAAAAGCAATTGTATTTTTATATTGCCTTGGGCATCATCAGCAAAATTGGCAGACTGTCTGTAGGGACAGTTTGTGATATTTTGTGTGCGTGCGCGGTCGTGCCTCTATGTGAGCGTGCGTGTGTTTATATAAAGCAGAAAAGAGCACAGTTTGCTTTTTAGGTGCCAACTTGACCTTGTGGTGGCAGCTGTTCGAAAAGCAAGTATCTCATTGTGAGTTGTAAATTGAACAACTTGTTATGGAACTACTGAAGGAGACTAAATTTGAAATGCCAAGATTATTATACAACTTTTATCAAGAGAGAGCATCCATCAGTCACAGAGATAAATTGGGCTTTAAAGAGCTTTCAAATATACGTGTCCTCTTACTGACAACTGTAGAAAGTTGCTGGAGTGGTGCGGAGCACCAGATTGGACCTGCAATATGCCTGTAAGGTTTTCATCCCTGTTTTGCTGAAGCTGAGAGGTAATTCTTATCCTTTTATGGAACCACTTAAGAGCACCCTCAAGAAGTAATACCCAGCTGTGCTGACCACATACATGTTTTCAACAGCAGAGGCTTGAGGTTCCCATGGTGAACCAATGGTTGCAGGGAGGGGAGAGCTGTGAATTCAAACTCTAAGGCTTAGGAATAAACCCCACATTTTTCATGGCCTGGACAAATTCTTTAACCAGCCCACCATTAGACGAAAGCTCTTCCTCCTGCCTCTTCAAAGGGAGGAGTGAACCATTCGTCTTGACAGAGTGAAGCTAGCTGGTGCCTGAGTGGAAGAAGGAACGCATTTCATGCGGACACACACCTTGGTGTTTCAGCCAGTATCTTCATTTAGAGCAGAGACAGAACTGCAGACCTACCCTTTCCTTAGCATTTTCCACTGATCCCTGATGCGCCCTGTACTCTGCGTCCCCTCTCTCTGCCCCATGCAGCATTCTTGCTGCTGTGGATACAGGTACTTAGCTTTCCTTTTTGCAGATTTTTTGGGTGCACAATGAAGCAATGCAAATTCTGGTCCTGGAGCCAGAGGCTTAACTTTCAGCCCCCAGATGGGTTTGAAAATATCATTCTTAATCTCCTCATTCCTGTCTTCACATCCTGTTTACAGATGGGATAGTTTAGACTTAGCCATGTAAGAGGGATAATATAACGCGTTTCTGGGATGTTTTGTAACATCTCAGGTTCTAGACAAATGTAAAATATTGCTATTCACATTCACAAATATTTGATGGTAGTTTGTATGTGACTTGGAGAAAACTTAGGCAATAAAAATCCACTACACTGCAGTTCTATTATAATTCTGATATAGAAGGTGTCTTTGACCACCAGTTGTTGTTGAGAGCAGCAATGTAATGGGCACTGACTGCTAAAAGGAGTTAAGCACCTAAATGCATGTGAAAAATCATACTACAGAGTCTGTGCGTTTCCCTAGACTCCATAAAACCTTTAAACATTCAGCCATAAAAATCTTCCTTGAGCATGTAGGTGGGGCAAAAAGACCCTTAATGTGCTAAATCCACACCCCATCAAAGCTTGTCAATAAATTGAAGTGAAGGAAGTGATTATGGCGGGATGTAATATATGTGTTTTCAGGCTCTTTCACAGCTTTTTGTGTAGTGCCTTGATGCATAATGTTACTGCTGCTGCGCCGCAATTAACATCAGTAGATGGTTTCACCCCACAACTACAGATGAAATCCTAGTGAGGCAGCAATTGCTTGGTGAGCTGGACAAAGTATTTCCACTTTCCCAAAAGGTACAGCATTTTTGTAATTCATTCTGCCAAAAGAACAAAATGTTTGCTCTGTACTTGCTTTTGCTGTTGTACTCTGATCTGTCTTGATTACAGAGTAAACCTATTTTTCTTTTTTCTTTTCCTCATTTTTCCTCTAGTCCCATGCTGTCTACAATTCATAGAGATTTTAAATTGTTCTTATTATATTGAAAGGACAGAAATATTTAGAGTTTTTAAGGAGAAACACTCCCCCACCCCCTTCTAGCTTCGAGGGCTATTTGAAATAACCACATCTTCAGCCTTTCACCTAGAGTACTGAAAACTCAATACAGAACAGTTTACCATGTTCAGTGCTTTCAGCTGAGACCTGTGAACTGGTGTACTCTGCTCACAGCTAATAGATGGAGCAGGGTTTATGTCGATGGTAAGGCGTTTTGTGTTGCTTATTCATCCTCCTGTGCCAATGCAAGACCGCCCTCTCGTGTCAGGAGCTTTGCGTGTGCTCAGTCTGTTATGTGCCCCTCAGCTAAGGGAGTATAATCATTCATTCGACTAAGCCTGGAGAAAGCAGTAAATAAATATATTTGATGATCAGAAGTGTTCCTCCCAATTCATATGCATAATGTGTTCTGCCAATTCACGCGATAGCTTCTTTCTCTACCTTATGTAATATTTGGATTAAAGGAATTCTATTTAAAAGTTTAAATATGTTCCCTGTTAATTGATTTTTACTTTCTCTCTCCCTTAGCTATGACTGTCCGGAATGGAGGAAATGTGCTGGTTCCTTGTTACCCCTCTGGAGTAATATACGATCTGCTAGAGTGCCTGTATCAGTATATTGACTCTGCTGGACTCTCCAATGTCCCTTTTTATTTCATCTCACCTGTTGCCAACAGCTCCCTTGAGTTCTCCCAGATCTTTGCTGAATGGTAGGTGTTAAAGGGCTGCTTCATCAGCCTCAATTCACACACTCAGCTATGGTAAATAGATATATGGAGGTTATCTCTACTTGACATATTCTAATATATACTTGATTAGAATTGTGAACACGTTTCTTGAGTCAAAAGGGTGTGCGTGCATGTGTAAGTAGATGTTCTATAATTAGGGAAGCATCGTTTCCTATAGAATATACAAACTCAAATAATCTGTCCTTTTTGGTACTTGCACTGATGATTAAACGATGAACTTGACTTGAGTGAATTTTAGCTGTGCCTGTTTGCACGTCTTATCCAGGGCTCCCAAAACTAAACCATGGTCTTCCTGTATAAGCAAAATAGATTTTTCAGGCTTAATTTTGCTGAGCCAGCAGTGTATATCTGTGGCAAAAAAAGGCTAAAATTATCCTGGGCTGCATTAGGCAGAGTAGGTCAGGGAAGGTGATCCTTCTTTGCTACGCACTAGTGAGGCTGCGTGGACAGTGCCATGTCTTGTTTTGAGCTCCCCAGTACAAGAATAATATGGGCTTACTGGAGTGAGGCCAGCACAGGGCCAACAAAGCTGATCTTTCAGATGAGGAGATGCTGAGAGGGCTGGGACTCTTCAAGCCTGGAGAACAGGAGGCTCGAGGGGATCTTAGCAATGTGTAGAAATACCTGATAGGAGGAAATAAGGATGAGGGAGCCAGACTCTTCTCAGTAGCACCCACCCACAGCAGCATGTTGAGAGGCACAAATTCAAACACAAGATTGCCGATGACACCAAGCTGTGTGGTGTGCTCAACACGCTGGAGGGAAGGGATGCCATCCAGAGGGACACGGACAGGCTGGAGAGGTGGGCCCGTGCGAACCGCATGAAGTTCAACAAGGCCAAGGGCAAGGTCCTGCACGTGGGTCGGCGCAATCCCAAGCACAACTATAGGCTGGGTGAGGAATGGATTGAAAGTAGCCCCGAGGAGAAGGACTTGAGGGTATTGATTGATGAGAAGCTCACCATGAGCCGGCAATGTGCACTGGCAGCCCAGAAAGCCACCCGTGTACTGGGCTGCATCAAAAGAGGCGTGACCAGCAGGTCAAGGGAGGTGATCCTGCCCCTCTGCTCTGCTCTGGTGAGACCCCACCTGCAGTGCTGCGTCCAGCTCTGGGGGCCCCAGTACAGGAGAGACATGGAGCTGTTGGAGCAAGTCCAGAGGAGGCCACAGAGATGATCAGAGGGCTGGAGCACCTCTGCTATGAGGACAGGCTGAGAGAGTTGGGATTGTTCAGCCTGGAGAAAAGGCAGCTCCGGGGAGATCTAATTGTGGCTTTCCAGTACCTGAAGGGGCTACAGGAAAGATGGAGAGGGACTGTTTATCAGGGAGTGTAGTGACAGGACAAGGGGTCATGGGGTTAAGCTGAAGGAGGGTAGATTTAGATTAGATGTTAGAAAGAAATTCTTTACTGTGAGAGTGGTGAGGCACTGGCACAGGGTGCCCAGAGAGGTTGTGGAGGCCCCATCCCTGAAAGTGTTTAAGACCAGGTTGGATGAGGCTTTGGGCAACATGGTCTAGTGGAGGGTGTCCCTACCCGCAGCAGGGGCGTTGGAACTAGATGATCTTTAAGGTCCCTTCCAACCCAAACCATTCTATGATTCTATGATTCATCTGAACAAAAGAAACATGCATTTTTACTGTGAGGGTGGTCAAACACTGGAACAGGTTGTGCAGAGAGGTTGTAGAATCAAAACCCATCTGGATGCAGTCCTGGATGACCTGCTCTAGCTGACCACACTTCAGAAGGGGCTTGGGCTAGATGGTCTCAAGAGGTCCCTTCCAACCTCAGCCATTCTGTGATTGTGAGCCATGGGAAAGGAGAACCCAACCACTTGTGACTGGTCCTAAATTCTTACAAAGAGATGCTCTAGGTTATTAAACAGAGGAACTTAGCTTTTCCTTCCTTTCTTCTCCAGATTTTTTAAGTCTGGAATTCAGGAAAGAAAAGAGAGGTCCTGAAAAACTTAGGTGAAGTGATCCCTCAGGAGAATTCTAAAGAGGACTGAAATCTGGTGAATTTTAATCACGTTGCTTTCAGCAAAAGTGGGAAAATCAAGCCTTGGTGTACTCACTAGGGTGTGTTGATTCATCTAGTTTATAGTTAAACAATTGTTTGGTTTGTGCTTACATGGTGATTTCATTTCAGTAGCAGCTGAAGTGGTAGCTGTATAGTTCTTGTTATAATAATACTGTCAAAGTAGCAGGAATGTTGGTGTGCCAGTTGGGTCATTTGTCTGCTGTGTTGAGCTGGCACAATTCAGGCACCCAAGTGTTCAGACACCTTTTTTTTTTTTAATTTTACTTTGCTGTAGTGGCTTATCTTCAAAAGTCAGCTTATCTCCAAACACTAATGTGTAGGGTGAATGTTTTACTGAGGTAGAAGTGGAGGCAGAGGTTGAACATCTGTAAAATAGAGGTTTGGGGTCAGGACTAGGGCTGAAATTCAGGGATTCCAGCCTTCCAATTCTACTATTTAGTCAACTGCTCTTAGTATCTCTTAGACTTTATCAAATTTAATTTGACCCAGGCTTAATGCTTTATAATAAAGCAAAGAAAGTATGAGACAGGTAGTATTTCCCAGAAAAAGCCACCAGGGCAGTGTCACTACAGATAATTGTAACGTCACACAGGCCTCTGACAAATATCCGTTTTTAACGATAGGATGAATCAGGAGTCTGGCTAGAGCCAATCAACAACTTTCAATATTTATGCTTTAAAAATAAATGATTGATGTAAAGCAGCAGGTAACAGTGAGCATTATGCCATGGTGAGACGCAGTTTACCAACACTGTAGCTGCAATAATAGAATGTATAGGGGAATTAGATTAGAATGAAGAAAAAGACCCAGTCACTGCTGAGAAGTGGGATGAGGCAAGTGGGATTTTTCTGATGACAGGTGATTTAGCTTTGCAAAAACTGCTGAGGTCTGGGCTATGAGATGACATGGATGTTGAGTTACAAATACGTCTTCAACAGCAAAGGAGTTCTGTTACATAGTGTGTACAAAATTAGTCCAGTTGTCTTGCACCTTCTCTAAATGATCTCACTATGACAGAATTGTCATGTCCTTTAGGTGTTGGTCCTCGAAATAGAAAAACTGGAAGCAACAAAACAAATCGGTGATTTTGCACCTGATGCCACAGATACGAAATGACTTTCTCCAAAAAATGTTTAACAGTAGATGGCAGCAGATGCTGCAGGATGTTCTGCAGCTCTCTAACCCAGCTTATTTTCCTTTGCTTTTAAAGGTTGTGTCATAACAAACAAACAAAGGTATATCTTCCAGAACCTCCTTTTCCCCATGCTGAGGTAAGTAAACCATGGTCTTGCTGTTTGCTAAGATCACAGAGTGAGTGGGTTTCTGGAACCTATGTGGCTGTTGTTTTTCTGATGAACGCTTCTACAGCTATTTAATAGTTTTGTGTCATTATTCATACAAGTTGGTGGGGTTTTTTTCTCCTTTCTGTGATTAATTTGGGAGTGTGGGGGAGGAATGAATGATAGTGTTCCCTCAACTCAAAAATTATCATGATGTTTATTTCAGCATATAACTTACATATGCTCGCCTGTTTTACTTCTTCCCCCGCAGAAGGCTATCTGGTGTACACATGGTTGAATGTTTGCTCTTATCAGACTGGAACCACGAATATCCCCTTTGTCCAAGCAGTTTATTTCAAAGTCTGTAAAACTAAGAACTTGTTATCAGAGACAGCTTAGTCATTTCAGCTCCTACCTCCCTAGCTGAAACAGGCACCATGTTGTCTGCTGCAGGAGAAATGGTATCTTGAAAGAGAGATTTGATTTAAAAAAGTTAAATCTCGCAGCACTGAGTGCTGTCATTGCCAATTTTAAATGAAATTACTTGAGCTAGCATCTTAGTGAAGCAAAGAGGAGTAAGGTTCCTATCTTTGGGGGGGATCTCCCTGCAACATATGTTGAGGGGATCTTCCCTGCAACAAAATAATAATTTGAGGGGAAGTTTTAGCCAACGAGACATTAAATAAATGTGCTATAACTCATGCCTTCAGAGTTATCTCACATATCAAGAAAGGAAATATTTTACTTTCTCCACGGGGAACAGGTAGATTTCCCACTGAAGTAAATGAGAGGCAGACTGGGAAAGGAAGAAATGGGAATGAGAAATAATTTTGGCTAAATCCTGCTCCTGTGAGACAGTGAGCCATTTGGGGTGGTGGTCTCAGAAAACTGGCCCTTTTAGTTCCTGTGGTCAAAACTGTTTAATGAGATGTGCAGAGTGGCCATTGCAGGTGTAAGAGCCCAGAGATTAAATGCTTTTTCAGGCATTGGGGTTTTTTCCCTCTGAGATACCTCGTCCAGGACCTTGTTCTGGAAATTGCCATTACCCACCATATCTATCATCTGTAGGTGCTTCAAAGGCATTGTTGGGAGTAGGATCTGACCAGCAGGTCTCACTCTTTCCAGATGCTTGAATGCATTTCAAGCAGGATGCGCAGTGAATTAGGTATAATCTGTTACCGAGACTAATGCAGACTGCAGGGCAAGCCACCTATTCACCACTTCTTTTGTAACCAAAAAACTCATTCACACTGATAAATCAATTCCAAAGCCTGATCCCTGAGTAGGAGACTGTGTACCCATGCTGCTGGCTATGCTTTCTAATTTCCCCTGCATCTCTGCTTTCTGGGGTATCCTTGTTGATCCGCAGTGTCATTGGTTTCACTGACAGCCTATATTCTACCAAAGACGTTGCTTTGACGTTTTAGTTCACCATATGCACTGGAACTAGCAGATTTAAGTGAAAGCCCTTCCAAAAATGAGAAGCCGAACATGCAGTTGTCAAAGACTGGATTAATTAACCCATTTTATATGATGGGTCTTTGTGTTTATAGAGTAATAACTGTATCCTCTAATTTTTAGGACATTTTATATTCTCCAGAGGCCTGTTGATAATGAGATTTTGCCAAATTATTGTTTAGCTGTTGAGACATTCCTCTGTGCTTCATGTGTAGATCAAGGTAATTATCTAGGAAAGGACTCGCAGATCCGTTTCTATGACAAAATGCAGTGCACAGAGGGAGTAACATGCCTGTTACAGGTACGGGCTTTGGTTGCCAAGGCCAAATCATACAGGTTATGACCCACAAAGCTAGGGACATTTTATCATGAGATACACAAACAGCTTTATCTAGGCCCATCACTGATAGGAAGCCATCCTTAGGCTTCTTACATTTTTGCTTAAGGGTTGCCTTAAATGTGCCGGATGACCCAATATACTGTGTATGCACATCCTTGTAGCTCCCAAACTATGAAATGGCTGTAGCCTTTCGACATTTCAGCGCTGAGCTGCCATCTGAAGTAAATACTGCACGGTTCCCAGTAAGTCCTCTAACGCAACTTAGATGGTGTGTTTGGGTGTTCACTTCCAGCTGCTGTGTAAACACTGGGAAGTGGAGTAACTCCACTCCATGATGGACTAAATGGGTCTCTTCCTTGCTAATTCTTGGTAATTCCTGATACATATTGGCTGCTTCACAAAACCAGCGTGTGTGGTGGGAGGCAACAGCCCTATGCATGCTGCAGCAGTCTTTCAAAAGCCTGGCTTAACAGCAAAACCAAAACAAGGTAATACCCAGGCAAAGAAAGACTGAGGCTGCTATTTCATTTAGGGCTTTTCTTAAGGTCATAAATTACTGAAGTTTAGACACGCTTGAAAACACCAGATCAGATTGCTCCTTTCTGTTCTGTAAGATCTTGGTTTGGTTTAGTTTGGTTTTAAACAAAGCATATTGAGGTTTGTAGACTGACATGTAAGACACATGCTCACCAACACAGATGTCCACGTCAGGTACCCAGCGCTCAGCTCGTGCCTTTGATTCCTTGTTGCTGTCCTCTGAGGGACGGCTACTGTCATCATTCTGCTCCTGTAACTCTCAGCTGCCTTGGGCTGCATTCCAGTTTTAGTGGTACCTACAGCTGGTTATGGTTTAATGCTGTCATACTGTTTCTAAGGCACGGGAGGGGAGCTGGGTTTCTTTTTCTTCTATGAAATGCAAAGTTGGAACAGTGTAAACAGAAGGGGGGGCAAAATCTCACAGCTGACACTGTGTATGTAACTCATATAACGTGAAACATCTATATAACCTCTTTAACAAATGTATTATTTATTCCCTCGCAGAAACCCTGTTATGCCTATGCAAAGGGTATCCACCCTAGGCTCAGCTGCTATGATCTTTTGGTGTAATTTTACTAAGCAAAATGGTCTTAATACAGACCTGGCCTGAATAACCTGTCCACGGTCATAACATCAGTCTAGGAGGGACCAAAGACTTGGACTCAAGGCTTCCAGTTACTAAAAGTTAGAGCCTTAGTCAGCAGCCAGCCTTTTTGTCTTAGGTATAGAGTCATAGAACCGTTTAGGTTGGAAAAGACCTTTAAAATCATCGAATTCAACTGTTAACCTCACCCTGCCAAGCCCACCGCTAAACCACATCCCCAAGCACCACATCTCCACGTATTTTCAATCCCTCCAGGGATGGGGACTCCACCACTTCCCTGGGCAGCCTGTTCCAGGGCTTGACAACTCTTTGGTTGAAGAAATTTTTCCTAATATCCAATCTAAACCTCCCCTGAACAACTTGAGGCCATTTCCTCTTGTCCTATTGTTTGTTACTTGGGAGAAGAGACCAACATCCACCTCACTACAACCTAGAAAGACACGTAAACACTGTCTTTCTAAATCTGTGACTCCATAACCTCACAATCAGGAGCTCTGCATACTAGCACTTAAGGGAATTTTTAATGAGTATCAGAAACAGACATTGAATGATCATTTCTGTTGGATAGGTTGTTAGTGGAGAATTGCCGTACTTTTTTCAAAGTAATGGTTGGCTTGTGCAATGTAAACTATACGGAAATTGCCTACCATGAAAAGATGTGCTTAGCTGCTCGATTGTTGGAAGAAAATAGGGAATTACTCAGACATGCCTCTTAGTTATTAGCAAGCATTAATAACATGCCTGGCATGATACATCAGAAAGGGACAGGCCAGGAAATAAGCTTCTAATTATCTACGGAAGAAGTCCAGCCCAGCATGCTGTCTGGTCTTGAAATTCAGTGTTCTTGTTAGCTATATAAACAGCAAAATTTAAAAACAAACAAGGCAAAAACTCCCTCAAATCCCCCAAACTCTTGTGGCAATGAGTTCTAGTGGTGCCTGATGCATCGTATAAGAGAGCATTTATTTCCTTTAATCAGTCATGATTGTATTTTGCATTTCACTTAACTATCCCTTTATTATTGTTACAAGAGAATAAATAAAACTATCTTCATTTTCTCTACAAATATTATTTTTATTTCATCTTACTGTTCTCTCTATACTGTTTGACACTTTTTTTGTTCTCTTCACATGGAAATTTTCCAGTTTTATGTTTTATGTTACCTGTTTTGAACTCATTCTTTGTTCTGCTGTGCTGAATAAAACCAGACACACTGTTCAACTCTGCAGAGAACCAAAACACTTCTACTCTCTCCTTGTTACTTCTGCTTTAATGTAGTAGCAGGGGTTCATCATATCTCCTCCTGCACAATCACTGCATGCAATTTATTGTGCTTTAGGGTGGCAATTTGTTTCCTAGCATCCAGTCCGAGTGAGCAGGGAATATACTTTCCCTCTGTTATGAGCAAGGAATGTGGACTAAAGTGCTTCCAGTAGGGAGGATTTGGACAATGGTTCCTACTAAAGTTAATATGACTGGAGCGTCCAGATTCTTGCACAAGCTTTTGAAGTCTCATCTGCAGCCTTTTAGCTGGCGCAGAAGCTAAAAGATCTTCTTTCTAAAGGTATTTCTCTGTGATCGCTGGAGTAAGAGTTGCTGTGACTCTGTTGGAGCGAGTTAGGATCTGAAGCACGACTGCTGTACATTCCAGCCAGTGATTTGAGGAGGAAAACTGGGGAAGTGGGGTGGAGAAACAGTGTTAGGGAAGGTATGGATCACTCTGTGGATGGCTTTCCCCTACACTTAAACAAAAGTGGCAGTTTACTTTTTCCCCAGCAGATACTGTGATGGGGAAGAGAGGAGAAGGAGCTCAAACTGAAGTGACATTGGAAGCTTCTGCAAAGATTAAAAACTGGAGTTTCCAAATGTTTGTGAACGCAGCAGGCTGGCCGAGGGAGGTGGTGGCTTTCACTTCCATGGCACGGTATCTGTTATATTCTAGCATCAACTGTCTCAGTTGGCTTAGATTTAAGCTTCACTATGCCTTGCCGAAATGCTGTGGAGCATAAATCAGTAACTTGTTTTGTTTAGAAATGTTATTCTGGTACTCCAGAAAACACTTGCGGTGTTTTACCAAATTCCTTGAGCCTATGGGAACATCCCGTCCTAAACACTGCCACAGCTGAGGAATTGGCCATCTCCCCGACCATTTCAACAGGAACCATGGATTCTACACTCTGCATCATCCCTTTTGTGGAGGTAGAGGCTTTATAAATGAATAGCTGAATTGTTCTAGCAAGGCAAAATGAGAAGCTTTTGCTCCTTTTCCTTTCTGCTCGATGTTTACATGGCCAATTTCAGGCTGTAAGATACGTGAATCCTCTAAATGCCCACAACAGAAAAATTTGAGAGGTGATTTGTACTGATCAGTATTTGCTAGCGGAGGAAGAAATTGGATTTACTGTCCTCTTATTAAGGATTGTGTTAGCAACATCTAAGAGAAATGGCTATGAAAAGCCTCTTTTTTCTGACTGAAAATAGCCAGGGTGGGAGTAATATTGATTCTGTGGTCTTAAATACTAGCATTTGTCTTCTTCGTCTTTGCTTCCCTCCTCCATATACCAGTTCCTGCGTAACACATTCAAAGCAATAAATACCTGGAATCAGGTGATTGTGTAGTATTATGTTTTCTCTTATAGTATTAAATAGTATTAGGCCCCTGTTAGTGTTGGTCTTATGAAGAGAGGGAGGGAGGTGAAGTAATAAATGCATCACTCATTCACTGATAAGAACCGCATCTGTTCAAAATTCTGGATACCGAACACACACACACACACACACAGAGTAAACAGCAGTGTATTTTGGCTCACTTCAATAAAGGGGACGCAAAGGCTCTGGAGATTGATCTTGTTTATAGCAGCAGTTGCTGACCCTGTAAATCAAGTCTACCGCTTTAAAGGAAGCATAACCATTTGGGATTTTAAAAAAACACAGCTCTCCTCAGTCTCGGTTCAGTACTTTACCATCCTCTATCTCTTAAGCTTTCAGTCAGTAATGGTTCTTTCTGTAGAAAGATGCTCTGAATGTTGTTTCTGGTTTCCAGAAATCAGTCCAGGTTTGAAAATACTGGTTGGCTAAATGCCAGGCATTGGTTTTGGCCCAGGCTTAGTACAGGTTGGACACCTAAACATGACACAGTAACGACTCTTGTGCTTATACAACCCATCTCATCTGTAGATCTAAAAGGCCTGTACAAATCATTATAAATTTAGTCCTCTTAATGATTTGTGAAATTTTGTTGGACGTGTTTGGCAAGTTCAGCTCCATATATTTTTGATTGGGTAATTAGAAAAGACTTTGCTCTAGACACTAAAATCTACCAGCTGCTTTATCACTGGAGTGAGTAGAATGCCTCTAAACTTGTTTTTGTAGCCTTTCACCCCTGCTATTGTGAGCTAAGGTATAGAGCTTCGATGGACTTATCAGAAAAGATCTTCCAAGATAAAAAGATAAGATGAAAAAAAAAATCACCGCACCTCAGGACATGGTGCTGAGGATTCAACATGTGTCCCTTTTCCCTCCTGAGTTGGAACCCCAGTTAGAAGCAGTGCACCCCAGTGTTATGCTAGATATTTTGTTGCTGGAAATAATGAAAAAAAAAAAATTAAAATGAATTACACACACAAAACCCAAGGTCCTGAAAACAGGATTAGAGATCGTGTGTTTCTACAGAGTAATAGGAAGGGATTTGAAGCTTCCATAACGCTTTGAAGAGAATTCGGCTTTTATATTTATAAACAATGAACATTTGTATAGGTATAGCGGTGAAACAGGCTGTTGAGAATGCTTTTGCACACAGAGGGCTGCTCTCACATCTTAGCAAAGGTTTGAATGCTGTATACAAATATATATATATAATCCTAAGTAACCTGTGAAACAGAGTGCTGGAAGAACAGTTTGTGATTTTCAGAAGTGCGTTACATAAATGCTTGCTGTAGAAATGTCTTTCACTTAGCTCTCTGCTGGTCCCTGACAAAATTTTGCCCTGGAATGTCACATATCCCATTTAATATTTGAAGCAGAAATTGTCCCCTTCTTCCAGTTCACCCAATTGCAACTGCTTTTGCAACTTTAGTTTTGAGCTTTTGGCTTTCCCTCAAAGAAAACACAGAAAAAGCTTCATGGGGCCATTTCCTACTCATTCTTTTAAATGCTAGTATTTTATGGGATCCAATTTGTTTTGCCCATTGTCTGCTAAACTGCAGTTTTTATTACCGAAGCTAAGTTTAGATTCTAAATATTGCACTCCAGATGTGTTAATCAGAAATCTTTACCAGTCTTAATTGCAGAGCTGTTTTCAAGATTCAGTGCATATTAACTGCCAGAGCAGTTATTGGATGTTTTTTTCAAATTTCCCTCTTGAAGATTAAATAGGAATTTGATGTAAGTAGTAAGCTGCAGAAACTGCCCTAGCTCCTTCCTCCGTGGTCCAAGGATCCGTGTGGAAATAACAGGCTGTGTCCACCTACAGCTTCCATCTTACGTCAAACCCCAGAAGGAACGATACCAATCCCATTCCATTCCAGCCATTTAGCTATTGCACAGCAGTTATAAACAGGACGTGCGGGAAGTCAAATGCAAAATCACAGCAAAATATTTGCTGTTAGGAACTTAAAGGAGACCAAACTCAAGGAAGCAAAGGAGAAAGATATAAATATTGCACCTATGTGCAGCCAACTTTCTGTTATTGAAAAGGTACTGAGGGTAAGTTTGTATATTGTCTGTTCTGGCACCAAAACGATCTCTAGAAGTTGAGTAAGGTCAATACTTTTGTTCAGTGATGCTAAATTCAATGGAGAACCTAATTGTGTCATAACCTTAAGTTCCAAAGTGCTTTGTCGTGCATAAGTAGCTAAGAGTCTTACAGAAGCATCAGAATTCTCAGCTTTCTTTTCATTTCCATGTAGGCATGCTATCTTGAGTTAGATCTACTGTGGTAAAAAGTAACATATAAAAGAGAATCTGGAAAGATGAATTACAGCTTTGAGAGACCAGAGGAGTTGCTTATCGTAATGTTCTTCCTTAGTTCCTCTTTTGAAAATCAAATATGTTGCAAAGAAGAGGAACGTCCTGAGTGGCAGGGTTTTCTGCTAGAAAGGCATGATGTATATATACATTGTGTTATGACATGTAGTGAAGAACATGCTGTTTGCTAATTAGTGCTATCGTCTGCGGTTCCGCAGCACAACAGCTGCAGAAATGTGTTGCTGAACCCTGCATATGGGAATTGTATATTTTGAGCAATGTTGAATGCCTGGCAGGAGACAGCAACGTATGGAGAGATCTTTGACGAACAGTCCCACCTCCTCTAAAAACTGGCTGACAAAGGAAGTACCATTCCCTTCTTTCACACTTTTTATTTCTGTGTATGTTCTTAGTTGTTCAGTGTGTGATTTCATTGTGTTAAATTGCATACTTTTAAAGAAAATTGTATTTACAGTTATTTTGAGGCTGGGGATGGAAGCATATACCCGCCAAGAAAACACTTGCAAAATATTGCATGAAAGTGCTTAGCGGACTAGTCTGTTAAATTGCTTTTGAAGTTGAACATTGCTTTGCAGATTGGAAAACAGTGGCAGGAGAAATAAAGCAAAATTCTTCTTCCAAAAGGGCCTCGATAAATAAAATTCCCCATCTCAGTAAAGAAATCTGTTCCAAATGCATAGTTGATTACAATCTGTTGGCCAGCTCTAGTGACAAGTACTCCTTACTGCTCTTAATTCATTGTTATTACTAGTTTCAGTGATGGTTAAGGAAGGGCAAGTCAGTCTCTTTCTTATGTTTTTTCAGAGGACTTGACTTTGTGCAACCCCGTTGTACCAATGAAACTCATAGCAACATACTGCTGAAGGCAAAATTGTCTGATGCTACTGTGATGCCAGAAAACCAGTTTAAACATCAGTGCCCCGAGCTCTTTGTAGACATGGCAAATAGGAAAAAGTAGCTTATTTTGAATTTGGCAGCTGAGCACTGTGCTCACTCCAGGAAACTCTAAGCAGGGAACATTTGCAGAGTTTTTTCTCTGTTACCGTACTGTTGGTACCAAACAAATGAGGGCAAGGACTTGGAGGCATCTGGCCTCATACTCTGATTTCCTTTTCATAACACTTAGGATAGTCATGGCTAAATCTGTTGGAAAATCTAGGGGATATGCAGGAAGGGACTCTGTGGTGAATTAGAAATAAACTGTAGAATATTCAAAATCATGTAAATAAACACACTGAACTACAGAGCACAGAGCCATGAAAAGTTTGTAATGTCTGGATTATTGTTTTTATTTCAGCTCATTCAGACTAACAAATTGAAACATTATCCCAGCATTCATGGAGACTTCAGCAATGACTTCAAGCAGCCATGTGTTGTGTTCACTGGACATCCTTCTCTCAGATTTGGGGATGTGGTTCATTTCATGGAGTTATGGGGAAAATCTAGCTTAAACACCGTCATATTCACAGGTAAGTAATCAAATTAACAATAGGTTGTGCACTCTGGTTAAGTCTGGCCACATCCTGGGGGCTTTACTCATTTGTTCTGAGGCAGAAGTTTCTGACTTCAGTAGGAGCTCATCTAAATTAAGACCCCAGGATTGACTGTGGGGACAAATGTAATTATTGTGTCATTTAATTCATTTTAGCCCTGCAGAGCCAGCCTTCACCATGCTGAGTCCATTCCTGCCATTTCTAAGCAAAATCTTTGTTACGCACAGCAGTAAAATGCCTACAGGAAATTAATCTTTGGATTAAAAGCAGCTGGCTGCAAGTTAAACCCAGGCAAGACCTAATTGATGGTGGTCAGAAAGGAGAGAAACACTTCTCCATATTCCACTGGAATCACAAACCTTCCCTCATCCCTTGTCCTGCCCTTTCATCAAACCCCTCAGACAGCCAGACAGTCTGTTTCTAAAGATGTTTCTGTCATCTCTGCTGTTTCAGAAGTGTGCACCCCATACAGACCTGGCAGTAGTGATCTATGCTGTTGCTGCCTGTTGGCTGATTTTTTTTTTCCCCAGATGCTTTTTTGGCTGACAGACACATTTGTATCTGAAGCTGAAGGTGCCGCTCTAGCTAATACCCTGAGGAGTTGTTCCCTTTTTTCAATGACTCAGGCTGCCAGGGGCACAACAGGTCTTTTAAGTTACTCCACTTCTCCCAGTCTGCTTCTAGTGCTGACCCTACTTTTAATGGATTTAATGAATCAAGCCCTACCTACCTCAGAATGGGCTATGGTTTGAGATCCACAGGGCAGCTGCGTCCTGGGACCAAGCCAATCATTAACAGCAAGACAAAGTATTTAAAAGAGAACATGAAGCTTTTGGGAAATCTAGAAAAGGGGCTATCTTCCAGAGTTTGATGTCATTTAAAAATACTTCAAGGCCTTCCCTCAAACTGACGTTCTGTCCAAGTGCCGCCTCCTCTTCATAGTCATCCACACAGAACCCTACAGTGGGCACTCTTCAGGTCTGAGAAGGGAAATAATCCTGTAGGCCATTGCTACTGATTTTATGTATAAAGAGCTCTGGTATAATTGGGAAATGTGTTACATATAACTCAGCCAGATTAAAAAGGTGTGGATTTTGGACTAGGACAAAGTAATTAGAAATGGGGAGGAGAACACTGAGTAACTGATCAAACCTACTCTCACAGCAAGGATGTGATGGAGTCCCACTGTTAAGCTTATTTTCCTCCTCTTTTGAGAGAATAGAACTGCTGGAAAGCACATATCCTCCTAAAGCGAAGAGGATTGGGAAAGGGTTATTTCCTTCCTTCCTTGTTTTTTTAACTGTAGACTTGAGGCAAGTGCCTTTGACTCTTTTATCAGATGAGTCAGACGAGATGACTCTTTTTAACAGATGAGCAAGTCCCTTTGACTCTTTCACCATATTGGTAACAAAAAGTGTCCCAGTATCATGAAACTATTAAAATGGGGAAGGATTTAAAGAAGTGTGTAATTAGCCCTACAAGATAAGACACTTAAATCTAGACTGCGTTTATACTGGGAAATGGTGTGTGGTGCCACAGCACTGACGTCATAGCTGTTACAGTACCCATCACTCCTGACCTTTGAGGTAGTTTAAGGAGATATGCTCTAATTACAGTAATTGGTAAAATTGCAGTATAGATATGCATTGTCTTGGAAATAGTGAATTCTACTCCAGTTAGGACTTCAATTAAAACCAGAGTGTGTATACCCTCTGCTGGGTTGTGTTTTTCGCAAAACCCTGGGAAATCAGTGGCATTAATCGTGTTCTGAATGTGCTACCCACCATCAGCAAGGGTGTCAGAAACAGGTCTTTGATGGTAAGAACTCTAATTCTATGCCTTCTGGTAGGGAGAGGTAATTGACCTTTCTATATGAAAATGTAATCTTTCCATGAAATGAGGAAATAGAGCAGACTTCTATTAGAACGTGGCCGTGACATGTTGTTAAAGCATCTGAATGGCGGTCGTAACAACCTGTGGATACGTTAGGTTGTGATCTTTGATATTCATTCCCAGTTTATACTTCAGATGAAACTCCAGTTGAGATCTGCTTTGGTTGTGGTGACCTTGGAGTGCACAGTGATTCCAGGCACTTGTGGTGATTTGTTTCCTAAATTCGTCTATCCATGGCTTGTGGAGACTGTCGGCACATCCACGCGGCAGGATGTTCCAAGTTCCTTATGACTGTCTCAGCTAGAACAGACATCTTTGTCTACAGAAATGCCTAGCAGATTAAATTCTTCTGTTCTTAGTAACTCCAGTGGACATCTAAAGCACCTCCACTGATGCCCAGGGGTTTTATTACTTAATTACCTAGCTTCTCTTGTTTTAAGATAAAATCTCCTGGAGTTATGAAAGAAATTTGGTCCATTGAAACAGTATGTGATAGCAGATGATGTTCTAGCTTTTCCTGTGAAAGACTCCTAGTTTCTAGTAATTAGGACCTTTAAACTACAGGCCGTGCTTAATGATGACACCGCTTGTTCAGTCCACAGGACCTAGGTGGTCTCCACCTTTCCAATTTGTAACGTAAAAAACAACTGCAAGAGAATATAGACTAAAACAGCAGCTGCAGCCAATAGACAGGACCCCAGCTGTGAGTGAGCTGTAGGGCTGCTCTGCTTGCTTGTGTCATCTACAAATGTTACCGCTGAAACAGTATTGAATGGATTATTGATTAAAAATATTGAATACCACTAAGCCACAAAGAAATTGTAGAAGAAAACGTGGTAGAAAGAAGTCTGCTTCTTGCTCTCTCTCCGATAACAACAGTGCTTTAAAAACTAACTCCCTAGGAGATCTTAAAAACAGCTCATGCATGCTACATTAGTGCTCTACAGTGGAAGATTTTATAACTCAGTGTCACACAGTAGTAAATCAGACATCTTGGGGGAAAAGCTAAAGACCTGTAATTCTGTCAGAAAAAGTCAATATGTGTCCTTGACAGGCACTCCCTTCCATCAGACAGGTGACTTCTGGTTTTTTGGTAGTTTCAAAACAGCTACTCCTTTATGTCACGTGAGTTCACTACGAGACTAGCTCAAGTTATGTTTTTCACATGTTCAAAATCTTCAAAGTCCTGTGTTAGAATTCCTTCATTAGAATTTCTCACTTTTCTAAGGCAACTTATGTTCTTATTATTCAGAGAGACCATAGACTGGATGCCATTTTGGGTTCTTAGGAAAAAAAAATCCACATCTGTAGATTATCTGAGCCTATTCAAAAATAGTTGTCTGAACAGGTGCTACCTCGTGGCATTCTCAGATACAAGCAGGCAAATCTGTGTGTCATCCACAACACCAGATGGGGTGGAAAACCTCTCTTCTGATAACTTTTTAAACTTACTATTTGCAATTTCATCATCCATCTCTAGCAGAGAGCCTGTGCCTGACTTAAGTTTTCTGGTTTTCCCCAAGGAGTTTTAAAATGTCTTCTGATTTAATTCTAATTGACCACTGATCATTCTTCATCCAGCTACCTTCTCACTATTGTTATTTTTAAACTTCTATTCATTGCTATTAAACTTACTGCCATTAACTCCTATTTTTTACATTGATATTTTGGGCTTTGTTTCATTGCCACAAACACATCTGCTTTTAACTAGCATGGCTTTTTACTCAGTATAGTTTTTTATTTAATGTTTGTGGATTCATGGCTTTTTGGGCATCTAGTAAGATGTTCTTGTACAACTATCATTTTTTGTTAATATTTCTCACCTTGATGTTCCTGGGCAGTTATTCTGACAATTGCTTTAAACTTGGGAAAGTGATCCCTTTGACAGTTCCAAACATATGTATCATTGGCTGATGCTATATTCTGTTCTCACGGGATAAATAGAACCACATCAGGATCACTGGTACTAAGCCAGCAGCAGATTTTTAGACTAGCAATTAACTTGTCCTTATCAGTAGAATGAGGCCCAATACTACACATCGGATGCCATGCTGGGTGCTGAACTTCCCGTGGTAAAGTTTTAAGGACATTTTTTTCTTGCCATCTGTCCTGGTTCCAGCTGGGATAGAGTTAATTTTATTTCTAGTAGCTGGTATAGTGCTATGTTTTGAATTTAGGATGAGAATAATGATAACACGTTGATGGTTTTAGTTGTTGCTGGGTGGTTGTAGTGCTTACACATACGTCAAGGACTTTTCAGCTTCCCACACCCTGCCAGGTGCACAGGAAGCTGGGAGAGCAGAGCCAGGACAGCTGACCCAGACTGGCCCAAAGGGATATTCCATACCATAGAATGTCATGCTCCGTATGTAACCAGGGAAGTGAGCCAGGAGGTGGAATCGCTGCTCAGAAACACCCTGGCCATTGGGGTTTTTGTCTGCATGTGGTGAGCAATTGCATTCCTGCAATCATCATCATCATCATCTTCCTTTGTTATCCTATTAAACTGTCTTTATCTCAACCCACGAGTTTTTTTCCCATTCTCCTCCCCATCCCCTTGGCAGCCTTGGCAGCTGCGTGGAGCTTAGTTACCAGCTGGGGTTAAACCACAACACTGCCTACATGAGAAATCCAGCCTGTGCTCTCCTCAGGGTGATGTAAGAACATAGAAGATGGCTGTCTACATCTACACTGAAGTCTCTGTATTTAAGTTTCCTTTAAGTTCATCCTTTTACACAGCTTGAGCAGATACCAGAGAAATACCTCATACCATTTTCTAGCAAGGCTTGGCGGTTCACAGCTGCACTTCGCTCCGCAGGTTGTCCTTTGAGGCCCTGTGGTTCAGAATAGTCTAGCAGATAAGTCTTTCATGCATTCCCTTCTTTTTTTCTCATTCTATACTTACCAAACTAATACCAATTTTTCTTTTTCTAGCATTCCCTTTATGCGATCTATCCCACAGTTATCAGGTAGATAGACATGGCATAAGCTTTTCCGCATCATTAGTTGGTGGCCCCCAGAATCAAGTGGCTACATGTATCCTACACTATGTCACCTATGAGACCTGTGTTTTTCATTCACCAAAAAAAAGGTATTTTTCTGTAGTATTCTCAATGTTGTATTACTCTCTGTGTGAGTAAGAGCCCATTCAGTGCATGACTTTTCCCTGGCAAGCCTCTAATCTGATTTTAAAAAGTCAATAATGAGAGTACAAAGGGAAGTTGAGACTTGCTAGTTCTACTAAAGATACTAACTAATAAAGTTATCACAGCCCGTCTCTCCTGGATAGCCCCTACACGAGCAACCTTCAGTTCATACTGGCCTGAACTAGAACTGCTCTGCTGGCACTTAGATTTAAAAAAAAATGTATGTATATATATACTGTAAGGAAAAAGAGGAGTTGGGAGGTAATGTGTTTGCAGCAGAGAACATTGCTACAGTTTTATCAAGATATGATCTTTATGCTACATTTTTGTCATAGTGAAAAACAAGCTGACATTTGGGTTACCTTATGATACCAAAAATTTATACATCTTGCCTTCATGTACAGGGTTTGATTAAAAATAAGAGATGATGTTTTTGTCTTGATTAAATTTGTTATAAAAATCATGCAATAATGTGTTCAAATGAAATAGTATTGCTCTGTTGCTTGATTAAGATAAGACTAATTGTGGGCATAATTTTCATCAAATAAACTGAAAATAACGGGTGGGAGAAGGAAGAAGGGAAGAGTAATCTGTAACAGAATTAACATTGCTGAACAACAGCTTGTCTAGACTAGAATGTGGAATGGCAGAGGAACTGGGCCATCTTTGTTCTTAATAGGCATTCAGTGTTTTCAACATTTCTCTTTTCAGAACCAGATTTCTCTTATCTGGATGCCCTGGCTCCTTATCAACCTTTGGCGATGAAATGTGTTTACTGTCCCATTGACACAAGACTGAATTTTATTCAGGTGTCTAAATTACTCAAAGAAGTCCAGGTAACGAATTTCTGTTGCCTTTTCTTCTGTTCCTTCACATGCCTGAAATAAATAGGTCGATTGTGTACAACTGTTGTATTAAACAATAGCGAAATCAAGACAACACCCAGATCCTTTTTTCCATGAGAAAGCACGCAGCATTGAGCTCTCTATCATCCTGCTCCAAAATGAGTATGAAATGACTGCCGATCTCTGCACAGAGTGGCTGGAAGATCCTTAAAAGCTTAAACCGCAGAGCAAATGGTGTGTACAGTCCTTCTTGTGTCTAGGAAGAAAGCCAGAGTGTTCATGTAGTCTCTGCTTTCCCCCTTTGACTCTTTTTGGCTTTAGTGGCCTCTCCTTGTCCATCCAATTTGTTTCTACTGAAATTTGCTTTCTGACTCATGACATAATTATAATAAAACCAATTTTTTTCCTGGCTGAGCTTTTCCCTTTGATCCATCTTCAGTGTGTTGAACACAAAAATACGTATTCTTCCAAACCGCTTAACGATGTCTGGATCATTTTGTCTCATTGTCTGTGATCTGGCTTGTCACCACACAACTGATAGCAATTGCCATTGCCTGTTTTTCTGACAAGCTGCTTCTTCCATCTTACTACTGAAGTATAACACTGTTTCCAAAACAGTTTGCAGAAAAGCTGTCTTGTCCTTTGGCTTCCTTAAATCCTGCAGTGATCCTTGTGGCAACCAGCCTGTTTATGCTTTGTTAATATATTGCTGACAGGTCATGAAAACTCAGAGTTGCTTATTGTGCTAATGTTTTTGCAGCCTTGCATATTGATACATCTGCCTCACTCCATACCGTTTTGTGATGGTGTCCACCGCTACCGTCATTTGCTTCCAATTTAGATGACAAGGATTTGGAAGAATATCCTTCTTTGGTCTCTCCTTATGGCAGCTAACACGACTGCTGATATTGAAGTGGTGATTAAAGACACAAATTTAGGCCTTGTTACTCTGGACAATGTTGTATACAAACCAAAGGCTGCCTGCTCCTTGAGCAGTTTGTTCCAATACTGACTGGATCTTCTGGATTGCATCTTTTGGATGTTGTTTTTATACAAATAAATTAGCTTACTAACGACAATCTGCAAACCTCCTTACGGCAATGATTACTGTTGTGGGGCAGTGCACAGAATAAACCAGTCATTTCTGTAAGTCACCACACTTTTCTTTTTCCAGCCTCTCCATGTAGTTTGCCCGGAGCAGTACACTCAGCCACCTCCCACCCAGTCTCATCGCACAGATCTGATGATAGACTGCCAGCCTCCACCAATGTCCTACCGCAGAGCGGAGGTGCTGACTCTTCCATACAAGCGGCGCTATGAGAAGATCGAAATCATGCCAGAAGTGAGTACCAAACGTGGGGGAAAAGATGCTCATACAGCTAAATTCAGGCTACTGCTTCAGTAGCCCTTTTGATTGAAGATATCTTGTGGCTGTGATTTACTATTGACTATGATCATGTAAAGCACTTTCTGTCAAGCGGAGGGCTAAGAAGGAAGGATTTCTGAGAGAGAATTTCTCTGTGTAAACTAATGGGAATTGAAAAAAATGTGGGCAAGCAAAAAATACCTTCAGGTTAGTTGTCCTTTGCAAGGATATATCACATCTCAAAATACAGCACAAAGGGCAATCTCAGCTAGCCACCTGTGAGGCAAGCCAGTCACCACCAGTTTGAATATGAGTAAGTAGAGGCACTGCAGTTTGAATAATGGTGCAGGGCCATGGAAGGATCCAGAGAATCTGGGGGTTAGTAGCCAGGAGTTGTCTTTCTCCTTCTCCAGCTGCACCTGCCATGAGAAATACCCTTTCCCTTGAGGAGCAGTATTCAGTCATAAAGTCCAACAGGTTAATGGGTTGCTTGTAGCCATCTATAATGTGGGCTACTTATGCCTGCAACACCTATTAATAATTTATTAACCCTGTAAATCAAAGATAAATGTTCCCATAATACAATTCTAACAGCTATGATCTTAAAATATTTTTTTGACAATCCAATCAGTACAAATGTGTCCTTGGATCAAAGGTGACAGTGGCTTTTTACAAGCAGGTGTTACTGCCCTTTGGAAACTATTGAATATGTGAGTCTACGTTTAATCAGAAGGTAGAGGGAGGAAGTACCCTTAGTTAAGCCCAACATGAAGTACAGAACTGGTACCCACGTAACAAAATCCCTCAGCCAGTCTGCAACACCCATTTCTACCATTTCATGTGTGTTTGCTTTGTGTATCAGTTCTGTTAGGAGCCTGCCCAGCCCACTGGTTAGAGGACTGCCAGAGACAAGGGGAGATTTTTTAATTAGAAAATGTACTTGGATGCAACTCCATCATGGCATGTATATTTAATTGTTTGGGAAATTTGCATATTTATTGAATCCCGTAAAACCTAAGACTAGTAAAATGTGGCTTCCATTCACCAGCATGACCTAAACAAATCTCACATTCTGAGTGCAGAGAGCCAGCACACAGCTTACCTGTTATTTAGATTCCACTGAAGCTTTGGGTTTTCCCCTAAACCGTGAGGGTGTAAGTGAGCCTTGGCATGTGAGCCTGTCCCTTGTGCCAGCGCTGTGAAGAGGGTGGATACAGCTTTCCCTGCAAACAGAATGCAAGTTAGCACAGCTGCTACAGATGAATATTCACCAACTCTCGTATCATACATTTTGAAGTTCCTGTCAAGGGGGAGGGCTGCCTAGAAGATAGCTAGGAGTCCATGGGAGTCGCAAGTTCAGCTTCTTGCTCTGTTGGGGTCTTCCTGTATGATCAGCACAAGTTTAAAACTCAAAATGCAGTTCACACTGGAAAAGAATAGCAAAAGGACACTGAGGACTACAGAGTTCCCTGGCAGAGCTTGTTAGTGCCATGCTCGTGGGGCTGCATCTGAAAACCAGTCAGTATTTCTCTTGTTAGCGTGGCAACTTGCAGCAAGAGCCCTTTCACTTGAGGCTCAGGAAACCATGTGGATTCAACCTCAGAGGCTGTCACCAATGTGAAAATGCTCTCCATTTCTCAAACCCAGACCTCCAGTGGTTTTTAGGTGCTGTCTGTCACCAAAATGAATGGATTATTCCTATACCTCTAGGTAAAACCGGAGCATAGAAATAAGATCATTTCCCAAAACTGCTGGGATGTTGGGGGGAGGATGCACTGTAGACACTGTGGTATTTGCCAGCTTGCGAATGGGTATCAAAGAAGCACGTAGAAAATGAGAGCTGGTTTCTATTGCATTCACTTTAACTTGGAGAGTTTGAGCAGAAAGCTGCACAGACAGGAATATTGACAGAAATGGCCCTTTTTTTTCCCCTCTAGCAAATAACATCAAGTTATATTCACACAGGAGTCCTAATTTAAAAGCTATCTGTGCTCAGGGAGTAGAAACATCTCATCTGATTTTCCACGTCCAGGTATTCTCCCTGGTTCAAAGCTGTGGGTACTAACTCATTGTAACAAACTACTTGACTCTCCTTAAGAGTCTTCAGATGATAAAAAAATTAAGTAGACCAGATCATCTTTGAGACTCCTGGGAAAGCTTTGTCCTTCCCCCTAGGTGTCAGGTAGGTAGAGTTTGCTTGCCTTGGGGTTCTTTGAGAGTTAGACCCATTAGTGGTCATGTGCTTGCCTCTGAGAGCAAGGCTGTGATTCAGAGCTGTTAATAGAATGTGATTCCCCAGCACCGAGATATGCAAAGCATCCTCAAAACGAGATTTTGTTCATTATTTTTAAAGGAGCTTGCTAGAGAAATAGCAATGCCAAATCTGTAGTGATCACAGACTGTCTCCCCAGGACAATCTCTGTTTCAGCATGTTTTCATCACACCACCATGTGCAGCTGGTTTTTGGTTCCAGCTTGACCTGCAAAGTAGAGATAAGGCATAGGAGGGATGGTGCGTTGTCTCCCACCCTCTCTGACTTCGGTCTTTGAGTCTTAGCAGCATAGGTGATAACTGCTGAGAAGTGTAACTGTCTCATCTCTCCTGCTCTGTCTAACCAGCCACAACAGTTAATCCCAAAGGGTCATTGTTTGGTTTCAAATAAATGGGAGAAGGGGGAAAAGACTGTCTGTTTCTGGGGCCTGTATTTCCTTTGATGCTAACCCCCTAATTAAGCACCTTACCTCCCTAACAGTTTTTATATGGTGCCATCTGCACAGCTTGCCTCATTCCCCCTTCCAGCAGAAGAGCCCTGTCTGTCTGTCTGTCAGTCTGTCCCATTATGCAGAAGGGTCATTAGGATGTTGGTTTTGAGAGAACCTGTTGGGTTCAGGCAGGGTTTACATAGTGGTGGTAAAAAATGGCAGGAACTTCCCCTTCTGCTGGATAGGTTCTGCAGGACAGGATTGCAGATATGATAGATGAGGCTCCCTGTCCCCTTTTCAGTAGTTTCATCCAGGAAGACTCTTTAATGGTGCCCGAATATATAGGAATTTCTATACTGTGAGGAGAGGGCATTTATTTCAGATGACTACCACCAGCTCTGGGGTTCTGTGAAGGCTCAAGTGGCAGTCAGAAGGGGTATGTTAGAGCTCCTAGCAGACCTTGCGAAGGCTTGTTATTTGTCAAAACCATGTTAGCAAAAAATGGAATTATGAAATCCACCCTGGGAAAAAAAAGTAATTGCTAGATCTGCTCCAGGGTTAGGACGTTTGTCTGAAGCACAGCTGAAAGTCTCATAAAAGAACGTCTGCTTCAATGAAGTCCTGATTAGGGCCCTCTCCTAACATCCACAGCCCTTTCTCAGAAATGGACATGTGCTCAAACTTGTGTCTGGGTTCTTAAAGCTTTTGAAAATTAAACAGTTGGTTCAGCGTGCTTTCAGTCAATACAGCCTGATGGTATGGTAGTGTGAAATTTCCTTTCCAAAACCATTTCAGCGGTTCAGATTCTGGCCTGTCAGACTGATGTAAATTCATTATACTGCTGGAGCTTGTCTACATTTCAATCACTTCACCGAAGAGCAAAGTCAGGTCAAGCAGGACTGTTGTATGTTAATGAGATTTGCACTCAGAGCAGCCTTTGTTTAGAGAGAGGTTTTAACAGTCCCAAGGCACCAGGCTGAAATGGCTCTCAGAGGTATTGTGGAAACCTTTACTCTTTAACTAATTTGTTCTTCTCAGCATCTGCCTTTCACTTTAAAAAATAATAATAAAAAAAAGACTGCTTCCTGGAAATTGGTTAGGCATTGTCTGTTCGCAGGAGAATGATGGGAGAATGGAAAACACCTTCTGGAGCAAACAGATAAATTAAACAGTAGTGTTTGAGCAAATAATGTGCCTCCAGTTTAATTACAGCTGGACAATGGCGCGGATCACTTGATTTCAGCAGCAGACTGGCTTCAGTGAGGGCTCTGTGTTTTTAAAATACTCTATTTGTAAGTTCTTCAGGACACAGACCACTATAGGAGAGTGTGAATGTGCAATGCACAGCCCAATATGGATTGAAATTATAAGGAAGTATTGCAGAGAAAATTAGGAAAACAGCCACTTGGCAGCCCATTATAATTATGTAGTGTTCACTCCACCCTCCTCTTTTCCTGTCTTGACTTCTCTTTCCACAGAGGATCTTGCCAATTCCTTTTTGAGAGAAAGCAAGCCAAAACATGGCTTTCATCTTACCTCTCCAACTTCCTTCCATGTTTCAGGGACAAAAGGGTTTTAATTTCTGTCTGTCTTCTAACCCTCAACTTATTTTGGTGACCCCACATTATCCAGTCTTCTGACCCCTCTATTCCTTTTCCCCTGACTATTCCCCCCTGTATAAAGATGCTGTAGCCTCACTTACATAAAGAAAAGGAATTACAACCATCCTACTTGCTTCTGTTACCGTCGTTCGTCCCTTCAGCTCCAAGCTCACTGAACCCACTGTCTGTAAATCTGGAGTTCTTCCCTCATTCTAGTACAGGCGCTCTCTGAGTTTGACTTCACCTTTTGAAATTCCACCAAAACTGCTCTTGTCCCAGCTTTTACCAACCTTTTCTTAGACAAAGCCAGAACCACTGTAGTCTGCCAGATTTACATCATTAGTGTTCCAGATTTACATCATTAGTGTTCAATGCAATCGGCCGTTCTCCCACCTCTCTCCTGGCCGTTCAACTTCCCATTGCTTCTGCAGAGAATTTTCCTCCCTCCTCCCCTCTTTTGTGGGCTTTGAATGTGTTATCCCTCATCTCCTTAGATTTTTTTCTTTCTTTTTTTTTTCCCCTGCACCTTTTCTCTGATTGGGCTCGCTTTTCTGCTCTCAGCCTGCCTTTGCCTCCCCACATTAGTATCTAGATTTATTTCTTTTCATTTTTGATGGCTGGCTGGAAGATGATTCTCTTCTAGCCAGGCACTCACCTTTTCCCAGTCAGCTTCAACAACATCACATTCTGACTTGACATTCTGACCCATAAACTGGTTACTATATTTTGAATATTTTGATTGATGGCCTTTTCATGTCTTTCAAATGACTCATCTTTTGCATCTGTGAGCTGCTTGCCTTTACCTTGAAGATATTTCATGTCCTTGCTTCCCCTTTCTGTCATTTTTCGTTCAAGTTTGAGGCCGATTTCAGCTTCTGCTGGTTCTGGCTTCCACTGTCCTCTTGTAAGTTCCTCGAACAACTGTTTCCTGCCTGCTCCCAGGCTGTGCAGTGTACTGGGGAAGAGTTTCATTAAACAGCCATAAATCTACTTCATTACACTTTTTAAATACCTCCTTAAAACTGTCTTTTGGCACAGGATTGGCAAAAAGCCAGTGGTTAGCGTTTGTGCTAAGGCTACTGTTTATAATCCCACCCAGGATTATTTCCTGTTTGTTGGTCAGTACATCTCTTTCTAGTTTGATTTTCAGGCTTTGGGGCCAAGGTTCATCATGTTGATCTGGAGTCCTGGTCCATTAGTTGAACATGGAACACATGCATGGAAAAGAAGGGGTTTGTTTCATTGCTCAGAGCTGCAGGACTAACCCTTCAGCCTGTTTATTTCTCCACTAGATGTTGGCTCTATGGAAGAGTAAAGCTGAGATGCAAGCATTTGCAAGTAATAAAATAACTTTGTATGTCATCATACATCACCATTTACGTCATCATTCTTCATCCACCGAAGTTAATGAGACTTTAAAATCTGCTCCAGAGAGAATTGTAGCAGACCCACAGAGACTGAAAGATCCATTAAGTAAGTTTAGTTTAGCAACTTAATCATCCCACTTGAAACACTTGTATTCTGTAAAATCTGAGGCTGAAACCCCAATAAGACATGACTCAGATCACCCACTAGTGATTATATAGATGCCCTTATTTCGAAGATGTTTGTTCTTCTCTGTTGGAAATGCTCTTGTTCCTTTAAGTCTCATTAGAAAGATTCCCCTATTTCCATTCTACTGCACAATGACCTGCAGCGTGCTTGTGCCTTGTTTAATGTGCTTGCTGGTCATGAATGGTTACTCCACAGGCATACTTCAATCTTTAGACCTTTCCCCTTGGGTGCATGTGTTTGACCACAGATCTTTTTGTTTCCTCTGCAGGATCTGATCCTTGCAGACTTCCTGCACTCAGACTCTGCCTGATTTAACAGATGGTATCAAGCCAAGGCTGAATCTGTTTGAGACTTCTGTCCACACTATAATCTCTTGTGCACTTCTGTGTCTGGTTTCAAGCGACTCAACTAGAGCTCCTGGTAATTAGCAAAGGGATAAGAAGAGGCAGGGAGGTATGAGGTGAGGTAAATTGTCTCCCTTTCCTAACATTGCCTTCCAAATATAAGTGTCAGGATGAAGACCATGTTTTTTCTTCTGTTTTCAAAACTGACTGTACAGATCATCCCTGCTTGAGAAAGGGCTATTGCATGGCTTTTAAACATGTGGCATATTTGGGTGTTTTTTCCTATTAAAGGTACACTGGAAAGATCCTTTTCTACATCCAGAGACTGGATTTGATGTGGGTGAGGAGCAAGGTGAGTGGAGCGATGGAGGATGAGGCAGGTTGTTCTCCATTCAGTTTTGCTGAGGACTATTTATTGTAAAAACCTCCGTGAAACTGTGATCACTAGGGCCTGGTAGACTCCCTCTGGAGGCAGGCAGATCTGAAAATCTTTGGGCTTCTCTAATAATTGGGAGAGGATATTTTTCGGTTGCATACAATTGCATCCTTTTTAGGGGCTAGGATCTGGGTGGGAATCTCTCCATACCTGGCAAGCTCCAAGGCTGTAAGCAATCATATCCACCTAGAAATGGAAGTGCCCCCATGGGTTACATGGCCAGAACCCAGCTGCAGTTAGTAATAGTGTTTATAATGAGTCTCAAAAAGTCTAAGGCACGAGCTTCAAATTGTGAAGACTTTTGCCCCTGCTGTTCCCACTAGAACGCTGTTCAAACCCCCACTGCCTCTGATGGCTAGAAACATTCTAATTTCCAGCCTACACGTATTCATGGCTGGTCTGCATATATTTATTCTTAACATCATGTTTTAGCATAAATAGGTTTTCCCTTTTGTTAGTGTTTTCCCTGTGGTGTTTATGTAGAATAATGAAATTCTCCTTTTGGCTTTCTTTCTGCCAGGCTAAACAAGCCAAGGTATTTAGTTTCCTCTTACAAGACAGCTTCTCCTGCCCTAATCTACCCTTCAGTATCTCTTACTTGAACTTAAATTACCCACAATTTACAAGTAGTTTAGGTAAGATCTTGCTGGGCCCAATAAAATAGCAATAGCTCATCTCTGGTAGAATTACCTGGTATTTTCTGGAGCTGCATTTAGCTTTTTCATGGCCGTGTCACGTTTGTGACTCTCAGTTCTCATGGGGTGGACTAATAAACCTGGACCCTTCACCTCTGTCATTTCCAGCAGCTGCCAGCTCACAGCAGAAATTTTCAGTATTAGCCCAGTCCCTGGCCTTGCATTTCACGCTATTGAATTTCATCTTGTTTTTCTCACTCCAGTTCTTGAGGTCATCTCGTTCTTCCTCTATGACAGCCTGATCTTTCTTTGTATTACGGATGCCTCTACAAACTTCAGTGGGGCCTTCTGAACACACTCTTCATTCTGTACTGAGGTCATTAATAAAAATTGAATGGGAGTAGGCTTAAGACAGACCCTTCAGGAATTGCAGCAACAGCCCAGTAGTTATTTGGGCATATCTTCACTTTAATCAGCATTTTCCCCACCTCAGGACTGGTGTAGAAATCCACAGTTTGTAGTTTCACATGTGGTACCTTGCTAGTGCTTCATGAAGCATGGACTGTGGCTGCCCCAATTCCCTCGGCGGTTGTCTTATCAGAGAAAGCTGTTGTGTTTGTCGCATATGACCACTTCTGATGACTTTTTTAAAATTTTCCTTCCATTGACTATATTATAGTAAATATTATATATTTAGTGTGTGTGTGTGTATATATATACACTAAAATTGTGGTCCTTTCCTGATTGTATTCGCTGATCATTCAGCCTCCATTTATTATTTTTTTTACAATAGGAGTTTGAGATCCCATCCTCAGTCATTGTTCAGTTCTTCGTGGCCGACAAGAGGATTTTTGGCTGGTGATTGCATATGACCTTAAGTCTAGGGAGAGTTGTCCCTGATGAAGGCCTTAGTAGAGACTTCAGAGTAACCTAACCTGTGCACATTTTTCTTCTTTATAAACAGCTATACTTTGGCCAACAACGGCTGTGGTGGGTTGACCCTGGCTGAGGGCCAGGTGCCCACCAGAGCCGCTCTATCACTCCCCTCTTTCATTAGACAGGGGAGAAAAGGTACAATGAAAAAAAAAACTTACGGGTCGAGATAAGGACAGGGAGAGCTCACTCACTAATTATCATCACGAGCAAAACAGACTGAACTTAGAGAGGGAATTCATCTTATTTATTACTAAGCAAAACAGAGTAGAGGAATGAGAAATAAAACTAAATCTTAAAAACACCTCCCCCCACCCCTCCCATCTTCCCGGGCTCAACTTCACTCCCGGCTTCAACCTCCGCCCCCCCCAGCGGCACAGGGGGACGGGGAGTGGGGGTTACGGTCAGTTCCTCACACGGTGTTTCTGCCGCTTCTTCATCCTCAGGGGGAGGACTCCTCTCATCATTCCCCTGCTCTAGCATGGAGTCCCTCTCACGGGAGACAGTCCTTCACGGCCTTCTCCAACGTGAGTCTCCTCCACGGGGTGCAGACCTTCAGGAGCAAACTGCTCCAGCGTGGGTCCCCCACGGGGTCACAAGTCCTGCCAGCAAACCTGCTCTGGCGTGGGCTCCTCTCTCCATGGATCCACAGGTCCTGCCAGGAGCTTGCTCCAGCGCGGGCTTCCCACGGGGTCACAGCCTCCTTCAGGTGTCTCCACCTGCTCCGGCGTGGGGTCCTCCACGGGCTGCAGGTGGAATCTCTACACCCCCCTCATCCTCCCTCCATGGGCTGCAGGGGAACAGCCTGCTTCACCATGGTCTTCACCACGGGCTGCAGGGGGATCTTGCTCCGGCGCCTGGAGCACCTCCTGCCCCTCCTTCTTCACTGACCTTGGTGTCTGCAGATGTTCTTACATCTTCTCCCTCCTCTCTCTGGCTGCAAAAGCGCTCTCTAACTGTTTTTCTCTTTCTTAAATATGTTATCACAGAGGCGCTGATTGGCTTGGCCTTGGCCAGCGGCGGGTCCGTCTTGGAGCCGGCTGGCATTGGCTCTGTCAGACACAGGGGAAGCTTCTGGCAGCTTCTCACAGAAGCCACCCCTGTAGCCCCCCCGCTACCAAAACCTTGCCACACAAAACCAACACAACGGCATTAGGGCTAACGTAGTATGTGTCAGATCTTATTTTCTTGTGGAAAATGCAATCCTACACAAAAGATTCAACTGCAGTTTACGGTAAAAATGTCTTTACTCTGTAAGAGCATAGGTGGACAGCTCTGATCACAGGAGCAGAACTTCCCAAGCTGACTCTTCTCTCCCTCAACTGTTACAAGGTTCATGACAACACTTGCAGTTTCAGACTGCTGAGAGTCAATGACTTTTGTTTTTTGGTTGGTCTCTGTTTTAAACTTTCCTTAACAGGAGGGGGTTTAAAAAAATGAAATACCCAGTACATATACACACACAAGTTTGTCTTAAGGCAGTCCAAGTGCTCATCCGTAGGTGGGGGACTAATTAATGTGATGTTAGTGCTCAGTGCCATGCGTCTCTGCTTTCGTGACTTTCCTGGTGCCAGCATGTGGCATTGGTCTTGTGATAATGACTGGAAGGAAGAAACGTTTATTCTTGCATAGTGGGGGGCTTTTCAGTCTTGCAGACAAAGGCATAACAAGATCCAGCAACTGAAAGTTGGACAAATTCAACCTTGAAATAAGACACGGTTTCCTAGCTGCAAGGAAAATTAAAGTTTGGAACAGCTTCTGATAGGAAATGGTGGAGTTGCCATTGCTTGGAGTATAGACAAGATTTGCTATCTCTCTGAAAAGGGTTTCTTTAATCCAGCATTTTGGAAGAGTTCTGTGATTTGTGTGTGCAGGAGGTCAGTCGAAAGGAGTGTAACAGTGCTGTCTGGTGTTGGTGGGTGAATTACTGGATGTGATTAAATGACCTTTTTGGTTTGGGTCAGTGAACTTCTATAATAAAAGGATTGGCCACAACATGGAGAAGGCTGTGAGATGAAGCAGTATCTTAGAGAAAATAAAAATGAACGTCCGTCTTGCTGTCTTTTTGACTGTTAAAAATTAAAGTGTTGCTAATTACCAACACTGTTGTTAAAGCCTGCATAAATGTTAGTATCAAAGTAGTTCTGTCACGGAAGAGGACTTTGATTCTAAGCAGCTCTCTGTTTTTAAAGGATCTTTCTTTGTATAGTGTTTGTCATTTTGCCATGTATTCTTCATTAGAGCCCATTTTGTATTGATCCTCCTCTGGAAGGTGGTGGGAATGGAAAGTGCCTTCGACCACTGCAAAGTGCACTATAACACACTGCTGCAAGCATTACTATTTTTAGGTCCCAGGGGAAATCTGAAGCAATGATTATGATTATATTTTCATCCTCTTAGCCTTCAACAACAAACTGTAAAGGCTGAGAAAGGCTTCCAGAAAGAGACCAATCTGAATTGCTCCATGAAATTTTGATTTCTAAGATTCACCAACTCTGAATATGTGCAAAAATTAGGGGATTTGAATGCAGCCTTAAAATGTCTGGGTTTCCAACACAATCGTCTATCCAACTGTTTTATTTCAAGGAGGTGCTCTCAAAACGTTCCTGCAACTTTGATCGTGGTAGGTAAGATATTTTTTTTCAGAGGTTATTAGAAGTAGCTGAACTCTGCTGCCATTGAAACCAACAGAAAAGCCTTCTCAGTGCTTTGATGGCAAAAGGATTCAGCCAGTAGTGAGTGTTTTTTAAAGTCAAGGTCAGTTGCTTCTGTATTCACAAGGATTAGAGCTTTGCGGTAATAGCGCGATCACCTACATAATCATAATTTACAGCAGACCAGAGTAGTTGGCAGTAAAATGTTGGTACCTGACATTTCTTGAGAAATGGCAGGGTTCCATTGTTCTGCTCCATCCCTCTCCTGGTTTGGCTCCTGTTGAAAATTCATTAGATGGCCTTTAGTAAGGAATTTAATCTTCCTTTGCCTCAGATGCACTATCTCCAAAATGGAAATGCACCATGCTTTTCTAAAATCCATTCTGCTGCTCTCCCTGCTTTTCATCTGTGGGAGCATCTCTAAAGAGAGCTGGTGTTGCCTTGCTGGCGGGGCAATGATGATAGCTGGTTCTCCAGAGTTCTGCTCCATGAAAGCGCTCCAGTAGGTGCCTGAAGTTTCGAAAGAGCTCCTTGACCTGGAGGTTAAGCTCTTCCCAATATCTGGCTCCAACTGGAGGTGCCACATGTTTGAAGATGAAAGGGAATGGAGTTCAGATGAAGATCATCTTGTAGAGGCTCCTTCTATATGAGATGGGGCGATGGTCTGGGTAGGTTAATGATGTAACTGTTGGGAAAAACAGTCGAGTAGATTCTGTCCCTTTAGGTGTTACTTGTCTTCACAACTGAGAAGTCCTTCCATCCAGTAGTATAACGCATGAACAATCTTACCCGCTTTTGTTTTGTGAGGCACCTGCAGGGTTTCCTCACAGAGGCAGAGCACACTTCATGGATCCCTACCTTCAGGCCCACAGTGAATGACAGGAGCGTGCCTGGCTGGGAGTGATACTTGGGAACTGCTCGGGCTGCTGGCCCATGCAGTGTGAAGGTATCTGTTTATCTAGGACTAGATCCTGGCTGCAGTCCTGGATGGGACTCCAGGGCACCCAGTGTCCAGTGTATTGTCATCTAGAACTCCCTTGGAAAATAAGGGAATAATTTTCTGTGTTTATAAGCACCCTTTTCTGCAGAATTCCTTTGGAAACATGCCTGGAAGAGGTACTTCCCAGCTGGCCAACTTCCACAGTCTCAGCAGGTGCAGTGCTGCCCACCCCACATTCACTGCCAACGCCCTCAATGCTGAGGGTCTTTGGAGGTTGCCATTGAATTTGAAGTTGGAGCCAAAACTAAATCTTATTTCTTTCAGAGAATAATTATATAAAAGGCAGCGGAAGGGTTTCTATGTAGTGTTGTAAGGAAAAATTTCAAACCAGGCAAGAGAGCCTTTGGGTTTTTAAGCACAAACCCTTTTCTCCCAGCTATTCTGCAGCCAGAATGCCGCAGCATAAGGAACTGAAAGGAAACTGGCTTTGATTTTCCATTGTCCATCGACATAACAAACGTAATAAATAATGGCGAATTAGATTAGTTTTACTAATCAAAATTATTAATGAAGTAGTTGATGTCTTTTTAAACAAGGGTTGTCTTTAATTGTTAATGGTTTTTGAGACTTGCCTTGGTTACTGAAAACCTCGCACTGCTCTGATAACAACGGTGTGAGAGTCGGTAGCTTTAAGAGCTTGAAGGAAGGCTAAGCAGGTAAGAGGAGCGCTCTGTCGTTGTATCAGTGGGTTTGTGTTTACAGTTCATTAGTCCATGTTTAAAAATACCATGCTGCCAATTTAAATCACAGCTGGATTCATACAAATTTTGAGATTATCACTTGCTGAACAAAATCCTTCTTTTGCTTTAGCTTGCAGATTCGCTTGTGCCCTTGGAGATTAAGCCTGGTATTTCCTTAGCAACAGTTTCTGCCGTGTTGCATACTAAAGACAACAAGCACGTGCTGCAGGTACAGTATAATGGGAAAGGGAGAAAAATATCCTTACACCAGGTTTCCTGCCATCTGGGACCCCAGCTGTTCTCATGAGGCAACCCCGCCAACAGCTCTTTCCCCAGCGGAGCAGAGTCCTTGTCAGATGCTTTGTCCTGGCATGTGCGAGTGTGGAATTACACTTAGAGTAGAGAGTGGGATGCAAATAAATCTCTCTACCCTTTTTTCGTTGGCCATGTGCCTGGCTAAGATAAAAGGGGCAGTGAGATTATTCCTGAAGAGAGGCTACAAATCATACCGCTGTCTCTTCCATAACCCGTACACCCGGATCAGCATCAGCCAGCCTCTCATGGACTTAGAATGGAGGGTCAGAGAGCAGACGTGACCTAAAAAATGAAACATGTGAAGGGACTGTCTTCCTTCGGTTGTCCTGTTCCCAAAGACGTAGCTTGTGCATTCTTGTACAAAGTAGGAGTGTACGCTCTTTTCCTACCACCTCCCTTAGGCTGACACTGCAATTCCCGGCATCAGTTCTCTGCAGAGGCAGATGGTGTCTGAGGGACCCGCTCAGCAGCGAGCGTCCCAGTCACCTGTCTCATTTGATGTGTGAGGTGCTGGGAACTCTGTGAGGCCACACTGCACGATGCTGCCTCTCCCACTTGGTGGTAGAGCTGGGCTGGGCCCACTACACTTGGTATGGTGATGTCTTTAATGCAGGGACATAAAGATCGGTTAAGGATTTGTATCAGTGTGCAGCAGACAGACTGTCTTACTTTGTCCAAGTCAGTTCCCTAGAAACACTAGGCAACACAGAACAAATGGAAATATTAAAATGCAATTGGTCTGAGGCTGCTTTCTCCTTTGTTTGCTTCATTTACTCCTTTCTCTACTCTGATTCCTGATGCCAAATAAAGTTAGACCGAGGCTTAAAATACCAGAGCCCTCACATATGGATGGAGGTAAGCCAGCACGGTGATATCTGTCAGTATTGGCTGAGCCTGGGACCCACCACGTCAGTGATTCATGCAGAAATAACACGATACAAGCACGTAGGCCCACCAACTTCAGGGAGAATGATGGGGTTTGTAAAGTGACTCAAGTGCATCACTGCTTGTGGAACTGGAGCCTGAGCAGGCGGCATTTCTCTCCCAAGGATGAAAAGCACCCTTCCCTGGCTGTTGAAAGAAACACAGGGACATCACAGCAGCAGGTTCAGACACGATGCTACGTGACGGGAAAGACACAAAGTTGAGCGGAGCCCAGTCCGTCCCCTGGAGTGTGCAGGGTGCTACAAGGCGCTGGGGTTGCTTCAGGCAAATTCCCTTTGTGTTGTGCAGACGCATCCCTGGCGAACGGTCTTGCCAAAATTTTGGTGAAATTTTCCCAACCACCTTTTTGCCAGGGACTTTCCTAGTTCACTGGGAAGGACTGGTGCTGACACTTCCTCGACCTAACTAACTTGGCACAGGACACACAGGCTTATTTTACACAACACTTTCCTCACCGTTCGTTTTAAAGGAATCTGGTTTTTATCTCCACGAAACAGTCTTTCAGAAGTGGTCGGTTAACTCCATGCCTTGCCTTGCTCAGGGCAAGGTTAGGTACCGCTGCAGGTTCTAACCCTACCTCCCCCTCCCTGCTGGCAGGAGGGTCTCGGTGATGAGTTAAGGCAGACAGCTTTCTGAAGCAGCACAAAATTATACCCAGATCACACTCCAGTGATTTTTCAGGCACTGCAGCATCTCTCTCGCTTCCTTGTCTGTATTCAAGTTCTTCCTAAAGACTCACTTTTCTGAGGCCAGTGAAAAATAAATTACCCATTTTTCTCATTTCCTGAGTAGTTACTTGCTCTGAATTTGCCTGTTTCCCAACCTGTTGCATCTTTTAGAGTGTCATTTTTCAAGGCATTGGCTTCTTTAAGGCATGATTCCTAGAAAATATTGCAAGGTACTTGAATGCTAAAATAGAAAGCTTCAGTCTTGAATTGAAGCAGGCGGGCCTTTTAAGATGACAGAAATTTGAACAGAACCGAATTTGACAGAAATTTTAAGGTAATGGAAATGTGCTTGTGTGTGCAGAGCTGCAGCGGAGCCCGAGGCTGGGTTTCTCCTCTCCCCTTCAGCACTGCACTGTTCCCCGTTAGTCACAGAAATCAAAATTGCTACTCCGTTTCTATCATCTCATGTGCTTGTTATTCCAACTAAATTATAATAAGCGGATGTGATTCACTGCATTACTGTGCACCTTCTCATCCATTAGCTCCCACCAAAACCTCCGCAACCTCCCACCAGCAAGA
The DNA here is from genome assembly GCF_011004875.1 of Balearica regulorum gibbericeps. Lineage (NCBI taxonomy): Eukaryota > Metazoa > Chordata > Aves > Gruiformes > Gruidae > Balearica > Balearica regulorum. The sequence continues at coordinate 2,569,899 of NC_046186.1, read as the reverse complement.
AGAGAAAGCGAGTGAGTGACGACGTGCCGGAGTGTAAACCATTGAAGCCATTGCTGAGCGGCTCCATCCCTGTGGACCAGTTTGTGCAGACGCTCGAGAAGGTAGTAAGTCTTTGGTGGCAAGCAAGGTTCGAGCTGATTTCTACTAATCTCAGAAATGTGCTGCTTTGCTAGCAGAGGGAAAACAATTTTATTATTATAATTTAAATCATTTTAGTGTGGCTTGAAATGGAGGGGGGCTAATGAGTTGCAAAGTACTTTGGGGAACGTGTGTCCCTGCACTGAGTATGGATGGAATAGTTAGTACTCTGTGGAGGGATGTCCTGATCTAGGGGCTTCGTGTCAGTCATTTCCTCCCAGTTTCCCATGGAAGTGGAGCTCTTGGGGTCACGCTGGGTGGGTAAATTTCCCCCATGTAACTTTGAGATTCATCTGCTGATTTCCAATAAATTTAAACAGTGGGGAGGAGGCTCAAAAGTATTTAAGTTCCTGCAAGTTTTGTGAAAATGAGGTGACCGAGTGAAGAAAAGATCATGGAAATGTCTCCACTGATGGAGAAGCTTTCTGGGGAGCTGCAGGACAGGACTTGGTAGCTAAACTTGCAGGCAGTTGTTTTCTTCTCTGGGGAGCGCTGTTCTCGTCTGCATGCCTCCTTGGAGAAAATGGGTAGGGAAAAGGGCAGGATGGTCTGTGAGGAAGTTTGTTACATCTTCTTTGAGGCAGTAATGTCAGCGGATGGTCATTTGTGTAGTTAAAGGAGCCCTTCATCCTCTTTGTCTCAAGATTTTGCAATTGCAGTGACTTGGTGTAGGGAGAATACTGGCTTTAGCCTCCCTTTTCTATAGTTGATCCATCTGTATAATGAAGGTCATATTTGGCTTATCCTGTGGGTGTTTCCTCTGTTTATCCCAGAGATCTAGGATATCTGCAATGCCACTCTCTATTTTGTAGCCGTTCTCCCCTCTCCTCCCTCCCTGTGCCCTAGTCTTTCATCTCTACCTGTTTTCCCGAGTTGTAGTAACATCTCTCTCCCCAACACTACATCTAGCACGGTTTCAGTGACGTGAAGGTGGAGGACACAGCCAAGGGCCACATCGTACTCCTCCAGGAGGCAGAAACCCTCATTCAGATTGAGGAGGACTCCACGCACATCATCTGCGACAACGATGAACCTTTGAGGGTGAAACTGCGTGACCTGGTTCTCAAATTCCTGCAGAAATTTTAGCTCGTGGACATCATCCTGCTCTGCAAAGCGAGACCCCGGAGCAGCAGAGCTAAACGCTTTCCAGAGTGTGACCCCAGGGAGGGAGAGAGAATTTCTTGATTCAGAGAGACCAGAAACCACCTTCCCTTCATGGAGAAGCAAGGATGTATTTTTAATATCTATTTTTTAAATTTTATTTTTAACTGGGTTTGGAATCCTTTTGAGGGGATTCTCGTTCTGTAAAATTGGGAGTTGGAATCTTATAGGAGATATGAACTGCAGAGTAAATAAATAGAGTGTATATTTACAAGGTCAGGGTGAAACTGTGTGCAGACGCCGACATTTCTCTGTGTGACCCTCTCAGCATTTTATGGCCCAGTCCTTTGCCTGAGAAAACTGCAAAAACATTGAAACAATGGCCTCAGATATTAAGATATTCTTTTTCTTCCCACTGCTGCTTCCCAGTTACCAGATCCAATTTCCTGCCTGTCCTCCATTTACTTTGTGTGTGTGTGGTTCACTGAGGAGGAATGAGAAAGCTGGTAAGGCAAAGATTATAAAATTAAAAACAGAAAAGGGGGGCTACGCTGGACGTGTAGAATAGCTTCAAAGCAGCGAGAGCCTGGCCATTCCTTGCAAAAGCAGAGGGATTTTTGGAAAAGCTGTATGCTTTAGCAAGGGAAGGTGTTTATTGATGCTGCACCCTCGCTGTTACGACCAGATTTGTCCACCTAGCTCCAGGCTCTTCACCGAGACACGCAACGGACTGCTTTCTCCTGGCTTCCTCCATCATCAGTGGAGGACGTATCTCAGGAACACACTTCCAAAAGCCCATAAAGTAGTTTTAAACTCCTAGTGCTCATGAAGAACCTTTGAGATCTAAGTGCCTCTTCTTACCTTCCAAAAACCTGTCCTTTCAGGCCCAACATTCCCAAATCCTGCTTGAAATACTGAGTCATTTATACAAAGCCATCTGTACTGCAGACCTGGGGAGGTTTTTCACTCCCAAATTCATTTATTTGGGGCCTAAACTTAGTTAATAGTATTGCTTTTAAAAGCGACCGATTTCTCAGATTTACTGCTTTGTTTTTTATTGGATTGTTTTGTATTTATTTGGTGTTAAAAATAAAAAGCATAGTAAGACTGCCAAGGAGGAAGCGCGTTCTGTGGTCTATAAAAGCATCTGCATGCTTATTCCACATCCGCCTGCGCGTGTATATACACATTTGTAAAATATAACTACTCCTGCGCTTTATAGCTCTGGGGAGATTAAGGCAGTGGAAGAACAGCTCTGTAATAAAAACTATTTGCTATTGCAGTTTCCACATCGCATTTCGTACACATTAAGGATTTCTATTTGATTGGATGTACAGACTCCAGCATCCATACCTTTGCTTTGTGCGTATGTCATGGGCGTGAGAAAAATAGTATCGTTGATGTGATAAAAAACTTGTTGCAGTAGCATTAATCCTCGTAAGAGTTTACAACATATGCAGTAGCTCAGCTGCTTTATCATCACTCGAAAATGGAATAAAAGAATTGGACATATTTCACTTTCTAATTAAATCTCCAAAAAGATTATTCTTAACACACAGAGCCCACGTGATAAACTCAGCTGAGCTGAGCAGGCAGAGGGAAGAGCGGGCCTCGTAGTGAATATATGAGTCCTCGAGAACATCTTTCTACTTGTCACCTAGACCAGCTCCAGAGCCTTCATTGTGTGAATGTACTCATTTGCATTTATAATTATAGGGGACTTCACTTGTTGCTTTAAGAAGCCAGACCCGAGGCTGTGTTGCGCTTGTTGCACCCCCCCGGCCGAGGACGGGGCAGGCGGCGGTGGGCGCGCCATGGAGGCCGTCGTTTCCGCTTGGTGAGGGCTGTGCTGGAGCGGCCGAGTCCCGGGACATCCCGAGTGTGCGCGCCACGAACCTGAAATTCCTCCTTCGTTTTTCCTGATGCCTTTTGGGAAAGGGGAAGCAAATTCAGTAATTAGCGCTTGATGGCTGCTTATGAGCCACAACGCCGTTCCCTCACGGCAGCCGCGTGACGCTGTAATTCTGATCCGTGGCTGACCTTCCCAGCTTGGCTCCTCGGAGCTTTTGGCTCCGCGCGGGCTCCAGCCCGTGACTCTTCCCCTCACCAAACCGCTGCTGGAGGCCACGTGGGTTGAGCAGAGCTGCGACTCCCTGGTGTAAACAGACTCCGAGTGCTCAGTGCCCGTAACCCAAGGAGCGAGAAGCATTATAGCCCATCTCCAAAGGGTGGAAGTCCTTGGCGGGGGAAGAGATGAGTAGTAGCTACCTGTAGCTGGGATGGTTCCATGAGCCAGAACCCGAGAGCCAAATTAGCCAGGTGCCAAGACACGTTCTACGGCATTTATGTGATTTTATGACATGAAGCCCTGCAGTAACAGGGCTGCGGATTCACTGCCAGAAAAGATTTAACGGCGTTCTGTGTTTCTCTGACTCTGCAGGTGATGAGGCCAGGACGGCCGGAGAGGTTTGCTGGCTTTGCTGAAGTCACGCAGTCCAACCAGCCTTGTGTATCGGGGGAGAATAACCTCCTCACGTACTCGTTCAGCACGGCCTCCTTACACAGAAAGGCAGGTTAGCCAGGGAGGCTTCACAGATCTCAAGGTATGAAGCAAATATTTAAATGTGAAATATTTAAATACAACTTGTATCAGCCACAATAGCTACTCCACAGGAGCGAGTAGTTTATAATTAGGTCAAATAAACCCCGATGCCCGGAGCGCCCCGTGGAAGTCTCTCTGTGCTGCCTAACTTGACAGAAGTGGAGAGATGTGGTGTAGCCCTGCCTCTGACGGACGCTTTCGGACACGTTCCTGCCTTAGTGCCTCACGTTCCCCTCGTGAAACAGAAATCGTACCGTGCTCCTTCGCGGGCTGCCTCGAGACTTCGAGGGGCAAGCTGCCGCAGTAGAAATTGTATCGAAAGTGCGGTGGTTTGAAGGTAATTCCGGCACTGGGAGTGGGCTGCTGTGCTCATTATCAGCATTAGAAAGGTATTCAGACTCCACAGGTCGCTTTTAGCTTGGGGCACTACTGAAAGACAACTGACGTGATTGAGCTGTCATACCAAAAGCCTTAGCTGAGGTGCAAAGCTCGGCCCAGCAACAGCCAAACTGATATTTTTATCTTGTCAGCCGGTAGCTAATGGCTTTCCAAAGGTTTTCCCCATCCTCCTGGGGGGAAAAAAATCAATTTAAAAATTTGCACATTTTTCTTCTTGTTGTTTTTGGCAGGAAAACTTCTTACTGCTCCTGACCAGCATCTGAAAAGTGATTCACTTCTTACAAATAGAAAGGTTGTGCCTGCTGGAAAAATAAACATACTGGGGGGGGGATTCTTTAATGAAAAATCTTTATTAAACTAGCCAAAATAAATGCTTGTTCGTTCTGCAGAGAGGAAGAAAAAGAAATAGCATTTCTTCAGGCTGGGTCAGTCCTGCAGAGGTAACCATGGCAGCCCAGGAGAGATGCGAATGGAGGGGATGGAATACGATGGATGGCAAATACGGCCGAACCAGCGGTGTGTACCTGAACGGCCGGACAACAGCAAAGGGACTTGGTGTCACTTCCAGAACGGGAGGAAAAAAAAATCCCCATGGCCACCACGTGATGCTCATTGTGCCGTGGCCACCCCCAGGCCCCGTGGGGGTCCCGCATCCCGTGCCGCGCTTCACCGGCCTCTCGCAGCTCCCCGCATTAAACGCAAACAGTGGGGTTTGCAGCTGGGCTGCTTCTCCAGCAGCCGCTTCGCAGGGCTCCACCTCGGCCCCCAGCAAGTGGTTAATTCCCAGCGCGCTTCCCAACCTGCGCTCCCGCAGCGCAGCCGGGGCTGCATCACTGCGCTGGAGAATGATGGGGAGAAAAAGTTAAAATTGGCTTTCTGCACGTGGCTGGCTTTTATGGAACAGCTATTCTTTCTATTAATGTCGGCCTTAATAAAAACAACTGGACCAAGTCGTTTAATTCCAGGCTCACCGTGCCCAGGTGCAGTCAGTGTGAGCCCATCCCTTGGGGACCCACCACCTGGGCCCCATCACTTTGGGATCCCGTCCCTTGGGGACCCACCACCTGGGCCCCATCACTTTGGGACCCCGTCCCTTGGGGACCCACCTCCTGGGCCCCATCACTTTGGGATCCCGTCCCTTGGGGACCCACCACCTGGGCCCCATCACTTTGGGATCCCGTCCCTTGGGGACCCGCCACCTGGGCCCCATCACTTTGGGACCCCGTCCCTTGGGGACCCGCCACCTGGGCCCCATCACTTTGGGACCCCGTCCCTTGGGGACCCATCTCCTGGGCCCCATCACTTTGGGGATCCCGTCCCTTGGGGACCCACCTCCTGGGCCCCATCACTTTGGGATCCCGTCCCTTGGGGACCCACCACCTGGGCCCCATCACTTTGGGATCCCGTCCCTTGGGGACCCACCTCCTGGGCCCCATCACTTTGGGATCCCGTCCCTTGGGGACCCACCTCCTGGGCCCCATCACTTTGGGGACCCCGTCCCTTGGGGACCCGCCACCTGGGCCCCATCACTTTGGGGACCCCGTCCCTTGGGGACCCACTTCCTGGGCCCCATCACTTTGGGGACCCCGTCCCTTGGGGACCCACCTCCTGGGCCCCATCACTTTGGGGACCCCTCACCACGTCTTGTGGCCCACGGGGAACAAGCCAACGCTCTCCCTATGACCTTGGGGTTACAGCCAAGCCCCCCAGTCCTGCTCGCCAGGGCATGGCATGGGCACCTACGTGCTGGGGGGGGTGGTGGCTCTGTGGGCTACAGGGGACTCTTGCCCGTGAGGACACAGCGCTTCTCCCGTGGGGCCACAGTACTTCTCCTACGGGGACACTCGGAGGCCATGGGCAAGGCTTCGTTAGGGTCGGAGATCACGGGCCACATCCTGCATCTCACCCACGGACTGATGCAGCACCGCAGCAGGCTCCCAAACCACGAGGGCTTCATCCAGCCCTAAGAGGCAGCGACCTTCCCGACCTCCTGTTTCAGAAATCACGGCATCGGTTTGCCCCATTTTTACTGGCAGGGCGGAACGATCAAAAGCTCTTTGCCTTGATTAATGCAACAAATTAAATTACTCCTCCATCTTTCCTCTCCCTTGGCCCTATCACCAGCTGTCCCTGAGTGTCCCGAGGACGCCGTCCGCTCCTCGCCCCCGAGTGCCCGGCGGGGGGTGATGGCTCCATCTCAAACGTGGCGAGACGGGGCTGCCGTGGGCAAGCAAAGCTACGGCAGCGAATGTCCTGAGGCAGAACACAATCCAGCGCGACCAGCCTCCCGCTTGCTAAAACTCTGCGTCTTTATTATTTTCTTGATATTAATGGTGTTTGGTAACAAAAAGGGTGAGGGACGGAGCAAAGCAGCCCCGTGCTGCGTGGGGCTACATGGGGAAGCCCAATCACAAGCAAAGACATCACAACTTGTCTTATTTTAACTTTTTTATTATTATTATCCTGTTCGTAGCAAAATTGTGGGCTGAGAGTTTAAAACGCAGCTACGCAAGAGAGCGGGGCCCTCTGCCAAGAGCCGCCTGCAAGAAGAGCATCCGAAAGGCTCTAAAACCAAGACGGAAGGAACGGGTGTGACACCTCACTGTTTTATTCTCGAAGGAAATAGGGGGGGAAAAAAACCCCCAAGCAAACCCAACCTGCTGGGTTTCTTCCCCAGGACTCGCTGCATCCCCGGGGCAGAGCCAGCTCCCCGGAGGTGTTCACACGGACCGGCAGCGATTGAGCGAGGGTTGTGTTCTTTTTTTTTTTTTTTTTTGCTCCATTAAATTACTTAGTGGGTTAAATCGAACGGTGACAATTATCCTTCCCTTGCAGGCACAACACCGAACGCAGCATAGGTCTTTTATTAATTGCCTGGCTAATAACTGCTCATTTCCCTCTGACTGCTCTTAATATTTACTATTTTGAGCCTCTAAATTACAGTGTGCCGCCGTCGGCCCGGCGCACGCGTTCACTGGGTGGCTGCAGGTGCTCTGCGGCAGTGCTACCTCCCTGGTTCACTTCCCAAGTCCCTCCACGGCCTTTTGGTTGCAGCGTGGGCAAAACCCCGCTTTGCCCGGGGGCTTTAAGCCAAGACCAAGGCTCCCAAATGCCCTGACACAGCTTCGTATTTCCACCGTGCCGTTGCCCTGAGGCTAAAAGCAGGACCCAGGGAGTGAGGAGGGTGATGGGTGAACCCCTCTGTGCCTTGGGCGCCCACGGAAACGCAGCAGCAGTTTACTCTTCATCCTGCTAACAACTCCGGAATAATTTCTTAAAACATTGGGGGTAAAATCCTGGTTTTTCTTCCTGAAGCCTTTCATGGCTGGCCGCAAGGTATAAATCCCGCACCTCGCTTAGCACAGGCTGAGAAATTCTGTGGCTGTAGAGATTTGTAACACCCCCGCAGCCCAGCGCTCCCCGTTCCCTGCCAGTCCCACTCCCCACAGCCCCACGCGCTCTCGGCTTTAAACCTTTTTTCCTTTTTTTTTCTTTCCTAAACAGGGAAGCGATGCCGGGGTACGTTGGCTGTCCCGTCCCGTGGGTGGCAAAGCGGTCATCTAATTAACCTGGGAGCGATGGACCCAACGTGACCTCGGCTTTCTGTTGCTGCTGGTTTCCAGCCCTGCGGGAGCGTTTCCTGCATTTCCAGCTGGGGAAAAAAGAAAAAACCAAACCAACAGTAATTTCCCTGTTCCCGCCTGTCTTGGCGTGGCTGGGGCAGAAGGCAGGGCCGCCGGGGGTGCCAGCATCCGCGCCGGTGGCTGCGGGTCCTTTCCTGGGCTCTTGCGGGACCTGGTTGCCTTCATGGCATTGACAGGCAGAACGGAAACACGAGCAATTTCAGTGAAATTGCTTTTATCGAGGAATGTGTCATCTGAAAGGGAAAATCAAGGACATTTTTTGGGGAGAGGAGTGAAGTGTAAAGCACTTTCCCCTGCCCCCATCCTTCCTGGGAGAAGGGAACATGTTATTAGGGGGATTTACCCCCTCCTCCTCCTCTCCCCAGGGTCTGTTCCCCCCATCCCAGGTGCAAACCATCATATAGGGGGAAAAAAAAAGAAAACCAAAGGGGAGCTGTGATGCTGTGGCTTATCTCATCAAGGACAACTTAGTTACAGCTGTAAAAATTATTTATTTTAACAGGAGCTTTGTAAGGGCTGGAAAAGCCTCAGGCGCGCAGTCACCGCGGGCGAGATGGGGCCCAAGATGCTGCTGGGCTTATCGAGCTGGACCCCTGAAACGGCATCCAGCCACAGCAGCCAGGTCTGTGCCTGTGAGCGAGGTTTTTCTGTGCCCTCATGCCGTTAGCGATGTCCCTGCCTTCCACAGTATTTTGGGGAGAGACCCCCAGGCATCTGAGAGGCAAGTCTGGGCAGAGCACCCACCTCCTCCCTCCTGGGATCAAAATAATTTGGGCTTTCCCTGAAACCTAGCCTGGGAATAAACCCAAGCACAAACACTCCCAGTAAGGAAAATAAAGGGCACATTTCCCACGGGGACAGCAGCAAGGGCAGGTGACACAGAGGTGAACAACCAACCACGGAGAAAGCCGTCTGCTCCAGAGGAAGGGCCAAAAAAAGCAGCAGAAAGGAGGAGAGAGGGAACGCAGCAAAGTGCAGGAAAACCTGGGGGATTTCCAGCCCAGCGTGGAGGGGGAGCCCAGGGCCCCTGGCTCCGTCCCTCCCGCAGGTTTGAAGCTGGTGGACATCGGGTTGGGAATCACACAGAGCCGCTTGGTTTTCTCCACGTCACCCTTCTGCACAGAGAGGGGCCGGGAGCGTCCCCGGAGCCAGCGATGCCTGTGCGTGCCGTAGGGAAGGGCTCCCACCTTCCCGTTTCAGGAGCCCAGGACAGGGATGGGAAGGTTTGCAGTCCCACTGCTGGCTCGGCTGCTGCTCTCGTTGCCTGGGAACACCCAGACAACTTTTCTTGGGGGGGGGAAATTCACTGCAGGTCCGAGGCCCCAGGGCCACATCCTGCAAGCAGAGCAGGGCTCTGGGGAAGGTGCTGTGGTCGGCCGTGATCTGAATCAGCAACGCAGAAAATGCAGGTTTCCAGCCTCCCCCAAATCTGTCGTGGCTGGATGTCCCCGATGCCACCAGCAGCCCTGCATCAGCGTGGCGGCTGGGATGTGATGTGCCCTGAAGCTACACGAGGGTGCAACCCCCCCTGGGATGGGACCGGGGGCTCTCTTGGCCCAGCTGTGAGCTCGCCCAGGGAGGCGACGGGGTTTCGCACCAGACGCTGCCATCCCCGAGGGGTCTGCACCGTTCCAGACCAGCTCACTGCCCCTTGGGAGATGCAAGCCTGGGGAGACACCTGGTTTTGGGGTACCCAGGGCCACGGAGCAGCACCGCAGCTGCAAGCCCCGCTCTGGTCCCAACCCCTCTCTCCCCGCCCCTGGCACAGAAGGCACGGAGACACTCTCAAGTTAAACTCTCCATTTATTGGATCCTTTTACAAAAAAACCTCAACATTGTGCTCGTGGTGAAGGAGTGTTTCTTTTCTCTCGGTTTTTGTTCTTGTTTTTTAAACCTGGTGCTCACGGAGCAGTTTTAGCACAACCACGGCGCAGGCGAGGGCAGGGGCTGTGCTGTGTGACACGAACGGTGTCCGGGGGGGGTCCGTGTCACCGCAGACGATGCTATTTACAGCGAATGTGAGAAAGATCTCGCTCTGCACCCGGCACCCGCCGACTGCAACCCCCGGTCCCGGGTGAAGCGGCAGAAACGCTGGAAAGGGGAAGAGGCCCTTCCCCGGGGAAAGGGGCAGCTGCCGAGACCTTCCCGTCTCCTCGGGGCTGGAGCAGTGAGATTGCGTGCCCCAGGCTGCTCCGTGCTGGAGCTGGGATGGATCATACAACCTAACCTGAGCTTCGGAGTTACCCTGGGGCTCCCTGAAAATCACAGGAGAGCGACAAGGGGCAAAGGAGGGTGTTGGGGACGGTGGCACGGGCTGGAGCGCTCTCCAGAAACGCCCCTCTCCTCCCTGATGGTGGAGGATGCCTAAGGACAGCTCAGATCCTGGGATGTCTCAGGAGCAGAAAGTTGGGGTGTCAATCACGGGGCTGTACCCCAGAGGGCTTCTGGTGTCTGTTTGGGCAGATTTGGAAAGAGCAACAGCAGAGGACCGGGCGGGACAGCACCAGCCCTGCGGGTGGGGAAGGAGATGCTCTCGCTGGCCATTTAGTTTCCTCACGGCACCCAATCCCCCCCCCCGACTGCTGCTGTCCCGCACGTCCCCCCGGAGCTGCTGGCAGCGACTCAGAGCAACCATTTACCCCTTCACCCCCAAATCCTTCCCCTTTGGGGGGGGTCTCAACAAGGTGAAACCATCCCACGACCCGCGCAGTGATCCCATCGCACAGCCTCTCCCCACTCAACCCTGCTCCAGGTCTGACCCCTGGCTCCCGCAGCGCTCGGGATCCTCCAAAAAACACTTTGGGCAAGAGGCGAGCATGTCAAGAGCCTGGGAGGAAGAACCCTTTGGATTTCCACCGCTGAGCTCTACATCTCTACTGGCCTTGAACTGAAACGCATCAACGCAAAGGAAGAAACCCCCAACCTCGGGCTTGCCGCCAGCTCCGACTGCAGCCAAGCAACGAGGCTCGGCAAACCCCGAGCCCCTGCGATGCAAACGGCAGCTTCACATCACATCCGCGTTTTCCAAGCTCCCTGGTTTACTCTCTCTCACCAGAATAATATAATTTCCCTTAAGATTTTTGAAAATCAGTTGCTGAGAAGCGGGTCTCTATTTCTCTAAAGTGCAATCCGTGCCTGCATCCAGCCTTACTCCCGTTTGACTCCTGCTGTGCGGGCAGAGGGGTGGTGAAGGCAGAGCTGCCTCCGCTCTTGGCTGGCACCAGGGACTCGTGCTGCACGTGAGCGACTGCGTCGCTGCTAACGAACCACCTAGTAACGAGGGGAGATTTAAAGCCAGCGGCAGAGGAGTGTCAGGCCCCTCGGGGATGCTGAAGCTGGTGCAGCTGCTGCCGAGTGCCACGTTTCCACTCCGAGCAGGGGCGGAAAACATCCTTCCAGGGGTTTCGGGGCCTCGCAGGAGTCTCCAATCCCATTTTTAAGGAGACTGGGAGCCTTCGCGTGCTGCGTTTTGAGCACCTGATGTTAAAACAAAAAGAGAGTGGAAAGAAAAAGAACCACACAGAGAGGAACAGGTACCTTGAGCCGTATATCGCTGCGGTCTGTAGTGCTGGTGAAGGCACAAGCCGTCGGCTCTGCTGGGGACAGGCTGGCCCTTCCCTTCCCCTTCCCAAGGAGCGAGCGGTGGGGACCTGCAGGGCTGACATGACAAACTGGCTGAAACTGGGGAGGCCTCTGAGCACCCCGAAATGTGGTGCAGGCTGCAGGAGAGGAGCGCGGGCAGGGCTGAGCCCGGGAGCTGCTGACGGACCATCCCTGCTCCTCATCTTCTGGGAGACACCCGAGACACAACCAGGCGGTGACATCCTTCTGGTGCAGGGTGCCGGGATGCTGAGCTGCATCCTGCCTCAGTGGAAGCGGAGCCAGGAACGCTGGGGACATTGAGGTGAATCACACAAGTTTCACCTTCCCGTCTACCCAGCGAGAGCTTCGCCAGGCTGCCCTTAAACATCCGAGACACACGCTGAAGGAGAACATCACACAAAAGAGGACAGCCCGTGTCCTTCCCTCTCGTTACGGGCCGGGATCGAAGCAGAACGGAGCAGCAAGTTGAGCGATGACGTGGACATAATGGCGTTTGGCTTCGGTGGGCCAGAAACCAGCGCCGAGAACAGCCCCGTGAACACGATCCCAGCAGCGTCTCCCGGCTCACGTGAAGGAAAGCTCTGGGCGGGATTCACCTTCGAACGCAGCCCAAAGCCAGGGCGTGAGTGCGGCCGGGATGGGGGTTTAAGGCAGTTATGCTGAGGCCCACCGGCAAACCCGACATCGGCACGTTTCGCTGGGGGATGGGGGACGAGGGATGAGGCGGAGCGGGGACTCCGGCCCACGGAGCAGCCCCGGCTCCAGCACGCACGGGCTGGGCTGGCGCTTCACTTCGGCTCTGCTCGGCCGCGCGCAAATTAAGAGTCAGCGTCTTCTCCTTCCTCCGCTCTGCAAAACGCGAAGCGATCTCAAGAGAAGGCCCCAACACCCCGACTCCCATCGCACCGGCACTGTAAGCTGAAGTACTGCCTGCTGCCCCGGCAGGGACCAGGCCCCGTGAAGAGCCGGCTCTCGGCAGATTGCATTCACGCTTGGAGGCTTTGGGGAAAGAGGTTTATTTTATCAGCAAAGGCTCGTATAGCCGATCTCGGGGTGCTGCTGGAACAGCTTTCCAGGGCCCTGAAGGGCAGGAGGAAAAGTCCCCAAGCGCTTGTGAGAAGCCCAGGCCACACTCAGACTCTCTAGAGCCGGTTTTGACACTGCAGCGGCTGTAGAAAACCGCAGGCCAAGGCAGCCCGCTCAAACGCACGAGCCTGGGGCGTTGCCAGCTCCCACTCCGCTGCCGACGGACCGTTCCGAAGCCCCAGACACATTCCCCGTCTTCGGAGGTTTAGCAGCGGCTGCGATGTGCCGCACAGGGCGGAAAAGGACACCGAGAAGGAGTCTGCGGGCACCAAACTGCCCCGTGGTTGCAGCACGGGACCCGGCATGGTGCTGGGAGCTGGGGAAGAACCCTCTGGGGCCAAACTCTTCCCTGTTCACCCCTCTCCGAGGGCAGGGGCAGGGCAGTGAGCAGAGTAGAGCAAAGACACCGGATGACACCTGAAAGTCCTCAGAGCAAGATGAGCCAGGCCGTGGTGTGCGGAAGGGGAGGAGGACAAGGGCTGCCCCGCAGGAGAAAGGACGGGGACGACAGCGGTGACCAGAGCTGCCTTGATGCTGGGAATAACCCCTCTGCACTCAAACGCCTCCAGCCCGAGTGGGCAGACAGGTCCAGAAGGGAAAAGGGGATGGGGGAAAAGAAAAAAAGCAAAAAAAAAAGCCAAAAAAAAAAGCCTCACGCAGCAAATCTAAAACACTTTCATTTTAAATAACAATAATTATAATTAAAAAGAATGGTTGCCCTTGGCTAGTGAAGGGGCAGAGCCACTAGCCAACGTGCCATTCCTCAGTGTACGATCCTAGGGAGCGTCTTTACAGAAGCTGTGAGATCCTGTTCCCTGTCACTCGGTCGAGTCGCTGTGGGGAGAGCGGGAAGGGAGGGGGAAACGTGCCCGTCCAAATCCAGGACGTCCCTTTCGCTCCGTGGGAGGGAGGCCGGAGTCAATAGCAAAAGGCGTTTTGCACTCGCAGCCCCACCAAAAAGCCACCCTCTGCCCTCACCCGCCGCCGGCCAAAGTTCGGAGAGCCGAGGGCGCCCGGCTGCCTCCCGCTTCTAGATGAACTTGAAGCATTTTGTCTTGTCGTGAGGCAGGCGGGTCTTGAAGAGGACCGAGTCCACGCGGAACTGGGTGTACAGGAGGGGCATGTACCCGTACACCTTGACGAAGAAGTTGATGCACTTGTGTCGCTCGTGGAAGTGAGAGTCGTCGTGCGAAAGCGCCTGAGGGCACCCGGGGCAGCGGAAAGTCCAGCGGGAGGTCACCTGCAACGAGAGGGACAAAGACGGTCACTGCCACGCTGCCCCCAACACGCCGGCCAGGGGGACACCATGCCCTTTGTGACGTGCCGCAGACTGGGCACAGATTCGGCCGTGCTCTCCCCAGCTGCCAGGTGTCCCTTGGAGGGTGTCCAGGCCAGGAAGGACATGGTCCACGCCAGCTCCGTCACAGCAGAGACTTAAAGGGGGACACGATGATCTATTAACGCTTAGTTACTTTTTTCTAGTTGAAGGTTTGTGAAGATGTTTCAGGAAGAAAAAGACCTCGAGAAAGGAACTCCCTTCATTCTACTGGCTACAGAGAGAATCACAGACTGGTTTGGGTGGGAAGGGACCTTTAAAGCTCATCTAGTCCAACCCCCCCTGCCACGAGCAGGGACATCTTCAACTAGATCAGGTTGTTCAGAGCCCCGTCCAGCCTGGCCTTGGATGTTTCCAGGGACGGGGCAGCCACAGCTTCTCTGGGCAACCTGTGCCAGTGTTTCGCCACCCTCATCATGAAAAATTTAGGATCCCAGAGCAAGATCTTTGGAGGGGGCTCCAGTTTTCAGGAGGTGCTGAGGGGCCACCAGTTGATTAAAGGGCCTCCTTGTTGGTCTTGATTGAGACATCCCATCGCAGTGCCCTTGGCTTTGCTCTGATTCTCTCTCAGCTGCACCAAAATCTACAGCCTTCACTTCATAGCAGCTCCAGATGGGAAGAACACCACACAGAAAAGCCCAGCCATTATATTCATGGCCAAGCCCCCTCTCCAAGGCAGCTGGCCTGCGATGGTGAGACATATGCAGGGCTGTAAAGAGCAGTTTGCCAGCAGTGACAAAGAGCAGAATTATCTGCATCCAAAATTCACGCTCCAAACTGTGACATTCATTTGTTATCACGGGGCAGGGAAATTTCAGCTGGGCTGCAGTGTTTGGACCAACAGCCCTCTGCATGCAGGTGGGCCTAAACGTCTCTGGAAAGCCACACAAAATCAGCAAGGAAATCATTCCTACTCGTGCTGTATGTTATAGAAAGAAAGAAATTTGTCTTTTTGTGATCAGCTGCTTAGAAGGCCCAGGAACCCTCCGGTCTGAGCTGCAGCGGGAGTCAAACCCCAACTCATCCACTTGCTGCGGTGAGGATGTGGCTGCTTCTAAGGGCGGTACTGAGTTTTCACACCTTTTTGAACACACACGACATCTCTTTGTGGCCGGAGCGGGGACATGCTGACAGCCTCGAGCACGTCCCACTTGCAGCACTTCAGAGATGCGATGCAGCCGGATTCTGGTAAGGGCAGCGCGTATTTCCCCCGGAGCAGAGCAGCCTCCTAACAGACCGCTCGCCTTTCAAAGACATTGAACAAACCACTGCTTCTCTGGAAACACAAAGCCCAGTACAAACTCCCGCTCGGTGCTTTACCTTTATGGGAGGTTTTCTCGTCAGGTGAGAGACCAGGAAGTTCATGGCGATGTCCTCGCAGTTGATGTATTCATCCACCATGTCACGGATGGCTTGCGGCATCACGTAGGAATACAAGTAAGCGTAGTACTGGAAAGGATAAAAAAGCACAACATCGCTCAAGGTGGTCCCAGGCAGGAAGCGCCCACCCATCACTGCACCAGACCTGGAGCAGTCATGGCACCGTGGGTGAGTATCAAGACCGCTCGCTGGGACGTGTCTGGCTCAGAGCTCAAGGATGGCACACAATGGAGTGAATCCTGCCCCAAGGAGATCTGCTGTAGAGCAGCGGCAATCTACCCCCCAGCCTCCACCCTGACGCCCGAGGCTCCTGTATCCTCAGACATCCAGAACAACGGTTTCAGCCCCCTCAGATCTCGCTGTCTTTGCTGCTGCAGCCAGCATGGCAGCAGTAGCTAGCGGATAACCTTCCCAGCGTGATACGCCAGCTCAGGACAGTCCCCTCAGGAAAACATCCCTCCCTTTTCTCTAGGCCTGGTCACTCGCTGTTGTCTCGCCCGTACAGAGGCACACGTCACGGAGCCACTTTCTACGCTGCTCCCTTCCAGCATAAACCTCCCACACCTACCAGCCAGCCCGTGCCACCACGCAGGTGCAGAAACCCATGACTTCCCTGCGCATTACCCCTTGCAACACTTTGTAAGATTAAAGACGCTACAGTAAAGATGCGGGGTAGGGAATCCCGTGGCCTGCCTCGCCCTTGCCATGACCGAGAGCATCACTGAAACGCGCTCAGCCCCGCGCTCCATCCATCTTCTTCAGTGCCATGGTGCTTCTCACACAGCACAGACATACGCTGCTCCTCAAGGAGATGGCTCGCGGGGACACAGACCAGTTGCTGGCTGTGTTTCAGTTGGGAAAAGGAGTGGTGAGCTCTAAAATTTGTTCTTTAAAGAAAACACCCCACCCTACTAGCATTGGACTCTGGTTACTCTGAGAAGGAAGGGAAAGCCCAGGGCTCTGTGGCCATGACATCTCACCTTATGGAAGAAGGCAGCACCAGTGAGCACCATAGAGAGCTCGCAAGAGTAGTTGGAGTTGTAGAGCCAGGACTGATGGGGGATGTCCCACGCGTGGTAGCGCCCCGGGAAGCCAACGATGCGGTCCCTTGCCTCTCTCCAGACGCTGCAAACGCAAAGCCTTTCGGTGAGACACAAACCCGGGGAGCCCATATGGAGATGAGCACGGCTCTGGCTGAGAACCACTACACACAGGACTACGCCCTCGACACCAACAGACCCGCTCCCCAGGGGGGTTCCCAGCCATGGAGACGTCTATACATAAAACAGTTTGGCAACTGATCATCTAAAGAATGGCCAACATACGTTGTAGTTTGGGCAAAAAGGATAAACATTGTTAAAATGTGTAATTACCTTGCTTTAAAGTCCTTTTTTTTTTTTTTTTAAATAGAAATACAGAAAATTCCAATGTGCTAAAGATGGTTTTTTATGTAGGCTGTTGAGTACTAACTCGCCCACCTCCACAGCACTGAAGCTCTACTGTCGGTAGGAGGGCCCGACCGGCCGTCACAGCTGCCCGAGTGACACATGAACGAGGTCTCTCCCCGAGATAACTCCGATTCCTTTCTTACTGTACTGCAGGACAGGGCTGAAGGCAGAAATCCTGGCTTTAACGGACAGGCGGAATTTGTTGACCTTCTCTTGCTAAAAGGCTAAAAGCTGTTAGATGTGAACTGAAGCATCCCTCAGCCAACACTCCCAACCACGGGCTGTGAGCACAGACCAACGTCGCTTGGTACAAAGCTGAGCTTCTCACCTTGGTCCTCTCCTAGAGGCACGTTCAAGTTGCTTATTCACAGGAAAGTGCTCCTAAGTCATAAATAAGGGATTTTCTAACTCAAAAGAGCTGTTCTGTAGGTTTAAAAGAAAACTAACAAAAAAGCCCAATGGCCCAGAATTAGTTTCTGAATTACACAGAAAATGGAAAACTTAAGACCTCAGGTGGAAAGGCAGAGAAAGAGGCAGAGAAAGCCAGCGAGACGGGAAACTCTTCCTTTAGCCACCAGCTTCCCGCAGCCCACGCAGGGGCAGCACTGCACGACACAGATGCCAGCGCTGCTTCTCTCTCATCTCCACTCTTTGGAAAGTCCAGAGCAGCCAAGGCTTGGCCTGGGAGGAACCCAGGGTCTCCTGGCCTCTTTCCCCAAATCCTTGGGACTTTCCATCTCCCGGAAGCTCAGCTTCCTCCTCGGTGAAGTCGAGATAACATCAGGCTCCCTTTAGGAAAGCTGCTGAGATGCTGAAGACCCTGGTGTCTCCAGATGGAAGATCTGGAGTGCCAACCTGCCAGCTTTCCATCCCAAACCAACACCCGGCAGCTTCCTGGGCTCTGTCCATAGAGGACAAACATCTGGGGTCTTATGCACATCCTTCACCCTAACACACGCTCGCAGTCGAGCCGTAGGGAATTAAATCCTGAGGTTCGCGTGTGAGAGCGCGGGCTTGCTTAACATTCTGCTCTCATCTGAAGCTCACTCTCCTCGAGAGAAATCCCACAGGATAACTACAACACTGGCAGGAATAATTAAGACAAATGTCAGTGCCCAATGCCTAACCTGTGAAATAAATCCAGCTTCCACTGGCAGGGGTGCCAGCTTCCATCGGATCATCCGATCCCATCTCACTAACAGTGTCCAAGCCCCATCTCCAAATCCAGTGACTCCGGGCTATAACAATCAAGTCCCAGGCAGGAGCCTGTTGGACATGGAGGGATTTTCCCTTCTTCACAGGCACAAATTAGGGCAGAAAGTGGCCTTTTTGGTTTTTGGGGTTTTTTTCCCTTGTGGATGCGAGTTCCCGGTTCCTCCCACAGCCCCTGTTCCCGTGGAGAGCTACGGAAGCGATGGCTGCAGGGCAATCACAGGCTGCTGATGAGACCGAGTTTCCGAGGGCCCTGAGCTTTCATCACACTTACTGCCACAGCCAGGAGCAAAGCTGTGTTTATTGTTATATCCCCTACACAAATTAATGAAATTCTGATACAACCTGGTAATGAAAACCGAGTAATTAACACTGCCAGCAGCTTCCTTGGCACCATCCTCCCAGCAAGCACTTGTTTGCTGCAGTTTCTGTCAATCCAATGTGATTGTTTTGAAAAGCCGGAGTCGAAACTACTCATTCCCTTTCACTTCTCCCACGTCTCACTTTCCTATGAACGTGACACTTTCTCTGTCTCAGCTCAGCCACAAAAATAAAGAGTTTCTCCAGAGAATCGTTTTGGGTGTGCTCCTCAAAGGTTTGCTCTGGGTGCCCGCCTCCAGCTCGCTCCTGAGCAGCAAATGGAGCAGGAAGAGGCTCTTGGCCCCAAGAATTACAGCCCAAAGCAAAGTTTCAACAGAACACAGTTGTTATGGGCAGAGGTTCACTCCATCGCCGAGACACCGTCTCTTCCCTGGCTGAATGCGTTAGCACAGGGAGGCTTTGTAGGAACAAGGTGTTTGTAAGCAGGGACATGAGTGAGAATAATACACGGCACTTATAATTTTCATTTGATGCTCTCCAGGGCAAACTGGTAAAGCCTCAGCCAGGTGCTGTGGATGAGCGAAGGAAAACAGAGACCAAAGAGGGGGAGAAAATGGCCAAGTTCAGATAAAGAACCTAAAACAGGGCATGGAAGGGATGCCAGGAGTCCTGACGCCTACTCCCCTGCTTTAATCACTTTAACACCTCGTTTCTCATCTTTCAGCAAGAGCTTGTTGGGTTTCCAGGCGTTTCGTGCTTTTTAATCTTCCTCCCAAACATGAACCAACACGTTTCAGTGACAGCAGAGGGCTGGTCCCCATCTCCCACCCCGCAACCAGCTGCCGGGTGCTCTCAGATTAGCAATCACAGCCCCCAGCCCTGCCCTGGCGGACTGACAAGCCACAGCCAAACGAGCTCCAGCACCGTCTCCTCGTGCCATCCTCACTCCCCGACGCCTCTTTGGCAGTCAGTGAGGTTTAGCTGTACGAGATGCAGGAGCAGCCTGCAGAAACCTGCCACGGCAGGAGCCCACGTAACTGCTTTCTACCCTGGCCACGTCATCTGGAAGCTTTTGGCCAGGGCAAAGCCAAGGGAAAACGTAGACGCTGGAGCAGAAAGAGGGTTGGAATGAGACAACCAGCACCAGCCCGTTCTTCGTAACATCTGTCTTTTCCATGCTCTGCAGAAAAAGTGCCAAAATAACTGTCACATCCCAATGTCACACCAAGCAAAGAGGATGGCAGCCCACCGTGAGCACAGGAGCATCACGTCCTGCAGCAGCTGCGAATGTCCTGGCCTTGCCAATGGCAGACGAAGGACGGAGCGCAACAGTCTCTTGGGTTTGTTTTTCCAGTTCTCTTCCACCCTAGGAAGCCACGCACCCCCAAAATCATACCCCCCAAACCATTAAGGAAACACTATCAGAACAGCAAAAGATGAAGAGTTGAGGCTAAGAAGCGTGAGAATCGGGGTTGCCTGGACAACCTGAAACCAGGCTGCCCGTCTGCACTCATTAAACAGTTCATTACCGCATCTTACTCCTCCAAGAAATGGAGTTGAAAAGCCATGGGAAGGGTTGTCCTAGTCCTAATTCTGGTCACACCTTTAGCTACGAGGCCACGCTGCATCTGAGCAGACCCTGGATGCAGAAAAAATCAGTTTGGGTCCAGAGGCTACATGCATGGAGGCTACTCACCGGAACCCAAACATGATCTCGTCGTGGCGCAGGTGAGCATCATCGTCGATGGACAGGATGGCCTCTGTCTCGATCTCATCCCACGGCAGGAACCGGTTGTTCAGGCTGTTCTTCTCTGTCCGGACAACCTAAGAGATGAACACACAATAGTTACGTACGGTGGCTGTACGCGCACAGAGAAGAGATTTAGGGGCTGTGCACTCCAGCCGCAGCGGTCCATTTTGGACTGCATTTCGGCACTGCTTCATAGCCCCTGTGATGGAGAAATGCTTTCTACGCAAAAAGCATCAGCTCGCTCGGGCGCCAGCTCCAGCGTCCAGCCCTTTCACCTGCTGCCTCCTGCCCGTCTCGCAGGAGTGCCAAAGCCGAACCCAACGCCCACGATGCTGGGTACCAGCTGGATCTGCTGTGCTCGCGGTCGCCTGCCCTCTCACGCAGGAGCGCGGCTCTGCAATCATGAAAAGAAGGAAACACAGCAGCCAGGGCCGGTCTCTCCTACGGCTGCTGAAGAAGTGGCTCTTGCAGCATTTCTCCAGCGCTGATCTAAACCAAATTGTTTCTGCAACTATCCACGCTTACTGCCTTGGACGCAACTTGTTTGCAATGACCCCCTCTCAAAACTCTTCCAACCCCCCACCCCCTGCAATTCCCCTTATCCCCAGCCATACGTGTGTAAAATCAGACTGAATTTCTCCCTCTCCTTGATTGCCCCTTCCATGCTGGACCCTTTCTCTCCCTTGCTCTTTTCTGATCTATACACACTCAGTTCATCCTGGGCTTCCTGTCCTGTTCAATCCCTCCAGTTGTTTCTCTGGCTCTCTTCTGAACAATCTCTCTTGATTTAAAAACAAAGCCCAGCCTGGTAAAAAGAATAAGGCGTCACGGCAATAAAATTCCATTGAATAAGATTACATTTGATCACATAAAAAAAAGCCCACGCTGAAACCATTAACAGTGGAAAATATTTGTATTGGGGATCTGCGTGACAGCTGGTACGATTAAATTCCCATGTAAAGCCAGTGTTAGTGCTTTCATCTGTCAATAGCTGCTGGGAGGGGGGGAAATGGAACATTTGACAAGAAAGCATTAAAATATTTCACTGAAGATCCATCAAAAGCACAAACAATTTATTGCAGGGAGGTGAACAAATTATGCAGCTCTAAGCTGCGGTGGAGCAGGGCCAGAGCCGAGCCGGCAGCACTCCCACCCCGGGAGGGCTGCGATGCAATTAGTGTCCACAGGAGAAGGCAAAAACAGAGAGAGACAATGCCGGCGCAGGAATTTCTTTCCCCTCTCCCTCCCGAGGTGAAGAAGCAGGACAAAAATCAGCACGGTGTTAGTATTTACTTTCAGAGTTAGCGTGAGCCAGCAGATGCTCCCAGGGATATCTTCTCTATCTGGGAACTGCTGGAAAAGAGAGGTTGCAGGAATCACAGCGGGAACGGGTGATGAGGAGGCAACCGCACAAACTGATTTGGCGGAAGCAGCTGGTAAGACAGGAATCAAAAACCCAGGAGGTTTGGAATGGTACAACCCTAAGGTGCTGGCCCAGGAGGCCAAGGAAGACCTGGACACAAGGAGGCCAACACAACCTTTGAGAAAACCACCTCCACAGAAACATCACCAAACTCGACACGCTGTGTGTGGGTGCATCAACCCGGAAAGGAGAGGAGCCAACAGTGGTCCCCAAATTGACAACAAGGAGAATTTAAACCTTCTACATCACCACGGCTGTATCTGTAACTGGCTTTACAAATGCAAGTGCTTTTGCAGCTGCAGCAGGAGAAGCAGGTTTGCTGCCTCGGAAAGAGGGGACACAGCTCTAGATGGGGCAGCTGGGCCTTGCTCCCAGTTGTTTTTTGGACTGGAAGAGCACTTTGGCAAACCGACACAATGACAAGTCCAAGAACGTCGCACAGGGCAGCAAACCAGACCTTGGTGGGGCTGCTGAACACCTCCAGTGAGACATGGGCATTTCACCTGTTCCAGCACGAGCCATTAGCCCCCATTTCCAGCCCTCTTCTAATTAATCACCCAGTGTATGGTGGCATTTACAGGATCCATTTTTATCGTGTCAGTGGTTAAATGCCGTAGGAAATTTTCTGCCTCCCACACATGGCTGGCTCCTTCTCTGGTCAGTGCCGGTAGCCCACCTGGCACACCAGTTCTCAGCTGCTTCACAAAGCCTTCAGGATCAGCAGTGATGGCAAAAACCACCCAAGAGCAGCTTTCATGGTTTCTGGCACAGGCAAGGGCCCCTCCAGTAAATTCCAGCCTGGTCCAGCTGGGAACTGGTCATCGCTCTCTCCTGCTCAGCGATGATACATGATGGGTTTCAGCTCCTCAAGGGTGTCACGCAGCATTTCTGAAAGCAGCACCATTTTTCCCGATGAAGTCTTGTGACCACCAACTTTTTCTTCCTGTTGCAGATCCAGTCTTCTAAGAAGTTTGCAAACTTTTTAAACCCAGCACCGATACAGAATTTAGCCTTTTGCTAAAGAACACGTGCCACGCTGCACCTCTGCTGTCACGATGGGATTTCCTCAGAAAACCTGATCTCAGTGAAGTCTGTGGGCCTCCTACTCATTAGGATTAGCAGAAGTTGGACTGAGTCCATAGTAAATTGATATCATGCTTTCCAGGCAAGGTCCTGCTTTGCCAGTTGAAGATGGATGAATGGATAAAGGACGAAAGAAGAGCGAGAACCACCAGGCTGAGCAGCAGAAACCCTTCTCTGCCTCACCGATGGCCTGGGAAGTGCGTACCGCTTATGAATTTATCAGACTCCTACTCACTGCAAGTCTTCATCTCAGCTTCTCGGGAAAGATTCGGGTCCCACGTCTGCAAACGTCAATTCATTTCCGTTCCCCAAAGCTGAAAACGGCAGCATGGAGGTTTTGCCCACAGCACTGTCCTGCATTTACGGTCAAGCCACTTTTAAAGCTCTTCTGCTGCCCTCGCGAGCCCTCGCGGCAACTGCTATTCAAAATCGAGGGAGAGGTAAAGATGTGATGTTCAGCTCAGAGGTCCAACGACCCAACAAAGTCAGGCTGGTTTTAACCTGAGCTTTGGAGTCAGGTCCACCTTCTTGTGTGGTAAAGATCTGGATAGGAAGCAAAACTCGGCACAAGTGCTGCAAGGGGCACGTTTCGGGTTACTCCGTCACGTCTGAAGCTTTGCAGGACTGGAAGTGCTAGTGTTCAGCTTTTGCATTTCACAGAAAATAAGTGTACTCCTGCCTTTCATCTGGGAGTATTTAAAATTTAAGCAGCCTGTAAATCGATAGATTCCAAGGAAAAACCCAGCAAATTTATTGATTGACTTGTTTTCCTGTAACTTGCTGAACAATAACATGATTCAACTACTGTCAATTGAAAAAGTGCAGTGGATCCTGCCTGAAAGGTCTGAAATTGGGAACTCCAGAGGATAAAGAGGTCAGCACACCAACATTAAACTCTTCCCTAAAGAGAAGGATGCTACAAAGGAGCTGGATTCCTCCAAGCCTTGATAACCACATTCAATTCAACACATTAGCTCCAGCAAAAGTTAGAATCAACTTAAAGCTATTGCCTTTGATGACTTGTTTTCAAAGAAACTATCCTGATTTACAACACTTTTAGGATGCAGCTAATTGTCAGACAACAACTCAGTGACTTTTGTAAAGCTCTGCACTTTCCCTTGGGCGACGACACCAAGGAAGCGCACGGAGACCTGCAGGCAGCGATCTGAGATGGGAACGATGGGGCTGAGGTTCAAAACCTCCCTCCTGTCTCTCTATCCCCCCGAGACGGTTCAAGCATGGTGTCTCCCCAGGCAAGACCAGGTTTTGATCTCGACCAGATACGCAGCATCCTGAGCTGCGGAAACGAGGGCATCGTGTTATTACACAGAAGATATAACTCTTGAGAAAGATAAAAGTGAATTTTTGGGAAACTTTTCTGGTTTAATACAAGCAACTAATCTTGTAAAAACAGGTTAGAGGGAATGGGAAGAGTATTTCATACAGGGACTTGAAACATTTCTCTCTCTCCTAAAAGTTTTTACATTTCAATGGGCCTCTAAACCCACCAGATTTCTCAGGCATGAGATGGACAGCATGGGTACAAATGTACTCAGAAGCTTATTAGGACAGGTGAAAAAAAGGGTTATTATACCCACAAAATACAGGAAAAGTCCAATCCTCTCCCTCACGTGGCCTTAAGTGAGATTTAGTGATTTTTCATTACTTCATCACACACTTAAAATACAGCTGAATGACACGTTATTGTGCCATGTCCTCGGCCGCAGGTATCTCAAAGCGCTCTTCCAGCATTAACTAATTAATCTCCCGCCACCACGTGCGGGGCTAGGTGGAGAAAGCCAGCAGACACCATGGTGACCACAGATGTATATGTACAGAGAAAAGGCATGTTGTGCTGCCAAATTCAGGGATTTACAGGCCAGAGGAGGTCAATCTGGTGTGACCTCCTTATATGGTGGACCAGGAGACGTGATGCAGCCACCCTTCTTCTGGAAGACTCATCACATGGCACCGTAAAACAGTTGTGAAATGACAACTCAGACCAAATTACAAAGTCACAAGTTCAAACTTCATGGCACCGGTTGAACTCTAAATGCTTTCTGGAGAACCAGCGGTGGATGGCTGGTGGGGTTGACAGCAGTAAGTTAAGCCAAAAGGGACTTTCAAGTCACCTACATTAACCTTCTGCACGATCCAGGTCACCAGTAGCAGCATCTCTGCCAGAAAGGCATCCTGCATCTCTGCCGGAAAGGCATCCTGTCTCCATTTGAAGACATCAAGAGTGGGGGAATTCACCCTTCCTTTGAGACGTTCACTCTCAAACGTAACAACTTGCTCCTCGTGAATCATCTGCCTTCAGCCGCCAGCCACTGCTCCTCGGTGGGCCTCATCTGCCCCAGAAAACTACATAGGTGTCATAACCAAACCCTCTCTCTGTTCTTTTTCAAGCAGATTGAGGTCTCGATGTCTCACCCAGGGCTGTTTCTTCTGCCCTTCCATCATTTTAATGACCAATTTTGCCATAATCTTGTTTCTCAAGTCTCGAGCCAAGAGCTCTGTCAAAACCCAACAAAAGATGTTCCCTCAGCAAAGCTGAAATGCTGCGCTCCAGCAAAGCTGAAATGCTGCGCTCCAGCAAAGCAGAGTCAGCAGTTGCTCTTACCCAAGGAGATTCATATAGCGAGGAGGACACAAAATCAGCCATCGAGCTAAAAAAAAGACACAAACATATTTACCCCAAAGCCACCTTCCCTTACAGCAAATGTTAAGGCTCGAAGCACTGAGCAGAGCATCAGTGGTAGGACCTGCACTCAAACCCCAGCCCCTCCAGACTCAAAACCATCCCAGACTGTGTATTTCTGGTTGTCTTTATTTTGGTTATTTTGGGCTTTTCCTCGGGAATAATTTTTTAAAAGCACTTTGTCATCAGCTAAATGGCCCCCAGCTCAAAATCATGAACCTCCTAAACAGTCTGCAAACTTTTGAGACAATCTGCAAGACCTAAACTGCCTCCGGGCTCCCAACACACATTGGAAGTTTCTGCTTCTTTCAGCAAGTCAATTCAAGGTGATTCAGCTCCAGAACATGGTTGGGTTTTTTTTTTGGGGGGGGGGGGTTGGTTTGTTTTTTTTTTTACACAAGGAGAATAAAACCCCACAACTCCAGGCAAACCCACTTGCTCCTCGTGTTGTTCATACCTACGTTGGCCAAATGGATCTTAAAAATGTTAGACAGAACTAAAACAGAACATAAATTCACAATCTGCCCAGGACTAATGTCCCTAACCAATACTTTATAGTACGTTTTTATACATAAATACAAAAATGCAGTAAAATCAATATTTTCCAGCAATCTTCCACTCCTTGCTAGTGAGGCTTTACGCTTAGGCTTTAAATTAAGTGTCACATATAATTTGACGGTGCAAACATGAAGAATGTCTATGCCCTTGGAGAAGTTTTGACAGTTCAACTTGGTGAACTGAAATGATTTCTGGGCAAAGAGCAAACTGCAAGAAATCAGGAACCTCATTGCTCACGTCAGGTTTTCATCAGAAAAAAAAGGAAAAACCAAACTAGAAGGAAGCCCTTAGGAGGGCTGGATAATAGGGGAAGGCAAAGAACAAGCTCTTGGGAAAAGGATCCATTTCCATCATTCCCAAATATGTGCAAATTCAACCCAAATGGGCTAGGGATAAATAGCACCATAGGCAGAGTGGGGATGGGGACATCACAAGCTTGCTTTCACCACGCAGTTGAGAATTACGGCACTGAAGACGCGGGAGCCAAATGCATCTGCGTGAAGAGTTGACCTCGATCTACACTTCGAAGCAAGAAGCCGAGAGCTCCTGCCAGTGCAGTCCTGCAGGGAGGATGCAGATTTACAATACTGTCAATCCCTTTTCTTGCCACTGACTCTGAATATTTATTAATAACGTTCAGTGAAGCGAGTCTCCTGCTTTGCAGGGGAGCGCCCTAGCCAGAGGCTCTGGGGTTGCATCCTTTTCCTTGCCACTGTCCCAAGGACTGATCTGCTGGACCAGAGTAAAGCCGTCTGCAGAACACAGCTTAGCCCGATGGGGACAGCGCTGACCTCAGGGGTGGAATCTGTGTAGTACTTCATCTGGGGCTCTCAACAAGGACCCTGCTGTTCTACTCTGCATGGAGGAGCAGGTAGTTCAGATCCTCTCCATGAAGAAAAGGGCTAGCGTGTCTCCCAAAACATGGGTGACCAGTTTGACCTCTTGGACTTGGCTCCAGAGATGCCACCGTCATCATCCCCACCCATCAAGTCAGAACAAGATTTGCATACTTGGGAGCTGATGATCTTCATCTCACCCACATCCACATCTTCATGTCAAGTTGAGTAGGGTGCTCGCCATCCACTTTGATGACGGCTTTTTCCTTCTGCAAAAAGCACATGGGAAGCCAAGACTTCTGCAGCTCTCCCATGTGTCTGCAGGCTCACAGAACATGCCACCGCTACCATTGGCTAACGTAGTAAGGAATGCAATTAAAAATCAGCCAAACTAGGCTTAATAGAAGTTACGGAGAGCTTTGTTAGCAGACTTTGGGAGATGGCAGACTCCAGCAGAGGGGAACAACGAGCAGGTACCAAGTAATCTTGAAACTATTCTGTAATCACGCATTTATTTTCAACTCCTAGTTTGGACAAATTCAGACATCCTCTGATTAAGAAAGTTGCAGAGATCAGCCCTTAAGACCTGCAGACTATCAGCTACACTAGTCCCTTCCCTTTATGCATCAGCAGACAAGTGCTGAGTCAGAAGATTATTTACAAGACTCCTTAGGAGGAGTTATGCGTGTGTGCAGATTCACGTACGCATAAGCAGGATAAATCACATCTTTTTTTTTAACACGGCCGACTCCATGCCCTGCTCCTTCTGCAATCGAGGTGTTAGATCAAACTGGCACTTGCTTCTCTCCAAATGCTACCAGAGATGCAGATGAGGGAGATGACAAGTCGCCTGGTCCCACGAAACAGCAGCATCCTTGAAGCTGTGTATTTTTTGGGGAACGCAGTTGTCAGAACGGGTTTGCACTGACCAGCTGGAAATCAAGCAACAAGTTTGGGATGTCAGACGAGGCTACAGCACACTGTAAATATCCCTGGCTACGGCGGCGATTTTGGCATTGGGAGAGGCTCCATATGGAAACTACACACCTGAGGTTCACTCTCTTAAAGATGACTTTTTGATTCTGATTTCTCTCATGCTCCGTGTTACCTTCCCCCCATTTAACACGTCAGAGAGCTGAAAAGAGAAGAGAGGCCAGTCCCAAGGTAGGAACAGCATGTGCATGTTGGCTGCACGACGAGAAGCCAAGCTCTCTGCCAACGCAGCTGCCAAGGAGAAGCCAAAGGAGCTGTTGCCATCGCTACAGATGCCACCAAAAATCTCTGCAGCCCTCTACCCATTCCCAGTTAGATGATGTTTGTGGGAATCACGTGGTTCTGACCAAGACCGCAGTCTTTTTTTTCTTGATTTTCTCAGCGTTTTATCACTACCTGCTCCTGGGCAAGCAGAGATGCTCCACAAAAACTGGCAAGATCATCATGGCTCTCAGCCCAGACCTCAAATCTATTTGACTGCCCTTACCAAGGACAACTACGGTGGTGCTTATTGAAAACTATCAATTGTCTCCTGAAAGTGCAGCATCAAACTCAAAGTCCCCGAGGTCCTGCCCTGCCCACGCAGAACTGTTTCCTCCTGCCAATCTCAACTCTCACCATAAGAAAATCCTCCTGATTTGCAGAGGAGAGAAATTCAATTCCTACTGGCCAACATCCTGCTTTCCAAACCCAAAACCACACTGAAAAGCACAGAACCAATCCTTGAGCTCAGCCAGCAATTCTTCATTTAAGGAGAAATAAAAAAACCCGGCCTCACCCGATACACAACATGATGCTCCTCCTGGCATGTTGCCGGGGCTGTGCGGGCAGCAGATGGGATGCTAGCACGGCCTTTCCACCATAACCAAGCCCCCAAGATGATGCCTTTCCTCCTCACAATCATGCTCTCATTCCAGCCCAGACCTGAGACCTCAAGGAAATGAGTCCAGCATGACACAGGACTAACAGGATGCTTCTGACAATTCCCAACGAGCTGCAAATCCAGGGGAAACTGCAGCCCTGCACTTTGACACCCATGAAACCTGGTGTTAAATCTCCTTCCAGAAGGCATATCTTAGCAGATTGGCATCTTGTAAGGAAATGGATGTTCTTTTGATTGTGAGCATTTATGATAATTGATGTTTAAAAAACTTGGGATGCAAAGGCAAAATCATGGATGCAGAAAGCAGCTCTTTCAAAACCTCAAGATGTTTGTTAAGACAATGATCTACCATTATTCTAGGGTTAACATGCTCAGATCCAGAAGATACTGATAAAGGGACACAGATGCGACCACAGCTCCTGAATGAGCCCCGTTACGCTGGCCAAAGCTATCCTGGAGAGAGATCCAAGCTGCATGGAACCACTTGCATGTGAGGTGCAGCTGTAAGGGGATGCGCTCCTCTCATGCTGGTGTCTCCCCACAAAACCTTGCCATACCCGGCTGGCTCTCAGCTCCGCTCCACAGAATCCCAGACTAGTAGGGACTGGAAGGGACCTCTGGAGATCATCTAGTCCAACCCCCTGCTAGAGCAGGATCACCCACAGCAGGTTGCACAGGATCGTGTCCAGGTGGGTTTGGAATCTCTCCAGAGAAGGAGACTCCACAACCTCTCTGGGCAGCCTGTCCCAGGGCTCGGTCACCCTCACAGGGAAGAAGTTTTTCCTCATGTTCAGGTGGAACTTCCCGTGTTCCAGTTTGTGCCTGTTGCCCCTTGTCCTGTCACTGGGCACCACTGAGAAGAGTCTGGCCCCGTCCTCTTGACCCCCACCCTTTAGATATTGGTAAGTGTGGATCAGATCCCCTCTCAGCCTTCTCTTCTCCAGGCTAACCAGCCCCAGCTCTCTCAGCCTTTCCTCATACCAGAGATGCTCCAGGCCCCTCCTCATCCTCGCAGCCCTCCGCTGGACTCTCCCCAGTAGTTCCCAGTCTGTCTGGAACTGGGGAGCCCAGCTCTGGACACAGAACCCCAGATGTGGCCTCATGAGGGCAGAGCAGAGGGGGAGGAGAACCTCCCTTGACCTGCTGGCCACGCTCTTCTTCACACACCCCAGGACTCCCAGGTCCTTCTCCGCAGCGCTGCTTCCCAGCAGGTCACCCCCACCCTGTCCTGGTGCTGGGGTTATTCCTCTGTGGGTGCGGGGCCCTACACTTGCTCTTGCTGAATTCCATTGGGTTCCTCTCCGCTCAGTTCTCTACTCTGTCCACATCTCACTGTCCAGCTCGTCTGGATGAGGCCCAGGCCATGCGGGGCTTAGCTCCAGATGGTGATGCACCAGCATCTGCTGCAGCCGGGCAAGGAGGAGAGTCGGCAGGAGAAAGGACATGGCACTTTGCCGCCGGTGCTCATTCCCACACCCCTTCCACATCGGTTCTCACCTACCCCATATGTATTATTTGGCATCTGCTCTCTTGCTTGATTTGATGGCACTTGCACCAAAAATATCGGTCATTTATTTGAAGGTCCACCTGAAAACAGCTTCAGAAATGCTCTTAGTGGGATGTTTCAGTAGTCATCTATTGTCTGATGAGACATCCCTGGTTTTTACAGTGGCTTCCCCTGGCAATTCTTCACCTTCTTGTTTTCCCTTTAATCTTCACTTGTAGAGATGGATTGGAAAGTTACCATTTCCCCCTTTCTCATCTATTAATTACTCTGCTGCTCCTTCCCCAGCGCTTCCTCTTCACCTTGACACAGTTACGGCCCCCTCCTTTATGCCCTGAACCAGCCCAGCTAGACTCCAGACTTCTGCGCTTTGCTACCTCCAATTTAAGGCATTTTCAAAATTTGAATGAAAAGGATTTATAGACTATTTTAAGGCTTATCACCAGAGGTATGAAAAGAGTTTCACTGGAAGGGTATTTAGCTATGAAGCTATCCAAAGGCAGCGTATAGTGCATATAAATTGGCAAAACAGATGCATTTTAAAAATACGCGTAATTAAATAATGCAATATAAAGCCAAGCATAAATTATCCCCCACTGAGAACAAAACCACACAGGCAGATACTAGTGGAAATCCTTTTTTTAAACTGATACTGTGTCAGTGCACGTAATATGTACAAACACTCGGTCTCTATTTAAACTACTCGACCGCTATCGGTGAGTTGCTCATCTCTGAGATAACAGCTTGCGATACAAATAAAACTGATTATTTATTCATTTTCATACGGAAGCAGGGGTTGCATCTTTCTAGGAAACTGAAGGCAAAGAATGCTTATTTTAACATTAAAGGGATCTAGATACTCATTTTTATTCTGTGTGTTACTCTTAGTGGCTGTGCAATTAAAGATGCATGTTGAGTTGGTTGTACGATTAGATTTATTTTACAATTATTTGTAATTATTTGGCTCCAGAGAACGTCCTTGGGATAACATGCTGTCACGTGCAGTTGAGGCTTTCAAATACCTTGTCTCCCGTTGCTTCATCTCACTCCTTTCACAAATTTCTGAAACTTCACTCTGTGCTTTACATGAAAGCTCGCAGGGAAAAACTGCTGAACCAAGGGGACAGAAAAGCTCACGACCCAACGTCCATTAGCATGTCTGGGATCATGAGCCAGATTTACAAGTTGCTGTTTGCTGTGAAACGAGAGAAAGCCATTTGAGGAGGGAAGATCTCGCGCTCAGGGGTTTGATACCCATAACCCCAATTTTGGGTTCAGTGGGGTTTTTTTGCAATGAAATAGGCAATATCCAAAGGCGTGATGTTCTGACAGACGTCACAGTTCTTTATTGATGCTCTTTCAAGTTAGGAGCTAGATGAATGTCGCAAACCTGCTTTCACTTGGCAAATCCTGTCTTGGTATTCACAGCCTGAAAATTCAGATGAAATTCTGCCCAGCCTAGAAGCAGTCCCAGAGCTCAGACCTGAAACACGCTGGGGAGACAACGGACGGCAGCAGGAGCGTCTCTAGCAAGAGCACGCACGGATTCAATGCAAAGAGGGGCATACATACACAATTATGTGTCTTCTGTAAGACAAAGTATGGCAAATAAACTAGAAACATCCTGTCCACAGGGTTTCTGCAATTTAAAAGTGGCGGTGTTGAACTTGCCTGCAGCATGGCCCTTACCAGATGATGATTCTGCTGCGGGGCTTTGCTCATCCTGCTGTCCATGGCTCCTGTAGGGACCCTTTGCAAGAGGCCATGTGGGGTGTAGCATCCAGCTTTCTGCAGGAAGGACAACGATCCTGCCACTGAGACTTCTCTAGTGACAGCACTGAAACACTCATCCTAACAACAAAAGTATCTTCTCAGAAAAACTCGCTGTTTTCTCGGCTTTCATTTTACCCTTTCCATCTTCAAGCTCTTGCTTCTGGCAGTCTGTCTCAACTCTGAACTTCATCATCTGGGCCTCTTCTACCTCTCCAAATACCCCTTGGCTGCTATAGTGGCAATTTTAATAGCAAAAAGGTTGTTGAATAAAACAGCTTGCTCTTCTAAAGCTCGCGGTAATGACATAATGCACTGTTGAAACTACCGGCATGCTCCAAGCTGATGTGGCTGCATTTTAACAAACTGGTGCCGTCTAGCGTTTCCTAATCTCGCAGGACAGCTGTTAGGTTGACGAATGTATGCAAACAACTCAAAGATCTTTGGATGAAAGTAAATTGTTAGAGGATTTTCAAAGGTCAGTCCTATACAATAGGAACATTGCCCTTTCAGATTCTAAGTCATGAAAACTGACAAATTTCACCCGACGCAGCATCAATTAAGTGGTGAAACAACGGGGTTGGATATGTAAGGCTGAGACCCAGGAGCTCAGGGCTGGAGAAGCACAGCTCTGTATCATTTAACACAGGAAAAAAATAGCAGGCTTACGTCAACCTCCCCGTATCTGTCCCAGATAAATTTTACGTGCACTGTAAAATTCTATTCAAGGGGAAGCTTTTTCCCACTCTGATCTCCCCACTTCTACAGCATCCCTCCTCCAGCTCTGTGTCTCCATCCAACCCGGGCACCTGAGCTCTCCCCAGATGAGATCCGGCAGCGTGCTCGGAGAGAGTCGAGTTGATGAAATGGGGACATCTGCCCTGCATTTTCTGTACCAAAGCCGTTTTGCTAATATTAGGTGAAACACAGAGATGCCATTTCTAACTAGCCCTTGCTGTTGAAAAAGAGAACACGCAAAGAGACAGAAAGAGGGCAGGAACATCTTTTAACTCTTTTCACAAGGTGGAGTATTAGTGCCTGGAGCTCAGGGATGGGGAATTCAAACTGCTTGTGGGTAGCAAAAACTTTCCAGAGCTAGAATGGTAAATACTAACAGCTCAGGAACAGATACCTCCTTTCCACTTCCGCTTTAAGCCAACTATGACTCCTGGGAGTCAGCAGGAGTTTGGTTCTGCCAGCAGAGGAGCTGCAGATCCTGGTGGCATCCTGGCCGGTCCCTGGAGAGAGGAAGAGCCTGAGAAGCACATCAGGCTAGAGCGATCACTGCTCTGAACTAGTTTTTATATCCTGGATCTGTTTTGGGTATCGTAGGGAAGCTGGCACTGCACCACGCAGGGCAGAGATGCACAAGGTCGGAGTGATACCCGCAGCCAGGACTGCTGCACACCGCTTGGGCTAATTTGTTTTCAGGGCAGCTTGCGAAATTCCGAGCAGCAGAGGGAAAGCAGGCCAGGAAAGAGCCCACGGCCAGGACTATCCTGTTCCTGTACTTGAACTAACCACAGAAATGCCGTGTAACGCAGCCTGTACAGACGAAGAAGAAAAACCCAAGCACGTCACAAAGGAACTGAGTCCGAAAGCCTGACCTTACTTTGGCAAAAAAATTCAGTGTCCCTGCCTCACCCTCCCAGCTGCGCTGTGCAGGTGGAGTGCTCACCACAGATGTGTCGGGCCAGGTACAATCTCAGTACACTGTCCTCCTTGGAAGAGCCATATGAGAGCTTGGAACATCCATATGAGAGCCTAAAAAAGATGCACAACCTGCAATGCCCTGACCCTATTAAAAAAACCAAAAAACTTCTGAAGTATTGAAACCCAGATCTCTCTTGGCCCTTCACTCTTGAAAAGACTCTGGTAGCTAATTCATGCACTTCTAATTTCATTGGAAAAGACATGTTGCTAGTCCCTTGGTCCATGCTGAGAATTCTGGCAGCAAATGGACTGAGAGCTCAGGGATGGATCTGAGAGGGGCTGTCACATCTCATCTGCAAGACAGAGAGCATGTAAAACTCAGCACAGCGGTTTAGGAGCACCCTTGGGGTATCCTCTTCTTGCCAAGCCATGAGCTGCTGTGCAATACCAGGTCATCAGCATCAAAGGGAAGGAAATACAGCAACATCCGTCTCAGAGATACAGCAACGCACAACGGAGAGTCAGAGCGTCTCCAGTGAAAGAAGAAAGTGCTTGAAACCCAAGGGGTGCAGTCCCAGGGGATTATTGGAGATATCTTTTTTCTGTTCACCAAGTGAGGCAGAGCTTATCTTTCCACACTTTGCTCTTTGGCTTATAGCCCAGCGGCTTTAATTAACAGAGACTTTCGTCAGTGCAAATCCTCAGTATTGTTGTGCAATTACTTCTTCAGCAGGCTCCTTCTCTTTCTACTCAGTATCTGTCAAGCAGGATTTCCACTACAGCAGTAAAACAAAACACCTGGCAGAGCAGGTACGATTATTTTTAAATTTATTAAAATTGGTACGTCTCACTGTTTGGAATATATTACATCTAACGATGCCCGGTGATGTTGTTCAACATTTAAAAGCTGCTGTGTCCCCTTCTAGAAAAGCTTTAGTGCTGGCATTCATATCTGGAGGCTGAAGGCATGAAAATGAACATTATATCTCAACTAACTGAGGAAGGAACTGGGGTCACACTATTAACTTACTGAGCACCTACTAAAACAGTTGGCATATAAACTTGGTATATAAGCAGAGCCAAGAAGCCATCAAGTTTGCGGGTAGGTTATTTTTTGACAGGAAGAGGACAGAGGATTTATTAATGCTTACGTGTCTGGGAGCAGCAACCGTAAAGACTACTCAGGCACAGAAACCCACTTTTGGCTTCCAGGTTTATTCCAGACTGGAAGCCTTTTGGGGACCTCCGAGATGAGAAGGCTGAGATCTGCTGGGCAAGTTCTGATGGGTCTGGATGAAATGAAGACAGCTTTCTGCCAGCACGTCTGTCCTCAAATCCATTGTCTAGAGACGAGAGCTCTTTTATGTAACGTTAGAAGAAAAGAACTAGCAAAACCATAGCGCGATTCCCTAATCAGCATTTTATCTCTTTTTGTTCTCGTCGTTCCATGAGTACGGCTCATGGAGAAATGCAATTTCCATGCGCTCAAATATCAGAGAATAGGGTCAGGATATTACCCTGAATGTGGTCAAATAAAGGGGAAAGGCATTTTCACCAAACACGCAATCTCACCTCAGCAAGCAATAAATAAATGCCTTCTCGCTCAATGTTGCAGAACCAGTTGATGACAAACGAGGACACAAGCCCCAGGTGAGTTTCTGAGGATCTTCCCTTTGCTCAGAGACTTCAGTTGCTGGATCCTAATTGCTGGATCCCTTGGCTGAATCCTACTTCACCTGGTCCATGTCCCACACCAGCCCACCATCTCCTTCCATCCAGAGGAGCAGAAGGCAGAAGCGAGAGGAGCACCATCCCCACGCTCTCCAAGCCATGGGCTTTGTGGTGGGCAACATCACGCTCTTCAAAGCTTGGCCTGCCCTGAGAATTTTACTACTTAATGATCTATTTAAACTTCTCCTGCTAGTGAATTAAAAAGTAAAACAAAATCAAGCGGGAACAAATGCTTCTATCAAGAGGTAGTTAATACATTACTGACAAATACACGGTTGGGATGAATACAGGCTGCCAGAACCACCTCCCACAATCCACAGTATGGGTTGGGAATTAAGGACCAGCATGTGTTAGAAATTACAGACTTCACATAAATGAGGCCTAACTAAAACCAATTCCTTTTATAAATTTCTGATAAATTCAACCTAATTATTACCAGTGTTTTGAAACCAATTTGCTTTGTCACCTGCATAAAGAGCAAGAGGAAAATGAGCCTTATTGTGAAGAATTATCTAGCTTATAGCTGTTACGTTCCCCAGCAAAGTGCTCTTCTCGTTCCCTGTTAGCTCTCTTCTTCCGCAGTAAAAGATGGGGCTGTCCCTCACCGCAGAGATAAGGCAGGTTTCCGCCAGCCGGGGCTCCAGGCAGCTCAGGAGATCAAAATGATGATTAGTCCCTTTCCATCGACATTGCAAACTGAACCTCCCTGCCTAGAATATTTTTAATGTTCAACATTGAGAACAAAACTCATTTCCCTTCCCTACAGAAGCCTCAAAAATCTCAGAATACAATTCAGATAAGCAGTCAGAAACCCAAAAACTTTGCTAAATTATTTTGATCTGAAAGTGTTATCTAGGAAGCCTAAGAACTGCTTCACCAGATTTCCCATCTTTCCGCTGCTAGTAAATCTAGGAATAGGTGAAAACACCTTTCTACGGCATTTCTGTGAGCTTACAAGGAGACATACAAGTGGACACTTTAGTGACCATGGTTTTCTGTTCTCTGTGCCTCAGTTTCCCTCTGGCTTATTAGCTCGTTGCTTATGGTCTCTGTACAAGTTTCAAGAGAAGGGAAATATTCCTCACAGGGTAACACACATTTTTACTAACTAACTCAAGGTTTTGGATGGAAGTGACTTAAAACTACTGCTTTTTCTCTAGAAATCTTTTATGGTCTCTAAAATGGCATCCCCCCACTGTCATCAGGAAGAAAAAAAAAAAAAGGCTCCATCCTTTCTGGGTACTTGTAGTGAAATAGGACTGAATCCAGGGATACAGCAGTCAAGACAACAGTAAACCAAACTGCAGCCCTTGGTTCTGAATCCAGCTACTCCATCACCTTTCTGCTTATCGATCGCTTTTTGCACGAGAAGAGCCTCTGACTTCAGAAGCGCAGGAAGGAGCCAGGTGCTGATTTTTGGAGGGGAGTGCTCCATATGCACAGCACGGCAGGGAGATCCGTCATGTCTTATCGTTAACTGCAGAGTTTGATTTCAAGAAAATTGAAGAAAAAACATCCATCAGTTAGATAAGGGAGAGCAGCATCTGTTTCCTCGCCAGATACAGGCAGGTACCATGGGGAAAGGAGTAGGAGACTGTCCAGGAGGTGAATAATATTGTGGCTGCTGTGCTGCACCATCGCCAGCCCACCAGTAAACTTGGGAATAAGTCACCATCTTCTATTTGAGAGCTGCAATATCTTTGCTGATCAATCCCACAGCGCTTGGGGAGGCATCTGTGAGCTACACCAGCAATGTAAGAACAAGTAGAGTGATTAAAACCTCTCTCTTGCTCCTCATCTCTTTCTCCAACCTTGTATCCAAGAGTTGCCTTCCTCTTTATAACCTTCTCATGTCCTTCACAGTTGTCTCCTTCATGTCCCAATGCCTCCCATTCCAACAAACTTTCAGACTACAGATTTTTTTTCATCCCATCTATTTAATACCCACAAGCCAAAGCCAAATTCATGACCTCAGTGACTACAGCTCGCTCCTTCTCTCCTGTGCCTCGGGGCCCATCCATTTCTTGTGGTACTGCATCAAGTTATAGCTACGCTGGGAAACAAGGCTGTCTTCACTTCACAAATAAAGCAACCTGTACAGAATGCACAATCAAATCATTTTGCACAGCAAAACCACTCCACCAAGACAGTTAAAAGCATGGGAAGAAAGGAAACACAGATACCCGGGCTCTGGGACATTATCGGAAGAAGGGCGTAGCTTGCAGTGAAGTGGCTGTCAACACGCAGGGCCATATGAACTAAGTAAGATCTGCAACAACAAGGTCACAGAGAAGAAAAGAAGGTGAAAACAGAAGGAAAAAAATAGAGAAAATGCATCTGCAGGCTCACTTCCCCCCCCCCCCCCCCCCCCCCCCAATGCTTGTTTCCCTGTATGGAATAATTTGGGGATACTACATATTCTCCCTTTATTTAAACAGGCACACACATGCCACCATGAAAACCCTAAAAGCAGCAGGAATTCAGCCCTGGAAAACAATGTGGTATTTTGTTGCTGCACTGACTCTGGTGCCAAGTCCTACCGTGCCGCTTTTGTCCCCTAGCTGTTGTGACAGAGTCTGCTCCAGAGTGGAGAGCGTTTTAAAGACGCACAGACAGCTTACGTGTCGATGGTTAAAGGCTTCACCACGGGGCGACTGGCCACTGTGACATCTTCAAGCTTTTATGTGTGAGAAAAACCATCCGATGATGTACACTGTAGTGTACGAGGATGTTTCCCTCCCTTGTTTTACCTTTCCAATGCCCCGAAGTAATGCCTTCCTTCTGGTCACCGACCCCGTTAGCAGCATCCTAAGCCAAGGGAATTCGGAGAGCTGAGGCTACGGTAACTTTTGTCCATGGAGAAGCTATTACAAACCAGCATATGGCACACAAGAGAATTAAGTGCTGGTTTTAGGCGATAGCAGTAGAGTATTGCAAGGGTGTTTGAGTTAATATTCAGCGCGCAAATCCCTGAGAAGTCAGCACTGCTTGTTACATTATCAGCGTACATTCATGCATCAGTGCACCTGTGCTTAGGCCCTGCAGTGACAAGCATCTGGATTTTAGCATCGCAGGTAAACTAAGCAGCAAATTTGCCCCTTCTTCTGCTATACAACGGTAAAAATATATATCGAGACAG
Source organism: Balearica regulorum gibbericeps (assembly GCF_011004875.1). Classification (NCBI taxonomy): domain Eukaryota; kingdom Metazoa; phylum Chordata; class Aves; order Gruiformes; family Gruidae; genus Balearica; species Balearica regulorum. Next base: position 2,531,605 of record NC_046186.1, on the reverse strand, counting down.
CAAAACTCCCACGGATTTGAGAAGTAATCCGCCTCTCCAGCAGCACCGTGCTCTGCAGGCAGCAGGTGGTGCTACGTACCCAACAGCAGCACACAGACATTTTCGTGCAACGTTGCCCTGCCTTATAAAATCGCTCTCATCGAGAAATTTAACTTGTAAACCTGTGATACGCTGACAGTAAAGCTGGTGCACCGCATGGGACCCATTTAACCCACAGATGGTGCAAATCTCTTGTGTAAAGTGACTCAGTGCTAAGAAACAAGGTGATTTTCTCAGCTGATTTTGTCATGGAAAGCATAGTCTGAATTGTTCCGTCTGGGAAGCAAACCTGTAGCTCCCCACTCCCATATACACACCAGGACTTGAAAGTTGAATTCCTCCTGATTTTGTACAGAAGAGTTGGAAGGCAGGGTAAGGCAGGGAAAAGTGGTGAGTGCCCATTGTAAAGCTCTGGCTCATCGAAGAGCTTCAGCAGATGAGTTGGCCCAGCAAAACACAAGTCATGTCACCAAGGAAGGGTTGGGTATGTGCTTAAGTAGCTAGTTGAGTCAGGACCCGAGCTGGTATTTATGCAAAGCTCCCATGAAACAAAAGGATCAATTGAGATGGTGGTGTGGTCAGCACGGAGAGTTTCATTCTCCCGTTTAACTCACAGTCGCCTTGAGGACCTCACCCTGGATCACGCACACCACTCCAGTTTAGCTCGAGTTACTGGCGACTGTGCGAGCTGTTAGCTTGCAAGGTTGGCTCTGCTCTTACCAGAAAACCAAACACGATGATGAAGGACAAGCAGAGAAGCTCCTGCTGCTGCCATGGCATGCTGCACACTGATCTTACAGTCTGACCAGGTTCTGCTCCTCCTCCTCTTAGCCAGAAGCGTCACGTAGGCACCCCACTGTGCTCTTTAAAATGGAGATACCAAAGCACCTGCAAGTATTTCTGGTACAAAGGACACGCAAACCTAAGGCATCCATCCTTCAGCAGCGAGCTCAGCACAGTACGGCTGTACAGACGCTGCCCAAACAGAAGGGAAAGTCATGACGGCATTTCCCCCCAGCCTGCTCCTGATTAACAAGTGGCATTTCAAGGGACCCCACGGCCAGCCAAACAGGTCTGCAGATGCAGCAATGCTTCCGGATTAAACATTTTCCAAAGATTATTTCTTTTTAAACTAGCAGCTAAATTGAATGAGCTTTCTCAGCCGGCCACCAAGCCAGCAGAAAAGGACGTTACGCCACTGGAACTGGCTGCAGAGATCAAAGCCAGCCACTTATTCTCTAACAAAGCCGAAGGAAAGGATTAGTCACTGCTGAAAACCACAGGAGCTGGCGCTGGCAGGGAACCCAGCTAAATTGCTCAGAAATGCCTACAAGCACACACCACCTAACCCCGGAGGAAGAGGAGAAAGCAAAGTGCTGCGGGGCTTTTCCAGCCACGGCTCTGTCACTGAAGGACCTGCATGCACGCAGAAAAGGAGTTGGAAGTTCAGGCTGTAATTTCTTAGAACATGAGCACGGGTTGTGAAAATAGTGTTTCAGGCTGAATAAGGTTTAGCCCCAAATGTGGCAAGCCCTTTCACAGCTGAGCTGGGTTCATAGGTAACACTCCACACACAACACTAGCAGCCCATGCAAAACCCTCGAGCTTCCAAAATAATCCAACGGAAAGCCAGGCATTACTGGGAAAGTGGGAGAGATGTTACACTGGCTCAAACCAAAGTAAAACCACGGCACAACTGGATAGTCCTGGTCCAACTCACCTCCCCAGCAATAAACCCCAACCCCGGGTCAGTACAAGATCTCAATTATCAGCTAACGAGGATAAGTCTGACTCTTCCTTTGCCTCCAACATACCCAGCCCAGCAGGCGCAGATGGTATACCACCATTCGGACGGTGCCACTCCTCAGCCTGCGCATCCAAAGCGATGGATTTGAGATCGGTAATGTCAGCAGTCACCCTGAGCTGCATGCAAAGGGGTCAGGCCAGGAGAAAATAAAAAGAAATAAAGGCAATGCTGCTTGGAAATCACTGGTCAAGGTTCAAACACTTCTGTAAACCGATGAAGCATTTGTCCCCATGAAGTTGTCTGTCTTCCACAAATCTTCTTCTCATGTTGCTTGGACCTCTGTGGCCTTTGGCAAGCAGAGATGGCTGCACTGGCAACACACAGTACAAAGCCCTTGTAGTTCGAAAGCAGTGGTTTCCTTCTCGTTGGCTGGCAAAATCTTTACTTAAAATGAGATGGTTTCTCCTTACTCTACTGATGACAGGGAAAAAAAGTGTTAAAAATGCATCTTTGTCCAGTTTAAGAGAAAAAAGGACCCAAAGATGCTGGAGCTGGATGGCAGGGTGTGCCTACAAGGGGCCGAGAATTATTTTTACTTGAGATTATAATCAAATTTAGGGTTCTCCCGAGCTCAGTCTTCCCCTTCCCAGTCTCCTCTCATCTCCAGGGCATGACCCACAGGCTGAGAAATGTGAATAGGAGAGGAAGTAAGGGGAGGCTGCTGAGCACACCGTTTGCTTTCCTGGCTCGGGCTGCAACTCCTGGGGGGTTTTAAGGAAGTTTCTGAAAGGGAAATGGATAATTTAATTGCTGCATTAGAGGATCTGCGGCTGTTTTGAGTACAAGCTGCTCCACAGCTTAATCACCTCGCTGCTTGGGGCTTTGTGCTTTCCCCACCAAACTGAGGGCATACGCAGCACTGGCAGCCTTCTGAAATACATATTAAATCTATTAAACCAAACTCTCTTCAGGTAACTCTGGCTGCTCAAGCTCACCTCATCCTTTTAGGTTTCTAGGATTAAAACCAGAGCAGGAACAGGGAAATGAATCCTGTTCCCCTGCCCCAACCCATGTCCTGCTCAGAGCGGCATGGAAGACGGCCAGTGAACCAGCTCCGGAGGATTTGAAGAGCTGCTAAAAACATGTACTGGGTTTATTCAGCATCTGGACTGGGCTCTATGCTTCAGGTTTGCTGAGGAATTGCAAACAAGTGCCCTACAGCAACCAGAAAGCAGCAGCACATCGGTGCCGAGCACACCGCAAAGCACAGCAGGATCTGAATCTTCTCGGGTGCATCTTATTACCATTTGCGTGGGCTGGGTGTGTGGTTGCCTGAGTGTTTTGTTTCATTTGTTTCCCTTCACTTTTATTCACGTGGATGCAAATGCTGTCAAGGAACTGCAAAGCAAGGAGTGAGGTTTCTGCTGTCATCGCCTGTACGCTATTTAGAAATCCTGAGCACGGAGATGCTGAAAGGGGAAGCTGGAAGTCTCTATCCCAAGATCGAGCCAGATCTTCTCCTTAATGACTCATTCTTTATTCCGCCACTGGAAATCTTTCCAAGATTAATGTGCACGCAGGGGCAGTGCGGGAGCAGCAGCCAAGTCTCACCACCTCCCTCAAACCCTAAATGCAATCTGTCCACCTGTTCAGAGCAGAGATTTATTCCAAATTCCTTTCCCCTTTTCTTCCCCGTGAGCATGGAAATAGCAGCGGCAGTGAGGTGCGAGCAGCACCATGCCGGGGACTTTGGCAGCTGCAGCAATGCGGTCTAACAGGAAGGCTCTTACCCTCCCCACAAGGGAGTGGAGCTCAAATGCTGGCAGGGATCAGTGGTCCAGGCAGGTTTTAATTCCTTGAGTATATTGCCACAGACATTTTGAAGGATGTATCTTGAAGGATGCATCAGTGCTGTGTAAATATTGTAGGAAGGTGCTCTGAAGTTAAGCAGTGGTTGCAGTGTCGCTGTTGGCGCTGGTGGGGTCATGCTCACCAAGTTCTTCTGTCTGGGGAAGTTCTAATGAAGCGCTAGGGATACAAACACTTGCAGAAAGCAAGTTTTTAAGCTTGCACAAACAAGACTTCTCACTTACAGCCTTTGGTTTTTGCTGTGATACTATTTGATGTGAGATTGGAACAATTTTTACAGCTCAACTCCAGCACGGACACTTTAAACTAAAGGGTAATCTACCTACATCTGTTCCAGGGGCAGCCTTGAATGACTACACACACAACTTTACATTAAATTATATTTGCACCTAGTCACTTCAAGTTCAGTACAGGGCCAGAATATTTTATCAGAGACTCTTGTGCAGCTAAGAAATCTTACTGATTTTTTGTAAATTATGCCATCACAAGAAATCTATATCTAAGTAAAAGGTTTTAAAAATCAAATATATTCTGTAGCCCTGTTTATCTCATTATCCATGAAAGATTCAAAGATCCAACACAGTTTCAAGCTTTGCTCTTGATTAACTCCCAGGCCACCAGGGAAAAGAAACCACATAACCTGCTTTGGAAGACCAAATTACAACCAAGCAGCATGGCTTGCAAATGAAGTTTCAAGGAACTGATTGATGAATGAAGGTCAGCCCGCACAGTAAAGCTAAGGGAGAAAGCCCCACTCTCCAAGGACTTGGTGGGACTTCGGACTATGTTATGCTTCAAAGGGTTCATAGAATCCCAGAGGTTTGGGTTGGAAGGGACCTCCCAGCCCATCCAGTGCCACCCCTGCCATGGGCAGGGACACCCTCCACTAGCCCAGGTTGCCCAAAGCCCCATCCAACCTGGCCTTGAACACTGCCAGGGAGCCAGGGGCAGCCACAGCTTCTCTGGGCACCCTGGGCCAGGGCCTCAGCACCCTCCCAGGGAAGGATTGCTGCCTCACATCCCATCTCCATCTCCCCTCCTGCAGCTTCAGGCCATTCCCCTTGGCCTGTCCCTCCCTGCCCTTGGCACCAGCCCCTCTCCAGCTTTCCTGGAGCCCCTGCAGGGACTGGAAGGGGCTCCAAGGTCTCCCCACAGCCTTCTCTTCTCCAGGCTGAACCAGCCCAACTCCCTCAGCTTGTCTCCATAGCAGAACGTTATTTCAGCCCAGGACATGCTACACACGTTACTTTGTCTTATTAAGCCACGATTTACTTCAGTAACCTTCTGGCTTTGGGTGCTTTGATCCTGGATCATGCCGACGCACATGTGCTGCTGTTGAGCTGCTTCTCACAGTCAGATGGTGCCTGGACCCACTTCAATCGCAAAGGGGGGGTGCCCAAATCCGCCCCCGTCCACTTCTCTTTCCCTTGACTTTCCTCTGCATAGCTCTGTGCTTTGGGACTTGAACACAGGGCAATTCCTTGCACCCTGAAGTTACTGGAATGTATTTATTACATAGAGATACAGCACTGCTCCAAGATCTGAGAGAATTGGATATTCCCCATCAAAACACACTTTTTTCCCTGTAAGGAAATCAAATTCACAGCTCTGCAGTTTCTTTTGACATCAGCAGTCATAAAGGCTTGCGTTTCTCACCAACCTCATGTACTTGCTTCTTTCCCTGGCGAGCGCATCCCAAGTCTGAGTTGCCAAGGCTCAAACTGAGCCTCACCTCTGTTCCCCAAGTTCTTGTTGCCTTTCTCCACAGCAGGTCGTAGGATCTGTCACTGTTTGATGAAGCCCAGGTAAAGTTTTATATCATTACAGCACTAAACCATCCATATAGATGAATACTACAGAGTCCTGACGAGATTTGAACATCCAGTCTGGATGTGGACTTAGCAACAAGCGCTTCGGTGGGATGGATGCCTGGAGGCTGCAATGGGTTAAGCCTCCCACGGAGATCCCAAGAAATTTGGGCTCTTTTAAAAAGTGGGATTTAGAAAAATGGGAAGAAAGCATACCTACTATCAGACCAACACGCTCCTTCAGAAAGGACCCAGGCAGAAGCTCGCTGTGCTCCAGCCGTTCCCTGGCACTTGGCGACAAGGACACTGTTCCCATCTAACATCCCAAAACAGACAGGAGACAATTTCCTCCTCTTGAAGGGAGCGGTACGGAACATCCCCCAGAGCGTACAAACCCCAGCATGAGGCTCGAACGTGACACGCCGCTACTCGTGTGTGTCCAAGTCCCCCAAAAAGCCAGCGGGCCTCCAACACAATAGATGTGCAGATGAGAACAGAGTAAAAAACAGGCATTAACGTCCATCAACAGAAACATATTTTTCTTTCACAAATAACACCCATTAGCAACTCCAAGAAGAACAATCCCCACTCTTCAGCTCTGAAGGAGTACACGGTTTTTCAGCAGACACAATGTGAAGATTTTGCAGAATTCAGGCATTCACCAGGACTCATGTGAAAGATTAGTTTGCAATTATCCGAGCAATTTTCTCTCCTCATTGTCCCTGGACCATAAGGGTTTTTAAATGTGAGCAGAAGGATTTATTCATCACAATAATAATAAAACGAAATATTAAATCAATGAATCTCTTTGCATGAAGCATAAAGCTCCCATTGCCATTAAGCTCAGTAGCGTCCTGTCACATAAACCACACGCAGTTTGCGTACTTAAGTGCCATCTCCTCCTTTTATTTTTCCCTTCCCTAATTTGTAAGGCATTATCCTTCCATTTGTCTTCTAAACACGACCGGATTCAGACAACACAGTGTTGCTTCTTGTTAGCGTCTCTATGCCCGTGCTCTCTTTACAAGGGCACGTGGATATTTGTATTTAATATTGATTGTTAACAATGGCCAGCGCAGAAAGTTATGCTGGGATGACAGAGAAGTCCTAAAACAAATAAATATATACATTTGTAAGTAACAGTTTAGGAAGAATTAACTCCTTGCAAGCAACACTGCCAATATGCAAGTGAGTAGCTGGGCATGAAAATGAATGTTAGTCTTTGACGGTGTCGCTTCTTCAGTTTGGCTGGGGAAAAAAAAATAATCAACCCAAACCTAAGCAAAACTTGATTACAACCTTTGGAGCATGGAAGCTCTTATGGTCATGTCGGCCTTGGCTTAAATTTCCTTCTCTGCCACCCCTTGTAATAGAAAGCGATAAATTACTTTTGAGGCCCTTGCAATAGGCACGGCTTCAGTGGGTTTCTCTGTTGTTTTTATACAAGATTCATCTGGTAAAGTGCAGAAGCAGTCACTTCTTAGGTATTTATAAGGTGCCAACTGTCCTCACAGCATAACACAAAGAGCCTACGCAAGCTTTTCAATAAACCATAATCTCTAGCTTTAAGCTCTGAGATTCATATTAGGCTCCATACAAGTAATTACTGTTCCATGAGTGCCAAACACCTGGCACCTCTAAAGTTCCCGTATTTTTACAATTTAGGCTCTTGTGTGTATCAGCTCCTGTATTTCATAACCCAAAGGCCACCGAATGAATTCTCTCATGACACCAATTCACCTGGCCTAAGTTTACACATCCACAGAGCACAGCCATCCGCCCCTGAACATTGGCCTCCCTTCAAAGCCAGTAGAGAAACAGGCGTTTCCAGAGCACGAGCCATGGTGTTCTCATGCAAACACCTAAAATGGGTCAGATGAGTCATACCTGTAATCTCCCTGATTTTCTCCATTAATAAAAGAGTCCAGATCAGGTACAGACATCTAAAACCACATGAGATGAATGTTGTCCTAGATGACTTCAGCTGAGCTGACACGCTACGGAAGAGCTACAGCCAACTTTAATGCACAAACCCCACCGGGAAGCAAGACCAAAATAAATACATCATTCTTACCATGATTGGGACGCCAATGTCTGGCCACAAGAGATCCTCAGAGGGAAGCTTGGGAGAGTTCCACACTACCACAACTTTATTTAAGTATGGGAGACCATTGAGCCTTTCTAGGGAGTTCATCAACACTTCCTCCCGCTCATAAGTCAACATCACTACTGTGAACTGCTCTCGGGGGACATTGCCACCCAAAGCAGCCTGGAACTCCTTCCCAGAGCCACCTGCTCCTCCACCAATTGGTCGAAATCCAGTCCCAGACCCCAAAAATTTTGCTTCTGATGGTAAAACAGGGTCAAAGGGAGTGTAGGGAAAGAGGTGGAAAGGCCCTGGAGCAGAATTCCAATTCCTGTAGATGTCCATTGCAGTGAGGGTGAAATTGCGGAGATATTTGGGAGATGCGTAGGGTGGTTCTGTTTCCACAGGCCCCAAGTCCAGGTCACCATTGTCTGCCATATTGGGGTCCGTACCAGCAGCTTTGCCAGACCGGTGAGGAATCTCCACAGCAGTTTCTTCTCGGATAGGAGCAGCCGGGATTTGGATTCGAGTCCTTATGATAGCTAAGACTGTGCTGAACACGTTGTCAGAGGTGGAGAAGTAGGTCTCCCACAAGAAGCGGCCCTGCCTCCTCATGGCAAGGAGATCGTTGTCAGAAATGCTTCTCAGAAGAAAGTGCACTTCTGTGATACGTGGCTTTGGTATGATTAAGGCTGCCTCGTTCCACCGGATCACGTCATTATAGGGTAGCTGAACTTGCTCTCCGAGAACCACCGGGATGGCTCCAACTTCCAGAGCCTCAAATAGTCTCATGGCACACCCGGCGGAGATCACTAAATGGGTGTCCCCTGGGGTGATTATCAGTGCAAAAGTAGATAGCTTCAGTAGCTCTAGTCTGTCATCCCTTTCTCCACACAGAGCCCACTCAGTGGGCAGACTCGCCTTAGGCTGGTTCTTACACGTGAACTCTACCAAAACAAAGTCCAACTTGCTGTCCTGAACAGCCTTCAAGGTGGTAATGATCCGATCGTCGTAGTCAGCTGGGGCATTGCCTTCTATTTCCTCTTCGAAAGAGCGAACCTCTTGCAAGCTAGATCTGAGAGACTCGATCTTCTCCCCCTGGAAACTAAACAGATATTTACGCTTGACTGGCACCTGGGGTGGGATTTCTAGGAAGTTGGGTTCAGACATAGCATGGACCAGAGGCGATACCACAATATCAAACCCTGGTCGATACTGCACATCATAAAAGGTGGACTGGGCAATCATGGCGCGCCCTGTGCTGATATTGTAAATGAAGTTCTGAGTTTCCGATTTCCTTGATAAATTGATGATGAGATGGTTATGTCCATCAGTCCTCCAATATGGCAAAGAGTGCAACTGTTGCTCTAGTTCAGTAGGTTTTGGCATTACAGGCTCTTGCATTTCCCCCACTAAAATTATATACACACAAGCAATGTTTGCATTTTCAGTAACATAAACATTAGTTCTGACAGTCGCCTCAAAGGCTTGTTTAATTAAAGGGTCTAAGGAACTACCAAAAGGGTAATCGTCACTGTTGTAGACATAGACTGGAAAGCCAGATGTCAACGGGCAGCGCGAGTAGTCAAAGCAGTTGTGTAGCCTGCAGTTCCGGTTGGATTTTGGCAGGGGGAAAGTCGCATCGTCTTTGTCTGGCAGCAGCCGGATGGGCAAGGAGAGCTTGGGCTGGTTCTGAGCCATCAGCTCTTTGTAGGAATGCTCAGTCTGGCTGATGACGTTCTTCAGCTGCAGCAGGTCCTGCTTGGCATTTTCAATGCTCTTTTTGCAGGCCTCAATCTTCAAGTTGAGCTTGGCAATCTCACTGTTGAGCTCCTGCCGCTTGGCCTCCAGCTGGAGCAGCTCCTCGCTGACCGACTCGCGGATGCGGCACAGGTCTTGCACATGCTTTACCTCGCACAGCTCGTTGCCGGTCCGAGGGCCAAAGATGCGCTTGCCGGCATCGTCCGCATCATCGATGGTGGTTAGGTAGTAGTGGGCAATGAGGGGAAAGAAGACGAGGATAATGAAGAGGGTGAAACTAAGCCAGGTGAGCCGGATCCGACTGGACCATCTCAACACCCACGGCTGGCCTCCGTTCCCCACTCCCCCATTCCGCAACATCGTATATCCAGTCATGAGTTCAAAAAAATCGCTGCACGCCCAATCACGTTGGATCAGTAGCCATAACCAAAAGAGTTTTTATACAAGTCTCTCGGAAAAAAATGTTATTGTGACTGCTTAACAAGAAGCCAATAGAAGGGGAATTTCATCTTCTTGTCGTGCTGACGGCTTTTCTACAGTTGTTTTGCTGCAGGCGCAACTTTTGATCCCGTTAGACTCAATCATTGACCTTCTCACCCACCCCCAGCCCACCCTTGGTCTGCAGGCAACCGTTGCTGGAAGTGTCACAGCGTTGTCATGGTGATTCAAAGTCTCAACCGGCAGAATAAAAACACAATGGGATCAAGCCAAACTCTACCGCTGCTCTCAACATCCTGCATTACCATCCAATGAATATGCAGAGGCACCAGCCTTGTGGAGAAGGAGCCAGAAGAGACTCGTATGAATGTCAGTCTCTGTCATCGCTGCTGCGCGGCTGATGCTCTACCATTCCTATAAGAGAACAATCATATATTCAGACAATGCAAACAAAACGACCCCTTAGTGACCTAAGACATTGCTAGTTTTTAAAAGCAACTGTCCTCTCTGCAAAAGAGCAACTCTCATACATGTCTAACACCTCCAGGGTTAATACCAGTAAACCTGAGAAAGTGATAGGATTCATTAGACGCGGACACATGGCTTTCTCTGGGCACTCTGCTTTTCATTAGGTTGCATGCTTCAGTGGCCAGACCAGAAAAATCACAGCCCTTGGATCTGGTTTCCTATTTCTGCCTCTGCCACTGTCTTGCTGTGTAACTTTGCAGAAGCTGCTTAACATCTGCAAGCCCCTGTCTCGTCATGTACAAAATGGAGATATTAATGTACACCTGCTCCCTCTAGTCACCTTTTAATGGCATGTTGTGATCCTGGGACACAGCAGTGCTGTGAATTCGTACTGCATAACTGAGTGTAATCACTATTGTTCTGGTCTAGTGACTAAAGCTGATGAGGAATTTTTAGATGAAGTGTTTTGCTTTCATTTCCTGCTAGAAAATTTTGATTCGTTGCAAGAGAAAGTTTAAAGGGAACATACTTGTGTTGGTTGCGATTACCTCTGCTGGGTGGCTGAGGTAAGAGATACGAGAGAGAACTTCTGGTCAAAACTGGAAAAGTCTACACCGTACAACAAAGCAAAGATGCTGAAGTTGGGATCCGTTGGGTACCACACCACCCAAGTGGTATCAGCTTGCTTAGATATGCTTTTTTGTTTGGAAAACTCTGCTACGGTGCTGAATGCCCACCTAGCACGGGCATAAAAATCAAGGACGTGGCAAATTCAGCTCTGAGTCTTTGGCCTATGACAACAGATTTAAATCTAGGCTACATGAATATGCTGCCACTAGAAATTCTCCCTTCCCTTTTATTAGCATCCTCCAAGATACCAAAGTTTCTGGGATATTCTTTCATATACTGGACTTCCTACAGCACTGATGAATATAGTGCTGGGTTTAGCGTCAACTCTTGCACAGCCTCAAGAGAAGCTTATTCATTTCCGCTTCAATTTTTAATTAGAGGAAAGTCATCTACACTGGTGACGGTCATTTTTCACTAAATCTATTTAATACTCCTCTCATCTACTCATCAAGAATTAGCAGATAGAAGGCAAAAAGCAAATCTCAGCTAAAGCAGAGATCTGGAAACGGGCCAAAGCAAAACAGAAGTTCACCTTAAAGGAGCAGAGAGAAGTCAGGAATAATTTTCAGTGTACTACACAAGTGCGTGTCAGAAAAAAAATAAAAAGGAAGATTTTATTTTAACCAGGAAAAATTATAATGAAAGGGGAAACAAGTGGAGTAATAAAGCACAACTCCTTGGCCTGTTTTGTTACAAAGCCATTTGTTCCCAATAACACCCCATGATTAAATGGGAATGCCCTCCAACCTGACCCACAACTGGGAGCTGCACAGCAGTATGGACACTTAAGACAAATTTAATATTCATAACATTGTCTGGCAAACAGCACCGGTGTAAATCTCAGAAAGCCAGGAGGATAAAAGGGCTAAAAAGTCAGGAAAAGGCTAAATCAGCTTTCTCAGATCTTGGCAGCACAGTCGCTGCGGGCAGATGGGGGAGGCTGCGGCTCTGCTGGCAGGACATTTTAATACTATTCTCTGTACACCAACTTGTATTTGCCCGGACTGGGAGAGAGGCTGGTGATGAATGTAAATCCCCAGTGCTTCTGCGTGGGGCTGTCAGTCAGGCGCAGGGAGCCCTGGCAGCGGCAGCACACTTGTATTGTGCCTCTGGGACTGCTGCTACATAACAGAAGGGTTTTAGCATGCACCAGTGTCCAAACCAGGTGACTGAAGGCAAAAATAAGTAATAAAAAAAGCATTTAAAGTCTTTCCCCCTCGCCTTTTTTCAGTTCTCCCCAGGAAATGAAGCTGATGCTGTCACTGTCCGTGTGCATGCACCAGTCGGTCAGTCCCTGCTATTTGAACCTAGTCTTACAGGGTCTGAAAAGATTCTAGAATTGCTACTAATTTTCTGCAAACAGCTGGCCAGGAGATGAGCACCGCCCTATTAACCCTTTTCCCAAGGGGAAACACCAAAGCACATGCTCACTCAAACACCAGTGAATTTAAAAACCAGCCTAACTTCAAGGCATAAGTGGGAAAACAAGCTCTGCCGTTTTTTTTCTTGGGGATGCCATGTGGTAAATGTGGTCAAACCCTGCAAGGTGCCGAGACAACACAGAAACATGGGATCATAAATGTGGCCAAGAAAGAATGAGGAGGCACGTGGATGTGCTGCTTCAGACTGGCCAGAGAAAACCGCAGCCCCAGAGGCAGTAAAGGCAGTCCCAAAGGTTATCAGCTGAGACTGCATCTAAATCTTGTCCCTTTGTAGTTGCTTTGCCCATTTATGAGCCCTAAACAGTGATGAAATGGCTAACTGAGGTCCTTGAAAAGCAAAATCCATCACCCTGCACATGATCCTCTGCAGCTGTTCTGCCACCTAATCCTTCCAGTGGCTCCTCTGGTCCTTCCATTCAGTTGACACAGAACAAACTTTATCCTCCTGACCTAAAAACATGGGCTGTGAATTAAAGAAAAATATCCGTACGGTCAGAAACCCAAAGCTGACAAACTAACTGCCACTAGCTTGGAAAAGACCACACGGGAAAGACCAGAGCAGGCTGGGGAAGGATTTGAAATGCAACACGCGTGGCTTGGGATCAGTTAAAAGTATTGACTGTCAGTATGAAATATGTGCTGGTGATAAAGCAAGCACTTTAGACACACTCTCAGACTCTTCTTCATTACTAAGACTTTATTCCTCATCAACTCGATAGAGCCTGAGGTTGTAACACATTGTTATTAGGAATTAAAAAAAAAAAAACAAACTAAAAACCCAATCTGTGGTTTTACCAAGAGAGACTTCGGTGTTGTATTTCAGAGCAATAAGCAGCCCTGGGGAAAAAGGCTGCTGATTTCCAGAGTTCCCAAACAGAAGTCTGGGAGGAAAAAGGGGTTAGTTGCTGGGCCCTCCAGCCAACTCATTCCTCTCACTCCCAAGTACTATTTAGTTCTTTACACTGATTGAGCCCCACACTGAGGAAACTCTTGTTGATGTTGTAACACAACATGGCTGCCTGCTAGACTGAATTACACATACACACACAAAAAGAGGCAGGGAGAGCTCTTGGGAAATCAGAAGCTCAATAATTACCACAGCCTGTTCCCAAATGCCAACCTGACCGACTTCTCAGGCACGACAGGTTTGCATGTTGCAGTTCCTTCTCCTGCAGCACAGAGCTGTGAGACTAAATTGCTGTCTGGACATGTTGTCACATCTTAGTTCAAATCCCGGGCAGCGTTCCGAGCTTTCCTCAACTCCACAGTGGTTGCTCCCCGTGCCGGTGAAGTTATGGGAATACCTGAGGTTCTCCTTTTTGCATTTCTAGTGGACGGATCTGTGGATGCTCGCGGAGTCATTATTCTGCCAATGTTCAGTCACCAAGGTCCTTCTACAAACACCTGAGCACACCTATTCCTCCCTGCTTACACCTCCTTTTGTCCATCTCCCTATAAAATGAGGGACATGTTGTCCCTTTCTCAGAAAATTTGTGAACAGAGCCTGGAAAATGTAAACTTATGGTCCTCCAGAGCATAGCATAGCAATAATTAACCACCAGGCAGAATATGGTGACGCAGACTGCACTGTGTTTCCAGGAGGAAAATTCACAGGGAACCTGTGTTCACTAAATCAGAGCTCCCAAACTCATCTATGTGCACCCATACTCATCTTTACCCTCCTTCCTCATCAAACGACGGGTGTGCAGTGTTATCACTATGTGACCTCCACAAACTTTCTGCTGTGCCAGCCCCCTCCACGGAGAACGAGACACCGTACCCACCTCTGTCATGCAGGCTCCCTCCTGATGAACGGCAAAGGATGTCAGGGAGCGCGTGGTAGTGGCTCCTCTGCTTTATCTGTCCAGTCTTGAATAGATAGTTTCTATTGCCAAGTCTCTTTTTCAACAGCACTAGAAATGAAATCAAAGAAAAAAAATAATTACCTTTCTTTTTTTTAAAAAGAAGCAGGTAATTTTGCTAAAAAAGGAAAATACAGCACGTTCCTCCCCCTTCAGAAAAGAGTTTCAGGTGAAACAGAAAAGAAATGAACACAAAACAGCCCTTCAGCAATGATAACTTTCTACTTCCTAACTGTCTCAAAGAAAAGGATTATACCCCAAATCTCCAATCACTTTGGGAACAGAAGCATTTGGAAGATTCTCCTTCTGCAGTCGAACAAGGAGAATAAATCTATTAGGTGTGTGCTTTAAGGTACGTTTGAGAGCAGATCTTTAAAAGAAGCAGATGGAAAATTCACTCTGAAATGCTTCGCACGCTACCGCCTTAGGGATCATCACAAGGGATTTGTACTGTCTTGAGAGCTCACAGGTACAGAGAAATTCTCCTAGGCTAAGATCAACGCTGCTACACGCACAATCGGTAAAAGGTCTCGTAATCTGTAAATTCAGCGGATAAACCGCAACCCCAGCTTTAGGAAGCTTTTATCTAAACCAAGGAACATTCACCACATTTGCAGCTCCCTGCAAAGCCTGACCTGCTTCCAGCCATGCTCCCCATCCACAGCCGGGCATGCGCGGGGTAAAGGGGTCCTGGGCATGCACTCCAAGAGAGCCCCTTCACGTGCTTGCTCCGGGAAAGTCAGAAAACCATGTGTGCTGAAGAAGGCAGTGGCTGACCGATATTAAGGGAAGTATCACATACATTGAACCCTGGTCTTCTACTCTTCCCCTGTGCTGCTTGTGTGCTCTGTTGGAAACAGGTCCCAGACAACATGGACACGGTTTCGCACCGTGCTTGCTACCTTCTCTCCAGCCAGGTGTCCTCCTGCCCTGACAGCATAGGACCAGTGTTCCCAGTACAGCATCATTTCATCTCACAGGCTTCACAAATGCATCTCCTGCAATTCAGAAATCCTTGGGGGGGGGACAAGAGAAAAAAAACCCCGCCGCATGTGCAAATTGCCCCAACAGCTCATTTGGATGGGGAATAGAGCTAGGGGGAAGAAATGCAACCGAACAGAAAACGCAGGACCTTACAGGAGCTTTTCTGACTTTCTCTCCTTTGCAGACTCTCTACCAACCTTAACTGGGAGAGGAGAGAGGGATCAGAGAGGTATTTGGGTACTTGAGGACAAATCCTTTGAGAGCTGCTTTCCACCCCGTATTCTTTTTGTTCCCCATCTGGGGCAAGAGCACGCTCCAGGAGATGCTCAGTATTGTGGCAAGCAGATCTCTCTCCCCCAAGTGCTTCCGGGTACCTGCTTTGCCCTCTGCGAAAAGCAGCCGCTGAAGGTCTGTCACGCTCCTCAGCTGAGGTTAACTGGGTGGTTCGTGAACATTCATTTATTCTGATGAAATTCTTAAGACAGTAAAACTGCATCCAGTTTTCAGAGAGCAGGTAATGGGGGTATGGAGAAACAACTTGCCCAAGGTCACCGTGGGAGCTGCACCAGCTTGGAGTTCACTCTACATCTAACTGTCCGCAAGATCATCCATCCTCCCAGCCTGCCTTTTTCCAGTGGTTTCCTTCTCTGGTGCCTTCTTGCTTTTTGCATAATGCATTGCAAAATCTACTTTACATATAGAGCTTTTAGTTCTTAAATTTATTATTTAGTGTTGTTTTCTGGTAATAAACCAGCCATATTATTTTATTTATTGTGCCAGGCTGCACACAAGCACTTCTCCACACAAAGAAATACCCAGCTTATGAGCAAATCTTTTTACGTTCTGCGGTACCGTATGGCAGAGCACCCTGGATGCAAAGTTCTCTCCCCTCCAAATCTCAGAGCAAGGGACAGCAGGACAGAGCTTTACAAGAAAGCTGGTAAATCCGTACAACCACGCAGCGGTTCATGCTGTATTGCTCACCGCGTTCCCATTTACAAAGTGCTAAAGATTTTTTGGGACACGGGAAGCAAACCGAGGAAGCGGGTACTTTGCTCCATCATGTGCAATGGCACAAGGTACTCGAGGAGCAGGTGCATGGCTGATTTTTCTTCACCACTAAAAGGGATAAATTAGGTGTGGGAGGAAGGAAGACTCTTTTTGCTTTTACCTTGAAGCAGTTAATGAACAAGAACTGTCTTGAGGTAAAACCACAGTGAAGAGCCAGGCGCTCTGCATTGTATGAGAAGCATGCAGAGGTCAACTCCAGACAGGAGAGGGCTGGCTTTTCAAATGCTGACTTCATGAGACAGCTCAAACCCTTGGTATTCTTTGTGGTTTTCAGCCCTAGATAGTTCAGGCACATTATTTTCCCCCAAGGCAAAACTACAAACCTCTCTCTTCAGGTCATAATTAAGCACAAATTTAAAGTTTTCTTTGTCCTGCATAGGTTCTAAGAAAAAGGAAATATTGCCTGAACAGCACAGAAACACAATGTTTAACAGCATCTGACTGAGCAAGGTGGGTCACTGTGGGAAACAACCTGTCTCTAGGGGGTTTCTGCAAAGTTTGCCCATTTCCCGCATGCAGCGAATAAGCCAGTTCTGGAGAGCGAGCATGTCCACCGAGGGGCCTCTAACAACCACGAAATGGTCCATGTGGCTTCTCGGGGACTTCAGCAGACAAGAGAGCGGGTCAGCAGTTAGTCCTCATGACCCAGACACGCCGGGAAGTTTACATTCAGGGAAAGCCTATAGAAAAAAAATCAGGGAACCCCAGCTGCTGCATCCGAGCTAGGTGCAGTGACATTAAATTCATCAATGCTACACGGCCAAATTAACCAGGCTAACCAACTCCAAACGTACCTTCCCTCCCTGTTTAGCTCTTTCACCCACTCCCTGTCTTCCCATTTGTTGCTGTGCGTCTAACAGCAGCTTTTCCCCTCCTCACGGAAAAGCCTTCGATGCGCGGGGCGGGCAGCCGCACGCAGCCTCATTAGCAAGCTGACGGCCTTCTGCACTTTTTGGAGAATGCTTCATCACCACAGAAGTGGAGGCCGCTCTGTTTCAGACAGCCCGATCGATCATGCCAAATAACTAAATAACTTGACGTGCCGTAATCACCCATATTTATATAGCAGGCGGATTCTTATCTGACACAGTTCATTACAAATTCAGAAATTCAGATGCACAAACGCAACTATTGCCAGGACTCTATTAATTTGGACTAGCTTCAAAGAGGGTCCTATGGGTAAAAACCCCTCTCTCATTACCAGACACTCGAGTCACACAGTCCCAATTAGGGAAGGGACGTTAAATGCCTTTCTGCTGCACTCACAGGCATGCAACACAGCAGGAACCCAGTGGCTCAACTAATCTGCATCTTCACTGTCTGCAGAGGTTTGAGGAAAAAGATGTCACCATGCCACACACCATCATGACACCACCTCCACTGGGCTTGTGCAAAAGCTGTCCCTCTTTAACTGTAACAGCATCCTAGCCCCACTACTGCTGTTATACTGGCAGCACTGGGTAAACTGGGTAGACTTTGGGTTGTGCATATTTGGCCACATACAAGAGTGCAAACGCACTCTGCACAGAGAGGTTGAATCACAATAACCACTTCTGGAGAAATCACACCTCCAACAAAAACCGAGCCATAGGGCAAAAATATATCTAAGGATATTCTGCCTTTTCTAGTCTTCTGAGAAAGGTTCACAACTGTCCTGCTTCCTCCTCGCCCATCACACAAACGGCCCCAGCTTTACTGGTCCTTCTGGATCGCATCATACAGCGTTTTCCTCCTGTTTCTTTTTTTTGGACCCCTCCAGGAGCAACTTTCACTCATGGAACCAACACCAAGGCTTTCTAAAGACCCAGCTCAGTGGTGAACTAAGTCACGGTGAACATGCACGTCTGGCCATTCTCCTCCCCATCTCTTTAACCTCTGAGTTCCCCAGGGCATGGCCTATCCCTAAAACACTCAGAGAAAACCATGAAGTGTATCTACAGATCTCCCTCCTCTGCCAAGTACCCACAAAGCGACACGGCGTGCAGCATCCTTGCTGTAAAAATGCTGCTGGTGTAAGCACTGTGCCAGGTAAACTCTGAAACCAAGAGGTGCCACTGGGACAGATCTTTCAGGTAAGATATCTGCCAGCTAAAGCAGTGTTATGATGGCTGATAAAGAAATACAATTTAATTGCTGTAGATATGCAAAGCAAAGAGGAACCTGACTGAGAGACCAGCCTAATGTACCAGATGTTTGCAGTCCAGCTAAAGAAAGGCTGTGCAGGACATTTGCACTATACAGGTTAGGACGTGCAGACGTGGAACTAGCCAACTACAGCACTTCAAAATACCCAGAGAAAATGAAACACGGTGCCTGAAGCTTGTGGGTGTGCTTAACGAAGTTATTAACCAGCAGAAGAGTGTATGATAAAAGATAAGCACTAGCAGAATGCATGATAATTAAATTTCTACAAAGTGAAGTCATCACTTGGATGTGAAATGCTGGATAATTTGACACACACTGTGTGCTGTCTTGTCACTGGTGCCCAGACTTTTGCTTGCAAGATATCATAAACAACAAAGCTAGTCTCAAGCTGCGTGGCTGGAGAAGACCAACACCACCCAGTCCCTGGAAGCGGCAGGATGGGAGACAGCAAACTCTGCTCAGCACGGGTGTCCGGCACAGAGACTGCTCCTGTGCTAACGGGTAGGTAGAAAGATGTAACAGAAAACACTGGAGGACAGATGCAGTAGTAACAGACCAGTTAGGAAGGGCAAAGTTACACTATTCTGTTTAATAAAGGCCTAATAGACAGGTCAGGAAAGGAGGGATCAAAGGAACTTGGCCAAAGCTGGAGGTGAAGGAAGGAATTAACTTTTTACCTGTATAAGGTAGATTCAATCACTGAGCAAGATTAGACGGGTTTTGGGAAGCCACAGGTTATAAAAGTTAAGCTAAGGGTTAGATTGAGTCTGCCTACAAGTAAATGGATCAACTAAATACACCCAGCTTGCCAAATTTTTAATAATGCAGCTTTATATTAGCAATCAGGCAACTAAAAAGGCCTCTGCTGTGCAGCAGCATCCCTCCTGCACTGAGCTTGTGCCCATGTTGAGGGTCCCGACGGGGCTGCTCCCTCCTGCACAGTTTCACCGCCGCAGCTTGGGCGAGACGCGGCCCAAACCGACTGGCTCCCTTTTACCGTATCTTAATACCTGAAACTTAACAAGAGAAAAACCCATCAAAATTGTTAACGGCAAAACTTCCTAGCTTTATGAAATTCCTGCAATATATATAATTTACATATTATTTAGTTTTATTTGGACTCTTCCAGTTCCCAGCTCATACCTGGGGCTCAGGAGGCATCAGTACCTCACCGTACTCTGGGAAGCACAAGTGTGATCCCATATTCACACTGATTTTTATTTTTTTTTTTTCACTCCCACATGTTATGCAGCATATTTCTTAAAGAACCGCTGCTTCATACCTCCACGATGGCCATCTTTGTGAAATGCTTTGGGATCCTTCGAAGTAAAAGGTGATTCTGCCAACCCTCAGGGCTGGGAACTCAGGGATATTAGGAAGAATAGGGCAGGACTGTTTAATGGCTGCAAACTTAATGAGCAAACACAGCACTTCTTTTGACCTCAAAAATTACTTTTTAGGATAAAAGAGAGGAGATCTTAAAATAAAAAAAGCACGGTGAAATGCTTCAACCAATGGCACTGCCGCATGGAGCCTGTTCCTTAGCATCCCGGAGCAGATGTGCTGCACTCAAAATGTCTTTGTCTATTAAAACTGTGTCAGCTTCAGAGACTCCAAAACTCCCTGTGGCATAAACAGAATTTCTAATGAACAGCTGCAGGATACAGGAGTAGCCGCGCAAAATGCAGCTGCCGAGATCGTTTTCTTTGCCCCTCTCTCATCACCTTTCCTCCACTGCCTGAATCCCACCTTCCCCCATTTGAGTCTCTCCTGTACTCCCTCTCCCACAACCCCATTGCCCCATCGCGTCTTCCGCACTCTCCTCGGATGAGCACGGTCAGCCCATCGCTTTAGTTCATCCATGTCCTTCTTCCCTGTGATCCACCTCCAGCCTCTTTCTTCATGATAACTCAGCTAACGACCAGCGGTTTGAGGGCAGATGCCTGGCACTGCTTTCCTCTATTGACATTTATTATGTCTGAAGCCTGCAAGCATTGCTCATCTCCTTAGACCGCGTCGTGCTGTGCCCGCGCATCTCCTGGTCCAACAGAGCCATGCTCCCATGGAGGCCCTTGAGCGCTCTCACACCTCTCCAGCCTCTGTGAGAGCTTTGCTGCTGTTTCGCCTGCTCGCATCGAGAAAGTGCAAAAGAGAGAAATAAGGGGAAAAACATTATCACGCCAAACCCTGTAATTCCACAGAACATGAGCAATCCTCAGGGAAGGATACAGCCTGAGCAATTTGAAACCCACTAATAGAGCTTTTAGCTTCAACACTGCCTTCCAGGCCAAGGCACCAAAACATGACTCCTTGTGCGAGTTGTGGGGTTTTTTTGGTTGGGGTTTTTTTTTTTTTTTTTCAAACCCTCTGCCTTTGAAATCAAAAACCTGTCAAGCAGCCTGGTCCAAAGGCACTTCTTAGCCACCCTCCTGAACCTAACGGTGTCCTGTTAGCTAGCTGGAGAAACAGCTGGAATGACTATTAATTTAGTCAGGCACTTGGAACGGCCATTTGCGATGCTCAGCACTTGTACTCAGAGAAAAATACAATCTGTTGGAGCCCCAACAAGTACTTCTGGGAACACCAGCACAAATGAAGCCTGAATTCTCACTGTTTGATGCCGTCAAGCTTCCATGGGGTTCTCCAGTATCCCGTAAAGAGCCTCCAGTTTCCTATTTTCAGGACATTTATAGGGAGTTAATGCTTTGGTGAGCTCTATCTCTGTAATTTGAGTGAAAATAGCTGATAGGTTCAAAAGTTACTGGAAGACTAACAAACAGATAAGACCAGATGCCAAAGTCCCATTTTATTAGAACACCATTAAAGAGCGTGTAATGCTAAGCAATAGTGTCTTTTAAAAGAAATCCTTATTAACTAGTATCGAACACGCAAGCCAGCTAAATACCTTGTGGCTTTGAGACAATCTGTTTGATGTAATCGTGTAATGTCCAAATGCTTTAGCTATTCATCCACTGCAACGAGTAGTGAGACTAGTGCTAGCAATGAGCAGCCTAAACCAGCCAAGTTTTTGCAAAGTTAATGGCTTAACAGCTTCCCTAGATTGGGAGTAGGATGTGCAGGACAGATCTTATTCATTGCTAACGCACTTTCGTGGCCCAGAGGAAAAATTCCCAGAGAAACTGTGCTCCACGGATATTGCCGATACGTTCTGCACTTCAGAGATTGCCCAAGTAATCCTCACCCTGCGCGGTCCCACCTGCCCCTTCACAACAGAAGGTGAAGAGAATCCAAATGTTAGCAGAGAGAGTACATTTGGGAAGGCTGAAGCTACTTTGGCGAGGACTCATCAGGCTTAAAAATACTCCAGGCGGAAATCTCCAACGCACAACAGCTATTTTTGCTGGGTAAGTGGGGCCAAATGTCCTCAGAGCAGCTCAGAAATGGGCAGTGGGACACTCTGCCAGCACAACGCTCGTGCAGATGAAGCAATCGCTTCCAACGCAAGCTGCTGTCTCCCAGCCATCATCCCAAAGATCAGATCATTTCCAACTCATGTCAGCTTCAGGGACCATTTGCAGAATAGATGCCGAGAGGTCCTAATGGACAAGGAAGCCACAAATGTCTCTCTTCTGGCCGTTTGCATCAGTTACTGTGGACAGAAGAGTCAGGCCTATGATCTCTCATGCTGTGCCATCTCACTCTCATCTCAGTGGCTTGAGGCATAAATGGCTCAGATTGCACAAAAATACTGCAAGGGGCAGCACAGCTATCTCCCTTTTATACTTAATACCATAAGAGACTGGCTGGTATGTGAGTTAACTACTGCCATCCACAGGACAAAAGCTGCTCGTGTGTCCAGGGTAAATACCTGATGTCCAGCCAAGAAGAGGAGAGATGTTCCCAGAGCCTGGGAAAGCTGCCGGTAAACACACTCTTTGAAAGGCGCAGCAATACAGCCACCAGCTCCACTGTGAACGTGCCATGCAGACAGACATGAAGGCGTCGGCTTGGAACAAAGTCATTAAGATAGCCACAAAATTCACAACTCAATTTGACCACTGTATAGAATCCAATAAAAATAATAAAAAAGCATGAGGATGGCTATATTAGATCAAACCAATGATCCATCCACTTCAACCCCTTACTCCTAAATGCTCATTTCCAGCTGCTTTGGTGCAAAATACTCATAAGTCATAGTCAGAGAACAGCTTATTCAGAACAATTTTTCTCTAACCACTAGCAAACAGGAGTTGCATGAGCCCTTGAAAAACCAAAGCTGCCCACCAAAATACTTTTTTGAAGCAATCAATCATGTACTTTCTCATCCGTACAAAGTCTGAACTGTTTAAAACAAACAAACAAACAAACAAACCCCCCGCATATCAAGCACTTGGTTTCACAGCTTCTTGCAGCAACAAGTTCCACAGCTAAGCTCCACAAGCCATTGCCTTTCACTGGCTTCAAATACAAACTCAGTCCTAATTCAGTCTGTGCCGCCTTCTACAGCGTTACGTACCTCTACAGCGATGGGTACAATGGGATTCTCACCCAACTCACTACAGACCCAGAGGAACAACAGTAAGAAAGCCACTGGAACAAGAACTGCCACCTTACCTTCTCTGAGCTGTCTGACATCCCACCACATGCTCCTCTCTGAACCAGGCAGTATTAATCTTTTCAATCCTTGTGACCATCAGCGTTGGTAGAGAAGTAGAAATACAAGGATCCTAGTGCCAAGGGATAATTTCAGCATAATTTGCACTTCTGCTATTGTCATTCATCCTGATGGACACCCTGGTTCTCCAGTACACTGTTTTTGTGGAGCAGCCCTCCCTCGCTTTTATCCAAAGTCCTCACTAACATCTATGTTCTGTTTCCATTCCAGTCATTTCCCAAATTTGTGCCGAGTTTCTTTTTTTTTTTTTTTCTAATTGCTCTCAATATGTCACTCTATATTACTCAACAGCAGATTTATTTAAACGTGTCAATGCTGTTGCATAGCAGATCTGACTGCGCTTTACAATTTAAGCCTGCTTCAGAATCACGTGTTCCCCTCCCCAGTGCTCCCCAGCACATCTGAGCATCAGGAACTTTGAGGAAAATAAAAATAAGCCCATCGTTAAAGGCAGTCCACTGGCCTGCCTAGGAAAGCTCCACTAGAGATCCTTCAAAAAAACACCCCCCACCAAAAACCACCCTAGAAGAAAAGGAATTTTACCAAAAAGCCCACTCGATTTTTTTTTTTTTTTTCCAGTTAGGAAGCAGTATCGGGTGCTATTTGTCTTCCATTTTCTACTTCATACCCACGAGCTTCAATAGCAGCCCATCAAGTTAATGATCATCAAGAGCTTTGAAAAGAGTCCTAATACAGAGCTAATATCAGCTTTCCCCAAGCAACAAGCTAATTTTAGGTAATGGCCTCCAACTGCTCTATGAAAGGCCCAAAACACCCAGGTGAGAGCATGTTCTGACCTTTGAAATTAGACTTGGGTCTTTGCTGAGAGAGAGAAGATAATGTGCAACTAAATCACATACACAATGTTTTCTGCTTGGGTTTTTCAAGCTCTCCAACCAGCACCGGTGTAGGTTTAGTCATTGCCCCCACGGACTCCCACTCGCACATTCACAGCCGAGTAACTGGAGAACCTAATGGCTCCATGCAGCATTGGCAAGCTCTGCACACAAATTCAACAAGAGGCAGAAGCTGTCCCAAAATGATTATGAAAAAACCTAAGCAAAACCAAGAAAACATCATCCTTCTGCCATCCACTGAAGCAGAATAAATGCAAGCAAATTGCCCAAGAGCACACCAAAACCTGCTACGCGGCCACTAACAGATGCCAAGTCTTCTGCACGTTCATCCAGGCCTTGAACTGTGAGGTTGTCTCCATGGGCTTGTCTCCACTTGAGCTGTATTTCTTATGTTGCCCCTAAGCTGACCTCATCCGCTGCCCCAAAATCTCCAGCTCAATCACCACCCTGCCTCCCTCCAAGTAAGCCTGGTTTAGGGGGAATTAATTCCCATAAACTGATGCCATCAAGACAATCCCCAGCAGCTGCTAATTCCAGATTCAGACTGCAAATCACACCCAAGAAACCAGGTTCACAACCTCGGGAACTGATACCACAACCTGAGGCAGCCCAACTGAAGACAAAACTTGCAGCAGAACCTGCCAGAATGGCTGCTGATAGGTTTCCAAAAATAACCCAGTTCCCTTTCTGCGGTGCCTGATGTCCGTTTACTTACAGCCACCTAAAAATAGCCCTTCCCATTTGGATCAATGAAGAGAGCTGACAGAAGTGAAAGACGCTCATCACTCCACACACACGCAAGACTAAAGGAGATAAAATACTTTTGAAATGCAGCGTAGGGAACAATCCCGCGCTGGCCCCGAGAGAGCCAGCTGGATGGGCCTAATGATTCTTCTCCAGCAACAGCTGTGATTGAGTTTATTTCCATTTTGTGTGATTAAAAAGAAAAAGAGACAGATAAAAGGGAGAACAAAAAGTCCAAGATTTCAAAAGGCACTAAAAATAAAATACTTTGTATTCACTTGGCACCCTACCTTGACAGCATTTTATACATGATAGCCAACCAGTCCTCAATAATCCAAAAGGAAGAAGCAAGTAATTTATAGGCAGGGAAACCAAGGCACGGAAATGTTAAAATACAGACTCAATCATCAATAAAACCACCAGCAGGAGTAGGTTTAAAGAGCAGGCATTCCTGACACACCTTCCTGTATTCATGCTGTAAGACCCTCTCTCTATTCTTCATGGAGCCAATGTAATTGTTTCCATTGCCTGGCAAGCGTAAATCGATGCCGAAGAGTTCAGCAGCTCCTCACAAGGAGTTCAGCAGCTCCTCACGAGGAGTTACAGTCCATTTAGCTGATAAAAGTTAAACGGTTTTCAGAGCCTGTTCACACCTCACAGGGAAAACGCACTTTTTCAAAATTCAAACATACAAGTTTAGCAGCAGGATGCCTGAAATTAATCCCTTTATTTAAACACTAAACAACTTTAAATGTCTCTGAGCAATTGTAAAGGCTTTATTAGCTAAGGCAATGAAAGCCCATGAGCAGCCAAGTCAAGATGAAGCCAAGGTTATCTGCAGTAAGTTTCCAAGCATTAACTTTAACAATATAAACTCGCTCTGGAGAGTATTTACACCTCGGAGGGGGGGAATAAAGAAGACAGCAACGCAACTGGAAAGGCTGCACTCACCCTGCCCACCTGCCTGCACGGCACCTCGCTGCCGGCAGCAGTCCGTGAGCAGGGATGGATGGAGAAATCCTCCTGGACACCGTTCCCATGAAGGGCAAGAAGGTGACTGGGAACAGCACAGATGTACCATGGGCAAATTGTACCTCACCACTCTGATTGCCCTCTGTAACCAAGTGACTGGCTTGGTAGATGTCAGGTGGATCTGGACAAGCTCAAGAAGTGGGCCCATGTCAACTTCATGAGGTTCAACAAGGGCAAGGGCAAGGTCCTACAGATGGGTCAGGGCAATCCCAAGCACAACTCCAGGCTGGGTGAAGAACGGATGAAGAGCAGCCCTGAGGAGAAGGACTTGGGGGTACTGATGGATGAAAACTACACATGTGCACTGGGAGCCCAGAAAGCCACCCGTGTCCTGGGCTGCGTGTCCAGCAGCGTGAGCAGCAGGTCGAGGGAGGGGATTCTGCCCTTCTGCTCCGCTCGGCTGAGACCCCCCTGCAGTGCTGCGTCCAGCTCGGGGGTCCCCAGCACAAGAAGGACATGGAGCTGTTGGAGCCAGGCCAGAGGAGGCCACGGAGATGCTGCGAGGGCTGGAGCACCTCTGCTCTGGAGACCTCAGGCTGAGAGAGTTGGGCTGGTTCAGCCTGGAGAAGAGAAGGCTGCGGGGAGACCTTGGAGCCCCTTCCAGTCCCTGCAGGGGCTCCAGGAAAGCTGGAGAGGGACTGGTGCCAAGGGCAGGGAGTGATGGGCTGAGGAATAATGGTTTTAAACTGAAAGAGGGAAGATCTGGATTAGATATTAGGAAGAAATTCTTCCTTGTGAGGGTGGTGAAACACTGGCACAGGTTGCCCAGAGAGGTTGTAGAGCCTCCACCCCATTGATGGTGAAGCATCAAGTGGACAAAGCACTGAGCAACCTTATCTACCTTTGCAGCTAACTTAACTCCGAGCAGGACGTTGGATTAGAGACCTCCAGAGGTCCCTTCCAACCTCATTTGTTCTATGATTTGAAGAGATGCCAAAGAGAAGGCAGAAGTCTTTCCTGCCCCTTTCAAGTGGCAACGGGCACAAACTGGAACTCAGGAAGTTCCATCTGACTATGAGGAAAAAATTCTTTACTTTGAGGGTGACCGAGCCCTGGGACAGGCTGCCCAGAGAGGTTGTGGAGTCTCCTTCTCTGGAGAGATTCAAAACTCGCCTGGACGTGATCCTGTGCGACCTGCTCTGGGTGATCCTGCTCTAGCAGGGGGTTGGACTAGATGATCTCCAGAGGCCCCTTCCAACCCCTACTATTCCATGTGTTTCTGTGAGATATCTGAAATAGATAAAGCTCTAATGTATAGTAAAAGTAACTCTTCATAGCATTCTCACAGCATTCTCCTGGGGAAACTTGCTGCTCATGACTTGGAAAGGTGTAGTCTTTGATGGGTAAAGAACTGGCTGGATGGCCAGACCTAAAGAGTTGTGGTGAATAGAGTTAAACCCAGTTAGTGGCCAGTCACAAGTGGTGTTCCCCAGGGCTCAGTACTGGGGCCAGTTCTCTTTTAAAATCTTTATCAATGATCTGGATAAGGGGTTGAGTGCCCACTCAGCAAGTGTGCAGATGACATCAAGTTGGGCGGGAGTGCTGACCTGCAGGAGGGTAGGAGGGCTCTACAGAGGGATCTGGACAAGCTGGATCGAAGGGCCAAGGCTAATTGTCTGAGGTTCAACAAGGCTCAGTGCCAGGTCCTGAACTTGGGTCGCACCAACCCCAGGCAACACTACAGGCTTGGGGAAGAGTGGCTGGAAAGCTGCCTGGAGGAAAAGCACCTGAGGGTGTTGGTCAACAGCCAGCTGAATGTGCCCAGGTGGCCAAGAAGGCCAACACCATCCTGGCTTGTATCAGAACTAGCATGGCCAGCAGGACCAGGGCAGTGATTGTCCCCCTGTACTCGGCTCTGGTGAGGCCACACCTCGAGTTTTTTGTACAGTCTTGGGCCCCTCACTCCAAGAAGGACATTGAGGTGCTGGCATGTGTCCAGAGAAGGGCAACCAAGTGGTGAAGGGTCTGGAGCACAAGTCTGATGGGAGCGGCTGAGGGACCTGGGGGTGTTGAGCCTGGAGAACAGGAGGCTGAGGGGAGCCCTGGTCACTCTCTGCAACTACCTGGAAGGAGGGTGCAGCCAGGCAGGGGGTGGTCTCTTCTCCCAAGTAACAAGCAAAAGCACAAGAGGAAACGGCCTCAAGTTTCCTGCCAGGGCAGGTTTAGATTGGAGATTAGGAACAATTTCTTCACCAAAAGCATTGTCAAGCCCTGGGACAGGCTGCCCAGGGAAGTGGTGGAGTCCCCATCCCTGGAGGAATTTAAAAGACGTGGAGATGTGGTGCTTAGGGACATGGTTTAGTGGTGGGCTTGGCAGGGTGAGGTTAATGGTTGGACTCGATGATCTTTAAGGTCTTTCCCAATGTAAATGATTCCATGATTCTATAAGCTCTTCGCTGAACTGATGACCTGGTGACAGGGGGAAGTCTGCCAGCACACTGTGCTTCTTTTTCGTTAATGTTTACACCTTAATAGAGGAATAAATCTGTTCAATTAAGGCACATATACTACCACCTTCACATCAAAATTCAAGGTGCTTTAGTGGCATCATAAGACTTGATACCTGTAGGAGGTGATAAACATTCATGAGAGCAACACTGTGAGATTAAATAGGTTGGGCTGATGTTAAGAGACATCCTTTTAAGGACTCCTCCGTTCCCATCTCTCTGCTCAACCACTACATAATAATTTCCCCAACTTCTCCACGTATCCAACGTGCAGAGAGATACACAAGACATACACATCCCAGACTGGATCCTGTCTGGTTGCTTTAGCGATATGAAGAAAGAATGGATAAGATGCTGTCTTTGAATTCTAAGTGTCACCAGGTTTGGGATTTATTTTAGAAATGTCTTATGTTGTTACTGAAAAGTGTAACTACTGAGTTTCACCAAAATCAAAAGCTCCTCTCAGGTTCACTTTCCTTTCACCTTACTCTAACAGTTGTCTTGCCAAAATCCATAGAAGACAAAAATCTATAGTTCCTAGTATACAGTATACCAGTACCCCCGAGGTTTTTAAGCACAGAGTAAAGTTTTCACCCTTAATATGGTCTCGTAAGGCACATAGCTATCTTCCTTACTCTGCTGGTTCTGATCCAGAAGGAAAAAAAACCCAAAACCACAAGTCTCTGGTTTTGCTGACCAGGATTATCCAACTTAGCGAACATTAGCAACCTTCAAGGACACAGCATAACACACCAGAGCGGAAGTCACAAGTGCTGGATGCAGCTCCCTTAAATCCTCTAAACCTCTGCTTCTCTGCTGTAACAGCCATTTAAGTGCTGATAAACTCACTTTTAGATTATTTTAATAAAACTGAAGGTCAGCAAAGGATTTTGTAATTAAGACTGTCACATAATTCTCAGCCTGATGAATAACTCAAGCCTACTCCACTGAACAGAGCAGGAGTAAGGGGTGTGCTGCCTATTTTGAGGTGTAATGTGCCCCATGGGGTCACCAGGCTTTGCTGACAGATTGCTCAGAGCCGCATCTTGCAGCAGGATGTGTCTGCAGCCTCTCCAAGCTCTGGGTACCCTGCTGCAAGCACCTGCACCCCTCAGCAAACCTTGGCCATGTTCAGTGACAGAGTTGGCTTCTGCGCATCCCTGTGTACTGAACAACTCCTCCCGCTTTACCCGCTCAGAAGTTGCCTCTTGCCCAGGGTGGCTTTGCAGATGAAGAGTGAGCAGTTATACTGACCTGTTCTCAGCAACTCATCTCTGCATCTAAAATGCTTCTGACTCTCTTCAAAGTCAATCTGACAAAACACATTGATCTTAGCAAGAAAGAAAAAGTGTCTGATATAGGGAGGTCATTCCAATATCAACCAGAGGAGGGCAACCAGACACATACACAACAGCAAGGATACTACTGCCTGATAAATAAAAACATGCAGAGTTTAAGTGTTCCATCTTTCCCATTCTGCCTTACTTATGTCTATGGCCCTCCTTGTGACACTTAAACAGCATGCACCAAACAGCAGATTATATTCACCTGAAATTAGGCAAAAGAGAACCAAAATTCCTCACTTCCCCTGCTCAGCAGCAGTTCTGCTCTTCTTTCCGTACATGAGAAGGACCTGCCAGGCCACACAAGCAAACCACACAGCAGAAAAGCAACGGCTACCCCTTGCATGTCAGCATAGAACCACATGGACAACATCCCTGGAAGAGCTTCACCACCTTTTTTTCCAGATACGAGGCGTGAGCTGTAATGGGTTACCCAAACTACGCAATAACCGAACACAGTAGCTGTGATCTAGCAGAAACAGAGCAGCACCTGGCAGGTCTTCAGCAAACAAAGTTCTTACCCAGCTATGCCATACATGCAGGATATAAAGGAGAAGACAACTGAAGGCTGTATGGATCCTATGCCATGCAGATAAGCCATGGTGCTTCTAACTCACAGAAGTTAGAAGGCAGCAGCACATTCCCTCCCGATGGCTGCTTCTTTCAGGTTATATGGAGATGAAAGCCTAAAGCAAGCTATTATTTTCAGAGGCTTGACAAAACAGAAAGTCAAAATCAGATAATGCTTTAGCAAGAGGTAATCTAATAGTTTCAGCTGAGCAATTGTTTCAACAGTCGCAGTGTTTTGGTACAAAGACCAGTTGAAGATCAATAATTCTGAAGTCCAGCCCAAGTAGATCTTAAGCAAATAGGAAACAAACCACTCCTTTTCCTTCATCGCCCCAGCAAGCTCAGAGCCCCTTCCACTGCCCAACCAAGCCAGTGTGTCCATGCCGCGGCCAAATCAACGTGCCGCTGTGCTCACTTCATCAGCTGAACTGATAACCCCTCAAGCTTGTCAAGACAAGTCGGTTGCTGTATGTGCTGCTGACCTAAGGAGAATACATCAGTCACAGCTGGTAATTTGGGCACTGGAAGCAGTGAAACTGCTCATGAGCTGGCTATAAATAGCAAAGGGACTGGGGATTATTTTCTCCCTCTCGTGTACGCCTGCCTGCCCTGCTGCACAAACCCTTTGGAGCCTGTATCAGCCTGCTCTGATGCTCTCATGATTCAAAAAAGCAGCAGATGGAGGGGAAAGGGTTTGTTCAGGAGAGTCCAACAACTGTAGCTTTCATACCCTGGGGCAGGATATCCTGCAAGTAACGCCATTCCTCAGTACTTAGCTGGGAAAGCCAGGGAAAGGCAGGTGTTTGTGGGAAAGGCGCCGGGTGACTCAGCTGTTCACCATCTCCTTTCTCCCTGTCAACATTTCAACAGCACAACACACTGGTATTACTGGGGCGAGACACAGGGACTCGCTCGGTACATGGGAAGTCAACAACCCAATCACCGCTGATTTTTAAGGATACTCATTTCTTCGTCATCATCATGTTCTGTTGTAAGTCACTTTACAATCCCAGCTTTGTCTGGGATGCTGAGTTTCATCATCGCCTGGGAAAATGTTGTTGATAAACAATTATTAAGGAAAAAGAAAAAACCAAAAAGAAAGAGGCAAACAGAAATCAGTGCTTCTCCTTTGGCCTCCAAAGGATCTTCTGCACTCAAACCCATTTTGGCTACAAGGGTTTTAGTTGGCGCAGTTTGCCTGTAGGTTGTGCACAGCACCCAAAGCACCGTGCCACTAAAACACTGTCGCTTTCCAGTCAGGGTTGGGTTCCAGTATTGCAGCAAGAAAGGGAAAGAGGGGCTCTGTGGTTTTGGTACCCGCTGCCTGGCCCTGAGGCTACGCCCGTACATCCCCCTGTTCTCTGGCCTTGAGCCCACCTAGTGTAATCCAGCCACTTTTGTTCTCTTAAACTTTCTCACCTTCCTGAACACAGGGGCCACATCCAACCTCCTGGGTTGTGCTGACTTCTGGCCCATGGACGGGGACAGTGTGGGTCGATGGGAGCCAGCTGAGGCACCGTAGGGTGGGTTATGCCCTGGGCAAGTGAGTCCCAGTGCCCAGGAGCATCCCCTTGTGCCCCAGGAGCATCCCCTTGTGCCCCAGTGACCAGGCTCCCAACCCTGAGCTGTGCGTCTTGGAGCAAAGCCTGGCCTCAACAGCCCACAGCTAGGGAAGGATTTGGAATCCTGATGTTACACTAGTTCACAGCTTTTAATAACAAATAAATTCCCATGAAACACATCGGAAGGGTTATTACTTCAGCATGTATAAAGGAGACATTGAAGTAACAGGGAACTTCACTTCCCACCTTTTGAGGGGATAATACAAACCAGCAGAGCAGAAAGAAATCCAAAACATCATTTATCAAAGCAGCAATAGAATTTTCTGTCAAAGGAGAGATTTCACAATAAGGATGCTTTTGGCATGGGTGGATTCATGGCAAAACAATGAAGCAATGCGAATGATATACGATGGTTTCTTTGCACAGAGTGTCGAAAAGCTTTCAGAAGCTTTATAAAATTAGAGCTGCTTATGTTTAACAGCTAAAATGAAAAGGTGGGGAGGGAGCGCTTCCCCCGTGCAGTTCTCTAGAAGCAGAGCTCATGATTGTACTCAGCAGGAAACACGCTACTCATCGAGCACTCTCAGCACCTTCCCTCCCACTGAGCTGCAGGCACAGGGGAAGCTCAGCAATTTGCAGAATTGGGTCCTTGCTTTTGTCCCTCTCGCCTCTCTCCCTCCCCACATACTCTCTCCATCCTCCCCTTGACACACAGAGATGGAAAGACTGACGATAACACCCCAATTAGGTTATCTGAAGCCTTGCTACTAGCTACTCTAAATGCAGGCACATGAAGCAGCAGGATTCCGCTGGTGACATTTGAACCACAAATGAAGTCCCCAAGAGTAATAAACAATCAGGTAAAGAAATCTGGAAAGAAATTACCCAGCACACCTCATCTTCTTGGCCCCCATGAGATCCATATAAAACGTGTTAATGCATCTGATTATGATCTAAATTATGTACAGAGGCTCCTGCCAAGCACTCTGTGAAGTTTCTTTATTGTTAAGTTGGAAGCTGTTTAAGAGTGGTCCAGTCATCATGTTTCAAATTAGATTTGGGAAAAAACATTTTCCTACTTTATTGCTGGCTCAGAACACAGGTTTGCGGGAGAAGGTCGATACGTGGTTTTTCTATACTGAAGAAAAAGCAGGAGAGGCGGGGACAGAACAAAAGAAGAGTCAGTCTATTACCTGTCCTTGTATCGTAACCTGAGCTGTGTGGATTTACTGTACATGCCAGAAAATGACTGCAGTTTCAGCTGTCTTTCTAGACGTGTTTTTTTCCAAAAGGGCAGTATGAACACCAAGGTGTTCTCCTGCACACGTTCCGTGGACCGTAAAACTTTGAAAGGGTTTCTCAAAACAAAGACTTGATGAGAACGGCTTGCAAAACATCATGCGAGACTTCCACCGTGCCTGCAAGGGCTAGCTGAGCTGTTGCTTACTCTGCCAGCAAATCATTGTATTGCTAGGAGGCAGGTAAGAAAGCTGGTTTTATCCCCACTGATCAGCACCTCCTTTCCACTGCAGTGCTGGTTTCCCAAGTTAGAAGCAGAGCCAAGGTCACCTTGCTCAGAAGAGCTGTTTTTTAAGAGGGTCTCATATATTAAAGGTCTTCCATCTATTACCTCTGCCCTTCCAAACACACAGCTGTAGCAACAACTGCATAAATTTGGACTAAGCGGGGCCCTATGGAAGAAAACTAGCATATAACAGCTCCTACGTACTTATTTTGCTCTATATGTGCATATAAATAGATAGACATACATATATATATATAGGTGCCAGATAGCTGTCTGCACTTCCTCTCAAGATGCACAGCTCATCTTTGGTATAGGGCTTAACACTTCATATACATCGCTATAGTCTCCAGCATAACAGGCATTTTAAGGTATCAACCACACCCAACCCCTCTGGTATGTCAAGACGGACATTTGACACGCACAACAACTGCTGGACACATTTAATACTGCTCCACAGGATGACGTTAGAAGTTAAGCATTAGAAATCCACATTTAAAGGCAAGCCATTCTTGCTCGACATGTGCACTAGAGCCCACAAGCGAGCAGCTTTGCTTCCACCTCTGAATGCCTCGATTTGGGCAGCAAGGAAAACAAAATGCAGAGATTGAGGCAGATCTTAAGCCTAAATGTTGAACTGAGATGCCACTGGCCTATCTGTTAGCATTTGTTCCTGAAAACATCAACCAGGCAACGAGGCAATTATGTCGGTGACCAACACTCCTGCCCACAGTGAAATTCAGCGCAGACGTGCAGACCGAACAGAGGAGTTTGCACATGTAAAATTGCCCTGAGCCAGACATTGTTACCAGCAGATCTGCAGGAAATTAGGGATCAGAACTACCATTTCTAGCCACCACGGTAATGTAGCGGTTTAAACACCAAAAAATGCTTTAATGTAGGATCACAGGCTGGATCCCAGCCAGCCAACAGCACTGCTTTAAAAGGAAGTATTTATCTCTGTGAAACACTTACTAAACAACATGCTAGGTGCTTGAAAATAAAGCTTTTGCTAAATAACCAGATTTTAACCTGAAATTCTGCATGTTGGCATTCTCTTCTGCTGCAGGTAAGCCTCCCTTATACAGCATGCTTATTTTCTCTCTCTTTTTTAGGGGGGGGGGGGGGGGAAGAATTTTCTCTTTCAGTTTAACTTTGAGGCAAGATGGAAGACCACAGCCTGGCCTCAAAGATGTGAGATCTTTTGAACTCAAAGTCAGCAGGCTCTCACAGGAGCTGAGCTCGA
This sequence comes from Balearica regulorum gibbericeps, assembly GCF_011004875.1. Taxonomy (NCBI): domain Eukaryota; kingdom Metazoa; phylum Chordata; class Aves; order Gruiformes; family Gruidae; genus Balearica; species Balearica regulorum. The sequence goes on along the minus strand of NC_046186.1, from coordinate 2,497,296 downwards.
GGGCTGCTCTGGAATAAATCAAAAAGGATTTACTCTTTCACTTGAACAAGGCAGAAAAACCCCCAGATGTACAGATATGTGGTTGGGGGTAGGGAGACATTTAACAAGTTAAAAAAAAAAACCCACAAAAAGGTAACTTAAGAGTGTTGTTATGGCTTGATTGCAATGATCCCATAAGCTAAACACTATCCTGCATGGTTGGATTTCCTGGAGGAAATCACCAGCATAGTTGCTAAGTCTGCTGGAAGCAGTTCAACCAAGGAATACACACAGCAGATGCTCCAAGCACGACACGCAAGGACGCAGCGCTCCTGGAGAAATCTTTTGACAGCAAGTCAAAACAGGGGCTTGAACCGGTCGTGTGTCAGTACAGATGCAGCTGTCATTTTTTTTTTCCCCTACAGATTAGTATCAGTTCAAGGCCAAAAGGGACCTTGAGAGCACCTAGTCTGCTTCTTGCTGTATCACGGGGCACTACACTTCATCCAAGTTTTCCTAAGAGCTGGAGTCAGATCTGGCAGCCAAATCCCAACTTGAATAACTATGGTAGCTCTCAGTAATGATCCACGTGGTACTTCCACTCAAAACTCAGGCTACCAGAGCAGCTTTGTGTAGGATGCAACTGCCCCTTGGTGCCCGCGTGTCCCTCTGCCAGAAAACACCATTCCCTGGCAGAGGCAGAAATGACTCCATGCTCCAGCCACTCCGCTTCATGCTTCACACCTTTGCTCAAGCCCAAACTCATCAGCAGTTTTGACAGCACTCTGGAGTTTGCCTGAAGGAGCTCAGCACAGGGCACACAATCTCATCCTCTGGCTTCATTACAGGAGTGAGAGGAAAACTGGAGAAGGAGAAATGTGCCACTGGCAGCAATTTCCAGCCTCTGCAGTGAGGCTGCCCGTGGTTCGCAGTCAGTCACGCATCCCTGCAATAGCTGTGCAGTAGCCCACACACTAATCCTTACACGGTGAACCTACCTTGGTTACAAAGTGTTTTGGGACAAGAATCTGCCCAATGAACGATGCTAAAGAAGAAAAATTTTCAGATTATGAATGCAGTTTCAGAGCCCAACTCCCCCACCCAACTGTGAGTGGGGATTTCGATCCCGAGGCACCCAGACACTGAGCCGGTGAGCTCAGACCATTAGTGACATTCAACTCTGCCTTTAAAATCAGAACATAAACTGCTGAAGTGAAATGCCACTTCTTCGCCTGCAGTTCTGCCAGCTGAATTTAGCTAAAGCTTTCAGCAAATAATAGATGATTAAATAAAAGAGGCGATGGCCAAAAAATATGTAAGGGGCTTGATTAAGACTCCATGGGTGGCACCATACTGGTGCTGCCCAACTTTTACAAGCTTTCCCCATCTCAGCATTACTTTAATTCGACTGTGGGGATAAGGGAGAGGTTGCTAGAAGAGTGCAGAGATGTTTTGGTAGTCTGCATTGAAATATAGCAAGGGAAGAAGTAATCTAATGCCAGGCATGGAGCAGACTGACACTGCGGGGCTCGTCTGTGCTTTACCTTCTGCACCTCGGCTCCTTGGCTCAGACCTGTCGTGCATCACACATTGACTCCTCCGCTACTTTTCTTCTTTCCCCCAGTGTTGATCTCAAGGGTTCTTCTCCTGTTTAATATAAAAACACAAACAAACCCACATGTACTTAAGAAACGTATTACCCATTGCCTAGAGGCATCGTGCAAGAGAGGCTGCTAAAAAGGCTCCTTCCAGACCACCTCCAAACAGATGAGAGATTCACGACGTAATCGGCCTTTAGCCTGAAAGCTCCCATGGGCTTGACTATCTGGGCTGCTGAGGAGTATCAGAGGCTGGAGGATACTAGCTGAGGAAATGGGCACAGGATTAGACCCAAGGTAAAGGACACCTCCTTGGGCGCTACGATGCCTAGAGCAACGAGGCACATCCCCAGCTCTTGCATGTTCCGCAGCACGGCAGAGACTCACAAAGGGAGTGTAGGACATCTGTAATAACAAGCAAACTGACCAAAATTCCCCAAGCAAAGTTTGGATGATCTGAACTCCCGGTCCTGAGCCCCTTCTACTGCAGGAGTACCAAGAAAATGAGCCCCGATCCTCCTCTACCTGAATATGGTGCTTTGTTTTACAAAGGCAGCATACACGCTTACGGGGACAGCCAGGTCCAGAAGACAGACGTGAGAGACGCTCTTGGTTGTCAGCCCTGCCACTCACTCGCTGAGTTACCTTCACTCCACCAAACCCTGACCTGTTTCCTGAAGCCAGGGATGAGGATACGAGGATACTTGGATTTCTTACAGCCAGTACAAGCTACAGCGGTAGAATTGCAAAGGTAAATGATCAGCATGTGTTACAAATGCTGCAACTGATCCCTCTCTCTGAACAAGACAGCCTGGAGAACAGGTATCTCGAATCCTTTGTAGCTAAATGGGATGAGATGTGCGTCACCAGCTCTGCGCTCCATCATCTCAAAGCTTGCAGGTCTTCTCGGCTTCCTTCGCAGAAAACATTTCCGCTACAACACCTGGCAAGTGATAGCTCTCAAGTCTCGTACATTTGACCATTTCCCACAAAAAATAAAATAAAAATCTACTATGCTGTTCCATAAGTGCCAAGGTCAAAGGGGACCACTGCAAGCCATCCAGTCTGACCTGTTGCATGACACACCACGAGCTCCACCCGCCAGTTCCAGCCTTGAGCCCAGTAACTCACAATGATTTTTTTCATCCAGCTTTTTCCCCAGCTCAAATCCTCTCTCAGACACATTTCTGCTGAGAACAACTGTCTGATCTCAGCAGCCGACCATATAGAAAACTGAAACAAAAAAAATACCTTTTGCTAAGTGAAGTCCAAGGCTTCAGGACTATCGTTCAGCAGGCGACGCCTTTGCTGTAGATGGCATTTCCTTTTGTTTCAGAACAAAAAGCGCTGCGCATCAGGGCCATCCACGTCCTGCCTTCACCCTCCTACACAGCCTTTTGGCCAGTCGCAGCTTTGGCGGCCAGTACAAGCGGAGCGTCCCAAGCCTCCCTCTTCCCACCCCTACTCTTACTAATGCATTCCATACTCGCAGCCTTTCACACAGTCCCAGCTCCGCCGCCGCTCCCGGCAGGGAGCTGGTGCTGGGCTCTGGTGGCGAGACTGGCAGCTGTTTATAAAGGCTGCCTCCATCCTTTTCACTTCAGCTAGCAAAATGCTTCCCAAGTGCCTACATCTCCGGGCTACAACGAAGGAAACATATCTTGAACGGAGCTTTTCTCTCTCTTGGCAGCCTGCAGGACGTGGCACGTTTCCATCTGCACAAGGCTACAAGATGTTTGCAGAAACAAAAACTAACAGCTACGACCCCTCTACCCCTTGTTCCTTCCTGGATTGCAAAGCTCTTTCCAGAGTTCTCCAGAAATCACGAGTGAAGATGTTACTCAACAGCCCCAGCTGAGGATTTTATTTCAACGTTCCCTGCAAAATACACGCTTCAATGCTCACCCACACTACATGAACCCAGCATCTGTACAGGACCCTCACTGGCTCTTTGAGGTCTGGAAATGTTTTATTGCAAGCTTTAAATATATACAGTTTACAAAATAAAAAAAAAAAATCCATGTTGGTTAAATTATTTTGAGTCACAAATTATTCTCGGTCACTGAAACTCTGGACTCTTGGGGCAAAGGACTCAAGGAATCAGAGCATTTGGAAATGGGATGCCCAAACTCACATCAGCCAAATGAACCACTCTCCTGAGAGCTTAGGGGGTTTTTGTTGGTGGGTTGGTTTGTTTTTTTTTAAAAAAAAAGCATAATTCTAATGTAAGCTCTGAAAAACATTAGGGTGCTCATGGGATAAATGCTACCTTATGATAAAAGCAAAGTCCCTTCTCTAATAAACACTGCATAGCTTATATAATGTAAAAATTATAGCATATATTAATGACAGTGATCAGAATATAATATTAACAGCAATAATAGTACAGTAGCACAGGCTTACTCAAGAAGAAATGCAGTTTCTCCCTACTCCCCATTGGAGAAGTGGTGGCAAGTGCTGTTATGACTTCATTTTATTTTTTATTAGTTTTTACAAGCTGGCTATGCTAAAAGGTTGCACCAGTAATTTAAACTGCAGTTGTCAGCAGAAGTGAAGGACATTGTGGGATGCATTTTATTCTAGCTCTTTTATTGCTTGGCTCCTTGGAGTGATTCAAGCAGCTTAAGGATTTTAGAGGTACTGTCACAACAATATCTGGCCCTTAGCAAGCTGCCATTTAAAAAAAAAGAAAAAAACAAACCAAAAAACCCCAGCCTCTAAAGAACTGGCTGAGCCAGTAGAAGCTGTTCAAGAGTCAACAACTGCTGATCGCTACCAAATTATTCCCTCGCGGGGACGTGCACTCTCCACGATGTTATTCTCACTTGACAGAACGGGAGGTGGCTCCGGAATACATGCGTAAAAGCTGATTTTTTGCAGCTCTGCCAAAATGTACATACACACATGTGCACATCGTGACTCCCTCCGCCATCAGTGTGAGCCAACAGCGCTCTGGCACACATCTGCTGCGACACGGCAACACAGGTGACATGCTGCTTCATGTCCCTCGGGCTAAAATCAAGCGTGGTAGCGTGCGATGGGCTCTCTGGGGGGCGGAGCACAGTCTGGACGGGCTGACAGCACACGCTGTAATTAGGTGTCGAATGAGACTTTGTGCTAATTTGCTTCTAAACAAGTCTCTCCTTTATCCTCATCCCTATGCGCAAAAATTAGCTCCTCTGTAACGTGTGCTGTGATCGAAACGTGGCTCACTGAGGTGCTGCTGGCACGCACGAGGGACGCGGCAGAAGCAAGCTGGGGTCCTCCAGGTCTAGTCCCAGGAGATGGAGAAGAGACACCAGATATCCCCGGGGTATTTTTTTTCACCGTGCCCAGCACTACCCCATCAATCAAGGGCAGGTAACTGTGCTTCCCTGCTGTGCCAGCCCCTGAAGGGGATAAGCAGAGGACCGGAGTGCAACATGGCTGGCGCAGACCCAACCCAGGAAAGCCTCAAACAGTGCTGGCAAAAGGAGAAATGTTTTGAAGATTCCCGAGACAGCAGGCATCTGCTTTTTGTCCAAACATCCCTCCAGGGTTCTGCTGGACTCTTCCCTACAGATGATAAAAAAGCGATTTAATTTGCATCAGCTATCCCTTGAACTGACGGACCAACCCAACTGCCTCTCCTTCCTATACCGAGCTGGTACGAGATGCTGGTCTTCATCCTCACCCAACTGCCCCAAGCAGCGTGGGGCTGGAGGACCGAGAACATCCCACTGCTGGGACGTCTGCTGGCTGCTTGCCTGGCAGACGACTCGCTTCCAATTCCAATTATGAAAACTAACCTGGAAAATGGGACGGGGATGTTACTTTGTGGGAGGGCAGAACAAGTGGGGGCATTCCTGGTCAAAGCACGCGTTACTTCAGGCACCAAATTGTAGGTCTGAATTCAAGTCCTGCTTCCCCACTGCTCCACGGGATGCTGAGCTTTCCCAAGGTCCCAGAGTGCTACCCACGCACCAGCAAGCCATGAAATACACGTGGACCTCCCTACCCCACCCCTCAGGGTGCCTGCAGCAAGGGGTCACTCCCAAGCTGACAAACCTCTGCTGGAAGGGCAGAGAGGGCCGTGTTCTCATCTGCATCGCAGATCCTGATGCAGCAGAAGGTAAAACCAGCTGAACCTGGGTCAGTCCATGCTCGGGGCAGAGGCAGCCTCACTGCCTGCAGATCTCGGTTACACGGAGTTGCGGCGAGAGCCCAACCTACATCGCCTGAGGCATAAGGTAGCATTAATTGGTGCCTCAAAAGTGCCTCTATTACAAAAGTGAAGTTTTCTGCACGAACCAATGCTCTAAAGAAAATTTGTTTGACCTGCAGAGATAGAAGCCTTAAAACAGTATTAACAACCCCAAGTAATTCCTGCACTCACAGTCGTAGCAACTCCACCACTGCTGTCACTTCCAATGAGACCGCCAAACACCATGATCCCCAGCTGAGATAACAGACTGGTTTGGGTGGGAAGGGACCCCACAGCCCATCCAGTGCCACCCCTGCCATGGGCAGGGACACCCTCCACTAGCCCAGGTTGCCCAAAGCCCCATCCAACCTGGCCTTGAACACTGCCAGGGAGCCAGGGGCAGCCACAGCTTCTCTGGGCACCCTGGGCCAGGGCCTCAGCACCCTCCCAGGGAAGGATTGCTGCCTCCCATCCCATCTCCATCTCCCCTCCTGCAGCTTCAGGCCATTCCCCTTGGCCTGTCCCTCCCTGCCCTTGGCACCAGCCCCTCTCCAGCTTTCCTGGAGCCCCTGCAGGGACTGGAAGGGGCTCCAAGGTCTCCCCACAGCCTTCTCTTCTCCAGGCTGAACCAGCCCAACTCTCTCAGCCTGAGGTCTCCAGAGCAGAGGTGCTCCAGCCCTCGCAGCATCTCCGTGGCCTCCTCTGGCCTGGCTCCAACAGCTCCGTGTCCTTCTTGTGCTGGGGACCCCCGAGCTGGACGCAGCACTGCAGGGGGGTCTCAGCAGAGCGGAGCAGAGGGGCAGAATCCCCTCCCTCGACCTGCTGCTCACGCTGCTGGACACGCAGCCCAGGACACGGGTGGCTTTCTGGGCTGCCAGCGCACATTCCCGGCTCATGGTGAGCTTCTCCTCCCTCAACACCCCCAAGTCCTTCTCCTCAGGGCTGCTCTCAACCCCTTCATCCCCCAGCCTATGTTGATACTGGGGGTTGCTCCAACCCATCTGCAGGACCTTGCACTTGGCATTGTTGAACTTCACTGAAGTTGACATGGGCCCACTTGTCAAGCCTGTCCAGGTCCCTCTGGACAGCATCCCTTCCCTCTAGTTTATCACGTCACGCTACACTAAGTTTTGGACACTGGGTCATTCTCAACTGCCCACTTTCCTCCATGTCCCCCTTGGCACATATGGACACCATGCTAGGAGAGCTCCAGGTCTGCCTGAGCAAGAGCTAAAGACAACCCTGTGCCAGGCAACCATACCTTAAACTCTGTGAAACAAGCAAAACCTACTTTGCAAAGTAAGATCTTTTAAGCAGAGGGATGGCTCTTGTAGCTGGACTTTGAGATTTTAAAGTTTGCAAGCTTTTTTTTTTTTTTAATGTATTGAAAAAAAAAGTTTTTCAGGTCACCTTTGATGCAGAGAGTCATCTAAAAGGAGGAGGCTGTCAGATGGTCTCTCAGCAAGGGAATATCTGTTCCCTGGGCACGGACTCAGAGCCTTGTGAACTCCCTATGCCATCTGCATATTACACGTTTGTACTCCAAGCCCCACGGACACTTGTTTGATGTGTTACCGTTTGGTGAGCTGGAGCTCCCAAAGGTCTCTCGAGATCACAGGAATCTGCGTGGCATGACTTATTTAGTGGATAAAGACCCACATAAAGATCCATCCTTTGAAACAGAAGTTTCTTGTTGCTGTCTTTTAAAAAGAACATTTAAATTGCATTTTTTCATGCCAGTCTTGGCTTTCATCCTCAATTATTTTGCTCAGCAAACAGGACTGTATTTGGCACAGACGGAGCAGAACGGCACACACGCCACAGAGACGTTTACTGACATCTGCCGCTCACCCCACCATCAATCTTTAACTGCTCGCCTCACCGCTACTGTCCATCGGACAAAAGCAAGTGACAGATGTCTGCTGCAGAGAGCCTCAACGAGCATGTGTGCATGTAAGAATCGCTTCGAAAAGTAAAAAGGAACCTTTGCCCTAAGCAACCACACTAAGTCATCGAGCTCACCATCAAGTGCTGGAGGCGGGAGAAGTCCAGCATGAGGACTGCTGGAATAAGGGATTAAACCTGTCCTTATATCTCGAAGAGCTGTGCGATTACGACAAGAGAAATGTTACTACCATACCGCGTACAACAGGCACAGTCAGTGCCTTGTGTCTCTGGGATGCAGGGCTGGAGGAAGGCAGCAATGACACAGGCTGAAGGCAGAGCGGGGCAGGGCTGATGTGGAGAGCAGCTATGGAGAGAGATGCCCAGGAAAGCTCCTCTGCTTCCCAGGGAATCCAGCCCTGCTCCTAAACACATGGTCTCCTCCTGGCCTCTCCAACTCCCTGCTCCAACATAAACAAATAAGATCTACATCCTCCTGGAAATTAAAACCAGCATCTCGGATATGTACACAGACGAGCTCTCCTTCTTCCCAGCAGGAAACTGGGATGGAGAATTTGCAGCCCCAGGTGGCCTGGAGCAATCCATGTCAGTGGGGGCTGGGAAAGGCCAAGAGTGAAACACACAACACTAAATGGCATCTTGGGATATTTAACTATCTCGGTTTTCTTTTCTGACCTCCTCTCTTCATTATCCAGATAAATTTGTCCATTTTCTTCTGCTCATCCTCACAGTGCCCATTGAGAAGCTTTTTCCTTTACCCCTCAGTCACAAAAACATCACAATCTGCTTTCATCTCACCCTTTCCTGACAGTTATGTCCACTTGCTTCCCTATTTTCTCTTCTTCCAAGGCTCTCATCCACGCTGTTTTTTTTATTTCCCTCAACTGCCTGTACCTTCATTATTTTTCATTGTCAAGTATGCTATTGCATATCCAAAATTTGGTTTCAATATGGTTATTTAAGCTCATTCTTCTGCACTAACATAGACAAATATTGTAACCTAACATGGAAATCATTCCCAGCACGCAGCACTAACCTAATCCGAGCAGAAGGCCAAGGCAATCAAGACATGCGGCAGCGCAGGCCCAGATCTATAGCCCTGGTGGGTCATCTATCTGTCCATCCTTCCATCCATCCACCCATGGAAGGGCAGAGGAGGCTGCAATCTGCTCCGCTGTGCACACACATGCTGGCCTCTCTCCAAGGGTCTCTCCACCAAAGCTGCTGAGCTGACCACGATTGGGACGGAGATGTTACGCAAGGTCAGGCAGAAGGCATTTCTGGCACCCCCATACCTGCAGTACCAAGGGCCATTAAGGAGATGCCAAAGCCCAGCAGAAGTTTGGACAACGCAAAACATTAAATAGAGCTTTTGGATATTTAAGAGCAGAAAGTTTCCCAGGCTAATGCAGGCAACATGTCACATAAAACTGGCAACATAACCATCTGGGTCCATTAACTGCACTTGCTCTATAGCATTTGCTGTCTGAATTGTTTATGCCTCGTTTGAGCGCAGAGGCTACCCAGCATATTAATATTCTGGAAAAGAACATGTAAAACAGAGCTAGAAATGAAGGACTGTTTGGGGTGCCTGTTGTTATGCCAGAGGTACAGTGGGATAAGGCAGGAGGGGGTCTATGGGGGAAAAAAAGCACAGAAGAAAACCCCAGAGAGCCCCATCTAGCTTCCACTTCAGCAAACAAAATCATACAAACAGTGAAATTAAAATCTGTTGTTGCAGAGCAGAAGAAGTCAAAGACTTTATGATCCCATTGCAAGAAAGGAATTTTACAAGGCTTGTGAAGAACAGGGATAAACAGTTAGTTTCTTGTGCAGAGCCAAACAAAAACAATTGATTTCCCAGAAACAAACCAGGAAATTATTTCCCCTCCCACAAGAGTCAAGTCCAACCCTGCTAGCAAAGTATCAGTTTCTACTCCCTTCTCCTTACCCTTAACCTTCAAAGACTATGCCAGTCTGGGTTCAGACTCGCAATCGAAAGTCAGACTGGTTAGATACGTCCTAAAAGCTACTGCCTGCCTGCTGAGTCACCGGAAGGGAAAGGGATTGAAGGTAATAATTTTCCTTACAGCTCGCTATGAGCTTGCCAATGCACAGGCAGGGTGTAGCTCATGCTGGAGATGTTCAACTGAAAGGTCTGTGTGTCCTTAACCACCTACTCCAGAAGCCACAATTTCCCTTTCACGTCCTCTTGCAGGAGACATAACTCTCGATCATACGCCTTTAGATGACCAAGTGACTATCTAAATCCCAAACAGACAAACATCCCCTTTAAAAATCCGTAAATTCCCTTGGCAAGCTCAAGTTTGCCAATCAGCTGATATGACAATGCATAAGGAGGGCTTTGCAGAGAGAGAGGCGGGCTTGGCATAAGAAAAGGAGCAATGCACAAGGATGCTCAATGCAGAAATGAGGGTGGATAAGGAAAACAGGACATTTACCCTGGCACTGTTACTGCTGTCATTTATCATAGAATGGTTTGGGTGCTTGGTCAGGCTGCTTCTGATACAGCCAAGCCATTTATCAACAAGGAGTAACAAGAGATAGTATCAGGATTCACTTGTGAGGAAGCAAAAAAAAAAAAAAAAAAAAAAAAGAAAAAGAAGGGAGTTTTTTCCTTAGCTAACTCAGAAGAAGCCACACAGCACATGCTACTCAGGCTCAAGGAGATGTTTAGGGCTAAAAACCGGACCTCCAAATTGAAGTCCTCTGTGGCTGGCTTGTCCTCCTTCACCTGAAGTCATAGCCCGCTGCTGGAGATATTACAAATCCTTTTCACATTAAACCATCTGGGTGGCACAAAGAATTATCATGCAAGTGGAGGGATGCTCAGCAGGGGCAAATTAGTTGCTTCAAAGAAGAGCAAGAGGCACATTAGAGTCTTTCTCAGCACATAAGTCCTTCCCTCTTCCACAGGTAGATAACACACATAGAAGTAGCAACAATTCCCTTTCAGAAAACAGTCCTAAGCTGCAAGTCCACTGTGGCAATTCAATTGAAAGGAAGCGGTCCAAGCAAGAACTTCCAGCATTTTACTGTGCTAAACCACCCTCTGTTTCACAATGACATTTTGCTTTCACAGTAAAAATGGTGCTACGGGAGTTTGCTTTCAAGAAAGGGAACGGAAACTCCCCTCGCTCAATGCCATCAAATTGGTGTCACTGCACAGAACTGTGCTGGCACGAGGTGTGCAGAAACCACCTCCTGACATGGTCTCAATGTTGTGGCAGACACTGGACTGATACATACCACAGTTAGTTTGTGACCATGCCATGGACTTTCTGCACAAGCAGAACAGCCTCACCCTCTCTGTATCTCAGCATTCCCATACGTAAAGCAAAAGTAACTGGTTCTGTGTCTCCCAGTAAACCTAGTTACCTGCTTTTAGTTAAAGTATGACTTCCAAGCATCCAAGCTCGATCCAAAGAGGTAGTGAATTCATCCCTTCCCGATCATTTGCTCCAATGATTAATCGCAGCCCATGTCTACCTTCGAAAGGTCACCTTCCAAAGAGCCGGTACTTCTCACAGTCCTCTCCAACAGACTCGGCAGCATCCAGCACCCTTTCCCCACAAGAGAGAGTTGTGTTTTGGTCTCTCTCTTGACTCAACACACACAGCAGGAGATTTTTTTAAAAAAAGTTGAAGTCTAAAAATTTGTTCCCCGCTCCAAATACTGCCCTGCTGCTCCTTCTGCATGGTCTCTAGCTTTTCCCACGTCTATTTAAAAATACAGATAGATATCAGAGCTAAAGAAGCTATTCCAACAGTATTTTCATAAATGCAGTTTTTGGAAGTAAAAACATCCTTTTTTCCTGTTTCCCAGTTCACATGTCCATAGATGGCATTAAATACTTCTTACTGCACTACCACTCTTGAGAATTCAAGTAGTCTGGGCTGCTCAGTACAACCACAAGTTATCTTTTCACAGCAACTTTCTCCAGGGCAGAGCCCTCTTCCTCAGGTATGACCCATGCCACTTGCTCCTCCAAACAACTTCATCGTGGGTCATTTCACATATGATTTGTGGGACTGCAGTTTACAAGTCATCTGGATTACTCCAAGTCATTTATCATATTCTCGTAACAGTCTATTACTCTGTCAGTTTTGTGAAGTCCACAGATTTCCTCAGCAGCGACTCGATACTTGATGAAAATCACAAGAACAGCAAGGATGCAGCTATTCCTAGCAACTCCCATGATCATATTTACAGAGCTACAACTTTATCACAGCCTTTAAATGACTTTTATTTCCTACACTGATGAAAAAAGAGCAGAGACATGGGCTTACACTACCTTCATGACAACTTTGACACTGTCTAGTCACACAAAACTGAATTCATTCAGAGCTGCATTTTACTGCAAGCTCACAGAGAACCCACTCTTACCTATAAGCACGAGATATTACACTCAATTACTTTTCACTATGGCCACAGAAAATTGATTAAGCAGGAGAAGTCATACTTAAAAAATAAATTTGTTTATCTACTGTCTATCAAATCAAAATAACTTGAAAAACTGGCAAAGCTAAGTATTTGCCCAAGGGTAGGACAAATACATCCTTCAACAACTCTCACACTTTTCTCCTCCCATTCAGTACTTCTGCAGGCCTTTGCCACCACAGGAACGATGCTTGGTGCTCCAGGAATGATGCTTGATTCTGTAACTTTAACACGCACAAAAGCTGTTTAAAAGATCATTAAAATCCAGAGGCTCTTCGGGCAACTCTGATTCCACCTACCCTGAGTGCTGCGTTTTGACGCAGGCTCAATCTTCAAGTCAAGTAGGTTGTTTGCTGGTTTGTTTTGTTACAGAGGAACATCTGACGCGCTTACTAATTCCTGCTGGGCAAACTGAGCAGAGATGAGATGTCTGTTCATCTCAGCCAACCTACTATTAAAAAAAAAAAAAAAAAAAAAAAAAAAGACAACCAACTTCCCTTTATGAGGAAGACAGGCACAAACCACTCTGTAATGTCTCGTCTTATTTCTTTTGGTCACAACCACCTCCACCAGAAAAGAAGGGTCATTACTCTCACTGTCCCCCATGATGGTCCAAGAGGCCAACGCACCAGCCCAGGCTACTGGGGTACAGAGCAGCTAAAGGGCTTCCTGCAGAACTCCGGACTATTTTGATACCTCATGCCTTCTTCAATGTAACTTGTAGAGCCTGATCCAAGGTGTCCCTTGGAGGGGGGGAGGTTCTGCTCCATTTCTACAGGGCCACAGCGATTTCCCTGTCTGCTTCCTGCAGGTACTGACTGCCAGCAGGGTAGAGGTGGGTGCTGGAGCATCCGTATCCCACACTCTGTGTCTCACTAATGCTCTGCCCACCACTAAAGGGTGTGAAACACTGCCCTTAGCTCACTTCCAGTCTAGATTCTTACAGAAATAAGATTTCTACAACTTTGGGTTTTTTCACTTCTTCTAAAATCTTCTGAAGCAGTTTCAACCCAAATCCAGGCCAGGATGAAGCTCTTAAGACATTAAGATTGTCCTTCCATAAGGACACAAGCCTCAGAGGCAGGGAGGGACTAGGACCAGCAGCTTCTGCTAATGTGGAGATGCCTCGGACCTCGATATATCTACATACAGATATATTTTACCATCTTCACCAACGTACAGCTATACGTAGATATGTATTTTCATATACAGGCAAACAGAGAGGCGATATGTCCCACTGAAACCCACTGGCCCTGCAAAACTAGATTCAGGGTCTCCAAAAACATAGACTGCTCCAAAACCACTATTTCTTAAGAGACTCTTTCCAGCAGCTTCTCCAAAATCACACACTCCGTGGCAACAGAAAGGAGAAGATCCAACTCGAGGGCGGTATTCACCAATGCTTAAGCAAGACAGCTTTTCTCCTCCCTCCTCCAGTTCCCTGCCCCTGTTCCCCCACATATTTCCAAATCTTTGATGGATTTCCAACTTTGGTGGATTTTCATGGGAACTGAGAGAGAGACATCTGCCAAACATCAAATCATTGCTCTCAAGTGCAGGGACATGGTGACTTGAAATGGTCACCGTGCCTTTTTTAATTTATTTATTTTTAATTGTAAGAGTGTGCATTTTCTTAGTCTTAGTCTCCAAAACAGCTGGACAGTTTCCACTAGACTCTTTCCAAAAAGCACATCTCCCAGATGACAACTAGCTGGAAAGCTCCTAATAGCGTAACTGTTATGTACTATATAAAGTGTAACTCAACTCTGCTCCAAATACAAGAATCACACCTTAAGTTACATGTACTCCAAGTATTTTTATAAGATTGGTTACAGGGAAATGCTAGCAGGGGAAAGTTTAGGAATGCCACTGTTCACCTCTCCCAGATAAAAACCTGCATCAATCCCCTCTCAGGACTCTTTACTCACCTTTCCCTGCCATTGTGTTTTGCTGCATTATCCAATTTAGGCTGCATGCTCCTTTGGAAAAAGACCTTGACATTTTATTTATCCATAAAAGTTAAAATGCTGCTTTGCAAACAAAACCATCAATTTTAGCCATGAAGGCACCAGTTTTACATAGGCATCCTAACAAGTGCATTTTAAGCAAAATTCTCTTTAAATGTCCTATGTTCATGCATGGGCCACCAACAGGATTCCTGAGCAGGCAGAAGATCAATGCATGTTGTGATATACAATTAACATCTCCATAATCAGGATTTCACATTACTTAAAAGCAATTTTGGTTTTGGGTTGGTTTTTGGTTTTGTTGTTGTTTTTTTCAAGTCTCCAAAATCATAGAATCATAGAGTCACAGAATCCCTGAAGCAAGTACTGCTTGGAACTCGAGAAGAAGGCAGGCAGCTCTAACCCTTGCAGATCAAACACTGCCAGACACCTTGCTGCTTCGCACCATCCCTTGCCCAACTCTGCTTCTCCATATCCAAGCTGCAAAAAAATTCTGTATCCCAAAAATCTGATAGCATCCTAACCAAGACCACCAAGAATAAAAAGGAATCAGAAATAAATGAGATTTTTGCAGGATGCCGATATAAGCTGACACTGCCGGTCTTTTCAGCTCATTACTTTTGGCAGCGCGCGCTCCCCATGAGGTCCCATGAAGCATGAATGACTTAATCAAGGGACCTCCCTGGGGGTGAGGGAGGCATGCAGGCTCTGTCAGGCTCATGAATAAGAGCATCAAATCAAAGCCTGGGAAATTGGTGTCGCCCTATGGAAAACTGACATTATAGCTGGTAAATTCTTAACCTGTTAAGTGGTGCCTTACTCCTGCCCCTGTACCACAAACTCAATTGTGCTGAGCAGAGCTGGAGACTCAACAAACACTAAAAAAGTCAAAATCAGAGAGCTGGTTTCCAGAAGTCTGCAGAAAAACGATTAACGCACTTGGATAGCGCCACGCTACTGCCGAGTGGGCAAACTCCCAGTGTAACCTGCTGTTAAACCTTGCAGCTTCCAGTGAGACGGCAACAAAGTGGAAGGAGTTGATAGATGATCAGGTTGAAGCACTCTTAGCCCACAGCCAACACCTGATACACGTCAACTATCCTCCCACATCCAGGTAGCAGTATGCATGCACATGCACAGGCATGATTGATTTTCAAAGTTATAAGTTACATCCTTTCAGTACATCTCATTTTCAAGCAAAACCAGACGGCAACTTTACGGTCACTAAGCTACTCGTGCATAGCAAGTGCTGCAAAATCTGCAATGACTTCAAATTCTTTACTATTAACACATTCTCCGTATTAATCTTCCCCAGATGATCCATACTGGAAATTTATGTATGACCCTGTATTAAAACCCACAGTAACTTATCTCTCTGAACATGTCGTGGAGCTTAAATACATGAAAGTAGAGTGCCTTAAGAGGCTGATGAGAATCATTTTCTAGTACATTGGAAAGGACAAACTGTTTTTATGAGTGTGTGTTTTATAGTCTGTTTTTTCAAATTAAAACTAAAATAGTTCCCAGATGGAAGCTGTATCTTTCCAACTTCAACCTAAAGAATACTTTAACAACAAAAAACAGGCAAAACTTCAGAAAAATTGACTCCACAGAAAGGCTGACAGTGTCTTGTGTTGCTCAGAGAGGACTCAGAGGCATGGTAAAAAAAAAAAAGCCTAGAGATTTTTTGATCAAAGATTCAAATAATAAGGAAATAGTTTCAAAACGGTGGCAGCAAAGTTTGTCCTTAATTCTACAATGTGTGCATCAGACTGTGGAAAATTTCTTTACAAAACTCCAGGCATCCACACAGGCAGCTGGAGTGGGAAAAGGATTCCCTTGCCCACACTGTGCTTATCTGCTGCCTGTAAGTAGCTTTCCTTCTGCAAGTCGATATTTTTTAAAGTGTCCTATATAGGTATAACATGGCTCTAATACTCTTCTCAACTCACAGCACTTTAACAAGAAGCAACCTCTAAAGCTTGAATTTAGCTTTTAATTTGCATCAGCAATGTCTAATGCAGACGATAGTCCAGCTCATCTCTTATTCTGGTGCTGGAGAGGCGATGCAGAGCTGTGCATTTTATTTTTGCCAAGCAAATACATGCAAAAGCATAGAACAGGAGAAGATACAGGAGATGAAAGCAGGATCCTTGAAGCTGTACTTCTGCTACACATGAAGGTAGAAGTACACTCAGCACCTGGCTTTATTCACATCTTCCAGGTATTGCAGAGTTCGCACATATTTATAATTTGGTAAGGACAGATGTAGGAGTGGTTTGATCTACAGAACCACAAGGATGGAAAGAGTGGGTCACTGGCAATGTCCAGCTCTGGAGGTCACTGGCTGCTACAGGGTAGGAGGGAACAGGAGGGGAATCACTATAAACACCTGCTCTTCTACCCTTCCCTAAGTCTACACAGGACACTACTCTAAACAGACATTTGGCCCAACCAAGTACTACAGGTCTTTTCTTTCACATGAAGCTCTGAACAGCCTGCTGCATATTTTCTCTTCAAATAAATCAGGCTTCGAGGACCAAAGTCATTACCATGGGAGATACAACGTACGTGACGTGGTTTAGCCCCAGCCGGGCCAGAACAAGGACAGTACGGATGGAACTACTCTCGTGCCCCACATACAGTGCAAGGTTTGGTCTTACTCCAGTCCAGCCAGGGTGGCCGCACGTCCCTCCTGAACACCGCCTGGGTGTCTTGCTCAAGTCCAGGGCAAGAAGCCACGGTCATCCACCGAACTCAACAGCAGCCCAGCACTCCTCAGCATGTTGTCCTCTGCCAGAGGAAGTTCCCTAGGGATCACCAGGGAACAGAGCAGAAACAAATGCGTCTGCTTCAAAAGACATGCTTGGAAGGAACTGAACGCAGATCCTCATTTCCTCCCATTTACTCAGGTACCTCGCCTCATTTCCTCCCCATCGACCTCATCTCCTACCTGTTAATGCCGCCCTTACCCCAATTTCTGGCTCCTACCCCAATGGCCTTACTTTCCTCACCCATTTTCCAGCAGCTCTCCCTTCTTTTTGCCATCCTCCCACCAACACCAGGTTCCAATCTATATTACAACTTCTGCTGGGCACAGAGATCCTGTTACAGCAGATTACCAAAACGTTGCCTGTGCTTTGCAGTTTAAAGAGGATCAAGTTATGTCACAGCTCATACAAGTTCATGATGCTGTCAGTAACTGTTAAGAAAGCTTTCACTCTGCTTGATGAAGGAGAAAACCGTTTTGGCCAAACTGAAGAGGTGGGAGGGAAGAGAATAGATTTGGTTGTAAGAGAATCTCACAACAGGGTAGAAATTGTGCTGTTGAAAGGAGCAGGACACACAATGCTGGCAGAAGTTATCCCTTCTCCAAACAATTTTGGGCAGCACAGTCAGGAGTGGAAACACCGGCTTATTCCACGCTTGTTCCCTCCTAAAATTAATTTTCCAACCTCACATCCATACTTCTCCTAGCGGCCACATCTTCCCTGTATTCACAGTTCTTATTCCAAAACGATTAAAAAAAGCTTCCTTCAAGCAGACAAAATATGCGATATTAATCCCAGGGCCATTAGCCCAAGCGGGCAATCAGAAACCCCTCAATGGCCGCAAGCTTTGTGGCAGACCCTTGCAGGCGCTTCCCTCTCTGCTCTGCGATCAGATCGCTCTGGCCCTGGTTCTGTACAGCAGGGAGTAAGCGGTGCTTTCCTTTCTCCAAAACGGTGTTTTCCTTTCTCCAAAAAGCACTTTGGGATCCAAGCCAGAGCAGTCCTGCTGGAGAAGCCCCACCTCAGTCAGGGCAGAGAGCTCTCCCTGAAGCCGGGGTTAAACACAGACCTCTTCAGGCAGGGATTTTACCACCCTCCATGTCACCAAAGCCACTCTTTGCTAAAAGAAACATTGAACAGGCTCTTTAAACACCAACCTCACGTGAGGCTCCGCCAGCAACCACAATGGAAAGCGCAGGTTTCCATGTTAATTTCTGCTCGCTGAAAACCCTAGGACACAGCAAGACCAGAATAATAACACCAATTACAGATATTTAATGCAGTAATTTCAAAGCCAATTAACATAATGAACCTCCGTCTCTTTCAGATAAGTAATCTCAGAACAATCGAGTTAAAGGTGATCGGGCTGAAGTACATAGTAAGAATGCTAAACACTGATTACATGAACGGAACTGGGAAAGATTTCTACACAGTCCTTCCTCAAAAACATTCCCCAGCCCCCCTCCGCCTCCACACACACACACAAGGAGAATCCGTGGTATTTATTATCTATATTTTGATAGCACGCAGAGGGAGTAGCACTGGAAGCTTTTCGTAAAAAAAAAGATACTGAGCCAAACCAAGTCCTGCAGCAGATGATTTGGAGGCAGAAGGGTAGTAAGGTGGTCTTGCAGCAAATGAGGAAAGGAATAAGCAGCAAGTCCTGGGTGAGAAGCAGCACACTCCTTCTGTATTCAGTTGCATGATAGAGAATCATTTGTACTAGAGGAACCGATCTGCCTCTCTCGTGGGAAACACCCAAAGTCAGGTGTGCTGCTTGTTCCATGGTAGCCAAAGAGGCTATGAAGGATCCACACGTAACACACATTTGTGACACTCCAAATCAATGTTCTGGGAGGAAAAAAAAAAAAGTCCCACTAACATTTAGGACAGTAAGTGGTGGGGAAAGAGGTTATTTACGACTTCCCCCAGATATAAATTTAATTGCCAAATCAGTTATAAGAACATTAATGCTTTGTGGGGTGAACGTGAGAACTCACCACAGATGTGAGACAAAAGACCCTCGCACTGATCAGGTCCAAGTCTGTCCATTCAGCGTAGCCTTGATTTTTATAGCCAGACATGCAACTCACAAGAGCCGTAACAGCCCGATCCAAGCCTGCTGTGCCATGGGAAGGGGACTTCAGGGCAGCAAAGATCAGACTGCCAGCGTGAGAACAGGCTGATAAGGCCACACCACAGCTAATGAGGACTTCCTGCTTTTGAAGCTGCAGAAACGGTTTAATTTTTTTTTCTTTTCTTAGAAATTAACTAAAAGTGTCAGTACAGTTAATACAAATGGCATGAGAAGGAAGTAAGAACAAACAGGGGAAAAAAAAAAAGGAATGAAATCAGGGCACACAGCCTCTGCCTACAATCTGAACCCGTCTCCTTATCCACTATTCCTCATCTGGGACACTTCTCTCCTTTGCTTCCAGTTCCACCACAATCCTTACTCCATTTGTCATCCAGTTCCTCCAGATTTGGTCTTCTCCCTCCCGTCAGAGAAGTGCTCCAGGAGGCTCCAGTAGATACACCAGGATATCTTCCTCTATTTATGTAGAGTCATCTCAAAACATTCAGCCTTGCTGCCCCAACTCTCCACCTGCACCCCTTTTGCCTCCAGCACCAAACTGAATGCCTCAGAGGTTCATCTCACCCCAGACACCTCATACACCATCCAGCAGCTGAACCCAACCACTGTGCCGAAAGCTCGCTATTCCTGATGCCGGCACTGAGGCAGAGCCTTTGACGTGTGCGTGCAAATTCAAAAACGCTACACAAGAGATCAACACCACCCACAAAAACAAGGCAGCCCAAGAAGAACAAGCCAGTGGACATAAAAGACGCAAAATGCTAGCTGTGCTTAACCCAGACACTTGGAGGGCACAACTATTTCTCCTCCCAGGCAGAAAGGCTTGATCACCTTTAATAACCATAAATCTCACAGCTCCTCAAATAATACACACTGTAGACATGCAGAAGACTTCAAGTCTAAGCTCATGACATGAACAAATTTGTTTTATCTACTAAAGCTTTTGCTCTGTCACTTCAAACCATGACAAAATCTACCCCACGATTCAGAAGAGGACAAGTACCAACGATACGTTTCAATGAGCACTGAATTGACAAATTGATCAAAATAACATACAGTTTGATTACCAGACCAGTCACACCAGTACAACCTGTTAGTATCCATGCTGGCATGGACAAGCAACCCCGCACTGCCAGCTAAGCCTTGTTATAAACAGTCATCACCTCTAAGTTGTCACATTAAACACAATAAAGAGGAGTTTTGCTGTTTATGTGGCTACAGACTAACAGTGAACTATGCTGAAACTGTCTCCTCTGCAAGCCACGAGCTACCTTGTCATTGCCTCGATGTACAACCAGCAGCACTGATTACCAGAACTTTGAGATATCAGAAGGTGATAATTAGGCAAATTAAGGCAAGGAAGAGCTAAATGATTTGCCCAGGGCCACAGAAGGCAGTCAGTAATGGAGGAATGAGTGGCATTTAGGAGTCTCTCCTTTATATCCCTGTTCCTGAAGCCCTAACACAACCCCCGTGAGACCAATTCACGTGGGAGCTGCAGGGATGAAGCACTGGCATCTCAAAACCTGCTGTGGGGTGAGAAAGCCGTGCTCCAGCCAAAACCAACTTTCTCGCTGCTCCCTTCCTCTCCACCCACAAAGACGAGAACTCTAGTGGCTGAGTGATTTCAGGCAAGATGTAGAACTCGACTGAAAACAGAAAGCAAAACAAACAAGAGTGTCTCACCCCCCCCCCCGGTGCTTGTCGCTCAGAGAGCTGAAGGCTGCTGAAGGGACACTTTCTTGGCTGGGCTGTCCAAGACACACCATACAATACATGCTCTTTCGTGAGCGAGCAAAGCTACAAACAGAAGGAAAAAACCACCAAAAAGCCTCTCCAGCACTGCGGCAGCAGGAGGCATTGCCAGGGATCTCACAGCCCAGCTTCGGGAAGCCCGCTGCTGTGCAGGGGACGATGAAGCTGGTCCAGCTCCATGGCTTCCTTGAGAAAGCACCACAGGGAGCAGAACAGAGCACGATAAAGCTTACAGGACCAGACCACCTATGACTCAGGTATCCTGATAGTCCAATAACCCTGGAGAAAGGAGTAGCTAATTAATAGGGAGTCATGGGATATAAGTGAGCAGCTAGATATTTAGGATTAATTTAATTACCTCAGCCTCGAAAGCATCCCAAAATTACAGCAACAAGATATTCTCTTTACAGCATCCCCCTAGTACAACAATACTTACCACCTATACTCCAACTGCTGCTGCAGCTCTTGACGTCTCCAGCAGTAGAGATTTCCTTGGGAAAGGTTTCTGGCAGCCTAGCTGATTTTCAGTGTTAGGATGTAATAAAAAAGGAAATTCATGAATTGGCTGCAGCAATTTGGGGGATATTTGTGGCCAGAGCACCATTACTGTATGCTGCAGGGAACAAAAGCTACTTTGATCTTGTTCCCTACCCTCTCCACTCCAGCTGTAACGCTAGGCAACGCCAGACACTCTCCAGACCTTCAAATGCCCATGTGTGCTCTCCCACTTGCTACCCTCGACATAAACATCACCGAAAAGGGGACTCAATGGGACTTTGAAAGATTGTCCAGTGCATCCACCATCCAGAGGGACTCTGCCTAAGCAGCCACTCTTGACAGACCGTGCTCCTGAGCTGGTTTAGGAAGGGAG
Source organism: Balearica regulorum gibbericeps (assembly GCF_011004875.1). NCBI lineage: Eukaryota > Metazoa > Chordata > Aves > Gruiformes > Gruidae > Balearica > Balearica regulorum. Next base: position 2,475,711 of record NC_046186.1, on the reverse strand, counting down.
CGACGCCTGGCTCTCCTGATGGCCCACCAAGCACCAGCTGTTCCACAGCGCTCCCAGCAAGGCCAGCATGTGACAGCCAAGGAGGAGCTGAGGACATTAATCCTGCTGGTAAGAGATAAGAAACAACTCTAGGTGTATCGCTGGTCTATGTCACACGGCTGCTGCCTTCTGTTTCCTTTGCTACACTTGCTCGCTCTTAAATTCATCTAGAACATCTTTAGGCTCAGATAGCCTCTTGCAATGCACCCAGGTCATGCCATGGTGTCCTAACAGGGGGTCTGAGCTCCACTCAGGCCTGCAGGCACTCCTGTAATACAAATAAAAGAATAAATCAAACTGCCAAGAAATTAATCTAACAAGCTGCCTGCCCGCACCCTGCGCTGTATGATTCCTACAACAAAGATGCGTTTGGAGAGGCCAGTCTGCCCAGCGAACTGTAGGGAGCAACCCATATTAATGCTCTCACTATTTTTAGCTTCACAGATCAGGGGTAGCTGACTCGTGCTTCCTGCCCCCGGACACAACATCTGGGCTCTTTATGGTCATTCAAGCTCTTTTCCCACAATGCAGAGCCCGGAATGTGGCAAGGTGGAGCACTGGAGGGGAAGAAGCAGCAAACTTTCCAAATTAGCAGCAAAGAGCAGAGGGTTGCAGTAATTCTACAGCTGGGATAGCTCAGCAGCAGTGATTACGGTCTGCCCACTTAATTTACCAGTTTCTATTAGAGACACAGTAGGAGGAAATTCTTGTACAGTAGTTAAAGCAAGGGATGGGGTGTCGGGTGACTGGGGTTTTATTCCCAGCTGTGTCTCAGACCTTCCACAACCTTGGGGAATTCACTTCATCCGCTCCGGTTCCCTCGCTTGCAGCATTCCTCAGTAATTCACAAGGGATCTCATGGGTTACAAATAGCAGCTGAGACTAGAAATATAACCAAGAGCAACTTCCTGTTCAGCAGGATGTAAAGCATATAACAAATTTGCTTGTAACAAGACCAACAGATGTAACTACACAAAACTGATCGATCCACACACTCCAACTATCCCACTTTTATAGGGCTGAAAGGGGACACCCATGCTGAGCCATGCCCATTACCCCATTATTTAATGACATATATATTGATGGTCTCAAAAGATGAGACAGGGAAAAAAAATAATAAATCAAGCACCTTTCACTGGTCTGGCTGAAGTGACTTCATAGCTCTGACTCTGAAATAAAACCCAAGTGTGGGAGCGAGACATGCCCCGAACATGCGAGAACTCCTAGTGGAGACTTTCCAGCCCCTCAACTTCAATCACACCCAAACTTCAAGCTTTAAAAAAAAAAAAAAAATTTAAAAAAAAAATGGATGACACAGACGGACACCAAGTTAAACACAATAAAAGAATAAAAGGAAGAAGGAAAGAGGCGCTTATTTCTGACACTTCACTCACATAGCTCTCAAGTTTGAGGTTTGTTTGGAATTGAACGTATTCTAGTATCCGGGAACTTTTGCTGGTTTTCCTTTGCAGGGGGCAGAGCAGTGCTAGTTCTTTGTAAAATGCTCTGAGGTCCTCAAAAAGAGGGCCAAAACCAATTAATGGTGTGTTTTCCAGTTCAAAACTCTTGCACCACACTGACTGCAAAATGTTGAGCTAATCCATTAACTCCACAGAGGAGCTTCAACACCACAAAAGCTATTTGGGGTAATCTGGAAAGAAAAGATGCGGCAGAAATGGAAATCATCAGCATCTACTCCCATCTCTTTCTGCATATCCTTACCTACCTGCAGCACGGTGATCCAATTAGTTAATCAGCATGTTTGTGTTACAGGATTCACGGCTCAGACGATTGGAAGAAAGGCAGTGTCACGGCAATGCTTCACACAGATTTAATTCATCATACACCAGTCTGAAGGCAAAACACGTAACACTGAACGAAGCAAGCAGCCAGAGAGCAGACCAACAGCGATGCTTTGCTTTCAGGGCGAAGCGTCACACGTACCACTCGGTAACACTGACCTACTCGTCCCTAAAAAAAGGGCTGCACAAACAGCCAACTCCATCTCACGCGCTGCTACAGTACACAGCTCCTACAGCTCCAAAATCTCTCTAGAAAATACACTACAAAGAATACAGCATGGGTGGGACCTTCCAAGACCGCTCCAGCTTTCACGAAAATAATTGCTACTTTTGCCACTGTGTTCTGCGAGGGCAGAGTCGGAGCAAGGCTGCATTTAGGAAATCCCACTCTGCACCTTTGCATTCCAATAGCATCTTTTGGCCGACAGCTCCCCAAGGTTCAGACCTCTCTGTAATCATTCCAGGATGAAAGGGCAGACAGACTTCATTTTTTCAGAACGAAAGCTTTCAAATCTGCAGGAGTGTTTCAAAAATGATCATTCATGCTCGCCAATCCAAACAAAAACCCACATGCAAGTACATGGGAATGCTAAAGAGAAACAGCCCGCGCAGCAAGCGGCATTACACAGCCCTACAGCCCCAGCAGACCAGGCAACCTGCTGCTGCTCAAGGCAGAGCCATGACTCGAGCAATACATACGTGGAGTCAGAATAAAGTCGGGGGAAACGGCACAGTTGTTGAGTGAGAGCAGGAGAGCCTAAGCCCATTCATTTGACAGCTCAGAAGCACGCTGTATACGAGCAGGGTACCAAGAGAAACCTAAGTCAAAGCGTCACACCCAAATCATGGCACCTTGTGAGGTCTGAAGTGACGGCTTTCCTTTGATTCAAATTTTTACTTGTGGCTTTATTTTGAGTCATGTTCAGAAGTTCAGTATTAGAGCAGACTTTGCAAAGAGCAAAAGGCTAAATGATAACTCATAATAATGAAGAGCCAAGGAGACACTGATTAGTTTGCAGGGCAGCAGTGACACACAAAGGTGAGAGGACTTGACCCCTCCTTGGACTTGCCCAGCTAACCCTAACACCAGCCTCTTCCTAGGACTTCCTAGAAACAGATCCTGCTGCCCAGCACCATTTATTACCACAAGACTGAGAGCCCTGCAGGGTTCTCTTGTTTCATTTCCAAGCAAAGAACTTCAGAAAACTCTTCAAATAAAAGTTTCCTGAACACCAGCCACAACTTCTGAATCAACACTCCAGTAGCAGATTCCTCCTCTATCCCAGCTGATGGTGTGATGTCTCTTTACTTGCCAAACACCTGCTCATCAGAAACGAAGCTTAGCGCTTTATAGCATGAAACAGACTTTGCAAACATATGAACTAACCATGCAAATGAACCATTTGTTCAGGCTTCACGCACAGCAGCCCATTCCTCAGCAGATCTGGCATTCAGACTGGCAGCGAGACGCAGCCTCGGCAGCTCATGGGGATCGCTCCAAGCCGGAGAGGCACAACTGGAGCCCCGAGAGCTTCAGTCACTCACTCAGTCCTGGATTCTTCTAAATCCTGTCCCCCAGTGAGCTGTTCTGATTCAGCCCAGAACAAAAGCCAGAGCTATCGTTAGGGAACAAGAGCACTGCAGACACTGCAGCATCTGAATAAACATCCAAGACTTGACAGACCCTCCATTCCCCCCCACCCCCCGCCCAGGATCTCTTGAAGACCTGAGACTTGTATGTTTGTTTGGCACTGAACTGCTTCAACGTGCCACGAAGATGCGCAATGACAAACAGCTGCATGCCATTAATGCAAGCATCGCTGTCTTCAATTAAAATGCCTCCGTTTTGTACGACAAAGGGAGCTCTGCATCTTAATTTTGCACCGTGCACTTTATACAACACAGACTTTTCCAAAGCCTCTGCAGAATTTCCCTTGCAGTGAACGGAACCATAACCTGGAAAACTTCACATGATGGAGACATTTTGGCAGAGGCAATCGTGTTAAGTATGGCAGGAACTGGATCAGTGTAGGCTTAAACACAGACTTCACCTTTGCTCAAACTGGGGACAAGAAACCCGGATTCAGACTTCAGCCATACAAATAAACTGTCATTCCCAATAAGTTTTACCCTTGTGCTTTGACTTCCACATAACCATTTCTTCTGCTAAAATCTCAGCATCTCCATAGATGATCAACAGGGTCAACTAAACAGAAGAGACTGAACACGAACACCTGTACCTAACGCTCACTGAAAATTATGCACAGGTAATTGGCCCCATGCAAAGCTATTCAAAACAGTCCCCTTCCCACACATATTTTATGCCAACTCCAAAGGCTATTGCTGTAGAAGTGCTGTCCACATCACGTATACAGCAGTTTGCTCCTTCAGCCATGATTTTTTCTTAAGTATGGGTGTAGTAAGAAATAGATATACACAAAAGGCAACTCAAAGACATTTAGCTGACCTAAATAATGGTAATTTCCTGGTAATTTCACTTAACTTTGGAATTTGCAATACCTCGTGCAATCACCACACACTGGCCACACAGATAAAAGCCGGTGGCTTTAACTTTAATATCTGGAGACAACTCTTCCAGAGTGTACATCTCTGATAAGCACCCAGCTGTTGTAAAGAACAACCACAAGACTGAAAAGTCTCAGATCTCCTTTTGATTTTATTTCACTTCTACAAGGAGGTGGTTCTAGCCTGCAAAAACTAAAGAAGTACTAAAGAGAATCGAACCAAAAAACAGTGACTTGCTTTCACTGTATCAGTCCAGAGAGTCCCATATGCTTTAGATGAGAAATCCTCTCCAAGAAAGGTGCATATGAAGGTTGAAAGCATAGCAGGTCTTATGGATCTGGATTCATAAGAAGGTAAAATTTTGTTCGGAAAAGGAAGCAGTAGACAGGAGTAAAATATTCACTTTTACTACATTTTTATGTACTAGCCTCAACTGCGTCCAGTTCTGCTAACACAAGATGTTTGACACGCCTCAAACATGAGTATCAAACAGGTTTCAGTACTTGTCTTGTATTTCTCCTAAAAAAAGCCCAAAAAACCCAAACCAAACCCCCAAACAAAACAGTTCTTGTAAAGTTCTAGCCATGGTATGAAGAAATATAGTTAGTATCTTCTAAGGCAACCTATTGCTTTTTAATTTCTTTGCCCATCAAAAGAAATCAGCCTCATTCTCCCTCCTCCAAACCCTTAAGACTATGTGGGATTTCATTTTTCAAATGATTTAATAGATTAAAAACATATAACTTGAGAAATATTCAGGTCCCTGCCTCCCTCTTTTGGTGCTGATTTTAGCACTGTCCCAGCAACTGTGCTGAGGGAGCCCAGCCCCTCGGGTGGTGCAGACCACAGGTTTCTGTCGGCACTACTTCTCCAGCCACCCTGAACTGCACACCCAGCCCTGGGCCACGGCCAGCTCATGACCAGAACTTGCAGTGAAAACCTTCTGGTGAAACAGTTTGGATTTCCCGTGTTTTCATTTCACGTTAAGGACTGGACACATTAGCAGGGGAGGGAATTTGGCATTACACCACCAATATTTGAGGGTAAAGACCAATCAAAGAATGATCCTGTGTTGTGACAGGCAATACAACACAAAAATAAGTTTTAAGGCTGCAAACAGGACTACAGAACAAACTTTCTAACAGAGAAAGACAAAGCAACACTTTTATAGTACAGTCAGGTGAGAGAAAATAGAATAGGGACAATTCTGGCATGGGAAGACCAATTATTACCAGCAAGTTTAATGGCGATACTATTGTGCACTACTGCAAGGTGAACAGAGATGGTCCCCAGGCACCATCCTGGAAGAGAGTCCCTCACCTGGAAAAGCTTGGTTCCTACACAGAGAGAGGACAGAAGAAAAAACAAGTGGTTAAATGTCAGGGACAAGGACTAAACCCAGGGGCTGTGCCTATAGTAGTGACTTAAACCATGCCAGAGTGGACCCAAACAGCCCACAGATTAGGGTCAGGAAATGGCACAGGCTGGGGACCATCCCCAAAGGGAGCTGGGACCAAGCTGTCCCGATGTGGAGGTTGGAAGTTTAACAGCGTGACCATGTCCAGGCTGTGCCAGGGGGGCTGAGGCCAGGGAAGAGGCCAGGAATGCCCCAGCCTGGCCGACAGTCCTAACCAGTGACATCCCAGTCCCTAGAGCTGCACCCTGACAGACTCTGGGGAAGTGCTTGGGGATGGATGTGGAAGAGACAATGTGCAGATAAATACTTCTGTGGGGGTATGTCTTCCAAATACACATCTGTGTTTTGAGCATCTGCTCACTTAACACTGAATAGGAATACATGTACTCCACATAAGAGAGAATATAAAGTTGCTCCACATCCTCTCCTGCAGGCAGCAACTACTCTCTATGGGATTAGACAGGACTGCACTTACTGTCTGCCACACAGCAGCCTGCACATTCTGATCCTATCAGGAAGGGAAGAAAGAGCATTCACAGCAAAGGTCCCTTCCAATAGGCCACCATCGATGACTAAAACACACTTTATACAATGGAAGACTTGAAGAAATATCTTTCTTTGAGCTGCTATGGAGACACTTCAAAGTTTCTCTACGCTGCATATTCCAGCATTGTTGTGAGACACCTCAGCCCCAAGGGAACAAGCGCTCTTCGTCCCAAGAGCTCTGGGCTTCTAGTTGATAATTCTTATCCTCTTGCCAGGGAAAACCCTTGATCTGCAGGGCCAAAAAAATTCCTGACTTAAAGAAAAAAATAAAACAAATGAAGCTAACGCTTCTCTTCTTCCCAAATTGCTCTGAAATCAACACGTACCGCTGAAGAAGCACTAGGAACTAGCACACTGTCCATCCCCTTATCTACCATTCTCAGCCTTCATCCTTTGAAACATATGTATTTTTATGTATCATATGTATTTTTAAGTGCTTGCAAATGAACACAAGGTGAGAGGAGGGAAGAGCCACATGTCTCTGTGGCTCCCACAGTCTGGGATGCACTGACCAACCGGCACTCAGAGAGAGATGCCTTCTCCAGAGGCTCACAGAGCTTGCTTGGATGGGGTATAGCTTTCGCTTTGTGTCTGTTCCTGGCAAGAAGGGAACCAATACACAGAAGTTTCTAGCTGTATTTACTTTATTAACTAAACAAAATGAACTGAAAGAATATAAACATTTGAAATGTAAAAAAGCAGGTTAACATCAAACTAAATTATCAGGTTAAATACACCTCACCTACTAAGCCCATTTATCCTTTATCTAATATTTAAATAATTATTTCATTATTTTGGGAAGGGAGCAGTCTAATTTTAATCCTCATGACAAAAAAGAGCTTTACCTGTGTCAGTGACAACTGATAGCTGCATACAACGGCCATGCAACTCCTACAAGCTTCATGTGTTTACTCACAGGCTGAAGTCAATGCTGAGATAATAATTCCTGATGCCACTCAAAGCTGTCCACACAAATTATAGGCATGTAAGATCCCAGCTTATGAAACAGTCACCACAGTCAAACTAGATAATTTGTTACAATTAAAATGCAGTAACATAATTCAGGCAGAAAGGATGACTACTCAAGATAAAATATACAAGGTCTAACATTAAGAGCATGTCTAGGTGCTTTTATAGAGAGAGATTTTATTTAATTTGTGGTGTTTGAGAGAAGTTATAGGTCCCTGTCTCCTGCTCTTGCACTTACCTAACAGCCATCTGCTAGAGTTCAGATGAGTGCAAGTGTTCCTCTCCTAGCAGGAACTAGAGAATGAACAAGATTTTAAAAGTCAGTATGTACAAAAAGAAGAGCAGCTTGAGATGAGGAAAATGGCTTAAATTTCATTTCTTCCAAGGACCTGCAAAAGCAGCATCTCTCCCCTTCACTCAAAGATCTTAACACTTGTTTTTCTTCTTTATCTCCGTTTATTGATTTTAGAAGGAAAACCAGCACCAGAGCATTCTCCAGGAAGGATGAATTAGGTGTGTAGATCCAAGAGGTTTAAAGCAGACTTGCCGTGAAACCTGAGAATCAAGTTCTAAGTAAGATTATTCAGCTTTTACTATGTTCACAAGGGAAAAGCGTTTTCCATGGGAAAACAGATCCATGAGCTGCCCAAGCTTTCATTTTAGACCATTTTTCATTTCTGGAGCATCTTGAAAACCTTTACATTCCACAGAAACAGTAATGTTTTCATTGTAGATTTCAGAAAAAGAAGCAGCAAAAATTGTAATTTGCTAAAAGCATCAAGGAAGCTTTTCTAATTTATTGCTTTACTGCTCTGGAAAAAAAGAAAAAAACATTACTTGCTTTAAAATAAGTTTAAAATGGATACTGCTCTGCTAGACTCAAAGCATCTTATTGCCTAGAAAGGCTGATCTCACTGGATGATGTGGTGGATTTGCCGTGCAGAGAGAAAATGCACACACGGACACGTGGTAAACGATACAAACCACCTGGTGCCCAGCCAGCATGCCCACATCAAAAGGCATAGAAATGGGGCACAAATAAAAGCAAGTCAAAACCCTTTGACAACAACAAGAATTCCTGGGTCCTAACCCAGCACTAACTTCGCTGCAGGGCTACTCAATGAAAATTACTCTATTTTAACTTAAAAGGTATTAATCCAAGCCAATTAGTTCAACCATCCTAAACCTCTGTTTGTGGAAGTGACCTTCTTTCACATTAGCTTAATTTGACTCTGGAAGTAAATTAAGACAAACCTTCAGGCAAATTTCATTCTGAGTAAGAACTAAATTTCATAAACTTCAAACAATTGAACCCGTGAAGTTGAATTCGGATTAGTTTGCATATCCACATGCAGATGAGCCATGAACCTCGCAGCAATTCTTCCAAACACCTCGTAGCAGTCTCAGCCTAACTTCCTGCTTCCAAGACTGAAGTGTGATACTGCTCTGCTAGTTGATAATCATCCTTCCGCCTCCCAGATGGTTATATTTCCAGAGCTGTGAACGTATAGCTGTCTAGGGCTTAGCGATCCTGGGAATGGAAAGCATTAGACGATGCTTAAGGCTATTATACTTGTGTGTTGAGTGCTGTAGCCCAGAAGCCAGCCGTTAAAAGTCGAGATACAAAGCTTTTATAGTAGAGCTCAATGGGAGATTTCTGTTAAAAAAATAAATATGGGGGACTAGGGAGTTTGCAAATATTAAGGAATAACAAATTTGTTTTCCAAGTTCATTTTACTGCTTCGACTCTGTTAAGTGAAAAAGACTGCTTAGAGGGTATGAATTGAATCAATCATACCAGTTTGGGGAAAACATGACACAGCAGTGGCAGGGAATAACTCACTCAGCTTCAGAAAGGCAAGTCTGCTAGGAAAAGGAAAAAGGCCACTGGGGTGGGCAGGCAGACAGCACAGAGGTCAAACAGAAGGAACGGATTTTTAAAAACTTTTAAAGCAAGGGATGACTAAATACCAGCTGAAGTTCCTGACATATGGCTCACCAATTAAATCCAGTTGAAAAGGAAAGGCCTACAATGAGATAAACTAAACAAGATAGAGAGATGGGAAAAATCCCCCCTCTCAAGTGCTGTAATTAAGGCATATGTAAAAAAACAAATCATGACAAACTTGCTTGTTGATCTCTGCTGCTCCAGGAACAGAAGAGCCCCAGAGCTAAAAGTAGCTAAAAAGCAGCTGAGGAGCACGTGTCCATGGCTCCCCATACTTGAAGAGAGAGGAATTATCTGGCAGTGATACAGTAGGCTGTGCTTGGAATGACAGAATGACAATTTCAGAGATGCAATTTTGAGCTTTCTTCAGATGCTGAAGCTCTACTGGAACATCAAAAAGTCCCCTAAGAGCAGGAGTAGGAGCCCCATTTTTCAGCAATAAAACCACAAGACAATGCACAGTGGAGGAACAGTTTGGTTCCCGGTCCAGGAATACAGCTCAACAGCCTCCCTGGTTGCTCATCTCCCTCAACTTGTCTGTAGCTGTGAAGATCACGCTGCAAACTGCACATTATCTGAGCCTGGGTTTACAGAAACAAACGTTGCACATGGTGTTTTTGTATTTTACTCAATTTCCTCCTCCAAGTCTCTGCTTGAAGCCACTTGCCCTTTATTCTCCCACCCAGGGTTGCTGGTCACGAATGACCAAGTTGCTGCCAGAGCCACACATGTTGTCGCAAATAGGGCACACAGTCATCACATGGGAAAGGGGGTTAGTAGGACAGAAAACCCAATCCTTCTGAAAGAGACAGTGAAGCAAGATTCTTTCCAAATATCAGGCAATATTTCATGACATTTCTCATGAAAACATCAAGAGCTCTTTAGCAAGAAAAAAAAAAAAAAGTAACTGGAAAGCCTGCCCTGGCTGAGAGCAGCACTGGGAATACCCATCTCAGTCCACCACTTCCATGGAGGACAGGCAGCCCAGGGGCAGCAGGAAATGCACCGCCAGACACTCAAATCTCAGCAGTTGCATGAAAGAGTAAATTATTATTAGGATGCTCAGATGAGGTCATCTCTTGTTTTAATCAAACTCGTTGGTTATCACTCACACAAAGATCTTCCATTCTCTTGTAAGGCATCAAAACGCAGGGAGGCAGTGGTGGATTGCATCTCGGCTACTGCTGTCCTCACCCAACGAATATCACAGACTCCGTTAAGGAGTGAAGTGCACGCACTGTACTAAGATTTATTATTTTGAAAACCATCAACGACACACTTGGCAGAATTCTCTTCTGGGGAGAAGCAACTTGCTACATTTTACGGGGGAGTCAGACATCTCTACTCCCATAATGAAGCTCACACCGACAAACACGGACACAAATCTTCATGAAGTCACACAACTCCCCTCACCCTTAGTGGGAACCAGGGATATTAATTTCAATTTGAAGCATCAAATCCCTCAAGCCAGAAGCACCAGGCAGAGAATAACCACATCTTGCTGTGTACTCTGCAATGTATGACTCAGGATTTAGAGAGGGGAAAACAAGTAATCACACTGCATTTTATTTTTCTGGCTCTTAAACCCTTGCCAATAATAAAAGAATTTGTCCCTAAGAACCAGATCACTTTCCGATAGAGATGCATGCGGTGGGACAGACTCCAGCTCGTTCTCCCACAGCATTACTTCGTCTGAAGGGCAAACAGGAGCAAGAGTTTAAGCGCTAAAGCAAACAGATCTAGCTTTAACACACAGGTTGATGAAAGCGGCCGTACAGAGCTACTCTTGAAGTCATTCCTTTGTAGCCTTCATTCCCACAGATAATTATGAGCTTAAATGTTCCAAGACTTCAAATGATATTTTGCACTTTCGTCAAGTTAAAAAAAAAAAAAAAAAAAAAAGTAAAATCTTATGCTTTTTAAGTCAGGATTAATGAATCCTCACAAGAATAACAGTCATAGCCACAGTTACCTAGGCAATAGACTTGTGGGGGTGCTCTGGGGTACCCAGTTTCCCATGTCTGTACTGGTGCCAAGCACCAACTGTGTGATGGTGCTGCAAGGGCATGTTGGAATGGATGGAGAGAGCAGGACGCACAGGGCAAGCACCCAGTCCCACAGCAAGTATCGACAACAGCAAACATACCCGGAAACTAGAGATTTATTTACCTTTTTACACAGATATGCTTACGGTCTTGTAGAAAGGCTGTACCTCCACCTAGGTTGAACCTGTAACTATGTAATCTAAAAACTGTAAGGCTTAATACTCTTCTCTTGGAGACTATATAAAAGCCTTCCTTTAAAATTTAAGTAATATTGATTCTTACACAGAGGCTTTCACAAAGTACTGTTAGCAATAAAATTAGCATTTGGGAGAACAAAACTGTAGGTCTTAACACCCCAAATGCTGTGAGTATGAACTCAGGGGAACCTGAGTCCAGGGAATGGAGGAATTCATCTAGTATTTCACATCCACTTTAAAATAAAAAATGACAGTGCACAGGCATGCCTCTCTGGAGTGACTGGGGTTTAATAAATTATGGCAATAACTAAAAAAAAAAAAGGGGGGGGGAAGAGAAAAGAAAGAGACGCACCCCCCTCAAAGGGCATAAGAAGACACAAATAGTTTCTGATGGAAAAGAATAGGTTTTATTCTCTCCCCCAGATTTGGAGAGCATGCTATATTTTGCTTAACAAGTGTGTGGGGGGAGAAGGATTGGGGGAAAGAGAATATCAAAATCAAAACAAGTCACAAGGCATCAACAATCCCTTGATGACAGGAGAGTAGTTTTTGTTGGCACAGCTCACGACAGCTGGAGGAATAATTGCAAAGCTGAGCGAGAATGCCTAGAATATATTTTGCCTTTAGATTCTCAGATGAAAGATGCTATCCACAAGCACTTTGCAAACGTTAATTAAACCCACACAGCCCCTTTTGGCAGATCAAGAAGTATTTATCCTTATTTTGCAGAGAAGGGAATGAATATCTTAGGCACTTTTAACATATCTACTCTTTCTACTTTGGAAGTGCCCCATAGATATATATACCATTAAAAACACAAATTAGCTTTTCCAGTCCAGCAGCCTTTCCCCAGCACACAGCCATGATACCTTTTCTTTCCCTCTGCCCTACTGCCCCAACAGAAGTCTTGACTCTGCAGAAAAAGCAAGCTAGCTCTGGCCATGCAGATCAGCAGAGGTGAATATGAGCACTACAAACAAGCTTTAAAGCAACACCATCCCTTTATGAGTTGTAAAAAACCAATTCAACTGTTCATCCTTTGGTTGTCCTCTTCAACAAAGGTGATCCAGCTTTTCCAGACTAACTGGGCTTCATGCTGTGAAATGTCTCCCTGATATAAGAGCCACTCATGCAAGATTGCTGCTTCTCAACACCGCTTTATGGACAACCGCCTCCGTAAAGCCACTCTCTGGGGAAACGTCCCAGGCTCTTGGACCACTACCTACCTTCAGCCCACACGCTGACAGTTCAAGAGCTCCACTGCAGGTAGGGAACGTCCTCATTACCCCCAGCTCTGCCTGCTGCAGCACCAGCTCGCTCCTGCTGGAAGAGGAGAAATATTCCTCCAATTAGGGACTCGAGTCCTCAGCTTTGGCTGAGTTCCTCATCACTGAGCCCAAGGCAAGCGCCTGTGAATCCAGTAACAATCAGGTTTCATCCATATTCCCTCTAATTAGACATTATATCAGCACACATAAGTATTTCAAAGTAGCTTTATGCCTAGCAATCAACAGCTACAGCTACCGTTCCAAACAAGCTTTCTATTCCATGTATTGATATGCACACACCACTCTCCAATGTGATAAAATAAAACAGTATTAGTGTAAATGTAATCCAATATGCTGAGTTAAAGTGTAGAGAACCAGTGGAGATAAAAAGGAACAGTGAAATATTTACCAAAAATGCAAAAGAGGCATGAAGTATTTGAGACACCTATACCGGCAGGGCAGTAGTATTGCTGTCTTCTGTAAAAAAGAGCTTATCCTCAAAAGAAAAATCTGTCAATTATTTGCCAAATTGACATGGAAAAATTTGTATTTAAAGAGAAGGGTCAGTTTGTTGAATCTACAAAGGGTAGCCGAGAACATCTGCAAGGACAGGAAGAATACACATAAACACACAGGTGAACTAAAAAGCCAAAACACAGTCGTGGCTGATGCTTGTGATATTACCATGAAAATAAGCGTATTTGGAGTTCTTTCCCTGTTAAAAAAAAAAAAAAAAAAAAAAAAAAGAATAACCCTTGAGGCAGCTGATTAAGTATATATTTCAGTTGGAAATACACTTAGTGATGCAGTTGGAAAGGAAACCTAAGAATAAGTGGAGCACGTTCAAAGATTTAAGACACTAAAATGCATAAAATCCACTAGTTTTCAAAAATCTCACCGCAACATATGTATAGCCTAAGAGAAGCTTGGATACGAACATAATAGTGTAAAATACGTAGTTTAAAACCTTGTTTCCATTCTGATTTCTTGTCTAACACATACTTGCAAAGACCCCTTCTGCCTCATGCTGCTGAACATGGAAGGAGGATCTCGGCAGAGATGAAGACTGTTGTCTTCTCCCCCCAGTCAGGTGTTGAGTGATGGCTGCTGCCCTGAAGCTGGGCAAACACAGCTCCCTCACTTCTGACAGCAAAACCAGATGCTCACATCCAGCCAAGTGTTGCAGATCCCTTGGACACGCCAGTTCAGCAGCAATTACAGGTCCACTGGTTTAGTACGCAGTGAGTGCACAGAGTTAAAGCATTCTTCAACCTAAAGGAACTGTCGCAGAAGAATTTGGGGATGCAAACTGCCATTCAAATCATCCAGTCTCATGCTCCAGACTCTATTTTACTGCAATTCAAGGTCTTTCAGGTTATGTTTTCCCACAACAGTGGAGGTGAGGACATCTTCAGGTTGTCCATGACATCTCCAGCTGCTCTAACCCCACTTCAGTGGCCATCTGGGCCAGCCTGCCTGGCTTAAAAACCCACCTCCTAGTGTGGTCATCTTATTGCCACCCACCACAAATGCTGTCAGACAACGTTCCTTCTGGAGAGCTCAGATACCCAACAGCAGACACTAGTTACACAGGCATCAGGTAACTATGTTTATATAAATTCATATTCCGTTTATGTTCATAGTGTAACACCATGCCCCACAGGGCACTGCGCAGGTTTCACCACCATCTGGCCACTGTGCTCAGGAACTCAGGAGACTGTCCGGGGCTGCAAGCAGCGTTCAGATCAAATGCAGAAGATGGAAAGCTTTCCCTAGAGTAATCCAGTGCCTCAACCGGCTTTCCTGGGAGCTTGCAAGGTCACAGCAACTTTCTGTAGGAGCTGCAAAGTATGGCTTGCAAAACCAGGCTGCTATATGCTGCAGCATACTGGGGCCACCAGTGAGAAGTCAGCTTTGTCACTGCCACACAGTGGCTACACAGGTGGCCACCATCATCTCTTTGCTAATCCAAGGCAGAGGCAGTTCCTAAGACCATGAAAACCTGAAACACAGCCAGGGAACCAGGTAGCTGGTTGTGCAATTCCAGTATTACATATGCTGTTGCAATCTGGCACTGCCAAGAGACACCAGAAACACTTGGGGTAGAGCCAGCAGACGTTTGCCGCTGCGTTTAGTTACCCCCTCTCTGACCCTCTGCAGGGAGGCAGGACCCCCAGGGAACCCCAACTGCTTGCTCCACCCAGCCCCACGTGCCGGATCCACACTGGGCTCTTCCCATGCAGACACCCACTTTCTTCACCATCCATCTGGGAGCTGCTTCTCCAACCTGCTCACTCAGGATGGTGGTAATACAGGCGTTAAAATAATGCACTTCAACTGCATGCATAAGTTTTTAGTGGTAGGTAGAGTCAAAGATTTTTGCCTCGAAATTTCATCTATGCCCTTGGTTTCTGGTTAAATTAAGATTTCACACCTTGAGGTAGATATTGAGACATTATTGAAGGTGCCCATTGCATTGGGAGTAATTCCCGCAGAAATGTATGTATTTGCAGTACACTTCATCTTGAGGACAACTTTGAATCAAGGCAATTCCAGATGAGAAACGTTGCTGTGTTTTAACGCACCCTGCGACGCAAGGCAGCCACTCTGACCTTTCCTGGACACTGTTCTGGGGTCCTTCCGACAAACACTTGCAGGTTTTGGACTTCTACTGCCCTTTGAGGACATGGTACAGAGCAGCACCCTCCAACACGGTGCACGTAGGCACAGTGCAGCAGCAGCTGACTGGTACCAGCCGAGAGGCAGCATAACTGATGACCTGATGCTTCTACCCAGAGGGAGACGGTGGGAGGCTTGCGACCACTGAGGCCTGGTGTAGCTCTGCCCGCAGGGATGGCAGAGGCTGGAAGCTTGCAGGGGAATAGAGAGGCCGCAAATTCACAGCCACATGCCAACACGTCAATGCATGGAGTGCTTTGCCATCTGAGCAATCCTCCTCTCCTAAACTTCAAGGAGAGGTTTGAGGCTCAGCACTCCAGGCTGCCTGAGGACTGGAGCTAACAGGGGGGACCCTTCTGCCTGTGTAGGCAAGGGGCAGGGGCAAGGCCTTGTTATTTGGTTCTTTACGATAGGAGACAGAGCACATTTTTGGCCTTCCCACACAAATCCATAGTTGTATGACTGCCAACTCTTTATCGCTTCCCATTTCACTTCTTTAGTTTGTTTGTATTAAACTTTGCCCAAGGTTACATTCAGTAAAGATTTCTCCCTCAAAATACAGCATTAAAAATACTCTGGCATTAACATCTGGAAATTGCATTGAAATCCCTCTTGAAAGTCTATGCTTTGCAGAACAAAGACTCAACCGAGCAGAAGAGCAGCAAATTTTTGCGCCACGTCCCGTTGCAGGTGAAGCATTTTGCAGAGGCCACCTGGCAGGCTGTCCTCATGGCTTTCTACAGATCAATAATCCCCCACCTGTGCTCACCCTCTCCTGCCCTCATGGGAGGCAAACACCACGCACACACATCTATCAAACAAAACAAGCATCACTCAGTAGTCTTGAATCTTGATTCAAGTGAGCATAAACAAGTATGGGACAGCTTGGGGCCTCCTACATCAAGTACAACCTGCTACAGTCACCAACTCAAAGCTCTCTTGGAAAAGCATCAACGTGTTTTAGAAAGAGCCCAACTGGCTGTTGAACTCACCTTTTTTCCACCCAAACAACTATTTTAAAGCTGCGCATCTCATGACTGAAAGCTGCCTTCTAACTCTCAGTCACTGCTTATTTGCGGCCTTATAATATCATTTTCCCTTGGGGGATGAACACTGTATTTTAAATTAAAGAATTTTTTTTCCCCCGTGTGGTATTATCCGTGTTACGTACATACAGAGAGAGATAGTAACCCTTCTGCTGCCTGTCACCATCCCAAGCACACCTCTTCTCACCCTGCAGCTGCTCAGGGATGCCTGATAGGGCCCCTTTTGCAGCTCCCGTGTCCAGCAAACGTTCCTCACTTCAGAGAGGCAGCAGTTTCTTACGTGGCAGACTCTTCCAGATCAGCCTTCACTGAGTCTAATGACTCTCAGAATATCCCTGGGGAGAGAGCGCTTTACTGCCAACGAGCTCCATTAAGTATCCAACAACATCCAGAAAAAAAAAAAAAAAGAAAAACATTATTTTTTTTTCCAATTATTTTTTCAACTTGGCTGTAACACACAGACCATCACAGAGCATACACCATATAAACGATCTGCCCACATTTTCTGCACTTATTTTAGTGGTTGTAAGCAAATGCAGCTATTTCCAGAAGTAACTTAACTCGGGATAACAAAGTAATATGAAAGCACCGATTTTACAATGGTTGTCCCATACATCACTTATCACAAGGGAAAAAGAACAACTGCAAATACCTTTCAAATACTGACATGAGAGACTTCATCTAGGATGTCATTTCATGCTGTTGCACAACTGATCTAATGGCCTGTTGCTACCGAAAAGAGAGATCTCTTCCCCAGCTTCCAAGCCTGGATCCACAGCGAGCTGATTCAGGGAGCAAAGCTGGAAGGAAGCTATCTGTACTGAAAAGGAAGGAATCGGATATGTATCAGCACAAAAAGATCAGTGGGGGCACAATGCTGGGAGCAAAACCTTCCCTTGCAGCACCAGCTTGACATTACATCAGTTCAGCTACAATGCACAACCACACTCTAAATTTAGATAGCTTTATAACTATAAAGCTGTATCTCACGTCCATTATTCCTCTCCCAACGCAAGAACGAGCCATTCTATGATAAATGCTTTTATATCACTCTAGCACTCTCCACCCTACAGGAGCACACATCAATTGCAGATAAAATGGTTCAACTTTTCAACGTACAAAAACTGAGACAAAGCTAATGGTGGTGAAGGACAGACTGCCCAGGGAGGGAAATGATCATAGGTTTAGGAGGAAAGGGGAAAAAACCTACAGACAATTTACCTGTGCTTGGGTCACTGCTCATTAATGCTCTGAAGAGAACCACTTCACATGTTATAAATTATACTGCTCTTGGCTTACTCCCTTATTATCCATCTCAGACAGCAGCCAGTACCCTTTCACACACACAAAATAATGGGAACACTTACTCTGAATAAAATGAACAGAAAGAAAGGAAAACCGAGGGCCTTCATTTGAGCAAGAAAAAACACCTGGGGACCCAGCAATGGCATTGAGTTTCACCACTCACTTCTCTAAGTCGCTCTCTGAATGTCCACCTTCTCCAGAGAAGGGAAAACCTCTCTGAAAACAAATTCTGGGCTGTGTGGGCAGAAGACATGGTTGCTTTCTCCTGTTGGTATTTCTATCTACCCCCTGCTAGTTTGAGATTTCCAACAGGCTTTTTAAAAGCTTTCCCATCCAGGCTACGCTCTATTTTAAGAGGTTTCTGGAGGGAGTGAACTGTGTTCAAGGCAGACATACAAACTTTCGATTTTGGCTATCAGGCAAAGCTCAGTGTTCAACAGGAAGTAGCCAATTTCTGTCCCAATTTTGGTGGTTTTGTTTTTTCTTTTTCTTTCTAATCATGGCTCAGAAAAATGCAGCTTACTTCTTTTAAGTTTCTTTACTGTATTGAAATGAAATCCAACATCAGACAGGAATATATCAGTGATAACTCCTATCAGTGCTGTCAAGGGTGAGATCACTCTTTTCCCACTTACCTTCTAATCTTCTTCTAGTATCACTGATAAAATAAACTAAAAATAATTATTAAAAAGTGCTTTAGTCTAAAGGTTGAAAGAATCCACAACTTGCTGAGAGAGAACAACAAAACCCAACTTTGACCAGAAAGCTAAAACCTCCAATTTCAGCCCAAGTATTTTGTCAGCTCTCCCTCCCCTTTTTGCTAAATATCCGAAAGGATGAACTGTGTGGTTACAGTCCCACAGACAGCAGCAGACACTTCATCTCACTCTTACAATAAGATCTTGGAGGCAAAAGCATATAGAAACAAAGACACACTTGACTGGCGAACCCAAGAGTATCAGTATAAATTAGCTCCCTAGAGACCTAACGAAGGCTTCCTTTCCTCCTCAAAGGCACCAGCTCTGTGATGCCTCACGGTGAGCACTTGATAGAATTGAAAGGACACGAAATCTGTCCACAGGGAAAGGCAGCAGCTGGATCAGCAGGATAAAGCAGAGGATCCAGGCAGCCCCATACAGAAGACAGGAGGGAGAGCGGAACAAGTGCATCCTCCTTTCCTTGAGGGCAGTTTCAGTGCAGCAATACATTCACCTTCCACCCCTCCCAACTTATATCTCTCTTCTGAAAATGCTTTCATAGGAACTGCCTTGTAAGACCTGAACTATAGCCCATAAGATCTATACTGTCCAGAGCAACAGCCACTACTGGACACTTGCACAGAGGGTTGAGGTGCTGTGCAATGCCTCTCAATTCATTTCAGATCCAGACCAACTTAGCACCAGCTTTCAAAGTCTTCCCCCTCTCTTTTCAACAGAGTAAACACTAACGTGTAAAACAACAATCTGACTTTTCATAGATTACTAACAAAGATTCAAGTCTCTGCAGTGCTGCCTAATGCAGGTCCAGGCTGAAGCCTGCTCAGAGAGCCAGAATTCAACCTATTCTGCCCAGGAGTCTTCCCAGCGAGGTAACCCGCACCCCTTGCCCATCACTCTGGACCTAGATTTCCTCTTCTAAAATTTTAAGCATCATCTTCACAGTGATATGCCCATGACTTCCATATCAGCCTTTCTGCTGCCAGTGGGAGGTACAAATCTTGGCTTGCTTTTAGCTCGTGTGTCACTTTGGAGGTGGTAACAGAAGAAAGGTCTGTAAGAAATAAGTATCTTCCGGTCATCAGCATCACCAGCTAAACACCCAGACAATACCCAGACCCACTGAGTACAGGAAGCATGTGACAAAAACATTTCTAGAAGTGAAACACTTAATAACCTTGTTATTATTTTTGGAAAAACAACAACACTGATTCCCACTCTTCCTTTCATTTGCAACAGGAGGAGAAAGGAGTGTGAAGGAGGTAGAAACAAGTTGTTTGAACAACAGCTGTTACATCAATACCGGCATAATGGAGCTACAAGCATCCTGTTCTTGTCAGAGCAGTCGCTGTTTAAGTAAGAACTCTGCCTTTTGAAGAGGACTTTATAACCTCAAACAAAAATGTTCAGCTGTATTTTCTTCCTAATCAGAAGTCACTTATCCTGCTGAGTGATGACAGAACAATTCCACAAAGTAAATCCTTTTCATATCAGGGCCTTCTGTGACTAAGTTGCACTGGAAACTTCTTTGCTCCCACAAAAGCAAGGAGGATTTCACTTGCGCTTCCCACAATTGTTCCCAGGGGCCTTTCTCCAAACTACCATGTGAACCATCGGTGTAGCAAAACAGTCATCTGATAACGTGAGCTAATGCACTTTTATCCAAACTGAAATTTCACTAGTCAATCTTTTATCAAGTCTGAGGTTATCTAGAAAGTGTTTATGTTCAGTTGTCTACAGATTTTACATGCAGAAGCAAACCTTGTGCTACTGGCAAACCTTGTTCCCTACTTCCCAATCACTACTGTAGTAATGCAAGCCTGGAGAGTTCCTTTAATACTACTTTAACCACTTTGAAATAGCTTTATTATAGTAAATAATTACTACAACATTTTCATATCACAAGTAGGTTTCAATCTGTTCTCACACTTTGTATCTTGGGAGTATTCTCGTCTCCGACACCATTCCCTTCCTAGGTGTCAAAGTCCAGATACACTTAAGTTACTTCCAACAGAACAGGCTCCCAGTGCCTGCTTTTAGATAAATTTCACAAGAAATTGAGGGAAGCCACAAGTTCTTAAATCAACCCAAAATCTGCCCAGTCCCCTGGGTTACTAACCCCATTCTTACGGCAGAATCTTCTAACAAGCACAAACAGTCAAGGCCTCTGCTTTACAAATTATCTGGAAACTGATGCTACCCGCGACGGAGAGCCCTCTTACACCAGCCTGGCACAGACACAATCCTCAGGAGCAGAAGCACCTCCTGAACCAGCACACATCACTGGTACAGCACCTGGGGCACTTGATGGAAGAAAATGGAGCAGAGCAAAGCAAAGGAATCATCAGGCCAGATCCAGTGAGGCTTGTCTGACTACAAGGAGTCATTTACTGCAGGCTCAACTCCCTGGCCTCCATCCAGCTTCCAAGATGATCTATCATCCACATGTAACATCCTTTGGCAAATCAGGATGTAATTTGAATTTGGACTTATTTGCCTGGCCAGGACACAGGTTAGAGCCAAGATATTCTGTATGTTGCAGGAAGATCCCATGTCATCCCACAGTTCTCCAGGCTGGCATAATCCAGCTCTACTTCGAACTCATTCTGTGAATAGCTCTAGGAAACTGCTCCAGCAGGCTACCTAGCCTCCAGGGGACATGGCTTCTGATCAGCCGCTGTTACCCCTACAGCAGAGAGCTGTAGTGAGAGGTCCCCACAAACCATGCTTGTAGGTAAGTATGAAGAAAAGGCTGGCAGAAAATGGTCCCTCGCAGTGAACATGTGAAAACCCCCTCTACCTCAACACAAAAATTGCAGCTACAAGTTCAGTAACTCTCTGCCTGTCTCTGCTGCTTCTAAAGTATCAGTAAATGTTTATCCTTGCTTCAAAAGGACAGGAATGGTCAGGTTCTCTCCCCTTCTTTTTGGATGGGGGCACAAGACAGGAGCAGAAACTGGTCTAGAGCCTTGTCCCTGTAGCAGAGACAGCATGAAAAATATAGCTAGGGAATCTGCTCAGATACTCTGCCAGGAGCAGTTCAGGAATGAACCCAAGAAACAGCCTGGAGAAGAGCAGCAGGGGACCTGGAGCCACAGCCCAAGAGGGGACAGCTGAGCTTTGTTATTTAATACTAAAAAAAGTAGCAACAGAAGAGAATGAGAGGAATGGAGAGTTGCAGACTTGCATTAACACATTATGGAGGATCTTGCATGCAACCTGATGGTTTTAGCCTCACTTGAGCTCTCTTCCTCTAACCAGTCACGTGATTCAAGTAGAACTGTAAGCAGAAAAGAAATAAACACATAAACAGTGACTTATTCTACCTAAATATGAACCAGTTCCTGGAGGGGAAGGGAGGAGAACAGAACCCGAACTGATATTACAGGCCTAGCAAGCAGAAAAACTTCAGCACATACTGCTGGCTTTGTAATTCTGCCACAAAGGCAGCCTGTTACAGCTCTACCATTACAGCATTGTCCTACGCAGCCTCAAGTCTCAATTTCAATGGCTGTATTAAATGAAAAAGTCCCCTGTGTGATGGTGCTAGTTGGCTTCTGGGAACTCCCCATTTATAGCATGCTGCTTTCCAAGCATCACTGCATCACAGCAGGGATCTCGCAAGGTCTCCAAACCTTCCCTCGCTCCAAGTTAACACGTGAGCTTTCCCCTATGTGAAGTCTCTTCATCACAAGAGATTTTTCCAGGCAGAGCAAGAGTCCAACATGTAACTCAGCGTTTTCCAAGCCCTCTCCATGCTGGTTATATTATTCAGGCAACGTATTAAAAAATATTATAAATAATTAGACGCGGTGTTCCAGTGCTGTCCAAGAAGAGCTGATCCCTCTTTCACGGAGATCGATGTCTGCACATTCACACCCTCTAAGGACTGCCCGGCCAAAAATAATGCTGAAACCAACAAGAGAAACAGCCAATTTGGCTGTTCTTATCCCAACCAGATTAAAAATTACTCTTGATTTACTACCTTACTAAACTACATCTGAAATTGTTACAGTAGGCTGCCTGTGGCTGGCAAGCTAGCTGCATGCAACTAGCAGGGGTAAAAAGAATGAAAGCAAGCCATAAATATATATATTATATAGATGAAGAAGGCAAGGAAAGAAAAAGAAAAAAACTCCTGCCAACAGTTCATCACTTCGAACAAGCAGGGGCTGGGACACCCTGGGTAGTGATAGACCAACCTATGGTTTCTGGATGTATTTCTCTCCCTCTCTCCTCCTCTTCATTCCTTACGTGACCCCTGTCCATGGGGACTCCACAGCTTGGATTCAGGACTGTATAAGGCAGCTCAGTGTGCCCAGGGTGACACATCTTGGCAGGCCAGGTGAGGCTTTAGGTAGCTGGCGTTTTATTACCAGCACCTGGACAAATCTGTGCAGTGAGATGATTGTACATTTGTTAACATACTTTCCTGGACACAGCAGCAATACTGGCCTCTTCAGGAGAGAACTGCTCTGAGGACTTTATCTACACACATGTGTAGGTCTAATTTACAGTACTGCTATGCCATGGACTGGTGCAGAAGAGTTGCAGGGCTTTCGGCATGGGATGGTACAGTAGAAATGGTCACCTACCGGTATGGTGGAAATGGTCACCCACACCCTAACGGTGATCACCATGGGCCCCTTTGAAACAAGGGGCTGGCTGAGGCAGATGGAAGCAGGGTCCTTTGGCTTCTCTAAACAGAACCCTCTATTCTGCTCCGCTCTGCTGAGACCCCCCTGCAGTGCTGCGTCCAGCTCGGGGGTCCCCAGCACAAGAAGGACACGGAGCTGTTGGAGCCAGGCCAGAGGAGGCCACGGAGATGCTGCGAGGGCTGGAGCACCTCTGCTCTGGAGACCTCAGGCTGAGAGAGTTGGGCTGGTTCAGCCTGGAGAAGAGAAGGCTGCGGGGAGACCTTGGAGCCCCTTCCAGTCCCTGCAGGGGCTCCAGGAAAGCTGGAGAGGGGCTGGTGCCAAGGGCAGGGAGGGACAGGCCAAGGGGAATGGCCTGAAGCTGCAGGAGGGGAGATGGAGATGGGATGGGAGGCAGCAATCCTTCCCTGGGAGGGTGCTGAGGCCCTGGCCCAGGGTGCCCAGAGAAGCTGTGGCTGCCCCTGGCTCCCTGGCAGTGGTCAAGGCCAGGTTGGATGGGGCTTTGGGCAACCTGGGCTAGTGGAGGGTGTCCCTGCCCATGGCAGGGGGAGTGGAACTAGATGGGCTGGGAGGTCCCTTCCAACCCAAACCAGCCTGTGATTCTATGAACAACAGCAGAGCACAGACAAGCCAGAATGACACTGTGGGTTCTTTGATTTTAAAAGCAGGGAGGAAGCACTGGGGAGGGTGGCAGAGAGGAAAGAGGAAGAAAAGCCCAATGGCAGGAATAGCTGAGGCATGGGGGAAGATGCCCTGGGACTTGGAAGATAAGCCCCAGAGAGAACTGCTCTGGATGATGCACGGAGCTCTTAGTGCTGAGGAAAAGGAAAACACCCAAGCATTCCTTAGCTGAACCGAGGCCCAGGTTTCCCAGGCTGCCCACAGGGAAACGTTAGGGCAGCACAAAAACCACGGGTATGAGTCAGGGCAGATATACAAAACCACAGACTTGTCACAGCCCCAGGCCTGTCAGTCTGCAGACCGTCACTGCAGACCCGTGACTACAACCCTGCATGTTAAGATTTTAATCATATTGAATTCCAGTTCTACTTTTTGGAAGCCACAGCACTAATAAAATAAATATCACTTATGCAAAGCACAGGGGATGGAGGGGCATGCCTTTCCCCTGCAGAACCAGTACCTGTTTCATGACGCTGTTTTATATTTATCTAAATAAGAATAATTCTTTTTTGATATCATTTCCCCTCTTAACCAATGGAGAGAAGGAGAAGGTTTAACATCCAGCATGGTTTTTGTTCCCATTTAGAAGATACAGTGCACACCAGCAGCCATTTACTTTCACCAAATTGCTGCAGGATACAAAGATACATCTCATATCCTGGCTGACAGCTTCAGCACAAAGCCACACAATGTCTGCCGGGGCTCCTTGTTAAATACTATATTGTTCTAGTGACTCAGTGCACGGGAATGTATCAGGTTTATTCATAGCTTTTCTGATAGAGTCTTTAGATAAGACACAAACTTCTGCTTTCGAAAAAAAATAAGTCTAAGGCTTATTATTATGTGGCACAGAAAATTCCTGGTTTCTTTTCCGGGATTATAAATACCAAGAACTGAAGCAAAAGGACAGGCCCTCGGAAACCTAATGGCTCTTTCAAGCTCCTGATAAGTGGGACTGTAAGAACATTCAAGACTAGAAAAAACAGACATGCACCATGAGCAGAAGTTACCATCAAAAGGAAGGAGGACAGAAGAGTAGTGAAGATGGTCAAAGACATGGAGCATCTTCTGTAAGAAGGGCAGCTGAATTAAATTAGGATGTTTTATTCTGGAAGAGAGACCTCTGACAGGGGACACGGTAGGGATCTACAGCGTGGAATTGGCAAACACGCAAACAACAATTCCCTAAACAGGAGCTTATTCCAGTAAACCAGTTGGCAGCAGGTTCAGTTACCAAAAGAGGGTGGTTCATCACACAAAGTTACAGTTAAACTTTGAAACACCAGGGAGCAGGACAGAGGCCAAATGCACACGTGGGTTCAAACAACAACTAAACAAACTGATGCGAGACGAAGGTAATTTCTACTGGCCACTGCTGGAGACAGGACAGACCTCTGGCCTCCTACAGCTCAGGTGTTCATTTGCCATGTGTCAAGTGATTAGTGAAGCAGGCAAGAGTCCATGGCATCTTCTGAGAAGAGCAGAAAGAAGCAGAAATTCATCTCCCCCACTGCCCAGCACTCCAAGAGGACTGTGGGCAGGAGGTACAGGCAGCACAAATCCTCCTTGCAATATCAAACTAATTGCTCTCATTTAGTCTTCTTAATTGCAGTTGTGAGCAGACAAAGACCAGAAGGATGTACATATAGCTAAGCCCAGTGCTTGCACAGGAAGCATCAGACCTATGCTCACGTTCATGCCGATGATGCCGCATCCTCATAGGAAGGGACCTGCAATACCACCTTCCACAATACTTAGCTTAGCTAGTCAAGCCAGAAAACCCCAGGTGATACCTGAAGAGGAGTCTCCTGGAAATATTTTTATATGCCAGCCGCAGCCCAGCTATTTAGATATTTAATGCCACAGAGACAGTCTTGCATAAGAATGACTTGTTAAGGACTCCCTTGAAACAGGTTGTTTTCCCATTCTGTTCCATGGCAATCATAGACCACATTTCTAGTACCTCTTCTGTTCCAGCTCTCTGCCAAGAACAGCCCTTTAGCTCAGCTATCTCCTACTGACCTAAATTCATATATGCAGTCTTCTTGCTTTAATCACAGTCTTCTGCCCTACAAAAGGACTCCAAACCTGAAATCCTTGTCTCCTATGTTCATTCTTCCAGCTATCAGGCCCACAAATGCGTAACAGCTTCTAAAGGTCAATGCTGAGCCTGCTACACACACCACCAGCCGTAATAAATGTTCTGCAGGCCAAATTACGCCCTCGGGGGAAGCCTGTGCAGCCCTGTGGCCTTCTGCAGATTGCACAGCTGTCAGGCTACAACTTACTATGGTCTACTTAAGATATGCAAGGAGAAAGAGAATTCAATGGTATTGACTTATTTTAGCTACTGAAGTCAGCAGATCTGACTCTAAACACACATTGGGATTAGATCTGTCGATTAAGACCATGGCACAATGGCACCATTGGTCAATAACGGCATCATTTGTTCTTCATATGACCTCTCTGTTACTTCCAGTTTTATTTTTCACCATTGCGTTTGTTACAGCAGCTATGTACCAGCTGAGAAGACAGTCCTCACTGTGTTTGGCACGTTAGAAAAGTAGGGTAAGATGACTGTCCTGAATCCAGAAGTATAAAAAGCTAAATCGATGTTGTAATACATCGGAATAGAACACCTGAACCAAGGACATCCTGCATGTCACGCTATACTGGTCAGATATAGGAGAAGTTAGGAAGCCACAAATAAGTAAGCCTCTTTTTCCTCTTCTTGCACAGAAGCACAGGAATTCTCTGCCCCGCTCCCAGGATGTATTTAAACCAACCTGCTGACACACTCCAGTCTTAAAGTGTATCATTTCATCCTCTTCATCAATGAACACTCTCAGCTTTAAAATTCATCATCCCATGTTATCCTTAGGGGAGTCGCCTGCAAGGACTGTTAAAATAAACTTAATTGTGCCGTGGCCTCAGCCAGTCACTGCAGCTCCCGCACTAACCTGCGGTGTCTGCGCCTGTATTTTACATGCGGAAGTAGAGTGTCCTCCCGGTTTGCAGATGCCTACAGCAGGCAGTTAACTATTTCAGCCCGGCTACGCCACCGCACCAGACGGGCCAAGATGTTCCAATGAACCAGCACTTAAAGTCTCTCACAGTAGCAAGTTTAGAAATATTTGTAGACACCTCATAAAGCATGGGCTCATTATTACAGCCCAGTAGCATGCATGCAAGATATTTTAATGTGTAGAAATTTCCCATGAAATAACAATTTTCTCCTTTACTCTCATCCTTACCATGAACTAGGCAACACTTTCCAGTTCTTTTTTCTTACCCTTTCCAGCCCACAAATCAAGCCAAGCCTCATTTGCCTGATTTCACAGCAAGCCTTTATGACTAACCCCTACGTGTGCCGTGGCAGGTCCCTCATCCACCCTCCTCGCTGAGTCCAACACCTCTGACAAGGCTGGAATAGAGGAGGTGAACCTTTGCTCTCCTGACCCCAGAGCCTCCTCTGCTCTGCAGCACCGGAAGCCGCACACAACACATTGCTAAATTACGTGGCAACACCGCTAGTGTTGATTCCCCACAGCCTTGAGCAGGTACAAGATGTAACTGCATCAGTTGTCCGCTCTGCTGAAATGTACACACTACTCTAAGTGGGATACGAATAAAATTTATCACTTCAGATAAAAGGAGCTGGAGCTGTCAACATCCACTTCTCCCAAAACAAGAGTTAAGCCAAGGGAGCTTGTATTTCTAGGATAACATTGTCCAAGCATGCAGACTAACCGCTGCTCCTCAGTGAAGTCAGTTTTAAGTTCACATTAAGCACTATAGAAAATCTTATTCCTGAAATGCTAAGGTACTCACTGTACAAGGTGATCGACTGGAAAACTGGAATCTGTCCCTCTTCTGTACTCAACTCTCTATTCATTTGTCTGGAGCCTATTAGAGAGGAAAAACGTTGTAAGTAAAGACAAAGTGACCCCAAAGATATTAAAAAAGTAATCAAGAAGCAGGCCAGTGAAGCAATGCAAAACAGACACAGACACACCCACCCACCCACCACTAAGGTCAAGAACTGAAAGAGCTGGCAAAGCTTCCAAAGTCTCTTAAGCAAATGCTGTGAGGTTTGAAAACAACTATGGCACCGCCTGCTCCTGGAGGTTCTTGAGAAGGTCAGACCTGATCCAACACAAGAGTAAAGCAAGATATATAAATAAGAGAGTAGCAGTAATAGCTACATAAAGCCAGTTACTACAGAGACAGTGAATCACAGCTCTTTTTGACACTTGCTGATCACCAATGCACCAGTATACATGTGGTCAAGAGCATTACACGGGGAAACAAATTTTTCCTCACTGCCCACAAAAACTACTTAATCAAGACACGGTCCTGAAGAGTTAGATGGGATGTGATTTAGTGTGCACCAAAGACATTCCTTGAATAGATTTGTTGTTTCCACACACTTTATGCCCTTAACAAGGAGGCACGGAACTTCTGCTTAAACCCATTTTGATTGGGCAAAAGATTACCCATAGAATGGTGCTGGGATGCAGACAAAAGGAAAACCCGTTGCTAGACATGCATGTTAGTATACATCACACACAGACCAATTATGCTTCACGAAGACATTAGATCCCCGTTCAATTAACAGAGTCACCTCTTAAGATGAGCATTAAATAATTCCCTATGATATAGCAAGACAACTGGCTACTTCAGTGAACTGGAATTAAAATAACCCCACATCTCTCTACCAACAAAATCCCAATCAAAACTTGCCCTTAAAACAACAAGACGTCAGTAAGGAGGGATGGGAGGCAGGAATGTTACTACTGCAGTGCTATTGTTTGCTGACATTAAAGACTCTTCATCAGAAAATTAAATGATATGGATGCCTTTCATGTTTATCAATAACAGAGCTAATGGTTTTTATGTAAATGCCATTACTTTCAACCAGACCTGCAAGAGACTCGAGCCATATAGCGCCATCTCCCCTTGCAGGCGACTCCCCTTCAGGCAGCCAATCTAAATGCAAATTATAATCAAATGGCAAAACCAAGTTTTCTGAATGATACTGAAAACGTAAAACTAGGGACAAAGCATACATATCTGAGAACAACCCTCATCTTCTGGAAAGACCTGCTGATCTCATATTGCTTTTTCATCCTGAACATATACAAAAATTAAAGTATAATTGGTTCTCATTTACAGCCGTATTATTTACCTATACAGCAAAGAGTATCATCTTCTTCCATTCTATTGCCCTCGGTGTTAAAACAAGGGGTAGAGGGGTGTGGTGTAAGTTTTTCTACCAAGTTGTAGAGAGAGGATATTTCTCAGAGATGTTACACCCACAACAGGAGCATCCCATCAGCAAGGATATTACATCAGAGCAATAATAGAGCTCCAACCAGACTTTTCAGAACAAACAGCACTTCTACATTTTCAGGGGAAAATTTCTCCTTGGAACACAGTTGTTTGTGTAAGACGGAGGAAAAAGATGTTATCACAGGATTGTTATTAGGAGGCAGAGATATAAAACTGTTGTCAGCACAAGAGGCACCGTTCCTGTAGCGTAAAAGCTTTTTTGAAGAACACTTAAATCCCAACCCCTACCTGGAGTCGAGTCAGGTGCTTTGTCAGCACTGATTAAAACAAGGTACTAATGGCAAATCTGAAAATAACTAATATTAGAAACTGCACTGTTTACTAAGTAGAATGCACAGAAGAGAAACTAATGATTAAAACAGAGGCCAAAAATCTGACAACCTGAGCACAAGTCTGCAAGTGAGTCTTGGAGGGGACTTGCTCTAAGTACCACAAGCAGCTAAACACCAGAACTACCGCTCCCAAAAGGGGCACACGGCCTCAGAGGGATGCAGCTAATTAACAATATAGCTATATACACGCTCGTTGCATGGGTGAAGAGCTTAGCACTTTGTATGTTTTGAAAGCACATACTACACAACAGTCATAGAGCAGGATCTCCTAATTAACAATAACAACCAAGAGACCACTTCTGTAAACGGCTGGATTTTGTGATTTAGCCAGCAAGAGGACATGCAAAGCTGGGAAGCAGAAACACAACACAGCCCAGCAGACACCTGGCTCACTACTTTGGATATCTACAGTTAAATAGTTTATCATTGTGCCTCAATGCCTACGAGTGAATGTGCAGCCTGTGAATAAAGGACCTCTTATTATGCAAGGCCCTGCTAAATCTGATTAGTAGGGTTTGACTACCCATCTCAAGAGGTCATTAAATTAAAAAACACAGCCTGGACTACCTTGTCTCAGAAGCTTTTCATGTGGGCCAGCATTTCAGAGAACTCAACTTCTTTTTCAGCTGTTCTGACATACTTCATGGTTAAACAATCACTCACAGATCTACTGTTTTATTTAACAAAACTCTGGTTTTCAATGCTCTATCACTACTTGGGAGTGTCGAGGCTCGCCTCTCCTCCTTCTCCCTCTAAGCCTGGTGAAGCAAGTCTTGGTGTGTAGCCACATGGTGGGTCTTCTCTAGCAAAAGGAGACTAAACCCCAACTTAGAGCTTGTCACCACACATGGGATCAGCCTGTAAGTGATGAAAAAAAAGGAATAAGCCCTTCCAAAACAAGTATATATTCTCTTTTCTCCAATTCGGACATTTCAGCAATGCAGTTCACGGTACAAGCCCATGAACAGATGTCCTGGCAGAAGTGGTGAGTGGCAGCGCTGGGACGCAAACGAGCGTTCAGGCATGGCAACTTGAGGAGACGACTCTGCCGCTCCAGAAAACATGTTGTGCAACCGCACAGCAGTGTGTCAGTGACGGTGCCACTCAGCCACCCGGGATTTCACACCCAGCCACCATGTGCAAGCGTAATCTGATTTAGCAGTCGTATTCTGACTTCAGCTGTCAAACCACAACCATGGTACATTTGCTGCAGCGGTGTGCGCAGCAATGTGCTTGTAAACCAGAGCTGTTCCTGTAGCAGAGCTATTTCCTCCCAGAATCTAAAGTTCAAAAATCAGAAACAGTGTATCTGTACATCACTGCCCAGCCCTGCTATGCACATGCCAGCTGCCACTCGCACACTGCTGCACACAACCCTGACCATCAACTTAACCAAGAAGTTAGGTGCCAACAATACAAAGACGACTTTCCTTTGGGTGGCAGAAACTTCCAACAATCACTTGAATTTTGCCAAGGGACAGAACCAAATTTGAAATATTTCCCCTTGCAAACTGCTTCCTGGTGGCTCCTGTTCTTAGCTGTACAATTCAAGACCATGCTAAACTTACTCAGCACTATATTTTTTATTGCTTCCCCCCAAAACACTTTCTATCATCGCAGGCACTCACACACAGCCTGTTGCTTCCCCCGCTAAAGCTCAGGGTTTTCCCTTTGCAAGGGTTCAGGTTTATGCACGCCAAAATGGTCTGTTCAGCAGTCTTTTCTTACTGCCTTTTGTGAGAGGCTTCATGCTATGATGAATGTGTAGAAATGCAAAGCAGAAGTCCGTACAAAAAGAAGCCAGTGTGTGAGGTGGTTTTGTCTTAAAAAGAAGAGGCAGGAATGACTTATCGCTTGATTAAAGAGCTCCAGTCTGCATTTTTATTAGATATATTTAGACACGAACGGTTAAAAAAAAAAAAGAGGGAAAAAAAAGAAAAAGCAGTTATATTCTTAACATATGGCCCTGGATCAGTCACATGGATATAAACAAAAATAGGCACAGCAGATCCTCCAAACACGGGCATGGAAATCATTTTAAATGGTGCACATGACCTAGAATATTTCAAGCAATACCAATCCACACACAAAGGTGTGACAGGATTTAGCTACTGCAGGGCTGCGTCTTCCATCGCACACGCCTGTGCACATCACAGATACTACAGAAGACAGTAAGAGGGAAGAAGAGTAACTCCTGCTTGCTCCTAGTAAACGCATGCACACTCAGACCCTTCCTACCCTTCTAAGGAAAAGGAACTGCTCTCAGCACTGCCCATAAGCAGAAGGTCCAACTAACGCTGAACTTCACAGCATACCTGAGGCATACGTACCTGAGGCATCTCAGCATTTGCTTGAACACAGCTTGGAAACACACCAACACGAGGCTTTTCACCACTCTTGTGCTAGGACCTCACCACACCTTGCAGTTAAGGTATTTCTCTAATGCTCCTATTTGTATTTTTTCTGACTTCATTACACAGAATTTGAGGAGTTCACAAGCAGTCCAATGCAGTGAAAAGGCAAATCATGCTGTATTCATTTTCCAGTGGAAAAACTGAGGCACAGAAGAGGCATACTCAGCCTAAACTAATTTCCTATCTCAGTGGTAAAACTGAGCAGATATCCCAGCCATCAGCCTCTTCACTACCAAGTGTCTTCTACAGGACTGCTGCAGCCCAGTGTCGTCCCAGGCAGCTCCCTCCTCATGCCGTGGCCTCTGTCCTGCAAGAAACACACAGCTCCAAGAGGAAACCTATTTCGAAAAATCCAGAGTCAACGTATATAATTCTGGCCTGCACAAAGCACAAGTTACTAATGTAAATAATACCTCCCTAGCTTAACGGAGATGATAAATTACGGCAAATCATATACGTGGACACTTACACTGAACAAAACAAGGCGGCACACCCAGAGCAAGCATGCCTTGCAACCACTAAACACACGCTTCTGTGCTGTACGTGGGCAGCAACTGCTGTCCAGAATATTTTAACAGCAGAAACTGTACTGCTTGCTGTAGAAGGAAAAAAAACCACCACCACCACAACACAAAAAAAACCCAAAACCCTGAAAACATTCTTCTTCATAGTGAAAGCCAGAACATAAGAAACAAGCAATATAATTATTTCCACACAAGAAGGAAAATAAACCCAAGAACACACATATGGAAAGAAAAAAGCCTGCACGACTGGATTTGCAAAATAGTTCAGGGGCTTCCATGCAGGGCTATAACCTCACAGCAGAAGTCGGGAAGAGCAACAACTACAGATAAACCAAACTACAGGGCTGATGCACACTGCTATAAGCCCAGAGCATCTCCTCCTCTGCCCCCTTCCCCACCCCAGTGCTGGCTGATTCATAAAAACCCAAACTCCCCTGCCCAAAATCTCAACAGCAGTGAGGCTCGCTGAGATAATGCGCTGGCTCCATTTCAAGTGCTGGCTCCATTTCTGCCCCCCACTAGTGACCCCCATAGCCTACAGTAGCATCTGCACTGAGGCAGCACCCCAAAGGCAGCGCAGAGCCTGCAGTAGCAGGTGCCCTAAAATCCTGCACATCCTTCAATGTGTGACCAAGTTTCAGCGTGCTTAACGTTACCTCTTCCAGAGCAGCCTGTTAGAAGCAGAAAGAAAAACATTTTCCTGCCTTTTGCATCAAGCACAAAACATATCAACCCTATCAGTGCATGCTGGTCCACCCACCTGCCCAGAGATACTCATCCATACACCACACTATCCCCTCCATCCCAAGAGGATGTGTTCAGTGCATCCAGCCCTGTACCAGCCCAGGTTCCCCAGTTAGGATAGCACTGGACCCAAAATCCTTTAAGGTTGCAAGCAAACAAGCCTTCAGCAGGAGCAGAACCAGGCTCCCACCACACTGTGCTTCCTCCAGATAGGAGAAGCATGGCTTGGACACACTCACTCTTCACTGACAAGTAAAAGCACTTTAAAGAGGGCTTTTTTTCCCCCCTTCACTTTGTTTTAAACGGCTGAAGAATTTCCTCTGTGAATGCTCCCAATTGTGGCTCATGCTGAGTTATTTTTAAAAGCACAGAACCAGATTTTCAAGACCCTGAATGAGGAAATGCAAAGCTTTTATTAAGCAATAATAGCCCAGACAATGGTCACAATTTCCCAAGGGTCTGAACACTGCAGCTGACAATAAGCTTTATTCCTCCACAAAACCCCCTTCACAGGGCTCGGAGGGTTTGCTTTGTATGATCTAGTCTCAAGTTAGAGAGTTAAAACAAAAAGCTCTGTGGTCGTTTTCAGTGTGATTTCCTCCACCAATGCACATCTGATCAGAGACACAATAATGACTGGGAACAGACCCTTTGCACTATCTCATTCCCTCCTTTGCTAGTGCAGCAAGACCCCTCCAAGCTGGCTGCCAGGGCATCACCCCATCTAGCCGGACCTTTCCCTTGTGGATGGATCACAGCTCAAACTGGCCAATCTTTCCAGGGTCAGGAGAGTGAAACAAAGCCCATCCTTCAACTTTCTTCATAGATATATGAACCACCATACAATGATTCTCAGTAAAATGGTCAGAAACATGCCTCAAACCTCAGGCCTGCTACTGTGTGGTATAATCAGATGCAACAATCACATCTGCTCTTCCTTCTTCTGAGGAGAAGGAAGTTGCAACTATGAGGAGCTCATACGGTCTCCAAAATTCCCCAGCACCCAAGGTTTGGCCTCACATAAGACACTTCTCGTTCAATAAGGTGTCGCTGTTGGCCACAACCGGTTACCATTACACCTAAACTAGCTGGTCTGGCACTCTCTGCAGCTGGCAAGAGAAACAGGCACTTCTGGGGCACATAAAACTTGATTGGTTCAAGATGCCCACTTAGGACAAGATGAACCGTGCTACAGAAATGGTTGTTTTTCTCTGTTGACTATAAAGCAGACGTCAGAAAAAGAAAACAAACAAACAAAAGAAACAACCCTGTAGACAACTACACCTATACAAATGAGTCCCAACCTAAACGTCTCCAATTCAAATGCCCTCACCTTAAATAGCAAAGAAGCTAACACCATAAATTCATGAGTTCAAACCAAAGCCAGAGTATTTCTACCCTCCTGTCGTCTCTCCTCTTCCTTGTCCAGGCGAAAGCACAGTGTGGCTGCACAGCAAACTGAGGTTACAACTAACCTCGCAAACAAGAAGCGAGCTTAGATTCAATCTGATCACTTCCCAGGCTGGTCTACCACACAGCCAGGCGAGAGAGACCACAGGACCTCTTTTTTCCAGCTTACCACAACTTCCAAGGGGTTATGAAAACATTTCCTGATGTTCTGTATATCTGTCAGTCAGTCTATAACCAAAAGAGTTTACGTGCCCAAAAGAAGAAAATATTTCAACATCCTCCACGAATACCAGCACCACTCCTGCTGCTCATGCACCCTCACCAAAACAGCCACCACGAGCTGCAGATGCAAAATATCAGTGCCTGCTGCATCTCTTTCCCCCTTCCACTGCTCACAGAGGTACAGACACTGGAAAATGGTTTCAAGTTTGTCTACAACTTCCTAAGGGAGAGAAGGAAAAGGTGCTTAGAGGATTTATTTCAAAATATGCTTCACCCCCTTCCCTTTTTCAGCCCTGCCTGTAAAATCAGACATAAGGCAATAGCATCTATCATCCTTTGTCTTTTTTACCATAAACTTCAAGGACTCTTGACTCAATGTAATCCCTCAACTTGGCTTAAAATGCTACTGAAAAATTATTAGTAATCTGCTTGTCTGTAAAACGGCTGTCTGTTATATGTACAGGTAACTGCACACTCTGTCCAGAAAAGTATGCAGAAATTCTGGATATGTTCAGAAAAAAGGATGTACACAGAAAATGAGGATGCCAAACACACCCAGATATTGCCATTCAGAGAATTCACAGAAGCACTTTTTGTGCAGCAACATCTGTAAATCAAAGCATATTATTTTCCACCCTCATAATCAAGAGATTTGCTAGATTATCTAGAGATCTGTCTGATCATGACAGACAAAGCTGTTGAACCTCATGCAGCTGCCTGAAATGCACGCTCAGGCAAAGAGCTTACTCGTGACACCAAACAATAAACGCAGCCCCTTCAATGCTCACTTCCAATTAGCAAAACTCTCGGTGCAACGAGGAAAGAGCCCATCACAGCAAGAGGAGTGGCCACAGGTGACAAATGTGCATGCCAGCAGCCACTGCTTGGCAGACGAACCGCAGTCCCCGTCTAACAAAGTGAGGATCAGAGGCGGACCGCAGTCAGCACTTCATCTGCAGTCAATGAGAAGCCAGAGAGACTGGAATATCATTAGGAGGACAGATACCAGAACTTAAAAAGGCAGCCTTGACAGCAAGTGTAGCTTCAATTAACAAGCTGTATTTGCAAGGCCTGACTCCCAAATGCTCCTCAGCATCCAATCATCTAACTGTTGCTTAAAGACATACCATTATAAGAAGGAACTGGGTATCAGCTGGCTGAACAACTAATCCTAGCCAGATGCTAGAACTACGAGCAAATAGGTCAGTCATATATCCTACACCATTCAGGGCCCTCCAACAGGGAACAGTCACGCACCACCACTCATGCACCTGTGAAAAAGGTTTGAGAGGTTCCTCACAGTCCCAAATTCATTCGCCAAATGATACTGCATTTTGTGGTTCAGGGGAAGGCAAATCACAGCCCACCTCATTGCTGAGAAGCCTTTTCATTGCTATCTTTCCAAATCATGTTATGCAACAAGTAATTCACTCCTACACATGTAGGAACAAAAATGCCCTTCAGCATTAATAACAACTCTAGATCACTATAATCTTAATAGAAATAAGATCATGGAGATTTTATTATACAACTCTGCAAATTACTTAAATCAAGCAAAAAAGCACAAGACTCCTTTTCTGCTCTTAGTCTTCATGCCTGCCTGTGAGAGTGCACACAACAAAACTAAATACAGCTGTTAACTTTCAGATGCAGTTATAACAGCCATTTGTTGACCTATGGAGGATCCAAGCACGTACCTCAAAAGCATGTGCCAAGGATAAGTTACTCCAGGTACTTTAAAGAACACTGCTTTCAAAAGAGAGTGGTGATAGATACTATCTTTGGAAAGATTCAGGACTGTATTGCACTGAACCTTCATTGCTGTCAATGACCTTTACAGTAATACGATAAATATTTTAGCATATCATGAATTTGCTGCATTACATTTGCTTTCTGGGCTACTGAAGATCAGCTAGGAACTGATCAATTATAGGCATAAATCTCTCACGAAGCTGAAAGCTACAATGGAGACTTTGCTGCCTGCATCAAAAAACTGCAGCGAAAAAAGTTGGAGGGGTGAAGAGAAAAAAAGGTGTCTTTAAAAACAAACAACGCAACTCATGAGCTCACTGTTTATATAAGCTTCTACCAGATTCACTGTACCAGCAGTGAGATCCCTGCAACGGAGCGGGACTGGTCCTACAGCTGCATCTTTATTGTTTTGGATCCCAAGATTCATTTTTGCCAGGAACAAACCTCTGAAAAAAAATAACCTCAAAAAACCACAAGCTTCCCAGGTGTCTGAAGGACAGGCTGCACAGTAGCTCTGAAACACAAGGGAAGTTGCATGTTTTGCTCCAGTGCTGCCATCAGCTCATTCGGATGACTCGTACGACTTCAGACACCTCTTGGCATCTCCAGTTCTTTGTCTGCTTGGAGACATCAGTGCTTTGTCATTTTGCAGTAGCATCTCAAAAAACACATGCAGTTGTCCGTATCGCCTCAACCCAAGGAAAGGAGATGCCATGGTATCTTTCTAGATACCCTTATCTCCGCAGAGGGTAAAGCTTCCACAGAACCCGTGAGGCCAGCAGATACCAGCACTGTGTCTGCTGATCTATGCAGAAACCTCAGCCAGCCAGATTGTCTCATTTTTTTGGATCTCATTTTCAACAGATGAAGAAAAATTATCCCAGGGGTATGGCATCGGACCAGAACGCAGGAGATCATTCAAGACATCTGTAATAGCACACAATTAACAACAACTCAATTTTGTCTTATGACCTCACTCATTAGGAAAAGTTTTTCTCACCCTCAAATAACATCTTTACAAACACTCCCCCCCAAGTCCTCGCCAAGTCTTTCCCTACTGCCATCATAAGCCTGAGGCTTCTCTTTCTTCCCCTTGAGATGGAGTGAAGGTAAGATCTTAATTTCCTCTTCCATCTGCAATGAAACTGCCTATACACATGTGCCAAACAAGCTAGAATTACACCATTAATTTCAGCTTAGTCAGCTGACTAAGTCAATATTTGACAGATACTTAGCAAAGACTACAATTTATTTAAATTGCATTGTGCCCACAGGAGCAGATACAGCAAAGGATGAGAGACAGCAGGACACGCTGCTTGGGATTTGGAGGACAAACACTAGGTAACCACAGATTTCTTTTGGATGGAGATCTCGTCAAAAAAAGAGAGGTTGACGGAACAGAGGGACCAGCGTCTCCTGAGATCAGTCCTCCAAACCAGGCCTGCTTCACGAGAAACAGCCTGCCTTCCTGCAAACACTACGTGCGAGCGAAACACATCTCGTCTTTCAGAGAGGCAGGGTTGCTAAGGCAATCAAACAAAAGGTCTGTTGTCTGAACCAGTCCACAATTTCTCAACACATCCCCATCACTGCTAGCTATAGGGCAGTTCAGCCCATACGAGAAGTTCCAGCTAAATTCAGTCTCCATCGCAAAACTGTGCATGTCCAAGCAGTTCTTAAGAGCAGTTAATGTTTTCTGGTATCTTCACAGCTGCTCCACAGCTGGCAGAGAACAGGGAAATTCTGAGGAAAAGGATTTATGTGAAAATAATGCCAAAGAGGAGCAAGTCAAGTCAGCAAGCAGAGTGTGAGGAATAAAATAATAATAAACAGAACAGATCAAGCACAATTTCACCATAAATTGCAACTGGCCCACTACTCTTACTCTCGGTTTTCAACAGAAACCATGGAAAAAGTAAGAAACCATCAATCACAGGACGGTCTCTCAGCTTCCCACCCCCTTCTGCAATTTTTATAAGCTTCTGAAATCCAGTTGTTTAAAACGAGCACATCCCAGCAGATATCGATGCTGTGAGTCAGCAATGTCTCTTCACAGATGTCATCTCTCCCAAAGTGCCTGTTTTCCAGAGCAACATCTCCAGACCAAGCGCAGCGTCAGCGCAACTCGCTCTCAGAGTTTTCTGCCAGCACTGTTTAGAGGAAGAAAAATTGCTGAAACCACCCAGCGTGCCAAGTTGGTTAATGACATCGCAAAGAAATAGGTTTGCCCCAGATTGTGTCAACTTTTAACATGAAGCTGCTCCAAGTCAGAAGACTGACATTTTTCCCTTTTCAATATAAAAAGCTGGGGGGGGAGGAAAAAAAAGCAGCAACTCCTTTAACTGCCACTTCAGTTTCTCATGATAGCATCTTCTTCTCTCCTCCATCATCACAGGCAGATACTAAAGCTTCTGGATCCCTCTAACCCTGCTGCATGTGCTGGTTCATCCTGCTTGTTGGCAAAGTGCTTTGCCCACACAAACCCTGGGAAATGGTACCAAAACTGAAGATTAAAGGAATAGGTCAGTGAAAAATCCCAATAAACAGAGCATCCCAGGAGGGACTGGGGGGGAAGCGTTGATACAAACCTCCCTCTGACACAACTAACCACAGTAAGTCCCCTCCTGTCAGCAGATACCAAGTATTACACAGGTCAGAGCTGCCACCAGCAGAGAAAGCTCCTCACAAAGCTACACGTGTGAAAACCAAGTGCTCCTTGTTTTGTACAGAAGTGTCTGGGAGAGGAGAGTCCAAACACCAAGTAAGCAGTCCATGTGCAGCCCAAAGCAGCTGCAGAGCATGGAGTCTCCCACCCAGCAGTGGCTCTAGGACCTTGCAGGGAGCTAACCTTACTTGGCAAAAGGAAAGGGCCTGCAAAGACACAAGATCCAAATTCAGAAGAAACTGTTTGACAGTGCTGCAGCTCACCAAAGAGATAGCTTTGTTTGGGTTTGTTGTTGTTGTTTTTTAATTGTCACTGAGTAAAACTTAATACAGATCAAGGTTTATAGCAACATTTTCTCTTGCCCCTGGACAAACTCTTTAGCTACAGAAGCTGAAGGAAATCAGACAGCAGTGGACACACACACATATCCTGCATTTGAAAGCACAAAGCTCTGCTGAATCTGGGAATTAGAAAGCCTGACAGATTTTAACTCTGGTTTATCCCCTTGCAAATTAGCTACTGTTTAAACATGGTGCTTGGGCATTCATCAATGTCTGGAGGGGATTTCTTATTTTGTTTTTAAAGGTAAACCATTCTTGAGTTCACAGCTTGAGGAACATCATTCATTCCTAACAGACTCAACAAAATCAAGGGGTGGATCAAACTCTTTGCAAGAGCCCTGCAAGCAGGGAAGCACACACCTAAACTGCTTTGCAAGTTCAAACAGTAGAAGATCTTATCTAAAATTTAGCAGGAAATACAGAGTGTCCCTCAGGTCTATTCAGATTCCAGGATGAAAAGCCCACTTTTTCAAGTAATAATGTGCAAAAATCAGCCTGATTAGGGGGCTGAAATCACATATGCTTCTGCTCACCCAGCTCCAGTTCAGTGTCGATCTAAGGAGACGTGGTTGGGTCCCATTTGATTCTTCCACTCATTTCTGTCATCTATGCAAATAACTCCCGCATTTCAGTCCTTCTAGATATCATGGTGCCTTAATGGACCAGACTGAGAGGCAGGGAAGGACCAGCTGTGAACTGAGCTACTGGAGATATTTTCAGTGTCTATTCTCTTGTTCCAGCTTGGACACTCATTTTGGAGACTTATTTTCCCTTGAGAGATGCAGATCTCCATCAGTGCAATTTTGTTTCTCAAAATTTGGCAGAACCCTAATTTTGCAGCACCTGCTCTTTGATGCTTGTTTCACAGAGCTTTCTTTGGTGTATTTGAAGGACCAAGCTCTCACAGCCTCTCCAAGTACAGCTTCAGAAAACACACGGTGCAGTGGGCTCTCATGTGAAAACTCACACTTAAACACTGAGTTGATCTGAGAGATTTCACGCAATCTGTTTTTCTGACCCTTCAATCTCAAGAGTTGTCAGATTTTAGAGAGGAAAGAGGAAGAACACCAGAAGAGACATTTCAAAAGGGTAAAAGGAGGAACCACTGGTCTCATCCCCGAGAAGAGTAGGTTTCACACAGACACACAGTTTGACACCCTCTCACATGTTTGATATTTTCCTACATACCAAACCTGCAGTGGGCTGTGACAACAATCCAGTGACATCGAGGAATAAGATTTCACAAAACTTTTGCTAAACCTTTGTGTAAAAAAAAAACAACCAAAAACAAAAACCAAAAACAGCAACAAAAATTTGTTCTAAACCTGGCAAGGTTCTATGACCTAATCACATCACAACCTTTTAAGATAAAACCAAAATCCCAAACAAAATCCAACAACAAACCACAGCCCTTTCATCATCATGCCTCTAGACATTCAAAAATACAGCGAGAATTTTCTCCCTAAATTAAGAAATAAATAAAGCATTATCTTGAAATAACACTAAGGACAAGCAATTCTGGCTAAAAACAACCAACCAAAAAAAAACCAACACCCCCCCAAAGTTTCAGAAAACTACATCTATATAAGTCCTGTTAAAGACAGCTTAACCTTTAAAAAAAGCCAGAACTGTAAAAAAATACAGAAGAATAGGCTTTGCTGTCAGAATGTAATTAAAAAAACCAAAACAACTCAATTATGCTCTATATCGAGATAGCCAGGAGCTGATCTGGAATAGAGTCAAGCAAACAAATTTTCTCTACGAGATTCCAAAAGGTCATTGCAAACAATTACTAAAATGCAATTCTGAAAACAACATATGCTGATTCTTTTTTCCAAATTAACAAGATATCTTTACTGCTCTAGTTGTTACTTCGAAAGAGTAATAATGCCAAGGATCGCATAGCCAGTTAAATAATTATATGAGTACCAGGGAACCATTAAAATTGCATTTCAAAGTGTGTAGGCTACAGAACTGTTTGTTTCCTCTTCCCCTCACTCTGCTTTTGCATAATGCAGTTCCCAAAACAGATTTCATCTGCAGTTAAACTTGGGCCAAAATTAAGGCATTCCTTCCCATGTATGGGAAATAAGGGATGTTATTAATTTCAATTCTCAAAACAGAAGATCAGAAGTCATAGTAAGAAGGCCTCAGAATGAAGAGTCAGGCAATAAAAAGAAGCGCCAAAGTCTGAAAAGATTTGTGCCAGTACCACATCTTTCCAGCTGTCTCACTGCCAAGCAGCCTTCCAAACGGGGCATTTTCTTCTTTCAGTGCAACTCCAGTCCCCAGCAACAGGAACTGCATGTGTCAGCACAAACCTCGGTTTCATCCAGCAGCATGCAGGAACTGAAAAATGAGCATCCTCTTCCAGTGACCTTCATAGTCATATACAACAGCGAACCATTCTTGTCCATTCAGCGCGTTCATTTATAACAAGTCCCCCCGCTTCATTAAATTACCCTTGCTGGTCCTGAGCAGACTCTAGATTTGCAATAAAGATAAGAGCGGCAGAGCAGACCTCTGACACAGCACAGCAGCTCTGTCACTGTCCCACTACCTATCCTACATCTGCCCAAGCCTTGCAATGCTCAGTAACTCCTATCGCTACCAGGGGAAGGGGCCAAGCACATACAGACATTGGCCTCCCCAAGCAGAGGTGCCCATCCCCACCATCCCATCACACTGCTCTGCCTCTTGCTTCGCCTTTTGAGTAACAGAAACAGGCTAGCTCCTACCGGGCATCTATTCCTCATAGCCATGGGGCAGCAAAATTCAGAGTACCCGAGCTGAGTAAAAATATCAGAATACAGAGATACTCCCTGCCTCCTCAGCAATGCGAATGCTCATTATCTCACATCTTCTTAGAACCAGGTTGGGACTCCAGACAGGAATATCCTAATGCAGGATCATTAAGACAGTAAACTAACAGTATGAAAAGGGGAGAAGGGGTGCCTAGCAACCTCCCTCCCCAAATTCTCCTACTAAGGGAACGCCTTGCAAAAAACCCACAAGCAGTTTGCTGTTGGGGTTAGATGACAAGGACCACAGAGCCAAGACAGGCAAAGGGACCAAGGCTATCCCTTCCAGCAGCAAACCATGGAATCAGTTCAACCATGCCACAAATCCTGAATCCAAAGGTCGGCGTCAACAAGTACTAGGCAGTACTTCCCTACACCAGAGAAGCGTTGCAATACACTCAGATACTATGGAAACGTTAATCTCTATTTCCTATAGATTTATAAAGCACAGAAGCAGGGGAAGGTGACAGAAGAGCTCAGGTATAATCCCCTCCCTCCCCAAAAGACTCTACATAAACACACAAATAGACAGTACACAGTATGAGGTAACACAGCTCTCCCTCATACGCAAACAACAGCTTTTGGTAAACAGGCTAAGAATAGGTACAGGGACAGCAAAGCAGCCAAGCAAGACACCCCTGCAAAGCAGCATTAAGCTCGCAAGAAACATTGGCAATGCTGCTTTTGCTCTAATCAGTTTGAAGAAGAGGAAATTCACTTTGGTTCTTTTTATAATACCTACTCTATTACATTTGTCAAACAGCTGCCACTTTCTGTCCCAGATATAACTGCTTTCAGTGATAACCAAAAGGATCGCCGTGTCTGCGCATGTATTATAGATCAGAGATACATATTAAAACAGACTGGAGATCTGTCTAGAGATTACATGTCACTCCTTCCAAGTCAATGGAATTATACAGAGACGCAAGTCAGTGCACAGCCTGGGTCATACTTGTATAAACTACTCCGGAAGATGCTGTGGGCCTTGCTGCCTGAGCAATGTCGTCTGAAATGCAAGCTCAGTAAAACAGACATTCGACTGAGGCAAAAACATCTTCTTCCCCGACAGCTCCTTTGACAAGGAAGAAATAATTGTGTTGTTTGGCCTTTCTAATCAAAATCATCATTGTCTTGGCAATGTAAAAGTCATTTCCAGAGAAAGAGCAGGTCTGAATCCTGAGGGGCTGGGGGCAAATTAGCTTCTGTACAAAAGCCTCAAGATACCTGCCAGCTCCAGCTCAATCGTTACTCCTAACTAAATACACCCTTGAGACAGTTGCAAAAGGCTTGGTGCTATTTATCACTGCCACAAAGTAAAAACAAAGTCAGAAGACCCTGGAGGCAAATGTGAGAAACCAACTGCAAGATTTCTTTGAATCTTTTTATTATTTTCATTAAATCTTAATTTTTGTTAAGAATTCTAAGGTTAACATCAACAATAACACTTTGCAGATGTTACTGATTTACCGAAGTACGGTAGCCTCAAACCTGTTTTATAGGTAAGAGGCATAAGAACTCTGTAGACTATGGCAGAGCCCAACAACAAAAAAACCCAGAGATCTTCTGGGTGCATCAAATCCTGCTTGCTCTGCTAGAGAGGAACCATGTCAGAATCAACTCTACGTTCTGCTTTCAGCGAGATCAACAAAGTAACAACCACCCAGGACTTCTTTTTTTTTTTTTAAACAAGGTTACTACAAGGACAGTTCTTGCTTTTTTCCAGGTCCTTGTTTTTTTTCCTGATGCACGGTTGAGAACTTGCAAGGAAAGGCTTAACAACAACTAATTGTCAGACGCCACAGTAATTAGTGGCAACTTTCCAATGCATCCATCTCTGGCTGGTTTTCCGATAGCTGGCTCCTCCTCAATCCCCACATTAAAATGAAGGCATACAAGGTAGGCGGCAGATTCATTTACAAGTACCGAGGTCTTCCCAGGAGAGATGCCTAAGGAAAGAAATACCTTGCCTAAACAATGCATGGGTTGGTTGGGGTTTTTTATTCCCCCACTTGCTATGGGACTGCTATCTTTATTAATAATCTGAGAATGATGTTAACCTATCCACTGATATATATTATTAGACGTACAATGCATTTCTGGGAGTCAATGGGCTCCTGTATCACATGTTATCTCTGGCCAGCAAACTACCTCTGAATGAGGAAGACAGGATCAAACCATCCCATCTTCTGCCCACCTGCTTGTTACACATCACGGCTTTGATGTTACTACTCCGCTTATATCAAAGGTTTCCGGCCCGTTTTATTTGCAGACGCTTACGAGTTTCCCCGCAGACAGAAAGGCTCCCAATCGCGAATTCAGGACTGCTTTGCTTAAACTTTATAGACCCCTCAGAAAGAGGCTCACACGATTACTCTATATTTTTAGGCTCTGCTCTCAACTCCAAGGCTCCCCACTTGTTTGGCAGCTCTTCTTGTCACAAGCTCCAACGCTTTCATGCCAACCTTTTCCAGGCGTCATCTGCATGTCAGCAGTACTCCACAGCATATACTCCACTCAACACAATCCAGAACACATCACTTCCCACTAAGTGCCTACACAGAGCAGACCTGCAGTATAATTACTTCCTCGTA
This sequence comes from Balearica regulorum gibbericeps, assembly GCF_011004875.1. Taxonomy (NCBI): domain Eukaryota; kingdom Metazoa; phylum Chordata; class Aves; order Gruiformes; family Gruidae; genus Balearica; species Balearica regulorum. The sequence goes on along the minus strand of NC_046186.1, from coordinate 2,430,724 downwards.
CCCATAATAGAAACACTAAAAGACATGTACAAATTTCATCCTGATGCACTCCTGCATTACATATGATGCGGAGGCATTTAATCAAGGGAGGAAAAGATAAAGAAGTTTTTCCCACGTTCACTGACGTCCTTAATTCCATCGCATTCGGATCTGGACCCACCAGGTGGGGTACATATGGGATGGGGAAAAGAAAAGCTTATCTTCACATTGGAAATGGAGACATGTTGATGGGACAACATAACGGAGGGCATTGACGGTTTCAACTGTACTGCCTTTATATAAGCAGAGGACCCAATTTCCACATTAAGTTGCCAAACCTGAATACATCATCTATTTGACTGGAGTTAGAAAGTAGTCAACCTGCTGAGAAGTGTCCCCTAAGAAAGGCAACAATAGAACAATTTATTTCCTACTCTATGACATCTTGGCTTTCAAATAAATACAATCCACTTTCAAATGAATTCATAGATGACCAATATACTGGCAGAGATTTGAGATGACTACACAGCTCCACAATCCTTTCCTCTTACACAGAAGGGCTAGCACAACACAGTAAGAAAGCCTACATCCTACAGGGTCAGATTTCAGAATATACACTTCAGCACAGCACCACTCATACCGAAACACAACAGGAGTGGAAACAAACCTCAGGCTACCTGCACAGCCACTATCCCCAAAAAGAAAGTCAGATAAGAAGATATCTGCAAGTATTTAAAATAATAAAAGAAAGCATTTTATGAAACAAGACAGATAAAAGGCTAACCAGCTGGCAACTGTACATTAAAAAGGAAATAAAAATGTTACTTGTGCAGTGGGAAATGTTATTAGTATTTTGTATTAGAAGAAACTTGAGAGGGTTTCTTACGTCCATGGGTTAATCCCATGTTCTGATACTACTCTCAGGCAGCCATTCGCATTAGAAAAATGACACGCTTTCTTAATTCGCCAAAATTCATGGGCAAGGGGGAGGGCAGGGGACAGGCAGAGAAAACACACACCCACAACTCCAAGAAACAAGATCCCAATCATTTAAGAAACTGACTGTAAGGGCAGAAATTCTGAGACTCATTAGAACATGTGCCTTAAAAAACTCCGTTACATCCATTAGTGGCTACAGATTATCTGTTGGTTTGGAGTTTTAGGATTCCTGCCTGCCTGACAAATGTAAGATTCATTTGCTTGATTTATGAGGCTCGATTTTTTGTATTTCACTTGATCTTATCAATGAGGGACCACTCAGTTTGTGGTGTTATTGGTTACATCAATGCAGCCCTGAGAAACCAATGACCAGGAGTTAGCAGGGGCAGATGCCAGCAGAGGGAGCACAGCACACCTACATACTTATATGAAAGGCTAAATAACCTAAACTTCCTTGATAAACACTAAATTAAAACACATAAATATATTGGAACTTACTTAAAAATTGCTATAGTCTTGGTAGAATGTCCAGCAAGTCAAGGCAGAAGCTACAAAATGTCCTTTCAAATCCATCTGTGGTAGATTTCTCAGTCCTCTAAACCACTCCTGCTGGTAACAGACATCAATTAACTAATAGCACTGATTTCATAAAAATGGGATTTCAATTTCCACTTCAAAACTGGTCCTGCAACTGCTGCGTAATAACATCAATTTACCTGGTCGGCCAGCACTTCAAGGCTTCCTACACCCAGGCAATCCAGGGACTGATCAGCTGTAATCCACAGAGCTGTACATGCTTCTGTCTTTATCCTTCCTAACAAACCCCCAAAATCTCAAACTGGCTTCGCACCTCTTCTCAGGCAACATCCACCAACATCATTTGCATCTGACAAACAGCCATCTAAGCTGCAGGAGCCAAACTCAACCACGACAATCCCCAGTAAAAACTACTTTTAAGTATTCTCCAAGAAGAAAACTATGGGCTCTTTGCTTTTGAGGATACATCTAAATTGCAACCGCAGAAGTGCAAGCATACTCATGCTAGCTTTAGCCCAGCAAGCAGAGCCTGTGTCAGCACGGGTTATGAGAGACAACTGGAAGTCCCAGCTGCTTCCCCCAAATCCCATGTGAATGCTTCCCTACTAGCCACATACTAGCCTATCTGTACCGAAATCCGCCTATGAGTATCACTCACTTTTTTGCCAAGGAAGCAAACAAAAACCCCACGTATTTTGCTTGCTGGGTGGTTAAGACATAGGAATCCCAGTCTAGGTTAGGACTCCTTCGTTTCAGCAAAAATTCCACCCTGGGTTGAAACCCCAGAGTTAAGAACTACTTCAAAATGTTTCACAGTCTGTTCCTGCCCCAAAACAGGGGTGTTTAGCAGAGATCACAAGCAGAGAAGTGAGAGAGCAAGCACTGGGAAAAAAACCCTCTCTGCTGATGAGGAGACAAGATCCAACAATCAGGAGGAGGTCCTCTCTAGTTCAGTGTTTTGGTGGGGTTTCCAAAGCAGAAAAATTGCCTCTGGACTAGCAAACAATTCACACTCAACTGCCATGATCTTGGCTTCAAACAGCCAGCATATGTGGTTAGCTGCATTTCCCACCCCGGTGAAATCGTTATTGAGTGCAGAGGGAGGAATGCCCTGGGAAAACAGGCAAGGCAACTGCGAGAGGTGATAGGAGTCAAACAGCAAAGAGAAAAATCAGGAAAGGAAAAAAGAACACGTATACACAGCCAGAAGGAAAGACACAAACTCTAAAAACTTAAGATGATGGTTATCATAGTGTTTCAAGACATAGTCATGGAAGGCAGACTCAAGATGGGCTCTGGTTCTACATATGCAAGCAAGCCCTGGGAATGCATCAACAACGTTCAACTCATCGGCTGAACAGTCCCAGAGATCCACAATACAAATATTCAAGGGAAGATGATGATGATCTTTCCCATTGCATCTTAACAGTACACAAACAACCCTCCGATTTTGCCATATGTCATTGAGAAACAGTCTAAGTGAAGGCAATTCAACAATCATGTTTATCTTGTTTTGCGTATTTGCTGCTTTTGCTCTGACTTGACAACTGCCAAAATCCATCCTCACATGCAAAGAAATATGAGAGCTAACAGCCTCCACTTGAAAAATCAGAGAATTTCAGAAAACTATTTTGGACTTGCCTTCTGCAACAAGGCATCAAGAAGTTCAAGAACTGTCTGTACCACAGCTGAGCTGCCAGAAGAATTTGGCTGTACCGTGCTCAAATGAAGACAGTCATTTACTCCAAAACCAGAATCTCTTAACACTGAACTGAACTAATGCAAACTCCTGTTTCTGGAATGAACAGAAGAAGAGGCATCCCAAAGCTGTGAGTGAATACAGATAAAGTTACATGTAAACTAGACCCTCAGATGGCACATGAAGTTAAGGGATTTGTTTGGGGGAAGAACACTTCTCTCACCCCATCACCACATAATCAACCTGTGGTCCATTTCTGATGCTACTTCTGCATAGAAACTAGCTTAAGATTGCTCATTACTTGATAAAACCTGACAACATACAAAACACACCCATGTTCCCAGAACCTTACTATCTTAAATATAAATACTGATTGAAACACATTTGTAACATCTGTTTTAAACTTTGACATCTCACATATATAGATTTCTCCTCAAAACCAGAAATATCTGTAAGATAATCACCTGCATGTGACACCCCTTCCAGGAAAGAAAGTTGTTTAATCTTCCTCATACAGATGTTAGACTTGCAGCAGGGAAACACAGAAATTTTAAAGCCATGCTATCACATCAAGATATCAACACACACAATTTATCAGGCACAGGCATAAGCAACAAGAGATCAGACACTAGTCAATGAGACTCTCAATGTTTGAATTTTAACACACACAGCAACAGAACAGCACACCTAGAATGCTTCTCAGCATCTTTGTGAATCCTTAATATAATTTTAACCATTTCCAGCTCCTCCAGGATCCAAATAATTTGGGTTTATACCAGCATACCAGGGTGTTAGGCAGTCAGCAGTAATGTATTAGCCTCGCACTGCTAAAATTTTTGATTAAGACCCCTACATTTTTGAGCAAGAAGAGATCTCGGGGGGGGGAAAACAGCTGAGGGAAAAAAAAAAAAAAAACATGAACCTCAACTTCAACAAACAATTCACAGGAGCGCAACACGAGCATACCAGAAACGCTGAGAAGCTCAGAGACATCAGCCTTGTTGTTTCTGTCCTCACCATCTCTCAAGGCAAAACCCCAGCAAGAGCAACAGGGAGCACGCAGCGATCCGGGAGAACTCGCTGCCACGGGCAGCGGTGAGCACAAGGAGCTTTGTCAAGTTTCCAAGACACGGGACAAGCTCGCAGGTCGCTGACAAGCGTGTCGGGGTCAGGGCTTTCGTCAACCGTCGAAGCCAGACCGGGCGCTAGGCCTCAAGCCCCCACACCGAAACCTGCCTCAGAGTTGGAGGAACGGGACTGCACCGGCCGTGGGGGAGCTGACGTCCCCCCCGAAGCGCAGGAGATGCCGCAGGCAGCCAGGGCAGACGGGACGAGGGGGTCTCGGAGCCGCCTGTACCCCGGCCCCTCGCAGAGTTAGTTGAAAGAGCGGGAGGGAAAGCAGGCGGGAAGGCTGGAGTCTGTCAGCAGCGCCCGGGCACCAGGTGCCATCGCAACCATCCCGCCATGGGGGTCCGCAGCCTTGCGGGACCCCCCCCCCCCCGCGGTGTCCCTCGCCCTGTGAGACCCTCACAATGTCCCTCACCTGGTGAGGGAACCCCCTCACCGTGTCCCCAGCCCTGACGGACCCTGTCCCCCCCCGGCCTGCCCCTCAGGGACGCCCCAGCCGGGCTGGAGGCCTCCCCCCGCCCCCGCCGCCTCAGGGAGGAGGGGGCTTTCGCCGGACTCTACCACTCCCGCCACCCACCCGGCCCCACGGGTTCCCCGTCGGGTGATGGCAGTGGGGGTGTGCTACCGCCACGAGTCGCTCTCCCCCCGCTTCCCCCTCCCCCCTAACGTGGTATGGTCCACCCTACCTCTTGGCGCCCTCACTTCACCCTCCTGGCGGAGCCGCGGTCCCGGCGCCCGCAGCGCCGCCCTCCGCGAGTAGCTGGGGGGGGAGCCATAGCCGCTGCCTTGTCTTCCCCCTCCGTCTGCCCTCCCCTGCTCCCCCCCCCCCCCCCGAGTCCGGACGCAGTTGGTTTGTTCCGAGAAGCCGGCCGGTCTTCTACCCTAAACCGCTGGATTTCTCACGTCTTCGGCCATTTCCGACCAAAACGGCGGAAGTTCCCGAAGTGGTGGCGGAACTTAACGGCCTTATCCGAAGGGTGAGCGGAGATATCCGAACAGGCGGCGGAGCGAACCGAAGGGCTGAAGGGGCGGGAAGCAGAAACAGAGGAGGAGACTCTTGGCTCCGGAACCTACCGAGAACGGCCGAAGCTCCCCAGCTCTGCTCCGCCTCCAGCACGGACAGAGAGCGCCCAACGCTGGCAATGGCTCACACAGTTACTACTCGCCCTCTCCCGGTGGAGAGGAGGGGAGTAGGACGGCAAACCGAAGGGGAGCTCTGTCCCTTTAAACGCTGGAGAAGGCGGAGCAGCCGCTCCCTCTCCTCCGAGAGCCCGCCCACCTGCCACTGCGCATGCGCACTGTGTGGAGGCGCTTTTCCCGCCTAAAGGCAGGCACGTGCTCCGCTATCCCTTTTCTCCCTCCTCACAGAGGAACGTCCGTGAGGAGCCGCCGTCCCCTCAGTGCCCAACACTGCCCCGCACGGGCAGCCGCGTCCCAGGCCTTTCGCCACGGCAGCCCTGCCTTTCCCTGGCTGTTCCCCAGCACCCCTGTGAGGCTGGGGGTGCACCCACGGAGCTCAGTTACACCTCGGCTGTGTCAGTAAACCACTGTGGTGACTGCAAAGGTTGCCACCAGTCTCCTAGGCAGATGCTCAGGTGACTCCTGACAAAGGGAGTTATGAAAACAACTGTATTGTGGGAAGCTGATCTAAAGATAAAGGCACTGACTGCAGAGCCTCTTCACAGGTACTAAAATAGCCCTGCAGCTTTGAATTTGTTACAAAATTACATCAAGATCCAACCTGGAGGGTTTTCATTAACAGCACAAATTATCACTCATTCTGGACAAAATACTTTTAAATATGAGAGAGCGGTGTTAAAAGTCATTAGTGGTTAAATGTTGTTAAATTAGAGCAGCTATGTAAAATTTAGGTTGACAAGTACTGAGCACACCATGCAACAGATGGCAATTGAAGCAAAAGGAAAAAAAATTGCAATGGGAAATAAAGGGGGAAAATGACAAGTAATGGTGCCAGCACCTTCTCACAGCAAAGCCAAGTCAAACAGGTTCAGTACTCTGCTTCCTTGCTTTATGCATTTTAACGTTAATTTTGTATTTTAGGAGCCCCATGAAAGGCGTTTGTATCTATGGGAATCAACTCTCACCCCAAAGCACACAAACTGACAACTTTTTTGGGGGGACTAGAGATTTTTCACAGGAAGAAATGAGGTTTTATCTCTATAGGAGCGGAGAGGGTGGCAACTGTAGTGTGTCTCTGGCCACAGAGCTCCAGGAATCTCAGCTTTGATAAAACATGAGCACTTCAAAACTGCCAGAAACCACTTTTCCACTGCTCTGCACTTTTTAACAGTCATTTACACACGTGTAAAGAATGCCAGCAGAAACTAACTTTTGTACTGAGACAAAAAAATGGGGGGGTGTAAGGACGGGGGCACAGGTCTACCCTTGGATAAACAATACAAAATCCAATCTCACAAGCAGGGAAAGTGCTGTACTGAAGGGCAGGAATAGGTACTGCAGGTTCAAAGGCTTTAAGAAACAATACTTTATATTTTTCCAGGGGAAAAAAAGATAGACTATGACTGCGTTGTACAGTATAAAGACAAAATTAACATCCGAATCATTGAACACACCCATGTGTGTGCACACGCATCTGTTCCCGCTCTACCACGGCTTGAGGTTTTGCTGTTCTACTCTGCTCTACCTGCAGCTCTGCGTGAGGAAATGGGGAGGCAATAAATTCCCTTCAGGACCTCACTGAGGAAGAAATACAAACGGAGAATGTGCACTTCAGGACACAACTCAAGAGAACAATTCTTCTCCCAGCTCCCAAAAGAAAACAAGCTTTCAGGATCAGCAGCCAGTCTGGCAAGCCTTTCTTTCAGAAAGTGCTGAAAGGCTATTACACATTATATTGACGAAGACATCTTCAGATTTAATCGCCTTCTCTGTGGACTTACCCTTCTTCTAATGTAACAGGAGATCAGTATTAAAGGGGAGTTTTCAGTTTCTCTTCAAGCTGAAAATCCTCAACTCCTCAACTGCCTTCAATATATCCCAACAGAAAAATCACTATGTTAAAATATCTTCATTTTCCACCCTTTCTGCTATCAGGGTTTTTGTTTTCTCATATACAGTATCCAAGACCACATGTAAAATTTTGATTCGGAAGTGGATCCTGATGGGGAGAGTCTATAACCTATGATGAATAATAGTTTAAGCAAGAAAATAACTTGCATAGGAAGTTGCCTGACTCCTTTCCTAGCGAGGAGAAGCCTTTCACTCTTACCAGCTTCTCAGCCTGGTTTCCCAAAGGAACAAGCCTTCACGCACAACGCTGACTGACTGCACAGTGCCAGTCCTGTTCTTAAAGACTTTGAAAGTTCTCGGTGACTTTTAGTTGAATCTGACAGAGGGATAGAGGTCTAAAAATATGAGACCTTGCTATATGAAAGCGTGCAGATGCTATGCAAAGAAACCCAAAAAGCGGGAGCAGTTCAGATCTTGTCCCTTCTGACCGCTCACCAACCAAGCTGCGAGCTTGTGCATGGTGCCCACCCAGCTATGCAAGCGACGTATTTCTAGCCAGCAGCCTAAACAGCCATAGGAGGTCTGGGGATTCGGGGGGTTGCCTGGGTTGCCAGGGGGTAGTGATAAAGAGGGATCTGGGGGTGTACAGTAAGAACAAGAAGGAGGGAGGTTTGGAGGTGGTGGGAAAGGGAAATGGGTTGAGGGCCCTTGATGGCACACACCCTAGGCAGAAGAAATGGTGGTAGTCAGAGGCTATGGGAAACAAACTGGCTTCATGAGTCCCAGGGCTCACGGACCAACTTATTTAGACAACTCTGTATGATTTCATGCTGGGAACCTCCCTTATATTACCTTTTAAGTAGCTCTGCAGTTAGCAGTTGCAACTGAATACAGTGAATGCCATGACACCTTTGTGTTCTCCTTTTCTCTACTTGAAATGGTCCCCACTTTACCTCTTTTCCTTACTCGCACCAAATTCCCTCTTCCTCATCCCCTTTACTCATAAGCATTTCTCGCATCCAACATACTGGTGTCTCTTCTCTGGTATAAATTACATCGAGTCATTTCAGGCAGGTATTAAGGAGTTTCAGAGCCAGCTAATGCACCATTCCATGACATGCTTCCATGGCCTGAAATGGAAGAGAAACATCCATCGCTCCTCGTGGGAACAACAATCCAAGGGGAGGACCTTGAACTTTCATCTTTCCCTGCTACAGTCCTTTTGGTAAATCCTTTTTAACCTCTTTCTCCTCCCTTCCACAGGAGACAGTACCAAGGCGGGACCATCTGCAGATTTTACAAGTTTTATGGAATGTTTTTAGACCACGCTCTTAACCTCAGACACTCCTATCAGATTTCATAGGATTCAGTCACTTTTTAGCCCCAGGGTGCTGTAGGTGTTAAACAGATAATAGACATCTCCCCGCCACTATGGAACGACTACACAGCAAAGCTCAATTTTTAATCCTGCTGCGACTCTGACTGCTTTCGGCCATCAGGTATCCCACAGCATGCTTCACAAGAGAGGAAATGTTAATCTGGAATGCTGGCCAAATTCCAGTTTAGGTAATTACATTCTGACAATTTACATTCTCCCTGCAGTTTTTAATGGATACGGATTTTTTTTTTTTTTCTCCTTACTTTATGTCATAAAAGCAGTGGCCTGGTCCTGCTCCTGCTGTTAGAGCAGCTGCCAGGCTTTGCAGCATAAGTAGCTGCATTTCAGTGGTAGGTGAAGGCATCTCGATACGTTTAAATAAAGCACTTTGAGGACCCCATGGGCACAAGAAGTATTGTAACAATCCACCCTACTGCTGGCCATAAAGCATAGCAAGGGCTAGAGCATGAAATGAAACACTCAGCAGCAATATCTATGTTGGGAAAGGAAAAGTTAGCGTAAGAATGGACACACAGACATAAAGACTTTTCCCTCCCAGATGCTAATTCTAGTTTGGACCCAGTGCAGCCCCAGCTGGGGTCCAAAGAGCAAATACAATGAACTATCAGCATCCTGCACAGGGGAACCACATCCTGATGGCAGAAGAAAGTGAGTTTGTAAAAGCCGTGAAAGCTTTTTGCAAGATGCTGGGATGCTGGAGGATGCTGCCTGGTATTTAAACGGGGTGAGGAAAAGAAATGTCCATTCCCCTGTCAATGAAGGTGCAGTTAGTGTTTCTTATTTTACATAGCTATTTGAAAGAAAAATCACGAGGCACGAAATGGGGTAGAAGGTTTTGGTTTAAGGTGGAATATTATGGATCACACTCGGAGTATGTCAAGTTGCACTGCCACACATTTTATTAAGAAGAAGCATTCCAGATAAATTAATTAAATGACTGTATTATGCTTTGTTTATGAACGCATACATAACCACACTATGTTATTTTCTTCACTAGAACCACAATGCCTAAAAGAGTAATTTTCATATTTCAGCAGCAATGAAATAAATTAAGAGAGATTAGGACAGTGGTTACAAATTGGCTACATTAACAGCAAGCCCTTACCACCAGCAGCCTACAGGACAGTGGTACCCTGAGAACAGAGAGATACTGCACACAAGCCGCTACAAGGGTGGCTTCATGGCAAAGGAGCTAAATAACCAATCAAGCTACTTTCTCAATCCTACAGAGTGTCGTTGCTCTCCCATCCTCTCCTGGGCCCTTGCAGGATGTACAATACGGAGACTGAATGTGTCTGGATGTGCTATCTTTGTTTCTCTTTTAGCTAGACTTAGCTCTGTCATTCTAAGAAAAAAAAAAAAAAAAAAAAAAGATGAGTCACCCAGCATCAAAAAAATTATCATCTAAAGCATACCTATATAAAATTTATCTACAGAAATAATAAAAAATGTTATGAGATTTCCATATTGCAATACTCTTGGAAATTTCAGTGAATACTTCCATATTGCAATACTCCTGGAAATGTCTTCATAAGAAAGATGCCATCCAAAGCAGGAAGAGGCAACCCAGTCTGGTGGCAGCCAAGCAAAACTCTGAGTGGATCTTGGCGATGACTGAGTAACAGCACAAAATACCAGCGCTGCCTCTTTGCTTAAGGCTCCTTCCCCTTCCATGTCCAGCTACACTAAGGAATCAGCTGCATTTCTGTAAAATTCCCTTGAATTCCTCGAGTATTACCGCTAACCATGCTTCCCTTCATCTCAAAACAGATGCTTTGAAGTTTTCCAGAGATACCCAAGAAAGAAGACACATCCAAATACCTAGACTACCCCCAAACTCCACCCTGGAACAGATGGCGAAGTTATAAATACAGAAGCATCTGGTAACCACTGGTATGAAAAAGCTGGCAAGCAACAGCTTATTCTGTTCTACTAAATATTCCATAATTTGAACTACATTTAAACAGGAGTTAAAAAGAAACAATCATTTCACTTGTATGTAACATAATCCCCAAACACCTACATATTGTAACTGCAGCATAGCTTGGGCATTACACTCTTGTCTACCAAAAGCACCTTTTTTAATTAAGCATTCAGCACTGTCTAAACTTAAATTAAAAGTGACTGCAAAACAAGCAGTTCAGTAAAGTACAAAAGCATCATTTTAAGCGTGTGCTTTGTTGCACCAGACTACCAGACTCAAGGCTGCGAGTTTCCAGCGCTTCAGCTCACCCTTGAGTCCACGCAATTTGAGGGGCCTTGACAACCTGCCAGATTGCCAAGAGTGCTTGAAAAGACAGAAGACTCAGGGAACGCAGACCCCGCTCACAGAGACCTATGTGCTTAAGCCAGCTGTTTCATTTGTCCCTGGGTTCAGTTACCGCAATGTAAACTGGGGATAATTCTTCCTACATGACTGTCAGAAAAACAATCTGTTAGAAATTATCGTCATCATACAGTGAAGAAGGGCAGTAAATGCATACACAGGGGGTTAAGAAAAAAACCCCACCCTCAAAGCCCCAAACCAAAGTCAGACCCGAGCATGCACACTGCCCACGTAACCCCAAATCCACTTCCAAAACTATTTAAATAATCTTTTGGGACACTGCTGTGCAGTTCTTTCTGTGAATCATCTGTGTTTGCTAGAAATCCAAAGCGATAGCATGCATAAAACGATCGTTCTGGATTAAAGTCACTTTGGGAAAAGACTATAAAAGGCTGTCTGCTGGGATTGTGTTAGAGGTCCGCTGGAGACCCCACCGTCAGATTTGGATGTGTGCAGAGAGCTTTTAAAAATGACTAGAGAGAGAAAGAAATACTCCTAGGAACCGGCTGATAAGGGAGTCTTAAATTCCAGATAGAGAAGGAAGAACAAATACTAACAGTAGGGCCCTGTAAGTCCGGGATGTAATAGCCAACAGACTTCTTTACAAAACAGGCGCTGAGCAAACAAGAGGTGATTCTGCTGTAGACTTCCGGCAAATAGTGAGGATGTTGTAATAAAAGCTGCTTGTGATCACTCAATTCGAGCCTATTTTCCACAAATCGGCTCAGTTTAAGAAAAAAAAAGATCTGCAAGGTTTTAAATTTCAAAAAGAAAAGGTGAGGTAATTAAGGGGACTAGTTGGTGAAGCTGACTGGGTTGAATGGCTGAAAGGCTCCAATGAGAAGATCTGGAAATCAAAGAAGAAAAACCATCTGCCATTTGTGCACGGAATAGAAGAGGTGAATAAAAAGCACACGCAAGGAAGCAATGAGAACATCCTGGAGATTGGAGATAGTCACGATCAAGCTCCCAGGCTGAATACAGATGCTGCCTTGCTGTGGAGTAAAGAGGAGAGCGAAGAACAGAGGGGTGAAGGCAGGGTGGGCTGCAAGAAAGTCTGCCTGCAATTTCCCCAGCCAGGGAAACGTCAACTACACTGCGTGGTCCACTCTGTTCCAGGCTGCCAAAATGTCACGTCCGCTAGCAAGGACTTCTAGCAGGTCTACACAATCCCCCAATTAAAATTAAGAAATCTTCATAATAAGCACTTAGAAGTGCTGGAATGAACCTCCTGGGCCCACAGCCCGTGTTTCAAAGTGCCAGTGTGCGTGTCTGACGTTCTCATGTAACAACATGGCATACCATCAGTATCAGCCTACTTCAACCAGTGTCTCTCCCAAATCACGGAGACCTCTACGCAGAATATCTCTGCTTAAGGAAGCAGGGCTAGAGGCGGCAGCGCTCAGGGAAGCCACAGCTATCAACTGCAGACAAGACTTGAGAACAGAGCCTGAATCAAAACGTAAACAGCATGGAAATAGAGTGTAACATGCACTGTGAGATCAAAGTTACATTGTGCCAAAATTGCTTGGCACTCACCTTTGATAAAATAACCAGTTTCTTTTGACAAAAAGGCAGTTGGTCTTATTTATTGGGATTTTAGCAAAGCAACAAGAAAACTGGGGACCATTAGGAAAGGGGGAAAATGGGGATCAATAAAGAGAACGGTGAGATCGATAATAAACACTAGTGTGCATTAAGTGCTACAGTTTTTTTTAAAAAGCGTCATTACAAAGTTAAAGAACAATAAATAATTGTCATCGTTTTGAGCACAATGTATTTCAAGGCCTAACTTTAATATAATGGACCAAAATGCTTTAAATTTAAAAAAAAATAAAAATCTTTAGTAGTACAGGCCTGCTGCCAAAATCGACCACTAAAATAGGGAAACAGTTGCCAGCTGCTGCTTTTTCCCTGTGCAGAAAGGCTACTTCCTTCTTTCTGCAGATCGCTCAATTCAGTTATTCGTGCATTAGAAACAGAGAAACCAGCTCAAAGCTGAATCATTATGAAAATATTTCTTAAAATTAAAACTTCCTGTTTTTTCTCATACCTGCAGGATTCTTAAGTGTATTTACAAAAGCACAGGCCCGGAAATCCTGAGTCTGATCCCTTAACAGTGAAGTCAACTACATTGCGTAATGCCATTAATACATTTATCAGGCTCCATCTTCACAGTAATCAGGTTTTTAGCCCCTGTTACACAATTCCCATTAGAAGGCTATTCAAGAACCTCACTTGGTTTGAAGCCATTCTGCTCATTTCCAGCCTAAACTTATTCAGAGCCATTTGTTCTTGTGCCAGAATTGTCATTTAACTTAAATAACTCTTCTCCCTCTCTGGTTATTTATGCCCGTGTATTTATAGAGAAGGAATATAATTTTTCTCTGCCTTTTTTTGTCACCAGCTTACCGTCCAGGCTCCTTTAATCGTTTTGTGAACCGACTTCTCTGTTCTCCAGCTCATTTCTAGAAGACACTCTGCCCTGCACCTTTTACAGTTGAAATCAATCTTTCTCTTACATGGACAAGGAACGCATAGTACATTTTAAACAATGCCTCACTAAAACCTGTTGCAGTGCCATTCTCATTTCCTTGTCGCTCGTGGCAATAACTTAGTTGACAAATGTGATCCTGGTATGTATGTTTATCACCAGGACATCAGAATTATCCTATGATTGATTAATACATTCCAATTCCAATATAGAAACCCCAGCTTTCTATCAGAGCTTGCATTACATTTGCTTACAGGCAAATAGTCTTAAAGTCATTCATTCTTCTGATGGGATGTCCTATTTTTCCTCCTTTGATGACATCTACAAATCCCATTAATTTCTGCTATATCATTAGTCAATACATTGATTAACACTGGCCTTGAGACCAGTCCTTGAGGAACACTATTCCTAACTTGTCTGCCAATCCTTTTTCGACCATCCTACCTTTTCTACTGTGACTACAGGATTTATTGATGCAAAACAGAGCACAAAATGCTTCAATGCTGATTGATTTAAACTGCCTTGCTTTGCATTTTTCGTCTTTTTTTTTCTTAACCAAAGACAGACTTTTGCTGGTAGAAAACAACAAAGGTATATTTCTCTGTAATTCAGGCCTTTGGCTAAACTGGAAAGCTGTCCTATTTTTACAGTTGGACATTTGTAAAAATCAATAAACTATGCAAGTCAACACGTTTTACATTAAAAATGGTAAATGAAGTTTCTTAATGACTAGTCTGTCTTTTTAATTGTACTTAGGATTTATGACACAAATTTAAAAAACAATTAGAATGCAGGAAAACGGCATGTAAAACTTGTAGTTAAATAAAATTAAGCTAAATGTGCTGAATACGTAGTTTAAATTAAAACAAACTCTTTCATTGTACAAAGGAATTCTGCAGCCTATAAATAGAACCAATTTCTATCTATTCAGCATGTCTTCAGGTTTTCAAAACTTGAAACAAAATTAATTTCTATTCTCATGCAAAGGAAGAGCTGATGCTCAATTAAAATGAATGTGACAAAAACTACTTCGTTAAACATTTTCTTTTAACCCAGATCACTTCTGCAGTTCAGTTGCCCACGCAGCCATGCCCGTGTTGTTAGCAACGCTTTTGTTCGCAGGACGAAGGAAGAGCAACAGCAGCGAGCAAAGGTGGGCAGGGGGGGAGCAGGACTGCTTCTGCTAATTGTAGCCCTGCCTAAAATGTTTGTGAAAATATAATTACAGGTGTAGTTTTGGGGCAGACTGAGCTGATGTAGACTACTCATTACAGTCCTGTGAACTTTCAACGGGCAGTTGCATTTGCAGTGTCTTATGTTGGCGCTGGTGATGGCAAGATTGCAAAGCAAAACAGTTCAAGGAGCTAATCAAAAACTAAGCCTGCCAAGGAAAGTGATTTCTCTTCTGTTTTTTCCTAAATGCAAACCCATGCATTCAGTGCTGGGTGATGGGTGAGCAAACGCTGGCTGCTTTAATTTGGTTATTACTCATAGATCTCCTTAGCAGCAGATTGACTTTGACAACAATCAAGTCAGTGAGACTGCGGTTCTCAGCAGAGATGGATGCAAGCTGCTTGGACCTAGTGGAAGAGAGGACAGTGCACTCACACAGCCCCAAACACACATGCTGTCCTCCTCCCATCCCTCCTCTCCCTCTCTGTAAATTCATTTCTACTCACAGGAACTCTGCAGAAAGACATAGGCTGACGACACCACGTCAGTTTGAAATCTCATCAACTACAGAACCAGGCAATGAAGCTGTTTACAGTGTAAGTGCAGAAAAGCAGAGGTCAATGAGAGGGGCAAACCGGAGAACAAACATGGAAATCCCTTCAGCTGCTGTGGGGAGGGAGTTGATCTAGCACAATAAATATGCTGCTATGGATCAGAAATTGTTGTCCCCGATAGTCGTTGCACCAGCTTCCTTATCAGTAGAGAAAGTCATGACATTCTCCAAGCCTTCTTCACTCACCAGTCCTGAAATGCTTTGAGATCATCCAACAGATGGTAATACTTGTGTTTAAGCAATACTAGTACTGGCTCCCAAGAGAGCGAGAGAGTTAGTTGGTGGACGAGAAGCTCACCATGAGCCGGCAATGTGCGCTGGCAGCCCAGAAAGCCACCCGTGTCCTGGGCTGCGTGTCCAGCAGCGTGAGCAGCAGGTCGAGGGAGGGGATTCTGCCCCTCTGCTCCGCTCTGGTGAGACCCCCCTGCAGTGCTGCGTCCAGCTCGGGGGTCCCCAGCACAAGAAGGACATGGAGCTGTTGGAGCCAGGCCAGAGGAGGCCACGGAGATGCTGCGAGGGCTGGAGCACCTCTGCTCTGGAGACCTCAGGCTGAGAGAGTTGGGCTGGTTGAGCCTGGAGAAGAGAAGGCTGCGGGGAGACCTTGGAGCCCCTTCCAGTCCCTGCAGGGGCTCCAGGAAAGCTGGAGAGGGGCTGGTGCCAAGGGCAGGGAGGGACAGGCCAAGGGGAATGGCCTGAAGCTGCAGGAGGGGAGATGGAGATGGGATGGGAGGCAGCAATCCTTCCCTGGGAGGGTGCTGAGGCCCTGGCCCAGGGTGCCCAGAGAAGCTGTGGCTGCCCCTGGCTCCCTGGCAGTGGTCAAGGCCAGGTTGGATGGGGCTTTGGGCAACCTGGGCTAGTGGAGGGTGTCCCTGCCCATGGCAGGGGTGGAAGTAGATCAACCCAACCCAAACCATTCTGTGATTCTATGATTCTATGAAGAATAAACAACAATTTGTCCTTCCCATCACAGCAATGTTCCACTAAAACCACTATGTCAAGTTTTAAATTCAATCAAATTTAAAGATTCAGAAAAATCCTCCCTTTCTCCCAGCAGTGACAGAACAATACTACACTTTGTCTTTTTTTTTTTTTTTGTAATTAAAAAATAGGTTGAACTTTAGGAGTGTTATTGTATTTGAAGCAGTAGAAGAAGCTGAATAAAGTGCATCATAAAAAGATGCCACTGGGATCAGTTACAGCCAACAAAATTGAAAACATTTAGAAGGAACGAAGCCAAAAACACAGAACCAGATTTAAACTTGGCATATGCTGCGGCAGGAGGCCAGTGGAAGGAGAACTTGCTAGAGAAGTAACAAGAGGGAGGGCTCCCTGCTGCAGCCTACAGATCAGGTATGATGCGCTAGATAATCAGGTGTCATCAACTGGCACAGCTGGGATGGGATCAATGAAGCAATGCCGATTTCAACTTGCTGAGACTCCGTCCTGGCATATCTAAACTCCGCTGTAAAAAATTCTCATCATATTAAGCCATTCCCTTAATAAACATCGAGCTGTTATACACCACTTGCCATCTTCAAAGAGTTTTAAAACCAATGACTAATCCTCACAACCACCTCCTTAGGTGCAGGAACTGTTTATAAAGATGGGAACAAAGGCAAAATGGTGAAGTCATTGGCCACAGCTCCTAAAAGGCAGTTTTTAAATCAAGCTAAGCACAAGGTGGAAATTCAGGGCTCCTAGTCCCACAGCCCCTTCACTAGGCAGAATTCTCCTGGTATTTCTTTGACAGCAGGAGACATCTACAACTGTGGTGGGCTGACCCTGGCTAGGGGCCAGGTGCCCACCAGAGCCGCTCTATCACTCCCCTCATTCACCAGACAGGGGAAAAAAGGTCTAACAAAAAACTTACGGGTCGAGATAAGGACAGGGAGAGATCATTCTCTAATTATCATCACGAGCAAAACAGACCAAACTTAGAGAGGGAATTCATCTCATTTATTACTAAGCAAAACAGAGTAGAGGAATGAGAAATAAAATCAAATCTTAAAACACCTCCCCCCACCCCTCCCATCTTCCCGGGCTCAACTTCACTCCCGGCTTCAACCTCCGCCCCCCTCAGCGGCACAGGGGGACGGGGAATGGGGGTTACGGTCAGTTCACCACACGGTGTTTCTGCCGCTTCTTCATCCTCAGGGGGAGGACTCCTCTCATCATTCCTCTGCTCCAGCCTGGGGTCCCTCCCACGGGAGACAGTCCTTCACGACCTTCTCCAACGTGAGTCTCCCACAGGCTACAGTCCTTCACGAACTGCTCCAGCGTGGGTCCCTCCCACGGGGTGCAGACCTTCAGGAGCAAACTGCTCCAGCGTGGGTCCCCCCCGGGGTCACAAGTCCTGTCAGCAAACCTGCTCTGGCGTGGGCTCCTCTCTCCACGGGGCCACAGGTCCTGCCAGGAGCTTGCTCCAGCGTGGGCTTCCCACGGGGTCACAGCCTCCTTCAGGTGTGGGGTCCTCCACGGGCTGCAGGTGGAATCTCTACACCCCCTCATCCTCCCTCCATGGGCTGCAGGGGGACAGCCTGCCTCACCATGGTCTTCTCCACGGGCTGCAGGGGGATCTCTGCTCCGGCACCTGGAGCATCTCCTGCCCCTCCTTCTGCACTGACCCGGGTGTCTGCAGAGTTTCTTACATCTTCTCACTCCTCTCTCCAGCTGCAAAAGCTCTCCCTAACTGGTTTTTTTCCTTCTTAAATATGTTATCACAGAGGCGCTGATTGGCTTGGCCTTGGCCAGCGTTGGGTCCGTCTTGGAGCCGGCTGGCATTGGCTCTGTCAGACACAGGGGAAGCTTCTAGCAGCTTCTCACAGCAGCCACCCCTGTAGCCCCCTCCGCTACCAAAACCTTCCCACGCAAACCCAACACAACAACCTAAAATATTTGCCCCCAAACCTGAAACCTCATATGTAAAGTTACTTCTCAAGTGGGTGTAAGACTGATTTTGTATCATCTTCTCTGCACAGGCAAGGATCAGCAGAGCAGCAGAGGAAGTAAAGTGGGTGCAGTGCTGGTACAATGGAGATCAACAGGAAGTTTTGGCCACTAATTTGCATTTCAGCTGATGTGGTTTAACCAAGAAAAAAAAAAAGCAGCTAAGCCTCCTCACTAGAAGGTCGGTAAATCACGATTCCTAGATTCTCTTCTCCATCTCAGTTTTTTCCTCCAGCAAATAAAATTACCTTAAAATTTACCAGAAAGCTATGAAATAAATTCAGGTTTATAACAAGCTCATGGAGGAAAGATGATATGGACGTACAGAGCATCTCCGTTACTAATGCTCTGCACAGCAGAGATCTCCAGAGGAGACCAGAACTGAAAACATATTTTAACAAAATGCCAGAAACAAGAATAAGTTACTAAAGGGAGAATAAACCCAACATGCTTGTGTTTCTAAGCACCTCAGTAACATTATCAATAAACCCAGATGCATCCTTTCCACAAATGCAGCAGCCACAATTGATTCAAATGGATGACACTTCTGTAATGCGCCTATTTGACTCTCAAGCTGAAGCAGATAAAAATTCAAAGATTGAACTTCCTTGGTATTTTTATGTTAATATACACAGCTTTAGGGAAATTGTTGCGACTCAACCTACAATCCATTCTGTGCAGGCAGTGACATTCAAGTACCTACGAGCAATTTTCACACCGCTCACAGTATATCTCATAGGCTGTCATCAGTCTGATGCATTATCTTTTTTGCAAAAAATCTGTCATGAGCACCAGGCAGGCTTCCCCTTAGTTCAGATAGGCAGGAGTAGAGCTGACTCATCCTCTTTTCTTCCCTTTCATCCTGATTTGTATTGTCTCCTTTTCAATTTAGTTTTCCCATGTTACACAAGGAGAAGGGGTCTGTATAATGCGTGTGCGTGTGCAAGGGACAGCAAGAGAAAGAATGTGGTTTTAATCTCCACCTGTTCCTCTTGCTAACCGTTCCTTTTGCTTCATCTCCTTGGTCGTATCTGATTATTAATATCAAATGAATTACCCTTTTCTCTTGTTTTTGTTGAAAGAAAACAACAGGACTTGTGAGATACCCAGCTAGGAGGAAATGTTCACGATCTGGAGTCCTTGGACCTGCTGAAGTCCTTCGCTGTGCTTCTACAGAAAGCAGGCAAGCAGCTACACCTCCCACTGAGACGAAGGTTTCCCCAGCACCAGCCAGTTTCCTCTAGGGCTAGTCTTGCCTTAACCACCACCGCATTTAAACCGAGAAGACATTTTACTGCAAATAGAGACTGCCATCCATGGGCCTGGGGTCTACCAGAGCAACAGAGGGGCCACGCTCTGGCTCCAGCTGATAAATCTCATGACCAAAACAACTGGAAGATCTCTTCCTCATGGAGATTGTCAGGCAAGCTCGAGCTGCACCTCTCCCGGAGGCTCGGTAAGTACCGAGCTATTCCTCGTGCCTGACTGCCTGTTTTTCATGAACTTATGCAACCTTAATTACCCTTGCAGACCTGTACCTCTTTGCCAGGCTTGACTGAAACAGGCCAACGGGTTCAGAAGTTATTGAGGTGGCGCAAACATACATACATATGGGGTGATAAGAAACCTGGATGAGACTGAGTCTCATTCTGTAAGAAAACAAACACCACAGATGTTGATCATAAGGGCAAAACAAGGGAGCGTCATCATGGATCCGAGCAGAGATCCCAAGCAGTGAGCTATGTGCAGTGAAGCAACCTAAAGATTTAATACAGAAAAATCAGTATTTGGATGTACTCAGGAATAGGCAAATGTCTAAAATACCACATTCATGAAGAAACCTCTAGCCCAGCTTCTTTCTTCCAGACTGATGAAGAGCTGCATCAGCCAGCACTAGAATGACACTTCCAAGGGTCTCAGGACAGCTGATGTCAGACAGGACCACTCAGCAAAATCAGAGGTTGCACCAAGCTCCCAAACTGCTTCACCAATGAGTCTGGGGTCAGACCACAGAAACACAGGAAGAACAGAGCCACGATGGACCTGAAAAAGCCTATCCCTTTACTCCAGGCTGCACGAAGTTTTACTTAAGCAATTTTTTTGCAGATGTCCACCCAAGGTTCTCCAGGATCTCTTCAGACTATGGTTAAGTCAGGCTCAGGTCAGTGGCAAACCATGTAGAGGCAAAGCTCTGACTCATTAATCCCTCTAATTCTTTTCACCACCATTATGATTACATTTTCCTTTTAACAAAGCTTGGAAGAGTGATGAGAGATGTACCACTTGAAGGCTCACTTTGACATCAAGATGTAGGAAGCCCTGCAGTCATGAGATTGCTGTGCAGTTTTAAAAGTCGCAAGGTTGACCTGGACAGCAAGGAAAGAGCACAGAAACGAGTACTCCTACTTCAACCTAGCGCCAAGGCACAAGGAGTTGAGAGATTTACGTGAGTTCAACAGCAAACACAGCCTATACTGAGGTACCAGCCTACTTTACACTCAAAAATTATGATTCATATTATGCATATTTCCTCATTAACAGTCACAGGGTGAGAACTTGTATTTGCACATGACGGTTGCTTGTACACAGCTACTAGACAGCATCCCCCCCACCTCTCCCACAATCAGCATGGGTCAATGCATGGTGCAAGTCTTCCCCAGGCACAAAGTGCGCAGATACGACACAAAACCCCAGGGCGACTAATGGCAGCACGTCGCCAGTCTGGGCTCTCCTCCTGACGGGCCTTCAAGGCAACATGGAACACAACACAGCAATGAGCAAAAAAAGTCCTCAGGTGGCCAAAGATTCATTACAACAGGCAGAAATATTGCCTTCATCCTCTCTCCAGCCCCCACTTAATTGAGTAGCCTGGTAAATTGATGAATTACAGTTAAATGATCTCGCTGTGATGCCTCTTGCTGATGAATGAAGAATACCCTGCCAGAGTTTCCTGATTTCAGGTGATGGATTTGAGCCCAGGCTGCAACACAATTCCTTGTGACTGACAAGCTCAGCTATTTTCACTCTTAATCTTGATATTATTTGAGTGAATAAATCCAAGGTCATAATTTCCTAGGTGGATACAGTTGTTCAAAATACCACCAGGCCTCCAATTACTTTTAACTGCATCAAAAAAAAAGGTGAAGAATACTTAATGTAAGAGCTGGTAAGATCTCAGCTTTGTTGCTGGGAAATACCTACACCCAAAACACACCTTTGCCGGAGCACGAATGAGCAACTGTGCAGTTACATTTGTCATGTCACGGCCCCAAGCTCTTATCCTCCAGCCCTCGAACCTCAGGGACACAGACCCTTGCGGACTGACATGTCACATTTGGTCACAGTCCGGAAGATATTTTCTTTTTCGTGTTAGAAGTTTGATAGGAGGCAGCTTGGCTGAATGGGAGTGATATGAAGACGTGGGAAGTAAGGAAAGAATAAACATTTTCATCATTTTCTTTCAATACATACAAACACCCTACAATAAGGAGGCACCTTAAAACCCCCACACTTGAGCCTTAGTGAATACTTTTGGGATGCAACCTGATTTTTCTTTCCCATTTTCTTCTTCTTCAAAAGACTCACATGGGAACAAAACCTTCTCCAACTTGGCTGCACAGAACTTTCACACAGATCTCTGCGCAGCATCAGCTGGATCAAAAAATGTTGTGTCATGTGTGAAATATTCCAGCGCTTTATTGTGCAAGTTTCTAATTATTAATGTCTAGTCTCCATATTTCTGCAGCAAGATTTATGATGTAGCTTAGGGTGGTGGATTTGAACTACTTTTCCCTCAAATCTACAGGTGGGGAACCACAGAAATGTTTTTTATCCCCTCAACTTCTGCAGTCTCCAGTGTAGAAATACCCCAAGGAACAAGCAAGCAATTCAAAAGAGGATTCTGGGTGAAAACTGTCCTTCTCTGCCTCCACCACTACCACAGCAGCATAACTGTCTTTTAAACAACTCCACACTGTCCTTTGGGGACAATACAGCCCGATCTTTGCAAAATTTCGCTATCGTATCTGGTTTTAGGGGATATAAACCGCACCATTGCAAGTCTCCTTCCCTACCACTGAGGCCTCCCAGGCTGGGTCCAGAAGCAGGACTGAAGCAGGAACAGGACACAGATGGTCCCCTGGGATCAGGAGAAAGGAGGCAGCTGACGCAAAAGCCAGTGGCCGCGCGTAACTCTTGCGGAGGGAGCCAGAAGCTGCCCCCAACGAACAATAGAAGGAAATGCTTGTCGCTGAGCTGGCTGTGGTCTGTGTCTTCAGAACAAGTGGCTGGGGATGGAAAAGTCTTGCAAAAGAGAAGCAGAAACGTTCTGGGGATAAAGGGTTTCACTTTTGCATATAATTTTCATAGTGAATCAAAAGGGAAAAATTTTAAGCCTGGAAATTAAGCTGCTTTTGGAGGGAAATGCATGGTTGGAAAGTCAAATGAAGCTAATCCCCCTTTCTCCCCCAGAATACGATACATTGGAAAAACCTGTAAAGTAAGCAACCAGTACCCAGACTAGTGGCACACACTGCTCTTCTTGGTCTAACAGGGGTTAAAACAAATGGCTTGTGCTCCAGACAACAGTCATTTATATATTTATATACATGGGTGTGCATATAGATATGCTGGATCACTTCTTCCGCAAATATTAAAAAAAAAAAAAAATCATTTGGCTTCAGGATGTAGGATTTTAAAAACAATAAAATCTACACGTGCTATTGCAAGAGTTGCAATAAAATAAGCACTGCTGGTGCCCCGGTGAATTATAGGTGCTCACAACAGGCAGGATAATGGGATTTCACCGTGTTTTGTTTCCTCGGAGGTAACTGCACTCTTATCAGGAGATGCAGGATATGAGGCTCTGACACTTCTCTGCTCTGATTCATACACTGGAATAAAGTAGACATTTGATGGCACCTGCATTGCTGACTCAATCACATATCTTTGGTGCTGATCTGGTTGGTGCCGGGAAAGAGAATTTGGGGGGGGAAGAGTGCTCTTCTTGCCCGCACGCAGCAGGCAACGCGGCCACGGCTTTGGTGTTTTGCCTCAGGGCCTCACCAGTAAAAATAGGTAAATAAATGAAATAAATGCATTCCTGCCTCCATCCCACATCCACCAAGGCAAGGTTTTCAGCTGGTTTTCTCCACCTAAATTTGGCAAAGCAACTTAAAAAAAAAAAAAAAAAAAAAGGAATCCCAACTGCCTCACTTTTGGAATATATTTGAAATTAAAAGAAAGTAAACCTTGCCCTGTCTTCTCCCTGCACTTTACTCCCAGCCAGCGTCAGAAAAAAGGTGGAAGACAAACACTTTTCTTGTTGAGGCTCATTCTACCTCCAAGTGGTTGTTTCCAAAGTCTGGATTTTTATAATTTTTTTTTTTAAGTTTAAGCTCTGGAATGTCTAATTTTCCTCCTTTTGGGGAATGAACAAGAAGACCAGCAGCCCAGCAGGTAATGAAACAGATTCTTCTCCAACTCTAAAGTACAGAGCTGAGACCAAGGAGGTGACAAAGAAGATAAATTAACACCTTAGAAGATGCTAATTGCACGTGGGAGCAGTTCTTTCCAGCAAGTGGGCAGTTTTTTGCCTCGTCTCATGCTCTGGCAACCCTTGGTGAACGTGCCCAGCCCCACATGCCAGACCCACGCAAGGGACTGCTGCTCGCGTTCTCCTCCTGCCATGCCTTCACCGCCCACAGCTGCAATGGATGTAGTTCCTCAGCCTCTTCCCTGCAGTGGCTGCAGAGCGAGCGGGGCTGTGACACAATCTGTTTTTTTAAAGTGGGTGATTTAGCAAGAAAAAAATCTGCAGCTGCCTGTGTAGGTCTTCATCCCCACGGCATGACCCAGGTTGGGTTATCTCGTGTTGGACAAAGACAATACTGGAGAGGACTGGCTGTGCCTCGTGTCCCTCTTGGTATTTTATTCATCAAGGCTGCAAACAGGACCATAGGTTGGGTCAGATTAAAGGTCCTCTCCTCTGTTGTCCTGTCTCCGGTGGAGACACGGTGCAAGAACAAGAGCTTTCCCCTTGCACATGCTCCTAACCCGGCTTGCTTGAGCCCACGCAGCTGATGATACACACGATGTCCACGCTGGCTCTGGAGATCTTTGAGATGAGCCAGAAGGAGAGCAGCCCCATGGGCTGGTGAGGCAGCTGAGGCCATGCCAAGTCCCAGTTCCCGCCCTCCTGCCTGGCCTGCAGCAACAGCCCCACCAAAACCAAGACCCAAAGGAGCCAGAGGATTTACAGCAAGCAAGAACAGACCTGGGGTTGACAGCCTCAATGCCCAGTGCCAGGGCTAAGCCTCCTTTCCAGGGAAGTCATGTCTCATCAAGCACAAGCCTTGACTGAACGCTCTCCCAGGCCGAGGCATGCCAAAAGGTTCTTCCCGGTGCAGCTTGGCTGGTGACTAATAACGCATGAGCTCACCTCTTCCCTCCATCGTGCCATTTCTGCCAGCGCTCATGCATCTTGCACAAAGCCCGTTGGGGTCCCTTCACCCTGAGACCCCACCACTCTACTGAACGTGGTCAGAATTGATTCAAAGAGTCATCGAGGATGGACAACCTAACAGCATCTCGTTAAGCCTCCTGTTTTTTGGGAGCCACCTCTAACTACAGCCACCACCAATGTCACTCGGTGTGCAGAGACCTCCAGGTGTACCAAGCAGCAACCCCTGCCCACATCTGCCAACGATGCCTGTTGCGTTCACCTTTGGAGCGCGATACTTGCTAAATTTTCCCCATTCCAGTTTGTCTCTACTGTTTTATTAATCACATACAGAAATATAGGGGAGGGGGGCTTTTCTAGGAGGGTAGCAGTATACAGTCATTAAATAAAATATAAACACCTCATCTATACTTAACATCAGGTTTGATCTTCACTGTTTTCACTCCCCTTTTTCAAGACAATTTGCAATTTCTTTGGTTGCTTTTTGGGAAGGGAGAGTGTAGGGGAGGGCTGACTTACTGCTTAATCTCATTTTTGATCTATTATTAAACACCTGCTTTCTATTTTTTTTTTTTTTTTTTACCCTTTCTCTAGGAAGCCAGAAGCCCCAGCAGAAATTACAGCCAGAAAGAAAGGTGAACTGCGAAATGAAAGCTGGGGGAGAAAAAATTACTTGGGCTTTTTTTTTTTTCACAGAGTTTTCTCATTTTCAGCTATAAGAAATCTCTATAATGCCAGCCAAGTAAAAGAAAATATGCTGAAAGTGATGGAAATGCAAAATATTGGCCCCAATCCCACTGCTGACCTATGTGGCCAAACCCTCCGACCGAGGCGAGCACGCATATCCCCACAGGATTCCTCCGCAGAGCCGCTTTTCAAATACAAACGCATTGACATTTCCTCACCCGTTTACCAGTGTTAGTAATTCTCTAGCAAATCCCTAGGCTCGGGGAACAGTGCTTGTGCGCCACGAAGCCACGCACTCAGATTTTCAAACCGATGCCAGAGCCAGGACTTAGTGAAAGCCCAGGACAGGACAGCAAAGCCCAAGACCAGTGGCACTCAAGGCATCCAGGAACATCTTTTTTTTTTTTTTTTTTAACCATTTTTATACAGCAAATTCAAAAAGTTTGACAAAGTTGTAGCAAAACACGATCCCTGTGAGAAGCTTATGCAAACCTGCAGCACGCAGCCAGGTAGAGAGCACTGCAAAGGCGCGGCAGCATTTAGCACCCACTACCTTCGCTTTAGGATGCTTTTTAATAGCTTTCTGATTATTTCATTACTTTATCCTTACCTGTTGCTAAATAACAGTGTTTACATCTGCCTGCAACCCAGTGTGTAACCTCCCCTGCCCCAGCTCGCGGGGACAGATTTGGTTTCAAGCTAGCAAAGCCAGTCCAAGCACCAAAGCGATTCCCAGGTGGTTTCTTTGCTCTCTGCAGCCACTTCGCCAGGGCCAGTGCTGATCCAGAGGGCTTAAAGCTGATCCAGAGGGGCCTCACTGAAGGAATTCCCACCAAGAGGCAGAAGGACAAGTCCAACGCTCCTGAAGGTGGATCAGTTTGTTCTTAAGGCAACGCTGGAGGTGAGTACCCATCTTGTGCTTTTTCATCACCCCTTTTGCCTCCTTTCAGCCCCTTTACATCACTAGAAGTGATTCCTCCTTCTGCTGTATTTGCAGAAATACAGAGTTTCTCCTCATCTGGCACCAGGACATGCTTCCACCTCCCAGCCAGACCAGACCGAAAGCAAGCATCGCTTTGCTGCCAGCTCCCGCCGAGAGCTGGATGCGCACCTTGCCACGCCGGCCGTTCGGCTGGTGAGTGAATGATCCCCGTGCGAAACTGGGGTGCCCGAATCCGGACTTCCAGCTCCCCGGTGAGCCCCTCCGCTCCCATGTCTGGGCTGCCGCAGGCTCTGACCTCCGGCCAAGGCTTGCACAGACATCACCCCTTGGCAGCCCCAGGGAAGGACAAATGCTCGTCAGCATTTCCTATTAATTGAATTAATTAATTTAAGCATTTCTTATTAATTTCCCATCATAAGCATTGCCTCATTAACTAATAAGAAGAAAGCCGTCCTCTAACCATCACGTATACAACCCAGTGAGAGTCTCAGACACCAACGCTATTTTGGGGGAGAAAAGAAGAGTTTTTAAAGTGCCTTTATTTTTAAAGAATGGCCCACACAAGCAGCTGAAGAGTTTGCAGCAGAACTGGGCAGGTTCAGACCCATTTTGGAGGAAAAAGCATCCCCAGGCCATGCTCCATGGCAAACCCTGTGGTTTTTCCAGGGGAATACGGAAAGGACAGGGAGGCGGCATGCAGCCCGGAGAGCAGCTGGGCAAGATGCCACCATCTCCTTCTGCCCCAGTCAGAACTGGACATCCAGTACCTCCTCTCTGGGAAAAGCCAGCAGATGTTCGGGAAAGAAATCAAAGAAACGGCACATCCAGAAAGAGCCATCCCTGGGTGGGAGCAGTCAGCAGCTGTGTCTGCCCCGTTGTGACAGCCGCCTGTGCCCACCTCTTGCCTCCCATCCAAAAAGCCATCAGGACCCTATCCTGCTCCTGCTACAAGGTAGCACACATCATAAAACCTTCTGTTTGATCACTTCCAGTCAGCTGCTCCTGGGGCCCACTGGAGAACAGCTATAGATGTAATAAAGCCAAATACTGACACAGGACTGGAAACCCTTTTCTCCTTCCCAAAAGAAATAGAAGAGATGAAGGACACAACCATGAACCTTCAATTCCAACTCACCCAACCACCACAAAATCCTTTTCGGGTTCCCCAGTGATCAAATCACAGCTGCCACAAAACTCGATGTTGGTGACACAGGAGCAGAGGTTTCCTCACCTTCAGATTTTGGCTGGATATGATTGATTCAAGTTTCTGAGCAGGAATAAAGTTGGAAAGAGCCTGTTCCCAGAGATGTATTTCTCCTAAAAAACCCCAGAGTTGGATGTCACCGTGACACAAGGGGTGCACGTGCCACCTTCTTTCTCCATCTCTAGCTTAAATCCCCTCCTGCCTCCCCTTAAACTCAGCAAAAAGGAGCCACATCAAAGCAACTGTCTACATTTGGCTGTATCTGCTGCAAAATGTCAAACTTTTCTACAGGGATGATTGCATTTCCACCTTCCCGACACCCAAAGCTTGAAGACTGGTATAAAGAAGTCAAAAACACGTCGGAGGAAAGAAAGCATCACCTACCCCAACCACAAACGCCGGGAAATCAGGCCTGATCAGCTGGAGGTCCCTCTTGGAGAGCAAGGAGTCCTGCTGAGGAAAAACCCACCCGGGTTTCTCCATTCCCTCGTGTCACCTCCGATTTTGCTTTCCATGCATTCATTTATACAGAAATGTGAGTGCATGCATGGCAAAAAAAAAAAGGTCTGTGTGCTGGAAATATTATGACTAATGGATGGGAACTTGCGCAGTGTGTAAAAATCTTCTCTCTCTCCCGATGTAATAGCATTTTGCATGCACTTTAGATGTTGGCACCTACGTTTCATCTGCTTTCTTATAAAACGATGGAATACATTTAACAAATTACACTGATTTTAAGTTTCAGATGCAGATTCTGCACTGGCATCACTGCAGCAAAGAAGCCACAGGCTTCTCCCGGCCCATCGCAATGGGGTCAGTGGGCTCCCATCCCCTCCCATTTATTTTGGAAGAGCACATCAGGGCACAACAAATCATTTAATTTTGATCTTTTTTTTTTTTCCCCCACTAACACCCCACTTTCCCCAGCATCCTTGGTCTTTGCCATCCGCCTGGATAGCATGGGACCGCATCTCCTCACACGTCCTGTGCTTTGACCCTATCGCTCCCGCACATAAACGGTGTCCATCCTGCGTCACTGGGACTGCACAGACTCTTCCAGTAAGGAGAAAGCTCTCGCTCGAGGTTTCTGCACCAGCAGTTGGGATCATTTACAGCCCCATATAAATGCTCTGTACTGGAGCTTCCAGCCCTGAAGCCCCCTCACCCCTTGGTTCCCGAGTTGGAGAGGCACATTCCCGCGTCACTGGGATGCATCTGGGCTCCGGCTCCCATACCCGGCCAGGTCTGAGGCAGTGGGGATGGGTAAAGAAATATCTCAGGGTTTTTTATTTTTCTAACACTCCTTCCAGGGACAAAACCACCACCAGCTTCCCTTGTCTACAGCATCCTTTACCTCCCGAGCCGAGCAGCACAAGCCACGAAGCCGGCCTGCATCCCTCGGCAGGGCGCACAGCCCCGACTGACGCACAGCCGCTGTCAGGTCAGCCGTGCTCGCACTTTCCACAGCTGCAGCATCTCTCAGCCTGGTCCTGAGCTGCTTTCTGGGGATGGGGCTGGAGGAGAAACCCCACAAACCCCCTCCCTGCAGCAACCAAGAGGACAAACACCCAAAGGAAGAGCACGGGGGAGGCAGAGGACAGAGCAGCCTCCATAGGGAGTGAGTTTTGCAGGAAGGAGCAGAAGTTTTTTTGCTCAGCCACTGAGACGCGTTTGAAGGTGAAGGTCGGACGTGGAAACGTTTGCGGCCATAGGGAGCCCAGACTGCCCAGAGCAGAGCAGAAAACAAAGAAACCCAACCCCAGCGTGATGAAATACAAGTTTATTTGCTTTAGCCGGTGTCCAGCTTCCCTCCCTGGCACAGAAAAATGCTGCTCTGGCTGGGGGCTTTTGTGCAAAACTGAAGTTTTTAACCAACCAACCCAAAACACAATTTGAGGGAGCTGGTGAGTCCCAAGCACCTCGAGATCCATCGCACGAAGAGGGAACCAGACAAGGAAGCGAGACGGAGGCATCCTGACTCCTCCAAGCCCTTCTGCTCTCCCCTGGTTCACGGCCCCGTACGAGGAGTTAACACAGCCATAGCCAAACGATGGACAGGTACCACTAAACCAGCAGCGATGGGCAAGATCCCTCTCCAGGGGGAAGCCAAAGCCATTCCTCCACTTTCGGGGGCCACTCACCTCCTCTCCAGCCATCCCAGCTGGGATTTCTCCTTGCGGCTCAAAAGCCCTTTCAAAGCAGCCAATTTTCCTGGCATCCCCCATGGCCTAAATTGCCAAACTCCAAAGCAACTTTCACCGGGAGCAGAGGAGCCCTCGACCCGCTGCTTTCACATTAAACCTAATTTAAGTTGCACCATCCCGGAGGAGCCGGAGACCTGCCAGTGCCACCCCAGAGCCACGGGCCCAAGTTCCCCCTAACTTTGGGGGTCTGGC
This sequence comes from Balearica regulorum gibbericeps, assembly GCF_011004875.1. Lineage (NCBI taxonomy): Eukaryota > Metazoa > Chordata > Aves > Gruiformes > Gruidae > Balearica > Balearica regulorum. Next base: position 2,400,810 of record NC_046186.1, on the reverse strand, counting down.
TGAAAAGCCAGTGTCGTCCCCCCCCCTCCAAGGAGGCAGCCGCCAGCCCCAGCCAGGGCTCACCCCGCTGCCGATGCTGCCTCCCTGCAAGCACCGAAACCCCCCCCCCCCTCCCCGGGGACACCCCCAGCCCGGGATGGGGAGGAGAAGGGGGGTGGGGGGGTGATGGGTCCCCTCTAGCCGGGACCCATCCTGGGAGGGGAAAGTGCTGCTCCCCGGCAGAGCCCGGGGTCCCCCGGGGGGGGAGGGATTATAAAGTCAAATAAAATAAATAAACACAATAAATAAACACAATAAATAAATAAAATACAATAAATAAAATACAGTAAATAAAATACAATAAATAAAATACAATAAATAAAATACAATAAATAAAACAGTAAAATAATTAGGAAAAAAAGCACAATAAGTAAAATCCTTAAAAGATAGAAATGAAAGGAAAGGAAATGAGCCACCCCAAGCAGCCGAGCTGGCCCTGCAGGGCCGCGGGCAGTGCTTACCTGGCGGCGGGGGCTCCGCGGGGCTCCGCGGAGCTGCGCGGGGCTCCGCGCTCCCCCTGCGGCCGCAGCCCGGGTGCGGAGCGGCGCGGAGCCCCCGGCCCGACTCGCTGCATTGTGGGAAGCGGCACCCAAAACTGGGGGCGCGGTGCCCTCTGGTGGCGGGTCCTCCGGGGGGGGGGGGTCCCTGGGGTGGGAAGGGGCGGGGAGGGGGTCCCTGGGACCCGGGGAGGGGGGGGGGTGCTTTGGGCTTGTAATATGATATAGAGAGAGGTATGTATGTATGTTAAACTATAGGACTGCCCCCCCGATAATCCCCATCTGAATGTGACACCCTTGATGGGCTCTGACCCCCTGCAAGAATTTTGGGGGGGGCTTCTCAAAAGCAGGGGGCCAGGAAGAAGCGGGGGCTCGCATGAAGCTGCTGCTTTTCTCAACCATGCCAATGCAGCACCCCAAATCTCACCCGTTCCAGCACAGCACCCAAAATCTCTGCCCGTTCCCAAAAAAACCACCCTAAAAGCGCCCCAGAAAGGTCTCTTAAAACACCTCTGAGATGATGGGCGATGTGCGACGCACCGGTTTGGAGAGGAAGGGGCAGATGTTGGGGCACGGCAGCTTTTGGGGTGCAGCTCGTGGCTGGAGATGTGAAAGTCCGAGTATTGCCCTTGTTGCGAGAGTTTATGTATTAACCATATAAGCAGAATAATATATAGCTATAGAAATGTATAGATATACCACACGCATGCCGTGGGTGTTGCAGGAGGGATGTAGGGCCAGGGTGGATCTGGGGTCTTGGGGTCCCAGCCCCAGTCCCAGCCCCGACTGTTTTTGACCTGCTTTTCCCTGTAGGCATCTCCTCTCCTCTCTGCTGGATGGGTAATTAATGCAGCTCGCGTGGGTAATTAATGCAGCTCGGGTGGGTAATTAATGCAGCTCCGTGGAAGGAGCAACTAAATATTCACAGGCATTTGTGGCTGGCAGGGAGGTGTCACGGCCCCGGTTCACGGCTTTGCTCTGGTGACCCCGGTGGTGGGACCCTACTCGAAGGCCAAGCAATAATTCGGTAAAACCCCAAAGAAAAGGGATCCCAAAGGGGGTGACAACCGTGGCAGAACAGGACCCTACACCCAGCCAGGGTGGCATCACCCCAAAAATGGGGTAAAATCCCAAATACCGCTCTGCAAAGGGGCCAAGAGGAGACCCCGGCGTGCTTTGATCCACATTTCCAGTTTGCAGCAGGCTCCTGTAATATAATTCCCGGTTTGGGGTTTTTTTTTTTTCCCCACAGCAGAAGCAACTGCAGGTCACGGACAAAACCTGGGAAAGAGCCACCAGCAACAACGGAGGAGAATTACTGAAGGAATCAACGGAAAACCGGTGACACAAGCAAGCGGGAGTGCGCACAGCTCGATCTCCACCTTTGTCTCGCTTCCTTAGCAGGGCAAGCGCAGCTGAGCCACCGTGGGCAGCCTCGCAGGTAGGACCGTGCTTTCCCGTGCCACCCTGCGTCTGCTGCAGATCCGAAGTGACATTTCAAATCCCGCTGGTTGCTCGCTCGGACTCAAAAAAAGCCTCTTTTTAAACCAAATTCCCCATCCTGTCAGCTCTGTTCGCGTGATGCCTTTCCACGTGCTCCGGTTGCTTCCCAGGAGCAGGGAAGTGACCCTGGGGAGATCGGGGTCCCTTTCTCAACCAACACTTGGCCAAATATCTTGGGGAGGCTGCAGAAATTTCCCAAATCCAAGGGAATCCCATGTTTTTCTGCTATGACATGGTGTGTTTGCCAAGTCTCGTGTCCAGAGCAGCAACGGTTGTTTCACACAACTGCTTACATGAAGTAAAACGCTGGGGATGTCCCCTGAGGCTGACCAAGGACTGGGACAGGGGGCCCCTTATGAGAAATTTTGCCCATAACTGATTTTTCTGGCACCGTTTCCTCCATCTCCGCGTGGCAGCTTGGACACAGATTATCCGCCGTCTTCAAAGAAGCCAGTTGCTGCTGGGACCTCCCGGTGCAGCGCAGGGTATTTGCAGAGATTATGAAGGCTTGAAAGGTTCCTCCTGGCTACAGAGCACCCAGGTCTGGACAGACCCACGACGGACAGACGGACAGGGCAGAGCAAAACCACCGAGCCCACCAAGGCGCATCTCCTCTCCATCGCTTGCCGCTGGGGCGGCTCCCGGGGTACCCGGAGGAGGTGAGTTTAATCTTTTCCATTCGATTTTAATCAGCTCATCAGCAACGGGCATTGACAGCACGGCTGGCTAAGAGGCTTACGTCTATTATTCCTGGAGGATTAGCCTTTCTGATCCGAGCGGAGGGAGGCGGCTGCGTCTCAAGCCTTTCTGGGGGTGTGCGTTGTACCCGTGATCAGCCACAAAACCGCGTCTCTCCCCCCCCGTTATTCAGCAGCATGTGCACGCTGCTCTGTATTTATTCGCGCAGCCCGAGGGGCCGTCTCCTTCCTTCCTTCCGTGTCCCCAACAAATCCCTCCACCAGCGACAGGGGCACAGTGATCCCACACGGACTCTTTAGGATGGGGTGCCCTCCCAACAGCCTCAATGGGACCGTACGGGGTGCTTGGCCATGCTCATGTGTTTGCACGGGTGCCCTTATGAGTGTGCACCCTTGGGGGTACTGAAATAGCAAAGCCTGAGCCTAAAAATGCTCAGGGGCAGAGGGGTCCTGTCCTGAAAGCTTCTTGTCCCCTTCTGATGCCCTGGAACGGTCTCTGGAATATGTGGGCACAGAGGGAGCTGGGTCATGGTGGGTTGAAATCTCCCGTGGCAAGAAATTTTAGGGAGCTGAAACCAGGAGCATCGCTCTGCTCCCCCCCTTCTGGGTACTCTTCTCGCATGAGCTGAGCTGCGCCTGGAGGCACCCTCGGGTGCCTGGGCTGTTGAGGAGGCACCCATCGGGGTGCCTCTGATCCCTGGGGTGTTGGGGAGACACCCATCACCCATCTGTCCTTGCTGCTGTAGCCTATCCAGCAGCGAGATTTCAGGACGTATTGCCACTGCCTGAAACATCGCCCTAGACACGCACAAAATAATTGCTTCTCCCCCGCCCCTCCTATAGGCCGTGCGAATGTAGCGTGACGACTAAATAATCCCAAACGTCCCACGTGAGATTTCTTCCAAGGTGGTGCTGGCCCTTCCTGGGGCTCGGGGAGGGGCTGTGGACACGGCACTCCCCTTGCAGGGTCCCAGAGGGGATATTCCCACGTGCCCCCCCGCGTATCCCTCCAGGACAGGACACGGAGCAGAGGAGGGACCGCGTGGTCCGGGAGCTGCTCGCTGGCGCAGGCTGCCAGCAAAGATAGAGAAAAGCACAAAACAACATAAACCTCCCTTTTCCAGCTTGAGAAAGCCCTGAGTTTGATGTAATTTCTGCATATTTTGTGTTTTTCCAGCTTTCGCGGTGTCCCTACAAACCACAGAGGTTTCTGGCATCTGCAGGATCCGAACTGCAAAGGGATCGAGTGCTTCCCGTGGGGACACAGCCGTCACCCCTTCCCTGCCGCTGCCGTGCCCATGGCTGTCTCTCCCACCCCTGGGTGTGTTCACCCCCAGTGCCACCACCCCACCGCGGCAGGTGACCTCATCCTCCCTGTCACCCACCTAGGCCCCAGCCAAGGCCGCTTGGGCCACCGGTGCCGCTTGTCCCGGGAGCCAGGAGCCCAGGGCTCGCACGGCGCACGCGGTGGCACTATTGCATTAGAAATCCCAGCTGGCTTCTGGGGATGCTGCTTTTTGGGGGACGATTCCCCGCAGCCTTCCCGGCCCCAAGGGTTTCCCTGTGGGGTCCCCAACCGCAGCGGAGAAGCCGGGGCAGATAGTGCCCAGCCTGGTGCTCAGCCTCGCCAGGATGACACCTTGCGTTTCCCTGAGGTTTTTCCTTTTCGGGGACGCCGGAGGAGTTTCTGCCCTGGCTGGAAAAGCGACGGTGGGTCCTGCCCAAACTGCCCCGAGCAGCAGCCGCCTGAGAGACGGTGTGGGACAGGACCCGTGCTCAGGACCTTGCACAGGATTAACATCGCTGCTTCTCCCGTAACTTCCTCTCGTAACCTGCCCGGTTTGGTCTTACAAGGCTATCGACATCACTCAGCAGCTTTGCAAGTCTGGGCTCATTGTCTTCACTCCAAGCAGGCAGGAGCTCAACCTGTCCCAAGGTCCCACTCTCCTCGCAACGAACAGCAATCCCCAGGAGCACCCCTCTGTCCTTGGGAGCACCCCTCTGTCCTTGGGAGCACCCCTCTGTCCCCACAAGTGTCCCTCCGCCCCCACGAGCATCAATTCCTCCCCACAAGCATCCCTCCTCCTGAGCATCCCTCCCTCCCTCCCTGTGAGCATTCTTCCTTCCCATGACCATCCCTCCGTCCCCGCACGGCACCCAGGTCACTCCAAGAGCTTTTTTACGAGGATCCCAATTCCCCACCGTCCCAGGAGGGAGGAAAGGCCTTTAAGGATGGTTTGTCCTTGGGGAATCAGGGCACGGGGCGGGGGGCAAATGTTTTACAACGAGCTCTGCTTATGGTGGGAGCAGAAGAGGATGAGGACAGGAGCTCACCTGATGCTGGGACCTGGGCTGAGCCCAGCCTAACCCCGGTGTTGGGCGCACGAGCTTGCGGGATGGTGCAGCTCTCGGCCTGCTCCTGTACTATCCCCACTCCGACTAATTTGATTAATGCAGAGCCCCAGAGGGCCTGGGGCGGGGGCAGCGTTGGGAGTTTGATTTACTGCTGCTCAAGGAGGGGGAACGGAGACGGCCTCGTGACAGCCACCGGCACTGCCGGGGCCGCGGGGCTCCTCTCCCCCAGGCTTTCGGCAAAAATACGAAAGTTTCAGTCCTGCCGGTCACGGCATTCCCAGCAGCAGCTGCTCCACGTTCCCCCCCCCCCCCCCCGTTATCCCAAACCCCCTAATCCCACAGCCTGCAGCACCTCCCATCCCTGCTGAGTGTCCCTGGGATGGCGGGGTGTGGGATGGGGGGGCCCCGTACCCCATCACGGCCCTGCGGACACGGGTTGCTGCTGCGGATCCCGCTGCCGATGCTGCACAAAGACAGATCAAAATCCCTCTCCAGCAGCTGGAGGGAGAAATGCCGCCATGGACAGGTTGAGAGGGTCACTCACCCCGAGTGACGGGCAGGGTGGGCGTTTTTGGGGGGGTTTGGGGGTGACCCAGCACCTGTTAACAGCAGCAGAGCTCAGCACCTCCTTGTTGTGCCACTGGTAATTTATCACAGCTCCGGAGGCTGCCGCAGCAAGACCATCACTCCAATTAGCGTTGTTGCGCTTCACCCTGCTCATGGACTAACGAGGTTTGGCAGGATTTGGGGATTTTGCTCACAGTTAAAGGCACCCAAAGACCGGCGTTAACCCTTCATCTGCCATGCCGCGCCCAAGCAGCGCTGGGGGCTCACTGCTGGGCTGACGCCAAGTTCGGGTGCCCCAAGGGAGCCCCAGGAGCTTTTCTGGACATCCAGGTGCTTCAGAATCGCATTGAGGGAGAAAGTGGAAAAAAAGATTTTTCCAAAGATTTTTCCACTTGAAAAAAAGATTTTTCAAGTGGAAAAAAAGGATTCGAAATATAAAGATGACTTCTTGGTTTTGATGAGGTCCAAATGTTCGGTTAGTCCCAGATTTTCTTGCTCTTCCACGAGCTGGCACATTGCCGGCCCTGCTCCCTCCGTGCATCGGTGCCACCATCCCCAAGGGCTTGGCAGCACCTCGTCCTCAGGGTTCGGGGACCACCGTGAAAGCCCCAAAGCCCCTGTGCAAGGGAGAATCTGCACGAGAGGACGGTTCCCCCCAAAAAAATTTAAGAGCAAGGTTAGCTTTTGCCTAATCCCGCTTTCTGCGGCCAAGCAGATGTTTTGTGTCTTTTGGCAGGGGCCGAGCCTTATCTGACGGCAGCGTTTCCACGGAGGAGATCAGAGGGCTTTGAAGGCGTCGCGGGAGCTCGGTGGAGGTATGTTGGGGCTCGTCGCTGCTGACAGATTCCAGGTGGGATTTGTAGCTGGATTATGTTGCAATTCAGAGCCTTAAGGGATTTTTTCAGCACGTTCTCCTGAAGGCAGGAACCCTCCACACCAGCACCGGGCCAACAAACACGAGAAGCAGCGGAGGATACGTCTACGCCAAACAAGATGGATTTAAAAGAAAGAAAACAAAGAATGGTTTGTAGATTCTAAGACAAAACCAGTAAGAAATAAAGTCAGTATCTGAAGCTCTGAGAGCCAAAAATGTATCTGAATCCCCTTGTTTTCAGCAGAGCCGTGAAGCTGTGATGGACTGATGGGCTCTGGACAGGGCCCCCGCACCCTTCTGTCCTGCACAGATAGAAGCGAAATAAAAAAATACATCAGCTGCTCTTCTCAACTGCGCCCGTAGCCCTCGCCCTGGGAGAAACCCTCGTCCTTTTTCTGATTAAACCAATGTCACCCCCAAAGGACAAGAGAGCAACCAAACCCCAAACCCTAAACCATCAGAAACTGGGGAGAAAGGAGATCCTGGGGAAGAAAAAGAAGACATCAGCCTGATGCTGGGAGCCAGAAATGAAGAATTAAAGCATCCAGACGTAACCGCTGTGCCTCGCACAGGGCAGCTCAGCTCCGAGGCTGTAAGTCCAGGTTATTTTATGGGGAAATTAAATATGTATTTATATATTAATATATGTCTGGTTTACAAAAAGGGAGGTCGTGTTTTTCTGAGCAAAACCAAAATTCATTTGTGGATCAACTTCAGTTTGTGGACTCTCTCCCCGCATTCACACGTGTGCTTTGGCAAACACATTTTGTAGTGATGGGATTATTTTTAGGCCACATTTATTACATTTTATATTTTAACATGTATATAAGTATATTTTATATACAGTACATCATTATTATATTACATTATATTAATTATCTTTTAAATATATTAAAATATTAAAAATATTGAAAATATTCTATCATCACAGCAGCTTGGGAAGAGGCCGGCAACCATTTGGCACTGCAGATCCATCCTTCTTTGGCTTTCCCACCATTTCAGGTGTCACGATACCTCCAATTTGCCGAGCATCCCCACACCCTCCCCTCGGGAGACATTCCGGCCACCCAGGAGACTTTTTAAAGTCGGCAGCGATGCGGAGGCAGCCACTTCGAAACGCATCACAGCGCTGCAGGGGGAGTTGCGGAGGCGACGCAATAAACGGGGGCGTGAAGTAAAAGGTCTCAGCGGAAGGTGGGATTTAATAAAATAAAAGCAAAGAGATGGGCGAGGAGAAAGCGGCTTTCCCTACGCTGAGCCGAAGCCCTCGGAGATGTCCCCGTGGGATGGAGGGGGAGCAGAAGACGCCGGCGGGACCACGGGATGTGGGTGTTGGGAACAGGCGGCGAATACGTGCAGGCACTGAAACCGGAGACTGAATATCAATCAAACGTGCTTGGAGTTATTACCATAAAAACCAGTCAGACTGGTAGCAAAGCACGGCTGAAACGTGGATCCCAGCACACGGTCACGCCAAAGGGTCGGCAGCTTTGTCCCGCTGCACGGGAGCGGCATTGAGTTGGCGATAGCACCTAAAGAAAATGACTTTTTGTCAAAGATCCTTCTATTTCCACCTATTTTGTTTCAGTGGATCTCCTGGAGATCTTAATTTCTGTAGGATTTATGCATGCGTGGATGCTCTTCTCCCTTCAAATGGGTGAAGGAATCACAATGAGGGCAGGAGGTGGCAGGGCTGAGGGGCAAAGCCGGACCCAAACCAGCAAACGGGGTGTTGAGGTGCATCAGGAGCGCAACAGCAACTGATATACGCCTCCCTCGTCCCAGCCCGGGGAGGAAGGGGGGTCTGGGCTGCCCTCTGCCTCCAGCTCTGGCCCCTCTCCCACCTCTCTCTCATTTCATGCTCGTCCCATCTCTCTTGCCTGCAGGTCATTAAAACCATCTTTTTAAAGTCCTTTTCTGCACATCTTGTGGGCTGAGCACACTCCAGGTGACTTCGATCTCCTCCCCAACCCCTCATCCTCTACCTTCACCCCTTTGGGACCTGCTACTGCAGCACGAAAATGGGAAGATGAATGATGTGAGCTCCGATTCCTCACCCCGCTGGTTTTAGGTGCAGTGACAAATCCCCACGGCTGCCCCAGGAGGCTGAGGCGGATCATTTCTTCATCTGATCAACTTTGGAGCCGGCACGCTCACGAACCAGAACAGTGAGAGGTTAAACTCAGGGAAGACGGAGGAGAAGGGATCTTGTCCCATCTGCCCGCTGTGGCGTGGCGCAGGTCCTTACGGCAGGACGGGCAGCTGCCTTTGTGTCCCCAAGCAGCTCCGTGAGTCCCCAGGGCTCGGCAGCGACAGCCCTACCTTGGTTTTTCCCTAGGAGGAGTTTCCCAGAGCTGACTGCCCCCGCTCCAGGGGCTCTTCGGGTGCTGCAGCTGCAGTAGCATCCCCGGGGACACCGACATTTCAGGATGGAGCCGCTCCGCCGAGGATGCTGTGCAGGGGTGTGCACGGGCACTGGGCTGATTCCCGTGTCTCCGCGTGGCCCTGCAGGACCCATGTCTTAACCAGCAGTTCCCAAAATTTCATCCCTGAACTGAGTTATTTCTCTTAAAGAGACCCAAAACAGCACCGTGTGCTGAACCAGCCCCATCCGTGATTATTAAAACTAGTTATTTTATCACCAGCCATGCAAGACTCAGAGCGTGCAGCTTCCCAACCTGAAATAACTGCACGTCTGCCCGAATGCTAGACAGCTACTTAAAAAAAAAAAAAAAAAAAGAAAAAAAAGTCATCCTGTTCTCAGGTTTAATTTGGCAATAAAACACCCAACACAAACCCCCAAACACCCCTAGTATCGCTGCTCCCAAACCTGGCCGCCGTTCGTTACCTCGCTCGTCTCTTTGCCGGTGGTTTGAATGGTCTGTTGCTCATAAAAGGGTGGAACAAACCAGAGCCCAAAGTCTGCAGAGAGCTTTGTGTTTGCTGGAAGGGTGCCCGGCGTCCACGAGCCCAGATGTTGGGGAAAGATTAAGTCTAGAAAGTCTTTCTTCAAATGCAGAGCTCCGCTAGCCAGCGTAAAATTTTATATTTAAATCTCAGCTGCCTCTGAACTGGGTTTCTAAAGGGGAGGGGGACAGTTACACACATCAGAGAGAGTTTGAAAGCCTGTTGATGAAGAGACTAGGATTTTTCCATCGTTTTATTAAAAACTTTTAAAGATCTAAAATGAAAATGTACACCTACTACAATATAAACAGTTTGTACACTCACAGTTAAAGTGCTAAAAAAAATAAACGTTACAAAACCGACACTGGACTACTGTAAACAAGTCTACCAAGAGCCGAGTGGAAGTCAAGTCAGCTACGGTCAGGTACTACCCCACGCTAACAGCCACGTCCACTCTCTACGTACAGGTCTCACGAACACGAAAGCTTCCTCTCTCACTCACAAATGGATGAAATCACACTACGTACGCGAGCGCGTCAAGGGAAAGCGCTGGAAGAGGCAGCAGCGCTGTGACATGCACCGAGCTCCCCAGCGCACGGATCCGACGGCCGCTCGCGACAGGCAGAAACCGCGTAAAACATCCCGCCGTGGGTGAAAATAAATCTCGATCCGGTTATAGAAGAAGTACATTGGGACAGGAGTGAAATTTCACATTCAAGTCGACATTCTGCTGCTCAAAGCGAACCTCGGGATGGCTCCCGCACGGGGGCTGCTCCGCTCTGCACCCCGGGTCCACGGTACAGCCGGGGATGCCCACACCCCGCTGCCATCGTTTCTGGGGGTCCTTGGCCCCCTGGAGCTGGGCTGTGGAGTTGGCTCCCCCGGAAGGGTGGGCATCGCTTAAGGGCTGGCTCCAACTCCCCCAGCTCTTCCTGTGCCCCCCCCGGCCCTTCCCGAGGCGTGTTCCCTCCCCTCCTTGCTGGAACCATTTGGCTGCGGCTGGATTTCGGCTTATAGCTAAAGCTTCCGCAGCAAAATTCAGGTCTAAGCGCTAAGAAAATGGAGAGCACTTGAGAGCGGACAAATAAACTTACAACTAAATGTGGCTTTTTGCTGCTGTTGGATTTTTTTTTACGCTTTAAAAAAGACGAGCACTACCAATCCAACAAGAGGGCGGCTGCGCGTGGTCCTGAGACAGCCTTCTCCATACAACGTGACCACATCTCTGCCTCACCATATTTCAATGAATGATGAGAGCTGCGAAGGGATTATGGAAGAAAGAACATCACAAACATCACGACCAGCCTGCAGGGAAGCCCAGGAGTCACCTGCCACCACCCGCCACCTCTCGAGGACGTACAGCTGCCAAGGGAACGATGCATTCACAAATTAAATGGCGATTCAATTCCCTGCAAATACTGGCGAAAAGCAGCCATGGATTTCATGGGAAGCTTTGATATCACGATCTTGCAAGGCAGTATTTTGGGGCTTCAGTCACGGTGCGCGTAGGATGGAGATACATTAACCTGCCCTTGGGACGAGCTGGAGAAACGGGGCTATGTACAACTTCTCTGCCTGCTTCAAAGGAGAGAGGGTCAGGCTTTCAGTGCACGCATCTGCTGGAGAGGGACGAGGCGCTGCTGTTAAATCCCGAGGAACGTGCGTTCAGCTACAGGAACGTCGGGTCGGCCCAAGCCCAAAACAACCAGAGCGTTTCAGCAACAGCAGAATGGCTGTCCTGGGCGGGGGTTTCAGCTCCGGGGGAATTTAAAGATTGGCACCGGTCTCAGAAACCAGGCACCCTGGAGCTCTTGCCGCTTAGCAGGGGGTGCCAGATAGAAAAGCACCCCAAAAACGTGCCTCGGTACCTCTGCCAGAGACGGTGGCTGGGCTGCGTTCAATCTCAGACACGTTTCAGAGCCCCCAAGCACGATGATTTGGGAGCTGAAGCCCTGCAAGTGCCCCGGCCGGGGAATCTTACACGTGAAACCTGAAACAGTCCTTGGTGAAGGGCTTTGAAATCCCAGGAAGGAACGCTTTGCAGAAATAGAGCGCGGCATGCTAATTCAGGTGTTGCAGATAAAAGGGAGAGTTTGGGATTACGGGGGATGGGGGATAAAACCCAGGCAGAACTTGAGTTTTACATTTTAATCACCTCTCTGGGGTGATGGGAGCCTGCCCCTTGCGAACAGGAGACACGAGCAAGGAACAGCTTAGATGTTCCCATCTGGAAACAATACGGGGACTAAACCTCACAAATTAATGAGATTTCAAGCAGGATATATTTCAACCCTCCATCACCATTCCCCTCCCTGACTCTAAACAAGTCAAAGCATTGCTACAATTTAAAAAAAAAAAAGTACTGGAAATTGAGCCAAGCAGCTCAACATAAACACTTGAGCTTATTTAGTTCAGTTACAGTGTTTAGGAAAACTCAGCTCCTTTTGTAGATTCAGATTCCTAAAACTCTCATCCCTTTGAAGCAGCAAGTTATTTAGTAGAAGCCAAATTTGAAAATTAAAAAAAAAAAGGGTCCACCTTTGTGGGAATTGTAGTTTCCCCGGTTTCAGTCGCTCAAAAGACCTTTCACACCCATGTGCTCTGAAAGAGGTGATCCAGCCTCTCAGGAGAGTCATCCCTGCGGCCGTGCCCCGGGGCCGTGTGCCCAGCAAAGGCAAAGCAGAGTCTGCGCTGCCCCGGGGCAGTCGGCGCAGCAACCTCCCTCCTGGATTTACAACGCAGAGGTCGTTGCTAAGCTTTGTGATTCGATGTTGGGTTTGGTTTGTGCTTCTCCTTTGGAGCAAAAGCCTGGTGGGAGCAAGAAAGACAATTACAGTAAATACATTTCCAAAAGATACGCTGACTCCCAGGGCGACCTTTGATTTCAAAGAGCGCACGGTTACGTGCCTTTGCTGTTGTGTCATCAGCGAGAATTAAAATGAGTAATTGCAGCGCAGCTCAGCTTCTGCTGTTCGCGAACGCCTCTGAAGTGCGCACCACGGGCTGTTGCCCTACTCCTGCCCTTGAGGTTGTGCCATCTAAGCGTGTACAAAGGCTTTTCAACATGCCTCAAACAGGTCAAAAAGGGAATTATGTAAGGACAATGAAAAAATAAGTATTCATTTCCCAGCAGTGATCTGTAGTAATTACTGAGGTAGGTTTAAATGCAATCAGTGTTTCCTCACGCTGAATGAATCTTTACAGGAGATGCTTCAGAAGATCTACCGCACCGTTGGAGACATGCCTTGACTTTTGCCTGCAGTGTCAACACAGACTCGCTGTCCCCCAACAGATTATTTACACACAAAAAAAGCCCAAACTGAGAATTCTCTACTGTGAATATGTAGTGGGGAATGAAAAGAAAATAAATAACTTACAAGTAGAAAATAACCTACAAGTAGAGGTCGATCAGAAATGACTGACTGGGAATGAGCCAACAATTTGTGGTGGATACCTGTCTTCTCCTCCTCAAGGCAGCAATGCAGTGGGTTTCCAGCCGCTGCCTCCCGCTCTGTCCCCACCCTCCCGCCTCGACTTCTCCCACCCGTGTCCAAATTCCTGCTCCTCGCTTGCTCAGCGCCAAGAGAATCCTCCCAAAAGAAAAACAGCCGTGACATCGCAAGGAAGGTGGGCCATCCCTGATCTAACTCCTCCTGTCCGATTTGGCCTCAGCCTTCCTCACCCAGGCTACGGGGTTTGTAAACAGGATTTGTTCTGTTTGTAAGGAAAGGGCTGCACATTCCGGTTTGGGCAACAAATTCAGCTTTTCTATTATTATTTTTTAAATAGATCAGGAACAGGCAATCTCAGCTTTTGTACATTAATCTAAAAAATAAGTGGCTGAATATTATGTAGATAACTGGTTTTAAAATTGATCTCTTCCTACATAAATTGTAAACAAGTAGAAAATTTAAATAGTATTTTGTAAAAAAGCAAGGACAATACAAGTTATACAAAAATCACTCTTCCCTGCCTCTCTCTTCCCCCCACCCTCCCATCCCGCCCCATCCCAACAACTGAGCCTGAACAGCTCCGGTAAGAGCTGGTGATCATCAGTGGAGTTTCCTTTCCTTTCCTTTCCTTCTCCAAAACGCTCATTCCTGTGTCGCATTTCCAGTGTAATCATTAAAAATGCCTGCCGACTTCGCACAGGTGTCCTTTATACAGCATTTAAGACGCGTCCCCTCTCCCTGCGCTTGATGAAAACAAGTACCAGTTTGTTATCGAATCAAGAGAGGTGCGAGGAGGAATTCCTTCAATATTCAAGAGTTCCCTTATGCCTTAGAAAAAAATCCCAGCGTGACCCTGCCAGCGAGTTTTCAGGGGTAACACCTACCGACATGCAGAGCCATCGGAGGGAAAGGGAGATTTTTTGCCACAAAGAATAAGAAATTCAGCAATGGTGTCTGATGAGTAACAGTTATCGAATAAATAATTACCTACAGATAGGTTCAAATGAGGCAACCAGCTTTTTACTCAATAATTCAAGATTGCTGAACACTCTAGCTCTGATGCAAGCACAAGAACGCTGGCTTCAACACGAAGAAGCCAGTTTCGGCTTCCTGACGCACAAAATCAGCACCCAATGAGAGGCATGATAATACTGAGCATTATTATCACATCACTGAGGAAGGGACCGCGAGCCGTGCAACCGCATCAACCACTCCTTTCCGATAAAAGCGGCTCAAGCGCTGGTGCCATCCTCTTCGATAACGCGGTTCATGCTGGTCCCGTGCGTGATGTGTGTCATTGGGTTGCCGCTGAGATCCCTGATGCTGCTGTGACGTGACTGTTCATTAAGCCGATGAGAGCTGCTATGCCTGGAATGATCAGTCAGTCGTGACATGCTGCCGTGAGGTAGTCTTTCTTCCACGCCTCTGTAGCTGCAGGGAGTGTACCTAATTTATAAAAACAGAGGACAATTATTACTATTGTTACCATCGCAGTCAGGAAAGAATGTAAATAAATCTGGGTGCATGTGCACGCACACGCACACAAACCCTCTGCTTTGTGAAAAAAGCCGTTGTTAGCTCAGTCATTTAGCTTAGACAGCCCCCAGGCAAATTGTTTCAACTCCTTACGCAGCTTCGTTCTTACTAGAGTGCTACTGTACAGTATTGACAATTAGGTGAGTAAAATATTTGATGATAAATTATGTTATAAACCTTAACTACACCTCAAGTTAGAGTGTTTACCTCAGCAGGGCTAGGACTATTTATGGAAACAAAATCAATTTACACACAGACAAAAGCAGCCACAAAAATACTAAACAGACTTTGGAACGGATCTGTTTTCCCACGCACTTAGATGATGGAACACAGATCACTGCCTCTGCAGGAAAACCAGCGCTGAACACGTTCATGCCATGTAATTCACGAAGACGAGCAGAGACTCTGAAAAATATCATGGTATTTTTTTCCCTTTCCAATCCAGACACTAACGAGGAGAGGAGATGCAATCAGAGAAAGTAAATATTAGCAGAACTTCCAGTTTCAGCGACATGATGGCCAAACATCCAGCTAGCAGAGGCTTGTCGAATTTTCTACACGATTTTAAAGAGAAGAAACCTACCGTCCGTCACGCGATCGGTGCAGGCTGCCGTGGTAGCTGCTCACTTTGCTGTGGACGCTGCCTGCCTTGCTCCTCTGGTCGTCCATCATTGCCAGCTGGGTAGAGGAGGCGTGAGTCGAGGTGCCCTGGGTGGACGTGCCTCTCGACTTTCGGATGATGGGGGTATTGGGGTCTCGCAGAAGAGACTGAGCGAAGTCTGGCTCTTGCAGCACTTGACGACTCTCATTTACAACTCTGAAGAAGAACGCAAGTTGAATAGTTAACATCCATGACTACAATAGAAAAGTGATTGCAGTAATAGTACTGTAACTATTTCACAAACAGAACAGAAAAATATTACAGCTTGGCAAATAAGACCATCTATTTACCTTATAATGTCCCTATTTGCCTAATTTTGAAGTACCTGTACATTTGGATATTATAGCAAAGTTCATATCCTTGAACCCTTCCTACTCCCTGACCTGATCCCCCAGCCTGGGCACATGGAATAACGGCAGTGTATCTGCTCATGGCCTTAGCTCACGAATATTGCTACCAGAAAATCCCTGTGACTCAGCAAGCTCCGATTACCCGGGGAACTGCCTCTCAGGGAACATGGGAAGCTGCTTCCTCATTTCAATGAGCATTTAAAATGGCAGCAGGAGTCGCGTATTATGTATATACACAACATACATAATAATGCATAAGCAGCTGGCCTGTAGCCCTTAGATCAGCGGTTACAGTCCCACAGCTTCTGTTGGCCGACATCCCTTGCTGGGAAGAGCTGGCAGAGGGACGCACGCTCAGCCGCTCTACCATAGCCTGATGAAAGGAGATGCTACCACATCCTCAACGTTCCTTTTTTCTTTTTTTTTTTTTTAATAATCTCTTTTTCTGTGGGGAGGCCTTTTCCTCACCCCCATTCTCTACATTCTTTCATGTTCCGTTTCCTCTGCCTGGCTATCTCCTCCTCTTCATTTTCTTGCTCACAGAGGATCGCAGGCTGCCTAAGGAGGGAGGTTTGTACCGGCTCTGCCCCTTACTGCTCTGTGAATGCAAAGGAATCTGGCTCCAGCCAGACGCTGCTGTGCGTGGGAGCTGCTCTGCTGCCTGGCTGCACCAGGAGAGAGGATGGCACTTCCAGGAGCCACCCAGCTCTCCCTGAGACAGCACGTCCCAGATAAGACAGTCCTGTAAAACAGCTTCCTCTGCCTTCAGTAACTCTATTCCTGTCCTCTACCCACCAAACTAGTATGTCGCCTCTACGTAAATCCTATCTAAATGTATGTACATGTATTACAATCAGATTCAGTTGTTGTTAACCCCGTGCATATCTTAGTAGGTTATCTTGCGAATAACGAGAAATTTACTCCAACTTTACAGAAGGTACTTTTACTTTAACCTCAGCAGGCGGCCAGTTCTTCTAAGGACGTACAAGTCAAAGTCATGGAGTAGTCACTTAAAGGCTTGCTATATTTGTGCATGTATTTTGAAACATCTACTTGCAAGATAATATTCATAGCTATTACATAATCGTATAGATCGTCTCTAAATTTATGCCATACCTTAGTCTAAATTAATTTCCATCTCACAGAAGCTATAAGACATCCTTGCTGTCATTTTCTCAAACCCTGCTTTGGCACTAATGCATAAGGGAAGTTTAAAAGCAGAGACGGTTGCCTTTAACTGCAATCACGGTGAAAAGAACTTACGTTTAATTTCAGTGTAAAGGTCTGATTCAGTTGACTAGATAAGCAGATGTATAAATAAAAACTTTCAATTCCACCTCTCAGTAAGTGGCAGAGAAGTTGTAACATTCAACTGAAACATAATTCTTGTTAAAAAATATTTTGAAAACAGATAATCTAAATTTGATTCTGAGACCAAAGAATAATTATGGGAAAATAAGCGACAATTCTTCTGTGTTTTTTTGAGCTGTTTCTCGTCTTGTCCTTCCTTGCTCCATTTTGGACAGTGAGAGATTTCTAAGCAAGCTGCCCCTATCTGTTCCTGTCTTTGCCTCCACGAAAAACTAACCAAATACTCTTCCAGGACTACAGGGGAAGAGGAGATGATTTGCCAGTACTCAACTAGTTATCTATGAGATACCAATACTCACTCTTTTTTCCTGCGTCCGTGGAAAAAGCTAGCCCACTCGAAACAGGTCTTTTTGCTTCCGACCCAGAAGACGGAAGGTATCCCAACGACCAAAGCCATCAGGTATTTCATGAGAAAGAGAATCAAATCTGGACGACTCATCTGAGTGACCTAGAGAGGGAAAAAAGAGAAAAGATGATTATACAAACCAGCATAGTTCACTACTCCATTTATTAACTCATTTAAAATAACTGTCTCTGCCTTGAGCCAAAGTAAACATTAACAGGGTTCCTTTGTTCCGTGGCTCTAGGGAGCATGACCGAGTCTGTTGTGCAGCCCAGTGTTGAGTAAAACAAAAGATCCAACTGCTGTGAGGTCCTGGCCTTCATTTGTATTTCTGGTCTTTTGTCTGTGCCCTGAGTAATTGTGAAATATTTTCTAGTCTAGAAATTATAAAGACTCGTTTCTTTGATGGAAGTAACCTATATAAAACCAGGTGCTGCATTTGCTGTTGGGAAAAAGCCCAATGAAATGCTTCATGGGATGTTGAGTGCTGATCCTTTATTCCTTGCTCTTCAGCAAAGGGTTATACCCATAGTTTCCCTCCCTCAAGGCATTGGCAAGGTACACTGCTGGATTCTCAGTGACCCGGCGAAACTCCGTCCTCTCTCCAGTTATTCAACGGGATCAACTGAATTTGAAAAAGCTCCCCACGTCTAGTTTTGCAAACTTTTTGATATGCAAAGGGTTTGTTTGGAAAAGGTGCAGAGAAGATGCAAAGACGTTATTTCCAGGAAGGTCTGTAAGGTAGCTTTAAAACAAATAGTCATCCAGGGACATTCTTGAATCGGTAATCCAACTCAAATGCTGAACCTTCAAGGACAGAGAACCAAGTGCAAGCCTGAAAGATACCACCATCTTCTTACACGAAGGCTGTAGAGGAGAGGAACTAACTTACCCTGGTGTAATTAAGTCCTCTGTAAGCATTTGTGTGACACTATCACACTATGACCATGGAAGAAGGTACTCTAGATCTCAGACATCCACTGGCTGTTAAATGCCTTGGGGTATCGGCAGAGGTTCCCCGCTTTTCACCACAGCTGAGGGAGAGTTGGTCAGAAAACCTAAATGAGGGATGAGTCAAAAGACTCAACATAGCAACCAGGGAAGACAATAAAACTGCCTGCAGCAAGGCTGAGTCTGAAGGAATGGGTCTGCAAAACACCGTGAAAATTTGTATTATAACAGGGGACGAGGACTATGAACAGAGGTGGCACAATAAAGGAGAAGAGTGGGTAGTCCTGTAAGCAGAGCAAGAAAATGAAGGCAGCCAGGGACCAAGAAGGTATGCGAATGATAAGCAGATGACATGAAAGGACGGGGACGTAAAGACAAGAGCAAAAAGCAGACCAGAAGGAAGGGGAGG
This sequence comes from Balearica regulorum gibbericeps, assembly GCF_011004875.1. Lineage (NCBI taxonomy): Eukaryota > Metazoa > Chordata > Aves > Gruiformes > Gruidae > Balearica > Balearica regulorum. The sequence goes on along the minus strand of NC_046186.1, from coordinate 2,382,297 downwards.
ACATCCTGTAGCTGGGGCCTCCTTGGGAAGGACTGACAGGCCTTTAACCAGAGCAGATCCCGAGCAGAAGGGTCTTCTGCGTGAGAGGAGCACAGCTAAAAGCGGCAGATGTGAGGCAGAAAAGGAACTTGACAGGCAAGGGGAAGATGTCAGTGACTGTCTCCTGTCGTGACACGTGACAGTATGAGGTTCCCACTAGAACGAAATGCTATGGCTGGGAAAGATGTTTAAACAAGTGGAAATTCTTCTGTTAAATTCTGATCCCAACAGAAATAAAGTAGGCATGTAACAGGATAACAAAGGTCCACAGATGGCTCAAGGATTAGTATATGGGGCTGTTTAATTGTGGGGAGCTGCTCAAGAAATTAAGTCTCTTTCCAACAAGGAGTACCTGCAGCAACAGCTTTCAGACTGTTGGTGACGCAGCTGATACAAACCATTATACTTAACAAAGCAATCTGGATATCTACCAGCCTGTTTAAAACAGAAGAAAATATCAAACAAGCTGTTTCAAGTCAGGGGAACATTGCTCTGAAAGGTAAGAGTGAGACTGAAATACTTGGTACAGTTCTGGGAATTCAGGTTGAGTTCACCTTCCTGGAAAGCGGAGGGGTATAGAGAAGGGCTGGTGGGGTGACAGGGAGCAGCCAGCCGGTCTTCTCTGGCCTATAAAGACTCAAAGGTGCAAGAAAAATAATTGTTACAGAATATGACATATCTAAACACTGAAATGGCAAAAAACCCCACCTAGCAGTATTGAAGCTAAGCAATAGGAAAAAAACCAAACCCCAAGCATCTTTTAAGGTTCAGCGTTATCTTTTAAGGTTATCAGTTTATGAAAGATGTTGTTGACAGTGATGGTCAGAGTTTCCCTCTGATCCCACGAGCCTGTATTAATGTAGAAACATGTATACAGCCTCCTAAAACAACATCAAGAACCATTTTTTTTTCCCCAAACTGAAAATCTGAATTCAATGTAGTCGCTGTGTCAGGATGATCTGCCGGAAGTAGGCTCACGGCCCATGACTTTCCAAGCATATAATGCTGACAGGCAGCACAGCTTCCATATGAACCACTGAAAATACAGCAATCACTGTTTTAATGCTTTGTATTATTACACATTTTTGAATAATATCACTGTTGTAGATGGAAAATGAGGAGAATTTCAGTGTCTTGCCCAAAACCACACAGCACAACTGTGGTAGACTAGAACACGGCCAGAATTCAGGACCATTGATTTTTCTCTTCAGTAATTACGTGCCCATCTTTCAATTACATGTAGAAACATGATGAGCATTTTTATAAGATGTTTCTTGGAGTTCATCTTCGTATGAAGTGGGACCAAGGCTCTCCCCATGTCAATTCTTTCCCCAGCACTGCTTAGCCTGCTTTCCATCAATCTACGCCCCGGGAGAAACACACTGGTGTCGAAGGTCTTTGATGACACTACGGACCTTCCTACGCTTGCATCCATTTAACCATGCAAAATGAGTCTGGAGGCTTTCCAGTCAACCTGTGAGATTCCACTCAAGAAAAAACCAACACATTAACAATTACCCAATAAAAAATTATCCAACAAAATTAAGCTCTCAAAAATTAACCTTATTATCTCATTTCACAATGGGCAAATGTGGCATTAAGTGGAATAAATGGTGAAATTCATTGTTTCTTAATGAAGGTAATATTGAGGTAAATTTTTATATTTACATATAATGCGTGTCCGCTGGGCCAAGTCTCCCCTGGCATAACTACCAGCCTGAAGGGAATTTAATTTTGATTCTTGCATTAAGAATGAAACAAGAGCTCTAGCTCTCAGTTGCTCACTGTACTACAGGACACCTTTATTTTATTGACTGAGTCACACTGCTTTATGTTAGAGCCAACAGAAATCAGGTGCTGCGATGTGTACTACTGCCCACACTGAACATATTACAAATCCCTATTGCACTAAGTAAATGGTATTATTTCCATGAAGTTATTATATTAAATCACTTGATATCAAAACTTCTGGCTCAACATAGTCACGCTGGGTGCTACAAATAATTCCAAGGAAAAATTAAAATAAGTACAACAAATTCCTTCCGGTGAACGGAAGAACATCCTACTTTTTGGCAAAGCAAGTTATTAAACATCTTTACATATATTTCTTGAAAATAAGCTGCTTTGCACAAACCAATTCAAGTAGTAACACATATTAGACTCACCGATCATTTATACTAAAGTACTGCACCTGTTTTAAACAACATATATCCGCAGATTAGGAGACATTCATAATAATTAACCTAGGGAAAATAAAACTTGAAATTACTATTCCAGGCTTACAAAACTGAAAATACCAGGTGTTTAAACCCAAAGCCTGCGAGCCCGTTTCCCAGAAGCACGGCACTCGTAACTCTAAGCCCGAAACGCTGCCCATTTCCTTTCATTAGGACAGAGACCAGGTTGCACAGTTTTTAAAAGCAGTAAAACTACGCAAAAGCTCACTCATGTTCACCCTCAAAACTGAAATCCAGGAGATTTTAACTTTTGCTATGCTGCACAGCTATGTAGGAAGAGTAAAAAATACAACTTAGAGCAGTGAAGTATTGCAGACTTTGACATGGTTAGATATATTCAGAACACATGAAAGTAGAATTTGACCTGGAATATCCAAACTTCACACACCACTTTACTCAAATGCAAAATATTTTCCAAAAGCATCTGCTAATGTGATCTGCTTTGCTACACAACCACAGCATTGATAGCTGTAGAAATAAGGGTCCTTATTTATAGCAAATCCCCACTGACAGCGAGTATAATGTTGAAACTGTTTCAGTAGCACTTCTGCTATTTTAAAACCATTTTTTGTATACCCTCAGCTTCCAAAGCTCACTTGCCTATTAATATTTATGCCTCCTGCTGAGAAAATTCAGGTAACTGGGACTATTGAGGCAACAATGGATCGGCCAAAGCAACAGTGCCAGCAATTCCAGCATCACGACATCACTTGCTCTTCCTTTTCTCGATGAATTCATTGTGCAGGACCCAAACTCCTCCAGAAGTATCCAACTCTAACACAGGAAACCACAACAGTTTTCTGAGGGATTACTTAGACAAAAAGTAATGCCGTCCACACTTCTAAAATAATCAGCATTTACAACTGATCTCAGCTGAATGAGTAAAAGTGGAGACGACGCTTCACTAAATCCCAGACTTCCACAAAACCGTACGACTTTGACACGTGTAACCACCTGTGAAGACAACGGTGAAAACTGGACAAGATCCCCCATTTCTGTTTCTTTTCTTGGAGAGAGAAGATGATGTGGGGAACAAATCATGCAGTCCTAGATGCTGTAGAAGAACATCCTCCCATCCCTGCAGAGATTATAATTTTCTCGTCTCCAGCCCATTAGCTCAGCTTTGTTTGATTCTTTGCAGAAAGCATGTTGCAAACTTGAGGGAAGAGAGAAGTCACCCAAACTTGGGGCACAACAGAAATGAAGAAAAATGGGAAGATTGATTAATTAACAACTGAGACACTCAGGTCTCTGATGCTGTCTGTGCTTATGTAATAAGGTCACTTCATGCACTTTTGATCTGTGTTTTTAAAAATTCAGAAAATAAGCAAATATGTTTGAGCTTAAACAAATGCAAACTTCTTTAAGCACTAATTGGGTCTATATAGCTCCTTAAAAGTGAAGATGTAGGGAAGCATCTAGAGAAACGGTATGTGTTTATTGTTCTTTCTAACAGAAATATTTCAACTTTGAGTGAAAAACGGTTGCAATGTTAAAACTACTAAAATTGAAGTGTGGTAGAATATACAATTTGGAAGTTGAGAGATGGCAAGTACAGAAAGACAAGTTTTCCTTTTAAAACTCTATTCTCAGACAAAATCTCTCTCCAGTGAGAAGTTCTGAATGAAAATGTTGCAGTCCTTGCATGAGAACAACATGGGTAAAGTTAAATCATTGATACTGTTTGCTATAAATATAAATGTTTATTTAAGAAAAATACCCAAAAGCTAAATTATTGACATAATTGAAAGGAGGAAAAGAAACTGAAATGCAGTTACTAAGAATTTAAAATATATTTTCATCTCTTATTTTTCTACAAAACCCTTCACAGCTGCTGACTTATGCTGAGCTCCATATAACTACACGTAACAAATACTGTAATAACAAGGAGTAAAAATCACTGATGTGAACTCTCTATGCAGAATTTCTTCTTCTTTTACAGAATTACAACGCAAGCAAAGCACTGCTAATCATTATTATGTTGTAATTTACTCAGGAGACTGTTAAATACCGTAAAAAGCACTCTCAGCGGCACAAGGGAAAAAAGGCCTAAGAAATACAGCCTCTTATTGTTTGTGTTTGATTTTAAGTGCATGCTACGGAGCTTCTGGAGCTACAATTAAAGATTTAAGAATATTTTAGTATTGTCCTCCCCCAATGGTTTAAAGACGGAAGGAGTTTTAGGTATTCAGCTTTCAAAGTAGGGATCTAAAGGGGTACCTGATCACAAAATACCCTCTGTAACTGCAGGACCATCCAGCTCACTTCAGTTTTTTGATTTTAGGACTTCAACGTTAACTGCAGATTATGCATGGCAGTAATTTCACCTGAAATTAGTTCTGTATGAGCATCAACTTCAACTTTCAGTTTTGTTCCGCAAGTAATCCAAGTTGCGAAAAAGCTAATTAAAAGTCCCAACGTGCATCTAAAAATAGAGGGCGAACACTGTTTCAGCTATAAAATAATACCTCTCAAACAGTATTACTTTTTTGGCGCAGATGGAAAGGCACGAATCCCATTAGAAAAGCGATCCCTTTAATATTAGAAATTGAGTTCCACTGCAGATGCAGCCAATGAGGGAAAAAACTCTTAAACTAATACCACAGTTCAGGCCTGCTACACTCACCTTATCAGCCGAAATGATAACTGTGAACACCTACTAAGTAATTTAATACAGTCATTTCTTCAGTTTCCCTCTTGGCACCATTGCCAGACCCTTCTTTATGTCCCTTAACCTCAGCACTCCCCTCATTATCATGTATCAAAGGCCTTCAGAAGACCTCTTATATATTGGCAAGCCACTGACTCAAATCTAGAGACACTGCAGATCTCCTCTGGGCCTTACAAAACTGTGATAATACCTTTTTTTCAAGATAAAAGCCTGTCTTACAAGCCCGCTGGTCTGCTCTGAACATCAGGAGCTACCTTTCCATGAGGGCAGACAGGGTCAAGGAAACAGAGACCAGAAGGCAGCTAGTGGCGATGTCCTTCAAGACGAGAACCTCTCCTAGAGGAAAGATGATACTGGTGGTGATTCTCCGTTTTCCTTCATACCCAATCGCTTTCCTGGAGATGCAAGAGGGGCTCGTGTACTCTAGCAACATGAGAACTTGGCAATTTAGCCAAGCTGGCACGAATCAAGTTAGCATCGCTCTTGAGTGACAGCCTGTTCATTGCATGTTGACTTGAACCCGCTACTAAGGCAGCCACATACGAGGATGTGACTGGAAAACCTTGACAGGCTTCACGCAGACATCCGCATGAACACTAAATTGCATGGATCTAAGTCCCTCAACTGAATTTGTCTTGCTATGCAGCTCTAGACCTTCAGAGGCATTTGGCTAACAAGAAAAAAATAAGCACCGAGATGTAGAGGCAGGGGTTTGGGTTGTGTGCTCTACACTCCACTCTATTCTGTTCAGACACGTCTCGCAAGCAGCACGGGCACCGATGTTTCACCTAGTGAAGACCAACGAACAAGTTCTGTCAGATACAAAGATTGATATGCGATACTGAGATTGCTGTAACCCCTTTTGTTTTTTAACCCCCATCTGCTGGGTTGGCGTAGCAGCTGGGTTGGTACAGATCATCAAACAGAAATGTACTTGCCTTAGTGAATACAAAAAGACATTAGTTCGAATGCATTGTTTCCCTACTGAAACACACAGTGGCAGGTGTTCAGAAAGGAGGTTAAAAACATCAATTTCAGCATTCCTCCAGGGAACAACAATGCTTCTTTGTAGGCACACTGTTAATTTAAAATGCTTATATAACTAATTTCTGAATATTTTCCCCTTCTGCCCCTGAACGATCCATCACGGCTGCTTTTTAGTGACAGAGACCAGCGGCCTCTTCCCACTAAAATGTATGAAATTGCAAATTAATAAGCTTGCTTCATATGTGAAGTGAAAGCACAAACACAACACCTGTCCCCCTCCTTTGGGGCACGGTTCCACAATAACGCTGATCATTTGATATTTCCCTAAGGATAAAAAGCAATGAAATTCAAATTAACTCATCTTTTTGTTGAGAAGTGGGGGAAAGACCAAAGGGAATCTGATCCAACAGTCTCACTTTCATAACCATTTCCATCACTGTCATTACTTTGAGACTTAGAATATTATACTCACACTGCTCGTTTCCCAGTAAGATGTAGTAGCATTTGTCACATTTCCAGGTTATTAAAATCTTGCAACTTGCCTGTTTTACTCTTATCCAACAAGCAAATCCATGCCACCATTCTGGCTACAAGACTGCACGAGCTGAAGAATTGAGAAACTAAAAGCACCTGAAAAAAAAGTAACGGCTAACCTGATTTAGCCCTTGTTTAAGACCTGATGACAAAGCCAAGAGATGCTTCAGGAGCTTCAGAATAGCTCAAGCCTGTGTGAAACAGTCTCAGCAGGATCAGGAGAATTCCCTGCATCCAAAAGAAACAAAAGGCAACTTTTCTGGCTCACAAGATACCCAGACTACTCCAAGCAGAATAAACACCATCATTCAGACTGCGGGATTTCGGAAGGCGCAACTCTGCATTACCAGGTGAGAACACGGATGCTCTTTGTTTCTTGCTCTCAGTTGCACTCTCCTCAGCCGCAAGAGCATGAAAGCACCGTGCATTAACTTTGCCCACTGGCTCACATTAAAACAATTAAATTGTTACAACAATTATGAAAAACCGTTACTACCTATTCTCCAGACTTACCTAACAACTCCTGAGTTGCTATATAACCAGAGTGGAAATTAAAGCAAAGTGATCGGCCTGTGCAAGACTTGGGCCAGTAACAGATAGCTTCGAAACCTAACCCAAGCAAAAAATAAATAAATAAGACACTGTAATAAAGGCTTATAAAATTACCATCCTAATGGGATACAGGTTATTCTGGAGGAAACTTATTCACCACAGAAGTTGAGTGTTAGCCCAGGCACTGCAGATTCATCTCACCATGCCGAACTCATCTACAACACATTTATTTTCAAAAATTTAACCTGTGTAAGTGCATAAAAAAATACATCTTTACGAAAACTGCCTCTATGGAACATTTAAAATGCAATGAATTAAATTTTAGAAGAATTTCTCTTGAGTTTCTCTGGCATGTTACAGGAAATAAATATACGGGAAATAAATCTTTGGGAAAGAAATCATTTGGTCCATAGAAGAATAGCACGAGTTTTCACCAGAAGTCATCTCTTGTCTGCAATGTGCCAGGGCAACACACTGGAGTCTAATCTGCTACTGGAAAAACAGCTTGAATAAAGAATAACGCAGCAGAGAGCGGCCTCTCATAAGGTAAGGCTGCAGGGGTTTCCTCATCCATCTCCTTCTTGAAAAGGGATCCCAGAGGACAACTAAAAAGGTCCTGACTCATGACTAGAGTCTAATCTTGCCTCCAACGCTTTTGCCCTTCAGGCCCTGTAGTTAGTCACAGTGTCAGTAACCAGCAATCATCAAGAAGTTTGACGCTAACCGCTCTCGCGTTCATGGGATGGGAATGCAGAAGGCTCGAGCTTCAGCGATCATCTCACAGGTATCTCCTAACAATCCGGGACAGGATGATTCTGCAGCTTCAACGCCCCGTTTATCAAGGGAAAGCTGAATCTTGATGAAGCTATGAGGATGTCTGGTAGTTTGTGGCTTTATCTTGAAATGGAAGACGGCATTCAACCACAGCAACTAATTTTTTAAGTGCTAGCCACGGTTTCTAATTAGGAGATTGACCAAGCACCTGCCTTCTGTTATACCATTATGAGGAACTGGTATCACAAGTCTCCTAGCACCAACAGCGGGCATTAAGCATGGGAAAAGCAAGGCTACTTGGGCGTACTATCCACGAAAGCCTTGGACCTCTCTTTCCTTTTCCTGCGGACATGTACGAGCTGAAGTGGGGTGTCCTCTGCAGAGAGAAAAAAGCAAACAGGTTCCCACCCACCACACAGCTGTTTTCCCCAGCACAGCTTATCTTGCCTCTTGTCACTGGAATAAAAGAATCACGGCATGAGTCTTGAACATATTCCATTTTGGACCATTTCAGCCCGTCTCCCGAATGCCCCCTTTTGGATGAGCTGTAGCTCATAACAGGTCCAAAGACCCATAAGCTCTTTTTTCCCTTACAGACCTGTGACTAACGCATGGATTAAAATGACAAAGTATCACTCTGAGTCAAGGCAAGGCTCTCCCAAAGGTGTCTAAATACAAAGAATGAAACAATCTCGATCTACTATGCTTTCTCGTACTTAAATCCCAATGCCTACCAAAACAAACGTCATGCAGTTGTCCTTACCCCCGTTGTGGAACCAGATGGCGTTCCTGTAGTATTCTGTCTTTGAGCAAACTGGGATTGCAGTTGGCATGGGCTAAAATGGGTCAATAAACTTACAGCTGAAACAAAGTTTTATCAGCAAATGCATCTTTACTGGCACCCACAACACATTGCTTGATATACCTATCTTTATAGAGATTAAGACAAGATTAAAGAGATGCCGACCTGAATTACTGGCAAATCTGTCACGTTAGAGATAGTGAGGGGTCACTGCAGTAGGTTAGGGTTAGAGTTAGGGGTAGGAGTAGGGTTAGGGTAGGTTGCATTTGCAGATTTGTCCCATGGCCAGAGAGGTTGGAAGCTCCCTGTTGCCATTCAGAAAAACCAGCATTTTTTTCTTCAGATATTACCAATTCATTGGGAATCAAACAGTAAGTCGGGGAAAAAAACCCACCATAATGAATCAGAAAATCTGTTTTCTGTCAACCCTGCTGCTAAAAATGTACTTGGACTAAAATCTTTGAAGCTTTAATATCTGTTTTGGCAGGAGACATTCTTTCATGAATTTATTCCATTCTTACAAGGCAAAATTTAGCAAACTCACTACAACCCAGGCTTGGAATATATCCCCATTAATAAACTCCCACTACTTGAATGAAGACACTTGGCTTTAAGAACACAGAACAAAAGGAACATCCTTGGCCAAGTCAAGTCTTCCACTGCTGCAGCCAGCAATGGCACACAAGCCTATTCAGTTATCCAGCTTCATCTTGAAATCATGAGCTCCCCTCCTCAATTCATCATGTAATTCTCTAATTTCCAATTGAAGTTTATTCATGACCACGTTACCATTCTGCCAGCACTGCCATTTGACTTCAACAGCTCTTTTTTAATGTCTTTTATGGACTTCTAAAAGTACAACTGTGTCCCTTCTTACCCTCCTTTGGCAAGGCTACATGCACTCATCCTCCAAAGACAAACTCTAATAGAACTTTATTCCTGGCACCCTTTCATTACTTTTAATTTATTTTTGTATTCTTCTTCCAGTCTTTTTTGATCCAACACAATGCAGTCAGTCATATAATGCCATACAGAAAAAACTAGTTGCACATGAGATTATATTTGTTCCAATAATGCTTCAGAATGAGTAATTGCCACACTGTGAAATTGCTGGAGACGAAGTCGTAAGAAACAGATTAGTGTAATTTTGTAAAGATGCAAATAATAGCCAAACCATAGCTTAAAGCAAAAGTACAGAAGTTCAGGGAAGAAACAAATAGCTATTTTAGCAAACACGGTATTTAGAAAATAGTTCTTATTCTCCACAGACATAAATACTATATTCATCAGTCTAAAGGCTTTCTGTTCAAGTTATAGTGTGAATGGAATAATGTTAATGGTCATTTCATAGAATCCCAGACTGGTTTGGGTTGGAAGGGACCTCCCAGCCCATCCAGTGCCACCCCTGCCATGGGCAGGGACACCCTCCACTAGCCCAGGTTGCCCAAAGCCCCATCCAACCTGGCCTTGACCACTGCCAGGGAGCCAGGGGCAGCCACAGCTTCTCTGGGCACCCTGGGCCAGGGCCTCAGCACCCTCCCAGGGAAGGATTGCTGCCTCCCATCCCATCTCCATCTCCCCTCCTGCAGCTTCAGGCCATTCCCCTTGGCCTGTCCCTCCCTGCCCTTGGCACCAGCCCCTCTCCAGCTTTCCTGGAGCCCCTGCAGGGACTGGAAGGGGCTCCAAGGTCTCCCCGCAGCCTTCTCTTCTCCAGGCTGAACCAGCCCAACTCTCTCAGCCTGAGGTCTCCAGAGCAGAGGTGCTCCAGCCCTCGCAGCATCTCCGTGGCCTCCTCTGGCCTGGCTCCAACAGCTCCGTGTCCTTCTTGTGCTGGGGACCCCCGAGCTGGACGCAGCACTGCAGGGGGGTCTCAGCAGAGCGGAGCAGAGGGGCAGAATCCCCTCCCTCGACCTGCTGCTCACGCTGCTGGACACGCAGCCCAGGACACGGGTGGCTTTCTGGGCTGCCAGCGCACATTGCCGGCTCATGTCGAACTTACAAATTTACATTATTTGATTTTAAAAACCCAGTTCAATTGAATCTTTGAAAAATAATTTGGTGTCAGGGTTATTATATCAACTGAGAAAATTTTACAATGTAATACTGAATATTGTAATACTGTAAGGATGGTTGAAGAGTGGAGCAGGTTGCCAAGAGAGATTGTGGAGTCTGCGTCCATGGAGCTATTCAAAACTCGGCTGGACACAACTGTGAGCCATCTGCTCTAGGTGACCCCACTCTGAGTCGGGGCTTGACTAGACGATTCCCACAGGTCCCTTCCACTCTCAGCTATTCTCACATAAATACAAGAGTATAAAATACTCAAATATAATAACAACAGTTATTAATGACTTGTTTCTACTTAAAAATCCTCTTAGTTCTCTCTGAAAGAACTGCTTCTGGACTAGATATTAAAGTATTTTCATATATTAAAGTTGAGCTTTTAAACCTATACATAATGCATTTTTAGAAAGACAAGTCCCAAACTTCAAACACAAAGTCAAAGCATTATAACTCCAATCTGTGACTGTTCTACATCCTGGAAGATGACACAGCTCATCAGTTTTGATATCGCTTATCAATTTGATACTCATCAGTTTATGATACTGCTTATCAGTTTTGTGTTCATACTTTGACTCTTTCATGGTGAAAATGAGAAATTGTCACTGGTCTTAGGTTTTTTTTGAGCAGAACAGATATTTTAACATAATTCAGCATTAAAGATTATATATATAATGACTTCAGAAACTCTATTGATAAAGAAAAAATACATAAACAAAACACAAGTAAATATATATCCATATTACTAAGAATATAAACTGTTATTGGAAAACATGTGAATAACCTAGCTCTTTATATAGCACTAACATATAATTTGCATAAAAAGATCCTTATTTATTAAAAAAAAAAAAAAAAGTATTTTTATGCTCCTCAGTTGAATTCTGAAACTGCACCTGATTCTTGGGTGGGCTCAACTCATGTGGAAAGCAAACCTTCATATATATTGGGAAGAGATACCATACTCTTTGTCTGCATTTACTTTTCCAGGAAACAGAATAATTGTCTGTTAAGAGAAAATAACTAATAGAAGGATGGTGCTGGGGAGCACTGTTTGTTCATATGAAAATGTAAAAGAAAAATCAAACTTGAAATGTGTAAGTATTTGTTAAACTTTCATGCTATATAGCCCAGTCATGTCTAAATTAAGCTGATGTTTACCAAGATAAGGCACATACAGAACATGTCCAAGAGATCTGGACCAGTCTTACAGGTGAACTTAGTTTGTATATCATCTCATTATATTTCATCACTAGAATAGTTCTATTATTGTATAGTCCTTACTTACTAATACTGATTTCAGGTCTAGAAACAAATTGTTTTAACGGAGAGAGTAAACATCTTTCTATATTTGAGTAAACATCTTTCTATATTTGTGTATTTACAGACTGTATTCTGAACTGCTTTATGTTATACCACTAAGAACACTCACAGTGGGAGTTGGTTGCCCACATTATGCCCCGCGGCATTATAGATACGGTGACGGCAATCACAATTTGCTGAAAAGCTGAAGCTTTCAGAAGAAAATCTACTGTCAGCAGTATAACTGTCAGAGCTGCTTACTCCTGAGACCAACGATATTCAAATGTAAGTACCCTTCCAGAACTGAAATTTTAAAAATTTGTTGAAAATAATAATGTTACTCTGGAATCACGAGGAATAAATGCACAGAAGTGAAGTATCTCCGAAATTTATTGTACCTTGTGTTTCTGTGCTGACAGGAGAAGTCATTCAATAGTCAAGGAGTGCTACAGAGAGCACAACAAAAGCCATCTTACCGAAATTTGCTTGGCTACAGAATATTCAGACTTACAAACCTCAAGGTTCAGCATTCGCTGACGTTTTGGCAGAGATCTACACTTAACTGCCCGTTAAAGACTTGCTCTTTGCAAGTTGGTCTACAGCTATTTTGACATGACTGTCCAACATCTCCAAGCAACTCTGAAACCCAGTGCAAGAGTCATACTCATTAATGAATGCATTGTTATTCAGAATTTTCAAATGCAAATTATAGGCAATTTCCTTTAATTTATTAAAATTAAAAGTTAAATCTTTTTCGAGGTGACTGATATCCTAACACATGTACTGCAACATTCAATTCTGACAGTTAGGAATGACTGGTGCTTCAAAACCGGAGAAATCAGACATCCTAACTTAGTTTTTATTGCCATTTTAATGTTGCAATTAAAAGAGTCAGTGGGAAAAGAAAGCTTCCTTAATAATCAGAATTAAAGGCTGTTCTAGATATAAAGCATGCTTATTAAAAAGAGAATGGAATGAAACTGAGAACTCAAAAATAGCAAGATCTGACCTCCTTTGGCAACTCACCCTCAGCAAAACACTGACTAAAAAGAAAGAAAAAAAGGAAAAAGATAACCTTGAGGAGTCATACTTGGGTACAAGTACAAATCAACCTGTCTGAAGATAATGGTGGAGAAATGAGCATTTCCCTTTGTCTCTAGCTCAGTCAATCCAATTAAAAAAAACCAGCCAGAAATGAGTCATGTCAACGAAATGATTCCTTTCACTCAATATGTTAATTGACTGGAAATTGCATACATGCCAAGGTGAGATAAGAGAATACATTGCATCCTGCATAGGATTTATCAAAGCCCTGGATGTGCAAGGAGGAGACAGGGCTGATATTACTAATGTGTAAAAGGAGAATTCTGAGAAATTAACTCCAGTATATTCTTTTCCTTCAATATATTCTTTTTCCTAAGCATCTCAAATAGGAGAAATTAACTGAATCACTGCTAGGAAACAGTGTAATACTGTGATTAATGTTGCTGTTCTGAGCTGACAGTACTTTTGTTTTTGAAAGAAGTCTAACTCATAATTCAGATTTGCTCTGTCTCTTCTGAGTAAATAGCAATACGGAAAATATGGTTTTATCTGAACCTCTTTTTTTTCCCCTCCTTTTTTTTTAGGACAGAATAATTACATTCAACAAGAAGCAGTTCCTTAGGGCAGATTTAAGTAAATCCATTACCTCTTCTAAGAGGAATTCTGAACAATAACTAATGAAAAGGGGGGGGGGGGGGGGAGGAGAAATCTAGATTTATAGACATCTCTAAATATATTCTTTTTATGCCTGTGCCACACACAAACGATGCTAAGACATTTCGTAACAAAGCCTCTTTTCTGTATCCAGCTTAGCGCATTCCCCCACGTTTCTGAAGACGCACTGTAACACAGATGGTAAAACAGCCGAGACATTTTGTATTTAAAAAGATAGTGGCAACACTCCTGATTGATTAGTGAAAAAAATGGCAAAACCTGGAAAATGCCATATATCGCAGCCAATAAAAATGGGGAAACTCCATCCCAACTTAATCAGCACCCCAAAACCGCAGCCTCTCCATCTCATCTCAACAATTACTTCTTGCCACTGTTTTCAGCAAGATGTTTGCAAGCCCCATCTTTTCTTCTCTTTGGTCCGCGTGTGCAATTGTTTTAAAGCACTTGTGCATGAAAATAAAGCCTGTGTCAACAGGGGTTACACTTCACCCATAACGCAGCCATGGGAAAAGACAGTCTGCTACAAGAGCGTTTCTTAAGTGCATGCGAGTCAACTTTGCCATCACAAAATTTAAAATCTCTACAGTAAATTCAAAGGTCTATCAAGAATTTTGGGGATAAAAGTACTATAAAAATTGAATACAAATATAGTTTATTAAGTAAAGCTTTCTTGTTTATCTTCTCTTTTTTTGGGGGGGAGAAACGAAGAGATGTAGCTGCAAAACCTGAGCTGGAACTTACAGCAGCTTGTCTCAGCGTTTCCTTTGCTTCTGCCCAATTTTATTTAAAAGTAGGCACTATGAGCTATAATATTCAGCAGCGTGAAGTAACAGCAGATGACTAAACACTCCCATACTCTTGGCTTTCAGCCTACCATTACTTTACCACCATAGTTGCTTTTCAGTTGGCACCTGCTCAGAAGAAAGCTTCCCTGTGTTGAAACGGTTCTGCTAGACAGCTACGCGTAGTCTCCGCTTTCGGTAACGTTCCTGTGGTGTTTATTCAGGGCACCAGGCGTAAAGTAAAGGAAGGACAAAGCCACGCCAAGGGGGAATGAAACACACTTGAAAATGTTACGTGGGCAACCTTTAAAAAGGATGCAAAACAAACAAAGCAATTTATAGTTGTTAGCGATCCAAACCAGTCTGAAATAGAAGAGGTTTAACATGATGGTGTTAATTTTGAGACATCTAAAATGATCTTGAAAATTTGCAGTAAAAAAAATTAGAATAGATCAAAAAGTACATTTGTGAAAATGGGAAACAAGAAAGCTAACAAATTCTTGAGCCAAAATCAGTAGCAGGTGACAGAGATTAATCCTAGAATTAAAATTCATTTCTCCAATGTTAATTGTCAAATAATACCTTAAAATAATCTGTAATGTGATATAATTTTAGTCTTAACAGAAAGATATTAGTGAGCTTGTACTTTGTTTTCCCTTGTGCCTGTACTAGATACATATAACTGCCATTGACAGACAAGAGGAACTATTAACAAAACATTCTTTCCATTTACGCTTTTGGTCTCTTAGGTAACCACAATTAATCCTCTCTTCTCTATCCGACACTAGCGAGGAACAGAAGTGAGTGGGTGAGAACTCCAATCTTCAGTAAGAACCCATCTGATATTATTACACTGGGACCTTGGAGTGGAATTGGTAGAGCAGAGAGTAAAAAAAAATTGGCTGGGTTGACTTGTCTATTTTTGTTGCTGATAGAAATGATATTCAGAATTACATCACCGTACAACATCACTCACAATAATTAAGTCCTTAAAAGTACCAAGCCAGTTTTACTTTTTTTAAAGTGAAGATCAGAAGGAAAACAGAAAAGATTTAAAGAGATAAGCATAGTAACTGCTTCAAGAACTCAGTTGGTTCAAATTACATTTGCAAAAATAGTTATGCTCATTGTTCTTGCAGAAGAGGTCTTCTCCATCAGTAGCTGAAGCATGCATATGCTTAGCAAAGCAAAATTATCTGTCATGGGGATTCTCAAATGCAAGCCCATGGCCTTCCAGGTACTGTGGTGTTAGGTGCTTATTTATGTCTTGTCTTCGAAAATGAGTGAAAAACACGTTACCAAGCTTTCATGCTGGGATGACTGTTATTCAGATCAGGACTGGTCAGGATCTAGCAAGTATTCTTAAACGGTGCTGAGCATCTCCTGATCTGAAGGGGAGAGATTGCAACACACACCTCCCCCCCGCCCCAATTTCTCCTCCTCCTTCCCCCTAAAAACTTCCCCAGAATTTTGCAGCAAAAATCCTAACATAAATATATCCAGTAAGAGCGAATGTGACCCCTTCAGACAATAAATTCAGGGTACAATTCATCTGAACGTCCGACGTATCACTATAAAAACGCTCATTTCTCTGCTTCAGCTAGAAAAGGAGGCTAGGATGCCTGGCTTAGATGGAGACACCCAAAATTAGATAAATGACTGTTGCTCTCAGTAACTATTCTTGATTTTCACGTTGTTTTCATTCTAATATGTGCTCCATTATTTTATCTCTGAAATTCCACTGGTTTACTTGAGGGCAAGCCCCAAAGCTAAAGAAGTAGATGATAGAGGTAAGCAGACACTGCACAGGCCTGGTGGCATTCGTTGGTTAAAAGTCGGTTGTAAACAGACTCCACTGCTGGATCTACACATTTCAATGCCTTCCATGTCTAAATGTACTCTTGTCACTATTTTTACTTCTGGTTCTGGGCTTAGGAATCTACCTGGAGTACCTTACAACAGTGACTGAGCAAGACTGGATGGATACTCAGCATCCAGCACAAAATCAAGTTCTTAATGAAAAGAAAAAATGAGTTTCCAATACAAAACCAAAATTTGCAATTTGCACTAAACTCACCGCTATCAAGTCTTCCCCATCAGCAGGAAATCAAACGTGCTATCCACATCTGCTTTCATTCCTCTAAATAATATCAAAAAGATAAGCGGAGAGCACCACCTTCACTCTTAGTAAGTTAGCACTAAGGTCTCCTAATCTGGCAAAGCCACGTGAGTAGGGAAATTATGAATATCAGATCACAAGCAAAGATAATTCATACTGCTTAGTTTCATTTCTCAAGGACTCCCAGTAGACTAGCAAGTGTCTTTGAAATAGTTTATTTTCCTTTTTTTCTCTTCAATATCTAAATTCGATGTCTCTCCCATCAGTACCGTGCCTAGCCTAGCCCTGAGGCATTAGTGAAAACTGGAGAGTCTATTTGGATTTAAGAGAAACAAATCTTAACTCAGGACCTTCTTTACCTTGCAGAAAATCTGATTTTGTGGTTCAGCCCAATAAACCTTTTCAGGCCTAAACTACCTTACATAGTTCAACTGCAGGACTAATAAAAGAGGTATAAGCTTTTAACATCACGGTCTGTCATTCCAAGAAAGCAGACACACTTCCTTATCTTGGGAAGATGACAATTGTCACTTACTTCCCTCTTTGAATGTTTCTGATTTGATGCAGCCTGTTCCTTTTCTCTGGGCTAGAAAAGCCGTACTGAGCATTTGAACTCCTACTTTTCATAAGAGAAACGTATATTATAACCAGCTTTGGAGACAGACTTTGCCGGGTATCTATTTCACTTTGTAGCCAAACTCATCCCAGTTTTGGGACATATTTTCAGATTGGGTCAGGTCACTGTGTCCCAGTTTGATTGCCTTTGTCATTTCCAAGAGGAACAAAACTCTGACGCTCTCCTTGTAAAGAACAAACCACCACGGTGCCTGGAGGACACAAATATGTAACAGCAGCTAAATGCACTTCAAACCTTTTACCCTACTTCTGACCTTACATCAGATACATCTGAGGTTAGACGTCTGACAGAAAGGAACTTCCAGCTTTCATGGCAACAGAAATTCAAAACCCGTCTGAAGATGGTCCTGGGCTGACCCTGCTTGAGCAGAGGGGTTGCACGAGATAATTTCCAGAGGTCCCTTCAACCTGAGCAATTCTGTGCTGCTGTAAAGTGACTGGACAAAATCTTATCCCAGTCCACCACTTCATCTGAATTGTCACTGTAGCATGACACGCTCCATCGACATACAAGGTAGAAATCGCAAAGTAAGAGAGGAAAGAGACAAACTGCGAAAGCTAACTCTTGGGTTGGGACTGCAGACTACAAAGCCAAGCCAATACCAAGAACTTGTTAAGAATGGTAAAATTATTAAAGAGATGATGATGATAGCCATACAGAAAAGCATTAGGAGCACACAGAATCTTGTTTCACCAAATGTCCCTCCTTGAGCCCAACATTACAGAACTCTAGCTCTCTGCTCCAAGCTCTGCCCTCTGAACGACAATTTAATATTATTTAATATTGGTAGAACCATCACCATTACCAATAGAAGCAGAAGGAGCAGAAAAGGAGGTATTTTCAACCGTAGCAAGAGAGATGACTAGATTATTTTATGTTTGGATTGTACCATGCTTCCCTGCTTTTTCCCCTTCATTTCTGCATTTTACCTTGATGTAAAATTGCGCTATACTCTCATAAAAAAGATTATATATGAGATACACGTTCTTCAGGTCAGACTTTTAATGCACACACCCCAACTAAAATACTACATTTTTGATGGGGGTACCAGGTTCCACAGCTAACGAAAATTAATTTCATTTTCTGCTGCGTGAACTCCTCTTGCACAAAAACATTAATCTATTTTTTGAGGCCAAGCGTGAGTTCCCTTTTTAAGGCAATGAGTGAAAAGTGTGATTCCAACATAAAATTCAGCTCCTCATTTGAATGTTACTGTGCTGAAAGTAGATTACAAAGGCACCATCCCCCCTCCAGAAAAAGAAAAATGTCCTGACCTTGGTGAAAATGGAGGAGGATTGGTTAAGACATTTTTAGGTTGCTGTGAGCAGGTATTTCACAGAGAAGTAATACTGACTGGAAATGGATTACATCACTGTGAATAGTCCTAGCATCAGAAACCATTAAAATAATTATTTGTAGTAATGAGATTTAGTCAATTTGCCTTTATTCACATTGAAAAAAGGATGCTTTAGTATAGGAACCTTGATATTTTTAACTAAATTAAGAGATATAACCAGCTTGATAGGAAACACAACTCCTCGAGTTGCCCGTTTAAGTTGACATCCACAAAAACAATGCATTTCCCCTATAGTGGGGAAAATTCAACTAAATTTCTTAACCATGTTAGATACATTGTATATACTGTAAATAAACCTCACCTCCCAATGCAGTAGTTGTTTTTTCCTTACTAAAGGAGACTTGAGGAAACAATATTCACTCCACTCAACTTTTGACAGCTCATCTCAGAGCTCATCTGAGTCCTCACAGCCATGGTATGAGAGGGGCGACTGCTGGTTTTCCTGCTGTTGCTGCCCAAGCAACAGATTAAAGCTACTGCCTGAACTCCATTTTGGGGTCTTCCAAGGAGTATTTAGCCCTTTTGGTAGTCAAAGAAACGTGATGTCTGTTTTTCACTTGAACACCAGCTGCAGAGGCACTCTTTGGTTTAGCAGCAGCCAGGAGAATCCGCAGCAAATCATTAACCCCGCGGTATCTCCTGCATGGAGCAGTCACACAGGAGGGAGGCAGGGAGGCATGCCTGTAGCAGCTGCACACTCGAACTCCCCCATTAGCAATTTTCCAGGATGAGTTACTGTGGCATCATCCTATGATAGCAAAGATGATGTAATTGTTACATGGACTAATGAATTTTTAACCTCAGATTTGCTGGTGTTGGAAAAAGCGTGCCTATGCAAGCAGCGAATTCCAACTACTGCAACTCTGTGTAAGTTTTGCACATAAAACCTATTTCCGCTGTGGAATCAACTACAGATCTCAATTTAGGATAGTCTGGTCGCTGACACTGATACTCAAATATGTGAAGTTAAGTTAAATAACATGAAAGCTTAGAAAAAATACAATCTTATTTTGCCAGTGAGTGATACTCCCTACAAAGCTTTACATTTTCCCCTAATTTAATAATAAATTTTACTAGCACAATCTAAGGATAAAATTATTTTTCCCCACAGCTTTGGAAATCTGTTTCAATTATAAGTCTGGATCGTTTAATTAGGGAACCATGTTTAGTTTAAGAAAAAAAAAAAGGATGGGTTAGACGAAAAACTCCCTAGGGTCTACGGGTCCTTCAACCCAATTTGATGTGAATGAAACTATTATTGTTCTTTTGACTCCCGCTGAGCCATTATCTTAACAGTTTTCTAGAGATCCGAGTGTCATTTTACTACATGTTTTCATTATTCCACTGGCCAGGATTTTAGTCCTTAGACATCAGAAGTTTCAAGGTTTAAAATAGTTTTTGTTCAATGTTCTGAGAAAGATATATCCTTTGAATTTTATAGATTCTTATACAAATTGTGGATTGGCATATGGTAGGTATTTGAAATTAGGTGAGAGAAAACTTCATGTCCCTCTTTTTCTCTCTTTTTAAACATCAGTCAGGTTAACATATTAAAACCTGGCAGCAAAGAAGAGTCAATGAAGCAAATGAAACTAAGCACACCCACTGACAGATATTTCCTGCCATAAAAATGCTCACACATTGGATGGGAGGGAAGAGTCGCACCCTAATAAAATCTAACAGAGAAAACAATAAAAAGGGTTAAAAAGTAATAAAAGGATTATTATCAAGCTATATAGACTAAGCCAAACCTTTAAGTGATATGTTATTGCATTAAAATGTGAGCTTTGATGATCCAGCTGGTGTTTTAACTGCTTTAGAGCCAAAATAGTAACTTTTTTTTATACCCTTGTGTGCGCAGCTATATAATAGGTGCTCACTATACGACCTTCTTGAAATAAAGTTGCTTTCAAATTAGTTGCAGAAAATATCTACGCAATATCATTCCAAAAACAATTTGCCACTTTAGCTCAAAAAGGAAAGTAAGCTTCAAGTAATTAATACTTGCAATACTTTCTTTGCAGCTACAGCAGCATCATACAGAGGCAAACAGCGGACAGTTTGATATCTAGTGCTCTTAGAGGCTTCTGCTCCTGGGACAACTCAATTAAACAAATTGAGCAGGTGAGTGTAAAAACAAAACTGATGAGCTGTAAGCTCTGGTTTTCTTCAGAAGACACTTCAAGTAAGATTTTATATAGACGTTTCTGACACATGCATAGACTGCTCTAAAATGAGCACTGAACCTCTAGACTAATCAAGGCAACCAAACTGTTACAGATCAACAACAAAAACTAGAAAAAGCAGTAAGGAGGTTGATGACAACTTAATTTAAATGCCAAAATTCCTTCAGAGCAAAACTTCTCACATGTCTCTAATGACCAAAAATAAACTCATCACGTCCTGTTCTTGAAGTTGGTTTAAAATAGCATCTTTATATCCTGCGTAGGGCCCATGCAGCCCAGAAACTCCACAAAAAGCCACCAAGCAGCTGAAGCCAGCTTCCAATTTTCCAATAACACCTAGTCTTCCAGAAGGCCTAATGCATTATCCAAATAATAATTTGGGTATGGCAAGAACCTTCCCTTGTAGGAATAGCAGCACTTTCAGTTAGGGATGACAAGTAAGTCTTAACATATCCCCTCATTATCCATTTTCTGCACTCCTGAATATGTCATATTGGTTTCCTCACCTGATAGGGACACGGGATGTGATATTCTCTGCAGCGTTCTTGAATCCATGTTGTCTCCCACACACCTCGATAAGCCTGCTCATAGAAATAGCAGCCAATTACAACCAACAGTGGCACGAGGTACAGAACACTGAACACGCCAATCCGGATCATGAACTTCACTAGTTTGTCCTGGTTCTCTTTTTCTAATGGGATTTCAATGCGAACCCGATTGAGAGAGATAATGCCAGCTAGCAGAAGGGAAACTCCAACAACAACATACAGGCAGAGAGGTGCAAGTACAAAGTATCTTAATGCATCCACATCATAGAGGCCAACAAAACATACGCCGCTAATATTGTCACCTTCAATTTTATTCATTGCTAAGAGGATGATGGTTAGAGTTCCTGGAATGCCCCAGGCACTGGCGTGGAAGAGCAACGCTTTCTTCTCGATTGCTTCACTGCCCCATTTTGGCACAGCTGCCAAGAACCACGTGATGGTAAGAATGACCCACCAAACACTGCCAGCCATGGTAAAGAAATAGAGTACCATGAAAAGCATGGTGCAGGCTTTGTTGTGAGAGCCCTGTGTCACTGTGGAAGCCTTGTACTGGGCAGGGCTAGATGCATTACATGCTACTCGGTCTTCAAGCAGAAAGCCAATGAAGAAAATTAATGACACCATCATGTAACAGACAGCATAAAATATTATCGGTCTTTCTGGATAGCGAAATCTTGTGACATCGATCAGAAAAGTTAAAAAAGTAAACAAGGTAGCCGAAAGGCAGACGATGGAGATCACTCCGATGAAGTAGCGAGCAAAGGAGAGCTCTTCACGCCGAAAGTACATATTTGGACAAGGAGGGGAACAGTCCCGTACCCTCAGGAAAGAGTAACCCAAATCAGGGTCTATTTTCAACTCCTGAGGACACCAAAAACCATAATCCCTCTGTACTGCCATTGGGGCCTCTTCTGTGGGTTCCCCAACTAAATTGAGGTCAACAAGACGAGGATATGGCTCATCGCAATCTGGGAATCTAAAAAGTAAGAAAGAAATTATTTACAACAAATATACACATACTTTGCAAAGACTAGCAACCTTATTTATATGTCTGATTTTAGGCACGCTAACTGGAGTGAAAAGACAGACAATCCAAATAATGGGTAATACATGAAATACTACACTACGTTTAAACAAACTCTAGAACTCATTGTCCTAGAATGCAGTGGATGTTGAAACTATAAAATACTATAAATATAACTATGAAATATAAATATAACTATAAAAAATGGGACAAGGGCCCCATTGGGACTTTAAGCATAAAGGTGAGGATACAAAATCCATCTCATGAAGTCTATAAATTTAGGCTTACTGTAAACTGAGGCTATGTACCCAAGGAGCAGGACTTTACAGAACATTTTAAAACCTTTCCCTAAGCAACAGTACCAGCTGCTATCAGACAGGACAGTGAGTTAGACCAAAAATCCAACTTAGCACTGCTATTAGCATTAATAAATTGAAATTATGATGAAGATATTTCTGTAATTAAGTAAAGCTCTAACTGGAGGCTAAGGGCTGCTGGAGATGAAGTCTGAAGTTTTGAAGGAGAGACTGGAGGGATTCCACACATAGCTGTCCAGTTCCTCCCTCTGCTAGATGTTATCGCCTCAGCAAGCGCAGCATAAGCTAAGTATGCCTGCTCCTCTGCCACAGTTCGTGTTCTGGCACAATGGTTCTAACACAGCACCAGCAAAGTTTTAGTAGTTTTAGCTCTGGTTTTGAAGTTTCACTACCTGGGCCTTACTGAGGAGATGGGAGGATCTAAAGGGCCAAGGTTCAGAGTATGGAGTTAGAGCCAGATTACCAGGACCTAGAATCATCCTCTGACTTACTCTTTTGCTAAAAGAAGTTTTAACTGTTTTTCATTCTCTCCAATCCAACTATAAGAGAGAATATTTCTTCCTGTTTGTTTATTAGCTGTTTGAGTCACTTATAAAAAAAACCAAAGCATAACGTTTTCAATTATTTCATGTATATTCTGTTTCAAACAGATTGGAACATCATCGAATACTGTTCTATAAAGTAATTTGTGTAATGTAAAGCTGAAAATATCTGTTTGCACACAAACTCAATAACAGGTAGATGCTCTGAAACAGAGCTTTGAGATTTTATATAGTCATCAAACACAGCCAGCTCCCCCTTCAGAAAAAGAGACCATAAATCTCTAGTGTATGTAATTTTGCCTAACTCTCAGAGAAATTTATAGCAGTATCACCTATTAAACTTTGGTATAGCAGACAAAACCAGGTCAGCACAAATGACAAAGAAGAAGAAAAATAGATGGGTATATTCATTCATTTAAGAACATGCATGTGCAGTTTACAGTAATTGCCCACAGAAATTTTCAACTTATCTCTTGGGCAGATGATAGAAATATGAACTCGCTTTCCACCCCAGGAAACAGGCTGTTACACAAATGCAATGGAAAATAAGGGCACTTGTAATGGAACACATTTAAAACGTCTGTTTCAGATCATAAAACATCCTAGATCATACAAAAATTTTATCCTGGATTCTGGAAAAACCCCAAATTTGCTCACCTGGTGCACTCCATATCCTCAGGCCAAGAGACCCCAAACATCTCCATGAGTTTGGAGCACTCGCTGTATGCTCTCTGACAGAGTCTGCGACAAGGGAGAGTGACACGGCCATACTCCATGCACACAGGAGCATAGAGGGCACAAAGAAACGGTCGAAAGTCTCTAGAGCATTCCAAATTCACCATGGGATGAAACGGCTAGAAAAGAAAAAGAAGAATTCAATAGCTACAAACAGCAATTTTGTAGAACGCTTCAGCAGTAAGCTATAACTTGTCTCATGAGTTGTCAGGGCTTTCACAACCATAACCACGACCTTCTTTCTCTGAACTTTGTCTGTTGGAAGAAGTGATCATCATAACACAGCACTTAGGTATTTTAGGCAGACAGGCAATCAAGAAGCCTGGGGACAATGACAAGGATTCACAAGGGACATTTACGTACTCGATTTGCATTAAAATCAATGGGAATTAGACAGCTAAACACCTTTGAGGATTCAGGCTTAGCTTCACACTCTCCAATAACAGTCATATAAACTTGATTCCTTTTAGTGCCTGTGTAACCGACAGACACATCATGAATTGCTAGCTGCTTATTCAGTAGGATAATATGAAAAACTTGCATTCGGTTGATGAGATTACATCTTGAGGAATGTTAGATAATGCAAGATTCCTTGACAGTATAGAAATATAGCATACTGTGATCTTTCAAATATTATTTTCTGATCACAACATAATATTTGTAAATAACCTATTTCGTTAATTTCTTCAGCAGGGCAGTGCTCTTCATATCTTTCTATGAAACGCAAACACAGGACATTTTCCATTGCGTTCTTCCCACAGCATCTTGTCCAACTCAAGAGAATCCATTTGTTAAAATCTCAGTTCTATCATCAGAGTATATCTGTAGACAGAAAACAGTCCCAACGTGCAAGCTATCATTGTTACATAAATTCTTGTACAGACACAGAACGTTGCTATAATCACAATGAAGTCACATTAAGAATGTAATTTCTTGACTAATCATCAGAAAGCACTATGAAATCAAAGCCTGGACAAAATTAGTCAGAAAAAATAACTAGTGTCTTGCGCTACTGTGTTGCTTTGTAACAGGTTTAAGTAACAGTGATAGCAACATTCCTTGGAAGCACCAAGAGAAAACCTATCACAATTAGCCAGTATAGAGCTGTTCTTAAGTATTTCTGAATATGAAAAAGAAGGAAAAAAGTAGGGCAGGGATTTATGTCTTAATAAAAACTGGTGCACATTGATAATCCACGTTATCTTCTTACTATCAAGCATGGATTCATTTTGCTCTTGCTTGTTACGGCTTGTCTTTAAAACACTCCAGGAGTCAATCAATATCTTATTCTGAGTTTGTGTGGCACCTACCACTATACAAAGCCTCGCCATATCTTCAGATAGTAATATAAGATCAATTATATTCTCTTAGGACTGGTAATACAGAAGATGAAATACATTAGGACTTAACAGCTCTAGAATAAAACAAAATAGCACGTGAATGTTGAATTCTTCGGCTACCTCCAGATTGGAGAAACAGCAGTGACATTTCAGTAAGCCACTTCTTTCCCTTGACTTATATTTCAAATCATAGCTTGATGGGAAAAGGTGACAATTGCTTGACTGATGGCAATGCTAACATGAGCTCTGTTCTAGACAGGTTTTTATAAAAAGTCCATTATCTTGATACCAGAGTTTCCTCTTCTCCACAGCCTAGCAGGATTATAGAGCAAGAAGCCTAATCTTCAGAATTTGTTGTGCAATAGGAGAAGCACAAATGAACCTGCTATATATATATATAAAAAACCTAAATCTTATTATAACTGAAGCTGAAGAGGAAGCTGTAGAAAGATTACATTTCCAAACAGCAATTTCGTGAGAAGTATTTTAAACCAATTCAACATTTTCTTTTTCCAAACTATAGAACAGAACAGCAACAAAAAATAGGTCACCTTCTGTGGCAATATAAATGACAATTATTAGAAATGATGAGGAAAAGTTCCAATTCTTCCTACACACCTCCTTTGCTCTGCAAAAGGTTAATTTTTGCAATGCAAGACACAACCATGCTGTGATTTTATGGATTTTTTTAACATTATTATTATTTACCAAGCTGATTAAATTCTCTTTGGTGCTATGTATTTTTGAAAATGGTGTTGCATGACAACAGAGCCATGCAATTTGGCAATAGCTTATATAAAGAGCGGTGTAAGCTTTCGGAGCTATTGACAAGGAAAAAGGAAGCAACAGTTGGAAAGTATTTACATTTACAAGCTCATTGTTACTCAAGGAACACTTTCTGTTTGGCTGGACATTTACTTCAGATGCATATATGTTTTCATTTTTAAATACTTATTGCCTATAACACAGTTAAAGTTATTGTTTGACAACAAGCATCCAAGAAATTGATTCTAGGTAGTTATGACACCTGATATGACTGGAAAAACTCAAGATAATAGTCTTCTTTTGATGGAAAGGGAAAATAAAAGGAAAACTCTACTTTTATTTTGGGAAACGTTTAACTTTCCTTCTTTCCAAAGAACCTTGAAAACAAGAAAATGAAGTTATATCTTTATGAAAAAGAGCTGCTGGCTTAATGCGTGTCCCACCCCAAACTCTTGCCCCCTGCCACTGCAGTTTTGCATGTACCCATACCTAAATTTCAAGTTCTCCTGACAAATGCTCTACTACTCTCCTCTGAGATGCCTTCTATTAAGAAAAAATGTTTCAGAAATTTCTCTTTTCCAACTACTTCACCGTCATTAAAAGATCTGTTCAGTTTCAGTTGATTTGCAGAAAGCTGTACCATTTAGGAAGATCCCTTACGGTGTGCACGTAAGAAAACTGTGCAAGCAGAGCTCCAGATCATGGCTATTGCAAAGCAAAGGAAAAGTAGTAAAGCAAGTTCAAAGGAACAGAAAGGTACCACTATTTCCTTGTGTCCTGTTGATCCTACTACAGGCAGGCGGCTGTTGTAACGGCTTTCAACCAACTCCAAAGGATATCGGGCAACGGTGTCCGAGGGAATACTGGAACTGACAGGAAACATCCACACTCCAGGGTCTGAAAGAGCACTCTCAGTAAGAGCAGCGTTCCCTGGCTGTCCCCGTCAGCAGCCCAAGGGCAAAGTTACATGGTGCTCAAACACGCAAGACACGAGACAGCTGCCTAAACACTGGCTTCTCCTGCTATCTTAGACGCCATTTATTTTCCAAGACATCCAGATGGGCCTGGACGATCTGGCACAAGATCTGTCCTCTCTGGGGCCTGACAGGTAGGACACCTATGCAGACACCCACTCCCTTCTGGCACCTGGAGGCTGGGTTGAAGGTGCTGAAACATCTGAAGTAACACCAGTGTAATTGAATCTTCCCTCACAAAGTCCCCCAGAGGGCACATTAGCTGAACTTAGGGTTCTTCAGAGCTGCAGAAAAGAAGTCTGGTATGGCCTTGGCATCCTCCTCAAAACATGGTACAGATACACTCAACCCCAACACAACACTGAAGAAATACACTTAAGTAGGGGTAATTTAATAGGAGTGTTCCCCCAGTGCTGGCTGTTCTGTTTCTCAGCAACTCCAGACCTCTCTCACACCATCCTGTCTCTCAAAATAGCGACTGTAGGCAGACAAAAACTCTCTTACAAATTGTATCAAATCAGTTTATTTTAAAATCATCAAGAGGCTAAGCTAGACAATACAAGAAGAAAAAACCCTACAACCACTACTACTCATGGAGAAAATGAGACTCACTTGCTTTCAACCTGTAACAGCAGCATTTGTGCCTGGAAGCAGCTCAGTCTGTAAGCACCCTATCTCTAAAATTATCTTACTCTGCTGCAGCTCCCAAGATGAAAAGTCACTTCCATCTACTGATTATGTTGTTCACTATTAAAAATAAAGCCAGGGAGATTAAAAGAGGGTTTTTTTTTATGTTCTTGCCCAAGGATGCAGTGCAAGTTATGACATTTAGCCCTACTCCACTGGTGCTTAACAAAAGGCTCTCTGTTTAAATGGGATGTGCTTTTGAAGAATGCTTGTTGAACAACTCAACATACAGAAGAAAAAGGAAAATAACAAGGGCAAGAGAAGATGTGAGAGCCAAACCGATTTAATAATTCAGGCCAAGTCCTGGGAAATGCAAGAAAGGGAAAAGATAAATGTTTACGAAGAGATAAACACTTCTTCGCTCCTGAAGGTATTTACGTATTTAAAATATGCCAGATCACATAACTCTATATCTAGTCATACACCCACTGGTCCTTCCACCTCTGAGAACAATCTTTATGACCATGCAAATTCCTTCAAACCCAGAGATAACAGCAGCGTTATGAACTCCACTTTTTCCAGGCTAAGTCAGAACACTCTCATCCCTCCTTTGCTTCACCATGCAGGTGTTGTGTACCAAATAACACACCACAATCCTGTATCACTGCTTTCCTCAGAGCAGGCCAACTTGCAGTACAACCGTAGCCATCTCTTCTTTCCCTCTTCCCCAGAATTTTCTTTGCTGGTACCAACGTCGCCTTAAGAAATTTCCCGATTCTGAGCAGTGTGGCTCCAGATCCTTCCCTCCCTACAATTCCTACCTGCTGAAAATGTTTTAATGGCCATGTTCTAACAGAGAGTAGAAATTTCCTGCTTGCCTTTGGTTTTCTTTTGGATTTTTTTTTTCAGAAGGGGATGAAAGACAAAGGAGAGTTGGAATGCTATGTGTAGATTTTTCCCCCCAAATATTTTTTTTTTTAAATTCTCACTTTTGCTTACAAAGCAAGAGCAATAACTCTAACTTTAAATACACTACTACATTACAGTTTCAGACTTTTCATATTACTGAGAGATAATAAACCAAATTCTACCTTTTATTTTACACAGCAGTAGCCATTTAAGCAGCTGTTATTTGGGAAGTGACATTATTGCAAGATTTAAACAAAATTATTTTGGTGATGTTTCACTGTTCCATTTGTTTATATATTCCTTTCTTTTAACAGAAAACTAAACAGAAAACATTCTCATAAACTCATAGACGGAAGGAGGGAAGTTTTCTTCCCTCAGGCTCATGGGAAAAGAGTGATGCTATGACTATCAATTACTGTTGCAATTCTCTGGTGGAAGCTACTGCCTGAGGGCGCATCCTTGTCTCAGGCCAGCCACATGATCTGCTCCTTCTGTCCTGTGTTGCCCTATGTTTGAATTTAGCTTGCTATTAGGAAAAAATCTTGAATTGTATCTCAAAGCGCATGGGTAATAATGTTTTCCAGGCTGCCTCCCGAGGAGAATCACAGAAGCTGCAGCTAGATTTAACTCTTCAGACAACTGCTAGTTAGACTGAACACGTTACTGCCTCCTGTTTTTGATAACTACAAGTCTTCAACTGAACTGCTCTCACAGCTCTGACAGTTCGGGTGAATGCTCTCTAGAGACTGTTACAAGCAGAATTGGTTTTCTTGAGACAGTGGAAATTTGTTCTCCAATGGCTCTGACCTGCACACTCCTCTGAGTCCTGCTAGGTTTGCTGGAGTCTATAGCCCACAGTCATGCTGGTACACAAAGTTAACCTGAAAATATTTGTTGTAAGGTAATATCCCGAGCTGAACAACTGCTGTAGTACTTCAACTGCTGATGCTAACTTCAAACGAGGCTGCGCTTGAGTCCTGCCTTAACCTAGCTGGTGTTTCCTAAAGAAGATCAAGGCACAGCAGAGTGGGGATCCACAAAGAGCAGAGATCTGGGGCACTAACTTCTTCAAAAAACCAAAGCCGAATCTAACAGAAAGCTACTTTTTTTCCACTCAGTTTGGCCTTCAGAAACACATGTTCAGGTGCGTAAAAGTCCACTTCTTTTGGAATCAACCCACACTTGCTCAGCTTAACGTGATTATGGAAGTGCAGTTTTATTGTACAGATGCTTTATTCTGTTTTCAAAAGGCAATAGGCTAATTTGCCCAAACCTGTTTCTAATGCACAGTGCCAAGACAAATTTAGCATAGAATACTTACCATAACGTACATTCAAAGCTTACCTCACCTTTAACTTGTCTGGAGAAACTTCGGTATACTTATTTTGGTAATTATTTTTAGCTTTGCACAGTGATGTAAGAAAAGCCAAATGGGGTCACAATTCTGGCCGCCTGTTAAGCTTTCCTCTTCAGAATGGAAAAAAAGCTATTCTCACATTGTCTGTATGAACCCTTACAAACCACATAACCCACTGTCTTCTGCTGTCCCATGTCTCATAATTTGATGTTAGCTGGAAAAACTCTGGTTGCAATGAGGATTAGGTTAACACTGTACTACTTTAGGGACTGAGAAGGAAAAAAAATCGGATTGTTTTACCTTAGTACTAAAAATACATGTCCGCATTTGCATAGCTATTAAGTCATTCCAACAATAAAAATGTCAAGTAATTAGTATGGTTTTAAATGATATTTTTCTCATGCTATAGGTTGAACCAGACAATCACCCTGTTATTCACTTTAAAACCTAAGACCAATTATTTTACCTGCCTTCATTGTGAAAGGGCAGCAATCATGCAAACCATTCTAAGCTTTCTGGTCTGTAAACAGACAGCTGAGGTTAATTTCTCAACTGCAGAAAAAAACCTCGGATAAAGATGAAAGTAGCTAAAAGACAGCAAATGACATTAATCTCTGTCTATATGACTAAAGAGCAAAGCCATCTGCTCTTATTCTTTAAAGATGTCTCCTGCTTCATTTTAAATTCTGACGTTCCTTTGGAAGACACTGAAAAGATGGCATCCATCTGTCAATTTGCACTTTTCCTAAATGTGATCTTTAAGTTTTAGGAACTGATGAATGCGAATGGGTGGTCCTGGTAACAATTTCCATTTGCAAGAAGTGTTAGTTTTTATAAGACAGCTGAGATGGCGTGGACTTCCTCCTTCCTCTCCATATGCCTGCTGTGATGGGCTTGGGAGAATTCCAAAGTATCACAGAGAAATAAATATAAAGTCTTTTGGACCATATTTTAGATACTATTAAGTTAAGACACTATAAAGCACACTTGCCTGGACAAGCAAGACACAATTGGGCAGGAGCTGTAAGTCTTGACAATATAATATTTTTCATTCAAATGACTCATTTCTATCTCCTGCGGTTGCAAAGACAACCTTCCAAGTACAAACTGAGTGTGATCACGGCTTTGATGCCTGCCGAAAAATGCTCCAGTGCTGTTGTCACTATGGGAAGGAGAAAGATACCCCTTATGAGAAGTGGAGTGTTAGCGATAACAACCTTTTTTTCCCCTCAATTCTGCCACCGCAGACTGATCTGCATGTCAGGGACTCATGGACTATTTCTGCCAGCTCAAGGGAGGTCTGTCTCCTTGAAGAATAGCAGGAGTGAAGAGTATAAACAATTCACTGTTGGCACGGTGCTCAAAAATTTATCTTGCTGAGTGAAGGAGGAAAAGCATTTGGTATGAAGATTTGTTAGACGGCTTGACACTAACTTGAGAGCACACAATGGAGTCGGTAGCCAGATCAAGTTCTTCAGAGCTCATAAAAAGGGAATTTCTAAAAATAGGAAACATGAGGGAAGATACAGATAAGGACATAGCCAAGTTTCAAAATCACCAATCAGATTCGCTTCACCTTTTCATTTTTACTGCCATCAACATGCAGAAGGACAATGTTTGCCACACAATAAACATTAATACCCTGTAAAATAAAATTAGACAAGTTGGATTTTTAAATACAATGAAAGTAACACTGAATTCAGGAAGCTCTATTTACTACTCCCTTGGCAGCCAGTCTGCTCTCAAAATTCTCCCACAAAATGCTCTGACTAGCCAAAACACCTGGTTTCATATATGAGAATTCAATGGCCAATTCAGTCATTGTAATAAATAAATTTACTGCTTGAGCTATGAACATCAGTCAGTGTTCTCAAAACAGGAGTCATCATTCAAAAACTCTCATGTCTTACCTGACTACATTAGGGTCAACATCTCCTTGAGCATAGGTTAAATGACTTAATTTTGCTCCTATGAAAGTCCATAATAAATATAACCTAAATACTTCAGGGAATGATCTTGTAATATCCATTAGGACTGTTACTTTGTCATGTACTATTATATAAAAAAACCAAAATGAGTTGTGCCAAATGAATTTACAGATGCGTTTGGCTACATATTGAAACTTTTCTTGACTCTGCCCAATATTTATTGTCCAAATTGAAAATGACAAGGGATACTTATGCAATACAATAATGCATCTCTAACAATGGAAAAATCAGGGGTTTTGGTATATATGTCTTGGAAACAAGCAGAGCGTGACACTGATCCAATACAACTATGTACATAAATAATATGATGCAAACTGAAGTAAGAACATAATCTGTTGGATTAAAGCTATAAAAATTATTCTAAATAGCAAACTAAACCTATCTGTAAAATGAATACTAATATTTTAACAGCTGTGTCTTAATCTAACATTACAAACCATCTGTTAAATCTCCATACCAGCAAAAACACATCCGCACACCAAGAGACATACACACACACACATACACGCACACACATGTGTTAACAGTTGGATAGGAGAGAGATTTGCACCTTCAGGCCTCAAAATTAAGGATATTTCACAGGGCAATATTTAAAGCATATAGTCTGTTGGCTTGACAACTATTTCTTTTCTTTCCTTTACACTTAATTTCCAGGAAGGCTATGTTATCAGTCTAGTATACTAAGTTGTGTTTTGGTGTAGTTAATTCTAAAAATTAGCAGGTTATTTTACATGCATAAATAATGCAGGATGAGTTTCCTGGATGTGTGGTCTACACTCTGCAAACTCTGCAGCCCTGCTGTCCCCTATATGCGTTTACTAGAGTAGGATCAAATCAAATCAAGCTGCATCATCTCCAAATCTCAATTCAACAGCACTTTCCACTTCATTTCACAGTTACTTTACTACAGATGTTACCAGTTCTCTCTCATATACCAATTACAGTTTTCAGACTATTTTGATTGTGAGGATTCTCAGGGGGTCAGATCTGGTTTTGCGATTATTTTAGCCAATTTCTAACACAAGTAAGGCTGCAGTACTTAGTACTCTTCACATGCATTAATTGGGTAGACATAGGCAGATGATGATATAATCCAGATTTTATTCAGGACAATTTATATATGTACCTGGAAGTTTGAGTAAAACAACAGTGTATATCTCAGTGTTACCAGGGGCTCCATGCAGAATCATCCTGTACTATTGCTGTTACTGCGAGCAAGCACAATAAAGCCATCACAAAAATAAAAGGTAACCCGGCTAGTCGAATCTCCGGATCAACTTTCTATATTTTGGCATTACACAAGAAATTCTTCCTGTGTGCTATCTGTACAGCTGGACACAAACAATGGGAAAATGAGATGGCTTTGGGGGAAGTTTTCAGTCTTTGGAGATAGATTTTTCTTTCACTATTACAATTCTACAATGAGTCTATACGTTCTGACCATTGACTCCATCCACTAGGATGGCTTTTTTAACTTTTAAAAGACATTGTCCATCCCAATATATATTTCTTTTACCTAATGACAGAATTACAAGAGGGTCGCTAATCGGGCCTCTATACTCCATCAAAGAGGAAAAAGAAGAGAAAAGTTAAGACAGAAAAATCTCAATTTACTCCAACATATTAAATGAAAAATAATTTCTGCTCAAAATAGAAGCTTTAAGATATTAGTTGGTGATTTCAATTTTAATAATTAACCATTTTTAAAACACATGTCTGAACACAGCACCTGTAAATTAAAATTTAAGAATCATCAGGGGATACTATCCTTCCCATTTAGTGTCAAGGTAATGAGGTCACAGATGAACTCTACAGGGGAGGATAGGGAAAGAGAATTAAAAAAATAATTGCAATTGTACAACACTTTTCCACGGGACAGAAAGCTGTTATCTGCCTCATGAGCATATGAATGACCAATTCTGAAAGCCTGACCAAAACTATCAAATTAAGAATAAACTCAAGCTCCTGAAGTTGATTTTTCTCCCCTACAGTTAATAATTTACCAGATAAATATTTGACAGGAATTCCCACAGTGCCTCTGCTTATTTGTTTCTGCGGCACCCTAAAAGCATGCTTGCTTCTCTCAAAATAGATTAAATAATATTTTGCCCTCGAAGGTCCAGAAGTTTCTCCCTGTTGAGGACAGAAGTTTGTGCCTGGCTCTTCTGTTTCGCTAACATAGTTTCAGGAAAAATTGCTCCCACACTGTATCCTCCATGTCTTTGAAACGCTCTACACAAGCAGGACAAGACCTCACACAATAACAGGATTAACAAGACAGTGGGAGGAGAGAGGGGACACGGATGGAAGGAAACAAGGGAAGACAAAAAGATTATGCAGCTACTCTGTGAGGCCCCTACCCAGGATGATAGACCCAAATTCTTTTCCAGTTAAAGAAACAGAATAAAGAAAAGCAATTATCTATGGGTGCAGCGGAAGTACCACCTTTTCAAAAGGTATCATCTCAAACAGTGACACAAGCACTGTAAATGTACTCTGTATGTCAGGTTCTGTATGGAAGACACTGCAGAGGTGCTTGCAACAGGACAATCGACATAGAATTAGCGGGATCAAACTATAAAAGAGCAGGTCAGGTAAACAGGAAAGACTGCAGCATTAAATTGCTTGGAGATATAAACATCTGAGAGTGATGCCAGAGACAAGAGGGGGTAAGCGTGTTTTCCCATTCATTGCTTCTTTGAATAATTGCCCAACGCTGCAAAATGCCTTTTTTATATATATATATGTATGTGTGTGTGTCTAAAAGGCTGGAAAATGCAATTGAGCAAAGCCCAGGTGTGGTGCTATAAGGTAGGGAAGGCAAAAAGAGCTGGAAGCCTGCAGTGGTAAGCCCCGTTTGGTTAGCCACCTGGCAGACCACAGAAGACCAGTCAGAGGGCGTTTCTGCTCTGAAGAACCGCAGGAAGCTCATACAGCAGAGCTGGCTTTCCAGCTCCCTTTGTCTCTTAAGCCCCAAAAGCAGCAGGATGGGGACAGGACAGTGGATAGGAGTGCATGTACGTGCATTTGCTGATGCTTCATTATGACTTCTGCTCGATAGCCCTTTGCTGATTTTACTCACGCTTACCTCTCGGGTGAGGACTAACACCCAGAGATCAAAAACGTGCCCTTTAATCCATCACACTGGTTCCTCTCTGACGGGTACAACAGGTTATGTCAGAGGAATCGGCTACCACTGTGGGAGAACCACAAGCCGCAGATCTTTTACAGTCCTGGCTTCAATTCAACACCCCTTTCTTGAGTCCGCTCCATGACCCTGGCTACTAATAGCAACTAGTACAAAGTGGGAGGGGGAACTGAAGCCTAAATTTTAAAAGCCTGGAAGCTTACTATTTCCAGACAAAAGCAACCGCCTCCCGTTGTGTCAGAAAAAAGTAACTGATGGATCTGAAGAATTATGTCGCCTTTTTGTCATGCCACTTAATTAAGGTTATTCTGAATAACAGGAATAATTTGCCCGTAGTTGCAAAGTAAGACTAAGGAAAATGTCTGGGCACTCTTCAGGGTCTGAGATTTTTCAGTATTTTAGCCACAAGATTTTGTAAAAGTGCAGCTGGAGGACAAATTTTCAAATCAGAACATTTAAATGATATTTCTTCTACATAAGGTAAAGACTATTTTTCTGTAAGAACCAGACAGACTACTTGTCTACTGTGGAAAATCAGAAGACAAAGTAACTTCATTGTCCTTTAAGAACACATTTATAAAGTATGCAGATAAAACGTCTGAAAGACACACATTTTTGTTTTCTTGATTTTTTTCTTTATTATTGACAATGAGCATCAAAACTGAAATCCAAGACCAAACTTTGTTGCCATGTTCTTCTCTGCAGTTACATTTCCATATTGCACCTGTCCTGATCAGACCACAATGCTAAAAATGTATAATAAGAAACCAGAAGGAATAGTCATGAGCAGGGATTCAGCTAATGGGTCTGCTGATTCTGAACAGCATATATTCATCCACTCCTCCACAAAAGAGGATGCACAGATGTTAGATAATTGACAGTATGATTGAATCATTACGAAGGGAAAAATGTAATACATGTAACTTTTCAGAGAAAAATATTAAAAATGTGAATGATGCTTTTGGACCTGTGAGGGTATAAAATGCTAAATGAATGGTTGACCAGAATTCTCCCATTGAATTTAAAAAGAAAGATGTTTCTTCTTGCTCAGTGCCACAAACATGACAACTTTTGTTCTATAAATCAAGAAACAGGGAATATAAACAAGTTTACAAATTGAAAGCAACTTTTAAAAGATAAATTTCAGGTTTCTACAACACACAAAGATGAACTACAAGGAGCCTTCCTTCCTTGTTCAAATTCAAATTAACCAGCCCTTTGTGCTTCTGTTCGCTCCTCTTCTCTTTTCAAATTTCCTTCCTCGTTTCCATGGGAACCTCTTCGCTGACAAGCCTCGGAGCAGAGCAAGAGGCCAAGCTTAGCAAGGGGTGTGAAAAGGGGAGAGAGTCAAAGGGCAGAATTTGGCTCGGGAGAATCAAGATGCCAACCTTTGTCACCCCACAAAGGGGGGGGTAACCATAGGAACTAACTCTGCAGGACAGGGGCGAGGAGGAGGAGGGAGTATCATGGCCAAATTCACAAGATGGTAAACAAAATGGGATAGGCAGCGTTAAAAAATGCAATGCTAGAACCTACAGTGGAAAAAAAAAAAAAAGGTCTTACAAATGAAAAAAATTAAAATCAAACTTTAAGGACCCAGTATCCAATTCACGATGGTTTTAAGTCCAGATAATGGCATCAAATTAATTTATACGAGACCACAGAGGAACTGGGCAGATCTGATTCTCAAATTCAACACAAGTACTTAATGTTTTCCTGAAAAGATGCTGAATATTCCCCTTAGACTTCAATGGGCTCTGAAGATGTTTTCTAAATGTCTCACAGATAACTGGAAACAAAAGCTTCTGGAAGACTGCTACTGAGCTATGGCTTCAGCCAGTTTACATGCAGAGCCAGTTTACACTAACAGTTCTGCAGAATATGGAAGACAATCCAGTTGTTATTTTTATTGCAAGAGCAATCTGACAGCAGATTTACATACATTATATTAACATGGCATCACATTCATATACTACATAAAAATATAGATATGGCATACTTTTATTCTTGTACCTGTACAACAGGAGGATTAGGCATGAGACAAATCTATGAAATCACAAATGATACATAGAGGAAAAATATGGTCCAATTGTTCGCTGTATCTTCAGGATAAGAAGCAGGGAACATAAAAACAGCAGGTGGTTCGTTTCAAGAGAAAAGTAAGAAATCAACAACAGCAAATTCTTCACACGACACCTTTAGCTCATGTAACTCTGCCACTGATTTGTGTGGATGCTAAAAGAATACAGGAGTTCACGAAGAAAACTGATAAATTGGTAGAACAATAAGACGTCAAAGATTATTAATGCAAGACATCATTTCCAAGCCACAACGTGCCGAACATTGAAGAGCAGCCTGGGTAGATGTATGTTACATACCTGACCTGCTTCATGCAGCACCCACTGCGGGCCACCATTGGGTGACAGAACGCTAGGCTAAACAGACCTCTGGTCTGACTTCGTATCACTGTTCTTAGGTTCCTACCTTATCCATCTCCTCCCCAAATTCATTTCTACTAGCCTGTCTCTCACACCAAATATATTCTTTAAAAGCCTATTTTATAAAAATGTTATTGTTTTGCAGGTCCAAAGCATTGCAAGATTGAATAAT
Organism: Balearica regulorum gibbericeps; assembly: GCF_011004875.1. Classification (NCBI taxonomy): domain Eukaryota; kingdom Metazoa; phylum Chordata; class Aves; order Gruiformes; family Gruidae; genus Balearica; species Balearica regulorum. The sequence continues at coordinate 2,344,657 of NC_046186.1, read as the reverse complement.
GAGCTCAGTTCAAGAGCACTGGTCTCCTCAACCATTAGGGATATTTTGCAGCTCACAGGCTAATTCCCTTCGGCACTAGTTTAGTGCTAGATGTTGGACAAACACTGACACAGTTTCCTTCAGAAAGTCGCAAAACTCTCCTACATTTACATCTCTTAGTGATCAGGATACAAAATGGGGAGTAAGGCAGCAGTGCGCAAATGAGGCACATGTGAATTTAAGAAGATTTGTCCTTTGAACATTAAAAAATGTGCTTTGGTGAATTATTCTTCTTATACCACCGAACACAATAGCTTCACAGCCACACAGGAACATCCCATTGATACAAAAAATGATTCAAATCCCTAAAAGCCATCCTAACTTTCTCTAAAATCACCACAAATGTCTCCCAAAACAAAGAAGAAAACTGCAGGAAGATGGTAAAAATTATGACAACTGCTCCCTTGGTGCTTAAGTTGTTATTTCATACTTATTCTCTTGTCTTGTCAGTCTGTTGTGGCTTTCTTTTTGAATTCGACTATCCTGTAACTGGAACCATCATCACACACTAGAGAAAGCAAGGAAAAAAAACAACACTTCCAAGTGACCAGCAAAATGAAAAATACATCCTAGCCAAGCCACACAACTTCACTGCCAACTTTTTGCACCAAAAAACATGTTCTGAAAGAAAGGCAAGTTGAAAGGTCAGAAAACTACAGAATTTCCAACCTATTATGTCAGCTTACAAGTTATAACTGAGATATCTGAATAATCTTAGTATCAGAAAAGGGTAAAGGGGAAGAGAAAGCTCTTGCTAGTAATTTGGACTAAAGAGAATAACTTGACTTGACTCTATAGCAGACACACTAGATCTCTCCCTTACGAGGGACAGAATCGAATCATGTATGTGCAGAATACAAGGTAGCTATTTCAGTACTAATATAGCAGAACTATATCCTCCAAGTTACATATACTACTAGATATAAGGCTAAGTCTAGTCACTGTAACAAATACTAACCTGTACTACTACAGCATACAATATAAACATGGTTTTTGTCTCACAGCAGCTGCATCTAAGGGAATCAGCTGTCTGATTTTGATTAAGGTAGGGAAAAATCATACAAAGACAGAAACGAATGTCTGTACGCTTGTGGCAGGTAAGAGGAATGGTAAATGGTAAAACCAATATTCCCTTGATGCTCCAGCACATTCTTTTGCTTCTGAGTTTACACTTGCCAATATAAAGCTACAACTGACTATACAGTACATTGTCATTTAACTATTCAAAATAAATTCATGTGTGTTCCACCTTTCCTAATAATTCCTCTTTAAGCCTCCACCAGATGCTACAGAATTAGCCACAATGCAGAGCCATCTGCCTTCACGACCCTGAAAACAAGCCCACTGTGAATAGATGTTGATTAAGATGTAGATCATTCACTTTAAACTGAATCATTATATAAAACTAATGGTTTTTTCATAGGCTTGCACTAAACTATTAAGGCTAAACTCCGTTTCCATATTTCCACTTGAATCATCATTCAGAATTAATCTTTTATTCAAGAAAATATGAACATGGTGACAGAGTTCATCTTCAATGTGCAAGCAGTAGTTTATCGATTTATCCAAAAAAAACCCCAAACTCTACCTCTCTTCATCTTTCACTACTAGTCTGCATTTTGAAAATATTCACGTGGCATCTTGTTCTCGTTAACAAACATAAAAGACTAGAAAACAGTATTTCTGAAATTATTCTCTGGAGAACGTCTGTTAGCCAGGCAACAGAAAGTAAGGGTTTCTAACACCTGCTATCCAGCTCTACTACTTGAGTACTGATGATCTACACGCAGAAGTTTTAACCCTTGTGTTCTTTGCATTCGTTTTAAAAAGAAGTATCTTTTTAGTACTCTATTCTTTCATGCTGCTCTGTACAGCAATAACTGTAATACCTTTATCTGAAGGTAATGATATGGCCCTGGAGAAAAAAATCAGAGACTCGCCATTGTGATTGCTCACATTAAACAAGCATCCATTCCTCCTTAAAATGCCAGTTACAGTTTATATTCACTTTCATTGTTGTACTAGGGTGGACCACATGCTCAAGTATGATCGAGGTCCACAAATCCATTGAGTTTGCTATTCTGGATCTCGGTACCTCCACGTTGACAAATATCCTCCTCAGTAAGTCTGTATTTGACAGTCTGTCAGAAATACAACGCTCTCCCAAACACAAAACACTGCATGCAACAGCAGCCAAAAACCCCATCTTTAATGCATCTATTCTCGGACATTACTCTCTTCGGGTTAACTGCTTCGAAAGATTTGTAGCCAAAGACAAGGCTCTTTCCCTTTCTTCCTTCTTTAAGCTTCTACCAACTTCAAAGTAGGTACATACGCACAGCTCTATGCCTTATCTGAATGCAAACGATTATCTCACGTGGCTGCACTTCCTGTCCAAAGAGTCTAAACACTTCAATATTCACTGAAGATTATTCATTCAGATTATCTTGAAGTTCACTGGACCTTAATGTAAAAAGGATCAGATTGATGGTCCTAGCATGAGCCATCTAAGGCTATGTTCCAGAAACAGTTTCCTCAGAAGCCTCATTTTACAAAATTGTCAGATCATACTAATTTTTGTATGGATCTACTTGGGGATGCATCAGCTCTAGTTCTTCCCAAATTGTTCTTACCGACTCAGGATTTCTACCACCTTTGCACAACACTCATGGCTTTTATAGGTCAAGATTGCCACTGCAAGCTGACATGTTTCAAACAGACAAGCCTCAGGTATTCCTAAATCAAGAATTTCTAAGAACTACATTCTTAGGCACTCCTTTGCTCTGCCTGTACTCTGCAGAATCATCTTTGCAATTCTAGCTTTGAGACATTCTGGTTTAAAAATAAAACAATCTAAAATCTTCACATGGCTATTTCTAAGGTGAAAATTCAGGAATAAGAGAATATAAAGTTAATGAAAGAGTAGGCTTTAATCAGCTAATGCACAGCTTGCATTCTTATGATCACATACAGTTCCATTGTTCTGTAGGCATCATAATCTTACACACTAAAGAGAAAATGAATCCTTACTGCAAATTAGTGTCTGAGATTAGGGTGCTTACAAAACACCAGCTGATTAAAACCTACTTTTCCATTACCTTTATATTATACTTCTACAAGTATTGGATGCAGAACTGAAGAATACAGAAAGCCAAAGAAAAGTGCTGAGACTTAGGAGGGTATAGTGCACAGGCAAGGCAAAAGAAGACGGGGGTGGGGGGTAGAAAGGAATAAAGACGGAATTAATGGGAAAAGAAATTAAGAAGCTTCCACCTTACATTCCCCCCATCCTTGCTGCTCAGTAGGAAATAAAGAAAGATGCTTCCTACTTGTATCCAAAAAATAAAATAAAAAAAATTAAAAATCACTCAGAAGTAGAAGAGGAATGGGGCTGTACTACCTCCCAGCTTCAGGTAAGGTAGCAATCACAATCACGTAAACCAAGATCAGTGAATTTTGCACACTTCCCCCTGGCCCTTATGCAAATCAAGAATTAAGAGACAATATTTCATGTTGAGTCCAAACCCTGATTATCTAAAATAAGTAGTAATATATGCCTGGTAGAAAAGCTATTTGAGAAACACCACTAAAATGAGTCACTTAATACTTGACTGACCTATACTGGAAAAAAATACCTAACTCCTATCCCACATGCTAAGACCAGGATGGGAATAAATACAGCTATGTCTTCTGTTGATGCCATTTTTAAGCATACTCAGGTACTTTTTCGCTTAAAAAAACACACAAAAATGAACTAGACTCCAAAGATCACTGCAAGGAGGAGAAAAAGATTAAAAATATTGCCACAAAAAAGAAACTGCGCTATACACACAGAAATATAGTTACCAAGGGTATGCAAATCTTGCAGCATGCACTCTGCTCTGTGGCAGGTCAATGGCATTATCCTCTGCAAGAATCAGTGCAAGCAAGAAACCACTAAATGTGAAATAGGGTATGAAAAAAATGGGTGTCTTCACATCTGTAGTTGCATATTCTGTGACAAAATCCATTAACTATTCACTAGCTCTGCTTCTAAATATTCAAAACTCCATGACCGGATAGTTTATTTATATTAATCCAATGATTCCCAGCTAGTGAACCCTGTGACGCTGATGGAGTAGGAGCATATGAGTCAACATTACTCCTCTCCCTTTCTAGCTACCTCCCTCACAACGCAAAGACTAAATCAACTGCAGGATAACATTATTTCTGTATTTCTCCCTTTGCGTCTTCCACCTACACACTACCAACCTAGCTACAGTGCATCCGTAAGTCCCTACTGCTGCTCTTTTTTGATATGCAAAATGGGAATAGGAGTTGTGAGAGAGTGCAAAGGAATAACATGTTATCTCCTCTGCCCATATGGTGACTGTATCATCTCATTTCTGGAGCATTTGACCTCTAATATAATCCCAAAAGACAATGCTGCTGCATTCACCCAGAGGGACCCATTTAGCCCTCAACTATGTCTGGTTCTTCTCCTTTGAATCCTCTTTGATCCCTAGTATCATTTGTGAGGTCCCATAAAAATCAGGGTAAGTAGAAGGAAGTGTTGGCAGTATATTTAACTCCAAAAAGGCCAGCAATCATCATATTAAACCACTTCTCTTCATGAGTGATAAATGACTTAATGGCATGCTCCCAAGCTCCAACAGGCTACCAAAAGTTAAATCCTCTCTGATAAAAAGTATTTGTTTACAAAAATTGCATTAATGTAGGTAAAAACCACCACTTGTTAGTTTTACACATAAGCAAATCCTTCAAGGCCAGAGGAATATTAAGTGAAAAAGGGACTGAAGATAATTCTTCACATTGTAGCAATAATAATCCAACAGCTGGGTAAACAAGGTCAGATCCCTCAGGGGGATAGGGGTAATTTAACTTCTCCATTGTCACGGCCTCATTCAGCACACCATCTATGTAACACAGCAGAATTGCGGCAGCAGCACAGTGCAACATCATCTCAATGCCACACTAGCATCACAAATACATTTTGAGGAAAGTTTAAACAGCATAGCTGAGACAGACTATGCTAGAGGATTATTGTAATAAAGCAACCTGTTAGCAGATTACAGAAAATTTTTAAAATACCTTTACAACACGTTTTACAGGACCCCACAGAGTCAGGAAACGCGCGGCCTGCCATGTGCGCAGCGGCTGCCGTTGTGCAGTACTGCAGGGCAGGACAGCTCCCAGCTCCGCTCCTGCCTGGACAGCTCAGCCTGGGGCGGGGGCTCTGAAAAACACCTACCCTTTACACCCACCACCTCTCCACACTGTCACAACTATATTTTGTTGTGTTTGTCTCTATTAACCGGCATTACTCCTTTTAGAAAGAAGCAGATGTAAAAGGACTCATTTTAGGCTCAGCTAAAGCCAAGCAGATGTTAACAGCGGTTGGACGAGTGCAACTGGTGCTTGTTCCCTGTCAAAAGGAGTAAGCCCTTTCAGAGATACTTGGGGATAAAATCATGCTCCAGGCCCTTGAAGGCAGAAAGCCCTCCCTTCAATCTTCCCGGATTAAAGTAGGCCTTGCTGATGTAGCACAGCAGAAAGCTTAAGGCATTATCTTTCCTAGGAGTAAATAAAGACAGAGGAACTCATTACAGTATGGACCAGTATTCACTAAGAAGGACTCCTGATGTAATATTCTATTTTTCTTTGTTTAATCAAGGTGGTTAATACCAATATTGCTGCATCATAGCAAGACAACACTGATGATGTGACTTATTAGCCTTTATTATAATTATGAAGGAATCATATTACCATAAAGTCTCAAAAAGGCAACTTGATGATTTTTTGAGTTTTCAAGAAATAACAATAAATAAGTTTTTCGACAGTTCCTTCAACGAAGCAATTAATGGTATGGGAAGAGAAGTACATTGAATTTACTGATAGTAAGACAACAGCTGTAGTAGTTCTCTTCTTTGCTTCACATTCACTCTTTCTTGTATTGTATTCTCAGTACAAGCAAGCTGAATTTTTCTTATGGGTTTTATTAGGAACTGTTGTGAAAAATTACTACTGAAAAACTGAGAATTGCAAGGTCTCCCCCTCCCCCCCAGTACACAAGACGAATCACACTGATTCTGCTGCTATGTTACTTTATGCTCGCAGCAATTAGGGAGTGCTTGGAGATGCAAGACGTTTACCAGAAAAAGTCACAATGCAAGTTTTAATAGACTTCATTCAGTTCAAAATTTGAGTGCTCCATCCATCTGACTGCAACATTAAATAATGTCTAAAAAGCCAAATAATAAAAACTTCCCTCTTGCTAAGTACAGATTTAAGGGCAATCTAGGCTAATACAAGGAGTAGAAATATACTTCTGAAAACCTGTGGCTTTTCATTCTTTTTTTTTTTTCTGTTCAAATCCCTAAAAACACTCTGCAATGGAGGCACAGGCTCCTGCATAGTGAATTTAAGCTTGATAATAGCCTCGTTTCCTCACGCAGCCTTCACCATTTTTCACAAAGCATTCAGAAGAAGTAGCCTATAGTCCATCCCCAGACTGAAACCACTGGTCTATATGCTAATTATACTGGCAGAAGGGGGTACTATACATACACCCACAACACCAACACACCCATGCTAAGTCTAAGAGTGGCTTTGGCATCGAGCTACTATATGAATTGCAGCACCAGAGTGTTTCATGCAAGCTAATTTATGCTATCAAGTTGAGCTTTTATACCACAGAGTGCACAGAAGTAACATTCGCTTCTCAACTGTTCCTCTCTCTGTAGCAGAAGGCTATTTTACGAAGATAAGAACAATTACAGCAGTTATTCTGGCTCAGACTGAGGGTCCATATAATTACTGCTCTGCTTCCAACAGCGGCCATCAACAGACTGTTAGTGAAAGTGATATTTTTGACAGTTCTCTGAAATCATTGGTTTAACATTCAACAAAAGCCAGAAAAATGAGCATAATGTTGGCCATTACTAGGAAGCTATTAGCAGCAAAAAGCGTGATTTTATTTATAAATAAATCCCTAGTGTGTCCACACCTGGAGTGGTGTGCCATTCTCATCTCCACACCTCAGCAAGACCCAGGCTAGAAAAAGGGACAGAGAAAGGTAACTAAAATTATTACAGGAATGAAGCAGTTGAATCGCAAGAAGAAAGCCCAAACAGCTGGAACACTTCGATTTGGAGAGGAAAAGCCTGGGGGATAAAACCAAGGTTTCCAAAATCACAAGTGTAACAGGATTTAACTGCAGTACAATATTGCATAATACTGGAACAAAAGGGTATTAAATGAAACTAGCAGGAAACTGCTTTAAAACAGGTTAGAGAGTAAGTGGTGGCTAGCGAACTGGTTGACAGTATTGTATTCATAAAATAGACAAATCCATTGATAATAAAGCCATGAAATGATACTAAAGGGAACAGGCAGGGAGGTACCCTCTAACATCCAAAATTCAGGGCCTGTGGATACTGGGGAAGCATCAGCCCACAGACAAGTGGCCAGGCTCGCGTCCTTTCCCCAAATAGTATCTCCTCTTCTCACTAGCAGACACAGGGCACTTGGCAAAATGGATCGTTAGCAGGACATTTCTTACATTCCCTAAATGCTCTCCCAGCCTATGACAACTGAGGAGAAGAGCCCAAAGTGGGTTTTTTTCTACCTAGTCACCCTCATTGGCATTATCTTCCAAATTCTGGTCCAGTGTCCTCAAACTTTTTGCATACACAGTACTGTCTAAGAGTTTGATGGCTCTACTGCCACCTATTTGAAGAACTACCTCTTCCTCTCTATTCTGACTTGGCTTCTAGTAACTTCATTTGATGGACCCTAGTTTTTCTCTGGATGTTTTTGAGATAGCTCAGAACTTCACACAACACTCCAGCTATTTGTGAGTGACAGGATTATATAACACCACTGTAATGTCTGGTCTTTATTCCTTTCCTAATTCCATGTCTGATTTGCTTTTTGGCTTTCTTACTGCTCAGTCAAGCTTTCAACTCATATTTCAATAGAACAAGCCATCATAAATCCAATGAAATAAGCTGACCACCACCACTGATATGAAAACTATTATTCCCCTCCAACACATAAACTTTGAATTTCCTCAACAATTTTACGGCTCAATGTATCTCAAACATAATCTCAAGATCTTTACACTTCTTCATTCTGATTTGACCTTAGTCTTAAGTTAGTCACAACAGTATCAATAGGCTTTGTCATCTTACTGCTAGTCTTCTCTTCTAAATCATTTCAGAAAATACTGAACTGTACAGATCCCAAAAGACTTCAACTGATAATCTACTTCTACTCCAAGAGGTGACCATCTACTTCTCCAACCACCCAACAAAACCAAAACCTACTATCTCCACACCTCTGCAAGCCAAGTCCCCGCAGTCTTCAATCCAGCTGGCTTCGTCAATTCCTTTAATATCCTAAATTCCACCTTTCAAAGACGAAATAAACGGTTTGTTCACACCTAGTTATTCACATTGTTATCCCGTTAAACTTGCTTACTTGCTTTGGCTTCATTTTTCTTTCTTACAGTTAGATCTCCAAAGGCGCTCAGAACTTACCAGAACCAATTCTAAAATAAAATTAATTCCTGTTGCTATGTATTTAGTATAATTGTAATCCCTGGCCACATCCAAATGAGCCGTTGAAATGGCTGTCCATAGTTCTTTCAAACAAAGCAAATTTAAGGGTAGGAATCTCTATTTTCTTCTTACAGTAAAATGCCTGTCAAGTCTGGCAAGTCACAACTCTTCCATAGAAAAGACTATATAAAGCCTTGGATTTATATTATTTAAAAAGAGCAATTAAATTAAGTTTCTACAGTGCCAGGAAGAACATTCAAAGATGAAAACACACAATTATTGTTTCTGTTCTCAGTGTACAGCACGGCATATCTACCCGCGAGGATTCCCAAGCATTTCAAAAATACAAATAAACCTAATCTGCACAAATCTCTCATGAAAATTTGAATAGACTGACAGTGAGACTTGTCTAATATTCTGAATTTCCATCAGTTTTAGCCATATCACAGAATACCAAGTAAGGAAACACCTTAGGTAGGGTGACAGGATAGAGAACATACTGAAGTGAACTTAAAAGTCTTGGATAAGCTAGAGTATAGATAAAAAGAAACTAAGTGCGTGGTTGAAATCCCATCAGGAAAGTTCTCCAAAGAAAGGTTAGACAAATATCAGCGGAAATGTGTTGGTTTTTTTTCTTTTTTAAAGGAGAAGTGATGTATAAGTCCAAAGAAGGTTTTGGGGAATAATGGTAACAGTAATATGGTACCATTATAATAAACAAAGTACGAGTCTAAAAGCTTATCTGCCTGGACATAGAACAGAAACAGGTTCACTAAATTGTCTGCAAGACAACAGACTTTCTTGCAGCTGAGAAAAGCAGTACTAATAAATGAGCAATGCGCATTATTTTCATGGTATGTCTTATTATTCTCATTTTCTTCACACCAAATTTTAGGTGAGTAAGAAAAGGCCAAATATTACAAAGCCAGCAGAGAACGTAAGTCTTCAGAACTAAAAATCTTCTATTCATTGTTCAGTATGCTATTTTTCTAGCATTCAGTTAAATGACAGACCATTCAAAAAATGCATTCTTGATCTGTCTAAATATTTAAAGTAACAGACTAACATACAAACACATCCAGAGTATTTCACACTCAGTTATACTAAATTAGGCAAATTTTGTAGTCATAGAATATTTTAGTATATATTACAATACATCTTATGCAAGTGGTATTTGTTTTTATATTTAAATTATTAATTATCTTGATTTTTTCATTTTTATTTCTAATACAAATATCTTCCTGGATTCCGTTACGAATTATTTGTCAAGTAAAAGCCAAAAAACATACATATTGCTGTAAAAACTAGTCTTACCTCCATTGCTAATGCTGCTGTTTGCTGGTCATAATGATTCAGAAGATTAGGCATGAAGGTGGTATTGTAAGGCAGATCCTGGCACATCCGCAAGATGATGGGCTCACAAGAAAATAAACTGTGCCCTCTTGTGTGCCCCACCAAAACATCCAAAAGCCAAAGGTAACAGAACATCCAGCTAACAGCCATCCTTCCGCACTGGGAATGGGGCCAGTTATAGAGACCAGTCAGAAAGCTCTTTCAATGCCTCATGTACCCTCAGATTTCACTTCAATGGTGATATTTTCAGTCCTTGTTTAAGGTTCTTCAAAACTGGAATACTCTTTGTATACAACATTGTTAGCTCAGTCCAGAAGATGATGTATTTGAGACAAATGTGTGAGAAGACTTGGCTTTTCTTTTCTCAGTATTATAGAGAATCTATTAGGTTAAGGTATCAAAATGTTTAACCACATTCCCACACAATTGACCCCATCGTGACAGAACAGCAGTCGAGTTACGTTCTTCTTTTGTTAGGTAACCTAGAATAAAAAACACAACAAACAGTAAAAAGCCTTGTAATTGATTAAAATATTTTAACTCTAAATAGCTTGTCAGACAAATTGCTTCAAGTTCTCATGTGCAAGACTAGAGGGTCCCTTGACAAGTTTTAATCCTGGGTTCAGACTATTTCTGATAGAAAAAAACCTCGTATGCAGTAAAACACAGGAGGGAAAAAAGAGGAATGTACTTACTATGAAGAAAATATTTTTAGAAAACTCCACACTTTAAATTTAACCATGTGAGCATTACAATTGTTGACCACACTGAAACCAAGCTATTTATGACTCAGCATCTCCACTGGTACATTCACAGCGATAGCATCTCTTTAGTTGCATGGCCTTATAACTTCTGCTGAATAATTATAAAACAAAAACAAAACAGTCACCACCACCAATACACAAGTCCCAACTTGCAGTACTGAAGACTACCATTCTGTCCAACAAGCTACAGTCATGGTTTGGCTACCTGTGTTCAAATATGTAATTTTAGTCCAGTTGTAAACAGCTTTTTTTGTTGTCTCTAACCCATTTTACTCACACACATATCTCATATCTTCCTCTCCAGAAACCATCATAACAGCTACGGATAAGCCAGAAGACAGCATTCTTTGACTGCCCCTTTCTCCACATGCTCTTAAAGAAGGAAACTGCGAAGGTAGCTACATATGGTTGTTCTGCCAGTTCCACTCTACCTATCGAGCCAATTTAAACAGCAAACATTCCCCAGGGCTGGATCTGCATTTTCTCAGCATTAAGGGGCTGGAGTGGAACAAGCAGAACAGGGACTCAGCATATCATGCTCATTGACCGGAGAAACAAACTCTGAAATTGGAGGCTAAAGCATGGAAAAAGCTGACAGAGCTGTAAGAGTACAGAGAGGCCCGTTTCTTATAACAATTTTGTCTTACGGCAATGAAATTTGCAAAATTCAGTCTTTAACCAACTGCATTGAAAAAAAATTATGGTTTGCACTTAAAGGTAACAAGAATTTAGAAATCTGTTTGAACTAGAAAAACCCAAATACTGCTTCAATATTCCCAAGAGTAGGCCAATCTGAGCAGAGCTCCAATCTTGAGAAAACAATCTTTTTCCTTAGATATTCAGGAAGGGAAAGAAATTCTATACCTCAGAGATGGAAAAAATCTTTCCTTTCTCCCTAATACAAACTTAGTGAGAGATACGAAAGAGTTAAATTACCAGACTTTGGCTGGTATCAGCAGATCAAAAAAGTTATGCATGCACACTTTTGTTTACATAAGCCCATCTTATGGTCAGAAAAATTAAACACCATATACCTCTTTAAACCCTCATATACTTTGCGGGTTAGACTAGATAATCTTGAGAAGTTCCTTCCAACCTAAACAATTCTGTGCTCCTCTTTAGATCACGTGCGGCAATGTTTTTGGCTGTAGCTGTTCAAGACAGGCTGGTAAAAACAAACATGCAAATAGGAAAAAGACCAAGATGCTAAACATAACCATGTTAATTTAAGTTCATTGACAACTTGCTTTCACAGGCTGCTTCCTCTCTCACAGCTATTGACGGGGAATCTATGTTTGAAGCAGCACTGAAGTACATAAAGAAAAGAATACAATCAGTAAAACTGTTCCAAACCTAGGAAAAATCAAACTTGACCAAAAAAAGCAGAAAAGAGAACTACCTACACCTTAAGTTAGGTGGTAGAACCAACCAACACAGCCCATATCACAGTGTCTTGCTTATATATTGAAGCAAGCAAGTGTTGCTGTGAAGAGCAGTCAAGACATTGAATTTGAAAGATCAAAATTAGCCACTGTATATATATGACATACTGATTTTACTCCAATTTCAAGTTCATATTGCCTTGAAAAGCTATGTCCTTCCAATCAGAGGAAGCCATTTCTCATAAGTCAGAGGAAGATTTATTTTTCAAGAATTTGGTGCCTCTTTAAAAAAAAAAAATCAAAAACCAAAGAGCAGACTAGCATTACTTAACCCTAAAGGTTTCTCCATATTCTCACATCCTGACCGGAAGATTACAAGTTACAGACAAAATCAACTCCTACTTAGTTTTGTACAAGGTGCCTAACCCCCTTTGAATCTAGCCTTTTGATTTTGACATTTTACTAATAGTTTCCCAAACTCAGGAAAAGAAGCCTTTTCATCTCATTGTCATCTCCAAAACACTGGCTTCAAGCAATTCTTTTCTTTTTCCCCAAACACTTTGGCCACCAACTCCAAAAGACTTTATCCAACAACTTCAGCAAAGTCAACTTGTAGCGTGGATTAGCAACGGACTTTTTAGTGTGCTCCCTGTAATCCAGATGCCATTCCAGCAGTGATCAGTAGATAATGCTTCATAAGTGCTTTCAAAAGCAACATAATATGAACTGTACTCATACCAGGTATTATGTTAAAGTTGGAAGCACAAACATTGGGCAAATCCATGTCAGGATCTAAAGTCTTGGGAAAAACTCCAAGAACACTTCACATAAATCATCATATTAATGACATTCAAAATAGAGACTCCAAACAAATCCACCCATCCTCTGACTTCCTCACAACCTCAAACTGAAAAAAACATGCAAAAACCCAGACACAGTAAGCCATGAAGAGTTATAACTGTGCAGAAAGCTGAAAAAAAATCATCATTTTCTTTCACCTTTTTTCCATTTTATGCTTGAGATCTTATTACTACACAGTGTCATAAAGGAAATGAAGAATGTATTTTCTAGAGCCAAAAAGGAACATCAAACTATATAGCCTTGTCATGCAGTGCCCTTTCACGGAAAAAAAAATAATCTAGGTGAAATTAAGAAAAAAAGATAACCATATCATTGCAAAAGGAGACGAAAGTTTTGCGAACAAGTATATAGATGACCTATTAACTGGTGTAGACAGATAAATGCTGTAATAAGCAATCTTTAGTGTCAAGATAGTTTCTTACCACAAATCCAGTTCTGTATACAGAACTTAAGCCTCTACATATGAAATTTTGTGGTTATTTTGATATGTATATAAAAACAAAACAAAACACTTTCGATGACACTGGGAATAAAAGAGGAGGAGGGGATGCCTACCCATCTACCCCAAGGCACTGCAAAAAAACCTGTGGGCAAAAGGAGTAGGAAACAGCTAGTTTGTTAGTGTGGTTATGGATTTATACATTATTTATAATCATTAGAAGCCCATCCAATTCCTGCTGTAAAGCATAAATTAAGACTTGCATAGAAGACTATTATAAAGAATGAAAATCATGAAATGAGAGGGTTGAATCCCACAAGGCTTTTTGTTGGTTTTTTTTCAAATCAAATACATTTCAAAGTTACTAAGGGGGCAATAAGAGGGCGCAAACAAGAAAAAAAGTCATCAGACTTTAGAAAGAAAGTATGTAGGTGGATTAATTCACAGTTATCTGTCCCAGAGAAATTAAGTGATAAAACAACAAACTTGATGACTCCTGTACAAGTGAGAAGACAAGAGGAGAATGTCACCTTAGTCATTCCCCACCCAGTTCTGATCACGGTGAAAGGAAAGGAACTCATTCATTGCATACAAGCACTGGCAGCGTTTCCCCAACCCATTCCCACCCACATGAAGGCACAAAAGGAGAATACATTATTCTCCCAACTCCATTTTAATTAGTCAGTGGGAAAGAAACTCCAGTGCTGTACTCCCCTGTTCCACTTGTATTACGTATTAAGGGAGAACCACACTATAATCCCCAACATCCTCTATTTCAATTTGGAGTCCATGGAGGAAGGAGGGCACATACTACACTCTCTCACTCTTCCATGCTCCTCCTCACTGTACTAGAGGGCAGAATGAAGAAAGACGCAGAGTACCTCCTCTTCCCCTCTCCCTCCGCACAGTGACACCACAACAGTCCCTGCTCCACTCCCCGCAGGGACGATGGAAAGACAGAAACCCTTTCTGGTTAGATTCTCCATGTGTATGGAGGGACAGGTCTCCACCTCTCTCCATTTGAGTCCATACTGCATGGCAAGCTAAAGGAACTGGAGAGGAAGCTAGCTATCATCCCTTAGACTGGAAGAGGAGGTAGGGTGCAGACTGAACTAGCATCCCCTTTCCCCTTGAATCCTCGCTCTGTTTCAAAGGCAAAAGGAACAAGTGCATACATGGGACTAGCGTCCTCTTGGATTCCTGCTGCATCGCAAAGGGAAAGGATGAATATAAGTAGGTAAGACTAACACCCCTGCCGCCCTGGGTCTTCACTGAATTCATTGCAAAAGGAAAAAGAGTGTGCATGGACAGAGCTAGCATCCCCTTGGGTCTCTGCTGCACTGCAAAAGGAAAAGGGCGAGGGAGGCGTGCGTGGGACTAGCATCCCTTTCCTCCTGGGTCACTGCAAAGAGAAAGGAGGGAAGCATGGGGCTAGCAACCTCCTGGGTCCCCAGCGCACCGCAGAAAAGGTGTTTGTATGCGGAGGGGGGAACGGCATCCCCTCCTCCTCGGGTCCCCAGTGCACTGCTGGGGGAAAGAGCCTCATCCCCTTCTGCCGGCTCCCCAGCGCACTGGTGAGGGAGCCGGGACCAGCATCCCCCGGCCCCGGGGCGCTGCTGCGGGAGAGGGGGTGGATCCTGCACCTCCGTGTCGTTCAGCGGAGGACAGAACTAGCATCCCCTGTCCTTCGGTCGCCCGCCGCATCGGAGTGAGGGGAACTTAACCCTCCGCTCCGCTCACTTCCCCGCCCAAAGGACGCTTCATGGCCGCCCCCCACAGCGCCGTCTCCGGGAGCGGGTGTCTCTGCCCTTGGCGAGAGAGGCGGTCGCTGTGAGGGTGAAAATACGACATCCCTGAGGGAAACCCCCTGCCCATCTGCACATCGCGCCCCCCTCCGCGCCGCTCGGGGCCCAGGTCCCCGCCGTTACCTCAGCGCGGGGTCCCGCCGCTGCAGCCCCGCTTCTTCCCTCAGGTGGCGGCGGCGGCGGCGGAGGCAACGGCCGCGCCTCCTCGCGCCCGACCCCGCCGCAGCACCCGCCCCGCCCCGCGCCTCCGCCCCGCCCTCTCGTGCCGTCACGCCCTGCCGCCGCCCCGCCCCTCTCCCTGCCGAAGCGAACGAACCAATCAGAACGGGACGAGCAGGTTGCTAGGTAGATCGGAACCTCCGGCCGTTCTGTCTTCCCGCCCCCCACTGGTAAGATCTGATTGGCTGGCGCCTTCCCGGGGGGGGTGCGGGAAGCGGTTGCCATAGCGACGGGAAGCGGCCTTGCGGGAGGAGTAGGCCGCACCGCCCGCGGGCGGGGAGGAGGAAGGTGAGGGGCGGCCCGGCCCGGCGCTGGGGGCCGCGGGGACCCCGAACTCGGGGGTGACTGAGGTGTGAGGGGACAAAGGGATGGACGAATCCCCTGGGAGAGCGTGGGGCACACGGGGGGTGGGCGGGGGGGCATGGGGAAGGGGTAAAACTCCAGTCGGGCACGAGGGGACGTTGCTGTGGGACATTGGGGGGATGAAAGTGGTGTGGAGTGGGGAGGGGGATACAAATGCAGTGGGACACGGTGGGACAGTGGAAAGAGAGGGGAGTACAAACGCTATTGGATATGGAGAGGGGATAACAGATTTGATAGGATGCAGGAAGTCTGATGGAAAGATGGAAGACCCTAGCGTGCTCCAGGCATAGCCCATGCTGTGCGGAAGGGGGGCTCTGAGGTACCCGGTAGAGAAAGTATAATGCTACGGTGGGGGACACTGAGGTACAAAGGGCCTGGGGTCTGCCAGCACTGTCAGGCCTGGGGCCAGAGGGGATTTTTGTTGCCTTTTGGTCCCAGAAGAGATTTTAGTGTCTGAGTGAAAGGAATGCTTAGAAATATTAGTGCTCAAAGGGACAGGGCATAAAGAAGTCATGCAAAGAGCATAAACTCAGTAAATGGGTGGGAAAAGCACTAGTATCTACAGACACAAGTACTGAGCAGCTGGGGTCTGCTACTGCCTTTTAACGAGGGGTGAGGAAAGCTGTCGGGGCACTACAGGACATGGGGACAGTGGGCAGCGCAACTGTATGTGCTGCAGGACTAGGGAAGTTCTGACGGACCGTGAGATAAGAGCATCATGGATCATCCAACTGCATAACGGAATACTTGGGATCCAGCTCGGGGGTCCCCAGGACAAGGAGGACATGGAGCTGTTGGAGCCAGGCCAGAGGAGGCCACGGAGATGCTGCGAGGGCTGGAGCACCTCTGCTCTGGAGACCTCAGGCTGAGAGAGTTGGGCTGGTTCAGCCTGGAGAAGAGAAGGCTGCGGGGAGACCTTGGAGCCCCTTCCAGTCCCTGCAGGGGCTCCAGGAAAGCTGGAGAGGGGCTGGTGCCAAGGGCAGGGAGGGACAGGCCAAGGGGAATGGCCTGAAGCTGCAGGAGGGGAGATGGAGATGGGATGGGAGGCAGCAATCCTTCCCTGGGAGGGTGCTGAGGCCCTGGCCCAGGGTGCCCAGAGAAGCTGTGGCTGCCCCATCCCTGGAAGGGATGGAGGGTGTCCCTGCCCATGGCAGGGGGATGAAACTAGATGCACTCTGAGGTCCCTTCCAACACAAGCCAGTCTGGGATTCTGTGATTCTATGACTATAAATCCAGCAAGATTTGGGGTAGAAAGGGAAATGCTTTATTCTCTAGGGATAAAAGGGACCTTGCTCTTGTCTTATGTATGAGGGAAGAAAGGTGTTAGGGATCAACGCTGATCAGTTCCCCTGGGTATAATGTCATTGGGACTATGCAGTGCTGTGACAGCTCCTGGGAGGATGTTGGCCCTGCAGGACACAAGGAGACTGAAGTGGAGCAGGAGTTGGAGTCAGTGCTTCTGGGCTGAGAGCAGATCCTGGAGAACATCTGTAATGTGGACACAGAGGAGAGCAGTCAGGTATTGACACCACCAGAGAGGGGAGATTGCTGGGTTTATTGGAGACCAAAGAGGGTACCGGTCCTTTGGAGCTGAGTGATGCTGTGGGGTAAAGGGAATAGCATGGGATGGGATGGGATGCGATAGGGCATGGCAGGGCAGAGCAGGATATTTCATTCGGAAGGGACCTACAACGATCATCTAGTCCAACTGCCTGACTGCTTCAGGGCTCACCAAAAGTTAAAGCGTATTATTAAGAGGCATTGTCCAAATAACAGTGAGAGACTTGGGGCATCGACCACCTCTCTAGGAAGCCTGTTTCAATGTTTGACCACCCTCTCAGTAAAGAAATGCTTCCTAATATCTGGTGTGAACCTCCTCTGATGCAGCTTTGAGCCGTGGTTATGAGGAGAATGGGTATGGAAGCTAAAGCAACACAGCAGGGGCATTGGTATAGAGGGCAATGGTATGAAGGAGCGTAAGGGTTTGGGGGTCTGTGGATCAGTGGAGGGTATCTCCTCTGGGATGGTATGGTGCCTCGGTGGACTTCATGGACCAGGGAGGAACACAGAGTTATTCACTGCCCGGAGTAAGGGGGATTGCAGGGGTACTCAAACCTTGGGTTCTTGCGCACAGGGGTATTTCTTGCACACCCTGGCAGGGGTAAGGGTGTTGGTCCCGTGCAGTGCAAGGTGCACAGAAGCGATGGTGCTGGGGGGGAGGCAGAAGTATCAGTGGCACAAGGTGCTGCAGGTGTTTGGGTTTATCAGTACCGTGGCGATGCCATGCTCTGGGCTTTACTGATGCTGTTGCATTGGTACTACAGAGATCCTCGAAGCCAGCTGGGCAGACGCCTGTGTCAGGGTCACAGAGCCTTCCACGGGACTGGGGACAACCGTGAGAAGACCAGTGCGGCAGTGGGGAACACTGGCAATATCATGCAGAGTGGACATGTTCGCTGAGGACAGGGCGTCACTATGCGAAGTGCAGGTGACAAATGTGGAAGGCCAGATGATATCGGTGCTTTGCAGCTTGTGGGTGAAGGGCCAGCAGGAGGGAAAGGAGGAGGGCAGTATTGGCCTCCTTGTTGTAAATCATTGCGAATGTGCACTTTGTCTCTTGCCCTTCTCCTCCTGTCGTCTTTCCAGGTGTACCCCTACATCTGAGGATCTGTTTCACATTATCTTTTCCACCTCAGGCTACTTTCTTGAATTTTTCCCATTTTGAGTGCCCCATAGTTCGGCCTACATTCTAGATTGTTTTTCTGTTCCTACTGTTTAAAGCATTTCTTCCATAGCATCAATCATCGTGCTGTTTATTGTCTATACAATAACTTATATACAATAAAAATTACTTTCCTGTCTGAGCTTGGGATTGATTCAGTTAAATTCTGTTTATTCGCAACTGAACTCCTTGACTGTGCCATTGTCGTCACATGGATTAATGTGATTAGGCTCTTTCTCTGCAAAATACATCCTTAAGCCTCTGAGTGCACCAGGCTCTGTTGAACCACAAAGGCTTACTGCTATAGAGATGTGGTCAAAACCATTAATAAAGCGGGTCTGCTTCTTAAGGACTTGTTCTACAAACCTATGGAATGCCATTCCAGGTTAAGCAGAGATTAACCCAGCTAAAGGAAATGATTCCAATGCCCTTAGTTAATATGATATGATCATTATGTATTGTTAATATTTCTTAAATGCAATCACATTTTTTTAAACCAAGGGCTTGACCCAACTTGTACTGAAATCAGTGAAACTATTTCCATTGGCTTCAGTAGGATTTTGATCAGTCTTGAAATTGTCTTGCTGTTAGGCACCGCCATTTGCGTCTCCTGCCCTGTAAAATCAACGTATGCCTTCTTCAAACATCTCAAAAACCACAAATCTCTTGGGTCCTCACTCAGTATATCCTTTCAGTTGAACTGTGAGCCATTCCTAGGTACTCTCTCAATCTAGTAACCCAGGCAGTTTTGCTCTTTTTTAACATTTGCGTTCTGCCAGACTCACCTGCTCTCTGCAAACTCTGTAGGATAACTGCTTTGAAACAGCTGGAGATCTCTGACCAACGTGATGTGAAGTTAATCAAACACAACCAGCTTGAAAACACTGTATAGACTCATAAACCTAGTCTTTCCCAAATCTTTCCCCCAAATCTCTTTTGCACTGATATGTATTATGCCTGCTGCCTGTTCCTATATTGCCTTTTTACTGTTCCTTGGAGAAGGATATTAGATTTTCTTTTTTAAGTATCATGTGTCAATAACTTTTCCTCTCTCGTAGTGAACCAGCATTGTCCTTATATATATTTAAAGCTTGATTTCTTGTTAACCTCATCGCACATCTCTTGCTGGTTGAATGTTTTCAGATCAGCTGAGCTTGATGAATTTCATCCCAGAATATGCAAAGAACAAGCTGGAGCAATCTCTGGAATGTTATTTCAGGCAACCAGTCCAAAGATAACGACTGTTGAGAAGAAGAGTGGGGCCCTGGCTAAACAGCTTGACAATCGCTGGTCTGCACGGCACACCAGCTGCCTTTTAAAGCATACTGAGCAAGCTGCTGCAGCCAACTCGGTATCGTGTCATAGATTAACTCTGATCAGAGTTACTCTAGACTCTTGAAGAAGCCGGATTAGCTGTTAATCCTGCCAGGGGTAGTGAATTCAGAGTGAAGACAAGAAGCGCAGGTTTTCCTTTGGGGAACAGACAGCTAAACTGTGTTGGTAGATCAAGTCTTTTCTTAGACAGCCTATAAAGAGCTTGCAATCAAATTTTAGGCTAGCTGCATGTTACGGATAAGATGCTTCTAGATTTTTAAATGCTGATGGTTCCTCTGATGCATCCCATGAAGTTCAAGGCTGCCCAATAAGTAAGTGCATGAGCCAGCAATGTGCCCTCGTGGCCAAGGCGGCCAACGGTGTCCTGGGGTGCACGGAGAAGAGCGTGGCCAGCAGGTGGAGGGAGGTTCTCCTCCCCCTCTGCTCTGCCCTGGTGAGGCCACATCTGGAGTTGTGTGTCCAGCTCTGGGCTCCCCAGTTCCAGACAGACTGGGAACTACTGGGGAGAGTCCAGCGGAGGGCTGCGAGGATGAGGAGGGGCCTGGAGCATCTCTGGTATGAGGAAAGGCTGAGAGAGCTGGGGCTCGTTAGCCTGGAGAAGAGAAGGCTGAGAGGGGATCTGATCCACACTTACCAATATCTAAAGGGTGGGGGTCAAGAGGACGGGGCCAGACTCTGCTCAGTGGTGCCCAGTGACAGGACAAGGGGCAACGGGCACAAACTGGAACACGGGAAGTTCCATCTGAACGTGAGGAAAAACTTCTTCCCTGTGAGGGTGACCGAGCCCTGGGACAGGCTGCCCAGAGAGGTTGTGGAGTCTCCTTCTCCGGAGAGATTCCAAACCCACTTGGACACGATCCTGTGCGACCTGCTCTGGGTGATCCTGCTCTAGCAGGGGGTTGGACTAGATGATCTCCAGAGGTCCCTTCCAACCCTTACCAGTCTGGGATTCTGTGAGTCCCAGCACGTACAGCGTGCCTTTGAGGAACCCAGGGAAAACACGTGCTCTAAAGTGACACTGCACAGTCCTGACTTCACCAAAGAATTCATCCTGTAAACACACACTGATGATAAACACACGCTGAGGTTGGACTTGGAGTTACCTCCTTCCCCTCATCGTGATTTTGAGCGTAGCTGGGGAGAGGAGCAGAGCAGGTGGTGGTTCTGTGACTGTGCTAGCAATGGGGTAGTGAGGGTGGGATGGCGGGATGGCGGGATAGCACATCGTGAACAAAGTTAAAATGTTTGGCTACGCTCCCCTTTTTGCCTGATGGTACCTGCCTTTGCAGCCCTGTTTCCACATCGTGCTCAAACATCAAGTGCAATTCAGGCAGTTTTATGGCATGTGAAGCTGGGAATATGACTTCTGCCAGGTGTGCCGTGAGCCACATTTTTGGCACAGAAGGAGCACAAGAGGGTCCGGAGGCACGACTGTCTCTGGGTTACGAGTTGTTAATGCGCCAGCTCACGGAGGTGTTTTGTGAACGCAGCTGCTCCAGCACCGAGAAAGCAGCGTCTGTGTAGGGAAACTGGAACATGAATCCAGGGTTGGGAGTGTGCTGCAGTGACAACTGATGTTTTTGTGACTAATGTGGAAGGTTGTCCCTGAAAAACAGGACATGGTTGCCCGAACCTGTTTTTTTGGCAGTGGAGCTGTTTCTCTAGCTTGTAATGTTGTGTTTCTGTGCATTGAAAAGGGCAAGGACCTTGCAGAAAAACAAAACAAAACAAAAACAACCCAGTAAGTGATCCCATCATTAATGCGTATACCAAATGTACCTATTGCACAAGAAGCCTCTAACATTGGCCAACTACAGAATGGGAGACTTCGAAACCTTATTAAGTCTTTTAGCTTTCAGTGGCCTCTCTGTGGGAAATTAAAATTGCAGTGTGCAGACAATGTTATTTAAGGATCTCTAGCAAAAAAAAAAAAAGTAAAATATAAGAACTGAGACTCTTGTAATGAACTTATTTCCTAACTACGGACCATATAACATTACTAGATGCAGAGAGAAAGATGTAAGAGATTTTTCATTTTTTCTCTTTCTTATACTTCTTTGATTCCGTAGTAGCTTAGGAGAGAAAGGGAGGAAACACTAATCAAAAAGGTGATGTGCCCAGACAGATCCTGCGGGGGTTTTGAAGATTAATCTTCCATTGATATGGAATTTTGTCTGGGTAAGGAACGGGGGACTGGGCTTTCATGAAGATGTGTCTTGTGAACCTCAGAGCTGTATTAGCTAGAAAGGTCTGTTTGCTGGGTGGATTTGAGGTGCTTGGGTTCAGGGTAGGCTAGCAACACAATATTGGAGTTACTTAGTGGAGTTGCCTTCCCTTTTATTCCAAAAGTGCTATTATTCACTTTGCCACCATGAAGCTTTAAAAGAATCTGAAGTATTTACAGAAAAATTCCCTAAAAACTATACACAAGGAACTGAGATATTTTTTAATGTGGTAAAGAAGTGACTTGGTTTTCAGGACGCTGCAGCTTACGCCTGTAGTCTGGAAATTGGATGCCTAGGGTGAGCAATAACATTCTCTTGCTGAATCCAGCTGCAGGATAGAAGACGAAGGGGAAAAAAAGCTTTTCCTATGTTTGGGCAAAAATATATAAAGAAATGGCTTTGTCTGAACATGGTCCAGTTATTCAGTGTCACAAAATGGAAAGGAATATTTTGTGAAATTTCCTATTTACTTCACACAGGAATTTTTGTTTAAAAGAGCAGCACAGTCAGTCTAAACTGTCAAAACCAATCTGCCTGAACACAGGACTCTGAGAGGTTTCAGTCAATTCTGAACCATTCTGGATTTCATTCTTTCAGTTAAGTGTTAAAGAAAAAAATTGATCCTTTGAGGCTTGTCATTATATGCCCATCAAAATCAGTAAAAACCTAGCTAGTGTCACCGAAGTAGATGCACAAGTTATCTGCAATTTTCAGTGCCAACAGCTGGAAAGAGAAATTTAGTGTACTTTCTAGCTCGCTGTATATACCCTGTTGTGATCACTCATGCAGCAAAAATCAAAGGCATATTCAATAATAATTGTGTTTGGGAAGAGCTGCTTAATTATTAAGTATTTATATTACATTAGTGCACTGAGGTTCCATCAGGAAATCTGGTCTTTACTGTCATGGTTACTGTGAGTACATCAAATAAAAGGCCTTACCCTAACTGACTTTCAAATAATTTTACTTGTATCATTGCTATTCTATTAAATCACTGGCTTCCTTCTTAAAATTATTTGCTTTTCACTAACATACTGTAATGGAGTAGCACAGAAATAATGTTGGTCTTTGTACTGTTCAGTTGTTATAGCCATTGGTGCTGACAAGACATCAGAGGACCCACCATCTCCCATATCTATGGCATTTGCACCTCCTAGAAACATGGATGGCCCCAAGCTACAAACCAAGATGAGCACATGGACTCCACTGAACCATCAACTCATGAATGACAAGGTAAGTTCCGTGCACATGGTCAAATTCGTAGAATCACGGAATTGTTGAGGATGGAAGGGACTTCTGGAGAAAATCTAGTCTGACCCCTCAAGGCAGCGTCAGCTAGATCATCTGCTCAGGATGTTGTCTGGTCAGATTTTGAATATTCTCAAATCTTAAGGCAAATTCTCAGGTTCACTTCACAAATTCCTAAGTCGCAGAAAAAATTAACTTATCATAGAATCACAGACTGGTTTGGTGGGAAGGGACCTCAAAGCCTGTCTAGTTCCACCCCCCTGCCATGGGCAGGGACACCCTCCACTAGCCCAGGTTGCCCAAAGCCCCATCCAACCTGGCCTTGACCACTGCCAGGGAGCCAGGGGCAGCCACAGCTTCTCTGGGCACCCTGGGCCAGGGCCTCAGCACCCTCACAGGGAAGAATTTCTTCCCAATATCTAATCTGAATCTACCCTCTTTTAGTTTAAAGTTTAGTTCCCCACCAGCCCCTCCTTGTTGGTGAGAAGAAGGTCCACGATGGCACCTCTCCTTGTTGGCTCCTCTGTCATGTGGAGAAGGAAGTTATCATCAATGCATTCCAGAAACCTCCTGGATTGCTTATCCTTTGCTGTGTTGTCCCTCCAGCAGATATCGGGGTGGTTGAAGTCCCCCACGAGGAATATGTTTTTGCCTTTGTAGATCATGAATAATGGAATAACAGCATAAATATTTTGTTTACTATGAGAGCTGTGTATATGTTAAACACGCATACAGTCTTTTATTATGTATACATATAAATAAAACCTAATATGTTATGTAAAAACTGAAAGTTCTAAAGCAAATTGTTTAAAACATACAAGTATTTAGTTCAAGTATTGTTATTTTGCCAAATCAGTTGTCTTTAAACAAAAAATGTGTATTATTTTCTTCGTGAAAGTTGCCAAATCATTCTTTTTCTGCACCAGACTTCAAGTTAACCCCAGAGCAAACCGAGTGTCAGTGTAAGTTTCCAAGTGGCTGCTGTGCTCCATCTCAGCTCGTAGGAGAGACCTTAATACCCACGCTCTGGCTTCTCTGCTAAGCCTGGCAGTGATGAGACTACCTTGATATTTTGGAAACTGAAGTGATGCACTCAATTTATAAATAACGAGATGCATTTCCTAACCTCCCACTCTGTATACTATATCTGGGATCTGCTAACATAACTGAGGGGGTTTTGGCTCATCTGTCACCAGGAGCATATTCCTCTCTCAGAATTCAGTTTAAATTTCTGTTGATGATTCATGGAGTTTAATCCAGAGTGGGCCATTACATCATGTAGTCTGGCTTCCTGGATTTCTTGGGCCATTTTGTTTCACACAGTTCTCCTGGTCTTGATCTCAGTAACTAGAATTTGGCTAAAATCTATCTTCCACGAAGGTACCCAGACTTCCTTTAGGCTTATCAAGAAATGAAAATTTCATCACTTCCCTAATATTTTTCTGATGATTAATCCCCTATACCATGAAAAGACGAAACCTTGTCTCCTGTTGGAATACTTCTAGCATTAGCTTCCATCATTTAAATCTTCCTCTGCTAGCTTATTAAACTCTTCTGTAATCAGTATTTTTTCCTTGTGGAAGGACTTTTACTCTGCTTCAAGCCAACACTTGAACTTTTTTTGATAAACTAAACAGATTTGAGCTCTTTGAAGTCCTTTCAATCTGGCATATCCTCCAGCCTTTGAATCATTTTAATGTCTGTTTCTTACACTCTTTAAAACATATTTTTACAGATGCACATCACTGTGCAATAAAGTGTGATCTGACTAGCCGTAAGTCTGTGGGTAAAACCACCCTTTCCTGCCTTCTTACTCCTCTGCTCCTTCGGCAGTCTGATGTTGCATTGGGCTGCAGCAAAACTTTCAGGAGCTCATATTAGATTCTTGTATACTCCAACACTTAGTGATGTTCCAGGGAAGATATAACCTACTATAATCTCCCAGACCTGCGCTCAGTGATGAAACTAATGATTAAAAGTGTTTTCTTGTTTCTGATCCAGGTTTTAAAGCATTGACCTACTTGAAACTCCTTTTCCTATATCACTCCACTGCTTTCAATGCTGGCTCTGCAGACTTAGGAGGAAAAAGAAAAAGTTGCAACAAAAATATTGTTGACAGCTGAAATCAGGAGATAATCCAATTGATGTATATAGGGAGCAACCTATATATATCACACAATCATATGTCTGTTCATTTCTGCACTCTTGAGTTAAGAGAAAGCATGAAGAAAGAAAAGGGTTTATAGATAGAAGGTGTGTGAGAAACAGTGAGAAGATGAAAGCATAGAGAGGAGAGATGCCTAAGAGGGGTACTTGTTAGTAGAATAGGCAATGAGGGGCAGCAGTGATGGGAATTCAGAGCCAATCCAAGGCAGAAGCGGTTAAGCTCCACCTAAACCTTAGTTAGGAGCAGACCCAAATACAGTTGGTAGCATAAATTTGCCACCTGCCTAATTTTGGGCAACCCTGGGGGTAGTCCATTCATAGCTCCTGTAGATTTCCCTGGATTTTCAAACATGCTCAAGAGTACACTTGTCTGCATTGTTGACAGGACCCAACTCTCTCCTACCTACTGTACATCAGGAGTCCTGCTGCCTCCATCTGTGGTTTTCTGCCTTTACATCAGCTGTTAGAACAGAAGAGACTGTCCAGGGTGTTACTAATGGGACATGGGCAGTCATGACTGTTTTAAAGCCAGGGTAACCATCAGGGACAGACCAGAGCTTTAACGGTCCCTTCCCACCCAAACCATTCCATGATTCTATGAAGCCGGGAGATGATTTGCCTTCTGTTGGGCAGTGATTCAGTCATGGGGTAGAAGAGCCCCCAGTGGCATTTGCACCAAGGGCTGGAGGATTTTGCCAGGTAGCCTTGAATTTGAGCTTATTGAAAATCACCCAAAGACATGGATGTGAGAAGGCAGGTCTCAGGAGCAACCTAGGCCTCAGTCTGCGTCCAAAGCCAGCAAGCTTAGGTACGCTGTAGGTATAACTCCAAGGCCTTGGAGGAGAGGACAGTAAACATGGGCTTGATTAAGGCAGTGCATGATTATACCAATTTTGGGCCATTCTGTTGTTAATTAATACTTCCAAGTTCTTGGAGTAGGCAGAACTTTCTAACAGAGTAGGCTCAGATGTATCTCCAAGAATGCTGAGAGCAAATATGTGTCTGTCTTTGATCAAAGACCATTAACATTGCTTTCAGTTATATAAATAGCTCCCTGCTTCACTTGAATTATCCAACCCAAAACTTAGATCTTTGACTATTCATCACTCACTTGTAGCAAATCCTTTTCCAAGTTCAGCTTGTTAGGACTGTGGTTTTTTTTTTTACTTTGCAAGTGTCCCGCATGCAAATAAAGCAAATAATAACTGTCAACATACAAATAAAAGAAATGTCATTTTCCACCCCTTGCAAGAGACACTCCTGCTGAGAGAGACAGAGCTAACACTGTCAACTGCTGTACCAGATATCAGCACTGATAATGTCTTTCTCTGCAGGAACCTTCTTTGCAGGCTGTCATAGCAATAACATGTTTGGAGTTTATAATGATCAAGTACGTTTTCCTAGTTGTGGTTAATAGCTGGTTTTATGTGCAGTTATAAGCTGGGCTTTTTCTTCTTTGATCTGTCTTCTGGAAAAATCATCTACAGGATTTCCTCACTTCCCAGGTCACAATCCTGAGTATAGAAGGCAGTTTTGTGGTAGTGGGAAGCCACGTGCTAGTGCTTTCAGGTCCGGCTCCCTATGGATAAAGGTCAACATCATAAATCCTTTGCTGTGTTTTCATACTGATCATCCTTCTTGTTAGTTGTCACTGTAAAGTGGCCAGGGAACAAAGACAGGTGTTACTATCTTACTCCTAACGGTCTTGCTGCGTTGAGTTTGAAGCCATTGCCAGGGCTGTATGATAGCTACCCACGTTGTATCCATTGTAGGAGCTTTCAGGCACCCAACATCTCCAACTCAGGAAAACTGAAAGTTCTAAAATAAAGAGATGAGAAGCCCAGTTTCTGCTTTTACCTAACCATGTGAGACACCACACATCACTATATACCCAAGAAAATAGTGCACTACGTTGGCACATCATGTGTGCAGTAGCTGCAAAGAAGGGAAGTGGACATGAGAGGCAGCACATTGCAGCCAGTCTGCAGAGCTGTCCTTCACAGTCATGCACACATAGCCCTTGAACTTTAGAAGTCTTCTTCAGGGAAAGGAACCTTCCACAAGAACCAACCTGTAGAGTTGAAGAAGATCAGGAAGAAGTAGACGAGACTTTCCTCAGACAACTGGAAGAAGCTTCATGTTCACAGGCCTTGATCTTCATGGGGAACTTTAACCACCCTGGTATCTGCTGGAAGGGCAACACAGTAGGCCACATGCAATCCAGGAGGTTTCAGGAGTACATTGATAATAACTTCCTGACGCAGGCTACCGAGAAACCAGCAAGGGAAGATGCTCTGCTGGACCTCATACTTACAAAGAAGGAAGGACTGGTTGGGGATGTGAAGGTCAGGGGCAACGGAGGCTGCACTGACCAGGAGATGATGGAGTTCAGGATACCAAGAGGAAAGAGCAAGACAAATAGCAGGATCACAACCCTGGACTTAGGAGAGCAGACTTTGACCTCTTCAGGGATCTATGTGGAAGAATCACATGGGATATGGTCCTGGAGAGAATAGAGGTCCAGGAAAACTGATTTTCAGACTTGAGTAAGGCTTTCAATACTCTCTACCATAACATCCTCATAGACAAGCTGATGAAGTATGGATGGAGAGTGAGGAGGACTGAAAACAGACTGACTTACTGGCCTCAAAGGATTGTGATCAGCAGCACAAAGTCCACTTAGAGGCCAGTCACTAGTGGAATACGCCAGAGGTTGACACTGGGGCCAGGATCATTTAAAATCTTCATTAACAACTTGAACGATGGGGCAGAGTGCACCCTCAGCAAGTTTGCAGACAATACAGAATTGGGAGGAGTAGTTGATAGACCAGATGTTTGTGCTGTCATTAATCATAGCACAGCCCAGGTTGGAAGGCACCTGAAAAGATTGTCTGGTCCAACATTTCATGGGAAATGGAGTCTAGATGAGATTATCTAGCACTCCGACCAATCGTATCTTGAAAACCTCCAGTGGTGGGGTCTCTACCACCTCCCTGAGGAGGTTGTAGTGATTAACGGGGACTTTGACTGGCTGGAGAAATGGTCTGACTGGAAAGCAGCTTGGCAAAGAATGACCTGGGGAGTCCTGGTGAACACCAGGTTGACCACGAGCCAACAAAGGTGGCCATCATCATCCTGGGCTACATTAGGAAGAGTACAGGTGGCAGGTCAAGGGAGGTGATCCTTCTCCTCTACTCAGCACTGGTGAGGACAGATCTGGAATGCTGTTTCCGTTTCTGGGCTCCTCAGTACAAGACAGACATGGACTGGAGCAAAGCCAGTGTAGGGCCACAAAAATGACTAAGGAATCAGATAATTTGATGTATAGGGAAGAGTTGAGAGACCTGGGGTTGTTCAGCCTAGACAAGAGAAGCTCATGGAGGACCTTAGCAATGTATACAGATATCTGTTGGGAAGGGGTAAAGAAGACAGGGCCAGACTCTTCTTGGTGGCATCCAGTGAAAAGACAAGAGGCAATAGCCACAAATTGAATTACAGGAAATTCCATTTCAACATAAAAAACCCATTCTTACTGTGAAGGTGGTCCACACTGTAACAAGTTGTCACAGAGGTTGTAGAGTGTCCATCCAAGAAAACACACAAAACGCGTTTGGATGTGGCCCTGAGCAATCTGCTTTAGCTGACACTAGCAGGGAGTTTGGACTGAAAGATCTCCACAGGTTCCTTTCCAAACTCTTCCATTCAGTGATTTTGTTTATATTTTGTAGGTTACATATATTGTTTTTCAAACTGTATTTTTCTCAGGATATACTGAATCCCCTTTAAGTATTCAATTTTATTTGTATGTGTATGTTTTATAGGTATTTGAAGAAAGAAGAGCCCTGCTTGGAAAATGGGTAAACTTTTCCCTTTAAATATACATTTAAATACAGCTAGATTTCTGAACCGTTCAGGAGATTACTGTAATGGGAATGTAAAGCATCTCCTATTTTGGAAAAGGGGTTCATTTTCCTGATGTAGATGTGAAAGTGAGCGAGCTGTAACCGCTTTACTTTTGAGGAATGTAAATGTGTAAATTCCCTCAGTGTCCGCATTCTGTAAGTTCTGAACTTGGGAAATCACATTCCATCATCAGAATGATCTGAAATGGGATAAGAAGCCCTGGGAAAAGTCTGTGAAGTCTTCAGAGAAGATCCTGGCTGTTTAGGTGTTGCCATTGCCTGCTAGCAGGTCTTTGAAATTAATAATAAATAGCGTGTTATCTGCCAAGTGCACACGTATGGCTCCTAATACTGTAATCATTGAGCACCTCGCAATCTCTTACTGTCGTTATCCTCACAGCTCCTGCACAAGCCAGAAAAGTGCTGTTACCTTGTTTTGCAGATGAAAAAATGAGGCACAGGAAGACATGAGATAGGATTTGTCTGCCCCAACCACAAATGATTGCAAGTTAGCCATTCGGGATGGGGTTTCTCTGGCGAGGTGTGTATGTCTGAAACATCGCATTTAAGCCTGGCTGGTTTGGTCATCACAGGCTCCTTCTACAGTCAACAGAGCGAAAGTGGTACTTCCAGAGGGTTATTAATCTCACTTACTGTAGGATAAAAGAACAGTCCTCTAGAGATGCCTGTTTCTTTCCATAGCCTCTGAAGGGAATCATAGCTGCCTGCTTGAAATGAAAACTCTAATTGACCTACCCAGGAAACTGGTGGCAGAGCATGCAATGGCACAAGATTTGCCCCAAGCCCTAAGCTCACCCCTTAAATATTGCTTCGTGCTTTCTCTTTTATAAGGCAAAATCCATTTACAGGCCATTGTGGGCAAGCAGCTTAATCTGCTCGGCCTCCTATGTAAACAGGAATACGGGCACAGGGACTTTATTGCAATAAATGAGTGAATTCAGTATTAATGATGTGGCTTGGTAGTAACTGTATGGTTGAGCTCTGTGCACGTCTTTATAAATGGAACCAAAGAACCAGTTACGTGGTCACATGTGATACACAAGCTAAACAGAAATACAGAAATGATGCTCCTTATCAGCACTCTTTGATAAAGAGCATTTGCACGGTAATTTTATTTGAACTATGATGCTTATTCTTTATGCCTAATAGGTCACTCATGGAAATTTTTTTGCATATGAACTGGCCTTTACAGAAAGTATTTTGATTTTAAGCTCAGAAGGATTATTCATCTTTATAGGAAATATCCTTTCCATAACTTGTTGATGTGTATGCATGCATTTTGATAATAAGGAATTTCATGGATAGCAAGAAAACAAAAGAATTGAATGATTATTCTTCAAAAAACATCTTTTAGCATGATAGTAACTGGCAGACCTAAAACCTCTCTCTTGAAAATTGTTGGATGTTGTAAAATGCCCATGGGATATACCATGGCAAAAGGGCAAAACTGTTTTCATTGGAACCCCCACTGAAAGAGCCAAAATCTGGAAACAACCTTCCTGCAAACACACGTAAGAGTGCTGAATCATCTTCTGAAAGGTTAAATTTCTGACCTTTCATATGACACTAGATCAGTAGCTCTCATCACGCTTCTTCAGAGCTAATTCTCCTTGTGCCTCTGTCATCCATCATACGAATGAAAAGGGTGCAGAAAGCACAAAAGCTGCTCTTAACTCCCTTCAAAGCCTGTGACATTATAATATGTGGTATGCAAAGCCTGGAGCACTCTGAGTTTGGGAGACACCGTGTCAAGAAATCACAGTGCTCTGGGCAGGACTTTTCACATCGATTCATGTGACCTTCTCATAGTGCTCTCAGGAAGTCTGGACTAGGTGAAGCTGCTGAAGGGTGGGTTTGTATGGCTGGGAACCCATATTCAGTGTAATTGTAAATGATTTATTATGAAACTGGAAGGCTGAAGTCTGTCCTAAGTTCAGAACTGTTAAATGTTTTCAGTAATATCTGGATGATGGAATGGAAAGTACATACTCATCTGCAGATGATAGTAGGCTTGGAGGGATTTCAGGAACTTTGGAGATTAGAAATCAGATTGAAATGACCTGCAGTTTGATAAGGACAAGTAAAAAGTGCTGCATGTGAGAATGACATTTACAAAAACTGCAGATCTGAGAAAACCCAGTGGCAGCTCTGCAAAAAAAAAAATTGCTGGGAATTATGGCAGATCACAAACTGAATATAAGCTGACAGAGTCTTATAATCGTAATAAAGGGAAATATCCCAAAGAGCTGTCTCAAAGGCAGAGCCATCCCCAGTTCTGGTCCCTGCATTTTGAGAAAGCTGAGGACCAACGGGAGATACTTCTGAGAACAAGTCATATGTGAGAACAGTCTCAGACCCAGAAAATATGAAAACGATCCCTTTGCTGAAGGGGAGATGGAAAAAAGACATAATAACATCTTTCCAATGACACACAAAAATGTCCAAAAAGAGGAAGGGAATGATCTGATCTCTCTGTTCACATTGTATAGGCCAAGAAAACATGGGCTTGAATTGCAGTGATGGAGACACAATTCAGACACCAGCAAAATCCAGTGCTACGGATAATTCACTGCTGGAATAGCTTGCCTAGGAGCTAGGGGTGGAATGTCCACTGCTGGACTCTGTTGAGAACAGGTTAGGCAAACACGTGTCAGGAATGGTTTAGGTAGAGTGGATCCCGCCTTGGGGCAGGAGCTGAACTCGCTCAGTGTTTCTCAACCTTTTAACGCTGAAGGACCATCTGACCTTCTGGGAAAGCAGAACAGGTTGCCTCGTGTGGCATTGCCACCGTGGTTTTCCTTTACAGCCAAATAAGGATTAGCTTAAACTTCGGATGCTCATTGTTTATTTTATTCTTCCTGATTTTATTTGCATGCATTCAGGGACTATGTCTGTGCGTTTTCATTTAGTTAATTTTTTGCAGTTGTGTCACAGAACATCTTTGATGTCTTCCAGGCTGTTGTGGTCCATGAAGCACAGGTTGAGAAACAATGAACTAGCTGACCTGAAGGGATTTCATTTCTCTGTTTCTGCGCTCCCGGGCAGCCCCAAAGGGCTCGGGTCTGGCTGTGCTGTCACCTGCAGTATCCGAGACGCGCAGTGGGACCCTCTGCAATTTTTTGGCTGTCTCAGATTGTGCTCAGCTCCGCAAAGTATTATTGCTGCACAGAGTGGAAGCAGTGGTGGTGTGTAGCGCCAGCAGACTGCCTCTCTAACGTGGCTGTTCCCATGCATGAGTGTTTGCAGGCTTTGATCCTCCTGGAGGCATTTGCGATGAATCTCCTTCACAGCAACTCCTTTACCCTAATATTATCCAGATATATATAAAAGAGAAATTGTGCTGCTGTCTTTCAGTTGAAACCCTTTGGATGGTTAAACTGTGAAAGGGTTAACATCCCTCTGTTAATTTTTCTGCTTTATTCTACTTGCTTTTATTCTGTATTGCACGCCGGGCAGATGCCTTGACATGCGGCCTCTCAGCCTCCCTTTCCGCTGTGTTCTGCAAGCCAAAAATTCCTCCCATTAATTTAAAAAACATAAAAGCATTTTGTTCTGCCTTAATGCTCATTGCTATCATGCTGACACCCAGGGTAATAAGTTGACAATGAAGCTGGGGTTGAACTTGTAGGTTAAGACACCTAAGCTTCAGTGTCTCCAGGTGATCTGAGCGTCTCAGGTTCCGTTATAGCCAAATGAGATGTAGACAGGGGAGCCCAGACAGTGATTCAGCTCACCCTGTGGGCTACATCTTCTGCTGGTAATTTATACAGCACATCTGAGTGTTCCCAGGTACTGGAACTTGCTCATCCACACTATGAAATTGTTAGCACGTTCCCTGGCAAGATTTTGGCCTGGGCCGGTAGCACTCTTCCAGACGTTGTTCAGACACAATTTGGACATTAGCCTGGGCCAGAAACCATGCCAAATACACAGCTTGGATCCAACCACCTTGTTTGGAAGGGTGAGAGTATGATAGTGTGGACATATGCATTATCTACCTCTCGGTCTCGTTATCTGCCTCTTGGTCTCTCGTATCACGGCAGTATGATGCGGGACTTGCAGGCAACTGTCGCTCCTGGAGTGGCAACTCTAGTTTTTTTGCAGGATAGCCCACAACACAGGGCACCGATGTTCGGACAGCTGAACCCCATCCCTAGTCCCTGCAGACCCCCACCTATAGACACCTCTTCAGCCAGGAGCTGACCCCATGGTAGGTGCCAAGGTTGAGGAGCAATGGCTCCTGCCTCGGGCTGCTTCATGTCACCAGGCTGCCGGCTTGCCTGCCTTAGCAGTTTTCCCGGGAGTTCCTCTTGCAAAATTTCAGGTTTAGTTGTTTAAGTACAGTGGCGAACACAAAACGGAACAGGTCCTGGGGGCTAGTTGCTAATTGCTGACAAGGAGCAGCTTGGCAGCAGAGGTGTTTAGGATTTTGTGGCGTGGACTAGTATATCTTAGGGATACCAGGTGCCTGTCTGCTTCATCCCTTCTCTTCTCACCCAGGTCCCATGTCTCCAACAAATCCCTTTATCAGGACTGTGAGAAGATGGCTGGGGAGGGAGGGGAAAATCGCTTCTCCCTAGGTGAATCATCTCCATCTGCTCACAAGCCATTCTGCAAAACAGCCTCGTTGACCGGAGAATTCGGTCCTACATTTGCAGAGCGCAGGGATGCCTGCGTGTGATTGTAACCCGGTGAACTCGTGTCGATGTGCTGGTTTGGAGATGAGGATCACGTCCCATTTCAGTGAGTAGCTAAAGTCAGTAAAACAACCTGTCTCCTACAACAGAGAGGGGCCTCTTTAGGTTAAGCGGCAGAGCCTCTGTACTTTGGCACTGAGGTCCTGGGCTCTCCCCTTGGTGTCAGGCTGTGTTATTTGTGTGCGTGCACTCACGGATTAATTGTAAACTGATCGCAGAAGCAGGGACTGAGCACTCTGCGTTGCCAGCATAGCCTTATGTCATACAGTCCCCGGGGAGACATTGTTCACCAGGGCTCCAGGAAAGGCACAGAAAAGGAAAAAAAAAATGTTCCTAGCTGCGGCTAGAGAAGGTGCAGCACCTTGAAAAGGGGAATCCGGTCCAACTGGTTGGGTTGCTGTAATCAGATGCAAGGGGAGCAACTGTGGAGAAAGGCAGCCAAATGTAGGATGGGGACATGCCTGTTAATACTGGAAAAGAGACAAATTATGCCTACTTAACTACTTGGCTGCTGCTGAATGCCCTGGAGAAGAAGCTGCGTGTTCCCATGCTCCTGACTGTATGGCGCTGATTTAAATGGAGTTTCCCTTAGAGCGTAAGCACAGGCCGAGGGCGCTGGAAGGAATCGCTTTGTTGTGAAACCCATGGCAGAATGGGAAGAGTTAAATAGGAGCAAATAGTCTGTCTCCTCAAAAGAGAAGCTAGATTTGCTTCGATCAGTTCCCTTAATCTCTTTGTGTGGAAGAGAGTAACCCGGTTACCCCCTTGTCTCTGGAACGTGTATGGGAGAAATTTATCTTTGCAAATTGGTGATTGCGGATTGTTTTAATGAGAAGAGGATGTAGCTGTGATCATGAATGGGATGTCTGTGTAGCAGAAGCTTTCTCCCTTCACCATGTGACAGAGGAAGCCTTTCACATCAAGCTGGGGGTGAGAAGGTTCTGCCCGTCCCCCTCTGCTACACCTTTGTCTGATTTTATTCTAGGGGAACGTGTTTCTGAGCCCCAAATCCGAAGGTCCTGCTTCAGTTTTTCCTTAGTACTCTGCTCAATGTCATTAGAGGTGAAAGTTATATGCAAAACAGGGGTGAGAGGGAAAGGGTGTATTCCTTAATTGACTGTGCGTGTCTGAAAAGGCATGGACGTTTGGGAGCTTTTTTCTCTTTGGTCTGTTGTCTCTCCGGGATCTCAGGAATGCCAATTCCACTCTTTCTTCATGCTGACCTTCTTGCAGAGGTGTTTGTAAGGAGGAGAAGAGCTATTTACTTCTTAGAGTTTATTCTTCAGTACTGGAATTAAATACATCCAAGTAAAAATAAAGAAAGAAACAAAGGGTTCTTTAAAATGATCTGGAAAGAAATTACTTCTCAATTACCTTTCATCCACACAGTGTATTTTAAACTATTATTCTGCCAGTCTTCCACTTGACAATAGATTTTTTGGGGGGGGGGAGGAAGCAGAGAAAAAAAAAACCAAACCTGAATTTCTAGTCTGTTTTGTTCTGAAAGGGAAAAGAAGGGACATTGGACGTTAAACCATTTACCCATTATAATTAAAAAAAAAAAATGGAATAAATGCATGTTTTTTCTTTTTTTTCTTTTTTTTTTAAATTTTGGAGGTCACATTTAAATAAGGACTTTGAATGCCCCTGAGGTTAAATGCAAAAATGAATGTGCTGTGATTTGACCTGTGGAGAGCAAGTTGTCAGCTGTGGAAAGGCTTCAGGAAACAATCTCGTGAAAGCACAGCGTGTGCTGTGGGGATGGCCAACGCGTGAGAAACAAAGAGGGGAAAGCAGCATTCCCCAAACAGGGGAATTCCCCAACCCGTTCAGTTTTCCCTTTGGAAAGAAGTTGAGTTTAGGTCGAGGCTGCTCTTGCTGTGCTAGGATGCAGGAGGAAGCAGGACTTCTCCAAAATCTGTCCTTCACCTCCGGAAAGCCATCTTTAACCCTGCGGTTCTGCTGCGGGCAGCTCCCACCGGGAATTCCTGCCGATCCTGCCTGCAGCCGCTGTGGTCCTCTGACATTTCCTCCCTGCTGGCACTCTGCGCTGCCCTGCAGCCAGGACCGCTTTTGCAGGTTTTGAGACAGATTGCGCAGATTGGGGCGATGAGGTCAGTCTCCTCCCAGGAGATTCCTGCTGACAGGGCCCTTTCCATCGTCTGCTATCAACGCAAGTTAAACACCAGCCACCGCCACCGTTGCTCCCGCTCTGTTTACACAGCTCTGCCCCACTCCGCTCAATGCTGCGTTGTTGTTGCCATCGTGGCAAAGCGATACGTGCGTGTGTGGTTACCTAAGTGCTCATTTCTTCCCGCAACTGTTTTAATCTTCCTCGTTAGATACCTGTTATAAGCATAGAAATGCCGTGAAAAATCTTTGTTATTGCGCTGCCGGGTCTGTGCCGCAGATTTTCCTTGTGAGACATGGGCAGCTGATTTAGTTTCGCTTTGCTCTGCTTCTCTGTAGTGGGGATTTCTCTCCTCTACAGTGGGACTGTGAGAATAAATACTTTACAAATTGTGAGGCACTCAAATACTGCAGTAGTGGGGGCCATAGAAGTGGCCGGACTGATGAGGAATCAGCAGTGAACTCATTGTAAGGTGGGACCTGATCCTGTAACCACCACGAGGGAAGCCAAGTCTCGGAGCAGGTCCCAGGAGTAAAGAGTCTTGTGAGCATGAGTGTGTCCTGGACTAGGCCATCCTGGATCCTTTGAGGATTATAAACCATATGTTAAGTGGCTTCAGAGTTTCTTTTAATGTAGCCTCTCCATTTGTTCCCAGTTCCTACGTGCTTTGCTCTTGAATGAGTCACCAGAAGCTGCTGCTTATGCATTTTCCCTTGCCTTAAATGTGTGCTTTATTTTAAGAAGCTGAATCTCCGGTTTCTCAGAACCTGAAACTCCTTTTTTCAGTTTGACAAGTGGACAGATGGTCAGAGGCGGAGGATCCTGGTGGACCTGTTGGAACGCTGCTCCCCGTCACAGCAGAAATTCTGTGCCAAGCAGCTACAGGATCGAATCCCCACCGAGGCTCTAGATTTTACCACAAAGCTTCCTAGAGTCCTGTCTTTATACATCTTTTCCTTCCTGGACCCCCGGAGCCTCTGTCGATGTGCACAGGTAAAAAAGCCAACACGTACCTAAGGTTCAGAAAGTCAGGTCAAGCTAATTTAAAAAAAAAAAAGAAAACAGCTCTAGTTTTCAGCAAGGACATACCAGGGCTGTTCATAATGCAAGGATATCTTCTGGCTTGGCAGCCTGGTGCCAAATGCTTAGTCACGCTCGCATGAGACCGAATGCAACACTTCCACAGATCCTAAATTAAGCCAGATAATTGACCAAGATTTACAAAAGTGAAGAGTAATTTTAGATGCTCAGCATTTAAAATGTGGCATTTTACAAGACTGATTCTTCCCAAGAAGGAGGCTTGGTACTTTCTCAAAATCACGTTATTTTAAAGTACCTTGCACCGTGTGCAGCATTCATTAGTTGCTTTGAAAAGTATTGGTTTGTGCTAGTTGCAAAGAACTGCACACGAGCCTTTAAGAAAACCAGATCCTTTAAAATGCTTGAGGTTAAAGCGTTGGATGGGGAGAAGCAGAGAAGTGACAGATGTGCTTTTGAGCACAGTGGCTAGGGCTTCAGTCTTTTGAGCACAGCGGTTAAGACTCAAAAAATATGTTTACACGAGATAAAGTGCTGTGAGGTGATGCCCAAAGTAGTTCCAAAGTAATAAGTTCAGATATTGGTGACATTATGACCGCACTAACGCAGTACTCCATATAATACTATGAATATATCAAAATCTCAGTGTCTTTAAAGCTTGCTCTAGTATCTTTCTCCAGCATTTCATGTTTTATGTGGATGCAGCTCACACTACTCATTCACAGGCAGGGAGAAGACAGGTTAGGAAATTACTTACTTAGAGAGAAAGGTCTTTCCAGTGCTACTTGTGTCATATCATTGGACAGCTGCTGTTATAAGCATGGCAGTGCCAATAGATGACGTTTGTCCTTAAGCTGGACCGAGCGTTGCATGCAAGGTGACTGTGATCATAGAATCATAGAATCATAGAATGGTTTGAGTTGGATTGGAAGGGACCTCAAAGATCATCTAGTTCCAACCCAACATCTGGTTCACAATCTGGTGATGGAGTATAATAGCAGAGTATGAGTAGGGAGAAAAAGTTCAGAACGGGTCTATCGGACTTGGGGAGTTTATTGATGCTGTTTTCTCAGTGGAAACAAAGGGTTTATTCCAACTACTGTAGGCTTACTGAGTACAAGTGCAGGAAGTTGCTCCAAACGAGCCGAAATCTTTCCTCTTGACCTGTGATTTTTGGAATATTTCCCCCTGTGCTGGAAATCAGCTAACACAGGTACTAAGCATGTCCTTGAATGGTTTAAATGGTTTAATGAAAGGTCTAAATGGAGTATAAGCAGTGCTGAAGAATTCTACTAGTTTAAGGACATAGGGGAATTACATCCACAGCACAGAAATCTCTAGCAGCAATTTTGGATGCTTGAAATCCAAAGGTTTTCAACTTACTGGGCATTCACAGGTGAGCTGGTACTGGAAGTACCTGTCTGAACTGGATCAGCTCTGGATGCTGAAATGCCTGCGTTTTGGCTGGTACATCAACTTCTCTCCAACCCCCTTTGAGCAAGGAATCTGGAAGAAACATTACATTGAGATGGTGAAGGAGCTGCATGTCACGAGACCAAAGGTACATACATACCTACCACCTCTAGAGATGTTCAGGGCCAGTGGGAAAACGGGGCTGGTTGGGTTCCTAACCCCTTCGCCTCTTTTTCTTTCTGTAATCTCCCACTAGTAACACGAAAGATACATCATTTTAAATTAGAATCTAAACTCACGTGTTGCCACACGCTCTGCTTTCCCATCGTCCATCCCTGGTAGGGGGGAAGTGAAAATCTCACTAGTTAGGAGAAGCAGTCACCAAGGTCTCACTCTTCTATTCTTTTAGGGTAATCCTCTAAATTTCCCACTCCAGCACACAAGGCTGTTCTCTCTTTTTCCCCAGTTTATAGACCATATGATAGCTTGCCTCAATCTGATAAGCAAAGGTGGGGTGTAGCCCTCTAATTTTAACCAAACTCCCCTGTAAACTCTCTCTGTAGTCAATAGAGAGAAGCCAATTCATCTCGAGAGCAGCTCAGCTCATCTTAATACAGATTTTGGGACATGGGCGATGACATGCACTGTTAGGGTGCCTGTTTCTGTCCGTTGACCATACTGGAACCTGGAGGGACTAATTTTGACTTAATATCAAATTCTTAGAAGTCTAAAGTTAGGCAAAATAAATCTCATTTTCATTATAAGCTAAAAATTTATTTTCTTCTTTTAATGTCTCTTATTAGACTCCTTCAAAGGATGAGTTTGTAGTTATTGATGTGCAACCAGTAAGAAGCAACATCCCAGAGGCAAAACGTTCTATGCCAGGAAGGAGGAAAAACAAGGAGAAAAAAGAGCTCCCACCATGGCGTTCATCAGACAGGCATCCTACAGACACCATCCGATTCAACTACCTCGACAACTATGATCCCATCGAGCAGGCTAGGCAGGCGTAAGAGCTTGATCTCTTCCCTTTCGCTTTTTCTGTGACATAGGGTATGTCTGCGTCCTTTGCAAGCTAGCTCTGCCTGCGCTCCAAGCTGCTTGGAAGTCTTATACTTCAGCAACCTGGTTGCAAACAACCTTGCTGTTCTTTTGGCTTTTCTTGGATTGATCTTGGTCCAGTTGCAGTTGCAGCTGCACTACTTTGTGTCATTTCAGCGCAGAGCACGGGCAGAGCGTGTTAGCGGCCGCCTATAAAATAGGCTGTAACACTTGGGGATGTTACACAGATGTAATGGGAAGAATCAGGACAAGAGTTTGTTGAAGAGTTTTTAAATAGAGCTGCAAGATTGAGAGGAATCTGCGGGTTTTGCACAGAAGAGGAAGAACGGATTAATTGTGATGAAATAGAATTCTATCACTTCAAGGATCTTCTGGCTGAAAAGAGATTTAGATGATTGAATGAGGGTGCAAGTGTAAGAGTATGTATGTACTATAGAACATTTCCTAGAATCCTAGAATGGTTTGGGTTATGGTTTGGAAGGGACCTCCCAGCCCATCCAGTTCCAACCCCCTGCCATGGGCAGGGACACCCTCCACTAGCCCAGGTTGCCCAAAGCCCCATCCAACCTGGCCTTGACCACTGCCAGGGAGCCAGGGGCAGCCACAGCTTCTCTGGGCACCCTGGGCCAGGGCCTCAGCACCCTCCCAGGGAAGGATTGCTGCCTCCCATCCCATCTCCATCTCCCCTCCTGCAGCTTCAGGCCATTCCCCTTGGCCTGTCCCTCCCTGCCCTTGGCACCAGCCCCTCTCCAGCTCTCCTGGAGCCCCTGCAGGGACTGGAAGGGGCTCCAAGGTCTCCCCGCAGCCTTCTCTTCTCCAGGCTGAACCAGCCCAACTCTCTCAGCCTGAGGTCTCCAGAGCAGAGGTGCTCCAGCCCTCGCAGCATCTCCGTGGCCTCCTCTGGCCTGGCTCCAACAGCTCCATGTCCTTCTTGTGCTGGGGACCCCCGAGCTGGACGCAGCACTGCAGGGGGGTCTCAGCAGAGCGGAGCAGAGGGGCAGAATCCCCTCCCTCGACCTGCTGCTCACGCTGCTGGACACGCAGCCCAGGACACGGGTGGCTTTCTGGGCTGCCAGCGCACCTTGCCGGCTCATGGGGAGCTTCTCGTCCCCCAACAGCCCCAGTCCTTCTCCTCAGGGCTGCTCTCCATCCATTCCCTGCCCAGCCTGGAGTTGTGCTTGGGGTTGCCCTGACCCACGTGCAGGACCTTGCCCTTGGCCTGGTTGAATGTCGTGGTTTAGGCCCAGCCGGCAGCAGGGCACCACACGGCCGCTCGCTCACCC
Organism: Balearica regulorum gibbericeps; assembly: GCF_011004875.1. Taxonomy (NCBI): domain Eukaryota; kingdom Metazoa; phylum Chordata; class Aves; order Gruiformes; family Gruidae; genus Balearica; species Balearica regulorum. The sequence goes on along the minus strand of NC_046186.1, from coordinate 2,303,628 downwards.
CTCCCCCAGCATGATGAGGAGGAGAAGTGTAACAAAAAGCTTGTGGGTCGAGATAAGGACAGGGAGAGCTCACTCACTAATTATCATCACGAGCAAAACAGACTGAACTTAGAGAGGGAATTCATCTCATTTATTACTAAGCAAAACAGAGCAGAGCAATGAGAAAATAACATCAACTCTTAAAACACCTCCCCCCACCCCTCCCATCTTCCCGGGCTCAACTTCACTCCCGGCTTCAACCTCCGCCCCCCCCAGCGGCACAGGGGGACGGGGAATGGGGGTTACGGTCAGTTCATCACGCGGTGTTTCTGCCGCTTCTTCCTCCTCAGGGGGAGGACTCCTCTCAACGTTCCCCTGCTCCAACATGGAGTCTCTCCCACGGGCTACAGTCCTTCACCAACTGCTCCGGCGTGGGTCCCTCCCACGGGGTGCAGACCTTCAGGAGCAAACTGCTCCAGCGTGGGTCCCCCACAGGGTCACAAGTCCTGCCAGCAAACCTGCTCTGGCGTGGGCTCCTCTCTCCATGGGTCTACCGGTCCGGCCAGGGACTTGCTCCAGCCTGGCTTCCCACGGGCCACAGCCTCCTTCAGGTGCCTCCACCTGCTCCGGCGTGGGGTCCTCCACGGGCTGCAGGTGGAATCTCTACACGCCCTCATCCTCCAAGGGCTGCAGGGGGACAGCCTGCTTCACCATGGTCTTCTCCACGGGCTGCAGGGGGATCACTGCTCCGGCGCCTGGAGCACCTCCTGCCCCTCCTTCTGCACTGACCTGGGTGTCTGCAGAGTTTCTCACATCTTCTCACTCCTCTCTCCAGCTGCAAAAGCTTTTCCCAACTGTTTTTTTTTCCCTTCTTAAATATGTTATCACAGAGGCGTTGATTGGCTCGGCCTTGGCCAGGGGCGGGTCTGTCTTGGAGCCGGCTGGCATTGGCTCTGTCAGACACAGGGGAAGCTTCTGGCAGCTTCTCACAGCAGCCACCCCTGTAGCCCCCACCCGCTACCAAAACCTTCCCACGCAAACCCAACACATTGAACTTCATGCGGTTCACACAGTCCCACCTCTCCAGCCTGTCCAGGTCCCTCTGGATGGCATCCCTTCCCTCCAGCGTGTCGACCCACCACACAGCTTGGTGTCATTGGCAAACTTGCTGAGGGTGCACTCGATCCCACAGTCCATGTCGCTGACAAAGATGTTAAACAGTGCCGGTCCCAGTACTGACCCCTGAGGAACGGCACTCATCACCGTTCTCCACTTGGACATTGAGCCGTTGACCACAACTCTTTGAGTGCGACCATCCAGCCGATTTCTTAGTCATTGAGTGGTCCATCCATCAAATCCATGTCTCTCCAATTTAGAGACAAGGATGTTGTGCAGGACAGTGTCAGATGCTTTGCACAAGCCCAGGTAGATCACATCCGTTGCCCTTCCCTTATCCACTGACGCTGTAACCCCATCATAGAAGGCCACCAAATTTATCAGGCACGATTTGCCCCTAGTGAAGCCGTGTTGGCTGTCACCAATCACCTCCTTCTTTTCCATGTGCCTGAGCATGATTTTGCTGGGCACAGATGTGAGATTGACCAGTCGGTAGTTCCCCGGGTCTTTTTTTTTTTTTTTTGGCTTTTTTAAAATGGAGATTATGTTTCCTATTTAAGTAATCAGTAGTATTTGCATCTACACTGCCTGGGATAGAGTGCCTAGATCCATCAGTTCTTGGGCTTCCAGGATTATCTGGTCAGCAACTGACTAAAAAAAAGGCATTTCCACTCCAAATATAGCTTTGCACATCAACTTGTGTTAAGCCTGCCCTATATTTTCCTTTGACACATCTGGCATTGGATATTTCAGAATCTTAGATCTGTGGGCAAATTTCTGTGCGTTGACAAGCATCAGTAGGAGCAATAGCAAGGAGCCTGCGGTAGTCACCTGTGTGCAGTTTGACTCATTTCTTGTTTAAGTCTTGGTTAATACGTTCTCTCATTTTTCACGGGCTCACAGCAGTTACCTCAATTCAGCTGATGTGCACTAAGTTGTGAAACTGGTAATTCGATCATTAATCTGAGCCTGGTGAACAAGTAATGGATTAGCATGACCATTGCCTAGTTCTTGTGCGAGTCCCTGTGAAAAACGCTGCGCAGACTCTCACCCAACCGAATGTGCAGAGCAGAGGAGATTCCTCTTCGCTGTGCCAACAAAAACCTTGGGAACCAATTGAGCCACAATGAAAGTATCCAGATTGTACTTTAGGTGAAGAACTGATAGAGCCGCGTTTAGCCCTGTGCACAGGAACAATCAACCCATGAATTACCCCAGCCGAGTGATTATTTGGCTAAGCAGTTGTGCACTCATGTAGGCTCTTTCTCAATGTGATTAACTTTGCCGGACCCACCGCTCCTCCGGGGTGTTCCACAAAGTTCCCAGTGCCTGAGCACAAGCCTTTTATGAATCATTTTTTAATCCGCGTCCCCTAGTCCTAGGATACTGCAGTACTTCAAAGAGTTTTCCAGTTTCCACCTCACCCTCTTTCTGTGGTATGTTTCCAAACTCTAGCACTGTTTTGGGTAGAGTTCTTTGAGGCTTTTAACTAAGTATTTTGACAAAATGCCTCTTGTTGCAAAGGAATGTCCTGTTATTATTTATCAGATGCGCTAAATGTTTCTATTTAGCAGCTCCCAAAGCTTTCTGTGAGGTTTAGGGTTCCCTTGTGCTGGCCATGACCCAGTGTCAGAAGTGGGACAAGCCTTGTTTGAAGACTTTAGAAGTCCCTTGTTCCAGCGTTGAGCTGTAGATGCAGCTGACAACCAGATGCAAATAATTCTGAGTTGCTAATGATACAGTAAGCACACTGACTCTTTTCTTCTCCTAAGTGAGATTTGAGCCTCTATCCATTTGTGCAATGGAGAATATTTTAATGCCGAGTGTTCTAGCAAATCTGGCATTTATCCGTAATTATAGAGGATTATTGCAAGGAGAGAAATGAATTCTATGAGATTTGCTTGTTTATCAAGGATCTCCCTTTAATATCACTTAAGCTGAAAGTAATTGCTAGTGTGTAGTCTTGTCTGTAATGATTATTCAGCAACGCAGGTGTGCCGTTTCAGGTGCCGACCCAGCTTCCCACTCACAAAATGATATCCCGGTGCTTCTTTTGTGTGGACACACTGCCGACAGAGTCCCCTCTGAAGCCCCTTCCCAGAAGTCCTCCTGCTAAGGGTCTATATAGACTAGACTAGACTGTTCCAGTTGAATGGACCTACAATGATCATCAAGTTCAACTGCCTGACCAATTCAGGGCTGACCAAGTTAAAGCCTGTTGTTAAGGGTGTTCTCCAAATGCCTCTTGAACACTGACAGGCTTGGGGCATCGACCAGCTCTCCAGGAAGCCTGTTCCAGCCAGACCACCCTCTCGATAAAGAAATGCTTCCTCATGTCCCATCTAAATATTGCATCCTCCACCCTTGGCTTCTGGGCAGCTTCCTGGCGATTGGGTCTTCAGCACTTCACCCGGCTCCCTGGCTGTGGTAGGAACAGTAGGACCACCTTTCATGCTTGAGTGTTCCTCAAGCGTACGCTTTCGGTGGAGGCGGCAGCGGCAGCTAATGGGTGTTTTGGGCAGGTGTTGGGTGCCTGTCAACGGCAGCACAATGGCAAAGTCGTCAGAGCGCCCCGCTGTGATGCCAAGCTTTGTTTTGGGCGGCTGATGAAGACCATGCTCAGCCAACTGTGAGTGAACGTCTAGTCGGTTGAGGGAGGGAATCTCATGTGAATGCGATGCAAGATGATCTACCTTCCCTGCAGCCTACAGGCTCAGGCAGACCCTGCCTGACCAGTGTGCAGGGTTGTAAAGCAGAATAGGGAACCAAGATAAAAATCTCTGACCCCCCAGGCTGTGTTAGGTATAGTTATTCTTCAGATTAGATGAATTCTTGGAGCTCACGGGCGTTAACAGCCACTCTTCATATAAAACGAATGTCAGAAGTAATGAAAACTATGTAAAATGAGATTCCTAAACCAGCAGGAGTGATTTCCCAAAATACAGGGTTTTGCAAAGGCAGTCTGGGAGAGGAAATGAGTTGTGCTGCAGTCTGAATGCATATCGAGGGGACTGAGTATTTTCTTGAGGTCATGAGCATGTGTGAAAAGACGCAGCAGAACCAGCAGAAAAGCAGCAGAAAGCCAAAGCGATGGCTGAGAGAGAAGGACTAGAGAGAGCGCTCGTAGGCCAGCAGCTTGACGGGAAAACTGTGAGCCAGCAAACCATCCTTCCCATTTGAGTTCTGCCGTGCTGAGGAAAACCCAACTTACAGAAAATTCTTTGTGAATAAACAAGATCACATCAAAGGAATACCTGACGCCATCATCAAAGCAATGTGTGAGACTAGTCACTGGCTACTTTTTTGAATCAAAGTTCACCTGCCTAATGGCAGGTTAAATTTTGCAGAATTTAAGAGGTAACAAAAAAAAGAAAGTTTTTCCTAACTCTTGTACCCAGTTAAAATCTCCTCTGAGCTGGGGCTCACTCTACCTTTGTTTTCTGGTCCGAAGAGAGGTGAGAACTCTCCCGTTCATCGTAACAGGGTGTCCACACTGATCTCATTTGAATGGCAGAGTTGTCATCTGTTTCTTTGCTGGCTTTTCAGAAGGAGTCATTAGCTACATGCTCCCTTCCACAGCAGTATCAAAACTACACTGCTATGAATTCACGGCAGAGAACTTATCCTTGCTTAGCCAAAAAAATGTGAAACATGGGAAATGGAACAAGCTACAGTCAATTCTCAATTATGCCGGAGAGAGGAGACGAAGGGAGACCTAAAAGAGGTAACACAAAACATATACCTTGGGCTGTAAGATGATAATTGGGTGTTTGCCTTTGAAAAACAAATAAATACATTTTTATGGAGCAATCGAGGGAGGGTTTGGCCTGAACAGTGCTGGTGCTTCGTGTCACTGGGGAGAAGAACCCTAACACTGTCACAGCTGGGTAGTGCCCAAATAATGGCTGAACGGTCTTAATTTGCAATCTGGATGATAATTGAGACTTGACTGGGGGTTTTTTCTGATGGATTTTTTTTTGCTGCTTGCTCACAAAGGGCTGAGTTTGTACTCTAAAAACTGAATGGCGCCCAAGAGCCTCCGTGACAAACGTCGCTGCAGCATGAAGGAGAAGGGACAGAGATCCCTGAGCGCATTCACTCGGAGGTTATTTTGTTTAGATGGGATGGTGTGGGAAAAGCTTCGTAGTCACTGAGCAGTGAAATTAAGAATAGCAATGATCAGATACACAGTCGAGGGAGTGGTGAGACGATATAGAAGAGATACAGACAGGGATTGAATTACAAATTGCCTGGAAGGGGTTATCAAAATCCCATGGCAGAATTATAGCTCTGACTTTTGGTGTTGCTGCATGTATGTGGGCAATTTGTCATAAGGATGATTTCTGGCAGGTCTGGTTTGTTTTCTGCCTGGATTATCCAGGTAGCTTTTTGTTTATATACCAAGAAAACAGAGACTAGCAAGGATGGATTTCTCTCTTTGGGCACAAAGCAATATCGCAAAGGTGAAGTGAAAAATTTTTATCTAAAGTGTGGAACCAAGTTAGCAAATTTTCTCTGGGACTCGGATCTGCCTAAAAAGGACCAGGAGGGGCGTTTCCTTCACTCCATGCGTGTGCAGTTCTGCTGGAAGGCATCTGGTGTTTGTGCTGCTTGTTGCCAATAAATCAAAAGATTTGCCTCCCACTTTATCATGAATAATGAATTCCGATTCTAGCCTAGCGCTGGACCCCCGCCAAGATTGTGTCCTTGTGCCTCAAGAAGGAGCCCCGCTACTTCTCATGACAACAGCTCGGCCAAAATGCAAGCTCCTTCCCCCCACCCCACCCCCCCAACCAGCTCGGGCTTCTGGAAGGCAGCACTAATTCAGTTAGATAATTTATGGACATAGGCTGGCTCTAAAAACAGATGCATATTGTACTGGAGTGTTTACCCAACGAGAAAATAATTACTTTCAGTAATTGTTCTGTCAGCAGCCTGAGCCCAGTTTCTGACAAAAAAGGGGCTGGCTTGCGTGAGAAGGGCATGGTGTTTCACTGTCCTTCCGAATCCTAACGCTTGTCTCCTGCTTTTCACGTTTCTGAATAGCCAGCCCAGTACTCTCTGTACTGTCTGTTGGGCCTGTGGGAATCGAAAACGTTCCTTAAGGGGGGAAAGTGGGGTGAGAAACACCCAGGTCAGCACCGGGAGTGAGAGACCCGCTGTCCGCAGCTCAGCTCTGATGCCCTTTTGCTTTGCAGCCTTGAGAAACTCATCCTTACTGCTTACATTTTGATAGAATCTGGATTGGAAGGGACCTTTAGAGCTCACCTAGTCCAACCCCCCTGCCATGAGCAGGGACATCTTCAACTAGATCAGGTTGCCCAAAGCCCCGTCCAACCTGGCCTTGAGTGTTTCCAGGGATGGGAATTTCCTGACCTTGAAGTGAGATCGTGGTGATGACCTGCTGCAGAAGGATGCTCTCACACCATCAGCTAGAATGCTGATGGACACTAGAATACAGCAGTAAAGGTTGATAACTTAATTTATGACCACAAGGCCAGGTCTGCGTTCTATCTAAAGATGACCAGGTCAGTCCCTACAATAATATTTTCGATTGAATTTTCTCTCTTGGCTGTTAGCGAAGTGTTTAAAACCAGATTGCAGTTTTCCTCAATTTACTATTTAAAATAATTTGTCTTTATGGTTCTTGATCTGCAGCTGATCTGGGACAAGTGAATAACAGACATGTGCTGGTGTTGGCTGCTCTTGAGGATGTGTGTGTTATGTGGTGTGGCCGTATTTCTTTATAGGATAAATGTTGCTTTTATAGAATCATGGAATCATTTACATTGGGAAAGACCTTAAAGATCATCGAGTCCAACCATTAACCTCACCCTGCCAGGCCCACCACTAAACCATGTCCCCAAGCACCACATCTCCACGTCTTTTCAGTCCCTCCAGGGATGGGGACTCCACCACTTCCCTGGGCAGCCTGTCCCAGGGCTTGACAATGCTTTTGGTGAAGAAATTGTTCCTAATCTCCAATCTAAACCTGCCCTGGCAGGAAACTTGAGGCCGTTTCCTCTTGTGCTTTTGCTTGTTACTTGGGAGAAGAGACCACCCCCTGCCTGGCTGCACCCTCCTTCCAGGTAGTTGCAGAGAGTGACCAGGGCTCCCCTCAGCCTCCTGTTCTCCAGGCTCAACACCCCCAGGTCCCTCAGCCGCTCCCATCAGACTTGTGCTCCAGACCCTTCACCACTTGGTTGCCCTTCTCTGGACACATGCCAGCACCTCAATGTCCTTCTTGGAGTGAGGGGCCCAAGACTGTACAAAAAACTCGAGGTGTGGCCTCACCAGAGCCGAGTACAGGGGGACAATCACTGCCCTGGTCCTGCTGGCCATGCTAGTTCTGATACAAGCCAGGATGGTGTTGGCCTTCTTGGCCACCTGGGCACACTGCTGGCTCGCATTCAGCGGGCTGTCGACCAACACGCCCCAGGTGCTTTTCCTCCAGGCAGCTTTCCAGCCACTCTTCCCCAAGCCTGTAGCATTGCCTGGGGTTGGTGCGACCCAAGTGCGACCCGGCACTGAGCCTTGTTGAACCTCAGACAATTGGCCTTGGCCAATTCCCTGCCCAGCCTGTCCAATGTTCTATGATTCTATGATTCTAGAATACAGCAACAGAAATTCTAGAGTCTATTTCCACCATTTATGTTCATGAGAATGGATTGAGAGCAGCCCAGAGGAGGACTCATGGGTGTTGGGGGAGGAGAAGTGGAATCATGGACAGTGGGATCGAGTGCACCCTCAGCAAGTTTGCCGACAACACCAAGCTGTGTGGTGGGTTGACACGCTGGAGGGAAGGGATGCCATCCAGAGGGACCGGGACAGGCTGGAGAGATGGGACTGTGTGAACCACATGAAGTTCAACAAGGCCAAGGGCAAGGTCCTGCACGTGGGTCAGGGCAATCCCAAGCACAACTCCAGGCTGGGCAGGGAATGGATGGAGAGCAGCCCTGAGGAGAAGGACTGGGGCTGTTGGGGGACGAGAAGCTCCCCATGAGCCGGCAAGGTGCGCTGGCAGCCCCGAAAGCCACCCGTGTCCTGGGCTGCGTGTCCAGCAGCGTGAGCAGCAGGTCGAGGGAGGGGATTCTGCCCCTCTGCTCCGCTCTGCTGAGACCCCCCTGCAGTGCTGCGTCCAGCTCGGGGGTCCCCAGCACAAGAAGGACACGGAGCTGTTGGAGCCAGGCCAGAGGAGGCCACGGAGATGCTGCGAGGGCTGGAGCACCTCTGCTCTGGAGACCTCAGGCTGAGAGAGTTGGGCTGGTTGAGCCTGGAGAAGAGAAGGCTGCGGGGAGACCTTGGAGCCCCTTCCAGTCCCTGCAGGGGCTCCAGGAAAGCTGGAGAGGGGCTGGTGCCAAGGGCAGGGAGGGACAGGCCAAGGGGAATGGCCTGAAGCTGCAGGAGGGGAGATGGAGATGGGATGGGAGGCAGCAATCCTTCCCTGGGAGGGTGCTGAGGCCCTGGCCCAGGGTGCCCAGAGAAGCTGTGGCTGCCCCTGGCTCCCTGGCAGTGTTCAAGGCCAGGTTGGATGGGGCTTTGGGCAACCTGGGCTAGTGGAGGGTGTCCCTGCCCATGGCAGGGGGTGGCACTGGATGGGCTGGGAGGTCCCTTCCAACCTAAACCAGTCTGGGATTCCATGATTCTATGATTCTATGATTTTCTCTTCAGAATGTGCTTTTTAGCATGCCTTCCAGGAGCCCAGAGACGCTGGTGATGGAGCTAGGAGCCCAACCCAGAGAGTACACAGAGTTGCTGCGTTAAATTCACTAATTCTGTATTGCAGAATTTGAATGTGGCAGGGGAATGAATGCTGTCAGAGCAAATGTGTTTATGAACCTGCCTGAGTTCTTGAAAAATCCTCCTCGTAGCATGGATTTTACTCCTGATATTGGAAAAACGTAACAACTAGCCATAATCTGGTGTACTTAATTTTCACGCTCTGGAATATTCCTGTTCTGCCAGTTAATTATATTGACTTTATTAAGAGCTACATATAAATGCATATGCATAACATATACAAGAAGTATTTTGATATAAAACTACTTGAGTAACTAACTTGATGGAGAGGCAGTCCCCTGGCCTTATTTATGTTACAAGTTACATGGACTTAACTGAAAACTCTCGAATTAATTTAGCTAAACTTGCCTTTCTGTGTATTCCCCTAAGCTGATGTAACGTGTTATGTGAATTTAGCTTAAATCAGTAAGGCTCGAGCTAAAGGCATATGTCTGAGTGCTATAACCTTATCATAACTTAAAAAATAGCAAGTTACCACCCTCCTCTGAGCCACGGTATCTTGATTGTGTGCTCTTGGTCTGCCGCAGGTGCCAGATAAAATGTATTCTCTTAAACCATGTCTGTTCGGGTGGCAATATCATAAGGGATTTTCTTCTCAACCCCAGGGAACCAACGGCATAGCACTTGTTAATACCATTCTGTTCTACTCTGCAGGAGAAAGAAAGGAGGAGGGGAGACCCCAGACCTTAGCCGGCAGGCAGCTGAGAAAAAAAAGAGAGCGGGTGGTGGATCTAATAAACTCCAGAAGGCAAAATCACTGGCAAGTATCACCGGCTTGTAATTATATCAACTGGGGCCCAGTGTCAGGTACACCCAGGAACATTTTCACTCAGAGCTTTTTCTTAACTCGGGTAACTGTGAAACTTTGCTCCTGACTGTAAGTAGGCTGCCAGGCACGTTTGCTGCCTGTCCCGAGGGGAGATTATCTGGGCAGGAGGAGGACACAAAGCAACCCGTGTCTGGCTGCTCCGGGGGCAATCTCTCAATTCTTTTACGACATTTGCATCTCTTCCCAAAGCTTCATTTCTCTGCTAGCAACTTTTGAACGTTACAATTTGATGTTAGTTTATTCTCTGTTCATTGCACTGAGCCTGAGCAAGCAGCCCCAAGGTCTTAATACTGAGGATTCATTGTGCTCATCGCTGGTAAAAATAGGGCATCCTCACATGAAAGGAGTCTGGGGAAGTTGGGTTTCCAGAAAGCATCATGGGTTTAAGCTTTTGTAGATACGGCAACAAATAACTGCCAGAAGAAGGACGTGCTCACAAGCGTATCGGGGGGTTTTTGCAGACCTGGAAGCATGTTTCCTAAGCGATGAAAGCCAGGGAACGCATGTGAGTTGAGCTAAAGAAGGTTTACATAAAAGAGAGGCATTGTCTCCCGAGATTGGGAGGCATTCTCCTGACCCAAATACAGCCTGTTTGCAAGGAAACAGATTCAGCCAGTGTTAAAGAACAGAAAATATAATTAAAGTTATTCAGCCTGTGTCTTACAATTGCCATTCTCCAAAGGCTTCCTCTGCAGCCCTTAGATCAGCGCGCCCTTACACGGTTTCACTCCGCCATGGCTTCCCATTGCAAATTTAAAGCTGTTTTAGTGTCAGTCCAGAAGTGAAAGAATCTTAGTTCAGGGTAAAAAAAGAGGTGAATTTGATTGTCTTTCCCCTGATTTTAGGAAAGTTCTGTGTTCTTAGAATCATAGAATCATAGACTGGTTTGGGTTGGAAGGGACCTTAAAGATCATCTAGTTCCACCCCCCTGCCATGGGCAGGGACACCCTCCACTAGCCCAGGTTGCCCAAAGCCCCATCCAACCTGGCCTTGACCACTGCCAGGGAGCCAGGGGCAGCCACAGCTTCTCTGGGCACCCTGGGCCAGGGCCTCAGCACCCTCACAGGGAAGAATTTCTTCTAACATCTAATCTAAATCGACCCTCCTTCAGCTTAACCCCATGATCCCTTGTCCTGTCACTACACTCCCTGATAAACAGCCCCTCACCATCTTTCCTGTAGGCCCCTTCAGGTACTGGAAAGCCGCAATTAGATCTCCCCGGAGCTGCCTTTCCTCCAGGCTGAACCAGCCCAACTCTCTCAGCCTGAGGTCTCCAGAGCAGAGGTGCTCCAGCCCTCGCAGCATCTCCGTGGCCTCCTCTGGCCTGGCTCCAACAGCTCCGTGTCCTTCTTGTGCTGGGGACCCCCGAGCTGGACGCAGCACTGCAGGGGGGTCTCAGCAGAGCGGAGCAGAGGGGCACAATCCCCTCCCTCGACCTGCTGCTCACGCTGCTGGACACGCAGCCCAGGACACGGGTGGCTTTCTGGGCTGCCAGCGCACATTGCCGGCTCATGGGGAGCTTCTCGTCCCCCAACAGCCCCAGTCCTTCTCCTCAGGGCTGCTCTCCATCCATTCCTCGCCCAGCCTGGAGTTGTGCTTGGGATTGCCCCGACCCACGTGCAGGACCTTGCCCTTGGCCTGGTTGAACTTCATGTGGTTCACACAGTGTCCCATCTCTCCAGCCTGTCCAGGTCCCTCTGGATGGCATCCCTTCCCTCCAGTGTGTCAACCACACCACCCAGCTTGGTGTCATTGGCAAACTTGCTGAGGGTGCACTCGATCCCACTGTCCATGTCGCTGACAAAGATGTTAAACAGTGCAGGTTCTAGTACCGACCCCTGAGGAATGCCACTCGTCACTGGTCTCCACTTGGACATTGAGCCGTTGACCACAACTCTTTGAGTGCGACCATCCAGCCAATTCCTTATCCACCGAGTGGTCCATCCATCGAATCCATATCTCTCCAATTTAGAGACAAGACTGTCGTGTGGGACAGTGTCAGATGCTTTGCACAAGCCCAGGTAGATGACGTCCGTTGCCCTTCCCTTATCCACCAACGCTGTAACCCCAAAGTTCTTCAGAGTAACTTAACCTGCAACCCCCAATCAGAAGGCCCAAGTACCTACTCTGACTTCCACCACGAAGTCCAAACCCTCCTGCATGATGTCAGTGGGAGTTTTGGTTACAAATTGCAGCAGTACAGGGTTGAACGGTGTGGATGTAGGTGTCACCTTTAGTTGGCTGCTCACAGTTTAAAAGAGACATTATTATTCCTGTAGCAAATGGTCAGAAAGCATTTAGCTGACCCAAAATGCTCAGCCAGATGTCAGGGGGAGCACGCGGAGTTAGTGGGTACTGAATTCTCACCCCACAAAAAGCCCTGGGAAGAGTTTTAAAGCCACTGCCTGCTGCCACAGGCCTGACAGGTCCACCACCTTCCCTTGGTCCCTCCTAGGCAGTTAGGACAGCCTAACCCAGGAGTAAGAGTCCTGAAAATCCAGGGGGTTACACCTTGGTGCCATCAGCCCAGAACAGAGCTCCACGCCCTTGCGCGATGCAATCTTGGTAGCACTGGCTTCTCTTTGTGTTAAAAATCTGGGGTAGCCTGGGGTAGCCTGTGTCACTCTTCCCTAGACCTTTACGTTGTAAATAGACTTGTATTTCTCTGGACTTGGGAGTTGTCCAAATTTCAGTAGCAGATCTATGTTTCTTATCCTCTGATGTAGAAGCCTGCTGTTACGCAGGCCATTAATGACTACATCACCACATGACAATAAAGGTTAGGTTACGGTAGGCTGATGCATAGAAAAAGAATATATATATAACTCGCTAGGAACAATCCAAAATGAATTTCCATTTATTATTAAGGTAGCATTGGGAAACCTTGTTGAAATGAAGACCTGTGAAAAGACTCTTATTTAATCAAATCCAAATAAAGAGGCTTAATGCTCAAATCTTTTAGTAAATCCTTAGAAGAAGAATAGACTATGATGAAAGCCTAAGTGCCCCAAGCAAACAAACATCAAGTCAAATTAAAATGAAGCTCTTAAATAGATCAATGATCCATGTGCAGTAAGTAGGTGAGAATAAAGTATATTACAGCCAACAATGAAGATGTGAAAAGGGCTATTATATGGAGCTCCAAGCTCAGGAGGCTGAACAACAGCACACTAAAATAGAAGAAACACGTAATTAAGGTGATGAACTGAGCCCTGGAATTACATCCACTGGCTCCACGTCTGCATGCGGTGAATCAGTTCTCCCTCCCAGTAAACTTGTGAGGTTTTGGAGTTTATTAGTAATCATGGAAACAGTAGCATAAAATGTGACCAGGCTCACACTTAATTTAGAATTAATTAAAGTAAATTAGCTCAATTGCAATAAATAGTAAATTGCAATAAATTAAGTTAATTAGGTCTCTGAATGAAGGGCCACATCGCTCTTACGAAGGCACGTGCAACCCCCATGTCTCTGAAGGGGGGAGGGAATACTCTGTCGTTACCCAGGGCAGCAATGCCTTACTCAAAGGATACGTATAGCTTCAGTGTTAAGCATCTCTTCAAGCACTTCGCTGGATCAGGGCTTTATAGCTTGTCTCTACCACCGTGACGCTCACGTTGCCTTCAGCAGCTACTCTCCCAGGATTATATGAAGAAAAGTGAGGAATGCAACAGGTTCGGTGACTTCTCCAAGCTTTTACGAGGCTGGGCATGGAAACGGGATCTCTGGTTTGGGTCACTATATCATCCCTCCCGTTCACTCTGACGTGGAGCTGCGCTGCCCTGCTGTGATTTCTGAGCTCTGGCCCTCCGGGTCCCTTCGCAGGCGTCACTGCTGTCACATCGGTGTCCTTCACACGAGTCCTTGAGCACTTCCAATGCTCTTCTGCAGCTTCTCAGCAAAACAGGCAGCCTCATGCTCAAACGTTAGAATTCCCAGATACTTTATTAGGAAGGTGAAATTTGATTGATGCTTTTGACAGCTTTGCAAATGACTGCAATGTCAGCAATTAGGGGCTGGGTTTGCCTTTCAGGCTGTCTGCTTGTTTCTGTTCGAGAGAGTGCTCCACTCTCACAGCTGTTCCTGAATTACTGACTTATTTTTAGTACTTACTAAATAACATCTTTTTTGACAGGATCAGTCATTCTTGCCTCACTGCATTTATCCTAAGGTAATAAGATTGCAGCATTTGAAGTCAGGAATAAATTTCCCTATGACATATTGACAGGGAATTGATGTTTTGAGTATGGATTGTATTTTTGTACCGTGTGGGTATAGCCCATGTGAAGATCCAGCACTGAAACACCGACCTGTCCAGTGTATATTTATACCACCAATATTCTGCAAACCTTATTTTGAATTTTATTTATTCATACAAAAAATCCTGTTGAACTTCACGGGACTATTCCTGAAAGTGAAAATAACTCAGTAAAATGTTTGCGTATTCAAAGTCACCTTATACATGTCTCTGTAATTTTAAAAGTATAGCCTGGCTTTAATAGTCTATGCCTGTCTGTCCCTATGAGCTCTAAAACTGAACCAGCAACAACCCAGGAGCTGAAAAGCAAGGAACAGTCAGATCTGTGCTGCAACTACTACAGCTTCTCTCATCTCGTGCTTTTCTCACTAGGACAGAAAAACCGCGGCTGCTTTTAGCGTACCATCTCTGTCGCACATCAAGCACTGCTAAGGTCCGAGACCACTTTCGGCAGTTGTATAATCACTGGCCTTTCTTTCGGTTGATATTCAGCCGTTGCTGGATTGCTTATTTATAACTAGACAATTAGGCACGAAGCCCCATAAATCTGCCACTGTTGCCAATTCAAATAACGGAAGGGGGAAACGGGCGGGAAGGAATTACAGAACAGCATTGACTTTTCTGCACAGCCATTTTACTATGGACACTAATTTCGCATAAGAACATCTGCCCGCATTGCTTTTTATATACATGTTTGGTTTGGTTAACGTTATTCTTACCAAATAATTTGTATCAGTCAAAAAAAAGCCAAAGCTCTCGGTCTGCAGAGCCTGCGCTTTTTGAAGATTTGCGATCTTTCTCAAGGAATAAACAATCACTGTGTTGCTAAGATGATTTTTTTTTTTTTTTGCTTAATTTTTATACTGTTTAGTAAAATGTTCATTGAACAGTGTGTTAAAATAAATTTCATCCTTTACACTGCAAGACTTCAAACAGCAAGCAAGACTGGGATCAGTCGCAGCCATATGCACAGGGGGAGAATTTGTGCATTAACATATGAATTGATGTGGAGAATCAATTAATGTGGGTTTGGCTTTACGAGCATCAATTTCTAATTGGGTCCTTTTGTCCTTAAGGTAAACTTGTAACAGAGCACAGGTCACTGCAAATAATGCAGATTATGCTTGTATCGTTTAGGAATATAATTTAGGGATGTAATTTATAGAATGTATAGAATTTACTGAAGTTCTCAATGGACTCTAATGTTTTCAGTCCCTCTGAAGCTGTTGGGATGACATGATATTTACTGCCTTCTCTTCCTAGCTATCACTTTCTGCACATCTTGAGTCTGTTCCAAAACCACCAGTTCGTCCCAGCTGGGCCACTCCCCAGTCAAGCGGGAGCTTGCCCTCCAAAGCAGCAGCAAAGACCCTGGCCCAGAGCTCCCAGTGGAACGCCGGGATACGACCAGCACCTGTTCGAGCTCCAGTGCCAAAGGCACGTGAAAGAGGAAGGAAAGACTTCACAAGGACGAACACCGGGTCTCCATGTTAGTACGCTGCCCTGTCCCACGCGGAGGCTAGCATAGAGATTGCTGATATCCAAATTTAGCGCACAGAGGGAAGGAGAAGACAGTAATTCTGGATGGTGGGAATCCAGGTGACAGTGATGTGCTCCATCAAAAGAGAACATATGGCCAAAGACGTCACATCTAGCACTTGCGACATCCACCTGTCTGTCACAACTGTCATCTTGGTATTGAACACTGGCATGGGCTTCGCACAGGTTTAACTCCCTAGTACTCAATGGCAGAGCAAGAGATCTTAGATCAGAAGTGACAGTGGGCTCAGCCCAAAGTCCACAGACTCTGCCAGGTCCTGGATAGATGCCAGGAGGAGCTGGAGTGGTTGGGTTGGAAGCAGAGCAGTCAGCAAATTACAGGAGAAAGCAATCAACTCCAGGGAAACAACAGCTGAGAAAGCAGCTGATGTGTGAATGTCTTCCAAAAATAAGGAAGGCAGACTGACACGATCAAAACCAATTTGATGCCATTTCAGTCTAGGGTTGGCTTGGGCAGCTATTCATGAAGACCTCACCTCTCAATACACCCAGCATCTCCTGAAGGTCCTTAATGTCTGCAGCTGGCTGGGAAAGGATTGGATATCTTTCAGAAGCAGACAATGTTCGTGCAGACTTTGGTGAAAGTCCTATTAGTTCACAAGTGGGCTGCCCACAGAAGGATCGCAATTTGTGACCCGTGATGATTTTTAATAGCGCAAGAAGGGTAGGAGATAAAGAACCTGGAACGCACAAAGGAAAAGAGGGTTCCAATGTGATACTGTTAGGATTTTCAAAGAGAACACGGAGGGTAGAGTGAGGGGAGCTCCTACAGGGCAACAACTATCCCATAATTATTGATGACCCCATCTAGAAGGGAGATAATGGAGCACATGGAGACCTCCAGCATCCCTTTAGGTCTCCCTAGCATCTAGGGTTTTTAGCAGGGGCACAGGCTAACCCCCGTAAGAAGGACCCACAGTGCAAATGAGCGATCACAAATCCTTCTGTGGGAGGTGAGAGAAAGAATCCAAACACAGATGAAGGATGCTACATAGGGGAAAGCACTGGAATGAGTAAGAGGTCCAAGGAAAACACATAAGATTGCTTCATGGAGGAAGCAGTACATAAATGCATCCCGATCATAAAAGCCAAGAGAGGAAAACATCAAGATTAGGGTAGAGGGTTACAGTGGCACATGTTTCTAAAGCAATACAAGGTTTCTGTAAAATAGGACCCTCATCCTGACATCACATTGCCTGGACAGAGCCTTTGGAAGGTGGTACAGCGGACTGGGGCCAAGTCAGGAAGAGTTAAGTGTAGGCTCTGGGCCTTGGCTGAGTTATGGGTTGTTCCAGTCAATCAAGGGAATTCCGGCTGCTGTGGCCTCCCAGGAATGTGGCACTCAACTCTGCTGCCATCCGGGAGGCACTGGGAACGGGAAGAAGGTGTTTCTTAAGTCTCTGAACCTCTGCGAACCAATCTGCAACTGCTGCTGAAGGTGCGGTTTAGTGTTGTCAAAGAGGAGGTGGGAGATGGAGTCAGGGGAGCTCCTGCAGGGAAGCGGCCACCCGGTGATAATTAATGATTCCGTATGGGTGGAGGATAACGACGTATGCAGGGACGTGCAGCATTCTGTCTGAGCTCTGCTGCAGTCACTGTCGTCTTCTACATGATAAGAAATTTAAAAACTGTGCACGAGGAAAGTGCTAGGGAGAGCGGGGAAGGCAGCTACCTACAAACACCGTTGCTGTAGTATAAAAACTGCCAAGGAGAATTATCCCTGAGGGATTCCATTTGGATTAGGGGCAATTTGCAAGGCAAAACTATTTTCTTTTTTTTATATCAGAGAGAGACAAATCCTATCTTAATTCCTTCAGTCACCCCTCCTGGACCTTTGCGATCTCTGCCAGGCTTTACCCAAGGTAAACTTAACCAACTGTAGATAGTGCTCCAGCTGGGCTTTACCAGGGCACGTTTGCAGATTGTCAGAGGTGGGCAGGCAAAATAAAGGCATTTTGATTGATGATTATTTTCTCTATGTTGAGATGATGAATGGAAACTGTCTTTCCATTCAATCCAGATTTGTAAAGGTATTTGAGGTATTAAATGCCACCAAAATCCCAAGGATTGGCTGAGTACCTAAATATGTTTAGAATCTGAATTCTCTGACTAAATTAATCTGATTCTTACATTATTTCTTTTTCATCTAGCATCTCCACTGTTTGAGGCTCAGCCCTGGCACATTCCTCCATCTAACCAAGGATCTGACACAGAGTAAGGGATGATCCAGAGTATCTTTCATCCCAGCAGAACAGAAACTTATCTGCCCGGCACTGGAGAAACAACAGCAGTGTTGCCCGAGTCACAGGCTGTGCTCAGTGAAGAACAGCTGCTTTTGAGTCCTTCATAAGGACCCAGCTTAATTTTTTTTTTTTTTAACTGTTGCTAGAAAAGACTTTCTTCGTTGACCTCACCACAGAATGCAAAGAAATGGGCATGGAGGTCCTGCGTCTATTCTTGCTTAGGCTGCCCAAAAGAAATTTTAACTACCTTGCAGCCAATTTGGACAGAAAGGTGTTGGAGCAATGGCTTTATACCTTTTTTTTTTTTTTTTTTGAAGTACTGTACTTGGTGCGATGACTCCTGCCAGCCTTTGGGATCTCCAGGTGGGATCTCCCATTTCCAAACTGGAGTACGGTCTACATCTGTTTTCCTGTTGTGCTTCTCAGCCTGGTTTCCTGTCGCTGCTGCTCTTGAGCTGGTGCTATATTCTCTTTTTCTTCTGGGTATGTCATCTCTGCAGAGTTCACCTAGGCTTTTGATCATGGAGGCACTCGTGTAGATCCTTGCTAGAGCTGCCGGACCTCATGTGAGCTTGCCTGTGTGTCACTCAGACATCTTGGGGCATATCCCATGCCCTGAGCTGCTCTGTGATGCTTTGCCAGTGAATTACAGAAGTTGTCTGTCTCTGTGGGCTCCGAGGGGATTGTGGAAGACAAGGGAGACAGAATTTCTTTCTCATGTTAAACAAGGCAACTCCATCTTTTCAATCATGTTTAGTGAGAAGGAAATCAAATCCCACACTCTGGATTACAGCACTGCACATGGATCTGTGTGGGGAACTGGCACCAGTCTAATTATTTAAGAAAATGTAAATCATGTGCTCTTATTTGTCTTTTCTGCAATTAAGGAAATAACCTGTAAATGTAACAAATAGTAGTTTTTAAGGCTAAGAGGACTGATTGCACAGCAACTGTAACTCATTGCCTTATCACATGCCAGAGTGAGAGAGCTGGGATAAAATGGAACCTTTCCACATGTTAGGAAAAGTCACAGTATGCCCGTGAATTCTCAACATTTATAGACTAGAAATCATGTTTTAGAGAAAACGCCAACTACAAATCGACAAGGATTAAGAGGAGACTTCTGCTCTGTGAGCAGATTATTCTGCAGTGCGTCATTTGAGGGTTTCAGGTTTTTTGGTGCGAGAGATATTGATCATCGTCAAGACCAGGCACCGGGCACGACGCATCATGGATCTCACCTGAAGGGAGAGCGTCCAGCAGGAGACTCTGCCTGTTGGGTACTTGGTCGAGTGTCATGTGAATTCTCCAAATCAATGATTAGGTAACTCAGTGCACCTCCCTCTCCAAACTTCATTCTTTCATTTTTCTAGTTGCTCTGTAAGGAAGGGGGAGTTCATCTCAACCAACACGATGGCCTAAGAGCTAATTGAGTCTAAGCTGGTCACCTCTCCAGCGATCAGTGGAAAGATGAATTTGCAGATGGCAATTATCTCATATATCTTAGGATCTGTTGATTATGCAAGAGACCAGAGTGACTAATTTTGATTAAGAAAGCTAACTTTTGAGCATTTGAAGTGAGATGGGGTAAATCCCATCCAAAACATTCACCGGCATCATACCCTGCTATTGCAAATCTCTCCTTGCAAGCCTTTTCCCTCAGAAATCCAAGTTAAACTGATTGTTTCATGGGTGTTTCCTTGGCTTCTTAAGTGCAATTTGTTGTTCCAGCTTTTTTTTTTTTTTGGTCTCCATTAGGAAGCATGTAGCTTCTTGTGGCAGCAGTTCAGCGCTAGGTCCGTGTTACAAACAGCAAATGGCTACACAAGGAAATGATGTAACCCTGCAGCAATGGTTTTTCTTTTCTCGTCAATGGGCATACTCACCGGAAATGTAAAGTTCCCAGGGTCTGACCGGTCTTGGAGCCGAGTGCTCGGGCACTACTGCGGACCCTGTGCCTTTGCTGCAGCAGATCATGCGTCTTAAGTGCTTGCTATACATTTTAAGGCTTAGGCCTTCTCTGATTTATAAAGTTTTTTTGCATATATGATGCTGTAAAATAACTAACAGTAATGTCCAGGAACATACCAAGCCAAGTAGTCTATCCTTGAACAGCAGACCTATATAATGCCTTGATGTAACTCCTACTGATGATGATATTAGCATGGTTTATCAGAATAAAAATGTATGTACTCACAACATACTTTAAAATCATTCCTGAAGTCACAAAATGGGTCAGAATCTGAAACGGAGAGAAAAGATAGAGAGAGAGTCTCCATCACCTGCCACTGGCCTCAGGCAAGCCGTATCACCCTCTGTGCCCCGGGGTGCTGATCTGCAGAGGCAGATGGTTCTTTACCCGCCTTTATAGTGCGCTTCCAGATATGCTGATAAGAAATTGCTAAACAAGTACAGAGGAAGGTTGTTATGCCTGCACCCTTCCTTGTAGATGCACATTTCCCCACACTGCTCGGCATTTCCAGATCCTGCCCAACTCTCATTAGCCGCAGCCTTCGATTAAAGAACTGAAAGTACCTTTTTAAAGCCCAGAGGCCAATGAATCAGCATTGCTGCATCTGAATTCCACCAGTACAAGTAAGATCAGAATGTGAGCCCTAGGCTACAGCCCTGCTCAGATGTGGGGAACAAACCCAAACATGCCAGCTGCTCTTTTACCCAAGCTTTACCATCCATTTCTGCCCAAAACTCCACCTGCATTTACCTGGTGTTCCTTGCTGGAAGCAATGACAGAGTTTGGTAGTGTAGTTTGGCTTTGTAGCCAAAATGAAGTTTTCCTAATTATTGCTCTTCTGAGCTAAAGAAACAAAAACTTGGAAAAAGGAATATGCGTAATTGAAGTTGATGGGAGTTGCAGGTGGGAGCACAGCTGGATTAAAACTGAGGCTTTTTGGAAATACCCGACTTGTGCGGTGAGATGGAAGATGAGTGAACACGAGCTGCTGCCAGGGAAGTAAGAGCATTCAGAGAGCAAAGTCTCAGCAGCAGCGTTTGGGTTGTAATAGGTTAAAGGACGGTTACCGAAAAGCATAGAGACTCTGCAGCAAAGGGAAAGCAGTTAATGACAGTAGCTAAGCGCAAGATAAAAAGTTGCTGTAATAGGTGGATGAAACTGATAACGAATGGAGAGCATAGCTCAGCTCATGGAACAAAGGGCTGAGGAGACGAGGAGGCAGTGACGCGGTGCGTAGGGTTGTGTTTAGGGGGATGTGGGTTAAGGGGAGGCAGGGCGTAAGAGAATTGGTTTGAAACCGGTTGCCTTGTCCCCGCTGGCATGCTCTTTGATCCCCTTACCGTGCGTCTAGCACAGGCATCCTGCCTGTCCTGTGCTCTGTGCCATCCCCAACAACATACGAAGACATCCTCCGGAGAGATGCTGTGTAGTATGTGCACCACCAAATAATTCAGGGGGAAGGAATTACTATCCCACCCAAGTCAGCCCAAGGCAGGGCACAGCTAGACACACAAACATCCCCTGACTGCGTGATCGCATCCGAAATGTCCCGTGCTGCACAGCAGCTGCTGCAGGAGGTTTGAGAAAGGTGATGGCAGGAGATGCACGCCTGGATAGATGCTTTGTAGGTGTTTGCACAGCCTGTATCCCGGTCACAGCCACTCTGCAAACCACTG
The DNA here is from genome assembly GCF_011004875.1 of Balearica regulorum gibbericeps. Lineage (NCBI taxonomy): Eukaryota > Metazoa > Chordata > Aves > Gruiformes > Gruidae > Balearica > Balearica regulorum. The sequence goes on along the minus strand of NC_046186.1, from coordinate 2,282,195 downwards.
ATAAATTGCTGTTTGGCACGGGATGCTTGGGAGACCCCCAGGGAGGTAAAATCATGGGTACAGACAGGTCCAAACATTGCAGGGCACTCCCAGCATATCCTGTAGGAAGGAAACTGAATTCAGCTTTCTAAAATGCCCTGAAGGCGGGAGAGAAGTAGCAACGGGAGCAGATGGTCTAAACCATATTTTCAACCTGTTCCATCCTGGGGTCTTGCTTTGTAGAGGCAGGATGCTGCCAAATCCACCCAGCAAAGTGGGGGAGGCCGTATGGTCTCACAACACGTGCACGGAGACATACATCCCAGGACAAGGTGCCTGCCAGGCTGCGCATGCGGACCTCAGGCACCAGAGCAGGCTCTGGTTGCTTTATAAACCAACCTGCACAGTGGGAACAGCTGACCTGCAGGTCCTTCCATGTGCCTTCTTCCCTCCCTGCAAACCCTCCTGAACCTTCAGTCTCCGGGTGCACACCGGTCATCAGCGTGATGCCAAAAATCTTCAGGTCAGCCCTCAGATCAGGAGGTTTTCCAAGAAGGGTTTTTACCAGCTCATGAATCACAAGAGCAGGTCACTTGGCCATTGCTAGCATCTCTCTTCATTTTTTCCTGTCATTTGGCGGTGTGGTTTTTTTCTTTTTGGTGGCTGTTTTCCCTTGCAGCCTGTTCTCCTCTGCAATCTTGTTTTCTCGTCTGGGTGACCTTTCCTCTCTGCTCACGTTACTCACGACGAGATCTACCAGAATCTACTGGTTGGCCAGGATGCCACCAGCAAGGAGAGGCAGGAGCTGGTGGCACCAGCGAGGCTTTGGCTAACAAACAGCACCAAACAAAAGCAGGGAGTTCTCCATGCGAGATGTAATTCAGCTGTGGAACTCCCTGCCCCAAGAAGTTGTAGGTGTTGAAGCTCACATGGGCCCTAGAAGTCACTGGAGATTCATGGAAGGATCTCGAGCTCATTTCATTGGACTGTAGGAGGATTTTGGTGGTAAGGGAACCCAGGAGGTCTCTGGTCCAACCTCCTGCACTAAGCAGGGTCAGCTCTGGCATCAGCCCAGGTTCATGAGGGTTTTACCCAGTTGGGTCTTCAAATCCTCCAAAGAAAATGACAGAACCACTGTGGGCAGCCCACTCTTGACACCCAGCTGCCCTCGCAATGAAAAAGTTTCTCCTTACGCTCAGTTTGAACTTCTCCCCTTAAAACTTCCACCTGTTACCTCCCACCACACACCGTTGTGAAGACGTAACCTCCTTGGAGGTATCGTGGGCTGCTGTCAGGCCCCCAAAGCTCATCCTTTCTCAGTGGAATGAGCCCCTTCCCTCAGCCTCTTCCCACAGGGACCCTCAAACAACCCCATTCCCCTCCCCTGCTCCTTGCACCACCCCTGGCCCCCAGTTCCCCCCCATTGTGCTCCCTAGGCATCTCTCACAGAATCACAGAATCCCAGGCTGGTAGAGGTTGGAAGGGACCTCTGGAGATCATCTAGTCCAACCCCCTGCTAGAGCAGGATCACCCACAGCAGGTCGCACAGGATCGTGTCCAGGCGGGTTTGGAATCTCTCCAGAGAAGGAGACTCCACAACCTCTCTGGGCAGCCTGTCCCAGGGCTCGGTCACCCTCACAGGGAAGAAGTTTTTCCTCATGTTCAGGTGGAACTTCCCGTGTTCCAGTTTGTGCCCTTGTCCTGTCACTGGGCACCACTGAGAAGAGTCTGGCCCCGTCCTCTTGACCCCCACCCTTTAGATATTGGTAAGTGTGGATCAGATCCCCTCTCAGGCTTCTCTTCTCCAGGCTAACCAGCCCCAGCTCTCTCAGCCTTTCCTCATACCAGAGATGCTCCAGGCCCCTCCTCATCCTCACAGCCCTCCGCTGGACCCTCTCCAGTAGTTCTCAGTCTGTCTGGAACTGGGGAGCCCAGCACTGGACACACACAACTCCAGATGTGGCCTCAGCAGGGCAGGGCAGAGCAGAGGGGGAGGAGAACCTCCCTTGACCTGCTGGCCACGCTCTTCTCCGTGCACCCCAGGACACCGTTGGCCGCCCTGGCCACGAGGGCACACTGCTGGTCATGGAGAGCTTGTTGTCCACCAGGACGTCCAGGCCCTTCTCCGCAGCGCTGCTTCCCAGCAGGTCACCCCCACCCTGTCCTGGTGCTGGGGTTATTCCTCCCTGGGTGCAGGACCCTCCACTTGCCCTCGTTGGATTCCATTGGGTTCCTCTCCGCCCAACTCTCCAGCCTGTCCAGGTCTGGCTGAATGGCAGCGCAGCCTCCTGCTCTGTCGGCCTCTCCTCCCAGTTTGGGATCGCCAGCAAACGTGCTGAGGGCACACTCTGTCCCCTGTCCAGGTCAGAGATGAAGATGTTGAACAAGACCGGACCCAGCACAGCACTAGCTCTCGGGGAAGGGACTTTTACCCTTTTGTAAGGAAAATCGAGTCGGTTTTTCCCTCCCTCGGGTCGGTCCTTTGCTACCACCTAGCGCTGAAGGGGCGCAGGCGGACGGAGGAGAGGGGGGGAACTCCCCGGTGGCGGCTCCGCAATATGGACAGATATGGGTAAACCCCGAGTATTGCAACGAGGGACAATTAAAGCTGGACAGGATGAGGAGGGACGGCGGGGAGGCCCCCCGGGACCGCAGCACACGCGTGGGGGAGCCCCGCGGCACCCGCCGCCCCTCAGGGAGCGCTGCTCGCCCCGCCACGCGCCGCCGCTCCCCACGGCGCCCCCTGCCGGAGGTACCGCACCGCCTCGCCAGCGGAAGGCGCATGCGCGATACGGCGACAACCCTCCCCCCCCCCCCCGCCGTTTTCCTATAGTTTTTCCGGCAGCGCGGCTGGAGGTGCGACGTTTTTACGACGGTGAGGGGTGGTGTCGCTTGACGGCAGGAGTCCCTAGCCTGGCCCGGCCCGTGAGGGGAGCGGTTGAGGAGTTGCCGGCACCATGAAGCAGAAGAGGAAAGGTATCGGAGTGGGGGGATCGCGGTGCCCGGGGGCTGGCGGCGGAGCAGCCCCTGCCCTTCTCCCAGGAGCTCAGGGTAGTAGGGCAGGGCTTTGCTGCCTCCCTCGGCCCTTGGAGTGAGGGGGAAGGAGGGGCTGTGGGGCAGAGCTTTGCCCTCCCCCGGCCCCGTGTGGGGGCAGCGGAGCAGAGCGTTGCCGCCTTCCCCGGCCGTGTGTGTGTGTGTGTGTGTGTGTGTGTGTAAGGGGGAAGTGAGGAGCAACACTTTAGGCTGTGTTTGGGCATGGTAGAGGGTCTGTGGGACGGGGCTCGTCGTGCTTCCCCCGGCCCTGTGAGGGTGGTGGCTCTGGGGTGGCAAAGCTTTACCACCTCCCCTGGTGCTGGGTGCTGAGGAGTTTGTCTTGCCTTGCTCCTGACTGGCAGGGCAGTCTGGGTGTTGCTGGGCTTTTCCCACCTGGCAAAGGAAAAAAACAGCAACAAAACCCCCCAAAAAACCAAAATCACAAAAAAAAAAAAAACCCAGGGGAAAGGATATGGGGCAGCAGAGACGATGCAGGGCAGTGTGGGACTGGCAGTGGTACAGGCTGTCCCACAAAACTGTCTGCAGAGACCAGCTGGGAGTGTCGCTGCTGTGCTTCTCCCAGGTGGGATCTCAGCACAGCTGTTGTGAACAAAAACCTGTTGGAGCAGTTGTGCACCCAGCTGTGTCCCTGCTAGTGGGTTTTCTGACAAGTTTGGGGTGTATGTTTTACTGTCCCAACGCTTGCTGGTGTAGACAGAGCTGTGCGAGGTGAAATGAATGCACATTGTTGTTAGGAAGCACATTGTTTTGATGTTCCAAAACTGGTATTTAAGCAATGTATACAGTGTATACTGTGCAGCAGGGAAGCTTTAAGGCACTGATACACTGCCTGACGCAGTGGCGTACCCTCTCTGTGATGAAGAGGAGTTCATAGAGCTGACTTCTTCCTTTGGCTTGCCCCACCGTCCTTCTCAAAACACGTTCTGTCCCTTGCCACGTGTTCTGGTGGAGTCAGACTAGTCTACTAATTGTCTTTAACTTCCAGCGACTTATTTCTAGCTGTTGTGGATTCCTCTGACGTACAAAGGCGGAGTTTATCCTAGAAGTAAAAGAAAAGCAGCGATACGAGGTGGTGGCTGTCATTTGTTCAGGGGAATGCTGCAAATTGAGTGATACGCAGTGGCAAAATTCCCTCTGTAGGCAACGACTGTAGGAAATACTGAAAATGAACTGCAGAGCAGATGCACCTCGACTGTCACAAAAGTGGTTAAGAAAGCACTGGCTATACACGCGGCTTGTTGTTTTGTTCCCGTTTCAGGAGACCTCAGCCATGCAGAGCTGATGATGATGACGATAGCTGACATCATAAAGCAATTAATTGAAGCTCACGAGCAGGGAAAAGATGTGAATCTGAACAAGTAAGTCACTCTGGGATGACACAAGAGCTGCTCCACCAGTGATGAACGTGTCCTGTGCAGTCTCTTATATTCAGGCTTTATTTTGAAATGTTTTATTTTTGCAGGTTACTGTCATTTCTCTTACTGTTATCTGATTAAAAACCATCACCAAGATTTGTAAATTGTGTGGCGGTTTGAAATCATGACTTGGTGCTTCACTGGCAATGCTTAGAGTACAAAATGGGTTGTACTGGTGAAAAACTCTTAAGAAAATTGTCATTGTCTTTTTGTGTTTCCACCTGTGTTCATCCTTCAGTGGTCCCAAAGTCAGTTCCATCAGGGCAAGGAGAGGTTAATTCAGGGATAAAGTTTAAATCAAGTTTTCTTAGCAATGTGTTATAAATGAAGTTGCTGTTTATAGAAAGTTTTTCCTTCTTTACATATGTGGAATAATAAAACCTGAATTTCTCCCACTGTTTCTGTTTCATTTACACGATATAATTGGAAACTTTTTGCTGATGCTGGAAATAACTGACATGAATGTCTGAGAAATGAACTTGGCTAGAGTCTGTGTACGTAGGGGTTAATCTCATGGAAGACATGAAAAGCTGGAGAGGGGCTGGTGCCAAGGGCAGGGAGGGACAGGCCAAGGGGAATGGCCTGAAGCTGCAGGAGGGGAGATGGAGATGGGATGGGAGGCAGCAATCCTTCCCTGGGAGGGTGCTGAGGCCCTGGCCCAGGGTGCCCAGAGAAGCTGTGGCTGCCCCTGGCTCCCTGGCAGTGGTCAAGGCCAGGTTGGATGGGGCTTTGGGCAACCTGGGCTAGTGGAGGGTGTCCCTGCCCATGGCAGGGGATGGAACTAGATGAGTTTTGAGGTCCCTTCCCACCCAAACCAGTCTGGGATTGTATGAAAAGAATTAAATTACTGAAAACTGATAAACCAGAGTCTGCGGGCAGCTTTCACAATGTTTGGATAAAACCATATTTAGAAGAAAAATACACCGAAACTAAAAAAATTGGCAGTTGTTGCATATCAACATTATTTGGAATTTATTTTCTGTATCTTAATACGCAATGCCCCTGTTGCAAGAAATTACTTTTAAGTTACCTGGAAAGGCAAATTGGGAGAGCCTACCTAGATCTCCTTGTAACTGAACAGTAATGTGATAGCACAGCTGTGGAATATAGGTATGCAAGTCAGAATGGAGTTGTTAATTTGAGGTGTTTCTGCTTTCAGGCTGAAAACCAAGACGTCAGCAAAGTATGGACTTTCAGCGCAGCCGCGTTTGGTTGACATCATTGCTGCTGTTCCGCCACAGTACCGCAAGGTGCTGGTACCAAAGCTGAAGGCCAAGCCAATAAGAACTGCTAGCGGGGTAAGCACGTACATCGTTATCTCCATTCCCTACAGTCCTCCTCTGCTCTCATCGATAAATTGTATTTAATTATTTTCAAAGACCAGGATATTAACTGTCCAGAAACTTTAATACAGGTGTGCTGGCTGCATTGCCAGCTTCCAGGTTGCCTTTTCTGGGATGATGTGCCCGCAGGGCTATTGCTTTCAAAGCATTTGGGAGAAGAGAAAGAGGAGATGCAGAGATTTTGTTTGAGCAGCGTGTCTTGCTTTTTAGTTGCTGTAGAAACAGTGCAGCTTCATCTCCAGGCCCTCTCAGTGAGCAAAGGTAAAATGTTAGTATTTAACTTGTTTCTTTCAAAGGTAGTTCAGGCTGAAAACAGGAAGAGAGGTACAGCTAACGTGCAGCTGTGTGTTTTTAAGCTTCCCTACTGTATGTATAGCACGCCTAAACTCAAGTTACTAACAGCAAAAACCAAACCAGAAACCAAAATCCCAGGAAGTGTTCCATTTTTAGAACTAAAAACCCGAACCAACCCATACAAATCCACAAATAAAAAACCCACCCCCCCAAAAAAAACCCCCTTAATTTCTTTAATTTCTTCTTTCTAGCCACAGAGTATCTCATTAAACTCTTAGTCCAACCAGGATTTCTGACAACTGGAAGTGAGGTGTTCCAAGTTGGGTGCCCCAAATTAGCAGACGCTACAAAATCTTAGCACGTCTGTCTCTTCTTCCATCTGGTCCCTTTCAAAAAAGAAGATAGCATCTTACATTGTGCTTGCATTTAATGTGTGAAAAGCTGTCTGAGACCAGCCTGGGGAGAAAAAAAAGGCTTTGCTCAGTTAGGTGGAGGGCAGAAGCTAGTTTTATTATCTTTGGTTTATATCTTTTTGTTTCTGTTCATCTCTTCCCCCATTTTCATCTTCCAAGTGGTGTTGGGTATGCCGGGTGGCACGCTCTCACCCCTGCACTGGTTTAGATGCAATTTAGATGGTCTGAGGGCATAGCTGAATGTCAGTCTGCATCTCTTCGGCAAGGTGCTTAACCAGGTGTCTTATACCAAATCTGATTCTTTATAATATGCTGCCAGTTTATTCTGAATTTTGAAAATATTAAATAATAGGATTCCTATTTCTTGATGCTTTTTTTTATTTCCTTCAAGAGTTAATGCATAGATATTCTAGGTGGCAGACTAAGCAGAAAACACCTTTAAATAGTCTCTCATAGATGCACATGTACACGTAGCCTTCTAAGATGCGCTTTAGTAACTTCAGAAGCAATTACTATAATTTTTCTCCTCTGCAACTTTTTCTTGCAGATTGCTGTTGTTGCAGTGATGTGTAAACCGCACAGGTGTCCCCACATTAACTTTACGGGCAACATATGTGTGTAAGTATGACAGCTTAGATGCCCTAAGAGGACTGTGTTCCGGTTTTTCTGTATAAATCTAGTGTTGCAGTAGCATTGTGTCGGGGATGAGCTTCCTTTCCGCACAAGCGCAAAGTCACAGATTGCTGATACCTGCACGTTACATTTAAAAACATCTACTTGTCAGTTTTTCTTCAGGGACAACACCTTTTTCTTTTGTGGGCCAAAGCCTGCTTACCTTTAGTAGATACATACGCACTTCTGTGAATATAGTAACCAGGAGAATGTGTTAATAATCAAATGTAAGTTGTGTTACTGTGTCAGGGTGTGCGAGCGTGCTGTGCACGTGGCTGAGTACCTCGGCAGACTGGAGAAGGCTGTTACAGAGAAGAAACAGGGCTCAATCTGAAGAGTTTGAAAACTGCTGCGCTGAGACCCACCTGAGGAGGTGCAGGCGGTGTCTGCGCAAACTTGCTCCATGTGACAGTCTGGCTCTGCCTGGCTCTGGAGTGAAAGGAGAGCACAGATGGATGGGAATGCCTCCAGCTGCCAGGAGCTTGTGGCCTTAAGGGAATAGCTTCTGAGTTCATTTGAATTGAGAAACCCAGGCTGGGTTTACCTTGAATTATGTTACCTCTGGTTGACTTAAGAGTCTGTGCACCTGAAATCTCATCTGCTTTTTTTTCTAACCGCATCAGTTCTTCTATTTCGAAACGTTGCTTCCCTTTCCCACCTCGTCACTCCTGAAATATCAGTGTGATTCACTACCAGCTGCCTAACAGAGAGCGAGCTGGCTCTGTTCTTGTTTTCACATGAGCAGATAGTGCGTTTGAGGTGTTCCAGGTAATTATGAATATGAAATGTCTTCACTTGGATTGCACAAATTTTGCCAGCAAATTAATTTGGCCATGGTAATATGGTAATTAATTTTATAATGGTGACAGATGACTTGGGTTGAGTTTGCAGGGCAGACAGTGAGGAAACTAATCAATTATACTGTGAACCGAACATGTCTGATTGATAGAGATGGCATTATCTTAGTTTGTGCATGTGAGATCTGCGCTGTAAGTAACGATGCACTGACAGCTCGATTACCTTGTCTGTTGGAGGTGCGCAGTGCCTGCAGCTAAAGCTGAAGGGGTTGTCAACCCAGGTCGTCTTTGAGCACAGAATGACTGTAGATTAATCCCACAGACCTCGAAAGAAAGCTAAGGACCCTTCAGAATAAATTTATATTCTTTTTATTTACTATCTGCTACGTACTGTTCCTCTCTTGGCTAGCAGCCATGCGGTGATAGCAGCAAGTCTGTCTTGCTGTGCCACGGAATAAGAGTTTCAAACAAGCCTCTGGACACAGAAACTGTAATTTGATACCAAACTACCCTACAGTTATGCAGAGTAGATGGACTGTGTTCTTTTGAAGTATTATTCATCAAATAACATGTTCTTAAGTTCAGAAAACAAATGTAAATTAGTGTTCTCCACATCAAGATAGTTAAATTCTATAAATTTCTGGAAAAGAAGTGGAGATTGTGTGACAGGGTAATGTCTCTATGTCTTTCCGTGCCAAACAAAAATCACATTTTATATCAAATGAGTTGATGTTTTTGATAGAATGGTGGAAAATACTTAAATTGTTTATGACTAAAATTACTTTTAAAAATCTAATAATCTGTATGTAACTATTACCCCAAAGCTGTAAACAGCACCCTAAGAGAATGCCATGTTCCAGAAACGTGTTCACAGTACATTTTGCTTCTAGTAAGTCTGATCAAGTTGTTTTATGTGGCTGTAGTCATTTGACAGGTCTGAACTGTTTTTTGACACCCCATTCTCATTAAAATTAAATGAAACAACTGTTTTGCACTGTATACTTAGCATTTGTAAACATACATAGGCTCAGTTCCTCTCAGTGTTACTGGATATCATGGAATCCCTCTCTCCAGCACGTGCCTTTGGGTCTGTACCTATATTTACGTTGGCTGATGCAGAAACACAGGAATTCATTCATTCATTCCTCATCCCGCGCTGTCAGCTGACCAGTCATGAGCCAGCTTTAGTCTAGAAGCTGTATTACAGTGTTAAGGTACCGTAGTGCTTGAGCTAGTCAGGCCTTCCTTTTGTGGATTTGTTTTAGCCTGTATGAGAGCTCCCAAGTACCAGGAGAGCAGTTGGCACGGTGCTGTGGTCAGGCTGTCTCGAATCTGTGTTTCCCTGCGCTTCTGATGAGAGGTGGGGTAGTTAGAGCAGTGTCTGCTCAGCCTGCACCCTCTTGTGTACCCGTACCTCAGACAGACACGTTAAGTCATTGCAATTGTACGAGTTTGATGCCTGTGTTCTGTTTTTAATGTTTTCAGATACTGCCCAGGTGGACCTGATTCTGATTTTGAATATTCAACACAGTCTTACACTGGATATGAGGTATTACTTCTGTCTGCCATAACACATTATAAACTTGGGTTAGGCAGATCTTTATTTTTACAAATTCACCCATGTTGCAAGAATAAAACCCAAAGCAGTCTTCATAAACTTCCAGATCTAAAGCAGCTCAACTATAGGACTGGAAATTCTTAATTACTGTACCTGCTGTTTCTTTCTCCTCACCTTGCTACTGTTTATACCGTCATACGTGTGATACGCTGTAGAGCAGGAGTGAGCAGCCTGTGATCCTGAGCAGGGCAAGTGACTTGCTTTAAGGGAAAGGTACAGAGAAGGCAGAACCAGACTTCTTCTCAGAGCTGCCCAGTGGAAAGATGAGAGGTAACCAACATGAGTTAGAATGTGGAAACTTGTGCCTTAATATAAGAATATCTTTGCATTCTCGTCATCAAACACTTTAGTGGGGATCTAGAGAGATTTTTGTGATCTTTATCCTTAAAGATAGTCGAACACTGGCTGGACACAGTCCTGGGCATCCTGCCCTATCTGGACCTGCTTTCAGTTCTGTCCAACCTACAGGACGCTACGGATTAACAAAGGTCAAGCTTGGGAAGAAAGCTGATTATTTAGCTGTTAGTGCCTCTGAAATTACATCCGTGCCCTTTTATGTCTCTGTATCTGCAGTGATATCTCACTAAATAGATATATATATATATTTCTGAAATTGTGCTCTCCTGTGTCTGGAGAAAGTTTAACAGCGGAAGATCTTGTTGTGACTAAATTATTGTGACTGGTTTTAACAAAACAACTCATAGCTATAGTACAGATGTAAAGTAGTAAAATGAGGTAAAATACAAACTGGATTAATTTGGTAAACAGATGCAGTGTACTTTTAGTATGGATTTTGTCTGTTGTTACCCACTTTCCAGTGACTTCAAACTTGCCCTGTTAGTACAAAGTAGGAAAATCCTGTTTATATGTAACTTCTTGATAGTTCATGTTGGTTTGGATATGTTGTATTCATTTGTTTAGTACTAACAGCATGCAGGAGCTGTGCATGACCAGAACAGTCCTCGTTCTTTAGAGCTTTTAATAGAACAAATATGAAATACTAAACAAATCCAAGATACGCAAGATACGCGAAACCATTATCTTAGGGTATTACTAATAGGCTTACATCAGGTAGTAACATAAAAAGTGGTTAGAGATTTCAGTTGAAAGAATATGTTGAGCTTAAAGAATATTTTAAGTTTAGACTGAGCTCTAGAGGTTGCTCCTTGGATAACTGTGGTACAAGTGAAGAAAGCCTGAAATGCATGGAACAGAAGAACTGTTATTCTGAAGAACATTTTGTTGGGGACTTTTGCAATATCTTTTGCAAATCACTGCAGAGATTCTTTATCCATCCTGTTGTGATGCACTGAAAATTTGAACAATTTTGTCATTCTTTTTATATCGTATTACCATTTCAGAGAAAAAAAGTGTTTTGTTATAATTTTTTAAAAAAATTCAGGAGCCAAATTCAAATTTATAGTTGGATGGATTCTTTGGTTGTGAGTTTGAAGACTTTAGGGTCCATTAGGATTTGAAGACTTTAGCATCCGTTTCAACGCTAAAAGTTGTCTTTTGTTCTTTTTCACTGTGTTCTTAAAAAAAGTGTACGAACTGAATTTCCTTCTGTTTTTTAGCCAACGTCCATGAGGGCCATTCGGGCTAGATATGACCCCTATCTCCAGACAAGACACAGAGTGGAACAGGTACATTTTTACAGTGAAAGGGGAACACGTTGTGGTTGTGATTAAAATAATGAGAATGCTTTTAATTGCCTGAATTGGTGGGCTGAAAGGGTTGTGATCAGCAGCATGAAGTCCAGCTGGAGGCCAGTCTTTAGTGATACAACCCAGCTGTGGACCCTGGGGCCGACCTCTCTGTTCATGACATGGGTGTTGGGACAGAGCATGCTATCAGCAAGTTTGTAGATGATGTAGATTTGGGAGGAGCAGATAATAGACCGGAGGATTGTGCTGCCATTCAGACGGACCCGGACGGGCTGGAGAAATGAGCTGGCAGGAATCTCTTGAAGTTCAACAAAGGGCAGTGGCAAGTCCTGCCTCTGGGGAGGGACGACCCTAGGCACCGGTATGTGCTTGGGGTTGACCAGCTGGAAAGCAGCTTGACAGAAAAGGACCTGGAAGTCCTGGTGGAGACCAAGTTGACCATGAGCAGCATTGTGCCCTTGAGGCAAAGAAGGCCGGCGGCCTCCTGGGCTGCATTAGGAGGAGTGTTGCCAGCAGGTCAAGGTGAGGCCCATCTGGAGAACTGTGTCCAGTTCTGGGCTCCCCAGAAGAAGACAGACATGAACATACTGGAGCAAGTCTAGCAAAAGGCTGCTAGCATGATGAAGGGACTGGAGCATCCAAGGAGACACTGAGCCAAGACTGTTTAGGCTGGGGAAGAGAAGGCTTGGGGGAATTTCACCGATGTGTATAAATTCCTGATGGGAGACACTAAGAAGATGGAGCCTGGCTCTCCTCAGTGGTTCCCAGTGACAGAACAGGACAGGACGCAATGGGCACAAATTGAAACATCAGAAATTCCATTTGAACATCAGGAAACAGTTTTTAACAGTGAGAGTGACCAAGTGCTGGACCAGGTTGCCCAGAGAGGTTGTGCGGTCTCCATCCTGTGAGATACTCGGAGCCTGTCTGGACACAGCGCCGAGCAAACTGCTTTAGCTGATGCTGATCTGAGAAGAGAGATGGACAAGGTGATCTCCAGAGGTCTCTTCCAACTTCAACGTTTCAGTCTAATGTAGCGTTATAGAATCATGACTTGATTCTCATAGAGAAATAATTTTAAAACCTTTTAGTTGTCGAACTGTCACTCCATTCGATAAATGACAAGTTTGGAACCTCTTATAAGATATTACAATACCTGATTACTGATAGGAGATCCTATTACAAAAATATACTGAACTTTTGTGGCAGTTGCTCGTTCTTGATGATTATTTACATGCAGAATTTAGTACTGAAATAGTGACTTTCCTATCAAAATGAATTTTTTTTGGGTCTCCGCTGGAGAATTAGATCTGAAGAGTTTCTCAATCCTGTTCTGCTTTGACTGGTTTCCTGTTTATCTCCAAATCCGTTGGAAAGTTCTCCATGGATTCAGTATCGTCCTTTTCTCCCACAAGTTCTTAAGGAAAGTTAGTTATACATGGATTGAAGCAGATGTGAGGAAACTTTTCCTACTGGCCTCATCTAAGCTAGCTTCAAACTGGAACCAGTGTAACTCCATCAGCAAGATGCTAGGCTCAAATAATTCTGCTTTGTCAAGAAAACTCGTTATGCTGGGCTCAATATTTGTACTATGTTCTTCAATTAGAAAAAGAATTTTGGAGGGTTTTGGGTGGGGAATTGTAAGAAATCTGTACAGAAGTATTAATGGTTCCTCATACGTAAGAGATACGACAACTAAAGAAGGAAATGTGGTATAAGAATGTCCCAGTTTTCAGAGAAGTCCCTGATTGGTAATTTTTTCCCCGGTACTTTTAACTTTACAGCTGAAGCAGTTGGGCCACAGCGTGGATAAAGTAGAGTTCATTGTGATGGGTGGAACGTTCATGGCCCTGCCTGAAGACTACAGGGATTACTTCATCAGAAACCTTCACGATGCCTTATCAGGTCACACTTCCAATAATGTAGCAGAGGCTGTCAAGTAAGCATCTTGGTTTTCCTTAATGTAATTGTTTAAAAGTGTTCCTTAACTAGTGTAAGAACAGAAAATACCGAAGACAAAAATTCAGGCCTTTTTTTTCTTCTTTTTTTTTTTTTTTTTTTTGAAAGGCAATGTTTATCCAAATACGTATTTAGGCACAGAGTATTTATAGCTCAACTTGCAGCATTGCTCTGTGTACTGCTTAGCACCAGCAGAAGATAGGACCATGGTTTATCTGTTTTCTCATGTAGGAAATGCTAAGCTGCTTCTAATTTCTTGGCATTCCATCTGGACTTTTACCTTTTATGCCTCATCACCTTGATTTGGAGTTGTGACGAATCGCATTGCCATGGGATTTATTTCCTTTGGCTGGGAAGGGGAACTGATCCTGGCTTGGAGGGAGGCCAGACGTCAGCTCCCGTAAGGGATGACTCACCCCTGAGAGCGTCAGTGATCAGGATCTCCGATCCCCTTGCAGTCTCAAACGCAGCTACCCTTGCAGTATTTTTGTGACAGGGAGATGCTCCTCTTCTCATTTTATAGTTAATGAACTGAAAATCAGAGGTTGATGGATTTACGTGTGCTTGGGGTCATTAAATACATAACTTTTCAGTGCATTTTGCAGTATAAAACTGAGAAGAAAAATGAGAGATTTGCTATTTTGGAGCTGTTAAAACTATGTGAGCATCTCTACTGACAGTTTTAGTTTGCTACCTTGTCTTACGGAGTGCAGTGGATTTTTCCTCGATATCATTATTACCTACTGAAGAAAGATTTTAAAACTGGGTAGGACAAGCCCTTGTCTAGCTTCGTGTCTACCTTCGTATTTTAAATCTGTAATTTCATTTGGTTTTCCTCTGGAGGGCAGCAAACACTTTGTTGGTTTTCTTTGTGGGTTTTGGTTTTTGTTTTTTTTTTTTCCTTGTCATGCAAAGACCAGACAAAAAGTGCTATGCTGCTCTTTCCAAATGGATTTTATCAAGATAAAATCACAAACAGGTTGGGAAAAGAATTGCTTTTCTTTTGCTCTAGTGCCCTGGTTGTGAACACAGAAGCACACAGCTCATTATGGAAGGAGGGTGGAGTTTGCAGATCGTCTATTCAAATTAGTGCTGTGTTTATATGTACATCAGGTGGTTTAGGATGTGGTTATTTCGTATTTTTTCTGCTGCAGGTGTCTACCTAATTTTATCAGACCCAAAATTGCTTTTGCAGTAGCCTGTCCTTTGCAGATTATTGAGGAAACTATTTATGACACAGACTGTGTGACCAAGTAATTTTAAGTGCATGCAAAAATGAAGCGACTCTGAAGTCAGTGTGCTGCCTTGCAAGCACGTGGATTGAGCAATGTGAGAAAACCTGCGCTAACAATTTGTGGTTTGGTTGGGTTTTTTTTCCAGCAGATAAATAAAGGTTTATATTTTTAACATAAAATACATCTTAAATGCTTAGTAAATGGAGGTATGTGGGAGTTATTCAAGTTGCACTTCCTAAATATTCTAGAGGCGAGAAAATTGAGTTCAAGATGAATCAGACCTTTTACTTTTTGTGCTTTTTGCATTTAGTTGTACTGTGTCACTGCAGTACTGTTTTGAGATGATCAATGACACTTGGAATAAACAGTCAAGATTGAGTTTATTTCTCTTTGTACATGAGGATTCAGCCTTTCTCCCTCATTACCTCCACTGACAGAGGCCCTGCTACGTGGGGAATACTGACAATACTGTACTTGTTTCATATCATGAGCACTGCGTTAGGTAATAACCTGAGATCTGGTCTCTCTTGCCCCTTATTTTGATAGCCATTATGGTGGCCTTGTGAAATCATTAGTTAATTTTACATTTTGTACAGTGATTCCCTATTGAGGAAAAAGACCTTCAGCTGGGATACTTCTTAAAAAGTCTTTCTGAGCATGACCTTTGATTAAACCAGTGCAGCATCTATCTGTATAGGCTTCAGTCCACCTAACTGCGAGCACATTTTTTCCCTTTTGTCCAGTCATTTCTTTACTTTGTCCTGAACTTGAGCTCTGCTTCTATGTCCTGTGCCGTCCAGTGATAGTGATATGCTCACCTATACGATCTGAATTGTGCAGCACTGAACATCAATCTGGTGTTCTCTTGATGTAGTTTTGAATTTTCTTCATATAATATTTTCTCTTGATCAGCCCTTTGCAGCTTCTGGTCCCAGTTAATCTGATAAAAAGGATGTGACTCTGCAGTTTCAGGCAGTAGAGTATGACTGCAGCATGCCACAGAGTTATATATTGTTCCTTGCCAGGAACTGGCACTACAAGTCTGACTAAAGAAATAAGTCCTCAAACTGTGTTGGTCCTTGGACTCCGGCTGATGTTCTGCGTTGCCTTATGGCTTCCTTACAGATTCGGAGTGAATTCTTACGGTGAATCTGGCCTGGTGATCTGTCTCAGGGAAGTGGGGCACTGCTCTAACCAGCTGCTGCTGAATAACTAAGTCTGAAACTGTGGGTTTATAGTCAGTGGAGAGAGCAGGATCTTCGTGGGATGGCTCAGAGCATGTAAGCTAGGTTGCTGGTTTAAACTGTTCCCAGGTAAACTGGGCAGCTGACTTGGGGGGTGTGAAGAGCTCCCTTTATACCTCTGTTTTTATAAAGTGGTAGGAGATCCTTTTTGCATGAGCAAGACCTGAAGTGAGTTAAGATTTTGAGTTTTATGGATGCATGAACAGAAAACGAATGTAGAAGTCACTGTATTTACATATGTGAACTTGCCAACCAAAAGTGTGATTTTTAAAAGGATAAACCTCTGGGCTTTCCTAGTGACTGTTGCGAGTGGAGAAAGGAAATGACTTCCCTGAGAAAGTGTTGCTGGTGTTTAGTATTTCTGCAGCACCTCCCTACTGAGGTAATAAACACTTTTTAGGCTATTCAGACAGAAGTCTTTGCTTGAGGTGCTTTGGTATGCTTGAGAAATAAGTTGGCCAAGGAATGGGTAAAAAATTGCAGAGCCAGAGGGGATCTTTGTTTTGTAGAGAGTGTGCAACAAGACTAAGAAGTTTTAATTTTTTTATCTGCTGAGAACACCACTTGAGAGATTTTAGTGCGCTTCTGGATGTCTCTCAAGCAAGGTTGTGGACTTGCCTTCTTTAGGAGGAGATTTGTAATTACTGCTAAAGACTCACTATGTCAGATTTTTGTACACCAGAGAAATGTATCTTCCTCTGGGACCTGTTCCGGTCAGGCCAAAGCGTTGACTTGATCACTGATTTTGGCTGCCTTTGCTCTTTCGTGAGGACAGTGAACCAAGAAGGTGTAAAATACACATGCAAATGAGAATTGCTGCTCCCCATCATTTTGCTGCTCTCACCTGACCCATGAGTCATTAGAGGTTCTGGGCATATTTAACTGCCACCGTGACTCACCACTTAAGGGCTGAGCACCTCCTCTCTGAGCCAGGATCTGACTTTTAATTAGTGAACGAGGCCAAAGGAGAACTTGCCTGTGTTGGGAAAGGCAGGTGTCGGAAAGGTCCCCCTAGGCTACGTGCCCATGCAGCTCCTTGGACTGCAACATCAAGCCTGGCTTCTCTTACTGTGTTTAAAAATGCACAGAAATTATTTTTTAAATTTTATTTTAACAGTATCATGCATTGTCTGATGTTCAATCTGGTTGTAAATCACATTGTTAATGGCAAAGAAAGTAGGGGATAAAATTACTGGAACCTCATGTTCTGTAATTCGAGCATCTTGTGTACCTGATATTTATGTGACAGTATTCAGGTGCACAGCAGACATAATAACTACTTCCATAATAGGTCCATAATCCAAGACTCGTTCAACTTTACATCCACTCATCAGTCAGTAATCTCTTAAAATTCTCATTCTCCACTTGCATCATGAGCTGAAACTCAGAACTTGCAGAAGTGAGTACTGTCGGCTGCGTTTGATTCCTCGTGGAGAAATTACAGCTCCTAATACTGGCCGACATAGCGAGACTGCCTTTTTCTTAGGCTTGTCATCGATTGCTTTTGCCAAGCATCCTTTTGTGTTTCCACCATTAGCTGTGTCTTCCGCTGGGCTGGCAAGCAGGCAGCAATGCTTCCCGCTGCCACAAATCTTTCATTATGCAGGAGGAAATTTCCTTTAGGTATCCCAAAAGCCGTATTGATCTTTCGGCGAGCAGATAGATCCAGCTGCTTCAGAGCCTTTGCTGAAAGAGGAGATGTGGGTTTTAAATAACCACTGCTTAGGGGTGGATTATTGTATGTCCAGTTTAAGACCTCTTAGCCCATCTGAGGGGGAAAAAAACCCCAAAACCCTAAGCACTGGCAGTTTCAGCAGCAGTTGGTTTGGTATGTGGAGCTTGTGATATGTTTTAAAACCCAGCTGGAAATCAGTCCTCTTGAACATGCCAGATCAGAGCAACCCATGAAAAATGTGTTTTGTGTGATTGTCAGATGATGTGTTTTCTGGAAAGGTCGTTATATTCTTTTCTTAAATACCCACATTAGGTCTCATGTATCAGTAATTCTTCACATAGGAGCTGCAGTTTCTCCACAAGATTTATAGTGATCTTCAAGGTTGACAGCTAAGCAACTCCTAATTTTGCTTTTCAATAGTGAGGAATAAATCTGCTTTCAAAACATCGCTCTGTATTGTTGAAGTTTGCCTTAAATTTCCCAAATAAGACTTTAGGAGTTTTGTTAGAAGATACAGGTTTCTGCAGGTAAGTCTAGTCTTGCTGGTGCTGTAATTTCACCAAGGGTTAGCCTGGTTGCTTAACTTTTAGGGCACAGACACGCAATGAAGTTATATGGAGTAACAAGTGGGCATGTTGTGGCTGTGCTGTTGCAGCTGGCTTTGTGTATGTATTTTGCTGGCCCCACTTGTGAGACATTCTAGTGTACTGTGAATCAGAAGGAAAGAGATTTAAGCAACCATGCTTTACCTTGCATTAGCATAGGCAAAGATGATGCTCTCCTACAATTCAGATGGCTCAATTGACATATAGTTGCTTGTTATATTAATATATCTTAATTGTGCTCTCTGAATATGAATTGTGACTCTAGCAAAAATAACCGAGAGCTTTGACTCACTACCTCCAGTGATTCATGCTGGGGCGATTTAAGAGGTTACTGTTCTCCTTTTATCTACCTTGACCCTCTGCTTGAGGTTACTGCTTCCAAAACAGGCAGCTAAACATAGTCGTCCACCCTTCAACTGCCAGAGTTCACCCTGTGGCAAATCAATGTAATCTGGAATGGACAGTGCTCTAAGAAGATATCCTACTTCTTTGGCTGCGGGGAGCCCAGCCTGTTAAATTGCCCTGCTACAAATTGCCAGAATTTGATAGTCAGATCTCACCTCTTGACTTGCTGTAATGAGTAGGTACTGTGACAGGTAGGCTCTTGCAGCTCTAGCGGCTCCAGAAGCGCGGTAATTGTCGGCTTAAGCTCCTAGTCTAGCAGTAATTTAGGCAACCGAGGTGTGGGGGTACTTCTGCGGTTCTGCGTCCCCTCCTGTGCAGGCAGCAGCTTTGGGCAGAGAAGGAAGCGAATAGCAGGAGGCAGCAACATTGCAAATTGCTGTGGCTGTATCCATCAGAGCTTGTCTGTCAAATCCCTCCAGACATCTGACTGGGCAGTGATTTTTCCTGTGCCAGGCAGGAGATAACTGGCTATTGTTTTAGTGCCAGATCATTTACAACAGAGATTCTGCCTCAATTTTCTTTTATTCCCAGAGATTTGGAGACTAGTTCCTAACGTTCTGGAGAAGCAAGCAGATTTTCTTTGTTTTCCAGCTTTGGATGCGACTCTTTCATGGTGCAGGAGCCATGTTTGCCATTAAAACAGGTTTGTTGCTGAGTGTTTACCCCGAAATGCCTTCAGTATGGCTAACATCATTCCAGCTTGCAGAATTTGAGGAAATTTACCCCAAAGCTGGCTGGCCTTTGTTGGCATCCTGTTAACTTTTGCATTGCTTATTTTCTACTGCAAGACCCAACTTTTAGCTGCTGAAGTGCGTGTTATTTGGAAGATATTTGAGTGAAAGTCATTTCATCAGATCCTAATCTTGCTATGGGTAGCTGTTCATCTTTTTTCCTCCTGCAGCTATGGAAAGTGATTACCTATCCAGTTATCTGTCCTGTTCAGTGTTTCCGCAGCGTTTTCTCCTGCAAGTAAAATATTCAGGTTTGTGACTGAACATAGATGACTAGGGAAGGTAGATATGAGGAAGCCATACCCACATAATTCTGTGCATATGTAACAGAGCATCTGATGTTGTGTGACTTCAGGTTTTGTAAGGTGGATGCTGGAACCAAATATATCTTTGTCACGTAGGTTCACAAGGTGGTAGTTGTTTATTCATAACAGAAGTCTGAGCTACACCAAATCTGGCAATATTTGTAAATGCTATTGATCTGTATTTTATCCTACACTGGTGGAAGGGATGATGGCCTTAGCGGTCATGACATTGTCAAAGCTAAATAATGAATTTCGATGCCCTTTTTTGTACATTTTCAGCAAATTACTGCTGAACACCTGCCAAAGGGAATACTTTTCTCATTTTTGCTGCTTCACTGCTGTGCATGTGTAATTTGGCAAGCATAACAAGTTCTCCGGTGACCTGCACTAAAATGTTAATGCTAGGATGGGATCTGAATGGTCAACTGGGATCGGTAACTGGAGATAGAGTTTTATTCATGGCTTGGTCACCTGTATGAACATGAACCTGGCCTGTTTTATTACACGGTTCTAGTTCAAATTGTGCTGGTGACCCAAAGGTAATGTCACAAAGAGATGGTGTGGCATGTACTAACTAAGCTTTCTGGGTTAATTCCCTCCCTGACACGGAAAGTATTACACCATCCTCTGTATTCCAGAAGCATTGCTTTAGTTGCTGTTGTGTTCTGGTTTTGATGGGCAGAAGATCAAACATTTGCGGTAGCTTTGAGCTCTGTAAGGCTGCAAACGATCCTAGACTGATGCTCCCGTGCCCTGGAGAGCTAACGTGAGACCCGCGCTACCTTTTTTTCCCGTCTTTCAGCAGAGATTGCTTTCCAGCCCAAATTAAAATGGGCTGGTAAAATAGTGAGATGCGGTTTATAGTTCCCTCAGCTGTGCTGTGCTTGCCCCATTGGTATTGTAAACTGAGATCTACTGCCTTTCAACAGCGCTAAATTAATTGGAAAGAAAAGTCATTTTCTAGTAACATGGTGGGTGCAGTAGGCATGTAAAAGAAAAAAAAAAGGCAGGTTTAATTTTCATACTTTTATGGAAGGATGTCAAGAAGTGGTTGACATCTTCTCTTTGCATCCTGTGACTGTTTTGTGAATGCTGTACAAGGCAGAGCAGAGGCTGTTTGCTTTTGAAATACGTCTTTGTGCAATGTGTTGCAGCTAACGCGCTCTGGGCCTCTGGGCCTCCTCGTGGCCCGTTGGTTTGTGAAGTCAAGTACTCAAAAGCTGGGGGCTGGCAGAGCTGGGGGGGGTTGCGCAGCCTTAATTTGGTCACCCTCTGTCTGGGCCTTGGATTATACGATTACTTACTTTTTTTCCTCTTTCTGCAAGACCTTTGCTTGGTTTGTCTCCAAAGATATCTCCTGTGCTGCTATGAAAATTCCAGAATTAGTGAGAAGAAGGACCTTTATTCCTCTGATATAAAGGAGATTCACCTCTCCTCTAACAGCTCTGAAGTGAGATGTGGTTCAGCTTGTGGGTTAAGACAGCTCTGGGTCTGCGTCGCTCTCTGGGCTCTGTTGACCTGGCGCGGGAGACGAGAACCCCAGCTCAGTGTAGGTAGGTGTTTGCATCCATGAGCTGGGTCCCACACCAAGAGTCTTGGCTCCATCGCAGGCTTGTGCAGCAGGTGTTTTATTCTTCATCTCTGACTTCTGACTCCTTGAGCTCATGCTGGTTTTTGATGCAGCGTCACTTTTTGCAAGATACTCCTATTTATTCCGGTGTTGGTTCTTGGTCCCATTCTCCTTTCTAGGTCTTTGCTTTTCCCCACCTCTAGGAAGACACAAGTGGTTGCTCACCTTTGGTTGTACGCTTTTTCTGTTCTCTATGTATTTGTCTCATTGTAAGCCAGGTTGTGCCATTCAGAGGGGGCTGTAACCATGATGGGAAATGTTTGGCTTCACTCCTTAGCAGAAATTTGCTCCTTGGGACCAGCACATCTTCACTGGAGTTGCAAAGGATGTCTGTGCTTAGGGAGGATGCAGTTTTAAGCTACTGTAGCAGCTAAAAGCTGGAATACTTTTCCAAAGCAATCAGCTGAATCACTGTTAAAAGTTGAGTAGCTGTTGGCACCTTAGTTGGAGCGATGACGGACGGCAAATGGAGCCGGGGAAATGGCGCCACCAGTTCTTGTAGTCTGCTGCAGCAAGCCTCTTCCTGAACCTGTGGTTTTACAAGCACGTGTGTGTTTTTGTAGCACTCTTTTTTGAGGGAGATCATATTGCAGCTTTATAGGTGAGGGAGTTGCTTTGGCAAGAGAAGATTAGCTAAGCCATAGCTTTTCCCTGGCAGTTTTGGCTGATGATTGCTTTTTATTAGCTCTGTTTATAATTTTATTGATACAATTTCTTTGTTTCCTCAAAACGGCAATCGAGCTGGTTTTCGTTCCTCAAGCTAAATGTTTATATCCGAGTGTTAGATGGGGGCGAGATGAATTCCGTTTAATAGGTAGATGCAGAAACTACAAAGCAAGGTCTTTTACTGGACACTGTCTTTATGCAAGAATAGCTTTTAGGGCATTTAGTTGTCAAGATATATGCAGCACCGCAGTGGCAGAAGTGGTTATTTTCCTCAATAACAGCTAGGAAGTGGTTGTTACTAAGAATATGCAACTTTCCTTAGGCCACAGTGAGTCAACATCAGAACTGAAATTGGAACTAGATTTTTTTTTTTAAAATACATACAAGTCTCACCTAGTGCTGGCTGCCTCATCAACTGTAGCAAGAAAAACTTGAACTTCAGTTTAGATTTAATAAAAGATCCTGTCGTGTCATTTCTTTCATAATTTTAGAGACAAGATTTTTTTTTTCTCCTGAATCTCTTTTTACCCTGTGTCTATAACTACATATTGACTATTCTGTGGTAAACTGTCTATATAATTATGACCTAATCATTGATCATATTGATTTAGCAACAGACATTTAAATTGTTGTTCTTTCAAGTCTCCCTGAACTAAATTGCACAGCAAAGATGGGAGAAATCAAGGGCAAATCCTGGGCATCTACCCATGCAAGTTTTGTAACAGTCTTTTGTTTCACAGTATGTGACGAGTTGCTCGCACTTCAGCGTCACTGTGGTGACATGGTTTGTTGTTCATGGGATGTGTTATCCGCTCCTGTACACTTAGATAAAAAGAGAAAGGGATGTAGAGTAAAAACCTGTCCTGTGGGAATAGCTGATATCGATTGCCTGGTAGAGGTGGAATTTAACTAAAGGTCAAATCAAATTGTACTGGAATCCACATAAGGGACAGCTGAAATGGGACTAAGAGCTACTTCTTGTTAGATTTTATATTGCTTGGTGAAAAGATACCAGACAGGCAAAATGGACCAAAATGAGATGGTAACCAAACACAGCCTTCTGCTTTTCTTCCCTTGAAATACCGTGTGGGTTAAGGTCACTGTGCTGCACAGCTCTGATGCTTAGTAAAGAGCAAAGAGCGGGACTCTGTATTTAGTGCTTCTCCTGGATTACTGGACAGAAATTCCCAAATTGCTACAGAGAAATGCCTTTGACTCTTTCTAAAACTTCATAGCTTAGTGTTTCAAATTTTCAGTCTTGTGCTGAGAATACTTTTTCCAAGCTTTTCTTCTGCATCATAAACTGACAATTTCATAATCATAAACTGAATCCCAGACTGGTTTGGGTGGGCAGGGACCTCCCAGCCCATCCAGTGCCACCCCTGCCATGGGCAGGGACACCCTCCACTAGCCCAGGTTGCCCAAAGCCCCATCCAACCTGGCCTTGACCACTGCCAGGGAGCCAGGGGCAGCCACAGCTTCTCTGGGCACCCTGGGCCAGGGCCTCAGCACCCTCCCAGGGAAGGATTGCTGCCTCCCATCCCATCTCCATCTCCCCTCCTGCAGCTTCAGGCCATTCCCCTTGGCCTGTCCCTCCCTGCCCTTGTAAACAGAGACGGGAGTTTTAGAGTGGCTGGTGGAGTGTGTAGACAACCAAGTTAGCGTTTCATCTGCATGTGGCTCATTGATCTGCTTGTCGTGGCTGCTGAAAGCCCAAGCTGGAATGATCAGTGTGGTGTGTTGGACTGGCTGCACCTTCCATATATACAACGGATGGTTGGTGGTTTTCTGACATTCACGTATTAGTCTGAAATTTAAAGTGGCTGGCTCATGGTGGAAGAACGTGTGTACGCTCCTCATCTAAGAGATTGAGTATCAGCTTAGGAAGCGGACATTTTACAAGCATTTTATGTGTTTTTCTTCTTTCAGACATTTTGGAAAAAGTTGTGTTTTGCTGATGTGTCGGACCTAAATTGTCTTTATTAGGATAACAGGTTTTGTTTTCTCTAGCTGTAAAAAGCCAAGCCACCTCCCTGTACGTAGAATGAGTATAGAGAGGTTGCTCTTTCAATAGTACACGTTTTCCTCTTCATCTGGCTACTTGAAATGGGCTAATATTTCAATGAAACTTCTAGGTTGTAGTTGTTGCATTTGACCAATATGTGTTAACTTTACCTGCATCGTGGGAATAAGAGTGAAGGCCTCACATGCGTAAATAGTTGAAAGATATTGGGAAAGGGAACAAATGATCAATTTACATAACAGAGGAAGGTTATTAGTGGTGTCCCAGAGGAATCTGTGCTGGAATAGGTGGTGAAGGAGCAGGTAAAAATTAGTGTAGATACAGAGCGATGGGTATAAGAAAGATTTTTCCTTATTTTACTACAGAACAACGAGCTCCAAGTTGGCTAATGCCACTCAGGAACAAGATTTTAAAGTTATAGTAGATAACCATGAGAAACACAGGCTTGCTGCTTGGTATTAGTTAAAAGACCAACTCAGTGTGAGGAATTATAATGAAGGGAATAGAGAGCAAACTGGGAAATATTGTTATGCTACTGCGTAATTCAGCAGTGCCTTCACAGCTTGAACCTATATTCAATTCTTCTTTTTAAAAAGAAGGGAGGGGAGAAGGAAAATGATACTGTGGAAAAAATATTTGAGTGCGGTATAATAGAGATCTATGAAAACCTGAGCAGCATGGAGAAGACAGAAAAAGGATAAATGTTGATTATCTCCTACACCACAAGAACTAGGGCTATCGGAAGAGATGGAAATTAAATACAAAGGAGGCAATTCTTTGTGCAGCATGTAGCTAGGCTGAGGGGTTCCTAGGAAAAATACCCAGTGAGAGCTGCTAAGTCCTGAAGACACCTACTGCTACTATAGACATCACCTCTGGCTCAGGAAGTCCCTGAAGAGGAAATAATTGGCAACTGCGAGAGTGTTCAAGGAAAATAGCACTGCAGCTTGCCCTGCTCCTACAGATCTGGTCTAAGCATCTGCAACAGCCGTGGGTGGGTGGGATATTGGGCTAAACAGACCTTTGGACTTGCCCCTGGCACTGTTCGTGTGTTCCTGGAGCTTGCAGGTCCATTGTTCCACCTTCAGACCAGGTTCAGTTTGTTAGTGGTGTTCCAGTTGCCCATCTGAAGGCAGTTTGGAGACGTGAGCCTCCCTAAACCTTGGTGCGAGGATGCCAGTGGCTCGTGTTGCTGCTTTTGTTCTGGGAGAAAGGTGAAGACCTCGGTCTCCAAGACTGTAAGTTAGCTCTGCTCACTGGGGCAAGTTTGAGAAAGGCAAAGAGCTAGCAGTAAGGGAGGGGGAGATAAGCATTCTCTTGCCCATATTAGCCTTGTTTCAGCTTTTTTTCCCTTAAAACTTTAGTTTTGACAGACATAAGTAAAAAAGAAGTTGCAACTTGGCTCCTCTTAGAGCCACGCATATGCAATTTTTCTTGTTTGAAATATTTCACTCTAGCATATGCTTATTCATCCCGGTGTTTTCAGTTACAGCTTGCTAATCATTTGTTGCTGAAAAAAACATTATCTGTATTGCTGTTGCCTTGAACTTGATGGATGGGAGCTTAGAAAATTAGCCTGCAGTGTTAGAAGGTCCTGTCCAGGTTTTCTGTTTAGTGTCTTTTTTTTTTTTTTCCCCCCGCAAAGCTGCAGCCCCCTTGCCCAGAGGTCCTCTGCACAACGTTGCTCTATGAAAGCTGTGAATGATATAAAAATAAACCAAACAAACCCCCTCCATACTCTTCCGTCTATAGCTAACATCATTACCTCCTTGTTGTTACAGCCAGGCATTTAATTAGTCCATGCAAATAACCCTACTTTGATTAGGCCTGAAGCGTGTTAACGTAACTCTTCCGCTTCTGCTCGTGCTGTGCTGCTTCTTCTGAGGATTTTCAGATGTCGGATCTATTCATTGTGGTTACAACTTGGTAAACAAATTAAGAAAGAGAGAAAACTGGTAAGTTCTAGGGTTTTTTTTGCTTCAGAATGGATACTATTTTGAACACAGATCCTATCCTGGATTTCTAACACCAAGTGACACAGCAGGAGGGAGCATAATTGCGTATGACTTATCTGTTAGTGGCATTTCACAGGGAAAAAAAGGATTTGTACTCACTTATCTTTTAGCAGGTGTAAATACTGTTACTTCATTAAAATTGGAAAATTATATTTTAGTCAATAAATGACTATTTTAAGTAACTAAGTTTTTCAGTATTTGAAAACTGAATCTTGGGAAACCAATGCTGCTAAGAAACCAAAGCAGTCTGTTGTACTCCTGGTAGGGAGTGATAAAGAAAACACTGAAATGTTGTAATAAAAAGGGAGCAGTATAAAGCCAAATAACTAGCATTTGAGCTTTCAGAAATATCTGCTCTGGGCAATTATCAAACATGCAACTTTTGAAACATATCGGATGAGTAAGATGCCACCTGTTTTGTTTACTAGCAGGAAATTGTAGATCTTGAATTAATTCATTGCTAGCTATGTTTCAGAGATTGGTGGTGTGATAAAGCAGAGCTATCGGAGATCAAGAAAAAGGAGGTCATTGAAGTAATAGGTGTAATGGTACATAAGGTACTTGTGTATTACATCAGCAGTTTCCTCTTCAGAAACCAATGGTGTCATTTTTTTGTCTTAATTCTGTATGTATAGACATCATTGTCTGTCCTGAACACCTGTAATTGCATTATACCTGGGACCACGCTCATTCTAGTCAAGGGCACAAGAAGGGTTTTCTTTTTTTTTTTTTTTTTTTTTTTAAGGTATTAGACTTGTTTAAGATGTGGGATATTGACAACTATTGTGGCTCACAAGGTTGAGGCCAGGAACTTGCTGCCAAGTTCTTAATTTTCCCACCCAACCCTCCCACACTTCTCTCTTTCCACAAGACTCTAAGCACCTCTTCTAGGGCAAACTGTGGGGTTTTTGGGATAGGCTAAGGGTAGATGAGAAGCAGAGCCGTCCCCTTCCCAGCTAAGCTGTGACCACTCATTGCAATGTGTATGAGTACGGAGCACCACATTTTGTTGAAATTGCTGCTGTTGAATAACCCATTAGCAGCAATGCTGATCAAGTATTATGATCATCTTCGTCATTTATTCCATCTTCACCTTCAAGAAGGTTTTCTTTGGCTTTTGAAGTAGTGCTGGAAGGTCCTGCAGGCAAGTTTTGGGGGACTGTTGGGTTGGATGAGTTGTTCTAGATTCTTCCCGTCTTTCCATATAGATTGGTACACCTAAAGACTTCTTCCTCTTGGTGATTGGTTCTCTTTGATGCTGCCTTTGAACCATTTCTGCTGCTGCTTGTGCCTTTTTCTGCTCTTTTGCCTCCTCTTTATGTACTCTCCTACTCTGAAATGCGTAAAACAGATAAATGGTTTAAAGGCGCGTGATCAACGTGCTGTATACGCACTGTGCTTTAGTCTTATAGTTTATCTTTTCTGCACTTGTTGTGATGAGGCAGGTCTTTCTGTGTTGTCTGGCATCCTGCCACTCTGATCCCAACCAGGGAGTTTGGAAGCTGCTGTAGTATGGATTGCAAATAATTGAGTCTTTGATGTTCAGGTCTCTTAGCTGATGAGACTTTTGTCTGTAGACCAAAGTTTAATTGAGAGTGAGTAGAGGCTTTGTTAAATGAGTTGGTTTCTGCCAGAACTGTTCGGTCTGTTTTTTCTTTAAGTGAGAAAGTGTCTGAGACCCTGTATCAAACTGCTGTGTCTGGTAGAAAGGTAGATGCTTTTTTGATCTGAAAAAAACCCCCAAGCTTATTTTAGAGGCAGATTCGGATTTGAGGGTCTGCTTAGTGTACCAGCTTTCTTTGAAAATTCAGTCAAATATTCTCTATTAAAATTAATAATCTCTCCTTCTCACTATTTCAGACAGTTCTGTAATCATGCTGAAAAGAACTGACTCTGCAACAGCTATGTCTGTGCACACCTTAATATTTCTCTGTATCTCATTTTCTTCATTTGTATGGTTTAGCATCTATTTTATTTGCATAATTCACTTCTGGTCAGTCTGTTATTAAAATTGCCCCACTGTCATCTTGTGCTATACAGTTGTCTTGATTTCTGATTATTCTTTTGATTATGTGGGGCTCCTCAGCACTGCTGTATTAGAAATAACAAGTAAGACTGTTCCAGGGAAGGAGGAGAAATACTGTAAGATGTTTGTTGCTGCTTGAGAAGATGAAATCCATCTCTGCTCCCAGGTTCCAGAAGAAAAATATTAATGCCAGAATGAACCTGGAAATCAGGTGAACTTGTATATACAGGACCATCATGAGTGGAGTTTCCAATCTGGGTTCATCTGATTTCTCAGGGCTTTCTCTATTTTGCTTCTCTTGGTCTTCAGTTAGTAATAGTTTTGCTTGTCTTGGTCATCATCGAGGTTGCCTGAACCTCTTGTGTGTGAGTATCCTGAAGTCACTCTCTTCAGTGCTCAAGATATTTGCTTTTCAGGCTGTCTGCCTAGTTGGAGAGAGACTTCATAAGTGCCTTGGCTAGCGTGCCATTCCAGCAGGATATGTGGCGAGATGTCTGTTGTTTTTAAAGATTAAGTGAAGGCAAATCCATTGTGTCCATTATCATAAGTCATATATCCTGATAGTGAGCTTAGAGGGGGTTGGAGAAATGAAGTGTAATATGCATAAACTTCTGCGAGAGAATCGACTTGGTACAGTGAGATATTTTGACATTAAAAAAAGAGACTAGAACAACATGTCACCCATTACGTTGGTTTTCAAAACAGGCATAGCAGAAAATTATTGTCATTGACCTGAATGGTTTCTAATAGGATTCTGTTGTTTTTGCCTCTGGGCTTTTGTTTAATACTTGTGTTAAAATAGTAATTTCTAAGGGTTGGCAGGAGCTATCAGTGTTGGAGATGGGCAAATAAGGGATAAATTTGTATTCCATAGTAAGTTGTATATGAGCAAGCTGTGTACTTTATTACGGGAAAATGTAAAGCTGTTTTTCTAGGAATGGTGCAAGATTCTATTCTGAGAAGCAGCGAAATATCTAGAAAATATTTAGGAGTTAAGTTACATTATCATGAGCTTTCTGTATGATTCAGCAACCAAATTACCCTTGACTGTATAAATAGTGGAAAATTGGATAGGAATAGGCAAATCATATCCCATCTGGATATAGTACTGGTGTGTCTGCAAAGTTCTGTGGCTGTTTTTGGTATCAAAGGCAACAAGAAGAATGCTTAAAAACTGGAGCTAGTGCTAAGAAAAGGTTATAAAAATGATGTAAGCATTAGAATATATGCACTTAATGAATAATATACAAACCTCCTTGAATCTAGCCTGGCACCTTGATACCTGCTAGAATGGCAACATGGTGGAACACAATTAATTTAAGAGATTTCTGGAGTGCATTATGATGATGTTTTGAAATAATTGGCTCATACAGTGCCTAAGAGAGGTGCTCTCCTGGATCTGCTACTTGCAAAGAGCTGGTTGAGGGTAGGGATGTGGTCTTGGCTACAGTGACCCTGAGATGTTAGAGTTTAAGAACCTGGGGGAGGCGAGTAGCAGAATAAAGAAGTCAGAATTCAGGACAACAGGCTTGAACCAAAAGAGAGGATGCCCTGAAGGGTGAATAAGTCCATGTGAGCTTAGCTGACTTTCCAGGACAGCCTCCTCTAATTGCAAAGACATTGCATCCTGATGTACAGGAAACCAGGCAGGCCTGACAGGTCCCCAGCTTTGCTTAACTGCTAAATGGGGAAGTCCTGTTAGAGCTCAAACGTTGGAAAGGGACTGTGTGCGGAAGGTGAAAGGAGATGTGGGATACCCAGGAAGGGTACAGGCACATTAGGAAAGTTTAGCTGGAGGTGAAACTCCAAGGGATTATAGGACAACAAGAAGGACTTCCATAGGTACATTGTCAGCAAATGAAGACACAAGAAAATGTGAGTCTGCTGTTGGATGAGGCAGGCAGCTCCATGATGGAGGACACAGGAAGAGGCTGAGATACGCAGCATTTCTTTGCCTTGGTCTTTATTTGTAAGATCTGCTCTTGCTAGGTGGTGGCTTGGGGTGAGAAGTAGTGCCCATGGCAGAGGATCGTATTGGGCACCCGAGCTCTCTCTTATAGTTTGCCATGGACTCAGTCAGCGAAGGAGGTGCTGAGCATGCATAGGGAAATGGTGAAACTAAATGTTAAATGCTGACAGATTTATTTTTAAAAAGTTTAAAATTTAACTTAGTTGTGTAGTGCAGCTTTGTGAGGCATAATGATGATCTGTACAGCTTTTATGGGTACTGTTTGATAACTCTTTCCATAAAATGTCAAGTTATGTAAATCTAGTAAAGTTTTTAATTCTTGTCCACTTCTGATACTCTGTGTTTGGCTTCTTAACTTATAATCTTACAATTTGTACCTGTTCTTAGTTTTAGTATTGGATTTCAAGTGAAATAGAATTGCTCATTTTGCAAATAGGAAAAAAATTGAATATCCAAATGAGTGTTTAAAGTTTGAAAGTTGAGAAAAGACAGAAGAAAAGTCAAATTTCCTTTTTCTTCGGGAAATGATGGAGATGCGTTGTCAGAATCACCTTCTGTTGAAGGTTGGCTGTCACTCACTTCTTTTTAGTTAAAAGGAATCTGGTCTTTTTTTAGATATGGTTTGGGTTCGGCTTTGTTTTGCTTTTCTGGTTATCATTAAGACACACTTCTCTTTTCAGCGTAGAGTTAGGCAAGACAACTTTACCAGCCATTACACCATACTGAAATCCCGTTGGTGCCCTAGCACGTGCTATACTTTAGGGTCTGTTGGTGTTTGTTAGATTCAGCATTTTATATCTTGGCCATAAATTTGCTTGGGAGGGGGATATAATTATTTTTTTCTCCTCTCAGTATTTCTAGCCATGATTGCAGGTGCTTCATGTGAACACGTACCCTCTAGCACAATGAGCGAGTTATCTGCTCGCTTTTTTTTTTTTTTCCTCCCCCTTAGCTAAAATTTCTTTCTTTAATTCTTGCAAATCACGTCTTTAAAAGTGAGCGTTTCTCAGTCTGATATTAATGAACCACACATTGGCAATGTTTTCCCTGACGTGATAAACAATTGTTCGGTTAGTCTGTCAGATTAGTGAGCCACAAACTCTGAAATGTTCTACGTGTTTGTTGTTGGGGTTTTTAAGATGCTTATTTTGACAGCTGTTACAGTCTATCCTGCAAATATCTTGGTCTTTATGTATCTTAGGCTTTAACAGTTTGAAGGGAGTTAATATTTTCCTTGTGAGTCTGAGCCCACTTGGGTGTTTTGCTGGTTTTTCGGGGGAAGGTTGAGAGTGGGGGTGTGTTTTTGTTGTTTTTTTGGGGTTTTTTTTGGTCGAGTGGGACCTCCATCATGCTCTAAGGTAGGCTCTGGAGATTTATTTTGACTCAGAAGTTTCCAGCTATCCAGAGCTGGAAATTGGATGATGAATCTTTATAGAACACCTAATAAAGAGCTGAAGTTAGTCATCCTTGTGATTTTGGTGTGCAATATTCTTTCAGGTATCGGCATAACATCTCTTTCTAACTCAAGGTGTCCTCTTTTCAGCAACATTTAATATTAATACTGAGATCTTCATCATTTGGGACCATTAAAGAGACCGATACTCCTCTCAAACAGTGGCTGTTAATGCTGCCCACATCCTGATTTGGGAATTATCCAGATTCTCTGCAGTTTCAAATGGTTTCAAAAGAAGAAGTTTCCTTCTTCTTGCTGTAAATATTTTCTCCTGTGCTGCAGTCCTCTGTTATACAACCACCATATGCTGCAGGAAAGATGGTGAATTGGAATGATTCCTGTATGGAAAGGAATGTTAGCCTTGCTGGTGGTGATGGAGATTATGTTGATTAATGGTTTCCTTTTGTGAATTTTGGTTCAAGACTGCTTTGGATTCCTTTTTTCTTTTGTTTTACTCACTTGTAGGTCAGTAACTTACCATTTGTCATCAGTAGAGGATTTTTGTACTAGCTGGAATAATTAGTCTCTGTTAGACATGCATTGATAAATGGGAGAGGAGGGGGAAGAAGGTTATCAATGAATTTTGTTTCGGCATTAGACTACAATGAAGTTGAGAGCATGCCACTTGCTCACAAAGGGAGGCGATTTGTGGAATTTTTCAGAGACAGTCTTGTATGTTTTCTTGTGTGAACACAGCTGGATCTCGTCCCAATCTCTGCAGTCTATCTGTACACCATGGGAATCAAATGAAAATGTGCCAACTATACCAAACTCTCCCTAAGATGAGGTCCTGTATTACTGTCAGTGTCTGAGCAGGAGCGAGTGCTCAGACTGCCTTTGATTTGTCCCCAAACTGAAGGGAGTTCTCATTGCCTACTCTGACTTTCCCTTTTGCCTAGGCTTTATTTTCAGATAATGAGTACTGAACGCTCAGTCTGGTCTGGGAGCATCTTCCTAACAAGTACTGTGTAAAAAAGCCCTGCAAGGCTGCCACAGTCTAGTTTTCTCTTACGCAAAGCAAACCCCAGACTCGTATTAGCGTGCATATTTGTATATCACTTCATCCATCATGCATAAGGTTGAGGGTTCCCTTGCTGCTGGGATATTTGAAGGTTTCAACCTGGTTTTTAATTCTGGTAGTGACACAGAAACTGTCACCTGGAAGATGTTGGAAACTCTTCTGAAATTACCTATGACACCTCAATTTTAATAGAGAATGGGGGGTTTTTTGCAGGTATTCAGAACGAAGCCTGACAAAATGCATTGGGATAACGATAGAGACCAGACCAGATTACTGCCTGAAGCGGCATTTAAGTGATATGTTATCCTACGGCTGTACGAGGCTGGAGATTGGAGTGCAGAGCGTGTACGAGGACGTGGCCAGGGACACCAACAGGTAAGGAGAAAGCTTCAGTGTGAAGCTGAGCGTGGCTGCTCGCTGTCCGCTTTTGAGTAGCGTGTCTTGACCTGTTTGCTTGAACGTCCATTTAGCATTGAATGCTGAAACATTGAACTCATTTCCTTGCTTGTGTGGCCATATGTCTGTTAAGAAAAATTAATAAACTGCAATGGCTTCATGAATTTCTGTGTAGACTGCAGCTTGAGAAAATGGAGCTATTTGTGATGTTTTGTTTTAAACTCATATTTTTCCTGTATTGTACATCTCTCTCTTTTTTTATTACTATTGCTTTATAAGTAAATGTGGTTTTGTGTGGTAGAGCATGTGCCCAGAGAGAGCTCATAGTTCTTGTCCTACATAACTCATAATCTGTAGGTTTGAGTAGATAAAATGCAGTACAATCTATTGGAGGTACTATACCAGGAAACAGCACGTTCTTTACACCAGACACCTTTTTCTGCTGAGTATTGGAGACGAGAGATGACACTGGCAAGTACAGAGGGTGAGGCATAACCAGAAACAATGCCTGTTGAAAGATTAACCACAGTCATTCTAGGCATACAGTGTCTCTAGGGATTGCAAAATACATTGACAAGAGGCCTGTGATGTATTCCTTGTCATATTGGACCTATGGCTAAAAGAACAGTTGTCTTACGTAGGAGACTGCGCAACACATTGTTCATCTCATCCCTTACAGGCAAGTAAGTCAATCTCTTTTTTATTATTATTTTTTATCGCAAGTCTCGTAATTCTGTTCAGATTTTGAAAGAAGTGATTTTTTTCTTGATTTTTTTTTCACTTCTGACACTCATAGAACTTGCCTTCATTCTTACTGCATATTCCAGTCACCTACCAAAGATGTTTAATAACCATAATCATATGTAATGACAGAGAGATTATGGTTCAATAAGCAAAGCACATTTTTGTTAATACCTACCTTAAAGGCAGTAGTGCAAAACTGAAAATGTTGGACGCTTTCTTTTAGAGGCTTAAAGAATCCAAAATGAATTTCCTCCTGTGGGTTTAGCTGTAGTATTGGTGGTGCATGGAAGTGCAGGATGTCACTGCTATGAAATGGTCAGGCTCCAGGTCTCAGTAGACAGAAAAAGCCATTTATTGAGTAGTCCAGGAGTTAAGAGCTAATATTTATAGGTGGTACTTTCCTCCTCTAGATGTCAGAGCTTTCCAAAGGAAAAGATCCATACTAAGGACTGTAGCGAGATCACACTCTTAGGCTAGATGTATTCACTTACAGTTAATTTCGACAGAGACTGTAAATTTAACAATTAATTTCTCTTCAGCTTTTACTTTTTTTCCGCCTCAGATCTTTTAAAAGTGTCCTATCCTGAGGTAGAACTTTAAAACCTCACTTAGCTATCACTTCAGTCATCTTCAGTTTTCCTCCAATTTTGTCAGTCACATCAGAGCCGGTACCATAAATCATTCAAAGCTGTATGTCACTTTTGGCTTCTACGTTTGCTAATGAACCCTTGCTTTCCTGCTGATGAATCAGAAGAAGAATGAAATAGTATATTACTGACTTGATTTCACTCAGAAGTAATTCTGTACATTATTATATTTTTAAAGGGTTTTTGGCACTTCTCAAAGCTGGTTGCAGAATTCCTAAAAGGCTTTGCTGCAGGCTGTCTCAGAGCGGGGAAAACGCAGGCTGTTCACTCAAATATCTCCCTCCAACTTTTTAGAGCAATGAATTGGAACATACTTTTAGAGGAGGGTGATTCAAGTTTCTCTTTCTTTTGAAATTACCTCATTTTGCTTCTCTTCCACTTTGTGGGGGATGTGTTTTGGCTTTAAACTTTTAATATTTTCCTTGTAGCAAAATGTCAGATTACAACCAATTAGGCTAACTGTTTGGAAATTACTTTCTATTATGTTCCATAAGTCATTAGTGGAGGTTTTTGATTGCCTTTGGTGGCTGTGAGGCAGAAAAATATTCAAGAACAGATCTAGGCATCAAATAATCAAGTTATTGATGCAGCTCAAATTCCACTTCTAATAAGAAAATAATTTTTATTTATGAAGCAAGTCTCCATTTACTCCCCTTAGGCTTCTCAAGGTCCTGAATAATACTGTCCTTGAACAGTCTCAGCAAAACACCTTTAATACTTCTGAAAAAAAATCATAAATAAAACTATGGGCATAAAACTACATGTAGGGATTTAACGGAGGCAGAATCTTCCAGTAGAGAGGAAGGAAGAGGCCATTAAAACAAGGGAGGTAGCTGTTTGGTTAACGTTAGGTCTCAGCACAAGGCACGCATTTGTAAAAATCTTTGTAAAAAACACTTTGGATTGGAAGGGACCTTAAAGCCCATCTAGTTCCACCCCCCTGCCATGGGCAGGGACACCCTCCACTAGCCCAGGTTGCCCAAAGCCCCATCCAACCTGGCCTTGACCACTGCCAGGGAGCCAGGGGCAGCCACAGCTTCTCTGGGCACCCTGGGCCAGGGCCTCAGCACCCTCCCAGGGAAGGATTGCTGCCTCCCATCCCATCTCCATCTCCCCTCCTGCAGCTTCAGGCCATTCCCCTTGGCCTGCCCCTCCCTGCCCTTGGCACCAGCCCCTCTCCAGCTTTCCTGGAGGCCCCTTTAGGGACTGGAAGGCTGCTAGATGCCCAGATGGTGTTAATTTTTCATCCAAAGGACTATGGAGAAGAGTCACCTGCAAGGAATTCCAAAAGATGGGGTGAGCTGGTGTGAAAGTCTGATGGGAAGAAAATGGGGATTGGAGAGGAAGGAAGGTAGCAGATACTGAGAGGATGGAAATGTCAGCCAGCAGTAGGAGAGCCCTCCCAGTGATGGAAGAGCAAAAGCAAGGACTTTGTGGGAAGACTGGTCACATGTGATGGGGACCTCCTCGTTGCTGTATATAGTGATAGTGATTGTTGTTGTGGAGGCAGAAGACTCCTATACCATAGCGATGGAAGGAGGGAGAAGAGGTTGCTTTAAGGCTAATGAGTTATGTGAGATCCAACCTTTGTTCCTGCAGTCATTCATGCTCCTACTCTTACCAAGCTCCAGCAGAGCAAGCCTTGAGTTAGTTTGGTTTCATGACGGTGGAGAACAACACGAAATCCTTCGAGAGTCCCAATCCAGCCTATTTGTGCCAAGTTTGGCACCTTTCAGAAGTTAGGAAGAGTTAAGAAGGAGGACTTGAGTATTTTTGGCAAGCATGTTGCAGGATGATTTTCTAGTTAGCTGGTTTTACTTAGACCCCATCCTTCTTCTCCTTTTCCTCTTCTGTTGCTTTTGTTTCTGGTTATGCTTCATGTTGATTATAGACAGTCTTCAGTGCCGTGTGTCCTAGCTTGTGCTGTGGCCTCAACTTGTGTCATTGCTTTACAAATTGAATTTCAGCAGCTTTCCAAAGTTTCTCAGGCTGTGATTTGAATAGCTGTAGCCTTGCTGTGGTTCACCTGCTATAGAAGTAGTGAACTGGACTACTTTTAGCCTCTAGTGTAGCTTATTAGCAACCACGTTCCAAGACTTGAGTGGTGATAAACTGATAATAAAACTCAACCCTTCTCACTTCCTAGAGAATAATCTCAATTAACCTATCAAAATATATCTTTTTCTGTGTAATCCTGGAACTCTTTTCTCTCTTCCCAGAGGTCACACCGTGAAGGCTGTGTGCGAGTCTTTTCACTTAGCCAAGGATGCCGGGTTTAAAGTTGTGGCACACATGATGCCTGATCTACCAAACATGGGGCTTGAAAGGGACATGGACCAGTTCGTTGTGAGTATGGCTTGAAATAACCGGGAGTTTCTGGTTTGTTCCAGCTTCTTTTTCTTAGCTCAGCTATTAGTTACGATCCAGGCCAGAATTGTTTCTTAAGGACAAATAATTTAAAATTCATTTTTGAAGGTGGAGGGTGAGAAAGATTTGTTGAACTACTTCATCCAGAAAATTATATCCTTGCCTCATGAAAGACTGAGTCACTCGGCTCTCTGTGGAATATAGCTCTTCCGATATGAACTAGGGCTCTTACTTTTTTCCAAGGTGGTTTTCTTTCCTCGGGTTTAGAATAGTACATGATTGAAAGTTAAAAGCATGCTATCTCAGAGGTAATTAATCGCAAAGTAGAGCGTATAGGTACGTGTATTATATAGTATCTTTGTTCTTGGCTCAGTACTATTCAATATCTTTATCAATGATGTGGAAGAAAATATAAAATTATTTATAGAGAAATTGAAATTAAAAAAGAACAAATGGTAAACAGTGTAGGGAATTAACCACTTTAATAGCATGGTAGATTTTTTCTTTTTTTTTTAAGTCAAAACTGGTCATCTTTTTAAAATAGTGCAAAAATTGCAGTCATGATAGAGAAATCACAGGTATATTTCTGTGCAAGGTCAGACTAGGTGCTTTCTGGCACTAAACAGCTATCAATGCGATGGAATATATTGATTAGAAGTGCAGGCAGAAAGCAGGGGTTTAGCTTGGTACGCTGCAAACAGACACGTCTAGAAAAAAGCAATCAAAACCACAGCTGTACAGTACACAAAGGAAATTCTGAAAATCGTGGTCAGTACTTTATGTAAGGGGTTTTGTGCAGAATTCCTTGAGCTCTGCATAAACATAATGTCATAGTACTCGGCAAATATTACGTTCCTGTGACAAAGTGAGAGGCTGGGGCAAAGTGATGTGCATGAAACGAGAGGGGAAATCAGTGACAGAGCTGAAAGTTAATTCAAAATTCCTGCCTCAGACTCTGCTCCTGGATTATCTTCTTACCGTGCTGAAGGAGGTAGAAGGTGGACATCACATTAGCTGTGTTTTCATAGAATTACTTGTTATGCAGGGTACAGCAAAACCCGAGTCCCTTACTTAATATCCCATTCTAGCTGTAGTTCTGGGTTCTTTATGGGCCTGTCATTACTGAAGTAATAATAGACTGGAGAGAATTTGTGGAGGAAGAATAGCAACACTGACTAAACGATTTAAAGAGCTAACCTTGGGTAAGACCCAGCAAAGAGGAGACCATAATCTAAGGTATTTGCAAGATGTAAAACTGGAGAGGGAGGGATTATTTAAGGCAGAATTACAAGCTTCCATAGAAAGTATTTAGTGATTATTATTATTATGCTTTGCTGTTTATTCATGATAAACAGCTAAGGCTTTTCCACTGTCGGATCTGGAGTTGTTCCTGTTTCATTGTAGGAGATTTGAGGAGTCTGTTTAAAAGGTATAACTTTAAGTGATGCTGAACTGGCTCCAGTTTCTGCAGGCCAGCAGGCTCCCCTGCTTGTTAGGGGAATGCTAATGCCATGCTGTATTTTGTCCATTTAGTAATGACAACTTTTGCAGAAACAGAAGCAGCAAAAGGCAAAGTTTTCAGAAAGAGGAGTCAAGAATATGGTGAAGAGGCTGGAATTGTGAGAGGGAGGGATTAAAAGAAAGCTGGGGAAATAGCTGAGCATAGAAAAGCAAGAGAAGGAGAAAACAGAGCAGAGAAGGTCAACTGGTTTAGACTATTTCTGTCAGAGAAGTCTCTTGGATTTAGGAGCTGGGAAGACCAATGTTGATGGTGGGACAGCTCCAGGACATGGCAGGAAGGAATTTGCACGTTGTGATGGGGAAAAATGAGACTGCATGAAAATGAGACCCAAGGAGAATTAAGAAATTTTTCCGTTTTGAAAAGGAAGGGTTAAGATAAGACCAGAATTTTTTGCTGAAGGGCTGGCATTGGCAAAAAGGCTGATTGGAGGGCCAGGAAAGAGAAATGCTAAGCAGGGGAGTAAGAAAATGAGGTGATAGTTTGAGAGGGGATTCAAGAATACAGATAGGGTGATGGGGTGAAGACCAACTCAAGTGACAGCCCTGTGAATGAGTTCAGAAGTTTGAAGTGGGACTCACAGATAAAATTAAGATTTGATGCCAGTGAAAATACAGATGAGAAGTTGGAGGATGAGTAATCGGTGTGGAGGTTGAAGCCCTCAAGAAGTAATGTGATTGCTGCAGAGCGAGGAAGAAAAATGGGAGTTGGAGAGGCGGGCTGGTGGGGAAGAGGTGATAGATCACATCAATGTGGAGAAGAATTATACCTGCGTGGTTTTAAAGAGAAGGGAGTATGGGAAAGGAGAGAAGGAGGAATCAAAAATGCCTGTGTTGGTGAGGTACACAGGGTCTCCACTGTGATTTGAGACCAGATGGCACACGAAAAGAGATCTGTGTGAAAGAGGCAGCTGCAGAGTCGATGCCCGATTAAGTGATGGCCGTGCATTTCAGAGAATGGAGCTGCAGGGAATGAGAGTGGAGAGGTTGTGGATCACTCTGACATATTTCAAGATGCAATGGTAAACAAGAGGCAGCTACCCTCTTCCTCTTACCTTCCCTGCCTTTCTCATCCTATCTTAAATGCTTTCTAATTTATTTTTAAAAGATCCTTTGTCTTAAATAGGAGAGAATAGAGGGTAAACACAACCCTCTTTGTTTTGTTTTGTTTTTTCCAGAGTCCTGCACTGGTGAACATAGTAGAAATATGCAACAGACAGTAATTCCTTCTTTCCTGGGAATTCAGCTAGATAGTACATTCTCTATTTCCTACTTTAAAATTTTGTATCATGGTTTTGAGTTATTAAAACAACCTTTTTATATGTTGTGCTGTATAAATGTTAGTCCGTGCTGGTAAATATTTAGACACTTCTACTACATAAAAAAATAACGTGAGAGCAAAGAGGGGAACGGACTTTGTGTTCTTGCAACAGTACTAAGCTGTTCACGAGCAGCGGTCATGCGCTTTTATGCAGTATTCTCCTAGTTCACAAACATACATAATCTTCCTATCGGATACCTCTGACTTTTTGGGACAGACACCTGCGGCTTATCAAGGATCCTTACAGGTTTTGGATTTTGTAATAGTTCTAAGTAAGTTTGGGGAAAACTAAGTTGTTTTGATACTAACCTCCTTTCTAGTCATCCTGCTTTTCAGACCAGGGAAAGGTAGGATGAAAAGGAACCAGATGACTTTAGAAGGAGGTCTAAGCGCCTTGCCTTCATTACCAGTTGATATATTAAATATAGGGGCTTCTCCTGGGAAGATAATAGCTTGCTGATTGTGCTGACTGCATACTGAAAATACTGGGTGCTTCTTCAAATTGAACAGGTAATTACAGTTTCAAGAGTAACGTTGCTTCTGTCCCTTATGACCTATTGATTTCAAAGTGTTTTCTGCTACTTCCATCCAGCAGCTAGGATGCCCACTCTTTTGCAAGCCTATCTGGGGGTTTTTTGGGTTTCTTTGGGTTTGTTTTTTTTTTAAGTTCTCTGTGTGTGTATAGCAACTCTTTTCCTGGAGAGTTTATTACTAATTATTCAAAACTTGGTTATATGTATACTTTTTTTACAGTAGGTGACAGGTGACTTCTTTTCCTGCCTTCATCCTGAAGATTATGATACTTTTTTGAAACAGAGTGGTTGTACTAGTCCTGTGTCCCAGTTACATTGTGCTTCTCCACTCCTTCCCCCGTCATGCCTCTTTTCTTCCCTTATTATTGATTCTTTTTATAGCCTCAGAGGATTTCCTTTCAACTTTGGGTCTTTCCACCCCATTCCACATATGGGAAAACGCTGCAGGGTGGGAGTATGCTCTGCTTCCTCCCACCACCCGTGTCGTTGTGCCAGGAGTGTCAGGTAGCGTACACATACACACGCGCACGCTGCTACTTATTGTTGGTAAATGCAAGCATAACGGATAAGACCAAGTCGCAGTGCCTCACGTAGCAGGTGGTCGGAGAAAATAATTAGAATAATAGCTAGAATAAATCAAGGACTCAGCGGGAATAATGGAATTGTTACCAGAGCAGACACCTCATTCTGTGGAATGCGATAAACACACAGCTTTGCTGTTGTAGCACGAGAGAGATGAGGTGACTCTAGGGGTAAATGGTTGGAAGGATTCATGAATCACACTTGCCAACAGGGCTACCAAGCAGAACTTTGGATTTAAGCAAAAACTTTAGGAGGCTAAAGAATTCCCAGGATGCTGTTACTAATTCCTCATTCTGTTTCTGCAAAGCCACTGAGTGGCAATAGTGTAATCAACAAACTGTATCTGCTCTAGAATAAATATTACTAAGCTAGCAACGTTTATTAATGGAGCAGATATTGCTATGTTTGCCTTTATTTTATTTTTATGGTCTTTGCCTAAGCATGATTTACTGTTGCTGTTCCTCTTGGCCCTCTGGGAGGGATGGCTGTAAGCCCATCTTCAACAACTTTAAAGACCCTTCATAGATGAAATAAATCTGGGGAGCAGAAAAAAGGAAAGGAAATGGGGAGGAGAGCCAGAAAATGAGAAATTTCAAGTGTGGGAAGTGTCAGGGGAAGTGTCAGAGCAAGTTGCTTGCAGAACCCTCCAGCTCTGAAGGTGCATGGGGGCTGGTGGATGCTGCTCGGAAATATCGGATAGGCCTTCAGTTGCTGAGAAGCTATTTTTCCTTGAGGAGATCGATGAGGAGGTCCTGTGGCTTGACTCTCTCCATCTAAAGCCTTGTAGAAATAAGATGATGAGGTTAAGAGCATAGGCAGGACCATTTAATGGTCAGTACTGGAGACAGGTATCAGACTGAAGAGATTTTCAGTTCAATTCAGCAGAGCTGTTCTTACGCACTTTAAAGAAGATGCAATCAATGAACGATTGTAGTCTACTGAAGATTCCTTTTCTTACAGTCATATGTCAGGCTGGTTTTTTTGGTTGTTTTTTTTTTTTCCTGAAGGAATTGCAAAATAAGCATTTCCCAGAAATAGCCTCATTTTAGTGAAATGCGTGATGCATCTGTGATCCAAGTGTGAGCTGTGCAGAGGGCTACAGCCTCCCTGGGTGTATTAAACACAAGAGAAAAATAATGGGCAAGTAATGCAGCAGGTAATACAAGTGTCCTTTCTCTTTGCAACGTACTTGATGTTGTTGTAAAACTTTAAATACTACTGTATTGCCTTTAGCTGTAAATGAGAGAGTTTTCCTGAGGGCTCTCATTTTTATCAAACAGATGAAATTTGTAATGAAACTAATATATTGCACCTCTATCAGAAGCTTTTAATAACTGTAATAAAAGACAGTTAAACTGTTGATCTACATTGATTTTTACTCTTTTGGGAAGACAATTATCTGTGTTTTTAAATATAGCTCTGAAATGTTTAGTGGGGCATATGATTTTCCTTTCAATTCCTACTAAACATCTCATTGAAACACTATTATTGGCAGGTAGCCAGCACTACCTCTGAAAATTAGTCTTTTTTTTTTTTTTCCATGGGCACAT
Source organism: Balearica regulorum gibbericeps (assembly GCF_011004875.1). Classification (NCBI taxonomy): domain Eukaryota; kingdom Metazoa; phylum Chordata; class Aves; order Gruiformes; family Gruidae; genus Balearica; species Balearica regulorum. The sequence continues at coordinate 2,240,323 of NC_046186.1, read as the reverse complement.
TTACAGAAACAGATTAGGCAGTATTTAATGATCAGTCCTTCAGTTAGTAGAGCTTCTCTTGGAGTCTTAGTAAATGTTAGAGCTAAAAAGCTCTTCACTTTGGAAACAATTATAGTTTCATGAACTATGGCCAACACCATGGTAATTTTTATGTTAATGAGAATCATGGTAGTAAGGAACAGTCTATTTTTAGAAACTATTTTCACAGATAATTGCACTCGTATTTCTGCGGATAAAATATCTAGATAAAGCCCCAGTGTGCGCCCACTTCTGCAGATGGTTGAATTGTGGGCACAAAGCTTCTTTCCCTCTCCAGTGGCTCTGTGGAAATAACTTTTATTTGCTCGCTGAGTGTGTTTGCTGCAGCTCTGGGTCAGACTTCTCTCCGGATACGTGTGACGTAGGAAGGAAGTAGAAGTTAAAGCTGCGGCCTTTGATGCGCAGGAGCAGAATAGCTGAGTCAGTTGAATAGTACGTGTAAAACTGGTCCTTTATCTTCGGCGTCGTTTGGGGATCTGTGCTTAACCGGAATAGGGTGTCACAATTTAAACCAGAAAATGCAAAGGATGGGAGTTTCAGTAGTAAGAGTGATCTTTGCTATGGTGCATTGCACTGCACAGAAATGGTACGTATTGCTATACCATTAGTATGGACGTGATAAATTGCAAGGCTGTGTGGAAAAACCACGTTTCTTATGGGTCTTGGATTGCTTCCTTTGTCTTTCTGAATTAGTATGTTGCCCACATGCGTGTTTCCCTCCAGTGTGCCAGCCGTAAAAGTTAAGATAACAATCACTACCTTTAAAATAACCTCCCATCCAGAAAAAGCTTCTGCTAAATATAAAAGTACAGTTGAGACCCTTTTTATACCTGAACTAAAAGATCATTTCTGCACTTAACAGTCCCCAGACCGCTGCAGGTTGCATAGGTCCATACGGTTGCTCTGTCTATTCAAGCAGAGGTTTTTCAAGCCAGCATTCAGAAGTTGTTTTCTGGGGCTCTTTCACTAAGGCCCCTTGCTGCTGAAGTCAATAATGAGCATATGGCTGGGAACATACAGCCAAATGGAAAGAAGCGCAGGAATAAAGGGATGTATCTTCAATAGAGAGTGCAAATTTGCCAGGCATTTAAGCAGAGAGAGCGTCATTTGGTAAAATATGTATTGCCACAAATCATCGACAGCAACTGAATGTTTGCTGTCAGGGTGGATAAACCACGATGTCCAAATTAAATCTTCGAGGAGTTAGTTGTTGGGGTTGTTTTTTAATAATAATAAAAAAAGCATACTGGAAAAGCATAATGGTTTTATTGTGAACGTAATAAATGAGAGAAGCTTTTGCAGAGCTGAGTGGGGTGGGAGAGAGCACGTGGCTGTATTGATGCTCCTTATGGAAAGGTCTGATGAAGGAGGATTAGATTATCAAAAACATTATAGAGTTGCTGCTCTCAATGTTTTTTAGGGTAGAAGACGTACTTTAAAGGGATCTGCGTTGCAAAACTTGTGTACTTAAGACAATGAAAAATGCTATATTTCCCATTCTTAGCCCTAGGAAAAAGCTGACCCTCCCAGAAACATAAAACCCAGAGTTCTGTGCTTGGTAAAAGTGAAGGTGAAACTTCACAGCAAATTGATTGAGGTATTCTCATGGGTTTCTCCAAAACTGCGTAATAAATGGAGACTCACTCGGAGCACCTGCAAGACTAAGCAGATGGGACTGCTCGGTGCAGTGAGCACAATCTGGAGAGATTTGTCTTGGTGTTCGGATAGATACTGTGTTCAGGAGTCAAAACCACGCTCCAAGGTCATGTTGCTGATGCCCAAGGCCTCTTCCAAATGTTAAATGTTTCCTCTCACTATTGAGTTGTATTCTAGCAGTGGCAGGGACTGTCGCAGACTAGGATCTCCTCGTGGTAAGTTCTGTGCAAACTTGGAGAGAGCAGCTATCCAACAGTGTTAGACAGGAGACAACCTGTAGATCCTGACAGTCCGGGGGTAAAAAGAGACCGTGGGAGGGATGGGATGGGAGGCAGGCATGTTCCTTCCTCGTCTGGCAGCAGCAGTTTCCTACACCATGTGGAGAATTAGGGTATTTATGACACTGAGGTGCATAGTCTTAGTAAATAACTCGCTGAAAGCAGCTTTGCATCTGTGGGCTAAATGCTCCTGTCTATTAGTTTGTTTGCTTTGCACCCCAAGAGCAGTTTGTTCCTGGGTTCAATGTGATAAAGTGTTCTTAGCGAAGCTCAAGATCGTGAGGATTCACTTGTGCCAGACCCTTCTGGAAGAGTTCCCTTTGGCATGTGGATTTGGGGGGTTTGAGGCTGTCGGGGAAGGGAGGAGACGTAACAGCTTCCTGCACCTGCAAGGGTGAGTGACAAGGTCCTTTACACTCTTCCCTCCGGTCGTTAGCAGACAAATTCACTTTTCTTATTTGTCGCTCAGAGTTTACATATGAGGCATTATAGAACATCCTCAAGTAAGCACGTAGATTATTAAGTAGCAACTCAAAACAAGTTTTTGTTAATGTGTGCTATTGTAATAGTTCAATAAGACATATCAAGGTCTTCAGTGATGTGCTACTGCTAAGCTGCTTCAGTATTTTGAGCCTCTTCCTCTAGGAATTTAAAGACTAGGAAAATGAATATGCAAGACTAATACAAAACAAACTTTCCCGTTTCACCTACTGTGCATTACCATGCTACAACCTCTGATGTGCTGTTTTTCTACGCGCTAACATGTACTAGCGTTGAAGAGATTTGTGGGCAGATGGGCTAAAAATAGATGTTGTTCATCATTGCAAAACTGACCCTTAGGGCAGAAGTGTTGGGGGTTATGTCACTGTTTCCTTACCTTAGTAGTTTCCATAATCATATTTTCAGACTGTATGGTGAAATTTGACAGCTTAAATGTGTCAGGAACTGAAAGGATTTTATTATGTAGCTGTCAAATAGTCAGGAAAGTTATAACAATTAAGTGGGAAATGGTCTTTCCTCCCTTGACTGCAGAGTGCTTTACAGGTGCTCTCAGGAGAGCTGGAAATTTGGATCATCTGCTTTTAAAAACTTGTTGCCCCCTCGTTCCATCTGTAGGAGACTTTGTCATGAGTGCAGACGTTAAGCAGAAGTGACTTGATTTATCTCTCCTTTACGTTAACCTTTGAATCGGTTTTATAGAGATTCATGGCACCATATATAAAGTAACGTGTGCATTTCAGAAGAGCCTAATTAAAAATGATGCCGTGTTGTACTGTGTTTGCATCAAACATCGCTGATTCGGCAACAGGATTTACTAATGGCGCTGTAAAGTCACTCCTCCAAAGAATATTTGAATGGACAGAAAGTGTTGCTCTTCGAGGCAAGGTAACACCTGATGGACCTCAGAAACAGCGGTGTATTTGGCACAAATAATATCAACATACCATCTTCATATAAACTCACGGCAGCTTGGGGAATTCCCCAGGTTACAATCAAAACGTTTTTCTAATATATTTCTGTGTACATTTCTAATATAATTCTGTGTATTTAAAATAAGTGTCAGGCAGAGATACCTTGAAGAGTGGGTGTGCACACAGTCAGCAGAACAACAAGCTCCAGCTTGCCGCAGGTGGAATACTAGAGAGTTTGCTTTTCTTTCGTGGAGCATTGATCTGCTTTATCATCACTGGATGCCCTGCATTGCTTTCGTGCTCACGTGTGCTCTGCTGGTTTTTGTGTACGATCACAGTATGTGACATATATGCCCTTAACAATATGCATCGCAGTAAATACGATTCTTTTTCGTCATTATCCCACTGAGTGATAAGCTCAATCTAAAACCTTCTCATTTATCACAAGTCAGAGTCTGCCAACAGCTGGTGTTCAGAGCAGCTAACAAGTAGTATCTTCCTATCTTCTGGTAACTTAATAGGAAGTCTAAGGTCACATAATTGAAACATATTGATGTTGAGTGACTTTCAAATGACCACTTCTCGGCTTGCTCTTGGCACCCCATTTCTCTGCTTCCCAGGTGACACCCTGTGCTTGACAACGCGTGTGTTCCCAGGCTGTAAAAAGGCACAATTTAGTCTGTACTTCTCGGTCAGTAGGCCATTGTCAGTATCGGTGAATGCAGATCCTATCATTACATTTTAATTATCCTAGCATTTACAAGAAAGAGGGGAAAATGCAAATTTTGAACTAAAAGGCAGCCACATTTTTGAGCCACAAGCTTCTATTAATGCATATAATTAAACTACTAAGTGATTGTTCGTTCCCTGTAGAGTTGGAAGTGTCATTTGACGCAGTAGCTTTCAAGTGCTACCAGTATTCATAGTTATAAATAATACAGCTGATGGAGATAAGGAGTGCTGTAATGTGGAGAGTTAAGATAATGTTCATTTTAATGTAGTCGGATGTGAATTTAATCATCTGTGTAATGCAAGGGCTATAGTAAAGGAACCAATTCAAGAATCAGGTTGAGTGGCGCCTGATTGCTAGTGGACAGTCATTAAAAAATAGATTTTGGTAACTTTTATTTTTAACAAATCCTGACATTTTAGTAAATAGCTTTAAAAAATTGCTGCGCTTAACCCTATGACTGGTATCTCCTCAAACAGTTGAACATCTTGAGAGCAAGAAGATTAAAGATGGCAACTGAATCTTTAGTCTGTAAAAAGATGAAGTGGAATCCCATAAAATATTTTTTTTTCTCCTTTTGGAGAACTGCAGCTTTGGGGTGTCTTCAAAACATGTTTCTAATTTGTTCTCTACTTAAAGTGTTCAGTAAAATCAGTTTAAAACTGCAAGGTATAATCTTTTAATATTGGCTGAGTTGTGCTATTACCGAACTTGAAAAGGGGACTGAACCGCTGTGTGGTCTCATTACGATCCCAAATCGTTTGACCTTTTTGTTGCAACTCTCAACAGCTATATGGGTGACGAACAGGCTTTCTGATTTAAAAAGGTTATTGCAAACGCATATGGAAGTGAAATATTTGAGTTCAGAACTTCATCTTCTGATTCCATCTCCTCTTATATTCTGATCTTTTTTTTTGGTTCACGTAGTGTCACGGTGACTTTTGGGTTTTCAACCGATGTCTGTTTTCTTGGACAGTAATTACAATGGCATGCAATTTTTAAGACTCAAAGAAATCGATGGGAGTTGGAGAAAAGGATTCCATCACGCGCTTTGATACGTCTGCCTTGATGGAAAAATCAGTGGCTTCTTGGCATCTAAATGACTAATTTTACACCCATTGGACCCTGATTATTCATAGTGGCAGTGAGTTTATGAGGTGGTGGATGAATGGATCCTATAGATGCCATTAGCTTTAATAACAGGGAACTTCTACAACAAAGGCATATGCTACTAAAATCAATTACTCTTCTCATAAAACATGTTAGTGGCTAACTTGTATAACCTTGTAGCCTGAATGTGTGTTGATGGGATCTTATTAAGATTCATTGTTTGTAATTCACAGAGCAGCTGTTCCACCAAGTAAAGTATGTTTAATGGAACTCAGGTGATGCAAAAAAAAAAAATGTTGTGAGTTCCAGGATTCTCTGGTTACTCATATTATTTACTGTGCAAAAGTACTCAACTTTTCTCTAATATCACATAAATTAGGCAAGGTTATGAGGAACGTTATTTTAGGGTATGAAAAGATCTGTGCTTATGAACCTCCAGATCCTTTACATTTCAGCTGATCTGAGTTGACCTTTTTTGTATTATTATTAAACCACTATGATGATCTCTTACATCTTGTCCATTGTCTACATGCACCAATTTAAAATTTTACTCTGACATCCGTCTTTATTACATGAGACGTGTTAAATGCTAGTTGGCTTACAGTCTTTAGCTAGAGGGGAGAAAGCTTCAAAGAAAATTGGTTTAGTAGCTTTGAAGTTGTATGTGCTTCCATTTGGAATATTCATGCATGTGAGAGCACTACGCCGCATCCTCGAGTGATTCAAAAAGACTGGAAATATGTAAGGATCCTTTCTCTGTAGGTCATCTTTAACCTCTAACTTCACAGTGCATTAGCAGACGTGGATTTAAGCCCTGATTGAGCGCTTGCTAGAGCTGATGGAAAGCCTCCCGTTGACTCCAGTGATGCTATGGATGGTGGTCTCCGGAACAAATGTTGTTTTAGGGATTGAATTTGTTTTGGCAGGAAACTGTTCTGAACGTTTTTATCAGTCAAAGACACCTTTTAAGGTGTCTAATTAAAAAAAGAAAAGGCTACAATTCCTACTAAAGCTTGGCATGTGTTAGCATTTTATAGTTCCTTTATTTTGCATGAGACTTAATCAAAACTGTTTGTAAATGGGAAAAGGTTAAGCCTGTAAATATTGGGATTTACAGAAACTATTTAAAGTTTACTGCTGGAAAAGGGGGTTCAGGGGAATAAAGGAGATACTGCTTTGTTACATTTTGAATTTAATGACTTTTGAAATAATTGAACTTGAATAATTTGAGAAATAGTTTAAGAAATAAATATGAAAATATGTCGGTTTTTTTAATGCTAGTGTTGCTGAAGTATAAAGTAGCATTATCAGCGAGCTTAATATATTGACGTAAAACATGCAGCGTGTATGAAGTGGCAAAATTCACGATGTGAATTAGCAACCTTAACTTCTGACCTTGCCTTTGCCTGCTGGATGGCTGTAACCTTAGTGCTGTGTTGATGGCTGCCTTTAATCTGCAATGTAAATCAGGGAATGTTTAAATATTCTGACTGGTGAATCATACATGCTTTTGCATTCAGTTCAGTATTGTTGCGAATATTAATACATAACCTTACTAGAAGCCTTCTTTCCTTGCTGGAGTGGTTTATTTCCCTTCCTCTCTCTCACTGGGGAAGCATCATTGCTTCCTTACCTTAATGTCTTTCTCTTCTTCAGTGCCACTTGGCCATAGAGCTCCTCTTGTCAGAATAATCACCTCTTACACAATTTTCTTATTCCTTCTTTCACAGTTGCTTTGTTTTACATTAGAGCACCTCTAACCACCCACAAAAGATGGAAGTCTGTCCTTTTGGGTTGTTCCAGGACAACAGGATTCTGAGTTATTTTTCTGACCCTACGCTGCCTCATATGCTATCTGACTTTGGATTACACACCAGCTTCAGCTGGCTGGTTTGAAAATAAGTCCAGTGATTTATTTTTCTTTTCCCCCTGTTTGCATCTTGAGCATCAGATGTGCACCAGGGCCAGCACAGAAGAAGTAGTAAGAGTGGTTGGCCAAGGGCAGAGCATGTCTGCTTTCTCTGACAGCCGCCAGCAACGGTATTGACCTGCAAAGTCAAACTGAACCCTTGGAGCAGAGGGGAGGACACACGCTTCCAAGAGACGCATTAAGCAGACATAATGGTCCCCTGCTGTCACATGGGGGCAGATCCTTTTTCTGACTTTACTTCCTACAGGCCAGTCAGCCTCACCTCCATGCCTGGAAAGGTGATGGAACAGCTTATTCTAGGGGTCATCAATAAGCATGTGGAGGGGAAGGTTATTGGGAGTGGTCAGCATGGATTCATCAAGGGGAAATCATGCCTGACCAGTCTGACAGCCTTCTATGATGGCATGACTGGCTGGACAGATGAAGAGAGAGCAGTGGATGTTGTCTACCTTGACTTCAGCAAGGCTTTTGACACTGTCTCTCATAACATCCTCGTTGGCAAACTTAGGAAGTGGGGGTTGGATGCGTGGACAGTGAGGTGGGTTGAGAACTGGCTGAATGGCAGAGCCCAGAGGGTTGTGATCAGTGGCGCAAAGTCTAGTTGGAGGCCTGCAGCGAGTGGTGTGCCCCAGGGGTCAGTGCTGGGTCCGGTCTTATTCAACTTATCACCGACCTGGACAGAGGACAGAGTGTGCCCTCAGCACGTTTGCTGGCGATCCCAAACTGGGAGGAGAGGCCGACAGAGCAGGAGGCTGTGCTGCCATTCAGCCAGACCTGGACAGGCTGGAGAGTTGGGCGGAGAGGAACCCAATGGAATCCAACGAGGGCAAGTGGAGGGTCCTGCACCCAGGGAGGAATAACCCCAGCACCAGGACAGGGTGGGGGTGACCTGCTGGGAAGCAGCGCTGCGGAGAAGGGCCTGGACGTCCTGGTGGACAACAAGCTCTCCATGACCAGCAGTGTGCCCTCGTGGCCAAGGCAGCCAACGGTGTCCTGGGGTGCACGGAGAAGAGCGTGGCCAGCAGGTCGAGGGAGGTTCTCCTCCCCCTCTGCTCTGCCCTGCCCTGCTGAGGCCACATCTGGAGTTGTGTGTGTCCAGTGCTGGGCTCCCCAGTTCCAGACAGACTGGGAACTACTGGGGAGAGTCCAGCGGAGGGCTGCGAGGATGAGGAGGGGCCTGGAGCATCTCTGGTATGAGGAAAGGCTGAGAGAGCTGGGGCTGGTTAGCCTGGAGAAGAGAAGGCTGAGAGGGGATCTGATCCACACTTACCAATATCTAAAGGGTGGGGGTCAAGAGGACGGGGCCAGACTCTTCTCAGTGGTGCCCAGTGACAGGACAAGGGGCAACGGGCACAAACTGGAACACGGGAAGTTCCACCTGAACATGAGGAAAAACTTCTTCCCTGTGAGGGTGACCGAGCCCTGGGACAGGCTGCCCAGAGAGGTTGTGGAGTCTCCTTCTCTGGAGAGATTCCAAACCCACCTGGACACGATCCTGTGCGACCTGCTGTGGGTGATCCTGCTCTAGCAGGGGGTTGGACTAGATGATCTCCAGAGGTCCCTTCCAACCCTTACCAGTCTGTGATTCCTTGCTAGGAGTTAGACTCAATGATCCTTATGGATCCCTTCCCGCTTGAGATGATGTATGATTCATCAGTGGTGCTCAACAGACTGCTCCGTAACCCAGCCCAATGCTGAGGCAAAAGCAAAGCACTCTCTCCAAAATGCATGTTGGGTTTTCTCACATTAGTGAGGTGAGTCATCCTGGTCAAGGGTCCATCAGGAATTGGAGCTGGCAAGAGGTTGGGAGCAGGACAGCATGGCTGGAAGCGTGGGCAGGGCAGGGAGCCATCACATCTGCTGCCAAATAAGTCATTTATGTCCTATCCTCAGAGGTGACGACAATTTTATTATTTTGTGGAGCTGGCAAGATAAGTCTGGTTTTTCATCTCATGGTGGCCATGTGGGGTTCATGATGAACAGGAGTGTTTATGGAGTGTGTAACCAGTCCTGAGGAAAGGAGAAGACCAACCTTATTTCTACACACACTCCAGAGCGAGCACCTTGGCACTGGGGTTCAGAGTCATCTGGCCTTATCTGCCTTTGGCTAACCTCCTCATAACCTACGTACCCTACAGATAGCTCAGCTTAATGGGATACAAGATGCATTACCTGTCTAGGATGGTTGGTCTTGTGTCTTGGATACTCTTTGAGGAAAAATGAGTTAGTTATCCCTCCTGGAGGCTGAGGGTAGAGAACCAAATTGGTTAGCGATTCTGTAACGAGGTGCAACGAGCCTCTGCCTGGATGGGGTTATAGAATCAATGAATGGTTTGGGTTGGAAGGGACCTCAAAGATTGTTTAGTTCCAAACCCGCTGCCATGGGCAGGGACACCAGAGTTCTTTCAGCAGCCACAGCTTTTGGCACAACCGTTTTTGCAAAGCTGCAGGTAACTCAAGTCAGTGAGTTGATCTGATTTAAAACAGTCCTGCAAAATTTAAAACCAGTACCTCCCCCTTGTGTTTGTTTTGGGGGTTTTTTTGGTTTTGGGTTTGTTTGTTTGTTTTATGGAGCCATCCAGGACTTAAGCCAGCAGTGCTGCTGGGATGGTGATGGCGGGAGCTTCATCGGATCATGAATGCAGGATTTGACAGTTAATTTTGCAGCAGCAGCGTGGACTTGGGGTTGTTCAGCCTGGAGAAGAGAAGGCTCCAAGGAGACCTTATTGTGGCCTTTCAGTGTTTAAAGGGGGTTTATAAGAGAGCTGGGGACAGATGTTTTAGCAGGGCCTGTAGCGATAGGACAAGGGGTGTAATGGTTTTAGACTAAAGGGCTATTCAGACTAGATAGAAGGAATAAATTTGTTACACGGAGGGTGGTGAAACACTGGCACAGGTTGCCCAGAGAGGTGGGAGACACCCCATCCCTGGAAACATCCAAGGTCAGGTTGGACGGGGCTCTGAGCAACCTGATCTAGTTGAAGATGTCCCTGCTCATGCCGGGGGGATTGGACTAGGTGACCTTCAAAGATCCCTTCCCACCCAAACCAGCCTGTGATTTATCTATGGTCAAGACCTTGTTTTGTCTCTTAAACTGACTCCTTTGTCCCTGTCTCTCTGTGTATAAATGGCTCAGGAGTCTGGTCTGCCTGGAGAAGGTATTTTTTAACTGGTTGCTTTTTTCAGCTGGGTTAGCTCTCTGGTCTGTGTTGCTCTGTAGCTGCACGGCAGGTAGGGTGGCACAGGAGCGCAGGCGTGCAGGGCAGGGGCTGCCGGAGCTGGCCCCAGGCTTAGGCAGGGAGTCTGCCAGAAACGGCCTGGGCTGACGTGGTCCTGCCGTTTCTCTGACCTTCCTCGCCTCTTCCCGTCCTTGTCGTGTATCTAGCACGCATTTGAGTCTGTGCAGATCCATTTTGGTGTGCTTAAGCTAGCAGCAAGCCATTTGCTGCTTTTTATCATGTTGAAGTATGGTTTTGTGAAGCACAGGGAGCCAACAGAGCTGCCCAGGTGGGAAGGTCCTGCTCCCAGCAGGCTGCTAAAGGCACTTTATTCCAACGTCGGGGCTTGCTGGGGCACTCCAGGAGCTGGTTTAACACGTAGCAGCGGTAGAAAATGGAGCAAAATGTCTGAGTGGGTCTGGGCCATAGGAATGTGTTGAAGCACTTCAGTAAAATGCCGGTGAGTACCAAAGCTAGCACTGCAGCTGGTGGGACCACAATAGCCTGCCATTAACTCAGCTTAACAAACTTGTATTTTATTTTTTTTATTACTATGAGAATACCATGCTGGGGAGGGAGCAAGCGGTGGATTTCAAGTGTGCAACAGTCTAATCCAGTACTAGGTCTGGCCCGTCGATGTTGTTATAATGAGAGGGCCATGTTATCATTTACGTCAGTTTAATGGTGGTTCGGTTCAGGGTGCCTTGCCTGGGTTTTGATTATTTTTGTAAGTGATTTTAATTGTCATTACTGAAATTTAATCAGCAAAAAACCAATGTGATTGTTGTGTAGTGTGAGCTAGTGCTGTTCAGTCTGCAGTTCTGTGCTGGGATTTAGTCATAGGAGTTAGCAGAAGATACAGTTTGTCCTCCCCTTCTCCAGGATTGTTCATAACATCATTGTAGAATAAATCTGTTTTTCTTCATTGCTATTCAAATGATGTGTCCCAGACACATTGATTAATCTCTAAATGTGGTCTGCTGAGATTGAAGATAAGTACACTCATTTCTATTGTTCTAATTCTGAGCAGAGTATGTTACAATAAATGGTGCAATATCTATTGAATTCATGCTGAAAGGTAGAAGTAATGTACAGATTTGACTCGTAGCATTGTCATGTGGATTTTTTTTTCTTTCGTGGCTTTCTCTTTAAATCTAGAACATGCTCTTTTATTTCAAAAAAATGTCGTAAACTGACAAATACTGGCAACTCAATGTAAGACAGTACTTCTTAAAATGTACTTACAATTGTCTTTTACAAAATCTATCTTGGAATTAGTTTTGTTGGGGCGCTGAAGCCCCAGGAAATGTAGTTTTGTTTTGCCCTGACTTACATTTTGTGTTCCGCTTTTGCAGGAGTTTTTTGAGAATCCTGCTTTTCGCCCGGATGGCATGAAGCTTTATCCGACACTAGTGATCCGTGGCACTGGTCTGTACGAGCTCTGGAAGACTGGAAGATACAAGAGCTATCCCCCCAGCACTCTTGTGGATCTGGTGGCCAGAATCCTGGCCCTTGTCCCGCCGTGGACACGTGTGTACCGTGTTCAGAGGTAATTATCTGTGGTGGGCCTCATACCTTGATTTATTACACTTGGAGGGATTCTTTCTTTAATTACAGCAAGATCTGACTCAGGCTTTTATTATTTTTCAGTCTTAATCATTAATGCACTAAATATTTTTAAAACTGCTTCCTATCTATTCAGAATGGGAAAGGCCAAGTAGAATGAGAAGCTATTTAAATTGAACTGCCTCTCTAATGCACCCAGAAACGTCAAGATTTCTGGAGGCCCCGTTTTCACTGCCAGTCAGACAAGAGCATAGGATGTGGCACACACAGTACTTTAATGATACTGATAGATAATTGCCTCTTGGCTGCAGGTGAAGTTTCCTACATTTATTAAGGAGCTGCAAGGTGTGTAATTTTTTCTTTTGGCTGTAGACTTCCATTCTTTCCCCGTGGGTGTTTCAGAGTTTTCATAAATGTACCATGGTCGTGCTGTTATTTCCGGCACTCACCTCCCAGGACGATAGATAATACTTCCCTTTAGCGCTGTATTTTCAGTGTGGGGTCTTCCCTGGAGTATTTTTCTTCTGTTATCTCCTACCTCTGTCTGATATTAGGAAGGGAAGCTATAGCATACTTGCCTATTTTTGCATGTGCAGACAATACTCGGTTGGCTTCCAGCTACGTGAGCTGGAAGCAGTGCCAATGCCTAGCTCTCCAGGAGCGTGCAGCATGAGAAAGCCTTGTGCATTAGACCTCGCCTGCTTGGACTTCTCTAAGGCATTTGATTTTTATGCCCTACCAGAAATATGATGGAGCAGGGATAAGCAGAGAAACATGGTAGAGAAGAAAGTGGCTGAAGGCAAGAAACGTTGGGTAGCTTTGACAAAGACAGTAAGGACTCAGGGTTATTAGTGGAATTTCTCAAACATCCATTTAAAAACTAATCTTCCTCAAAATTGTATTTATTTACAATGACACAAAGAGTAGTAGGGCGCTGACGAAACCTTGCAGGGCTGAGAAGCACCACTGAAAGACAGAGGATGCACAAGCAGGATCTGGTGGTGGTGAAGCTGGAGTGATAGAGATGGGATGAGATGCAGTTCAGGGAAGTTTGAAGTCAAACTCAGAGGGGGTTTTGCTGTGAACCATGAGATCACCATGTGAAAATAGCAGAGGAGGAGAAGTTCTTAATGTCTTGGTCTGTAATATGAATAAGCCACTGGTGGATGTAGTCGTGAAAAGCATTTTATTTTTTTTCAGGATAACTCTTCTTAGAGATGAAAGTATTAATGCAGCAGTCAGACAAGGCTTTTTGGCAAGATCTTGTCTGGAATAATCCCCATCTTCATGAAAATGAACTGTGGAAATATGTGCAGAGGAGCATCAAAGAGCATATCCTTTTGTTCAAAGGATAGATGTGGGCATAAATGACCCCTGCAAATCTATGAGAGAAGGAAAATAACCTTTTAAGAAATAGAAGCATTGATTTGGGCAGAAAATAAGAAGTAGCCTTGCATAAAATGAGGCAGGAAGCTGGGAATTTTTGGTCAGGACTGAGATTCTGGAATATCTTTCCAAAGTTACCAAAGAGGAAGAGATGCTAAACATGAGTATGGTGAAGCTTGATTAGGCTTGTGAATGTGATTGTGATACAGCAGTCTGTGGTAACTGAGACACGATTTTGGTGACCAGGAGATCCTTCCTTCAGATATTTGTTATTGTGAGAAACTGGTGGCTGTAGCTGAACTCTGAGGAGGAGAATGTGATTCGGATGAAGAAAACAAAAGATGACTTACGGGAAATATCTACTTGATATGCCCCCAGGCTTTTCACATCACTTGTAGGAGCGTTATTAAAGGCCAAACTCCTATTTTTTTCTCCCTGCACATCTCCTCCTTCCTCATCAACACCGCTATAGACACAATGAACCATTTGTTCATGGTACTATCACCATAGCATTATATCTAAACCCAACAGGTTTATTCTTAGAGGACAGCATGAGTTTGCAGCCTAGCAGGTCTTCTCCTAAGGAACACAGGTCTGGAAAAATCTTTGCTTGGTGTGCTGATTTGCCTGAGCTTGACTCCGATTTTTTCTCTCAACAGCAGCAGCCTCCATCCAGCTGTCATCCGGTTGTCAGTTATTATGTTCCAGTGGAATAGCTGTTTTCTTACTGACTGGCTCATGTTATCAGAAACTTGTTTGTGGTGATTACAGATTTTTACACCTCCAGTGCAAAGTCCAAAAGCTATTACTCTGATCTAAATTGCTTTCAGGGCCATTGTGTGACTGTAATGGAATAACAGACAAAGCCAGATTTCTAAAAACATTGGTGGCCTGTTCCCAACACTGCTTCACTGAGGACAGCCACTTGTTTCCCTTCCTCCATTGCTGCCCCGGGCCCCTTCCATCGCCCTCCAGCCTGCTGCCACAAGTCCTTCATCCTTCACGTCTTGCATTTCAGGTTCTATTTTCCACAATCCTTTCAGATCCCCAAATCCTTCGGACTTTGGGCAACCTGGGCTAGTGGAAGGTGTCCCTGCCCATGGCAGTGGGTTGGAACTAGATGGGCTTTGAGGTCCCTTCCAACCCAAACTGTTCTAGGATTCACCTTGTGCCCTGGATGGCAACTTGTCTCGAGCTCTCTGCACACTGACAGTTTGGTACCTGCATTCAGGTTTTCTAGCAAACACCACCAGAAAAAGACTGAGCTATCTGTGCCCGCCCTCATTAGGACCACTGTTTGGGATCTCTGCTCCCTATTTGAGGAAACATAAGGGACTCAATGTTTTTGCAATCTGTCATATGCTCAAAATAATCAGTTTAATGAATCAGGTGAGCATGGGAGAGGTGTCACTGACAAAACACTGTAGAAGTCTTTCTGCTTCATGAAACCAGGTTAAATATGTTTTTGGTTTGGTTTGGTTTTTTAATGACATCCTGTTGCTAATGGCTGGTTGGGGGAGAATATATCTTCCAGGGTGGTTTGTAACTGTCAGAGATGCTTAATACTGTATTTATCCTGAACCTCATTATCACCCGAGTGCTTTGGTGTGTGAGAAGGTGTGAAATGACAGGAGTAGTGCCACACACCTAGAGACTTTTTCTTTCGTGGATCTCGGTGGTTTATATGAATGTTATTTTCACTGTACTGATGGGGAAATGTAGGTATGAAGAAATAAAATACCTTACTCAACTGAGATCATATAATAAGTCAGAGCTTAGAGCAGACTCAAGGTCTTTAGACTTTCATCGTGGGCTTCAATCAACTGCTTCACAAGTGTCTTAAGTAATGCAAAATGTTTGAAAAATAGAAGATTAAATAGGCCTGTTGAAGCTTCTGGCAAATTGCACATTAACTTTAATAAGGTCAGGATTTAATTCCCCATATCCCTGAATTTGTTTAGCATTTTAACAAGTCCTAAAATCACTGGTACAATGCTGTCTTGTGGCTGTTCAAAATAGGCAGTTAGTGTGTGCACTCATCATGCACACAGGGTACTTATTTAAATACTCTGCCCTAATTTGAAGTGAGGATGGAAAACCTATTTCTTGCTTTCTTTTTCTTAAAAAGCTTATTTTTCACATTCATATTTCAATTTAGTTTGCTCCCTAGTAGGCAGATGAGAGAGGCTCAAGTTACTGTACGTTGTAATCTATCTTTTATTTGCAGTACTTCATTTACTAGTTCATAGCTGACTCTGGATTTAGCCAAAGACCTGGTACTGGTAGATGTCAGGATGTTTTATCTGTGTCCCTGTAGGGAAAATACGTACAGCCTGACTTTTTGGAGTCATTCCATAATTAGAAGAAAGGCATTTAGTTAGATTATCACTGTAGATCTAACATACCCTGATGAAAATGCTGTTCTCCTCTAGTGTGTCCTTTAGTCACAACGTGAAGTGCTCATTTCCTCTAATTGAAGCTCTTTGAAGTATGTTGTGTTGGCTCTGCAGTGTCTTATTTACTCAAAGAAATCCACTGAACAAATGAACTGGTTAGCTAATTTTATTTTGCCTCAACTTTTTGGCATCTGAGTGTAAGAGACGAGGAATTTTTCATAGACCCTTTGGCTTTTATAGAAAAAAAGAGCAGGGAAAAGAGGGGAAGAAAGTGAAACACTGGGCCTCCGTTATGCTGGTGAAAGTTGTACCAAAATTGGAGTGTGATGCTGAAACGGGAGGAGAATCCTGGAGTCTTGAAGCCCCGTGTTTTCATTCTTGACAGTAAAGGAAAACTCCTTTTCTTGCCCTCCTTGCCAGTGTCTTGGACTTCTACTTCTGAAGCAGCATAAGGATCAGGTCTTTAGGACCCTTGAAGACCGTCTTTATCTTCTATGCAGCTACTGCCAAAAATAGTGATTGTTAATGGGGGCCATGGTGTGAATGCAAGTCCTCCAGGAACTGAATAGATCAATTAATACATTTTACGGAGGTCATCAGACAGCTGCTAGATGGTGATGACTTTCAATCACTACTGAACCAAGATGGATTAAGCTAATTACATTACCAATTCCCTGAACCATCCCATTCTCTGTGTGGGTTTTGTGATATTCTCTTCTTTGTTGAATGCTTGCATAGATAAAGAAAAAGGAGGAATACTCGCCAAGGAATGTTTGAGCCCCGTTTTGAAACCAACCTGTTGTACAGTGTACTGAGTATCTTTCACACTTGTGTAGTCCTTATTTCCCTGGAGAAGATCTGAAGGGGTTTGGATTACACAGTGGTGCACTTGGGTGGTGTGTTATCAGTGGTGCCAGGGTGGACTTTGAGCAGGGAGAGGGAGAAGCATTTGGAATCAACGTATAGTACGCCATTAGATATAAAGTGTGAAGTGGGATGTGCCAATAATCCACGTTTCTTTGTCAGCTTGATCTGGATGCATTAATCCCTCTTTCCCTAGGGATGGTGTCCTGCTTTCCTAATCTCTAGTGGGACACACTGCCCTGGAAGGCAGTGGAGAGGCCAGACCTGGTCTTGCTTTCAAATTTCAGTTTTGTACCTCCCTTGGAGAACTGAAGGAAGGAGTTCTGCCATTTGTAGACTCGTGATCTATGTTCCCATGGGAAGGCCCTTGGCTTTCTGCTGGGCTTTGCTGCAAATCATTTGCTAAACAGAACTTTTTCACTTTTAAGCAGGTAGCATCCCAATATAAAAATGTTGTAATTATGATGAATTTTCTCTGAGGGACATTCAACTCTGAGACTGCAGAAGGACGCGATCTGGTTCCCAATTGCTCGTCTCCAGCAGCAGATACTGTACAGAACATCTGACCTGGAGTCCTAGGCGAGGCACAGGCATGGCTGGATGATCCTTTTTTTTTTCCCAGATTCCCAAGTGAAGAACTGAGAGTGAAATTATAACCCATTTCTCGGGATTGTAAAAGCCTACTTTTGTCTTCAGTCTTTTTATTGAAATAAAATCTGTAGCTTTTTCCCTTCATTTTCCTCCTGCTTTTAGTTGTGTTTTGCCTGTGTTATCTCTTGTTCAACCAAAGACTTGCAACAAAGGTAATTCAGCTAAGTTCTGTAGTCTGCTATTTGGGCTCTTAGCTTAGGTGACCGTAATGATGCTTTATGGTGTATTGTCTGCTAATGCAGTTGTTTGAGGTCTTTGTTTTTCCTCTTATATGCAGAGATATCCCGATGCCACTAGTCAGCTCTGGAGTGGAGCACGGGAACCTGAGAGAGCTTGCCTTGGCCAGGATGAAAGATCTTGGGACACAGGTAAAATATTTGTCAGTTGGTATCAAGGGAGAGCTGCTTGACAACTTTAGACGAAGTAGCAGAGAGGAAAGTAATGACTAGAAGACATGATAGGAGCCAGGTTTACGGCTGAATTGAAATGATCTGCAAAGGTCTTTCAAAGAAAAAAAATGCTAATGATTAAAAAGCACCTTGATGATATTTCTGAAAAAGCTGGTTTTGTTTGGTTGATTTTTAGTTTAGCACTTTCACCTCGTTCCTGAAGGTACTTGGTAACTAGTTTGTGATATTCTATTTTTTAACAGAATGAAACCTTTAAATCAGAGAGAAGGCAGGAAGGTTTCTTTTTAATTTATGCTATTAGAAATTCTCCTTCCTTTCTTTTTTCCCACGCATGCACTTACTTGACTGAAAAATTGGAAGAAAAGCTCTTAGTCTGAGGCCAGAGAAATCTTGCAAGAGAGATTTCAGCACAAACAAATGAGCCTTCATATTCTTCATATTTCTAAGGTCAAATAAAAATACAAGTGGAGGTGGAGAGAAGGAAGGGGAGGAAGGAATTGCGTTTATATTTGAAGTCACCAGGAGGGATGTATACTCAGTCTTGATTTCTCTCGGAAGGTCACTGTGGCGGTTGGCATTCACGGTGCCCCTCATGGTCTGCTCTGACATCGCTTGCTGTTTGAACCTCCCTCCGAAACCCGGTTATCGGCCACAGTTTGCAGATCCTCCAGCAAAGTTATGCCCAAGTTCTGCCTTTTTTGGGTTGCCCAGCTTCCTAGACAAAACATCACACAAACCCCGTGCTCCTTGAGACTATTCCAAAGAAGTTTAATTGCTTCGGTGTCCTGGTGTTCAGGTGGGGGCAGATGCTCACCACAACTGTTCCGTGTGTCTGTACTCTGATTTAGCGCTCCCTCTTTCTAGCTTACCTTTTCTTAACGAGGTTTTAAGGCATTCCTGCATTCAGCAATAGTAAAGTCTTCAGCTACTGCGCGTGTGCCTGTAGTCCCACATCAGCTTGTGCTGCTGACTTATATTTTTGGTACTTAACATGGATAGTTCTCTAAGCTGCATCTAGCTCCTTACTGCCTTCAACATCTCACTTGGATCTTGCGGTCGCACTGCACAAGATCAGAAAATAAACTCCAGGCTGTCTTCTTGCCGGCTGGGCTTTCCATACCGCTTAATCTCTCCTAAGCTGATGCCGTGGACTTTCTCCTTAAATCATTCCTCCCCGTCTCTCTCCAGCAGCAAGCCAGGATTTGGCAGACAGCTTTGCCAGCCACAGAAGCTTCCATCCCTCCTGCTGACTTTTCACTCCAAAACCAAGCAGGGGAGACAACCTGCATGGTGCAGCTAAGCCTTTTCGATAGAGCTCTTTAGGGCTACTAGTGAACTCTTCTGTGGGTTTGATACTAAAACCACATCATTTCATCTGAACCTGATCAAGACCAGCTGGAAAAGCAGGGATAGCTGATCCATGGTAGTCAGGGCTGAGCTGAATGGGCTGGCAGTCATCCCTTTTAGAAGAACCAAATCTGTAAATATCTCTGCTGTGCAGATGATTATAGATTTTAATTTAGTGAGGCAGAAACACTGCAGCTGGTGGAGTAAGGAACCAAATAGTCTACTGCAATATAGCTTGAAATGTTGTGTTTTTCTTGTGTTGTAGGAGGAAACTATAAATATACTTTTGTCTTCTTGCCTCTTAGCTTGGAAAAAGAGAGGAAAAGGCCAAGGCAAGGAAGGGACCTGTAGGAATCTTATATATTTGCAGGCTCAGTAGTAAAGCTCAGCCAACACGCCAGCTCCAGCAGTTCCGGCACCTGTCTTTGGTGAGGAGTGCATTTAAGGGATGGGAATCAGACACGCCAACACTGCAACTTGTGTCTGTGGTTGTTGGAAAAAAGATTATTCTTGAGGATTCCTGTTGGAGGGACCAGATGCTCGCCTTCGTGACTACCAGCCTGAGTGGAGATAGGCAGTTGGGACACAGAATTTTAAAGCAGCATCCCAGAAAACATTGTCCTTCCTCAATTCTGTTCATGAAGAGTGGACATTTCTCTGCCTTTTACTGTGCTGTTTGTGTAGCCAGGAAATTGTAAAGCAGAGAAGGGTTTGTCTGCTCTAGAATCCTGGTATGACAGTGAATCCTTGTTTTACCATAGCCCACTCTAAAAAAGCAAACACAAACCCCCACTTTTTTCTGCTGTTTGGGAGATCATTGCTTTATATTGATAATGGGATTTAAAAGCATTCAGAGGAGGACAGGGTGTGAGATAGAGCTGTGCTTGTTCTGGGTACTCTGAGTTTGTGTGAGTTGGATTGTCACACATTCTTTCCCTGTCTAAAAGTTTGGCTTTTGGAAATCTGTGGGCAGGTAGATGTTGCTGTTAGAGCAATTTTAGCCGATTGATAGAGGTTATCTTCCTTCCCTCCAAGTACAGCAGGGCTAGTGGAATGAAACGAGCGTTTGAAGCTCAGCTGCTTTGAGTAAGACTGTTGTGACTGCACTTTGCTGACAGAAGTTGGGTTAAGCTTAGCGTTGGACTTCCCAATAAACCCACTAAGACGTGAGTGCAGACAGTCTCCCGCAGTAGGAGTGCTTATACTATCACAACTGTTCGCTTATGTGAGTGGGCGCCAAATTACTCAACTTTCACAAGCTACAACCCATCTCTCAAGCGCTGAGCTTGGAGCCTCATCTCCTCCTCTGTCTGACGACTGAGGGAGGGAAGGTTTCTTTTGCCCGTCTTTGTTTTCTCTGTCATTGGTCCCAAGCCTCAGTGATGCTCTGTGGATGGCGGATCAGCATTAACTTTACTTTCTGATACCTGGGTAGGGCTTCTGCAACAGTTCTCATTTAAAAGCAAGAACAGGATTGCTGAAATTCAAAAACTCGCTGTTTAAGGACTCTCTGGTGCCTTGGCATAGATTTTGCCAATGTTAGACCTTTCCAATGTAGGGTAAAAACGGATTATGCCAAAGTCGGAGGGTTTTTTTGTTCTCTGTTATTTTTTTAAGTGTGTTGACTTTGCCACCAGACCCTGCTGTTTGTGAATCAAAGGGTACATTTCCTCATGAGCCATAATGGTTGCTTAGTGAATTGATTTTTGCCAGCATGTCTTTCCATTTAGCACTCAGCCCTCTTTCTGAGGTGTATTAGGGATGGATCGGTGAGCATTTTTATTTTGAAGTCTACCCATTTGAAATTCATCCATGCAACTTCATGCTATTTCAGTTTAGTTTTGAACCCAATAGGTGTCTGGAAATCTGTATGTTTCCGAGCTTCATGTTTTTCTCCTATACAATTTTTTTTTTCTCCTCCCTTTCTTTTCGTAGTGTCGTGATGTAAGGACAAGAGAGGTTGGAATTCAAGAAATTCACCATAAAGTGAGACCATATCAGGTAAGATTGGTCTTTTTTTTCTAGGAGCTTGTTTTGGACACAATTTGTTACATGTGTTTGGTGCAGAGGCATTGGGACCCATTTGTTGCACGTCCAGTCCTGTGGTTTGCCTTTGTAGCTGGATCCAATTTTCCATTTATTTTCGCAGCAGCTTTGGGTGTCTTTTGTTTGAGCACAATCACATGTTGAAATTTATGGACCACCATGTTCAATAAACTGACTGCAGCCAGCAGTTATTTTGGTATTTGCGCTGCTATAACAAAATAACTGCCTTCCCTTTTCTCCCTCCTCGTTACAAATTTGAATTTAGAAAATGCCAGTAACACCGTGTGTGCATGCTGAACAGGAACGAACATTTAGCAAGATGAGTTTACAGCCTTTTTTTGTGAAGATGTGTGTTTATATAGGCAAACGGTATATGTATAAATACACTTCTGCACATGTATGTATATATTTATATGTGAGTAGATCCATTTAGCATACGACACATATGTTGTAGTTTTCCTTCCTAACATCCTTAAATAGTCCGCAAAAAGATTGCCGTGCTTATTTTATGGAAAGGCAAATGTTCACTTCTGAACTTCAAGCATCCAATTTAGGAAACTAATACTCCAGTTCACTGTAGTCACAAGGAGGGATCAATCCTTCCAGAAAGTGGTCAGGAGGTCCATGGCACCCAAGGGAGATGAGCTTTCTGAGATCACATAGGGTCTGATCCGTCTTACTATACATGTATTCTGTGGCAAATAAATCATACCCTGGAAGCATTGTCTTCCTGTTCCTTTGCTGACATTAAGGAGGGACTGAAATGATTCTGGAATTTGTCCATCATATATTGCCTTTCCTTTTAAACGAGAATTCTTTGGGCCAGTTACTGCCCCCCCCAGGTAGAAAGCTGAACCCGAATGATGCTTACGTACCTCTCTCCTCTTCTGTGCAATGGGCACGTACTCGCTTTGTAAATGTGAGCCACTAAACTGGGGTTAGGCTTTCTGTGTGTCAGCACAGAGAGAGATTCCTAACAGAGGTCCTCTCACTTGTGCTTTGGAACCTCCACTGATTATTTAGGCTTCAAAAAGGCTCTGAGTTTGGTGCCAGGAGTTAAGTAGAATGAATATTCTGAGTTTAGCATCTGAAAGATGTTCTCACTTTGCAAACCAGAGATTACTACGAGCCATATTCTGTTTTTCTCCTGCCATTATGTGAATTCAGATGGAGTGCAATACTTCCCATCTTGCAGAACAGAAATCCAGTATAACTGGATGTAACATATATAAATGTATAACAATCCCCAATAAATTATCTTGTTCTTACTAGATTTCTGCAAGAACTGAGCCTGACTCATTTGTACATGGGCCGTGCAGCCTTTGTGCTCTGCTCCTGTTAACTAATCTGCGGTCATCTCACGAAATATCTTCCAAAGATGTCTGTTGTCAGCAGCGCTAATCTAATTTAAATTGTAAATTTCTGGAGTAGTTAGCAAATAGCTTATCACAGGGTTTTCAAAGCAACATTATGTTGAAAATTCCCTTTGTTAAACTCATCTGTCTGAGTGGCAGGAGGATGTCATTATGTAGTCTTAGCAAAATTTATCGTGACAGCAAGCAAGAGAAATATTCCGAAGATGGGATAATTTTTCATGTGCTTTAGACTAATGACAAGGTATGATGTTTTTCTTGGCTTCATGAGTAAACAATGCATCCTCTTGATAAGAGAGGCTATCGTGTCAGATCTAAAATAAATTAATCGCTTGCTGTAATTAGTTACACTTTATGCAACTCCTTTCTGTTAAGGAGCAGTAGGCTGTATGTATTTTGGTAATGCCAATGGTGTATCTGCTTTTAAAAATATTTTTTTTTTAAAAATCAATTTGAAGTAGATTACTTGCCCGTAGCTGGTTATTTACAGAGCTGTCTCTAAGCTGCCTTTTCAGTTAGTGGCGTTTCTCCGTAGCAGCGGAAGGTATTTGCTTGCTCTCGGAATGGTTAGGGCTGCATAGTGCTACGTAATAGCCTTAAAAACGCTCTGGTGAATTGTTGCTGTAAAGAGACGTTGGATTGACAGTTTTTGAAAGGCAAGGGGCAATGACAGCTCTGTTACGAGTGGGAACCTACATTAGTGTTAAAGCAGAAAGCGTAAGATGTAGAAGCTGCTGTTGCTGCAAAGCGGCGGGGGGGTTTTGTATCAAGATAATGATCTCAATATAGAGCCTTAGTAGGAATAAGGCAGATGTTTTAAACTGGGAGTAGCTGGTTTAGGTTAAGAGTGTAATCTGCAACTGGGTTTTCCCTTTGTTTGTTAAAGTAAGTTTAAAACAGATGGTGCTGGACATTTAGTAGGGTTGCATACTGACTTGGTGATCCACCCTGGTGAGGGTTCTTCTTACCCGACGCACAGGATGGTGTAGGGACAAGGGACCTCAGCATGCTGCCGCACCTAGCTCCGCACCAGCTGCCCAGGAGGTGATTCAGGCTGGCTTTTGCTGCGTTTATACCAGTATCCCAGAAGGAAAAGGCTTTGTACGTCTCCCAAGTCCCTGAAAACCCTTTGAGGGGATTTCTGTATCTTAGGGTCCTCTGTGCCCAGGCAGGTGGGGAGGACAAAAGACTCGATCCAGTAGGGACTTTTCTGAGCAGATCAGCTTGTCGGGTACATGTTTATGGTGCTATAGAAATGCACGCAGTATAAAGCCTCCCAGTGAAGGTTCCCGTAGCTTTGCTTCGGCTCTGTCTACAAGTGGATGTGGGCATAACACGACATCTAGTCCCTGCTGGAGGACAAGCAACAGAGCCATGTTTTCTACTTGTTTTGTCCTCAGGAGAATCCAGTTGTTCTGCAATCCTGTCATTTCAAACTCTTAGTATGGCTGTGTTTAATAATATTTTCTGGTTTTTTGATGCGTTAGCAGTAAGCTTTAACCTAACTGTTTTTCCACGTATGAAACTAACTGTCAAATCTGCGTATTTTTAAAAATCTCATATTCTTTTATTTTCCTGTACATTTCCATTTTACTAGAGGTGTTATGTACCTGACGGTAGATCTGGATCAGTGTGTGTCACCTGTCCCGACACACAATCTGGAGTGGAGTTGTGCCCTTGGAGAACTTGGCACATCGGTAGACGTCTGCTTGGGCGCTTGTGAGCTTGTATCCTGCGAGCTGTACGTCAGTGTTGAAATGAGCCTTGCTTCTGTAGTCAGTGAGGGATTTAATTGTGAGCTGCGTTCACCCAGGCTTTGTCATGGAGTAGAGCAGGCAGGTGACAGAATCCCTTACGGCTTTTCTGTAAACAAATCTTTAATTCATGTATTTCTGGATATTAGAGGATTTGCAGGAAAAATACTGAGGTCCTTGGCTTTAGTCTTTATACTAGTACTGGGAAGAGCATGGCAAGGTATACATAGGCATCAATCCTATACTCTACTGTTAGGATGTGATGGATGGAGAACAGCCCTGAGGAGAAGGACTTGGGCTGTTGGGGGACAAGAAGCTCACCATGAGCCGGCAACGTGCGCTGGCAGCCCAGAAAGCCACCCGTGTCCTGGGCTGCGTGTCCAGCAGCGTGAGCAGCAGGTCGAGGGAGGGGATTGTGCCCCTCTGCTCCGCTCTGCTGAGACCCCCCTGCAGTGCTGCGTCCAGCTCGGGGGTCCCCAGCACAAGAAGGACATGGAGCTGTTGGAGCCAGGCCAGAGGAGGCCACGGAGATGCTGCGAGGGCTGGAGCACCTCTGCTCTGGAGACCTCAGGCTGAGAGAGTTGGGCTGGTTCAGCCTGGAGAAGAGAAGGCTGCGGGGAGACCTTGGAGCCCCTTCCAGTCCCTGCAGGGGCTCCAGGAAAGCTGGAGAGGGGCTGGTGCCAAGGGCAGGGAGGGACAGGCCAAGGGGAATGGCCTGAAGCTGCAGGAGGGGAGATGGAGATGGGATGGGAGGCAGCAATCCTTCCCTGGGAGGGTGCTGAGGCCCTGGCCCAGGGTGCCCAGAGAAGCTGTGGCTGCCCCTGGCTCCCTGGCAGTGGTCAAGGCCAGGTTGGATGGGGCTTTGGGCAACCTGGGCTAGTGGAGGGTGTCCCTGCCCATGGCAGGGGTGGTACTGGATGGGCTGGGAGGTCTCTTCCCACCCAAACCAGTCTGGCATTCTATGAAGTTTGTAACTGAAGCTCAATTTCAATTAGAGCAAGTCCCTTGGTTAGAGGCAAGAGTTGCTGCCCCCATTGGTCTGGCAGATATTATGAAACTCGAATAACTCAAGAAACTTGGGTTTTAGGTTTCTGAGTGACAGACAAGTAACTGTGTGGATTACCAGCCCTTCTTGAAAGTTTGCAGATAGGGATAGAAGACTAGTTCTGTCCCACTGGCAAATACATTTCTATTAAAGTAGTTGCATGTTTTATCTTTAATATGACTGCAGTAACAGCAGTCATATCCAGTACTGCTAAAATCCATCTAGAATTAAATTGGCCTTTAAGAAAGTACTTCATGTTTTCTCTGAATCATAATAGTTTATGGATCCATGAAATTGGTTTTGGTCTGTTCAACATTTTGCTTAAATATTTTTAAAGTTTTTCTTTTCTCTTTTCCTCTTTGTATTCATCATCGCTTCTTCTCTTTGACCAGATTGAATTAGTTAGAAGAGATTATGTGGCGAATGGTGGCTGGGAGACCTTCCTGTCCTATGAAGATCCAGAGCAGGATATTCTCGTTGGCCTTCTACGACTGCGGAAGTGTTCAGAGGAGTCGTTCAGACCTGAGCTGAAAGGAGGCGTTTCCATTGTCCGGGAATTGCACGTGTATGGGAGCGTGGTCCCTGTGAGCAGTCGGGATCCTTCCAAATTTCAGCACCAGGTACTCCAAGCCATCTTTATTTTTCATCTGTGCCTCTTTCTCACACCCTCCTCCCCTTTCCCCAATATAATTGGAGAAGAATTTTGTTTAATACCTGAGATTCATTCAGTTGTTTTGAATTCTAGTCTGCTGCAATAGAGAGAGACTTGAATTTGAGCCCCTTCTCGCATTTCACCTGCTGCAATCATGCTGCTTCTGAGTTTTTGCTCGTGTGATCATGTTTAGGTATTTGCAACTGCTCTGAGATAAAAAAACCAAGCATGGCTGAATGCTGTCAGTGTTGCTTCGTGCCCATACAATGTGAGCTCATGTATGCCCGTGCTAATTTAATGACTTTTGAGTACTGAGCAGCGTTGGTTCTGAAGTATCTTCCCTTTGATACCCTGTACAGTACATCAGACTTGACTGCAAACTGAGTAAAAACAAAACAAAGGGGATCCATCCGTTGTGTCTTTTTATTTCCTTCTAAAATTGATCTTGTTCAATAGATTAATTTCATTTCTGAAATCAGAAATAATTACATATGAGAAGGTGAGATTTTATTTGGTACTACCCAGCTTTCATTCAAAGGAACATTTACTGTGAATACATTCTTCCTACCAAAACAGAAGGCATCCAGCTTTGGTTCTGAGAGGTTTATCGGTTTGAGTGATTTGGTGAGACTCCTGAGTAAAGTCTCTTAGTTGGGTCTGACGCTTTTTTTGCTTCAGTCACGCTTGTGAGACCATTTCATATAGATGTTAAAGCATGTGAAGAACGGAATGGAAAGCTGTGTTTCTAAGTCCTTGCAGTGACTCGTATGAAAACGGCACATTATCCTTCTGCTGCATGAAACATGCTGTGGCTTGCAATGAGCAAAAATGTGAATTAAATTTTGCCCCGGTAGGTTTTGAGCCTTTAGACTGAGCTTTTAAAAAAAGCAATCAGTTTGTCCTTTTTGCCAGAAGTGCTCAGGGCTGATGTTTTAAATTAACTTCCTTGTATTTATTAATCTTTCCCTGAGTATATGCATTAAGATGCAGTTTTTGCTAGATGCTGGTGATGTGTGACCATAAGGCAGTGGGGGGGGCGGGGAGGGGGCAGGACAGAAAAGGAAAAAAAAAAAAAGAAGAGAAGTGGATGTTTCCATTATAAAATAGTAAAATAGTGAACACTTAAAAATTTAGGAAGGAAAAAGTGTTCATCCTAAGTATTTGGGGAAAAAAAAAAAAAGAAAATCAATTGAAAGTAGCCAACTACAAACATGAAAATAGGTTGCAAATTGAAATTTCATGGCATATGATGCTCTCATGTTCATTCGGAATAGTCAGTGTTCCAGAGGTTAATCAGAAAGTGTTCTTCACAGTTGCAGGGGCAATTTCTGATTAGAAGGACATTTTAGAATGAAGATTTCTGTGTGTTATTTAAAAATGCCTGTAAGTGTTAAGTGTTTTTTAGAATTAAATCACATCTGTTTCAGTGTCGCCACAGCCCCATTCTGTACATCTTGTCAGTAAAACAGATGAACAAAGAGCCAAGTATCATTCCTGCATCCTAATGTTAGGAGTGAATTAATCCGATCAATTATTCCCAGATATATAGGACAACAAAGTTGCTAAATAGAGTGGAAAGGCTATTCCCTTATTTTGCAGCATTATTGTGATTCCAGTAGCACCCCTGCTGTGCAAGATACCCAAACACAGAGGCATGGAACTGGGCCAGAATATTAACGTGTTCTTCTGCAATTCTTTTTGATTTGGCATTTCCTGCGTCACGAGCCGAGCCTAGGAGAGCGGTACAGAGCTTGAGCCTAGCCTAGGTCTGCGAGGGTCACGCAGCGGTTGGATGCAGCCTTTGTGGGTAGCCCTGACAAGCCCTGCGGTCCCTGCGTGCCTCAATTCTTCATCCTGAAACGGGATGGGGAACAGCTCCTGACTCCTGCAGCGGCTGTGGAAATAAAGATTGCGAGGCGCTAAGGCAGCACGTAGATCAGAAAAGCGACCAGCAGCAGGGCTCGTCCGTGGGTCTGTAGTGTCTGACCACGTCTGTTTGGAGTGATGTCCCCAGTCAGAATAGCACTGGGATTCTTCAGCAATTGTACAGTGTAGGCAATTGCATCTGGCGTGCGTGCTCTGGCTTTGTTTCATTCCCTAGCACAAACCCAGGTCTAGTAAGGTAGCCGTTAGGATGGGTGACTGTTGTTTAGGATCAGCTATCCTGGTAGGATAGACTTGTTCAGCGCCAGGAATTACAGGATGCCTACCAAGTTGACTTACCATCAGTGGATTTAACTTCAGTCTGTTCCTGCCATTGAGAAGCAATCAGACACTAGAACTGCCTGTGAATAATTTCATGATCAGAAAAAAAAGCCCTGAGAAAGCTCCGCTGTAAAGCTCCTTGTTGGTACACCTCTTCTCAAGCCTTCTCCTGCAATATTTAGCAATATTTCTGATCACAGGATCATTCTTGTGCCAAAAATATGAGTCTTTTGGAACTGTACTAATGCTTACATTCTGACCTTGCTTATGCTTTCTATTTTTACACAACTTATCTTTTCTTCCTGTTATTTCTCCCATTATAGGGATTTGGTATGTTACTAATGGAGGAGGCAGAAAGAATAGCCAAGGAGGAGCATGGGTCATGGAAAATTGCTGTAATTTCAGGTACCTTTGCTTTATCCCTTTTTTTTTATATATATATATCTATATCTATATCTTAATCTGAAAATAAAACCACTGCAGCCAACGCCACCGCTGTGAACATTCGTCGTATTAGGTAAAAAATGAGCATCAGCAGATACTTCTTTGTAACAGAGTCAAATTCCATCGTAGCTTTGTCCGGACAATACTATTATCGTAAGCAGCATACCAGAGGGCACGCTGCGGGGAACCATCCTGCTCTTAGTGCCAACGGAGACAGACTGCGTGACCATGGGTGTCTTCCTCTTCCAAACGCTGCTATTTCTGACCTCACTGATTCAGCCCCGTCGCAGGTTGTTATTGTCGAGGGCTGCTTTCCAGGGCTTATGAGGATAGAAAATTGCCGGCCTCCATTTTAGAGTCTTTCTGCGAGTACCGTCATCAGGGGTGGACAGATGTGCTTTTAGGATACATTAAGCATTATCATGAAGAAAGGAGCTATATAAGAAAGAGCTGCAGCCCTTTCTCCTATTTTGTTTTCAAGGCATTGTGACTGAGAGCGGGATCAGTTCGTCATGTGTATGTGTGTGTGAAGTCAAGGTCGGGACTACCTTTGCGCCTTAATTTGTCTTATATTAGCAGTTACGGTAGCTATAGGAAGCTTTCACAGGCATATAGGGTGTATAACTGGGGAAGCTGGCAGATTGTGTGGGAAGAGAAGCTCTTGTTGGTGTAAGATTAATGTATCCTGGGGGACTTAGAATAGCTGTAATATAGATATTTTTTTAAAAAACAACAATAATCTGCTGCTGCCCCACCAAAAACCCCTGAAAAGCAGAAAAACCACAACTTTGATCGGGGCTGCTGAGTGCTGAAGTGAAGAGCCTTTCCGTGTGTTTCCAGCTGTGTAATGTCCCTGGATGTTGAAAAGCCACAGTGTGCCGTCTCGCCAAGTACTTGTGACAAGGGCAGGCAGTAGCCAGATGCTTAAAGATAATTCATTCTATATTCTCTGGACTCTCTTTTTTTTCTTTGCTTAAGACATATACCAGTCCTGTTCCTCTGTTGCTGCTGCATGAGTGTAAATTTGAACTGGGGATTTCATATGGTTAAGAAACATCCGTGCCACGTCAGTCCTCGGTAAGGAGAGAGGTGAAAGCAAAAATGGTTTCTTTTGGTTTTGCTAGTAACGTCTTGGCTTGGGATGCGTGGAGAGAGGAAGTCGCGATTCCTCTGTGCTAAAGAACGCTTGAGAACAGAAAGCGTACAGCAATTACTAAAACATGATTTGTGAAAGCATTTGTGTTGCTTTTTGTAGCTGTATTTTAGCAAACTAATGTGAAGAATATATTCTTTGCATCGAGATCCAGTGCAAGAAGTCTTGTTTTGCTGCTTGCACAGTTTGTGGCATTTTACTAAGACCTTATTCCCTTCCTCACCACCACCACCCCGGAGTGCAAAGTACAACAGGGTACAATTTGTCTTTCAATACAAAATACGACAGCATCTGCAATGGCCACAAGTTTTCCAGCTGTTTCCTTGGAGATGTTACCACTTGAATTTCAGTTCTCCTGTAGGTTTTATCTGAAATAAAAATGCAGTCAGAACTTCTTTCTGCATTGGAGGATGAACTTGGTTTTGCTAATTTTGGTTTCAAAATAGATTTTTAATTTGGGAACCCATTGCAAGGTTAGGTCTCCGCCATACTGCGAAATTTGGACTATGTTTTGGAGAGAAGCATGTAAGGGAAATCTGCTTTGAAGATGTCTCTCACAGGACTCTATCTCATTAGTACTGCATGCTTTTATGAATGCCTTGTTGCAGTGTTTTGTTTAACAGTGTCCTTTCTTCAACAGTATTTTCCAGTCTTGCATTTAATGGCTACATCGGTACTAGTCGACTAAACAGTGCCAGAACATGCAAACTGTCTCTGCAGGGAGTGGTCCCTGACCCGTGCATACACTCTGCGTGCGTGGGGCAGTGCCGAAACCTTCTCAGGGCTCCTGCTAGCAAAGTAACAGCGTGAATGGCTGAATTTCTGTACTCTTAACAATTTTTAGGAAAGTTATGTCTAAGTAGCAAGCTCTCTTTTTGTTTTCTTCAAAAAGAAGTACATGTGTTTTTAAGATAGGACGGGCTTATCTCTAAGATCAGTTCAGGTTCAGCTCTGATTAGAAATTAGCAGGGGGATTGTCTTCCAGCCCAAACCATTCAAATGATTCTGTGATCTTCTGTGACTGTTCCCTACCATGGCTTTGAGTAGGGGTATCTCATACCGGTTGGTTTAGCCCGTTTCCTTGGGACGCCAGACGACTGGGCTCTCCCCGGTATCCTGCTGTATGCCAGAGCCTTGCTTCGTACTGTTGATCACTGATGATATTTAGCTCAAGCCAGAGTAAGGTAAATTCAGATAAAAATATGTATGTACAACATAAAAGCAGGCAATACAGTTACAAGTGGTTATGAAAAACAGGAAAGAAAGGGAAAAAAACCCACCCACCACATGACTAATCTGCTTTTAGTGAGGTTACATTAGAAATGCCTCTCTCCTGTCCAGCTGATTTGCTGCCCATCCTGATCAAGGTAGTATTCAACATTTCCTGACATCTCAGGCTGTGTCCATTAGAGCCTCGCTCATCAGAAACCTCTTTCCTCCATGGCAGAGCGTGTTAGCTGCCAGAGCCAATTTTCCTTTTGTCCAGGCTCCCTGGAGAACTTCAGGCACCATCTTTTCCCCTCTGCTTGCTTCCTTCCCACGTATAACCTAGTCAATACTCTTAATTAAACGTTATTTCTCTGCCTTGCAAATGTCCCCTTCGTTAGGTCAGGTGTCGTCTCTTGTGCTTGCCCGTTTCTTGCTTCAAGGAGGGCTAAAACTCCTTCCCCCTCCGCAGTGAGTCAGTGGCATATTTCAGTGTGAAGCGTTCACATTTTTATATTCTCTGTCAGGCAGTACTGTAAAAATCACTTGATACAAACATGCAAATGGGAAACAAATGAGTAATTCATGATTGCCTCCTGATTAAGATCGGTAGGACCATAATAATCGGTTTGGGGTGACTGATCCCAACATCTTTCTCCTAAGCATGCCGCAGCAGCCAGGAATCCACAATCGCAAGGCTGTGAATAGAAATTAAACTAATACCACCTGTTTTCTGTAGTCTCCATGAGAGATAAAATTGTTCATTATAGTCGGTGACTCATCTCCCAGTCTGTTGGTGCTGCTCGAGCACACTGTCTCATGTGTTTAAGGGAACTGTGCTACTCTTGCCTTCGCCTTTTGCAGTTAGGGAGAAAACGGAGGTTCAGAACTTTCTAAAAGTAAACCTGATGCATCATAGCAGCGTTAAATTCACCTGCGATCAAGAACATTACGGGGAGAGAAACTGAGCTGGCGTCTAAATCAGAGGTAAACTTTCAGGGCGCATTCAACGGTACTCTAAAGCATCCTAATTTCCTCATGTAAACAGCCTTTTGGTCACCCTAGAAGGAATAAATTACTTGAGCAATCAGTGTCTCATAGTTCATATTGGATGTTGATTCATGGGCTGCCTCGGAGATTGCCAACTGCCAGGGTGTACTCGGGAGACCTTAGGACGAGACTCCCAAGTATTGCTGGAAGGATTGATGGCGTTTGGGAGGGCTCCCGGGAGTTTTCCTTCCAGCTCTGGTTGGTTATTTTTAGAAATGCCAATCTTACTAGCTATTAATAAGAGAAGAAGTGGTCCAAGATAAGTGGAAATATGGGAATGTTAATGAATTGACTCTCTGATGTTTGTCTGCTTCAGATTGATGGCCTTTGAAAAAAAATTAATTAGGGGGATTTGGAAGAAGCCAAGGATAAACCCGTACTAGGGGATTGGTGCTGTGGAATAGCTGCTGTGTACAATCCTCTAGTTCGTAATGAACTTCAATTTCGAAGGTTTAATAATGTAACAGCTTTGAAAACAGGCTTGATAGCGTATTAACTGGGATTTTGGCGCAGGCGTGAACAGGAATATCGCTGTCCTTAAGCAAGGACGCTTCTGCAACAGCCAGCATTCTGCAAGGGTGTTCTGGTAGGAAGCTTTTTATATTTATATATACAAACCATCATATACCTTACAAACACAGATTTATAATGTGGCCTAACTTCTGCGTAATACAGACCAGAGGCTTCCACCTATCTTGCATCCGTCCCAGCTGAACATTTTTTGGGAAGCTGGAACCTATCTTGATTTGTTAAGGCTTTTGCGTGATCTGTGTCTGCAGGAGCTTTCCTTGGAGCGGGCAGAGGAAGAACCGGTAAGACAAACCCTACGCAAAGTCTAGGGAGCAGGAGGTGAATGCGTCGGGATACCCCCTTCATGCTGTTTCCTTTTTTCTACAACCCTTTCCCCAATCTCAACCCAAACTGTTCCCAAGTTTATGAAACCCAAACAACTAAAAAACCCACAAATTCTGAAATTAGATTGGGTAGGAAGTATTTAGAAATCAGATTGATGACAAAATGAAGGTGATTTCCATCCTAGTGACTTGTAATACAAGGGTGTATAAATAGCTTTGAATCAGAGCTGTGAGCAATAGCAGTTTTCAGGGATTTAAAAATAAATATCGTTTTCTTTCATGGGAATCTTCCTCTCTGACTGGCACTGTTCGTACACTGCCCGCAAGTGGTAATCCTCCTTTTCAAGGCTGCACCAGGGGTTAAGGGCTTAAAGCTTGTTCTTAGTCAGTCTTCAAGTGCAGAATTCCTTGAGTTGTGGGGTTCATCTTTGTTGTGTTTATAACCCAAATTTGGCGCACGCTTGCGGTCCAGCTTTTCAACTGCTGCTTTAGCTGAGAATCTGCTTCTGGCTTAAGGCAGGCTTATCTCCGGTGTGCTTTCTTCGTCTTTACAGGCTGTGATAGAAAGACTAACGTTCCTCCCTGGTTTACCAGTCTCACCTTCCCATCTGGGTAGCATTCTGCACCTCATCAGCTGCGATCGCCCTACCCAGCGCAGAGTGAGGACCTCTCCCTGCATCACAGGCGGACGTATTCGTGAGACACTGAGCAGATTTTCCTTTAAAAGCACGTTCAAACCAGGACTGCACAAATGTTCTCAGTTCCTGCGCTTCTTCAGAGCACATTAGTTAGCAATCCTAGGAAAAAAAAAAATTTTAGAGTTTCCCAACGGACTCTTTCCAAAGCATTTTGTTCTCCCTGCTGTTCTTGGAGTAAAGAGGTTCAGCTGAACCTGTCTTCTCTGCTCTTAGGAATGTTTAATTTATGGACAGAAAAGGAAAAACGCAGCAGGATTTAACAGGATTGCTGTTGCTTATAAGGACAGTACCTAAACCCATGCAAGGTTACTTTCAAACAAAGGAAAATCTGAGGTCCCGTGCATCAGGCACTCAGGAGTCATCACAGGCAATGAACCGGGGAATGATGCAAAAGCCAGCGAGGCTGTACAGCAGCTGCCTCGTGGTCTGTGTAGTGAAATATCACTTCATTTGAAGAGGACCGGTGGGAGAACTGCATTTCATCGACTGTGGATTCAGTGACAAATGCACTAGGAGCACGTTCGTAAGGGAAGATGAGCGTTTGCAAGCCAGGTTAGGAAGGGCATTTTGGATTCTGGCAGCACATGGGGAAATTAGGGACCAATGGGATGGGAAACAATGTCGGCCATAGATACTCTGGTTTTGTGTTGTGCGTGATGCTGTAGTTACACCTCTGGTATTGCCGCTGTGCAGATTCTCTGCTCTATTTAAAGCTTGGATGCTAGTGATCCTGATGCTTTGGAACCTGGCTGGTAAGATTGCAAGGTCCATTCTTCCCCCCAAAGATGCAATCTCATGTCTGGACATTTGACCAAACCAACCAGAATTAAATATTCACAATAACAAGGTAGGTTTGTGGCCTGCTTGCAAGGTGCAGAGCCAGAAGGGGTGCTGGGCTGCTCCTTAGCAGTAGGGAGGAGGTGCCCCCCTCCACCTAAATCAAAGAGCAAAGTAAAAAAGCGAGTGGCTTGTTTATCATGAAGTCGTTGCTCATTTAAGGTAATTTTCTGCATGAGTGGTGCCTTTCTACTCTTCTGATGTGAGTAGTGTATTAGTATGCAGGCTTGGGTAGCTGAATGGTAGACCCTGGAGGCATCACTCCATTATTCAGTGCTCTGGGGAGGTCTGATCTGAAATGTCTGTTTTTCCATTTTCCAGCATTTGTAATTGCATGTGTGTTTTCTTTGCCTTTTGTTAGTTTTGTGGCGTGTGTTTGTTGGGGTTTTTTTTGTTGTTGTTTTTAGTTGTACCTGCTTTGAATTTGCATCTTTTTTCTCTTTAAAAAAAAGCCTCCCCAAACCTAAATTATGCTAAAACAATTTTAAACACATTACTCCTCTGATGTCCACAAGTCCTTAGGCACTGAAAACGTGAGGCACCTTGGTGTTTGAGGCTAGTGGACGAGCTCGTAAACTTGCTGAATTTATAATTGTTTCTTCCTTTTTGGCAATAGCCGACGCTTGAATTCTGTATTTAGGATTTTCTCTCCTTTTGGTCTGATCATGCTACTCCAATCCCTAACGAAGCTTTCCCTTCCTGTCCTCTTTTACCATTCAATTTACAGACCTGTATCTCTTTCTGTTTGGGGTGGGATTTTTGTGAGCTCTGTTTTGAGGCTGTATCTCCCGTTTTGCGGTCCGTACGTGTTGGCACTTGCCAGGGTCCCCTTTGGGAGCTGGTGGTGAGCAGTCCCATGCAGTGACTCCAACTACAGGTTTTTTGTCAGAAACCGCGTGGCTTCCAGAGAATGATTTCAGACGAACACACGAGCTCTGCGCTGATTCCCTGCATTCCTCCCGTGGCGTATGTACGACGCAGCCCTCGTGCCTGTTGTCTCTTAGTCCAACTTGCGGCGTATTCGCTTCTGACTCTGCCCCTGCCCAAAGAATACGAGCAGGCTGCAGCGGGCCGGATCAGTATGTCATTTCTGACGCTGCCGATGCTGGGTGTCTGGGGAAGGGAGTAAATGCCGGGTAAGCATGCAAACATTTTTTCGGCCTCTGGCCATTTGTTGCCCAAGGACTTCTAGAGTCAGAGAGGGTGCCTTTGTATCTGATAGCCCTCGAGGGATTTTTCTGCCTTGCCAGTCTGTCTGCCTGTAACAGCTGATAAACTTATCTCCCCATCCTTTTCCATGAGATTTTTCGGGTCGGTTGTACTGCCTTGCCGGTGTACCTTGAGCCTGAGAGGAGTGATCATTCGATTCAAGTGAAGGTGGATGAAGGACAGTCCTCCGTTAAAATCTTTCCTGTTGTCTCCTTGAGGGTTCCTATTGCCACTGTTTCGACTTTGCTGCTTGACATCCCATAATTAGCCTCTTCTGACCCTAATCCTGTAGCAAGTACTTCAAACTGTTTCTTTAAAACAGCACCAGTGATAAGTATGTGAAATGTAACATACAACAAATTCTGAAATATTAGAAGTCCTGGGTCCTCCCTCTCCTAAAGGACAGAAGCGTAGAGCACCTGACTGGATGCGCTTAAACAAATTCATACGTTGTGGGTCCTTTGTGTTTCCTCTAAGCAGCAACTTACTTGTTCTGATGTCATCCTCTCATTTTGGTGGTTACCTTTGGCAGTAACGATGACCGGAGAAATTGGAGTTGGTGCTTTACAATTACTTGAAGCGCCAGAGCAATAAAATTACAAGACCGATACCTTTCCCTTTTAATGTCTCGCAGTTACACATTATACTGAAAAACACGTGGCAGAAATGTTTCCCTACCTCCTTTTAAAATAATCTGTGTGAACTTAAATAATGTGTATGCAGGTGTAGTTTGGGGAAAGTTCCCATTTCGAGTATTGCTGTTCTTCTAATGCATGCGTCATCTGTTATAGCAATCTAGGAAAGCCGGAGAGAGGCTGTAATCAGCAGGTCTGCAGAGACAGAAGGTCTCTGGTCTGCAGAACACACACATGTTCAAGGTCACTCATGAGGACTTACTGCCCCTGGAAGTGCCCAGCACCACTGGCCAAGCCCGAGTGCTTGCCCGAGGAGGGAGAAAGCCACACGACCCAGAGCTGAGCCAGCGATGGGGTCTGCTCAGTGCCGCTGTCTTTTTTGGCTGGACTTCGTGGTCTTCATGTCTCTACCTTGAAGACCGATACCTGAGCGGCTCTGGCCAGCCCGTGCCAACACGCAGCTTAGCAATAACCGACACGAGACGTCCACGCGTCAGAGCTTGCCTGCGCCTGGGTAGCCTGGCTCTACACCGCGCTCCTCCTGGCTCCAAGTACGCTCTGGGCTGTTACGCTTTGCTAGCTCCTCGCCAAGTCCTTAATCTCCTGCTCCTCTTTGTGAGAAGCGTTGGAGCTGTGCCAAACTCACATCCTGTCCTGGCACCAAAATATCTTGCTTTGACTCCACACGTAACATTGCTGTTGGAGTTTTTTTTGTGGGTTTGGGGTTTTTTAAAAGGATATGTCTCCTGCTGTCTTAGGGATAGCGGCTGGCGTTACGTGTGGATTTTCAATGCTATCATCTCCAAACCTCTAGTTGTACTGTCCACCACTGCATCTGTGTGCCCTTCACACGTGCGAGAAAGCCACTTTCCTCTAAACTTTACACCACTGGCACGTGCAGAGCACAGGTAGCTGCCTCCAACTTCATTTTCTACGGACACAGCAGAGGGTGGTGGTTTTGGTACCAGTGGCATTTAACGGTACATGGCTTATTTATTTTGACTCCGTAACCTGAGTTTCTTGTATGAAGTTACGATGGAGCTGCTGCTGAGTATTCCCTTTACAGCAGAGGAATTGAAGGTAACGAGCTATTGAGTGGCTGTCTCTATCCCTATCTACCTAGCCTAAATCAGCTGCCAAAAGGAGAAGGACAGCACCTTCATACTGCCGTGTCGTCCTTAAAGGGTTGGCGTCTCACTGACTGTCCTTGACGAGCGTGCGGGTCGCAACGGGGGACCTGCCTCCTTGGTGTAGTGAATCTGAAAGCTGAGATGCTGTAGGTGAGCCTGCTGGCTATTCCAAGGGCAAGGACCAGGAATGCACAGACCAAATATATACGCGCTCTAAGACTGCAAATTGCTTTTCAAACACGAAAAGCTAGCTCTATAAATACAGTGCTCTTGCACGGAAGAGCTTTTTTGGCTGCAGTATCTGCTGTGACGTCTGTCAGCGTTATCTGTTTATGCTGGCATCAGAAAAGCAGACTAGCTTGGCTTGTACCAACAGGATTGTCTCCTTATCTCTGTACAGAAGATGCTTGTTCGGGGTTGGGGGATGAGATTGAATTCCCCTATCGCAGGTGCTTGCCCTGTTCAAATCGGATGCACCGAGGCCCATTAGTAAGCACCCTTTCCTTTCTCCTTTAAACTGCAGGCATTTTGTCACCTGTGCCTACGCCGTCTCTAGAAGCCTTTAAACGAGCCTCATTGGTAATTTACTCCCAAGACTGGAGAGGTGTCTGGAACCGCAGCCAAATCCGCACCAGCACGCTTCATCTTTTGAAGCGGTAGTTTAATGTCTCCCTGCAGCGAGATTTCATTGTAGCCTCGCTCCATCCCGGTGACGTAGCAGCCTTATCACGGCGGTGTGGAGGTCTGGCACCGCCGCCGTTCCTCTGCTATAAGCTAATTACTATGCGGCAAGATGATCAGTTTTCCCCCAGACCAGGTTTCTATTTGTGTTCTGTCAAGTAGAAAATTAACATGGACACAGGCCAGGGATGTTTCACGCCTGAGTGCGCCGAGGCTGAAGGTGGCGATGGGAAGGCAGGATGGATTTCTGAATGGTAGGCGTGGAGGATCAGGTGATGTCAAGCGTCGCCGGCCCGCTTCATTAGCTGGATCATCAGAGAAGTCGAGTAGCTGGGGAGAAGCTGGAGAAAAATCGCCCATAGCATGCACAGCCCTCATTAACCGCCCGTCTCGGTGTGCTTTGTTCAGAACTAAGCTGAAGGGTATTTCTGCAGAGCAGGTAAGCGGTGCTGTCTGCAAAATTTGGAAGCGAGAGGCTAGCTGGTAGTGACTTATATTAACTGTATTAATTCGTTATTTGCCAGACTGGAGCCTTTTTAGGACCTCCTTGCACTGCAGAGATGCAAACGTAATTGATGTTCGAGTGACCCTCTCCACTTGTGTTGCTGCTGGGTCCAGACAAGCACATGAACTTGTAGGAACCCTATCAGCAGCTTGCAAGAGGGACAATAAAGCAAAACCAAGAAGAGATCATAAAGGATTTTTCCCTGCCCAGTCATTCTCGCTGTAGCACTATTTTTCTTCAGTGTTTTGATGCTTTTTATTAATAATACGTGTGGTAATAACCTTCAGGTGGAGCCACCCAAACTGCTGAGTGTGCCTGTTGCGTACAGGAACACATGGCGGGGATTCCTGGTACGCATCTGGGGTCTTTCTGCTCTTTTCTCACACTACTTTTACTCACCAGAAGCGATTCACATCTGATGTAGCAATCTGCACTATTAAATTGTAGATCTACAGGAATCTTTTAAGTTGTTCTTTGGTACAGAGACATCATATTTCTAACACTAATGATCTCTTTCTAGTTCTGATGAGTAAGAGGGGAAGTTCAGAGGAGAAGGCTGGTTTCTGACCCCTGCACTGGAGAGGTACCGAAACAGATTCCCGAAGCCGTGTGCTGTGTCTTTACACTGAGGGCGGTGAAACACTGGCACAGGTTGCCCACAGAGGTTTCCCATCCCTGGAAACATCCAAGGTCAGGTTGGACAGGGCTCTGAGCAACCTGATCTAGTTGAAGATGTCCCTGCTCATGGCAGGGGGGTTGGACTAGGTGACCTTCAAAGATCCCTTCCAACCCAAACCATTCTGTGGTTCTATGATGAAGTAGACATACGGGGACGCTGCTGATTTAATGACTGGTAGGCTCACTCTCAAGATTGCTGAGTGTTTCTTCAATGGCGTTTAAAATCTCCATAGGGAAGAAAATCGATTGTGAATGCCTCATATGCTTGGTGAGTCATCCTAAATCCCCGAACTCTCGGTAATACCTTACCACCTGGGTTGGATATTTCAGCAACCATCTGTGGAAGAAACCTCAAGACATTACGTAGCCTGTAGATCTAAAATCTCACAAACGTTTAACCCGAGAAATTTGGGGTTGAGTAACAGACACATTTCACTGTCCCCATCTCTCTCAGTCCCTGGTAGCAGCACTTTGTTAAAGTGTAAGAGAAGCTCTTAAATACCTAATTTTGCTTGGTTTAGGGTCAGAAGATCTGTCATCTCTGGCTTCATCTGTCGCAGTTAAAGGTGGTGTTGGCGTGGTGGCTTTCTCTCTCCTGACAGTGGATGCTTTCAGTGCAGCTGGGTTTGGGCAGGCCTGTGTAGTCATTAATGAAATATTGCGTCTATAATAAAGAGATCAATGAGATGTAATCTCACCATCTGGAAGCTCTAGGATGGGTCTTGGCTGCAGACTTGCCATTTAAAAACAGGGCATCTCCTGTGTGCGAAGAGGGACCCCAAAAGTTGAATGCTGCAAAATCAGTTAATTTTACCATTTATTTAATTGTTTTTATTTAAAAAAAAAGTTATTGGCGACAGTCTTGGGTTTGAGATTTGGCCTTAGAACAAATCAGAAAATCCCCGAGCGATCCATTTGTTAATGATAAAGCTTTTGCTTTTTGCTTCACCAACACACAAATTCTGCAATGTGACAGGATAGGAGGAAATACGGTTTAGCTGCTTTGTTTCAGTAAAACTTCACAAGCAGTTCATTAAATTTATTCTATCAATGTACTATAATCCTTCCAAACAAAATACCTTTCCGAAGCGGGGCTGGTGGCATGTGTACCCCACAAAGCACTCGAGCGTGCCAGGCTCCCACCCTGTAGTGTCACCCCAGAAACTTCCCCCTTAAATAGTATTTGGTGGGTTTTGGTGTTTTGCAGACCTCCCCCAGCAAATCAGTAGAACTGGTCTCTCTTTCACCTTGAACTTGCCAGTGAGTCAGTGTGGCTGCTGTTATAGCTGGAGTTGACCTTTAAAGTTGAGGTGGTTCCTCTGAAGTAATTGCTAGTGCCCCATCTGCAGCCGGGGACAGGGGTAGGACAGGTCCCTGGACCTCGTTTGCTAGATTAGAGATCTCTGTTTGAAAGGACTAAAGGTAAAGGAGGGGATGCTGCCTTTCATGTGGGAGATGCAAAAGAGGAAGAAAAAGAGTTAAATTGGCCAGGTCCTAGACCACGCCGTTCTAGATTTAAATTGAGTTAAATTAAATTAAAGCTGTAGTGTATAAAGAGTTAAGTTGCAAAAGGGAGAGTCAAGGTCTCCTGTGCTGTTTAGGCAGTGTGGTTTCTTCCTTCGTTTTTATTTATCAAGCCCAAGAGCTGACCACCAGTTGGAGGAAGGATCAGCTCTATCGGAAAGGGGCTGCATCTCTTTGTTTGCATCAAATCCAGAGCGGGTTGAAATGGAGCAGGGAGTGCATTTGCGTGGGAGGCTGGGGCTGCTGGGGATATTCAGGGCTTTCTTCTTGTGGGTCACAGCTTCAAAAACAATCCAATCTTGAATCTGAAAGGCCATCAGTGTTTTGCAATAGGGAAGTGAGCTGTTGAGCTGATGAAGGGAGACCTAGGCTTCAAAAACCCTTTTTTTTTTTTTTTTTTTTTTTTTAATCGCAGACTTGCTTTGTGATTTCAGACAAATTACCCAGCTGCCTGGGATCTTGGCTCTTCTTCTGGGACGTGGCGATGACAATACCTCCCTGCTAGACAGAGGTGTTGTGAAAATAGTAATTTAAAATCTCTGAGAAGCAATCCGGGCAGGAAGTAAGCACAACTTGCATTTGACAGGAAAAAAAAGAAATGAGGTTTTCAGGTGCAGATTTCTCTTCCAGGTCCAACAAAGAGCAACCCACAGACTACGTACAGGTTAGGCACAGTTGCTCTTAGTGGGTTTGATGCTGCTAATCATCGCCCTTACTAGAGAAAGGATTATGAAATGCTTCACACGCAGCAATATTGACAATCGTGTAAGTCCGTAAAGCGATGTTTAAATCACAGCTCTAACTGCGATGCTGATTAGCTCTTTGTGGTTGCTGCAGCAGGAGGAGGTCAGGGAACACTGAACTCTCCGTCCCCGGGTTTAGTCCCTCCAGAGACTGGAGAAACACATGGGGGGAGTCGCTCTGCGGCGAGAATGCTTCAGGCCCCAGCGCTGCCGTGTGCTTATGGGTACAAAAAATTATCAGAGTTTCCAGTGCTCCGTTTTTAAAGTAGATTTATCGAAATAAAAATATTTACAATTATCTTTTTTTAAAAAATAATAAAAATATCACACCCCTATTTTCCATTCGCATTGCTTGGATTACGTTTTCTGATGGCTGCCAAAGTATTAGTAGTTCTCAGTAATTCTCAGCAGAATCTGTTGTTTTAAAAGAAGAGTGAGCATGTTTGTGTTTCCTCTCTAAGCTAACTTGAAAATTGGGAGTATTGTGTTTGCATGATACTGGGTAACATTTCCAAAAGCCCCTACTTCTGAGTTTCATAAGATTTTTATCTCTCAGTATCTTTAGGAACTTTTGGGAAATGAGTCGCCAATTATCTAATCTTAAAAAAAAAGATAATAAAAAATAAAAAATCTTTGCTGCAGGGATTGATATAAGGATTGTTTCTTGGTTTCTTAAATTAATCTCTTTTTTCTAATTGCTCTGACGTGCCCATGTTTTCTCAGCGGTGTTAAGAATTTTGTTTTTTTTTTTTCTCTTTCCTCAGTGCTGATAAGGCGTTTTGGTTATCTCAAATCCTTTGCCTTTTCCCCATTGTTACCGTTCTCTGCGGTCGGTTGGTAGTGATTCACAGGAAACAGCCGCGTGTTTTCCCTGAAGATAAAATCCAGCATTGTGAAAAGCGTGAATGCCAAAGCAAACTCATCAGAGGTCGCGGATGGATCTGCTGTGCATTCTTAACTCGTGCGTCCATTCAGAAATGTGGCGTGTGGTTTTTCGGTCAGCTTCCAGTACACGATAGACAAGAAGAAGTTCTTTCATCTTATTTTCCTACCATTCTTATGTGTTTGGAAACTTTAGTTTTGACCTGGGCTAGTGGAGGGTGTCCCTGCCCATGGCAGCAGGGTTGGAACTAGATGATCTTTAAGGTCCCTTCCAACCCGAACCAGTCTGTGAGTCTGTGACCCTTCATCATATAAGCAAGTCCTGCCAACTTGAAGAGCAAGGGCTTGCTCCAAAGCAAGCTCTGGACGCTTGCCCAAGTGGCTGCCAAGTGCCAGTGAGCGTCGGCTTTGCTTTGAAGTCCTACGCAGAGCGTAGGTTTTGGATAGCAGTGGATTTCACAACAAGCCGTT
This sequence comes from Balearica regulorum gibbericeps, assembly GCF_011004875.1. Classification (NCBI taxonomy): domain Eukaryota; kingdom Metazoa; phylum Chordata; class Aves; order Gruiformes; family Gruidae; genus Balearica; species Balearica regulorum. The sequence continues at coordinate 2,197,555 of NC_046186.1, read as the reverse complement.
TGTTTGACAGCTGGCGAAGAGTCGTCTTGGACTTGGTGGAGGTGAAAGCAAGGAGTATAAAGAAAAACCTAAAACTTCTCTTTCAGTAGCCTGAGTCTCCACCAAGACCCATGGTAAAAAGAGGGTTGTGTTTGCTCGCTCACCACTGACATCAGGCTCCAAGTCACCCGACCCCAAGTCTTGAAAGACTCTAAAATGTGAGCTTTGTGATCTCTGAATGACGGCCTTTGAATCCTCCTAATGCTTTGGCAGCCTCAGCCTGATCATGGGAGACACGCTTGGAGGCCAAGGAGATTCTCTCAGAGCTCTTGTTTTCTTTCTTCGCTTTTCTAGTTGTGTTGAAACTGCAGATGTTTACGGTCTGTCCTGTGACAACAGCAGCTTCTGAGCTTCCTGCCCAGCTCTGTGCCGTCGCTGTGTTTTACCGATGTCTGTGGAAGTACCGTATGTGACTGCAGAAGCTTTTGTTGCTTCCTTCTCTGTGCCTTTTCAAAACCACAAAAATTATATTCCAGCCGTGGCAGAGCGTTCCCCTCGTAGAACATCGCTGCGTCAGGAGCAACGCCAGCGGTCACGGGGGGAACGCCCTTTCGGATACCAAGAGAAGCAGCGTCGGCCGTGCCAAATCCCAGTGGCTGGCTTGAGACTCGCTGCCGATTCCGGGTGAAATCCATAGCGCTTGGGTGAACGTAGCATCACCCTTCCCTGTCCTGTTGCCTGCGCTAACCACGAATCCTTTTCTCAGCACCCTTGAAGGATAATCCTACTTGCCAGAGATCCTACAGACGATCCGGGTGTCCGCGCCGTGATCCCAGGGTTCTCCCCTCCTAAGGCAAAGCACGGATGCAGGTAGTTACTCCCCAAAAAACCTGGAAGAGGCTTCGCTATCACCGGATTTGCAGCCGGCACGTTAATGGATTGAGGCAATTTGGAAAGTTCAGCTGACTCAGGTTCGCTGCCTTGCACACAGAGCCCCGCTAACTGCTTCTAAGAAATATCTTGAGGGGGAAGGAAGCCGCGAGACACGATATGCCTTGACTGTGCATCTTCGGAAAAGATTTCAGTCGTTGCCAAAAGATGCGGAGGCCTGTGTAGAGATAAGTCTCTCATGTGCCTCAGTAAGTCTCTGCTATGGAAATTTTATGAACTATTAGTAGCTCTTTAATGATCCTGAAAACAATCTCATTTTCACTTAGTTCTGTGACTAGTGAGCCGTGGTGAAAGGAATCTTTGAGGATACTCAGCCTCGGATGCAGCATCACAATATTTCTGTGTGGCAGGGCTGAGTCAGAAGGGTGTATTGATGGGCTCTGCACAGAAAAGGTCACGGGCAGGGGGTGCTGCACGTGAGCAATGAAATCTGATTTCTGCCGTCCTCTGGGTAGCAGTCTTGTGCCCACCGCTCGTCCTTCTGGGCCAGAGGAGTGTTTAACCCCGACGCTGCGGTCATCTTTCTCTGTCCCCTGCTACAGGCTGACTTTTACTTATTTAATGAATTAATTTTGAGGTTTAAATGTTATGGTGAAAAGCTAGGTTTGGGGTTTTATCAGTAGGCTTCACCGTTGCTTCACCATTATTCAGATGCTTCCAAAAGAAGAGAACAAAAGGCAATTAAATTAACCAGCGGCCGTTGCCAGATGATGTGTCATTTGAAGATTGCGGTGAGGGACGCTTCCAAAAAGCCTCAGCTGGCCCCTGGCCACGGGTTTCCTTCCAGGCAGGCATGATTGGAGCCTCGGCCCTTCAACCAAATCGCTGGTGGTGAATCTGGAAGGGAGGGATTGAAATCTGCTCTGCTGCCTTCAAACCAAGCTCCCCTGCACAGCTGGATGTGCAATATTTAAAATTTAAAACCCTGTTTTAAAGACCGAGAATGAGAAATGCAACCACTTCTGGCTTTGAAAGTCAAAAAGTTTCTTGGGCCAGCTTTTGGCCTTACTCTTCCACTCTTGTGTGATATTTCTTGTGTGATATTTCTTGGATGATGTTTCTTTTCACTGGAAGGCACGGGTGTGACTTGGAGCAGTGGGAAGGATGCTGCCTGAACAAATCCCACCAGCTCTGTTGTATGTTTGCTGTAAATTAGAGCAGCAAAGATTTGGGAAGAGAACTTGTGCCGTGGAGGCCTTCCTTTCAGGTATGCTTGAGTGCGTGCTGGACATGACAGATTGCTTCTCCAGCTCTTACCCCTAGGATGACTTGTGAGCAGATGAAACGGCACGTTATTTTAATAGCTCTGATTTTCTTGGGACCGTGCGTTCGTCCCGTCCTTGCGATCAGAATCCGGCAGTATTGTCCTGCAAGTCTGTGGTTTTTTGGACTTTGCATTCAGACAAGGTTGAGATCATTTCACAATGGAGATGTCTGTGAAGATGGATTCCTTCTGTGTGATTTATCGGCAGTTACTGGTGTCCCACAGATCTTTTATTCCACTTAGCAGTGCTTGCTGTGCTGCATTTCTCTTGTGGATGAAGATGGCCATGGATGGTTTCTGGCTGTCACCCCATTTCTCTTCCAGTTGTGCCATGCTGATTCAAAACACCCTTTCTCTGTTCTCGTTCTGATTTCCCTGATACACTCTGACCACGAGGAGATACCTTCCTATTAATGGCATTCTAGTGAATATTGTAGGCTGGGTTTGTTAGCCTTTAGGTTCAGAGCAGCTGAAGTGAATCCCATCCTCATCCTCACTTGTGCATCAGTTTGGCTCACGGGGAGGCTTTGGTGCGTTTCAAGCGCGGTTCCTTTCACAGGAAACTAAACCATGAGCTTTGCTCCAGATGCAGAGGAGCTAAGCTGAGGGTGCAGAGGGGTCTGAATGAATGGCTCTTCGGCCAACTTCAAACCAAGCGTGTGGTGGGGACACGCGGTCCAGAGTACCAAAAATCCGGTCTGAAGTCACCCGCCCGTCCAATATAATACAGAGGTATGGGCTTGAGCACCAAGTGCTTCCATCTACTGATCCACTCCTGTTACGCCAGGTGAGATGGCAAGAAGTCCTTGTCCCTGGCTGGTGCCTCCACACCTGCCTGTTTTCTCCTGCTTCCACGTGCAGATATCGCCCCGTGCCTGGGCAGCCTGCCACCATCCCGCTGCGCAGCAACGTCATGTTACAGGCTGATGGCCCAGGGGACGTAATCCTGGACGCTTGGCTTTCACGCTTCTGGACACAAACCCAATGGCAGCTTTGAGATGTCTTGGCGAGAGCTTTTCCCCTCAAAAGCCTCTTGCCTTGAAAACGTTCCTGCAGCGCTGGAGCTAGCAAGACATCCCAAGTTAGGGCTGGGCAGCAGGGAAACCATGCTGTGTCTTCACCTGCACCCTTCAGCTTGAGGCATCTCCTGCCTCCTCTTCACGGAAGACTTTCCTGTTGAAGGACACTAATTTTGTGCGAGAAGTTCCTGCTACGAGCAGGGCTGAGATGACGACTGAGATGCTTCGCAAAGCGGCACAGCGTTGGGACCCCTGGGGCACGGGGCCGGCCAACTGCATCATCATTCTTGTTAATGGCTTGAACCCATTGCCCTCAAACGAGGAAGAGCTGGCGCTTAACTAGCGCCACTTAATAGCTCTGAGATTAATGCACACGATGCTCCGACGCAACCTAAACAGCCTTCTTTAAAATCCACACATTTGCCAAGGGCTTCAGGAAAAAAGGGGAAATGTTAAATAACTCTGATCAAGGTGTTTTTAAAACCATCAGCTGAATTATTCAGTTGTCCTTTAGCTCCAAGAGGGTTGTTCTTCAGCTTTAGATTTCGCTAATCCTTTTAACCAAGTTGTTCTGGGCCGTGGAGGAGGTGGCTCTGCTGTTTTACTGCCAAAATCTGTATGTCATACCCCAGCATCTCAGCTAACAAACCCAGAGGACGTTTTTTAGTCAAGATATTGATAAAGGTGATAGTTTATTCCAGGATCCCGACCCTCCTGAGCAGACACCAGGAAGAGGGGAGCGGACGTTTGTGCAGTGGACTTGAGTTTTTCCTTGGCTTCAGGTTCACGCTGAAGCGGAGTGAATTTGGGTCCCTTCAGGATGTTTTCAGTTGAGGACGGTGCTTTGCCACTGCTTGGAAGTAAATTTGCTCAGGTCTTCCCCAGTTTGCGGTTCCTTGTGGTTTTTCAAGCTCTTCCCAGCCTCAGCTGGAATGAGGGGCATGAGACATCTCAGGTCTGGGTTCCAGGTCTCCTTTCCATACCTTAAATTAATATAATGTTTCTCTGGGATGTTGGCTGGAGGTTTGTCAGGAGCTGCGGTGCTTAAGCCGTTGGGTAACTATTGTAATGTGCATTCAGGAAATACGTTACTGCGATTTTAAACAAATCTGTCAAAGCAGCAATGGGTAAAATGGCCGCAGGGCTGTGTGGGCAGGAAGGGGTCACCAGCTGCACCGGGTCGCTCCCTGCACAGGAGATGCAGCCGATTCCTGGAGAGTCATTTGCAAGCACCGCAATTTCCAGGAACTGGCTGGAAGGATGAGATTAGAGGAAAGAGGGGCTGCTTTTCTTGAGGGAGAGCAGTGTCCTATCTGTCCTTCTGTCCCTACCCACCAGCTGCGCTGACGATGATGCTGTGATGCTGAATTCCTCCTCCCTCCCCTGATGACTAATGTCTGCATCTGTGAGTAATTAGATAAGGTGAGGGGGAAGGCTGCTGTGCTGGACCTGTCCTGCCGCAGCAAGGCAGCCTCGGTCGCTGGGGCTGGGCTCGCCCTGCGCGCGGATGCTGCGAGGTCTCGTTAAGAGAGGAAGGAGAGGGAAGGGGCTGTTTGAGAACTGAGGCGTTCGGAGCCATCCTTTTCAATGAGGAAATTGGATTGCGGCTGCGGAGCCCACTTGTCTATCTGAAGTGGAGCTGAGCTCATTTCTAGGAGCCGTTGGACAGTTTGTCAGGTTTTAGAGCCCTTCAGTTCCTGGTAACGATGCCTGCAGCTGGGCCGCCTCCTCTCGAGAGCCTGCCTTTGGGTTTTGTTATACCTGGGGTGCTCTGAAGTCTTGACTCACGTTTCACCGTTGTTCCTGTGTCGTTTCCTCTCTGCCTTGCAGCCTTTCTCAGGACAAAGAGTGCATGATTCAGGGCAGATAGAACAGCTATATTCCTGCACTTCCCCACTTAAAAACACCGTAATCAGTCCAGATGCTAACGAGTAAACACCCCCGCTCCGGCACAGCACGGCAGCCAGGGCGGCCCAGAGCTGACTGTTCGGAGAGGCCGAGCTCCTTTCGGCACCGACCCTCCATGGAAGTGACTTTCCTGCCCGGCTCTGCCTTTTCCAGCTGGTTTGTCATCGTACTGAATTAAACCTTTTTGTCACGCACTGAATTAAACCTTTTTGTCATTCTTCTCGCAGGTGTTGGTACAAGGAACTACTACAGGAAGATCGGCTACGAGCTGGAAGGGCCTTACATGGTGAAAAAGCTGGACTGATGGCCCAGGAGGTCCTCACCCCAACCCAGGAGAGGAGACGAGGTTCATCCTGGAAAAGAAGCTGAAGGTGACGGACGTAAGCTAAAGACCAAAGCCTGCCAACTGCGAAGGACTTGCTTCTGCCAGAGCCCACGGCAACAACTAGGGCATCTCCCCTGGGGCGAGCGGTTCTGAGACCTGCCTGTTGCCCCAGGAGAGGCTGGGGACATTTCACGTGTCTCGTTACCTGCGTAAACCCGCTGGATCGCCGGGGTGGGCTCTGATGCATTGCGATAGAGGACTGAAGCGTAGGTGAACTAAAAATGTCCATTGTTTCTATGATGCTATCAGCGGGCTTTTAACGTTTCAGCATTGAAATGGTGTGGATTATTGTGCAACAGGAATGACTTCCTTTTCTGCGTTTTTATTTACGCTGGGCTTGGCTGCTTTCTGTCCATCCCAAGCGCCACCCTTTGATCCTTTCACAGTAGGAGGCCGTGAGGATTGGAAGCCATTCCCTTGCTAGCAGTAGGAATTGAGATTAAAACTTAAACCACATCTCTCCAGGGACACACAGCCATGGAGTAACTGAGGTTAGAAGGGCCCTCTGAGGTCTCTACTCCAGCCCCACTCAAAGCAGGTCCAACTAGATCAGGATGATGATGCTCAAATATCTCCAGAGGTGGAGATATTCAGTGGATGTGGATGGAGAGTTCAGGCTCTAGTCCCTGTTCCAATATTTGACCACCCATGTGTTGAGAAAGTTTTTTCCTAATATCTGATTGGAGTTCATGGTGTTCCGGCTCGTGCCTGTTCCCTCTTGGCCTGTCGCTGTGCACCTCTGGGAAAAGGCTGCTGCTTCTCCTTGCACATGGCATATCCAACACCGTAACCGTCCTGGTGACTTCCGCTTCCGTTAGTCTGTATTTCCAGATGCTTCTCCAGCCCTTAACCCGTTGATTTGGGCATGAGGATGCCGTGTGGCAGCAGCGTCGGAGGCCTTTGTACAACACCCATGGCCCTCCCTTATCATCCGCACTGCCCTCATCCCCCCCAGCAGGTGCTTGGGTTGCTCAGGCATGTTCTGCCCACGGGGGATCCCTCCTGGCTGTTCCCAACCCTTCCCCTCTCCATCCCACGGCAGAGAAGGGCTTCAGCGAGGGTTTGGTCCCTCTCTCCCAGCACGGAGGTGGGGCTGTGGCTGCCCTGTAGCCCCTCAGATCTTCCTCCTGGTTCTCCTTGGTTGCCTTTTCCAGGCATTGGGAATTCTATCAGGAACGGTAGAAATATTAAAGCTTCTTTTTGCAAAGAGTGAGACGGGATGTGAGAAAGATGGGGAAAGAGCTCGACCCCTTTCTCACCTCTCCGCCCCCCACGCAGGGCAGGTGGGGTGTCCTTTGACGTCAGCGATACAGGCTTTTCCAAAGCAGCGTGCCTGGTGCTGCCCGCTGGACTTAACAACTGCAGAAGGGAGCAGCCAGAGCTCTGACCTCCTCCACTCCTCTTTTCATAGTATTTCAATCAAAAAATAGGGTTCAAATCCGGAGTAGCAGCTTGTAGAGAAGTTGACATTTCAGGTGTTGCTCTAATAAATAACGCTGTCAGGAGCCTTCTGGAAACTTCGCCAATAACGAGCGCTCGGACACACGTGATTGACTCGGAGGAGGAGCGGCTCCGGGAGCAAAGCTCTCGTGGCGGCGGTGCCGCGCAGTAAATGCGATTCTGCCACCGTGATCTATTGCTGCTCCCGAACGGCGACTCGCCGGGTCAGCGGCCAGAACCGCGCTGACGTCTGCTGACGCACAAGTGGCAAAGGCAGTGGCTGCCCGGGCAGCGCGGAAAACGCGCGCCCTTGCTGGAGAACCGAAATACCTGACAATAAAGTTTTTATTCTTGAAGCTAAACGTTGGTGGCCTGTGTTTTAAGGAGGGAATGAAAACTGCAGACCAGCTTGTTGGTACCTGAACCTCGAGTGTGTTTTGAGCCTCCTGCCCCGTTTGATTTACAGAAGGGAGCTGGAAACTGTTGCGTCTTGATTTGTTGAACCGTTTTTTTCATCCTCCAAGACACTGGTAAATGGGGCATGTTAAGCTTCTGACACCGTAAAAGCAGAGGAGATGGAAAGGGATGCATTGAGAGGGGATGCAATTTCTGTGCTGAATCCTTAAAATTTTCCGTAAAATTTGTTGTTCTGGTACTGCTGACATAATTATGAATCACTCTGACGCGTTCAGCTCTGACAGCCCAGGTTTTTTTCCAGGTACTGGCCAGAAAAGCTCACCGCTGCCATGCGTCTGAAAGCATGGCCCTCCGGCAAATCTAGGAAATATCGGATAAGTTTGTTGGGTTTTGGTGTGGTTTGTTTTTTTTTTAAGGTCAATGTGTTTTGAGTTTACTAACAGCTTTATCAGGAAATAAAGCAATTGGGGGGAGGTGGGGGGGGGTGTCTTATTTTTAGCTTCCCATTTGTGTGTTCTTTCTGGGGTGATTTCATGCCGCACTGGCTCAGCTTCTGCGAAACTCTCCGGGCCTGTCTGCACAGGCTCGGGTTTGTTTTGAAGTGTGATGTATTGATTTGCCCGTTTGATATAAATGCAGCCAAATGAATAGCTGGTTTGTACTTCTCTCCGAGCCATTGCTTTCGCCAGGGACAGGGAGTTCCTCCAACGCGTGTTCCTGGCGTACGTCCTGTCTGCTGCCGCTCCACGCGCCGCTGGGCTTTGGGATGGGCTCGGAGGGTCGCGGGGACGACCCAGGAGACACGATGGTTTGAGGAAAGGGCCTGAGTTGCGGCTTCTCACCCGTTGTCTGTCTGCCCGAGTTTAAAGATCTAGTGGTATGTGTCAGTTGCCCACAGAGAGCCGGGGAAGGGAGGCGTTAGCAGGTGTGTGTGAATTTTCCACGGGTTTTAGTGTGGCTTCTGAGGTCTGCGGTTGCCTGGACGTAAGTTCAGACAAGATCGTTTCCTGCGGTGCGCTCTGCTGCCTGTGGTCTGGCTGCCAGGAGGGGAAAAGCAAAACCACACTTCCCTCTAAAGTTGTTCTGAAGGGTTTCAGGCTTTCTTGGGTTTGAAGTACACCGGGAACGAACAGTAACAAAGCCGAAGTCTGGTAAGATTTCAGACAGCTTCGGCTGCAAAAAAAAGGCGGGGGGGGCACAAAGGAAACGAGACACTACAAGGAGAAAAGGGGCTGAGCAGATCCTTCCCGTGGTGATGCTTGAAGCTTTGTGGACACCTCTTGAGCTAGACTTCATTAATACGGGGTGACAGCATGGGCCCAGGTACCCAAATAACAAATTGGGGACCCCAGCGGGATCCTGATGGGGCTAGACACACAGCCGGTTTCCTACAGGGGCTGTGACGGCGCGGAGGTACAGACGGCAGCGCTTTGTCAAGAGGGTTGTACCCGAGGGACGTGGTCGCGTTCTTTGCCTGCGTCCTGTGTCATTAATGCTGGTTTCCAACAAATGTCTCGTGTTCTGGCGAAGCGCAGTCTTGGTGCTGGCAGTCTTCATGGCTAACCTCTTCTGCAAGCCTTGCCAGGAAATAAATCAGACAAATCTTTGGTCTTCGGGGGTTTTTTGTGGTGGGGTTTGTTTTTTTTTTCCCCCTCCACTTAGAAGTTCACACTTCTGGCTGAAGATGAGCAGAGGGCCTTCGCCTAGGCCTGCAGGGAGGAGGAGGCATTGCTGAGCACCAAAAACTTCTCTTGCTGTAAGAGAAATGGCCAGTTACAATTTAGTTTAGATGAGGCATGTTGTCCCAGGAGCCACTCGGCCACGCCAAGGAATTTTCCAGTTGGCTCTGACCTGGTTTTTCCAATAAGCTGAAAGTTTGGGCTATTATGTTAGGGTTTGGTTTGGGGTTTTTTTTTCCCCTCCATGAAAGCGGCATCCATTTCAGTACAGGTACATCATTCTTACAGAGCTATCGTGTAGGAAACCAGCTAATAGCATCCTGTAATTAACTGCGAAAGGGAGAGTGGCCTTGAAATCCAGGAGCAGTTCCACTTCGCTGCAGCCCGTGAGATGTGTCTTGTGCAGCCGGGAATCGTCCTGCAGTTTGAGGTTGGCTAAATGTGGACAGTGTTGCCTTCGCTGGCCCAGCCCGGCATCTGTTAGAATGTGGAAGACCATACTGAAGCCTCCTGGATGGGAAAAAAAAAACCTCCTCCAAAACCCACAAAAAGACCCCAACCCTCCCCCCCAAGGTGATTTGTATTGACAAGCTGCAGCTCCTCCTGCCTTCCTGATGGGAACGAGGTGGATTAAGCAGACGAGAGCTTCTGCAACTGGTCAAAAGATAAACGAAGTCAAGAAAACACAATTTGGCTGTAAAAAAAAAAAAAACCCAACAGAGCAAGGGCTGTGGCCGATCCCACGCCTGTGGAAATGAAACCTGGGGCTGGGAAGGCCACGAATTTCCTTGCTCCGGGTTGAAATGGTGCCGAGGGAGGATTCGGGCGGCTGCCACGGAGCGGGCGCTCGTGCTGCATCCTCCCCGCTGTAACCCATTGCAGCCTTGGCCAGGCAGAGGGGTTTGAGGCTGATGCTTTCAAGCAAGAGAGCACCAGCGAGGGCTGAGCTCCCCTGCCCGTCCCCAGCAACTTCGCAGTCGATGAGGAAGAAGCAGCAAGCAGGCGTGAAGAAAACAAGTCGTTAATGGGAGCTGACCAGTTTAAAATACTTTGAAAAAGAAGAAAAAGGTGAGTCATGCTCGTGTCTACGTTAATTTTTAGCCTGTTGCATTACTCCTGCTCTAACTTTTTGGGAGGCTGATGGCTCTGCCTGCAGTGGGATGTGGTGAAGATGTGGCACCTGGGTGATGCTTGGCGGGGAGCTCAGGTGCGGCTCAAGCAGTAATAACCTGCTCAGGGCAGGAGCATCGGGGCTCGCGCCGTGATTTCATTGCTGTAGTCCTGTGCTTTCTGATGTGAAAAGCAGCTCTGCCAGCTTCAATATTTCTCTTGCTTCTATTTATATGCCTTTTCCTTATTGCTTCAAAATTATTTTCTGCCTTGGTAGTGGTGGAGCGATTAGGAAAGTGCCTGCTAAGCGCACCTCTCGCGCTGCGGAGCAGGTTTTTGCTTGCCCAGGGCCGGGGGGGAGAAGCCCATCTTTGCCCAGGAGAGCTGCTGGCAGAGGAACCCCGCTGAGGATGTGGCACTGCCTCGCTCTGCATCGCAGATCTGCGTCGGAGGGGCGGCTGGGAGCTGCAGGAGGGACCAAAGCTGCTCCCCTGGGTCACGCAGGCATCCGGGTGGGTCCACCCAGCACCGGCTCCACCTGCAACGAAGGCAGAGCCCAGGTAAAGAGAACCCTGAGCCCGCTGCCCAGGATTGCCTCCCCCCAGCTTTTCACAGAATCATAGACTGGTTTGGGTTGGAAGGGACCTTAAAGGTCATCTAGTCCCAACCCCCTGCCATGGGCAGGGACACCCTCCACTAGCCCAGGTTGCCCAAAGCCCCATCCAACCTGGCCTTGACCACTGCCAGGGAGCCAGGGGCAGCCACAGCTTCTCTGGGCACCCTGGGCCAGGGCCTCAGCACCCTCCCAGGGAAGGATTGCTGCCTCCCATCCCATCTCCATCTCCCCTCCTGCAGCTTCAGGCCATTCCCCTTGGCCTGTCCCTCCCTGCCCTTGGCACCAGCCCCTCTCCAGCTTTCCTGGAGCCCCTGCAGGGACTGGAAGGGGCTCCAAGGTCTCCCCGCAGCCTTCTCTTCTCCAGGCTGAACCAGCCCAACTCTCTCAGCCTGAGGTCTCCAGAGCAGAGGTGCTCCAGCCCTCGCAGCATCTCCGTGGCCTCCTCTGGCCTGGCTCCACCAGCTCCGTGTCCTTCTTGTGCTGGGGACCCCCGAGCTGGACACAGCACTGCAGGGGGGTCTCAGCAGAGCGGAGCAGAGGGGCAGAATCCCCTCCCTCGACCTGCTGCTCACGCTGCTGGACACGCAGCCCAGGACACGGGTGGCTTTCTGGGCTGCCAGCGCACCTTGCCGGCTCATGGGGAGCTTCTCGTCCCCCAACAGCCCCAGTCCTTCTCCTCAGGGCTGCTCTCCATCCATTCCCTGCCCAGCCTGGAGTTGTGCTTGGGGTTGCCCCGACCCACGTGCAGGACCTTGCCCTTGGCCTGGTTGAACTTCATGTGGTTCACACAGTCCCACCTCTCCAGCCTGTCCCGGTCCCTCTGGATGGCATCCCTTCCCTCCAGCGTGTCGACCCACCACACAGCTTGGTGTCGTTGCCAAACTTGCTGAGGGTGCACTCAATCCCGCTGTCCATGTCACTGACAAAGATGTTAAACAGTACCAGTCCCAGTACTGACCCCTGAGGAATGCCACTCCTCACTGGTCTCCACTTGGACATTGAGCCGTTGACCACAACTCTTTGAGTGTGACCATCCAGCCAATTCCTTATCCACCGAGTGGTCCATCCATCAAGTCCATGTCTCTCCAATTTAGAGACAAGGATGTTGTGCAGGACAGTGTCAGATGCTTTGCATGCCCAGGTAGATGACGTCAGTTGCCCTTCCCTTATCCACCAACGCTGTAACCCCATCGTAGAAGGCCACCAAGTTTGTCAGGCACGATTTGCCCTTAGTGAAGCCGTGTTGGCTGTCACCAATCACCTCCTTTTCCATGTGCCTGAGCATAGTCTCCAGGAGGGTCTGCTCCATAATTTTGCCAGGCACAGAGGTGAGACTGACCGGCCTGTAGTTCCCTCGGTCTTCCTTTTTACCCTTCTTAAAAATGGGGGTTATGGTCCCCCCTCGTCCAGTCAGCAGGAACTTCGCCAGACTGCCAGGACTTCTCAAATATGATGGCGAGTGGCCTGGCCACTTCATCCGCCAGTTCCCTCAAGACCCATGGATGCAACTCATCAGGTCCCATGGACTTGTGCACCTTCAGGTTCCTTAGATATTCTCGAACCTGATCTTCTCCTACAGTGGGCGGTTCTGCATTCTGCCACTCCCTGCCTTCTGCCCTGGCAGCAAGCAATCTCTTAATTAGCGGCATGGAGAGAAGCAGAGACACAAGGAAATGGCCTCAAGTTGTGCCAGGGGAGGTTTAGATTGGAGATTAGGAAAAATGTCTTCCCCCAGAGGGTTGTCAAGCCCTGGGACAGGCTGCCCAGGGAAGTGGTGGAGTTCCCATCCCTGGAGGGATTGAAAAGACGTGGAGATGTGGTGCTTAGGGACATGGTTTAGTGGTGGGCTTGGCAGGGTGAGGTTAATGGTTGGACTCGATGATCTTAAGGGTCTTTTCCAACCTAAACAATTCTATGGTTCTATACCTACACCTTTCAGGCACATCTGGGCCCCGCTGTTCCCTCAGCTTTGGTGCTCAGCCTGAGCTTGGAGGACCTGATGGGCATCACCTACTTGTATAGCTCTGCAGCAAAAAAAAAAAACCCAGATCTGCCAGCACCTGCATAACCCCTGTCCCGCATCCCCAACAAAAACGGGCTCGTGGGTACCTTCAGCTGCTTGCCTTGCCGACCACAGCTGCCTGTTGGTCATCCTGGAGCAATACCTGTCCTCGCTGCCTGTAGCTTGCAGGCTACGTCAGTGAATGCACAACCCTGCTCAGGCAAGATGAACTGGGTGAACACAGTGATTCAACGACTTCTTCAGGTAAAAAGAAGCCGTTGCTGGGAGCCGCGGGATCTGACGTGCCCGTGGCTTTTGGCAGAGCGCGGTGCTGAACGACTCCGCACGGTAAATCCTACAAGTTAGAAGAGCTGGCTCCAGGAGAAGGATGTCTGACTGCAGCCTAACAGCGGCAGGAAGCTGGAAAATGAAGAGCAGCTGGGAGATACCTCCAAAAACTCGCGGTGTTCTAGCCTAAGATGGCCAAGGTGAAGCATCACCGAACTGAGCCGTAAAACAAGAGGACACCAACACCGAGATAAACGTGGTAAAGTAGGGTGTGAGCGGCTCAGCTGCTCTGCTGACATTAATGTTAAGGGCAATGTTTACATCCAGTAGACCATTCTACATTTGGAAGGGATGAATTTAGCAGAATAGGTGCTGCTCAGTTTGGGGAAAATAAAAGAGTATCTGTTTACGGATCCTAGGTTCGGCATGTCCTGCACCCGGCTGCAAACTAAGCCACGGTTACCTCCGTTGCTTCCCGAGACCCCACCAGCTCTATTCATTATAAAGAAAGTGAGCTGGGGAAAAAAAAAAAAATGCAAAAAAGAGATAGATTTAAAAAAACCAAAAGTAAGTAACCCAGAACTACTTAATGACACTGGGCAGCCTCTCTGGTGAGGCCAGGTATTGCCAGCTGCACAGGGTGGCGGGGGTCTGACCTGCTCTCAAGGATCGCTCCCCTTTTGCCAACACGGATTTTGTTTTTCTTCTTCACTCGCATCCTTCGTGCGGCAGCAGCAGGGGCTGCCTCCTGCCTTCAGTGCAATAAGCAGTCACGCCAGGGACTCGGGGAATCTGCGGCGAATCTGTTAGAAAAGGAGAAAATTAAATCAAGAGAAGCAGGAGCTAGAAAAAGAGCTTGATTTTAAAAAATACAGCAGTCACGATCTGGATGTGCTCATCAGCTTTGTTTAATAAGAATAAGGAGTTGGTGGTTTGGAAAAACAAAGTCGAGGTGAAACGGCACTGCTCAGGCCTTGGGTAAACAGCAGCACAAAATCTTTGGGCTCATCGCGAATCCTTTTCCAAATGGGAAAGAAGGGGTTTGGCATCAATTTCTCGACATCGCTGCCCGCTTCCCCTTTTGTCCCTTCCCCGTCTCAGCCGGCTGGCGCAGGGCCGCAGGTGGCCGTGGGATTTCATGCCCAAAGTCCCCTTCGAAGGCCACCAGCCCCTGCACTGGCTTACAGAGCCGCCGTGCTGGTTTTAAACACTTGCAGGAACACATTTGGTTTTATGTTGGGTTTTTTTCCTCCCCCCGCCCCCCCCTTCAGTTTGTTTATAATTGTGGGGAAGAACCAAATGTGGTGGGTTTAGTCTCAGGCTTTCATGTAAGCAAAGGCTGAGACTCCTCAGTCACAAAGTGACAGCTAAATTCATTCAGCACAGTCATTTTCCAGCAGAAGTTGGTGCTGGTTTAAGGGAAAAGCTTCAAAAAAATAAAACTCTTAAGTCAATGTGTACAAATTCCTCTGGTTTCATTGACGCTTCTTTCCAGAATCGATGCAGATCTAGTTTTAGTCTAAATCCAGCTGGAAATCATGATAAAAATTAAATACAAGCTTTGCTCTGGCCATGTCTACGAGCAGTTGTCAGGAGTACCTGGTGGTTCTCGGGCACTAGATCTAGGTCCAAGCCTGACACGTACACCGTTTCAGCCTTAAATGTATGTATTTTCAAACTCCAGCGTCATTGCATGGTATCAGAACGGTTCTAGAAATTCCTTCCCCATTAGTATAGTTTAAGTAAACCTTGAGGCCTTTGTTCTGCCTGGGAGCCGGGTTTGCTAGGATTAGGGGAGCTGGAGGTAGCAGGGCAATGGCAGCAGGGTCTTGATCCCGACACAGGGTCCGTGGGTGGCTGCATCCCTCACTATAGAATCCCCAACTGGTTTGGGTGGGCAGGGACCTCCCAGCCCATCCAGTGCCACCCCTGCCATGGGCAGGGACACCCTCCACTAGCCCAGGTTGCCCAAAGCCCCATCCAACCTGGCCTTGACCACTGCCAGGGAGCCAGGGGCAGCCAGAGCTTCTCTGGGCACCCTGGGCCAGGGCCTCAGCACCCTCCCAGGGAAGGATTGCTGCCTCCCATCCCATCTCCATCTCCCCTCCTGCAGCTTCAGGCCATTCCCCTTGGCCTGTCCCTCCCTGCCCTTGGCACCAGCCCCTCTCCAGCTTTCCTGGAGCCCCTGCAGGGACTGGAAGGGGCTCCAAGGTCTCCCCGCAGCCTTCTCTTCTCCAGGCTGAACCAGCCCAACTCTCTCAGCCTGAGGTCTCCAGAGCAGAGGTGCTCCAGCCCTCGCAGCATCTCCGTGGCCTCCTCTGGCCTGGCTCCAACAGCTCCATGTCCTTCTTGTGCTGGGGACCCCCGAGCTGGACGCAGCACTGCAGGGGGGTCTCAGCCGAGCGGAGCAGAGGGGCAGAATCCCCTCCCTCGACCTGCTGCTCACGCTGCTGGACACGCAGCCCAGGACACGGGTGGCTTTCTGGGCTGCCAGCGCACATTGCCGGCTCGTGTTGAGCCCCAACAGCCCAAGTCCTTCTCCTCAGGGCTGCTCTCCATCCCCCATCTATGTGGCTGGGACCCACATCACAGCTCAGTGCAGCTTGGAAGACCTCCACAAATCCTCTTTAAAAAAAACAAAACAACACTTTGTCAACAACTCAAACCCCAAACTTTCTGGGGAAGCTGCAAGAGGACAGGCGTTGATGGCTTTTGGGTTTTACGCCTCTGTGTGCTCACCAGCATGGGACGGGACTGGCTTTCAAATTCCCTCTTGCCCGTTTTCCAGGGAAACCCGGCCGCTCTGCGCTGCAGGCTATTCTGCAAACAGCCCTTTGACGAGGGAGCGAGCGTAAGGCTGTCGCTGAGCAGGAGCACTGCGAGGAGGTGTGAATAATGCCAGCAGACTGCACATTGTTTCCATTTAAAACCAATTTCATCTAAATTCTCTGATCCTGCAGCTCTTTGCGACTAAAGGAAAGCTAAGTAAGCTTAAAAGGGAGCACACCACTGCTTCCAACTTCAAAAAGCCTCAGCAAAATCAATTAAGAGTGTACAAAGAATTGTGCAAGAACAACAGGGACTGACAGATTGAACCGCACGAGCTCATTACCTTTTCAAATCCTCTCCATGATGTTCCTGCGCAACGTCAGCCGCGGCACGTAGGTGTCTTTACATTTTGCCGGCGAGAGTACCTGGCTCATGCTTTGCAAACAGAATGCAAATACAGCGTTAGTGGTTTCTGCCTCCTTTGGTGGAGGAAGGCAGCAGCTATTTAACGGAACAAAGGAGCAACGTGTTCAAAGTTTAGGATGAGAGAGGAGGAACAATGTGAACTGAGCGCCCCAGTGCTAAAGGTTTTAATTAGGAAATAGTCCGGATCCATCTCCAATGGGTTAAGCTGCAGGTTTCCCCCTTTTTTATTCTGCAAAAATATTTCTTTAGATGCCGTTAGTCCACGAGTGACGCCTGGTTCACTTCTGCACCCACACAAGTCAATAACTTCCTCCTTACCTCTCCAGCCGTGAAGAAATTAAATTCTCTCTCTGAACCCTTCGCAAAGGGAACGTTTCTAGATGATGAATCGGGATCACGGACGCCGTGGCCTGTAGCTTTCACCGAAGCCAACCGCTGCACCGGAACAAGTCGACAAATCTGCTTTCCTTATCTCGTCCCGAGCCCCTGCTGAGATGAAACACTTAATCCAAGCAGCTCCTGTGTCCCCCCGCCTTGGAATGATCTCCACCTCCAGCCACCCCATCTGCATGTTGGTTGCCTGCAGATAACTGCTCAGCGACAGGCGTCCAGGAGCGCCTTCATTAGTCTTTGTGATTAACAGACCTGTGAATTTATTTAGTTCCAAAAAAACCCCTTGCTTCCCAGCAGCTGTAAGACTATCGGCTACAATGATGTATTTAACAGACATCGGGGAAAAAAAGACCTTCTGCTTCTGCTGTCTGGCGAGATGTGCTGGGATTTATGATTAATGGAGGATTCTGCAAATGAATGCTTTGGAGGCAATGCTTAATTTTAGAGAAAAATAGAATAGTATTGACTGACTTGATCCTGACTGGAGACGGTAGCAAGTTTTTAATTCTTCCCTGGATAAATTCAGCCCCTAGCTATCTTGCATATCTGTGAGTGATGTTATTTGTCCCACAGAAAGAAAAAAAAATAGTCTGAAGCTTTCTTAATCCAAAGCAATGAATTTAGCTGCCTGCCTCAATGGACAACTCCAGCATTTAGAGGTGATTCTAACAAACCACGGTGATGCACGAGGCTCAAGAGAAGAAAAAAAAAAAAACCCAGCAAACTCACAGAGTTTTCCCAGCAGAACAAAGCCTCACCCCCACTATCTGTTCGTTTGAAACACAAGGCTGAATCACAGATCCGCACTTCTCTCCGTTTTCTTTTCTTCAAGAGAAATTATGACCGTAGATTTTAAAAAAAAACAGAGCAGCGCATCCTTAGACACCACTGCCTGCCCTAGGGAAAAACAAACAGTGTCAAAGCCCCGTGAGCCAGGTGCCGAGCCGAGACACCCACTCGCAGCCCTGGTGCCCCGTTCTCTTCCCAAAAACGCGAAGTCACGTCAGCAGCTATCGCTGGCAAACGTCTTCCTCCAGCCACCAAAGCAGCGGTTTCCACCAAGACCCAGCTGCTTTACCATGCCGGGAGTGATGGGCAGCAACGTTTAGGGTTCAGCGTTTTACGGTGAGAAAGGAAAACAGCAGCACTGCCGTCGCCCCCAGGAGCTGGAAAAAAACCTGCATACGAACAGGGTACCAACAGAGAGATCAGCTCCATCGGCAGCTGAACAACCCTTGAGGAACTAACTAACTCCCTGAACCAAAGGTTGCTCTAAATAGCCGCTCATAGATTTACCTTCCACCAGTAGGTGTGATTTAAGCCCTCTGCCACTTCTGCTATCACCAGGGAGTTTAGCAATTCAGGGACGTGCTGTGTGAAACCTGGGCATCCCCTGGGCACCCCCTTAGTTCCCAGAGCACGAGAGGAATAAAGCAATAAAGAGGAGCTCATTTTCTCCATAACATAGACAATTTAACAAACTTCCCATCCCCTGTTCCCAAATTGTAGGTCTTTGACAAACTTAGCTGTATTTTTTTTTTCCCTCTCAGCTATATTGTTATTAATGAGCTCCACACAGCTTTTGAAACAGAATACCATGGATTCACGCACTCTTCCATTTTTTTCTGTTCCTTTCCCTGCTACAGACATTACATTTACCCTTTAGATCGCTTTTGAATATTGAGCTTGTTTTCAGAGAGCTACACGCAGCGGCTCCCTCCGCCCCTTTCCCTAAGTAGTCGTCACTTAAATTAGAGGCTGTCATTGCATATGTTCATTTACCAATTCACTAGGTATTAGAGTAAGACTTACTAAATTGTGGTACCTAAAAACATAAAAAGAAGTGTCGCATGTGATTCTAAAGAGATGCTTGGTATTACCACACTTTTTAAGCCATTAGTAAAAAAACCACAGCACTTTATTAATTTATAAAATACAGAGTTTCAAGGGATTAAAGCATATGTACAGACTAGCTAAAAATATCTAGCAGCTGTGAGGATACTCGCCTAGCATGGCAAAACAAGGAGAAAAAAAAAAATAATGAGTAAACAGCCCTTCTTGTGCCCTGCAATTTTCTCACGTGTTGCGAGGGTGGACAAACCTATCTGTATTCCAGAAAAATGCACCTGGTCTCAACTAAAAACAGCCCTGAAAGACTACCAGGAGGAGAGATGGCAGAAAGCAGACAATAGGGTTAGAAAGAGAAGGAGGAAGAATTCTTACTTCAGAATAGCAGCTCTGCAAAGCACAAGAATATTTATAAGCGAAAGCTGCGGAAAGGAAAACTCGATTCCCCAGAACTCCAAGGTTAGCTAGAAATCAAGGCAACAACTAGGATTAGGTAAAACTGGGCTGCACTACAGGTAGAGAGCTGCAATGAAAGCCAGACCTGTCTCCTACCAGAAGACAGAAGCGCTTTCCAGAACTTGTAATAACAAAAGATCCAGAGCCCCATGTCAGCTTGTTTCCAGTCACCATACGGATTTGTGCAGAGATGTCAAGAGCTGAATGAGCTTCAAAACAACCCGATCATCGCTGCACGCACTAGCACCATTGGACTAGGGATTCTCTAAATTCAAGAGTCAAGTTTAATTTAACAAGTTGAATTAACTTATTTTTTGTATGTTCCCACAACAGCTCTTTCCAGGGACCACTCCTATCGGGTAGTCCCTTTGTTATCTGTTACGGGGACAGAGGTCAATTAATCTTTGTTTGTGCAGGACAAACATTTTACAGCCTGGAGGAAGAGATGAGAAAATGGACGCTTCCCCATGGAAAACCAGTGGAGCCTCTGGATAAAGTCATGGCAGAAGAAAGATCCTCTCCATTAATTTAGCTTACGACACGCTGCTTATAATAACAGTCTTCTATACAGCAGCCACAATCTCAGTAGAGTAGGACAGGGGGAAGAAATGTATAATCTATTTCTAACAAATACATGTATTTCTGTCCCGCGTGGCACGGCGGCGCAGAGGGGCTCCCCATGTTATCTTTCATTTGGCAGTTTATTCCTCTCCTACAAAAGGAAGCCTTCCCTGAAGGACACTATTTCACCTCTGCACAACAGAAGAGCATAGGAGGAACCTTTTCCAGGAGCTCCCAGCTCCTTAAGAAAAGCGACGATCAGCAGTAGTTCACAGATACATTAAAATATGTTTCAAACAGGGTGCAAATTAGACTCCCCATTTACCTGCCAAGATTCCAGTTCAGTCCTTTTCATTTCCCTTGTAAGAACAGCTGGCACAAGCAGCTAACACAGCAGGAAGCATGATTCCTTAAACTACTTTAAGTGTTAGTGACGCATACGTTCTAATCAAGAGTTGGCATCTTTAACATTCTTTGTATTTATTTTAAGAAAGCATTTTAGTTAATCTAAGCAAGAATATTCAAAAGCTACTGTGAAGAAAATACATTTTTGTTTCTGCTCAAACTTTTCAGAATAGACACTGAACGCTTTGCCAGCTCATTCAGCAGACATCACTCAGTTACGTGGCCAAGCAACGTGGAGTGAAGAATTACACCAAAAAAACTCCAATTCAACCTTCTAAAGACAACTTCTGTGCCAAGGACAAGCGACATGGAGTTATCAGTGAGAAGCCAGGGCTGGAAAGGCAGTCACCATGCAACAGGGCAGAGAAGTCTGTCTCCAGATGGTTTCTACATGTTTCTTTGCCGTCCTTCAGAAGGACGGTCGTGGGACGACAACAAAAGGACGCACAAGGGTTGCTTTAAGAAGAGCAAGTTCAAAAACTCCTCTACGACTGTGCTGAGTATGGCCAAGCAGTCAAGGTCACCTCAGTCAAGTTTGCACCTACGCTACTCGCTGCATAAAAGAACGCAAATATAAAAACACCAAAGGTTTGCATAAAAATAGATTTTTTTTGTAGTTCTCCTCTTAAAATTACTGTACAAATAAATAAAGTTATTGTCAATTTAAATATAACCATTCGGGAAAACTGGAAGGCAGCAATGGTCTTCTGATTGACCCACTCTTTCCAAAGGAAGGCGGAGTTGTTCACCACCTCCGAGGCTCCCAGACCACAGCGGGACGCGATACCTGCAAAAGAAATGCGTCAAAGTTGCAAAATAAAATACTTCTCGGCGAGAGGACTGGCCCATACCACATGTCCCCCGGCCCACTGTTCCGCCTCCGGGACATCACTCACAGACATACACTTAGGGAAGAGCACAGGGCAGGTACATAAATAGGCTTTCCTCAGTAAAAATCCTGGTTCTGAACAACATTCAACCTGTGATTCAGGAAGTCCTCTTAAGTTATACCCATATCCTTGTCTTTAAATTCACGAAAGAAAACTCATTTAGATAGTTTTCACACTGCTCTGAGGAGATTTAGTGTTTGGCTGCCCTACACTGTAGGGTTCATTGCCCTGTGATAACAAAGCGGTATGGAAAGGAAAAAAAAAAGGTATCTATCTCCTGTTTGACTTGAACTTGCTACTGGAGAATTTCTTCTGAAGCACCTAGATTTAGCATTGCGAGAAACACTTTTCAGCTTCTGTGCTACCCAATTTTAGATTAGGGAAGTCAGATTTGAAATCGGTCTGTTTTCTGGACTGACGCATCCATGGATTGGTGTTTAGGACAAGCCCGTTTTTGAAAGGCGAGTTGGGTTTTCATTTCACTCCCCGCTTAACGCAGCAGCTGACAGTATTTTCAACAACGCGAGACTAGCGCCCCGTGGCACGGAGCGCTGTGCCACAAGTCATTGCTGCATCAACTCCAATTACATGCCAAAAGCAAGTATAGTATTCAGCTAGCTTCCTACTGAACAGGAAAATAAAATAAATGAAGAGTATTGAGACAGAGGGGGTTTTCAGGGATAGATCCTGGCTGTGCTGACATTTTTCTTCTGAACCTTGCCTGCAAACCTGTTTACCGTTATGGTTTCATAATGGAAAAGGAAAGTCAACAGTAGTAAGCCTGACACTGTGCTGTTAGAGCCTTCTTCTCCCTCTTTATCCTTGCAAATTCCTTTATAGCAGGCTAACCACTTCAGGGCTGGCCTGCCAACTAGTGGTACGGTTGCTATTACAGTACGCCAGGCCTCCTGTTTCAGGTGGGAGTCCCCAGAACTGCAGATCCTACCAGACTAATCAAGTAATTTTCAGCGATAAAACTGATTTTTCTAGATAAAAAGAAGCGTTGGTCTTGTCCACTGAGATTTCAGTAAAGCATTTGATGTAGTACCACACAAGAAAGCATTAGATAGACAGGAAAAGACTGGGATTAGTAAAAAGGAAGATGTAAAGCAGTTAACCTGTCCCAAGGGAAAACTGAAACGGATAATTTGGAAATGAAGAGGCTTGAGTAGAGTTTTATCAAGATTGGCACTGGCAACGGACTTGTTTAATTAATGTTTTCACTAAGAGCCTTGGCACAATTAGAAGTGTAGCGAGACACAAAGCTGGAGGTATTACGGTTATAAAAAAGGATGAGGAAATATTCAGGGTAATTCACCGCTGCTTTTAACTGACGGGGGGATGAAACACAGTAATAGAAAAAATAAGGTCATGCATCTGTGAACAAAAGTAACTGCTGTAACCCAGAATGTTATTGATTTGAAGCTACTAAGTCAAAAAGGGCTTTAGGATACAAAGTAATTATGAGAGAATTAAGTGATATAGATATGAAAGGAGAGAGATGCTATCCTGGAATACATCAGGAGGATATTTCCAGACTAGATGGTAAATGCCAGTGCTTTATAAGGACCTGAAAAGACTCGCCTAGGGTAAGCGCAGAACTTATTTGTATATAGAGGACACGGAGAAACCAACCAACCAACCTTGGGCAGGAAGAAATGCTGCTAAGGTTACAATTGCTCTCTATAAAATAGTTCAGAATTGGCAAACACTGGAGAAGGAGAAGAACATTTTAAGCTAAAGGACAAGTCTGTCACAAGATCAAGAGTATTAAACTCATCAGAAATGCATTTGTGTTGCAAAGGACAATGTCCTTAGCTATAAGGACAGCCAGATGCTCAGTCTCAGTATCAGACACAAACCCTTTTATTTCCACAATGCATTTATCGAATAAATTCTAGGATACGAAGCCCATGACAGCAGAAGACAGGACTTGAAAATCCTGGAAACTCCCTTTTGTATTTTCATCGCTCTGCTGAAAGACACGGAATCTGACAGACCATCTTGAATTTTATGTTGGACATTCAAACCTCCATCAAGGCAGATACTAAAGACGCTGTCAAGGACTCACAAGAATAAGGACCGGATTTCCCCACCCCCCAAAGCAGGCACATAAAAACAACAATTTCACTGTAGGACACAACAAGACCAGCAGACCTCCAGGCCAGCCATTATTCAAGGCCTTTACATGTTAAACAGGTCAGGACAGGAAGCTCCTCTATCACCTGGTACACCCAGCTCTGATACACTCTGAGCATTAACAGCACTTTAATTTTTAAAAAAAAAAAAAAATCTGTCTTTAATCTGACAGTTACAATCATACCTGAATACCATCTACACATATACAGTAACTTTGCCCACTTCAGCTTGTATTTAGTTAGCAAATATGCTGTAAAAGCAACAAACAACCACGGGTAAACGCTGGAGCAAGGGCAGAAATCTGCCCTCATTTGTGGCAATAGATGAGGTTTAGGATAGAGGCCAGGCTGGCCCACATACAGATGGTACAGGCCATTCCCTGAACAAACACTATTAAGGAGGCAAAAGTTTCTTTGTTAGACATACTTCAACCAAATTCCTTTTCCCAAATGTTTATCGAAGCCTTTTCTTCATCTAGTTTGACTGCATCTTTCTATCGCTGAATTTTCAGAACTGCTACAGGTCACTTTTGATTTAGAGGGCTTTGGCCTGGAGGTCAATAGAACAGAAAATCCCCTGTAAGCTCAGCCTAAATAGGGAGTAACCTGGCAAAGACACTAACCTGAATGTTCTTCGTCTCTACGAGACAGAGCGTTGACGCTTTTTACCATAGGAGATTTGCCTGATTCGGACTTCCAGTTGGAAGGCATCCAATCTTTCCTTTGGGTTAAAAGCCAGCATATCACGCAGGAGCTTGCAGAGATCATCCGGCATGGACTTCTTGTTCTTCAGGGGAATTTGCAATTTCATGTTGGGATTCTCCAGCAACGCTTCTCCGAGGGGAATGAGGTCCTTGCCTTGGCAGATGTACGTTCCTGAACACAGGTTAGAAGGAGTCAGGTTATACAGGTAGAGGACAGTCTACACAAAATGCTGTAGTGTGGAGAAGCAATCTGGGAAACAAAACATCTGAAAGATTACCGGAAAGATCACTTATTGAAAGGCGACCGCCAAGTCAAATATTAGGAGAGGTTGTTATCAGAAGAGGCTTTCACTTTCAAATAGTAATCAAGATGTTGCGCAAGGCTGTGCGCGTAACCATGCATGGAACAGAGGGAGCAAGTTAAACACGGCTTGTTCACCAAGCAGTTATATGGACCATCTGCAGAGAAAATGGGCTGCTGAAGTGAATTTCCTCCATTTTACTCCGTTTCACCCTATTAGCAGGCTCAGAAGCTCTAGAAGAGGGAGGGAGACTGCTTGGCTGAGGCGACTCGAAAGAGTTAAACACAAAAGTTATTTGCTCAGTTAGTCAAACAATTTTCAATTAAAATGACAGCATATGCCTTTTACCATTAGCCAACTTCTCCTCAGCAAGATTAAGGAAGGGAAATGTAAATTTGCTCCTGGTAATCTAAATAATTTCACCGGTTGTTGAAAATGATTAACCGGCTTCCAAACCAGACAGTAAAAACAGCTTTGCTCAGTCAAGCTGTTCTGCCCCTGCACCAAGCAAAGAATAAATGTTTCAAAGGCAGTGACCTGTCTGTGTATAGAAAAGGTTGGCCTTGCAAACTCCTTATCTCAAGTTGGCGGGTAGCTATTTTAATGAAATCTGTTCATGCTTTGGTCTCAGCTGCAGCCATTTGCTTGTTTCTGTAGGCAGGAACTAAAACATTTATCAATGTTTGGCATTTTAAAAAGAAATAAATAATAGAATTAGAACTGAGCCTACTTGAAGATGAAAAAAAAATTAAAGGGGTAGCGCAATAGCTTCTCAAAGTTCCTCCGTAAAAATTCCTTTTAAGAATTTAAACATTTAAAAGATAGACAGGTATGCTATGATCTCAGAGCCTGGGTAGATGTCTTCAATTATTATGCTAATGTGCATAACTGGCATTCTCTCCTCTGGAGATGGATTTTCCACTGCAATATACTTTTCTGAAATCATTTAGTATAAAGTATTTCAAGCGTGCGTGTATGTGGGGGATTTGGAGGAAGAAGGAGGCGGGGAGAGAGCGAGCGAGCGCAGGCCATCAGAGGATTCATCCCTGTGAGATCTTGCATCTCTCAACTGCAAGGAAACTCAAGCCAGATGGCAGTGAAGTATATCTAAACATCCTTTTCCAGTTTATTATTTGGCTCCTTGGAACATCCTTTCGGTGCTCTGAGCGATCCCGTCCCTTGGTTATGCCAAGTCAAGGACACAAGCAAACCCGTAAGCCCAATTCCAGAAAGGTTTTGCTTTTAAGAGCATTAAAAGTATTTCTGAGCAAATGGAAGTATACAGATAGTAAATTGTCTATCAAGAGCATCGCTGTAAGACAGATGCCTCACCAGCAGCTACAAGTTTTTTCTCTTACAATTCTTTAGTGACAATAAGGGCCAAATTCATTTTTTAAGAGTGTTCCTTAGGGTAAAGGAGGCCTGACAGCAGAAAAGCCAGAAGTGATCTTTCCCTTGACCTTTAAATCCCAGAGAGCATTTCTGGCAGAAGCAATGATCTTCCAAACAAAGCGATTTGTAAATATAAAAAGCATTCCCTCTGCCTTAGTGATATCTCTTCAAGACCTGGAAACCCTGCATGAGAAGCAACCAAATTAGGAGCAATGCATGATGAAGAGATTTCTTTGCAGTTCTCTTAAAAACAAAAACTCAAACCACCCAAAAAAAACCAGCTTTGGATTTCTTTGTGTTGCAAAGTGCTTGCAGATTTCTGGAAAAAGCCACATCCAAAGCATACATGCCACAGCATTTGTAACTATGCCTGGGAGAAACACCTCTCAGAAGACCCCTAAAGATCCAGAACGTCCACTGACAACAGGACAGCACTGATCTGATCCTCACCGAGCAATTCCTTCTCAGTATCCCCATCTCGGAAGGTGATCCTCTCGACCATAGCCCAGAAAATGATCCCAAGGGCAAATACATCAGCCTTCGCAGTGTAGTGACCTTCCCATACTTCTGGAGCCATGTAGAAGTTTGACCCGCACGCAGAAGAGAAGCGATGCTGGTTCACATTCCCTTTCCCCTGACATACCTTGCTGAGGCCAAAATCCGCCACCTGCAACGCATAAGAAGAAAAGCAAAATAACTTATTCGCAAACATCAAGTTTACCAGCGTGTTTACAAACAGCAGCTCAGTGAATTCCACTCTGCAATCCACCACAGCATGGCACTGACAATCAAGACTATAATTTGGAATACGCATTCTCCAAAAGCCCACAACGCCTAAGGCAGCTTGTCTTTCCTTTTTGCTAGTCAGTGGAGACCTCGCTGCTACTTTGTTGATTACCTCCATCGGGATCTGACGAAGGCCATCTTGCCATTTCCTTCCTAAAAATTGGATCTCCCATGCACTGAATCTCTTGCATTACTGTTATTATCCATAGTGATTAAGATGACATTGATTTAAACATCCCTTGATGGCTCTATAGGTTGAAGTACAAATACCATTATTGATCTGAACGGTCAAGACATGAATTATCTGCCAGGCACTGACCTGTTATTTTACGTCTAACTACAGGAACTCTCAGGATTGAAAGTTCAGGAGCGAGCTGGCTTCCAGCTTTCCCAGCTCTCTGAAAAGCAGCCACACAGACTTTCAAGTCTGGTGCTACAAAAAAGGCAGGTAGCCAGTCTTCATCTCAATCAGGGCATCAACCCACACGAAGCACAAAGAAATTCCCCATCATTCCTTGAACTTCAGCATGTGCTTGAGGCAGCAATATCGGAAGCGCTAGCTGTTGTAACAGGGCAGTATGTTCTCAAAGTTTAAGGGCACAGAAAATATTGCTTCATCTTTGACTGATCGTGATCTCTCTGATTATCTAGCGCGCAGAAGTTTGACAGCCCTGAACTGCTCCTCTCAACAGGATAAGCAGTGGATGAAGGACGATACAGAAACACATCATTGTGACCTCTACTTCCTTCCAAAACTCCTAAAAAAAGAAAACCCAACCCCACAACTGATATCAGATGTTCTCGGTACACTTATGACAAGTATCACAAGACTTAACCAAAAGACTATTCCAAAGCACATGATTCGTAAGCGCGCAGATCACGCACTTGTTACAGCAAAGTTTTATTCCCTTACCTTTACTATGGGATTTCCACGTCTATGAGAAATCAAAATATTGTCGGATTTCAGGTCTCTGTGCACTATCTGGTTTCTGTGCAGGAAAGCCACGGCGCTGCTGAGCTGCCGCATGAAGCTGTTATTCAGCTGAGCATCCGGGCTGCGAGACAGCAGGTATTCGTTCATGTTTCCACCGTCACAAAACTCCATCACAAACCACAGAAAGCAGGCGGATTTGGGATCCATGCACCTCCGCCCTTTCAGGCAGGTCTCAATTAGCAGCAAATGGCTATCTGATTTCCTGTACCGATGACTAATTGGCTGAAAGACTTGGCCATTCTGCAGGATACACTCCTCCAACTGGATCACATTTTCATGTTGCCTCTGGATGCTCTGCAGGGCCCAGAACTCTTGCAGAGCCAGTTCTACGTTTTCAGGCACGTTACAATGCATCCTTTTAACAGCTACTTTGCTTCTAGTTTGATTAACGATGGCCTCATAAACCACCCCATAACTCCCTCGGCCCACTTCTCGAATGATGCTATACTTGGCTTCCGTAGCCATCCCTCACTTCGGCCCAGCGAATGGCAAATCAGAGGAAAATATTTGAACTCATGGCAAATCAGTCGTGACCTGTAGTAAAACCCTGGAAGACAAGGGGATAAAAAGCTTAAAACTCTCCCAAACAAAGCAGCTTACCAACGATCAACTGCAAATACTTCCAACCGGTATCAATTTTAGCAGTATAAGCATCGGTACATGATGCAGCTGCACGAGGACCGACAGCTAAAACGGAGTTTTAAGAGAAAGCCTATATCCATGGTAACTTTGAGACATTATCAAGTACAATCCTGACAGCACAGTGGGATACAACCACCTGGGAAGTGACATTGATTTGTCCACAGCAGACAAAGTTTAGTGAGAAAGAAAAAGAGGTATTATAGACACGTTTCCTAAGCAGGGCAGGAAAAAGAAGACAAGACCTCCTGGGTAAAAGCTGAGCTTACTTTTACCAGAATTGACTTTTAAAGAAATTAAGTTAGCCAGAAGTGCCAGTCTGGCACTAGATCTTTCACCCTCACTTTCCCCCCTCATTAATTTACTTATCCATCAGCGACTACATCATGCCCCTGCACTTCCATTACCAATTTTCTACCAGTCCATGTCCTGATACTCACCCCCTTTTCTCCAGCTCACCCTCTCCCAACCCCTTCACAAGCCTTCCACCTCAAGCTCCGTGTCCCACTCCGAGGCCCCCCCACCCCAGGTCACTCTTCACTTCATTGTCTAGTACAGGTTCCCAGCGCAATTCTCGTGATCCCTCATTCAAATCCCCAGCCCTATTCCCCAATAACCCTGCTCCCTTTTCAGCCTCTCATTTCACTTCTCCCCACGCCAGTGCTCTTCAACACCATCCCAAGTTTTGCTCCCTAATAACATGTTAATAATTCTCTGCTTCCATACCCCGCATGGTCCTTCCCCAGTCCCCCGAACCCTTCCCCCTTCAAACCTCCCTGCTACTCCCTACCCCACCTGCTGCTGCCTTCAAAGCCCCCACTCCCCCCCCAAATTCTCCTCCCATCCCAAACCCTCAGTCCAGCTCCCCCAACCTACCCCCCTCTTCCCAGCCCACCCCAGCTTCCTTCTCAATCCCCCCTCCTCCAGCTCCCGTCCCCCAGCTCTGCTCCTTTCCCAAACCTTTCATCTTTTCACCCAGCCCTCCCAACCCTCTCCCACCCTACTCCCCACTCGCCAGCCCTCAGCCCCCCCCCACAGTCCAAGCCCCGACCTCCCCTCAAACTGCCCCCCCAGTCCTACGGCAAAACCACAGGGGTCCAGCCCCGCCCCTGCCCCCTCTCCCACCTCCACCAGCCCCTCAGGCCCTGCTCTTCCCAGCATGTCCCCTCAGCCCCTTTCTGCACACCCCCAGCCCCTTCCCCGCCTCAGCCCTCTTCCACCAGCCCCTCAGGCCCAACTCTTCCCCACTTCTCGCCTAAGACCCCTTCCCCGCCTCAGGCTCCTTCCCCAGCCCCTTCCCCGCCTCAGGCTCCTTCCCCAGCCCCTTCCCCGCCTCAGGCTCCTTCCCCAGCCCCTTCCCCGCCTCAGGCTCCTTCCCCAGCCCCTTCCCCGCCTCAGGCTCCTTCCCCAGCCCCTTCCCCGCCTCAGGCTCCTTCCCCAGCCCCTTCCCCGCCTCCGCCCTCTTCCACCAGCCCCTCAGGCCCAACTCTTCCCCGCTTCTCGCCTAAGACCCCTTCCCCCTTTCCCCACCCCCTGTCCCCCTCCCCACCCCCGCCATCCCCTCAGGCCCCAGCATTTCAACAAAGACCCCTCGGCCACCTCAGCCCCCAGCCCCAGCCCCTGCCCTCTTCCACCACCTCCTCAGGCCCAGCTCTTCCCCACTTCTTGCCTAAAACTCCTTCCAGGCCCCGTCCCCACCTCCACCATCACCTCAGGCCCAGCTCGTCCCAGCACCTACGAGTCTTAGGTATCCTGCCCCACCACCCCCTTCCCCGCCAGCCCCTCGGGCCCTGCTCATTCCCGCTTCCACCCGCCTCAGCCCGTCGCCCGGCCGTTACCTCAGCCCGGCCCCTCACCACCGGCGACCGCTCACGCCCAGCCCCTGCCGCCGCAATTCCCGCCACCGCCGTGCGCCCCTCCCACTGGCCGCAACCGACCAACCAGAAGGAAGGAGGCGCGGTCGAACCAATCACAAGTCAGCGAAGGGGAAGGTGAGGCTGTCACCTGACCAATCGACGAATTCTTCGCTTTCCCCGGTTCAAGCAGCCCGGGCGCGGAAGTTCTGCGCCTGCGTGGTTGTGGTGGAGCGGGGGGGGGGAAACTACAATTCCCAGCAGCCTCTGCGGCGGACGACAGTTGCCCGCTAGGGACAAACCTCCTCAAACGGCCGCGTGTGCTGGAGCTGTGGACCGGCGTGGCGTGGGCGCTGGGCGCGACAGCAAAGGCTGTTCCCTGCCCACCCGGCCCCTTGTCCCGGCGGCGGTTGGCGAGGCAATTGTGCAACGCAGGGCAACGCAACCGCTTCCCCGCCCTCGCCTCCTACCTCTGATTTGGCCCCGATGATTAAAAAAAATAAATAAATAAATTTTTTTGGAAATTTTTGGCAGATACCCAGAGGGTACCCAGCCCACCCGGGTACCACTCCACCGAATCAGGGTCCTGGTGCAGGCCCCAAAGACACGGTGGCGTCGAACGCCTCAAAAAGAGCGGCAGAGGGATGTGCCCGCATCCCAGAGCATCACTTGGGGGTTCCCCCCGCCCTGTGCGTCACCCCCTGGTTCTCAGCCCCAGCTCCGGGTTCGGACCGTGCCCCCGAGGAGGAGGTCGGGCTTTCACCGTGGGCAGGCTGATTTCTACCTCATCTCTGTCGGTTTACGGCATTTTTCCGGCGGTGGGAACGTGCCTTGGTTTCTTATTTCCCTCCCTGTTGCGGCTGGGAGAGAAAACCGGGTGGGCACGGGGGTTTCCCCACCACACCTGCAGAAAGTCATAAACCAAAACAGTTTTCAATGATCCGATTTCACCAGAAAACGGAGCCATTTGCTAAGATTGTAATGCGTAGAGAGCGCCTGGATTTGGTTACGGGGCTGGGAGCGGGTGCAAATGTCTCAGCAGGGAGATTTCAGACCGTTCCACGTCTTGTTCCTGCTCCTGTTAAACTCCGCCTGGCCACCTTGCCAAACTCAAACACGATTTTAGGAGGTGCGGGAGCTCTCTGTGTCCTAAATGAGCCCTTAGCGCTGATGGGGCCGGGAAGAAGGACCGGGAAGAGGCAGCTGGGACCGGCTCCATCCCAGCAATAAGGGCTGTAGTGGGCCTCCGGCGAAAAAAGCCCCACTTGGAACGTGTCCCCCCCTCCCGGCTGTACTTGCATTAGGAATTGCAACCCCCAAAAAAAACCCCCACAGTGATCCCACCCGTCATCCCGGGGCGGGGGCAGCGATGGGGACCCGGGGGGGTCGCAGCTGGGTGCCAGCTCTGCGAAGCATCCCGGTGTCCCCCCCCGCCGTGTTTATCAGCGAGGCTGGGCAGGTTCCCCCCCCCCCTCGCCCCCCAGCCGGGCTCTGCGTGGCCATCGCACCCCCTCAATATTGGTTTTAATAACGGCCAGCGCTCGCGGTATGAAATCAACCCACGGCACCCGTCTGAAATATTTCCTTCTGTCTTAAAAACAAGGAGCCAAACGCAGGGACGTGGTATCGCCCCCCCCCCCCCCGGGGGGGCACAGCAGCCCCAAATCCCGGCTCCGCGTGGAGCTGAGCCCGATGGGATGCCGTGACCGGCTGGCAGGGAGAGTTTCCATTGTCTCCGCTGGATTTTTATTCCCTTATTATCGCGGCAGCATCCTTCAGCCGCTGCGATGTCCCGCAGCAAGGAGCCCACAGCTCATCCCTCCTCCTCTCCCCTTCCAGCCACCCATCTGCTCGCTGCATTTCTGTATTTTATCCTGGCAAAAAAGTCATTTTTTGGTTAACTTTTCTGCCTGTTGCGGCTTTTCCAAGAGCTTGAGCACGTCTGCCCTGAGCTGCCTCTATCCCCGTCCGTCGTGGGGGGACCAGCCCATCCTTCCCGCCCAGCATCACCAGAAACCCACTCCCACTATCAGGGAGAATCATTATTTTTACATTCGGGTTAAAAAAATAATTCAGCATCAAGAGGACCAGCGGTGGGGTCAGTCCGTCCATCCTCAACCGCGCAGCATCCCCCTCTCTCCTGCAATCGCATCGTCCCACGTGTCGGGGTGTTGGGGAGGGGGGGGGAATATTTTAATGAAGCAATTTAAATAAATACAGATAAAATAAATCAAAGCCCTGACTGTTAAACATCGGGCCCGCTGGGACAGTTTGGACTCTATTAAAAAGCGCTGCACATTCCTCCGGTGACTCAGAGGTTTTATGTGCTAAAGGCGACAGTGATGTAGCAGTTTTTCTTTCGCAAAGCGCTAAATGCTGGGGTTTGGGGGTTATTTTTTTTGGTGCATCGTGGTTTCGCGGGTACCAGCCCAGGCTCCTTGCCGGGAAGATGCTGGGTACCCATACTGGGAACGATGGGGTGAGCGAAGGGTGCGAGGCTGGTCGGTTGGGCTGGGCTGCCAGGTGGGAGAAGAGATTTAGTTGCTGCTGAGCAAAGAAATTCCTTATCGTTACTTTTTTTTTTTTTTTTATTGATTGCTGAACCTGTTTCATTAAACTTTGTGCTCTTTTTTCCTGGCGTGAGCCGGGACGGAGGCAGCGCAAGGGTTTGGGGCTGTGCAAGGATGAATGCGTGCCGGTGCTTTGGGCTCAGAGCCGTCTTCCGCTCTCGGATGGAAACATCGGCACCTCAAAACCCGAATCCTGCCCCAAAACCGCCAGGCGCATCTGTGCTGGCTGGTATTTCTGGGTTGGTTACGGGCTCCATCGCAGCGCCTATAGATATCTATAGTGTCTATAAGCGACGGCAATCTCCTGGGGAAGCCGATTGCTAATTATCTCCCCTCCCAGGGAAAGCTGCTCGATCGCAGCCAAATGTCACCCATCGACAGCCGGCGGGGGGGACGCGGGGGGGTCTGGGTACCAGCGGGGACGAAGCTGCATCCTCATCCCACGGCCGGCAGAGGATAGCACGGGGTGGGGATGCAAGAAAAGAGAGAAAAAGATCCAATTAGGGTAAAAACTCATTTGTCCGCCCCACGGCGGCGCAACGGGTGTCGGAGGTGGCTGCGGGGACTTTCCGACCACCTGATGGATGTTGGAGAGGGGGGGACGGCCGCTTTTCTCCCCCGAAATAGCCGCCGGTGGGAAATGAGTCACCGGTTTCAATCTGGTTTCTCGCCAGCCCGTCCCCGCCGCCATCCATCAGACGGGGCTGAGCCGAGCAGATTTTTTTCCCCGGGGAAGATTTTTTTCGCGGGAAGGAGGAGACGGAGGGTGCCGTGGCCCCAAAGCGAGAAGCCAGTAGATGGTTTAAACATCATCCTTCCCATCTTTCAAGTGCTGGCCCCAGGGGTTGAACATAAATATAACGATCGGGGGGGGGGGGGTAACGGCATCGTTGCTCCCGGATGCTTTGGGGGGCAGAGAGCTTCGGCCGGCAATTTTTCGGCTGGTCCCAAGGTGCTGTTGGGACCCCCGAACCCACGTACGTGTATGTGCGTTCCTGTGTCATGGGTTGAAATCTCGCCCCTACAAAGTTCTTTCTCTGCCCTGAAGTGTTTTTGGAGATTTGCCTAAAGTCAAGAGCTTTTCCCCCCCACTCCCCCCCCCCAAAAAAAAATCAGCCTATGGTGCTAATAAGGTGATTTTCCCACACCGGGATCAAGCTCATCTCCAGCCGGACCCCCTGCTCCCGGAGTGGAGGAGACATACGCAGGACGATACACCATACGTTGGAGCATACGTGGGGTGAGATCTACCATTTCCCCCCTCCATTTGAACAAAAAAACCCTGCTCCGCAGCCTCTTTTAACAGCTCCTCCGACATCCCACCCTCCAGCCTCCCACCATCCCCGTGGCCTCCCAGTCCCTGCGATTCTCCTTGGAGCCGACCATCCCATGCGACGCTCCAGATGTTGCTCCACGGGTGATGAATAGACAGGGGGAACGGCTTCAGGCACTCCTTCTGAAATTCAGATATCCTCCCGTTTCAGGCACCGTCGTCTCGACGGCCTTAATTCATCACTAAGAGGTAATTTGTGAAAGGATGGGTGATCTTCAGCAAAGTCTTATTGCTCCTCTCTCCAGCGCTAATAAGCGGCTGCAGAAGGGTTTGAGTGACAGCTAAATGAGCGCAATCGGGCTTTCAATAAAACTGCAATTTCTAACGAGGTGACACAAATACTTGGCGGGGCCCTGTCGAGCCCCCACTGCTCGCTGAGGCTGAGCGTCGAGCGGCAGAGCTCTTGTGTTGCTGGCGATATCTCCCGTTGTCTTTATTTCTTGAGGAACCTATTCATGGTTCTGCTTGGAGAAGACCGCAGACTGTTGTCCGGCTGTTCTCTGCTTTGTGGGTACGTGGTGATGGTGGTGGCAGCTAACACCCGTTTGTTCCGTGGGAGAACGGAGCTGAGGAGGGCAGAGCCACGAGCAGGTTTGGGGATGGTGTGTCCCGGCATGGGGTAACCAGGAGGATGGTCCACAAAGAGCTTTTGCGGCAAAAATTGCCTTGAATGGCAAATTTTGAGATGTTTGAAGAAAAAAACATCACCCACCTTTGTTCTTCGTATAGGGTTGATGTGACAAGATCCCCAGAGCCAACACTGGAGAACGGGTGGGGGCTCCAGGTCCATCCACAAGCAAACTGGGTGCTGGTGGAGGGTTTCTGATTTGGTCAGGGCAGTTTGGTCCCAGAAATTAATTCAGAAAAGAACAGGATGGATTCTCTCCATCACCTTGCTGTGGCCCAGAGATGTTGCCCAGCTACTGCAGCTCTCTGAGAGCCACCACATCCCCACCAGGACCAGCTCAGGGATGGAGATGATGGAGATGATGGAGATGGAGATGGAGATGGAGATGGAGATGGTGATGGAGATGGGTGGAGATGGCCACCATCCTGTGACTACTGGGGGTTGCTACAGGTAGGGGAGATGAAATAATCTCCTCGCTTATTATTTTTAATAAAGGTCCTCCTCCTGGCCCATTTTGGGTCCCTGCTTCCTTCTGCCCACCTTGGGTCAGAAAGTCCCAGGAAGGTGGGATGGGATCTCCAGAGGAACTCTGGTCCCAGCTGTGCTCAAAGCAGGACCAACCTCAAAGCAGGTCGTGCCCCTCAGCACCCATCCAGACGTGGTTCCAGCATCTCCAAGGATGAAGCCTGGAGGTTGTGCAGAGGGGAGCAGCCATGTCACTCGGGGCTTGAGGGTAAAACCTCCCTTTCCCAACACAAAATGGAGTTCCCATGTCCAAATTGGCCCTTCCTGGCAGCAGAGATGAAGGGCACCGAGTAGAAATTATGATCTTCTCAGATGTTGCCTCAAGCTGAATTGCTCTAGTTCCTCTTCCCTTGTAGAAATATCATAGAATGGTTTGGGTTGGAAAGGACCTCAAAGATCACAGAATCATGGAATCACAGAATGGTTTGGGTGGGAAGGGACCTCAAAGATCTTCTGGTTCCACCCCCCTGCCATAGGCAGGGACACCTCCCACCAGACCAGGTTGCCCAATATCATCTTTCCTTCTTTCCTGCTTGGTGCAAAGTGCAGGAAGGGATTGCTCTCCCCTCCTTTTCATGTTTTTTTTTCCTTAATATGCCTCTGAATCCCTCAACTCGTCCATTCTTGGCCTCAGACTCCTCATTTCAGCCAGGATCTGCTGGAGACCCAGCGGTGAAGCCATTACTGCCCACGTTACGGTGGAAACCAGGCAGGTTTGTGCTGCTTCGTCCATGAAGAGCTACATCTGCACGGGTGGATGGTTTCTGCCCCGTCACATCCTCCTGCTGCCCATCAGGCCCCTTCCCGAGCTCATCCAACTCGCTAAAGTGGTGGAAAACTAACCTGAGAAAAAAGCGGTTTCTTTTCCACCCGGCGAATTCAATCAGCTCCAGCCCGGTTGCGCTATTACCCGCAGCACCCATCTCCTCGACGGCGACGGAGCCGGAGGGTACCCCCCCACACACACACACGCCTCGTCCCTGTGGCTCGTCAAAGAGCTGCTTTCCCTCCCGCCCCCCCATTGAAATTTGGGGTTCGCTGCCTGCCCGCACCCCTGCTCGGAGCATCTGCCTCCTGCTCAGCGCAGGCAGGTCTCCAGGCAACCCTCGGCATCCTTGGCAGGGCTTCCAGCCGTCCCCACGCGTGGCCCGGAGCCAGGCGCCTCGGTTAAGGTTTATCGGCAGCGAAGGATGCAAACGGGTTCCTGTCGCCCAGCGGGACTCTGCCGGCTGCGGTGTTGGGTGGCCGGGCAAACCCCAAACTCGGCGACGAGACGTAGCGTGCTGGCCCCGTTCCCCTGCCCAGCCCCGAGCTGCTTGCAGGGGTGCAGAAATGGCTTGAGCCTTCATCACGCTCATCCTCACCCTGCCAGGGCAGAGCTCAAAGCTCCCCGTCGTTGCCGGTGGGAGTAAACCAGTAACACCAGTCTGTACCCCGCTGCTGGCGTTTATCGACCCTAAACTGGGGGCAGTGAAGCCCTTTCAAGTGCTGCTTCATCTTCTCAAAGCTTCTCACTGAGCTGCCTGTGGGCAGGATGCGGCCCCAGCATCGAGCGCCTGGCTCTTGTAAAGCTCCTGGGGAATCAGCTCCCGGGCGGGGGTACCCGAGCAGGGCTGGGAGAGGGGGGGATGCTCGGGGTGGGGGGGCTGTTCGTGGGTGGGGGTACCCAAGCAGGGCTGGGAGAGGGGGGGATGCTCGGGGTGGGGGGTGTTCCTGGGTGGGGGTACCCGAGCAGGGCTGGGAGAGGGGGGCATGCTCAGGGGGGCTGTTCTTGGGTGGGGGTACCCAAGAAGGGGTTAGGAGAGGAGGTGATGCTTGGGGGGGGGTGTTCCTGGGCAGGGGTACCCAAGCAGGGCTGGGAGAGGGGGGGATGCTCAGGGTGGGGGGCTGTTCCTGGGCGGGGGTACCCAAGAAGGGGTTGGGAGAGGGGGGGGATGCTTGGGGGGGGGGGGTGTTCCTGGGTGGGGGTACCCAAGAAGGGGTTGGGAGAAGGGGGGATGCTCGGGGGGGGATGTTTTTCTTGAAGGAGGGGACAGCTGCCCTATAAACGCCCAGAGTTAATTACAAAAATGATCAGGCAGCATCCAGAAGTGAACATGGGATGCATCACACAGGCTTGGGAACGTCCTCAACCCCTCCAGCTGCAGCGTTTAAGGGATCCAGGAGACCAGGGGAACAACACAACTTCCCGGCTCCTGAGTTTTCCAGCTCCTGCGTCCTCCAGGCAGCTTTCGAAGCCTCTCCATGTTTCCCTTGCGCCAGATCCCATCTGCTTTATGTCCTCTTTCTGAAAAGGATCGTTGCTTTTCGCTGCTAATTGCCTGTCACTTCCAATCCTCCTGCTCCACCTCACCAGGGATGCTCTTCCCCCCCCCCCCCGCCCCGAACTGCGGAGGAGAGCGCTCGGTCGGACCCAACTTTGAAACAGAAGTACCCAAAAATCTTTTAAAAAAAATACACATCTGTATTTTCTATCCTAATTTTACAAGGATTGAATCGTCCCCAGATCCCAAAGCTGTTCTCTCCCCGGTACTGCTGATGGTACCCACACAGACCTGGAAAAACCTGGAAACGCTGCAAAAATGGGTATTTCTCCTGCCTAGCGTGCTGGCTTTGGGCACTTTGGCTGTCAATCATCCCCCACCCCCACCCCTCTTAATTAACAAGACTGTAAACGACGTCACCCCGATGTCATTTGCTGCCTCCTGCTCCTGCCAGCTCAACAGCATCATCATCATCATCCTCCTCACCGGCTCAACCAAGGGGCCGCGGAGGCAATCCCCTTCGGCCGGGTTACGGGAGAAAAGGCTCCGGCGCTTCAATAAATGTCAAAAAGTGAATATTTTGGGGGGCTGCGGGGCGAACGGCAGCCCTGAGAGCTTGTAAAATTACCCCCGGAGAGGACAAAAGAAGCGCGAAGCCTTCTCGCTCCGGCTCAGCTGCTGCTCGGCTTTGCATAAGAGCCAGGGAAATACGTCCTTCATGAAAAACCAAGGCGTTAAGGAAAGACTGAAAGGAAAAAAAAATATTTAAAAAAAAAAATTTAAAAAATAAAAATATAAATATATATATTAAAAAACCCCCCAGCCTCTTTATCTCCAGCGTTCACCGCTGGAATAGGGAATCGCTTCGCCCCAGGCTGCCCGTGGGCAGTTCCTCACCAGCCCTATTTCCCCCTAAAACCCCCCAAATCCAGGCTCACATCTCACCCCCAGCACCAGGCAGGTTCCCTCTACCCACTCCTACGATGCCATTTCACCACTTTTGGGGCATTTTCATCAATTTGTACTTCTTTTTTTTTTTTTTTTTTTTTTTTTTTTTAACGCCTGCCCAAGCACCAGCGCAGCCGAAGGTCTCACCCGGGGGGGGACACATTAAACGCAACTATTTAATAGCCGTAGCCGAACCGAAAGGCGTTTCGCTCTGATCTCCAGCCCTTCCTAGGGAGTCGTTACAAGAAATTACCAAGATAGGATCACAGCGCCGCGGCGGATTTTATTATTTAATTGCCGAGGTGGGGCAGGGAGAGATGCTCGGGGGGGGGGGGGGGGTCCTGGCTCCGCGCCGGTGTGGGCTGGGATGAACGTTACCGCTGCGGGTCACCTAAATTGGGGGGGGGGGGGGGGGGGAATATGGGGTGATGCTGGTTTTGGGGGTGAAACCACTGAAGGTCGAGATCCATTTGGCCTTTTCAAACCAAAGGCAGCATCTATCCCTGCCGCCGGAGCGGCCAAACCTGGCTCCCCGCGTCGAGAGGTGCCAGCACGCGGCTGCGTTTGGCTCACCAGGCGTTTCCATCAGCCGTGAAACGTAAAGTTGGAATTTTCTGCTCCCCCTCCCCGCCCCCCCGCTCCCCTTCCATCATCCGCCGAGCCCGAAATCAATTCTTCCCACCCGCACGCCTGCCATCGATGCGCGACGCGCTGGGTAGCCACGCGGCGATGCCGCAGCCGTGCCGGAGAGGGTTGGTAACGGGGTCGGGGACCCCCCCTTCACCCCTTCCCGGGCTCTGAGCAGGGGGGGGGGTTTGAAGAGCCCCCCCCCCCCTGCCCCGGGTAGGGCTGAGGGTTGTTCTGGGGGTGTGGGGGGTGATTTCGGGGCTCACCTGGCTGCCGGTGCCTTCGGGTCCTCGTAACCCCTCCAGGTCTGGACCAGGGCACAGCGGGGCCACCGAGCAGCAGCTTCACCCCCCCCCCGGCCCCAGGGCTCCGTCCCAACCCCTCCGTCCCCGGGCTGCTCGGACACCCCGCACCTTCGGCTAACGGTCAGGCCGGCATCCCTCGCCTCTTTTGGGGCCGCTTCTCCCCCCCTACCACCACCCCACACCCCAGATTTGGGGAGGAGGAAGAGGAAGGGCTGAGGGATGCGGGAGAGGGGAAGGATGAACATCCCCGGTCCCCAGCTGCCGGCTGGCTCATCCATCCCTCCGCCGGCAGCCCCCGGGGGTGGGCTCAGCGACGCACGTGTTCGGGGAGGGAGGTGTGGGGATGCGTGTGTACACCGTCTATATATACCACCGTGGCACAGGCGCCGGAGGAGTCACAGATCAGAGGAGCCGGCAGCCGACAGCACACCCGCAGGTAGGAAATCCGCTTTAATTTTCCATCCTGGGGGGGCTCGGCTGGTTTTTTGTTGGGTTTTTGGGTTTGGTTTTTTTTTTTTACGTCCGAAGATGGTCCGTCCGGCTTCGATTCATGGATAGATAATCCCCTCCCCACTATAAATGAAATATCTTCCCGGAGGGAGAAATCCATCCCCTCTATCCCAAGAGAGGAAAAGTTTCGGCTTCACCGTCCAGCCCCAAAATCAACGGGAGTGGAGCCGGAGGGATGCAACAAGAGTCGGCACGGGCCGGCTGCCCGAAGCCGGGGGGAAGCCCACGGGGTGACGGTGGGTTCCTCCAGGATGGGGAGGATTTTTTAGGGGATTTTTGGGGTGGTTTTTTTTGGAGGGGACCCGCCACACCACGACTTTCCCCATTCACAATTTCTGCCCCTTTTTTCTTCTAGCCGGGACTTCACCGGGATCACTGCGGGATGCTCCGAGAGATGCCCTGCTTGCGAGCAATCCCTTTTTCCCTCCTAAAAAGCATAAAAAGGATAAAAACGGGAGGGGTGGAGGTGGTGGGGGTGTGTGTTTGTTGCTTCGATTTTTGTCAGCCCCCCCCCCCCCAAAAAACCAGGAGTGAATGGCTGAGACGTGGGGACGCGGGGGAGAAACGTTCTCCCCGAGCTTTTTTACCTCTAAAGAGCCTTTCTCAGTCTCTGGAGCCCACATCTGTGTTTATAGTCGCGCCGCGGCATCTAATTTCGGCCAATTATGGCCAATTACCTGATTGAAGGGGATCGACAAAAGGAAACGCTTATTTTTCTGGTGAGTGCCGGGCATCTGTAGCCAACCCCCCCCCACCCCCCCCTTCCCAAACCTCTCCTTTTCTCCCTAAAAATCCCCCCAAAAGCCGCCGGCACGAAGCCGTACGGCATCGCCGGGGTTTGGGGGAGCCAGGGAAGTGTTTTACCCGGTGCCAGTGGGGGACACTGTTGGACAATATTGCGCTTTTTTTGGCTGGAAAAAGCTTTGACTCCTTCAATGCTGGGTCCCAGCGGGGCCGGATCCTGCCCGGTCGCATTTCTCCTGCCCGCTGGATCAGGCCTTGGCTTTGGGCAGCGCGGGGCAAAAAATTAGTAGGGAAAAAATTAATTGGGGCCGGTTGAGCTCCGGGTGTGGGAAGCGAAAAAGCTCCTAAATGTGCTTCCCACGTGGCGGGACTGATCCTGACCTGGGAAAGCGAGAGCATCGCTGCGTTGAAACCCCCGCCAAGGTGTTTGGGGAAGGACGGTGATCCCGCTACCGGGATAATCCCTGCTCCCTCCACGGTTAGCGTCTCTCATGGGTAAAGGGGATGGAGCATCCCTGGGGAGAGGCAGGGAGCATCTCCCCAGCGCTCTCCGCGAGCTCCCGGCCCAAATCGCATCAAATCAAGCGAATAAAGCCCATTTCAGCCAGCACCTGCTTCCCCCCTCCACCTCTTCTCCTCGGGTTATTCACATCCCACGAGCTCCGCTCCATCCTTCCCGCTGCCCCTGGAATCAGCCCTTTCCTACGGCTCCGTCTCCCACATCATCCCACCCGGAGCAATAAATAAAAGCCGCTTGTCCTGACGGATAACCAGACCCCCGCCGTTATCTGAACCGCAAGCTGGATTTCGAGAAAAAAAAAAAAAAAACCCTTTTTTTTTTTTTTTTCACCCCAAATATTAATGTGGGTAATTCAACTGGATTGAGAACCGGAGAGGATGCGCCTTTGGGGCAGCCCGTAGCAGCAGGCGGGTCCCAAAGCTGTTTTGGGAGATGGGGTGGCCGTATCCTGACACACACACACACACACACACCCCCCCCGGGAGGGAAAGATTTAGTTTTCAGGGAGGAAGAGGAAGGTTCGTGCCCGGGAGCAGCCCCGGCGTCCAAGGAGCCGTGGGGGTGGCTGTGGCGTGACGCCGGGGCCGGCACATCCTCGGCCAGGGTCGATGGCATCCCTGGGCGTGAGGGCAGCGGGGCCCTGAGAAACAGGGCCCAGGTTCAGTTTTCCCTGAGAAAAAAAAATGAGGAAAAATATGAAAAAAATGAGGAAAAATTGGGGGAAAATGGAAAAATGGTGAAAAAAGGGGGAAAAAAGGGGAAAAATGGGAAAACCGGGAAAAAAGGCATTCCTTTTTTTTCTCGTGGGTCTGTGACTGCGAAACTCAGAGCGGGGCTTCGTGCCGTCACCGCCCCACCACCCTGCCACCCCCCCTCGCCCCCAAACACGCAAGGGCAGGAGCAAGAAAAAAAATCCCCTGCACTCGGCTCCTTCCCTTTTAACGACCTGATTGAATTATTATTTTTTTTTGGGGGGGGGGGGGCGCTGGGGGCACCGATGCGCAAACAGGGGGGTTTGTTTCCCTCTTTACCAGCCCTGCCCCGGCCGGTGCTGCTGGTGGGGTACCGCATCCCGCCCGCCCGATAGCATCTTTCAATTAACCGGGAAGAAAAGCCGAGCCGTAATCTGGGAGCCTCCTCCGCAGCCAGATGTGACCTGCTTTTCCCAGGACATGGCCGATGTCTCTCGGGGACATGGGGACAGGGCTGGGGGTGGGTTGCAGACCCCTCCCCGGCTCCGCTGAACCCCATTTTGGGACTGAGTGATTTTTTTTTTATTATTTTTTTTTTGGGGGGGGGGTCTGTTGCCCTCTCCTGGGAGCTTTCTGCCGAGCCTCTGACTCACGCCGCCAGCCAGTTTTAATGAGACTCGGCAAAGATTAAACCTTAATTCCTGCTCCTTATCAGCTTCCCCTCGCACCCTCCAGCAAATGACAACGGGAGCTGCCAGGCTCTGTGTCACTGCCCGGCTGGCGGGGACGAAAGGTGACCGTGACGCCGGTTGGGGACCCCGGCGGATGCTCTGCCTCCGTTGCAAGGAGCAGGGGTGTACCCCACCTCGGTGGGGTGGGAAATAAGTGGGGACCCTCTGATCAGGACCCCAACCTCCCCAAAAGCGGCTTGAAATGCTGCTGGAGTAACACACGGGTTGCAAAGCCACCATCACTGAGGTCTTCCTCGCCTCCGAGCATCCCGGTACGGGGGGTTCTGGGTGCTGCTCCAACATGGAGGGACCTCGGTGCCACCAAGGGTGGCACCAACCTCCGCGTCCCCGTCCTGCTCCTCTCCATCACCTTCATCTCGTCCCATCGCTGGCTTATAAACCTGATGCCGTGCAGCACCGGGACCCGCTCCCAAGGACCACGGGGATGTCAGATCCCTTTTCCTGACGGGATGA
Source organism: Balearica regulorum gibbericeps (assembly GCF_011004875.1). Classification (NCBI taxonomy): domain Eukaryota; kingdom Metazoa; phylum Chordata; class Aves; order Gruiformes; family Gruidae; genus Balearica; species Balearica regulorum. The sequence continues at coordinate 2,155,070 of NC_046186.1, read as the reverse complement.
GGGAGGTGGGGGGGGGGGGTCAGGAGGACCAAATCTCCAGGAATGGGGAAGGAAGCGCACAGCCTTGGTCACGTCACTTAATCGTCACCCGTCACCGACGTCGGCAAAGCTGGACGGTACACGAGGGGTTCTCTGGGAATGGGCTTTGCTGCTCCGCACCGGGCAGGCTCAGATCCCGGAATCCCTGCAATGGCCGAACCCTCCTGAGATGGGGACAGGGGTTGTAGCACCCCAAAAATGGCCAGGAGGGGAAATCGGAGAGGGGCATCCTCTCCCAGCTCCGGCGATGCTCGGATAAGGAGTGTCCTGCTCAGGGGACAGCTGGGGACGTGCTGCCCCACCACGTCCACCTCCTAAATTAAGCCCCGTCCGGGATTCGTGCCATGCGGTAGCCTGGAAAAAATCAAGCCAGGAGACGCCGGATCTGTTCTGGGGGTGAGGAGGCAGCCGAGCTCCTTTCCCGAAAGGATAATTTTGGCAGGGAGAGCGGGAACACGTGTGTCTGGGGGGGGACGACGAGGGAGGACGGGCTGAGAACGGGCACATTTCAGTGCAGGTGCAGGGCTCGGAGGCGCCGGTGCCGTCCCGCTTTGACGGTTTTTCTCTCTCCCGTGCCGCAGCTGCTGCCGGTGCCGCCATGAGGGCTGTGCTCTGGGACCTGTTGCTGCTCTGCCTCTTCGCCCGGGCGCGGGGGGACTGCCGGGGGGACTGCCTGCGCTGCGACCGCCACCTCTACCGGGACAGCTTTGACGTCCTCGTAAGTCCCTCTGCCCGCTGGCTTGTGCCCCCCCCTGCCGTGGGCAGCACCCACAGGGGTAGCACCCATGGGTGCTGTGCCAGTTGCATCCCCCCCCCCCCACACACACACCGGGTGGGCACCCTCCTTCCTGTGCCGGGGTTGGGGTTTGGGGTCTGGGGAGGCTTTGGCTGCCGGTCGGTGCCAAACCTCGAGGGGAAGGTGCCACCTGCTGCCACCGTCCCCCCTCCTTGGGCACCCCCCAGGGACACCATTGGACAAGACGGTCCCGAGGGAGGATGCAGACCCCAAATCAGCTGCTGGGAGTGATGGGGACGAGGCTGCGATGGCCCAAGGAGAGTCCCAAGACCCCGAGCATCCCCGGCTTTCCTGCCCCCATGGCTTGCAGCATCACCGTCTGCACCTACGTCAACCCCAGGCCCCCCAGACCCCCACCCCATCCTCCAAGGAGGCACCAAAATCCCCCTCTGAGCCCCATCGGGGTGGGACCAGCTTTGCAGATGGCTGGAGAGCTGTGGTGTTTCTGGGGTCTGGGCATCAGCCCCTCTCACCCTCTTCATTTGCCTCCAACGCCGGATGGGAAGAGCCATTAAAAAGCATTTTTGGGTTTTTCCCAGCCCCTAATCCTTTCTTTTCCCCTCCGCTGAGCCGTGGCCGTGCCCTGGCCAGTAGCATTTCTTTCCTTCCCGTTCCCCCTCCACCCCCCAGGGGATTATCCGTCGTTCCCCCCACCCACTCGCCTATTTATTATTGACGATAAATCACGGCAAGTCGAGCCCTCCACCCGAAAGGAGCCGGCAGCTCGGGAAGCCCCCAGGGCTGGGAAACGTCCCCCCCAAAACCAGGGGGGACCAGTGACTTCCAGGGCAGCGCAGACACCACGCTGGAGCCACCCCAGTGCCACCCCCTCGCCGACAAAGCCTCCTGCAATTGCACGTTGCTGCCACCAACTTTTGGGGCACAGTCTCCCTGGTTTTGCCCCAAAATGCTGTTTTGCAGTCTGAAGGCCCCAGGGTCTCTGCAGGGACCCCCCCCCTTCCTGCCTGGTCCTGCTTCTGGAGCTGCATTTTGCTCTGTCTTCTCCGGACAGCAAGATGGAGAGGAGATGGGATGGTTGGTGGCTCACGGGTCCCGTGCAAGGTTGTATCTCAAAGCAAGAGTGTTTTGAACGAGGAGCGGAGGATCCTGGGGTCTTTCGAGGCTCAGTTTCAGCTGGAAGAAACATCATGGTGGGATTTGATACAACCCTCCACCATTTCCAAAGCACCAGCCAAGGAAGTCCCATCAGCAACATGGCTGACCCATCCTTCAGAGGTAGAACTAGGAGATCCCCCTGAAGTTACAGGCATGCCTGCACCAGTATCACAGCTGCCGGGGCAGGACAGGGACCAGTTGATGGAGCTGGTCTTCAAGATGTGGATGAATCACCTGTGTCCTGGTCCCCAGAGTCATCTAGGCACGGTGCAAACCCAGGGTGGCACCATTAATGCCAACCGAAGATCAGAAGGAGCATAGTTTCAGCATTGGATGTGGAGGAGCGTTGGCTGGTGTTTGCTGAGGACTCCCAAAACACTGTGAGCTGGCCCGGTGGCAGAAGCCATTTCCATGTGAACTAAGACAGCTGAGGACCCTGGGATGTTCATCATGCTGCTTTGTGGATGGATGGTAGGACCACGGATGGTCTTCAGCCTGATGCCTGGGGTAATTCCTCTTGAAGCCTATTAGCTGCTGCTCATCAGAGCTGTTCCCTGCATGTGATCCATCACCTTTCATCTCCAACGTGAGCCACTGCCAGGACACTGTCCATCAGCCGTAGATCCTGCCAAAGCCTTGGAGATCCCAGGACAGGATCTTGACTCAGCACAGAATGCCCTCAGTGTCTCCACAAGGACCCTTGTAGGTGTCCCAGCCTACAAGACCCTCCTTACCACCTCACTTTGGGACAACTATTTTTCTTTTGTCTTTTTGTCTGCCCTCTGGGATGGAAATAGCCAACTGCCACAGAGCCACGTGCTTGAGCTGCAGCCCTGAGACACCACGTTGGGACTTGTAGCACCTCCCTCTTGGCAAAGTTAATGAACCCATGGTCTTGCAGACAGCCTGTAGCAATGAGACACGCCAATGTGCTTCAACATGGGGTCCCCCAGTTGGTGTTAAGCATTTCAAAGAGCCCACCATGAACCTAATGCTGGGATGGAGATACTTCAACGCGAGGGAGGACAACCCTTCCCTTCTGGGCCCTCCAGCCCTGGTTTCTTTGGGTATTTATTTAGTATGGCCTATTTTTTCTTCTACAGTTCTCTCCTGGATGGTTTCCCCTGGGTGCTGATTTTGGTGGTACCAGCCCACTTGGGGCTATCACCCCACAGCGGTGCCAGGTCTGTGCCCTGCCTTGGTGGGCGAGGTCTCATTTAAAGACATGAGACACAAACGTGGTGGGATGCACCCACGGGTGCTGAGGAAACCCGATGGCACCTCTTGACGAGGCTGCTCTTGATGGCCTTTGAAGGGATGTGGCGGGTTCCTGGGGGCTGGGAGGAGGCAGATGTCACACCTGACTTCAAGGAAGGCATGAAGGAGGATCTGGGAAGCCATGGGCTAGTTGCCCTCATCTCAATCCTTGGGGAGGCAGTGGAGCACATCATCCTGGAAAGCATTTCCAGACGTATGAAGGACAAGAATGTCATCGGGAGCAGCCAGCATGGATTTATGAGGGGGAAATCGTGCTTGACCAACCTGATAGCTTTCTGCTGTGAGACAACCGGCTTGCCTTGACTTTCATCAGGCTTTGACATTTTGTCCCATGACGTCCTCATAGACAAGCTGCTGAAGCACAGGATAGATAAATGGGCGGTGACGTGGACTGAAACCTGGGGGACATTGACATCTTCATTAATGAGCAGGACGATGTGGTGGACGCACCTCCAGCAATTAGCAGATGATGCAGGGTTGAGAGGCATGGATGGTAGACCGCAGGGTCATGCGACCATCCAGAGGAACCTCGCCAGGCCGGAAAAATGGGCTGGTAGGAAACTCAGGGAGTTCGGCAAGGAGAAGAGCAAAGACCTGCCCCTGGGGACGAACAGTCCCAGGCACCAGGACATGCCATGGGCACATGCCAGAGGTCCTTTCCACCTCTGCTGTCCTGTGACTCGATGATTTTTTGGGCTCGTGTCTGGCTGAAGGAGCCGGCGGCATGTGGAAGTGTGGAGTGTGTCCAGTGCGGAGCAGAGCCTGTCTAGGGAGGGGTGGGAGAGGGGTGCTGAGCAGCTGCCATGGCTCCCCAGCATCTCCACCACCACCACCTCTGGGAGCTCAGGAATGGGTTTTGGGAGGGGACACCTTCCTGAATGAGGCCAGGCAAGGGCTGATGAGCTGCCAGCACCTTTCCACGGGTGTCTTCCAGTGCGTTGCATCGCTGGATGGCCTGGAAGCGGGGGGATGCCTGAGCACCTGGCATTTGGGGTGCACCACCCGGCGCTGCCCAGTGTCCCGCAGTCCTGGGTGGACCAAACCCCTTCTGACGTGCCATCCCCATGTCTCCCACGCAGGTCTGCATCCTGGAGTGCGAAGGCGAAGCCGTGCCGCGGGCCACCTGGGAGATGTGCGCCGCCGCCGCCGCCGGCCGAGCCGTCCCACGGCCCCGCGACCTCCAGGACGACGGCGATCCCTGGCACGGCGTGGTGGCGGCGGTACCGGCGGTACCGGTGAGCCCGCTGCAGGTAAGCGAGCTCCTGCGGCGCCGGGAAGCCGAAGACGAAGGCGTCGAACCGGCGCCGGGCGCCTTCCCGCAGCCACCCGAGGACATTTCCCGACGACTCAGCGGTTTCCCGCGGGGGCCGCACGGCTCGCGGCCGGCGCCGACAGCCAGGGGGGTGCAGAAGCGATACGGGGGCTTCATCGGGGTCCGCAAATCGGCGAGGAAGTGGAACAACCAGAAGAGGTTTAGCGAGTTCCTGAAGCAGTACCTGGGCATGTCACCCCGCTCCAGTGAGTACGACATTGCCGGCGGCATCAGCGAGCACAACGAGATCTAACGGAGACCCGCGCCGCCCGGCTAGGTCCGCCATGGCCAAAAAAGTCAACCCTCTACCCCTCTACACCACACGTCCATAGGCGCGAAATTAAAAAGGGGGCAAAAATTTGGAAACGGTTTGAAAAAGGCTGAATCGGAGACCGGGGAGGGATGCTGAGGGTGGCCCGTCGGCATCTCGGCGTCCGGAGGGTGCTCAGGGAAAGGCCCTTTGCTGTCAGCCTCCCCCCCCCCCAACCCCACCCCGAGGAGGATGGGCAAAAACGGGTTTGTCCTCCACACCAAATAGGTCTGAAGGATGGTTCAGTCCCCTAAAAAGCAGGGGGGCAAAAAAAAAAAGCTTAAAAATGAAAAAATTGAGTCAGTTTTAAAAATTAATTTTTAAAAAATTACATTTTAAAGTCTTAAAAATTAAAATCAATTAAAATTAATTAAATAGATTAAAACAAAGCAGAACCTTTTCCTTTTAGCCATTAAATTCCTCCCAAAATGCTCCAGTTTCACATTGCCAAGTTGAGCAGCGGGTTAACCCGCTCCCCAGGGACCCGCGATCCCCGTTCCCCCCCCAGCTCCGCACCGGGATGCTCGGAGCCCCCAGCCCCTCTACTCTGCAGCTGCCGAGACCACCCATCCCCAAACCCCCCAAATTTATAATTTGGGAGAATTTTCAAATTTCCCCCCCCCCCTCTTTTTTTTTTCTTTTTTTTTTTTACCCCGGGCAGCATCTCCCTAAATTAGGGGATGCACCCCCAGCCCCGCAGCCTCCCGGGAGAGAGCCGCCCCCTGCTCCCCCCGCTCTTGGCTCAGCTGCTTTTTTTCCCCCTTTTTTTCTCCCCTCTTTTTTTTTTCTTTTTTCTTTCTTATTTTGGTGTTTGTTTTTTTTTTCCCTTTCTCTATTTTTTTATTTTTATTTTTTTTATAGCGTTCCGGCATCGCATCCCAGCACCTTCTGCCAGGCACAGGCAAAATTAACCCTGCTCCTGTCCACCCCAGCAGCCTCCATCCTCTCTCTGACGGACCCCAAAGCTTCAGAAATCACTTTGCTCTTCACTCACTAAGCCCGATTTAAACCAGGACCCGACGAATTTCGGCCTCCGCCGGCGACAGGAGCGAGATGCCACGGGGAGGGAGGGAGAGGACCACGGGGGAGCGAGCGGAAGTTTAAACAAAATAAGGGGGGGGAAAAAAAAAAGGGATTTTTGAAAAAGAAAAAAAAAGTGGATTTTGGGGGATTTTTGGGGGGGGGGGGGGGGGCTGTCAGCCACTATGAAAAAGCCACCTTGGATCCAGCGGAAAATCAGCCCCTGCCCCACGTTCCCAGTGCCTTCCCCGGCAGCGCTCGGCATCCCCCGGCCGGGGCTTTTGGCTTCCCACGGGATTTATTTCCAACTTTTCAGATGGGGGATGCCGAGGGGTCACGTCTCGCCGTGGCTCCGTCCCACCCCAGCACCCAGAAACCACCTGGAAATGTTTATTTTTAATTTTTTTTTCCCTTTTATTTTTTTTTTCCCCTTTTTTAAAGTGTTTTCCTTGAAGTTTTGTAAAACCTCCGGGGTTGACTTCTTTGCTCAGCAATACAAACCACGCACGTGTTTTCGTTGCATTCCCCCCCACCCCCTCCCCGGCATGCATCGCGTCCCAGTCCCCGAGCCGGGATGCGGTTTTTCCGTGTCGCTCCCAGGAGAATAATCGAAGCCGGTTAATTCTCCTGCCTAATTTGCTATCCAAAAAGCATATCCCGGGAGCGACTTCGCCCGGGTCTCACCCGCAGTGCCGCCCTTCACTGTTTGTAAAAAAAAAAAGTTAAAAAAAAAAATCTAATAACCCCTACAGGAAAAAAAAAAAAAAAAAAGAAAAAAAAAAATCCAAGATCTTGTTCTTTTTAATTGTTTCATACAAAGATTTCTCCATTAAACTTGTACATAGCAAAAGGATTAATAAATTAGTTTACTGTTTCTACGATATTATTGCGACTGGCGACCGTCACTTGGGTCAACGTTTGCAGAGCAGGTCCCTGCTGCCGCCCCCCCTCCAGCCGGGGGGGGGAACCGAACCGCCCACTCAGCTGGGGAACAGTTTTAGGGGAAAAAAGGGAGATTTTGTGTAAATTTGTATCATTTCCAGAGTGGAGGCTTTGGGGATGGCAGAAATCCCCCCCGAGCTGCTGTGTGTGTGTGGGGGGGCGTTGGTCCTGTTGCTCACACCCGCTCAGCCAAATACGGGATGGATTGGGAGGTTATTTGGGGGGAAAAAAGAGGGATTTTAGGGTTTAAGAGAGAAGAATTTCTGCCCGCCTCCATCGCATCCGGAGCCCTTTTCCATACGGATAACGAAGGCTCCAGCACCCACAGCCCCCCGGTATCCGCGACCCCCCTGGGAATTTGGGGGTTCACCTCTCTCAGGAGCCCCTGGATTTGGGGAGAGGACCCACATCACCGCCCAAACGCCTGGGCGCTATTTTTAGCATTGCCATGGAAACGGTGCCGGCAGGCGGCTGGGTCTCACCGGGCTCCGGTACGGTCGGTGGCCATACCACAGGCCGGCCCCAGTTGAGTCCCAGTTTGCAAACTGGGTTAAGGCTGGTGAGGAACCAGCTCCGGGCAGAGTTTTCTTTGCCCGCCGCGAGGTGGGACCCGAAGTCCCCGAGGTCCCTTGTGGGACAGGTGGGGCTCAGGCACGGGGCCAGCCGTGGAATTTGTAGGAATTACATCAATTTGGTGTTCCCAGGATGCAATTTTTAAAGTCTATTTTTTTTCCCCCACTCCTTCCCCATGCTGCCCCCCCCCTCCATCCCCCTGCCCCTTCTCCTCTCCTCCCCTCCCTTTTTTGTCCTTTGCTACTTCAACATGCACAAAATAAAATACGTATATAAAATTACCCAGGTTTTTTGCAACAAAAGGCAACTTCTCAGCTTGCCCTTCGACTCTCAGCAAGGGAGGGCTCCGGGCCACAAGACTTTGCGGCACGGCCCACGGCAGGACATCGATTAAAAACCTGCCGGGTTTAGCACATACTGACACTTCCCTGCAGCTTCTAGGTTAAAAACTTGATGAATTTGGGGGTTTTTGGGGGGAAAACCAACAAAAAGAGAAAAGAGCAGCATCGGCTGCCAAGTGCCATGGCGGCTCCCAGCGCCAGGCACACACTGCTATCTAGTGGTGCCAGAAAAAAGCATCTGCGGGTGGAGGCCGAGCGGCAGCAGAAAGTGCCCCCACCTCCGCACCGGGGGGGACACACAGGGTCCCTGGGGGACACAGGGGACAGGGAGACACCCCCACCGCACGGGGCTACAAGGATGAGACAGCAAGCTATCAGGCAACATTTCTTTTTATTTCTTATAAAATATATTTCATATTGCTGCTGTAAAAATTACATTTCACCTTTTTATTTTCTTTTTAAACTTTTTTCCTCCTTTTTTTTTTTTTTTTAACCAATAAAAATAATACTTGGAAGACAGCTGAGAAAAGCTCCAACAAGACAGAAAATTCACTGATACGGCATCGCGCCCGCTCGGCCTGGCAGCTGGTGGCCCCATAGGGGCACGGCCACGCTGACAAATGTCCCCACAACCCCTTCTCTGCTCCCCCACCGCCCCCGACACCTCCACGACGTTTCCCGCCGACGGCAACGGGGCACCGAGTGACACCGCGGGGTCACCCTGCACTAAACCGACTCGCTTTGCCTTTCGGGGTCCACCTACCCCCCCACCGGCTGTGAGGTGGGCAGAGTGTCCCGGTTGGAGAGGGGGGGGAGCAGCCTCCAATTAATTAGTGCCCAATTAAGAGGTTCCTATATACATACATATACACGCTCCGGGAGACAGCCAGATGCGAAAGGGAAAACTCCCTGGGGTGGATTTACAGGTCGGGGTTACCCGCGGTTGGGGCTGAAGAGGGTTTTTCTTGAGACCAGCGAGACTCAAGTATCGGGAGGAGAAGTCCAATGGTAGGGAGGTGGCTGGAAGTGAGTTAAAAAATAACAGGAAAGGGAAATAATAGGGAAAGGACCAAAAAAAAAAAAAAAAAAGTAAAATTATCTATCCAATGCCAACCAACCCGATAGACACGGTGGAAGCCTGCTGTCATTTCTGAAAAAATACAAGGTTTTTCTGTTTTAAAGTGTAAAAATTCCAAAATACTCCCAAACCAGAAGGAAAAAAGAACAACTAACCCACCCTGCACCAGTTTCTCCATTAAAAAAATAAAAAAAAAAGACCCAACAGAAAAGAGCCATGAGCACAAGGACAATTTTGTCCAGTTAAGTCCGTACCGCAAAAGCCCTCGCAAAAGCAGCTGTACGCACCTCCCACCCCTCCCAAGCCCCCCGATACAACAACACTGATATAAAATACTCCTACGCGAGATAATCCCTGCCGGGTGCCGGGCAGTAAGTGCTACGCGCTGCGGGGAGGAGGCGGCACCGCCGGGACCGAGGGGCAGTGTCCCCCATATTTGCTGGGAGGGGGGACACAAACAGCCCCTGTCTCACCCGGGGATGCTGCACGCCACGCATGCCTGCTTGTTCCAATGCCGCTGACACCTTTTTCTTCCTTTTTATATAATTTTTTTTTAAAAAGCATCTTTATCAGAAAAGCAGAAAGGTATTTTGCGCTTTGTTTTTCGGATACCCGAGCTCCCGGTAGTGAAAAACCTGATCTCTGAGGCAGATCTGCGTTGGGAAGGGCTAGGGGTGGCCGATGCTACACCCCAGGTTCGGGGGGGATGAATTCCCCCTGCCAGGGCGATGCCGCTCCCCGATGGCTTGGTTTGACATTTCCTGAGTGATAGAGCTGGGAGCCGCGGGAGCAGAGTTGTGTCTGGCCAGTGCTGCCGCAGATCTGGCTCTGCCTGATGCTGTTTGGGGCAGAAAAAGTATAAAAAGCAAGAAGTAAAATCTCTGGTCCTGCCCAGGTCTCTCCGAGTGGTGGGGGCAAAGGCACAAGGTCTGAGGAAAGCACAAAGTCACCCTTTCTCCCCCCCCCCCGCCCCCTTCCATGCTCTGGGTGCTGCTTCAAGCCCCGTTTTTAAAAACTATTTGGAAAATGCAAATGCAGCGAGGTGCTGTATGCGATTTCTCAAAGCGCCAGCTCGCTTCTAGAGAGCCACCCAGCAACTCCGGCATCACCGAAAACCTGCCTGCGCCCCGGCATCGCCGGGCCCTTCCCTGAAAGGATAAACACGCTGCGCTCCGCGAGGCGACGCAGGACGCGTAACGCCGGCCTGACCGTTCAAACACTGGAGGTCACAGCAGCAAAGGCGCAGGGGATTTTTTTTTTTTTTTTATATATATTAAAAAAATACCTATTTTTGAGTAGTGCAACAACCCCACCGCGCAGTTAATTGTTACCAGGGCTGTGGATGCAGAGCACCAACCTGCAACGTGCTTTGGGAAGTCATTCTTTGAATAAAACGCTCAACCTGGGAACCTGCAAAGAGTCTCCAACAGTGACGGGAGAGGAAAAGGCTTTTCCCGACATCCTGCTGCTAACACCGCGCTCCAGCAGGGATGGGAGTCTGAGCGAGGAGCAAAAGCTCCTCTCCTTGTTGGGATTTGAGCTGGGATTTGACCCCCCACAGGGTCACACCCTGCCCGGGGAAGTTTTGCTCCTGCTTTCCAATGGCCAAATTTTGCATCCGCCACTTAGATATCAGAGAGGAGATCAGGTTGCGGGAAAATATACTGATTATATGTACAAAATTACAAACAAACGAACAACGAAAAATACCCAAACACGTCGACAAGCACCAGTAATACATCTATATGTATCTCAACCCGCTTTGCCTGCCCGCTCGATCCCCTTAACAACGGGGCTCACGGCAATCCAGGAGCAGCATCGCACTCTCCCAGCCAGTTGATTCGCTTTTATAAGGAAAGTTGAGTCTCGGCGCGGGGTTCTTAAAAAACACCCCGGGCTCAAGCCACGTGCAGGGATTGCTCTCGGCTCAATGGTTGCGTGTTACGGTCTACAATTATCAAAAATGCAGCAAAAAAGTAATACAAATCCAAACGGCTGCCTGCCCCGGCAAGGGGAGAAAACTGACGGGGCAATCCGACTCCCCAGCCACACGCATCCTGGCCCGACACCAAGTGCGAGGCCCCGCCAGTGATGCTGGTCTAGTTGGGACAGTCGCGACAGTGACGAGAAACCAGCAGCAATTTGGGTTGGGTAAATGTTTTAGAAGATAAAAAGTCAGAAAACTGACTCCCACCAGGCTCCATGGGATTCAAAAGGAAACACTGGAGTGTTTTGCTGAATTGGGACCATATGGTGATGCTAAGGGAAAGCCCTTCCCAGTCCTCCCAGCTGCCTTTACTGGTGGAATTGTTAAATAACAAAAAATAAAATTGCTCAGCCTAGTTTTGAAAGACATGGCGAGTGCCACAACATACACTTTCACATAGCTAAGCAGACTTACAAAGCCTAAAATGAGAAGGAACACCAGGTTTTGCCTTAAAAAATTCTCGTACTTTTCCTGATTAAGGTGTTCAGGGTGTTTGGTTTTTTTTCCCCTGAATGCCTCCAAAAATGACGCGCTGGAACCAACTGGAGGCACGTGCAGGCTCGAGCTACCGGTACGATGCGACATGAGCAAATACCACATCCACGCAGGGAGAGAAACCTCCGACTCCTGCCCCGAGAACCGCTCCTGCCTTGCTTGCAGCAACCCAAGAGCATTTCTTTTTTAAAGCTATAATTGTTACCAATCCCCTCCCTTAAAGGGTACAAGGGATTGGCACTTTCTAGGTAGTCAAAGGACACGGGAAGCTGCCTCAACGCCTCACCCCAGCTACGCTGCAACCGTTCAGGAGATTTTTAGGGCTGATCTGGGAAATGCAGGTAGTTCTTTGGTCCCCAGATCGCCTACAATTTCCCCTGAACCCCGAGGAACTGGCTTCCTTCCCTCCCAGCCCCAGCTTTTACTGTACAAAGGGAGATATTCTTCAGGTTTAAAAAAAAGAAAAAGTTGGAAAAAGTTTTTTTTTTTTTAAAAAAAAAAAAAAAAAAAAAAAGAGAGCAAACCCAGCAGATGTACAATATACAGAAGGAAGAATTTACACGCAGCTCTGGAGGTGTCTTCTGGGGTCACAAGAGGTACCTCCAAGGTCCCTGGTTGCAGCAGTGAGGAACTCCGGTGCTCCCAGGGCAGGAGCAGGGGAGGGACGCGGCACCGCGGTGCTGCACTCAGTCCAGGAAACGCTGGCAGGCTTTTTTCCACCGGCAGGCCGTGCACCACTGGTCCCGGTGCTCGATGCCGTACACCTTACGGCACTTTTTGGCTTCACCACGGACTTTCCTGCAAAAGGGGGAAGAGAGGAAATAACATTTAGCCACCCACTGCAGAGTTTCGGTCGCGTATCTAAGGGTAAGGCCCCGTAACCACGACCGAGCATCGTTCTGCTCCATCTCAGCGGAGATGCAGGGCACCCCTTTTGCTGACGGGCTCTCCCTCTGCTCCCCTCCGGCTGGCAGGACCCTCACCTGGTGCCGATGGACACCCTGGGCGGTGAGGCGACGATCAGGTGGGACTTGAGCATCGGCGTCGGTGGCTGGGGTTCGCTGAAGCTGAGCGACCGGCTCCGCACCTGCGGGGAATCAGGTGTCAAAGGGTATGGGGGACGATGCTGTCCTCCTGCCATGCAGCCCCTGGGCACCGCGATGGGGTAGTGGGAGACATGGGTGCCCCCAGCCCACAAACCCAATGTTTAAAGTGGGGAGTGAGAATGCAGAGACAAGGTTCCCATAGCTCCCAGCCCAACCCTACAGCCCAAAAGGATGAAGGGAAAACACCTACAGGACTCACCGGTGACAGGGACGGGAGAGTTGAGGTGGCAGTGGCCCAGCTGATGCTGGTGAAGATGTGGGGCGACACTGGAATTTGGATCGAGGGCAACGCCTGTGGGGGAACAGAGGGGTCAGCATTAGCCCCGGGGGTCCCCTGTTTCCATGTGCCACCCCACAGGCATCCATCTCCCTGTGAAGACCACCCTGGAGTACCTGTAAACTGGGAGCACTGGGGGTGGGATGGAAATCCCCGTGCAACCTCTGCTCCAGCACCGGATCCTGCTAACACAGGGCAGGGCACACAGGCTGTGTCACCCTTTGCCAGGGCACAGCAGCTTCTTCACTCCTGCCACTGCATTTGGTGGCAATGCCAAACCTCGTGCACCACCCTGGTCTATATTTAAGCATTTTTGCACCTATTTACGTAAGCTTTCTGCTTTTAGATGATGTCATATCTGTTCCCTGGGATGGGAATGGATATGCATGCAGCTTATGGATGTATATACCCTGTCTCTGCGCTAGCTTGCAGCTCCAGAACAGCACCTGGCTCTCAAACAGTCCCTGGGACAAGGGCCACTGGCCCAGGGTACCCACGGGGCCACCGCTCCAGGTCCCCAAGTTTCCTGTGCCTCAAAAGCCCGCGCCCCAGTGAGCGTGCAGCGGAGACGTGCAGGATCCGGCACGGCTACATTCCAGCCCCGTGTTATCTGCCGGCAGAAGGGCGTGTTACATACCAGCACAGGGTAATTGCAGGGAAGCAGAGGCCAGCAGCTCCCCCCCAGCCCAGGAACGGTGGCAGAAGCACATGAGCCCCTTAACCGGGCGTTAACAAAGCTGGTTGCTCAAGGGCTGAAGGGCAGGCAGGCAGGGAACGGTGCTACACCGGCACCAAAGCCTCTCCATGCTGTGGGGGTGGCAACGAAACGTCCCTGCCCCAGGGGGGACTTGTGGAGCAAACCGGATCATGACCTGCCCTTTGGCAAGATTTCAGGAGGCCACTGGTCCCCGGGAGATGCCACCAGCTCACCTGGTAGGCATGATCAGCCTGGATGTGCCAGAAGGAGCTGGGGGCAGACTGGCTCAGGGCGCTGCTGGCCAGGGCGGGCTCCAGCGCCGGCTGCTCCACCAGCAGCGCCTCTGGCTTTGCCAGGGCTTGCTGGATGATGATGGGGGCGGACGCGGACGTGGGGCTGACGGCAGCAGCCGCCTCCGGCGCCGGCTCTTCCTTCACCTGCACTTCGGTGTAGTAGAAGTCCTCCTCCCGCTTCCGCTGGTCAGAGTCTGCGCCGTCCCTGCGGGGGAGGAAAGGGGGACAGCGATGAAAAGGTGCTCCTGTGTCCACCTAGGTGAGAAGCCCCCAACTTCCCCAGGGGAGAGCGATCTTGCCCTCCTGGGCAGAAAAGCTCCACTCCCAGGCTCCAAAGCATCACATTGACCACAATCAGCAACGGCCACTGCCTCTGCAGGGGCACTTCACACTTCCAAGAAAGATCAGTAACTCTTCCAGGGCCTTTAAAAATGCTGGCACATTGACCGGGTGCCACTGAAAATCCCCTGCTCACTTCTCATCGAGTTCATTTAGCACAGCTGCAACCGAAGCCCTGTGGTTGACCCAGCAGGAAACAGCCTCTGAAGTCTCTCTTATTATTTTCCCAGTGCATTTATTCGGCACTGGATGGCAGTCCAGCGCTGCCCACTGCACCACGGCCCTTCTGTCCTCGCCTTTCCCTGAGCGTTCACGTTTGCAAGGGAGGAGAAAAATACACACCGGAAAACACGGACAAAAGCACAAGAAAACTGAGGTTGAGGTGAGAAATGCAATGGGGCCGCAGGAGGAGAGCATAGCAAAGCTGATCCCCACACCCTCACTACTTTGTATTTTAGGGAGAATTCACAGAAGGTCAGGACAAAGCAAACTGCCAAAGCGGTGGTCACCACCGGGATGGTATGTAGGTGCCCACGGCAGCCCCGACGGCCAAGCTGGAGCCAGCTGCTGCCGCAGCAGGCACAGCTTTCATGGCGCCAGCCCTTGCAAAACCCAGCTGGGGTGGTGCCTTTCTGCCTCTGCCCAGGAGCCCAGGGCTCGCGTGTAACCTGAACCCCTCAGACTGAAAATGCACACCCAAGCTGGGCAGTCCCGAACCCCAGATGGGGCTCCCGTGCCTGCCAGAAAGCCCTGCGTTCCCTGAAGGTGGGGACAAATACAGCAGTGGCTTTGGTGACACGGACTGCTCAGCTAAGAACTGCCAAGCTGAGTGCAGAAGGCCATCTCCGATACTAGGGATATTTGCTGCAGGAATTATGAATTATGCAGTGGCAGGGTGCGTGGCTTCAGCACTGGGAAGGGATCAAGGAGGTGAAACCTTCACCTTACCCGAGGTGCTGGGTCTTGACGTGCCGCTTGATGCCGACGATGGAGCGCAGGACCTTGCCGCAGTTTGGCCACAGGCACTTGTACATCACCTTCACCGAGTTCTGGCGGAGAGACGGCCCCTGTCACCCCCTGCCTGGTGGCAGCAATCCCTCCACAGGACACCAGCTCAGCTCAAGCCACCCCACCGGTGCTGGGACCCCACCCCACAGCAGCAGTACCTTTCTCTTGCGAGGAGCGGGTTCGTCAAGGAGAAAGGGGTCGGAGTCTGTCTCGAAGCCATCGTCTACCTGGGGAGAGCTCAGAGCCTCGCTGGAGTACTTGGGGCTGCCTGCAGGATGAGGGGGCGAAGGGGTGGAGATGTCGCTGCCCCCGCTCCAGTGCCCGCTGGTGGTGCTGCTACCACTGTCCGAGACGTCGCCGCTCTCCTTCCAGGGATCGCAGGCCACCCGGGAGGCTGTGGGGAGGGGACACACGCTGCCACCATCAGCTCAAGGCTGACCAAACCCCCTCCAGAGCAGAGACCAGCCCTGAAGTTGGGTAACCAGCAACAACAGTTTGCCTCTGTTTGTTTTTTTAAAAACTTGGCAAAGTGAAGCCTTTGCACCTTTGCTCAGTGCCAGCTCCCAATTATTGGTCATTTACCCCTTTTTTCCCCTCCCCATCCTCCTTGGCATCAGCGCAATCCTGTGGGCACAGCCGGCACACGGCGAGCAGCCAGCACCGGGGCACGCACATTTCCCACGGCTCCAGGCAGCTATTTTTATCCCTCTGGCTGCATTTGACTCCTCAGGAATGAAACCATCTCTAAAAAAAGGAGCGACCGGGCGGTGCTCCCCGGCCTGGGACTCCTGCGCGGGGCTCCCCGGCCCCCCGGGACGGCTGCGGAGAGCAGGGTTACCCCCAACGCACTGCCAGGGGCGTCCCAGCTTGCTTGGCCCCAACCAGCAACTGCACTCGTGGGCGCTACTGTGTCCCTGGTGCTGCTCCCTGGCCACCTCCAGCCCAGCGCGGTCCCTGTCCTGGCAGCTATTCGGCATCCCGCAAAGCACCTCTGCGGCAAGCAAGAGCCCTGACGCTGAGATCCAAAGGGCACAGCGTGTTTATCCGCATTTCTTTTTGTTTCAGATGTCGGGTTTTTTTAATAAATATGCAAGAATATTTTAAATGCACACTCACGGGGGATGCCACTCTCGCCGGCGGGAGGGCTCTGCACCACAGGGCTGCAGGACAGGCTCGTCAGTACCATGGCTGCCACCATCTCGTCCATCTCCACAGCTGCGTCAGCTTTCCTGCACCGTGAAGGGAGACACGTGAAATACGTAGAGAAAAACAGCAGAGAAACAGCCTGGGTATAACCCAGGGGGTCACTGGGCACCCAAAGGGCAGCACAACCTGCAGCAGCAGTGCAGGTTCTTCCCCCCACCCCCCCCTAAACTTTGCGTCATTTTTAAGTCACTGGGAAGGATGTTTTCTCCCCATTTGGAGGAAAAAAAAAAAGAAAATCCCCTTAATCCTAAATTTAACCATCCTCCGGATAATCCCGCGCTAGGAAGGCGGATATATCCTCAGCATCACCGCTCGCTCTGTTGGTGTAAAACCAATCGTGTTACTGGAGCCACCAAGAGCCGCTCTCCCACCTGAGTGAGATACCATCAGCCAAAGGCACAAACCTCTTGGGTACATCGATATTGCTGGATACGGATCTCTGCAGCGCCTCGGCAGGGTTGGGACCACCAGCTGCGGGCAGGGCTGGGGGCTGAAGCGCAGCCGGCCGCACGTCCTGCGCCCTCCAGCACGCCTGCAAGCCCTGTTCTGGCAGCAGCACCTTCACCTTGTCACTCAGCAAGTTGTGTTGCTCCACCAGGCCGGCACACTCCTGCCCGTTGTAGGTGACAAGGACCTGAAAACGGTACGAGGGGTGGTTTGTCAGTGCCACTCGCTGCCCCGCTCCTCCCAGGGGATGTCGTGCCACAGCACAAGCAAGATTTCACCTGCTGCAGTATCCCCCCTCCTCTCCCTCCCGCAGCGGAGGAGGCCACAGAGGGCTTTAGGACAAAGACAGAGCCTGTCCTGAAGGGCCTGGACTTCAGACTGCGGTTACAGCAAACCAAAGGGGTGGCCTGGGTTCATCCCAACCCCACCACCAAGAGATCTGCTCTTCCCGGGCACAAGCTTCCCGACTCCGGCAATCCCAAGTTGAGGGATTTCCTGAGGCGGTGCCAGCCGCCTCTCTGAGTGTTATGGCTTTGGGTGGACTTTTCTCCAATGAATTTCTCTGCTTTGGCTTTGTTCTCACACCATCCTGCTGCAAGGACTCCCACAATTATTACACACCATGGCAAAGTACATAGATAAAAGGATTTAAAGCCACAGGGGGACATGGAAATGGAGGTTTCTTGGGCAAAGTGACCCTGAATTCACACCTTGGCTTCTCCAGTCCCGGCTCCAGTCCAGTCTCAGGCAGGAGAAGGAGATGTGGAAACCCCAACTCCTCCTGCTTCACAGCATCCCAACTCCTGATGGGCAGCTTTCCACCACTACCACCCATGAGCCTATTTCTGTTAATGGAAATGTATCTGTGTCAAAAAGACCCTACACGTGTCCTCGGTTATTTATAGGAACAGGAACATCTCTTTATGGAAACGCCATGGGTGTCATACCAAGAAGCCGATACGGGATGGACACGCGCACCCATACTCTGACCGGGGAGGAGCCTACGAGACCATCTCAGGTGAGACCTCGGGCAGAAAAAGCCACCCGTGGCAGGACCAGGGATAAGGGGATCAGTGCAAGGACCAGGACACAGCAGACCCTGACCGTGCTTTCTGTAAGGCTTCCCCGTGAACCACAAGGGCTGTCCCTGGACTGCACACGGCATGAGGAGCCGACACCTCCTCAGGCTTTGCACAGTCACCAGCACAGGTCCCGCCTGTCGCTGGGAGGGGAAGGCACCCCATCACTGTTTTTATGCTGTTCCCAGCAGCAAAGCAAGCAAGCAAAATCCTCCACCGCAGAGCACGTACGAGAAAACAACTCTTACTGTCCTGTGGTTAGTAAACATGGAGCAGGAGGAGCCACAAAACTGAACAGGGACCTTATTTACCCTCCATTTCACAAGCTCTGCCCAGAAAAAGTTTTACAGTTCTGCAGGTAGCAGCCAAGAAATGGGCTCCATGTCAGCAGCTCACGGCTTCCCTCAGACAGTGCTGCTTGGCCAGGCATTAATAGGAACTGTTCCGGTGGGATTGAGAATGAACAATATTCCCCGCCCCAGGCAGCATCCCAGCCAAGGCACAGCCTTCCTAAGCCTCAGGAGCCTGGGGCACAAGAAGTGGTGGAGCCCAGCAGGACTAGATGTCCTTTCTGGACGAGCCATTGCTCCTCACTCTTCCCTAAGAGCTTCTTCGCCACATACGTCCACATAGCCAACTCTCAGCAGCAAAAAGCTGCTGCAGACTGAGCTCCGAGGCCTGAGCCGTGAGGCTCGTTGCCACCCTGGCTAAGCTGGGGGGCTCCTTGCCACTTCCCTGCAGATATTAACATGGGTTATGGGGAGACAGGACAAGTTCATGGAAAAAAGGTCCACTGGGGGTCACTAAATGTACAGAAATCATCTCCCTTAGCCTCAGACAGTTGGAGAACGCTGGAGGGAAGCGTCAGGTCTTCTTACCCTCTTCTCTGGACACTCACCTTTGGCTAGGACTGGAGACATCTCGTGGAAGAGATAGATCTCCGTTTGAGCTGGTATGGTCCCAACCCATCAGGCATCGCCAGGGCCGAGTGCACTAATGCCAACACCCACTAATGACTCTCGGTAATCACAGAACCCCATTGCACCATACATCAGGAGAGCCCCAGGGGTTTTATTCCTCCCCAGAGCCAGCCACTGGATCGCAGCCCACCAGTCAAGGACACCGAGAGCCTCCTTACGTACTTGCTGTCCAGCGCAGAGCTGCCGGTGGCCAGGGCTGGGGAACCTGGGTGCTTGGCTGCTCTCCTCCGCCAACGGCATGCTGGACCCGTCCTCTCGCAGCGCCGCGTGGGCAGATGCCCGGCCGAGGTCAGTCGGCAAGCCAGGGATCTGGGTGGCCACCAGCACCCCCTCGGCCAAGGCGCCAGGGGCAGAGACGCGAGTGCCTAGCAGGGAGCGCTTCCCCAGACGCCTGGACAGCACACTCGCCATCTCGGACACGCTGCAGAAGAGAAAGACATGAGGATGTTACCTTTGGTGCAGGACCACAGCGGTGGAGTGTTTTCCCCCCCCACCGCCACGCTGGCGGTCAAGAAAGCAGCTTTCCACTGCTCCGGCATCCCCACGCGCTTGCTCAGGGGCTCCCGTTGGCCCCTAGGCACAGAGACATCTCGGGGACATGGGGACAGCAGCGGGCCTGAGCTCCCCCTGCCCTACAGCTCTTCACTGCCTAAACCCCTCTGGAAAAAAAGGGATGAGCCAGCCCAAAGGAAACCCTGCAGATGGAGTTGGGACAGCCCTTGGAGCCCACGTCCCCCACCCAAGTTGCCCCTGGTGCAGGCTCCGGAGGCCACCGTGGCTATTCCCGCCCATCACACTAAAACCCGCCATCGGTGCTCTTCAACCTTGACCTCTAGACTCGGGTCCATGCCCAGCGCAGTCCTGCAACTCCCCTGCCCGCGCTCCGGCAGGGGAGGAAAGCTCTCTGGCAGCGAAAGCCAGTGCCCATTCTCACCTGGCACCCCAATACTCCCCTTTCCAGGAGCTCTCATGCTTTTGGGAGAAGTTTCTCCAAGCTCACAACTCATGCCCAGCTCTCCCAGGGTCAGTCTGGCAACAAAACAGGAGCATCCTCTTACCCTGCTTTGTTAGGAAATTAGAAGTTTGGTGCATTTTTATCCTGAACTGTTTCTCTGTAACTAACTTTAACCCATTTTTGCCTCCAAAAGAGCTTCCTTTTCCTCTGACATAGGTTTTCCTCATGTCAGTGTGGCTCTGCTAGCAAGCCTATCAAGAGAGCAGCTTGCCTGGCTCGTTTGTTTGGGTTTCTCGATTTTATTGCTGTTTTAAAAGAAACAAAGGTTTACAGGTTTCCTTATAAGCAAGGGACACCCAGGCATGGGGACAGACGACGCACCCAGCCCTGATAAATCTGACAGCTCCAGCAGCACTCGCCGTCCTCCTCCATCCCACCCTCCTCCCAAAGTCTCCTCTGCTGCAACACCCTCTCCGATGGGAACCGAGGACGCACACCATGATGAGACCAAAGGGTGACGGCACTCGGGGTTCGGGAGGAGAGAGAACAGGTAAGAGGCTTGGTGCAGCCCCATGTCTCGGGGTACATCGAAAAAGCCGTGTGCTTTTGCACCACCACCAACTCTGTCACCTTTGCCACCCCGCCTGGGCTTGTCAGCGAGCGTCGCCCAGCCGGATGGGGGCTGCGGGTGTTTGTCGGGCGTCTGGGTTGGAGTGTAACCTGGGCCATGGAGAGTCCAAGTCCGAGGAGCTGCTACTTGTGCAAGAGGGAGGATTAACCCCGAGCTGCCGGGTGCTTGCACCCAGACCCTCCTCTTCTCGTGCAGGGTCGCTGCAAGAGATGGCTCAGTTCCCCGTTACAAAGTGATGGCATTTTAACGGCAGATCAAACATATATATATATATAATTTTTTTTTTACATCTTATTTATGTAGCACTGTCTTACATACTATCTTGGATGAGAAAAGTTTTCCAAGGAAGGGAAGGGGAGCTTGCTGCTCCTCTTGACCTCCAACTGTCCCAGGAAGGGTTATTCCAAACCACGTCCCGCTTCAAAGGACGCCCAAGATTTACAAGCGGTTTTATGAATAACCGTATGCCCTCAGCTCACTTTGTCCTCCTCCGAAATCCAGCCATCCCCGAGTAGAAAATTAACAGCTATTTAGGAGCCATAAAGAATAGAGCAGGAAGAGCAGGATAGGGTGCATAACGGATAGAGGCGTGCTGGGGACAGCACCTCGTGCCAGGGTTGCCCGTCTCGCAGCGCGCGGGGACTTTGCCACCTCCGTCGCCGCCTTGCCTCCGGAGCAGGATCAAAGAGGCCGCAGCGGCTGGCAGAGCCGAGCCGCTCCCCCCGGCTTCCCTCTCATCTTGCCCTGCCCAGGAAATACGCGGGACTTTGCAGCGTACGGGCATCACCAGGGGATGCTCCTGAGCCCGCTCTGTTCGATAATGTCTTTTTTTCCATGGTGCAACATATTTTCTGATGAAGACAAGTGACCTGGCCAAGCAGCTCTGCTCCTAAATTTCCTATATACCCATACGGGACTTTCTCATCCAAAAGGAAACCGAAAGGGCTGGGAGGGAGGGACACGGCGGTTTGTTTCAAATCCCAGAGCAAAGCTGCGGCAAAGCCCCTCCACTTCACCGCAGGAATTAGCACCAGACCACGTTTCCTCCTGCATCACCTTAAAACCTCGCGCTCAGATATCCGAGGCTGGGGGGGGGCGGGGGGGGGTGCGTTTTGGGAACTGCCTTTCCAAGGGCTCAGGGAGTCGATGGAGCAATGTCACTGCCGCCACGGCACAGAAAACGGCGCTAAATCGCCGCCGCCTCGACGACGGTCAGCGCACGCCGGTTTCAAGGCAGCGTTTGGCTGGCGACCAGGTGTGGTGAGGGCAGCGCCAAAGGTGGGAGGCTGCTTCTCATTTCCTTCAGGGTTTCATTTCGCTTTCCCTTTCCTTTCCCCTCCGGCCTGGGGGAGGGTGGGGAAGCGGGAAGGAGGAGAGAAGCGCAATTGCAACTAAGGGAAGGAAAGCCCTCCCAAAAGCCAGTTTCGGGAGCCACATCTGCTTCCAGCAGACCTTTGAATGCCGGATCCCGTCTCAGCGTTCAACCCATAGCCGAGGGTGACACACCAACACCAAAAAAAAAAAAAAAAAAAAAAATCCTTTCTCCCCCTGCGCCCCAAAACACAAAGCAAGAAGAAGAGCAAGAGCTGGGAGGGCGTCAGCGGCACAGGCGGAGCCGGGAGGCCACGCTGCCGCCGCGAGCCCTCCCAGCTGTTAGCAATCACGCGCCGCAGGGGTCAGAGCCGGCACAGATCCCAAATTATTTCTTGCTTCAATGCCGGGCGTGTATTTTGGACGGCATTTTTCCAGCGCTCGCCGGGGAAAAAATGTCAGCCCTTGTGACTACCAGCATTGCCGCTGCTGCCGGCAGAGCAAGCCCGGGTGGAGGTTTTGGGAAAGAAGGCGCCTCGTTTGGCAAACGAGGAACACTTCATTTAACAAGCAGGGAAGGTCGGGGGGGGGGGGTGTGTGCGGCAAAGCGGGGAGGGTGCCCTGGCGCTCACCCCGACTGCTGTTTGTCCGGGGTTTGCCGGCAGAAAGGCAGCTCCTGCACCCGTGGTGCCGCGCAAACCAGGGCGGCTGGCACAAATCCCCTCCCCAGGGAACGTGCAATTACAGCACACCCCATTTTTTCAGGAATAAGTGCTGGCAGGTTCCCTCAAATCCAGCCTAACTCCTGCCACAGACCACCATGCCACAAGATCGGCAACCCAGACCGCAAAGTCCACCCTATAAGAGACCCTAAACACTGCAATAACTGCTAACAAACCCCAGATTTTCATGGTTTCCAAAAAGCCCCTTCTCATCTCAACACATCCCAAAGCCCTCTGCAAACCGCACCCCGGCCCTGCGCCCATCAGCACACGTGACTGGGAAACAAGACATCCGCAAGGAGCGGTTTGCAAAGTTTGGGCTTTATTAAAAAAAAAAAAAAAAAAAAAAAAAAAAAAAAAAAAAAAAAAGAGTGGCAAGGATCTACTGACCCCAAGACAGAGCCAAACCCATCCGTGACCTAACCCTCACAGAAAACGCCACAAAACAGGCACCTTCCCCAATAGTTTCTTCCTAATCCCGCCTCGGTGCTCGCTGCCCACAGCTTGGGTTCTGCCCGTGGACGCGTCACCACCACGGGGCTGCACCGTATCCCCACCAGCAGTGCCAGGAAAGGCTCCCTGACCCTCACCCTGCCGTTTCACCCACGACGGCGTTTGCCACCGTTGGGCGATTCCAAAAGAAAACGCTTTTTGAAAACACCCGCCTGCCTAAAGACGCCTTTCCCAGCAGAGGCACCAACGTCGGCGCAGGCGGGAACGCCGGTGCAGGCAGCAACGCCGGTGCAGGCAGCGCGACTTCCCTGGGCATCGGCGGGCCGGTGCGCGCTGGCGGCAAGGACAGCCAGGAAGGAAAGGGCGGGAGTTTGCTGCTTTCTGGGAGCGGTGTCGGCGGAGCGTGACTCGAAGCCATCACGTGGGCACCGGGACGAACGTGCAGCAGGAGACAGGGCACGCGCCGACACGCGTTATGTGCGTGTACACCCGTGTGCATATATGTGCGTGCACGCGTGTGCAGGGCCCGCGGCCGTGCGGACGGGCAGGGCACGTGGGGAAGATGGCAGGGCCGGAGGCAGGGGAGGAGGCGGCGTGTGTCCGGGCCTGCCGCGGAGGGAGGCACCGGGCAGGGCACGTGTGTGCGGGGAGGGCTGCGGCGGGCGGGGGACGTCGGCGGGGAGGGGGGACACACACACACATGCACCGGGCAAGCCGGGAGGCGGGGCGCGCACCGCGCACAGGCCCCGGTGGGGCGGGACATGCACGGGAAGGAGGGGGGCAGATCGCAAAGAGGGGGAGGGCTGGGGGGGGGGGGGGTATGCACCGGGCAGCCGGGGGCGTGGCACGTACCGGGGGGAGGGGGGGGGGAGCGTGCACCGGGCAGGAGGGACACAGGCACCGGGCAGGCCCGGGGCGGGGAGGGCAGGCACCGGGGGGAGCGCAGAGGGCAGGACTCGGGGGAGGGGGTGTGCGCAGCTGGGGACGGCAAAGACCCGCGGGGGGACGGGGGACGGGGGGGGCAAAGCCGGGTGCCCCCCCCCCGGAGGAGGAGGGAGTCGCAGAGCGGGAGAGTGGGCCCGGCACGGCTCTTACCTCCGGCGCGGCTCCCGCCTTCCACCCACCCTCCTCCCCCCGCCGCAGCTTGTTTTGAAATCCCCGTCCCCGCCGCGGCCGGCTCACGTACGCGGCGGCCCGGGGCTGGAGCCCCGCCGGGCGGGGCGGGGAGGAGCCGGGGCCAGGGAGGCGCGGCCCGGCCGGGCGGGAACCACCGCTCCCGCGCGCGCTTTTTTTTTTTTTTTTTTAAATTATTATTATTTTTTTTTTTTGCTTTTTTCCCAGGTAATGCCGGGTGGGAAGGAGGAAAAGAGGGAAGCCGGGCGGGGGATGCCCGGTACCGCAACCCCGCTACTCACAGCGTCCGGGGAGCCCTGCTCTGCGCCTCGCCGCCGGCCGGGTTAAAGCTCCCGGGGCCGGGCTGGTGTAAACAACCTCCCCACATGCTCGGCCCCTTCCTGCGCATTGGCTCCGCGGCTCCCTTTAAATGCACGCCCCCGCCACCCAGCCCCGGCCCCGCCGCTCCCGCCGGGTTGTACCGCACCGCCCCGGCTCCGGGGGATGCCGGCGCTCCCCGCCCGCCCACCGCGGGGGGAAGGCAGGCAGGCAGGCAGGCAGGCAGGCAGGCAGGCGCATCCCTCCGTTGCCCTCCCGGTTCTCGCCTCCAAAGGAGCCGGCTCCCGGCGGGTAGGGGGAGGGAGGCCCCGCGTTCCCCCCGCCTGGGCTCCCCGCAGCCCCCGGGGCTCCGCTGTTTACCCAAGCGCCGGGGCCGGGCGAGCGGGGGGGGAGACGCCAGGCGTGGCGGCTGGCAGCGCTCATGCGATTTCTTGTTGCTTACTAAGCTGTATTGGCCTGAAAGGCGCTTTTTTTTTTTTTTTTTTTTTTTTTAAATATTTTAAGTTTTGTCCGTTGGGGCTTTTTGCCTCTGCAGGGCCGGGGCTCCCCCCCACATCCCGACACCCCCCTGCCCAAGGGACGGGGTTCCCCATCACCCCACTGTCCTTACACCCCACAGACACCTCGCAGGGTCCCGGCTCTGCAGCCAGAGCCTCTCGGTTTGCATTTAATGGGCCCTACCGCTAATTTATCTTAATTTTGAGGTGACCCCCAACTCGAGTCCCTGCCACAGCTCTCCTGCACAACCACACACAAACCTCGAAGGTTTTTCTCTTACTGGAGCAGCTTCACTGGTCTCACCAAGCCCATTTAGCAATAAGGAATGAAATCAATACCAGTGATGCTCCTTTCGGGGTTTATTTTGATTCGGGCACTGAATTTACCCCCTCAAAGCCTTGGCTTTTGGGTTCCCAGTGACAAAAATTCCCACTTTTGCTGTTTGTCCCTTTACAGCACGTTACAGAAAGTTGATTTACGAAGGCAGCGGCCAACACAACGTCTTCAGACTTTACTGGGGACCCCCCAAACACCAAATCATACCCCACAGGATATCCCTCCCCTCTGTGAGAGCCAGCCCGTTTGGGCAATCACCTTTAAAACCTCAGTACAGGCAAGGCGATTTATTTTAATGTGTGTCAGCTAGCGGAGACAAACGCTGGGCCTGTTGCCAACTTAAAAAAAAAAAAAAGGTGTATTTTTACCACCAACTAATATACACAACGCAACTGGGGTTTTACTATGGTTGTCCAAGGTAAATTGCTGGGACAGGAAGGGGTTATCATCCACTCATATAAAAAATGAAACCTGCCTTGTCTGCATGAGGACTCTAGTATTTCTCAACAAGATACATGTATTTTTTTTGTCCAGTAAAAATAAGGTACCTTTTCCAAAGCACCCAAACAGAAGCCAAAATCTTCTACTTCCAGCAATGCTCCTAAATTTCCTCCCAAGCTCCTCAGGCTTGGATTTCTAAGTCACCTCAATACCTGTTCAAATGAAAAGCGAGTTATTACATATGCAGATGAGGGCAGGTGCCTATGAAAACCCTCGCCTGCGATCTCACGCACGTTAGGAGGCAGTTTGCTCCGCAATGACGTGCTGCTGCAACATGCGAGTAGAGGCATTGCAAAGCAGCCGGGACGGGGGGCCGGGAGGGCACCACACACCCCACCAGCGTTGGTGGAGGCCGCCCTCGGCAGCCAGTCAGCCCGGCGATGCTTGGCCCCCGTGCCGAGGCCTGTCACCCCTCCAGGCCTGGGGGTCAGGCGTGGCAGCTGTGGGAGAGGAGCGGGGCTGGCGATGGGCAAGGACCCCCATGGTCAGCAGGCACTGGCTGCTCTGGGGGAAGGAGCTGGTGGGTGG
Source organism: Balearica regulorum gibbericeps (assembly GCF_011004875.1). Lineage (NCBI taxonomy): Eukaryota > Metazoa > Chordata > Aves > Gruiformes > Gruidae > Balearica > Balearica regulorum. The sequence continues at coordinate 2,128,964 of NC_046186.1, read as the reverse complement.
TGCTGGGGGCACCGCAGCACTGTTCCTCAGAGGGAGGCAATGCTAGTCGCCTTCCCGTGGCCTCACAAGCAGCCATGGCCACCCCTCATGGCCAACACTCACCCCTCATGGCCACCCCTCATCTCCTCCCAAGGTGGCCACTCACGCTGCACTGGCTGCCGCCTCACCCCTCATCTCCCCCTATAGCGGCTCCCTACATCCCATGGCCATCGCGCCTCACCCCTCATAACCACCCTTCATCTCTCCACGACTGCCCCGTATGTCCCCATGGCCACCCCTCACAGCCGCTCTTCATCTCCCCTCACGGCCACCCCTCATCTCCCCCCACAGTGGCCCCTCACACCGCATAGCTGCCACCCCTCATCCCTCATGGTGACCCCTCACATCCCATGGCCACCCCTCACAGCTGTCCCTGTCCCCTCAGGAATGTCCCCGATGCCCCATGGCTGTCCCCCACCCCTCAGGACCATCCCTCACACCCCATGGCTCTCCCTCACCCCTCACGACCGTCCCCCACCCCTCAGCACCGTCCCTCACCCCTCAGGACCGTCCCTCATGCCCTATGGCTGTCCCCACCCCTCAGGACCGTCCCCCACCCCTCAGGACCGTCCCTCACCCCTCATGGCCGCCCCTCCCTCTCCCTCTCCCTCTCCCTCTGACCGACGTCCCGAACGTGTCGTGTGTGTCCGTGTCCCCCCGTCCCCCCCCCCCCCGCTCCCCGGCGCTGGCGGGAACGGCGCGTGCCCTTCCCGCTCCCCCGCCCGCCCTGACTACGTGCAGTTCCCCACGTGGCGGCCGCGCGCGCCCCCCGGCCAGGGAACAGCCCGCCCGGCACGTTCGCGCCCCCGTCCGCGAGCCGGGGGAAGACGGGGTGGGGTGGGGGAAAGCCCGCCGAGGGACAGCCACCAATCGGCGGGAGGCAGGCGAGCCGGAAGGGACCAATGACGGGAGGCGGTGCCGGGCGGTAACCAATACCGAGGGGGGGTCGCGGGAGAGTCCCCGCCCCCCGGCGCCCCGAACGGCTCTGCGGCCGAGCGCGGCGCCAGCTTGGAGCGGCTGCGGCGGGCGGGCAGCGCCTCCCGCCTTCCCTCGGCCGGCGGCCCCGGCGCCCGCCTCCCCCCCCGTCCCGTGAGGGGTGCCAGGAGCTGGCCCCCTTCCCGGCAGCCCTCCGCTGCCGCTCACCCAGGCCAGAGCCTCAGCTGTGAGGGGGGGGGGGGGCGTGGCGGAGGCCCCGCTTAGGCCTCGTCCTCCGTGCTGGGAGTGTCTCCCGTGGGAGACCGGCCTCCCTGAGGAGCCGTGAGGGTCCTGCGTGCCGCTCTGCCGCTTTCCCCTCCCGGTTGGAGGGGTGAGAGCTCCCTCTGAGGGACGGGGGAGCTGTGCGTTCAGCCCCGGCGTTACCACAGCCCAGGCATGGGCGAGCTGCTCCTCAGAGGGGGACAGCCCGGGAAATGGGGGAATAAAGGTGACGGTTCGACCTCAGGTTGGCGTGTGGGGAGCGCTGTTTTGTTTTAGTACAAGAGCGAAAAGTTCGGTTAAATTTTAGGGAAAATGATCTTGTGTTTTCACTTTCAGTGCAAGAAGCAAAGAGGTGGTGAGCGGCAGGCACCCAGGCTGGATGCCCAGCCCAGGCGCTCAGTATGGCCACACCATCCTGCACAGACGCTTCCTGCTTCCAGAGATGTTTCTTCACCCCCATGTTTTAAAATACCATTTACAGCCCAATAAAATAATGCCATAAATACACAAGAGTGAATAAATAATTGCACTGATCAACTGTCCACTCTAAATCTTGCAAAATTCTTCAAAGAGCTTGGAAAACTCACCTTAGGACATTATTTGACTTCTCCCCAGCTTTACTGATTCTCGTTGCACTAATTCTGCCTTTATTGTCAGAGTTTGGGGTTGATACTGGATTAAATCTTGGCTGAAAGAAAGCTAAATAGGCTAAATCTGAGGAGAGCAAGTACTAATGGTGCCTGTAGACAGTCCAGATTGAGAGACTTGGTATAGGTATAGCATTACACAGAGTGTTTAATAATACAGCGAAAGCAGCATGTGTGCACGATCCACTGCTTAAATATCCCAGATATTTACCCAGTCCTGGGCAGCTAATTCCTTTGTGTCTCTAATCCATTAATTTCTTTAGCCCCTTTTTGAACCCTTTTAATTCCCTTGGCTCCGCCACGTCCTGCCCCCGCAGCTTCACCAGAGGCCGATGTGTTACGTGAAAAACTTACCTTGCTTTTGTTTGCTTGGGAATTTCTTTGGTGTCTCCAGCTTTTGTCTTAGGGTGTTTACTGCCTAATTATTCTTTCAGTATTTGTGACTCAGGAGCTCTATCACGTTCTCCCTCCCTGCCCCACTAGTCACGTCCTTTTGGTCTTCCCTTACGCAGAAGCTGACTTCTCCCTCTGATGAACCCCGAGAACCCTTCGCTGTAAATTTAGTAGTTTTACCTATGCTTTTGGGATGGGGTGACCAGGTTGACACCGGTCATCAAAATGTGGTACTTTATACACCAGCATAACGATGTTTAATACTTTGGTTTCTATTTCTTTCCTAACAGCTGCCAACGTTTGATTTTACTACTGCAGAGCGTTAAGCTGATCTTCTCAGACAACTATCAACAATCACCCTCAAATTTCTTTATTCCTGAGAGGTAATAGTTGATTTAGAGCCCATGACTGTATACGTATGATTAGCATAATTTTTCCAAGATGTGTTTCTTACTGACATAAAATCACATCTGCCATTCTGTCTCCTCATCGCATCGTGCTGTGAGATCTTTCCCTGGTTTCAGGCACGGCTGTTTGGGATAATTTTGCCTGTAAACGTTGTCACCTCACTACTCACTCCCTGGTCGGATTTTTTAATGATGTGTTGAACAACAGATCGCCCGGTCCAGATCCGTGAGGGATCCCATCTGTTTTTCTCTCACCTTGGGGAATGGACATGAAACTGTTTATTCCTACCCTTGGTTTCTCAAGAAATTTTAACCACTTATCTACAAGAGAAGCTTCCTTCCCTATCCCGCAAAAATTTGGTCACTCAAAATTTGACAGGGAATCTTGGTGAATTTCCATGCACCTGTAAGTGAAAAATCACAATTAAATATATTTTGTGATGGTTTGGCCTATTTTACATAAATAGAACTAATATATGCCTATTTCTGGGGGGTTTTTTTTGGACTCCTAAATCTTTGTAGTGGTCCCAATATTGCTATGTAGGCAATGTGAGCAACACACCCAATTTTTTAATTAATTGTGCAACATTTTGAAACAGGGGGAAAACCACAATGGAAAGAAGAATGCCATGCATAAAAACCCCCACCTGTGTCTGCAGGATGACCATTACTCCCAGCTTTAATTTCAATTAATATTAAATGTTAGTTTGAGTCCAACAAAGCTTCGCAGTTGAATAAGTTTGGCTTGTTTTTACCCACCCACTGCTCTGCCCGGCATTTTACTTTGGCCTCTGTCCCTTGACCTCAAGAGATTATTCATTTCTGAATACATGAGCTCAGGATAAACTGCTTAACTGACGTTTTGAATCCATTAATATAATTCATTTTGTTTTGATAGGAGATGAATCAGAGCCAAACCACCGATACCAATTTAACCAAATAAACTGGAGGGTTTTTACTAAATTTTCCTGCATGTTGTTGCTGTTACAAAGGATCGACATGTACTGTGATCTGAGCAACTCCAGACTGGGAAAATCGAGATCTCAATTTTAAAGTTGCTAATTCTTGCAGTTTTTGGAATGTGATGCTGTTAAAATCCTCAGTTTGTGGGATCGAGACGTTTGAGGAAGAAATGTAGGGAGGGGAGGAGAAAATAAAGTAAAATTTATCAACCGTGCTGTTGAAGAAAGGTATGAAAATATCCTAAAAAGCATCCTCTGTGAGTTTGGATGCTGCCCTTTGAGTTTCCCGAGACACACAAGCTCGTCTTCCTGATGGCTGCAATTGCTCTGAGTTACGCAAGTCAACCGACCCGTCATTGCTCACCGCCCTCCTTCCCAAATCGAGCGTCGACAGCCGAGACTGGCAAAAGAAGAGCTAAATGCCCTCCCAGACTCGAGGCACCGGCTCTCATCGAAGTCGCATCTAGTCAGGGCCATCCAGTCGGGAAACCAGACTGCTCCCCCCATTTCTGGGGGCCTTGAGGACCACTGACAAAGTCTGGCCACGTCCCCACTACTGAACTCTCTTAGCCCCAGGAGAAGAGACGCTTTATTCTAGCTGCCTCCTGAAATCATCCGCAGCCCGTACTAACTCCTCACCCATGCCTGGGAGTTATTTGGAGGCATGCAAGTTGACCCACGGCAAAATTATGCTGAGGTCTGTGCTAACAGCGTGAGCGATTCCATCGATTTGAAGTTAATCACGTCTCAACGGGACTTTCTTGCTTCACACGCTGCGAGCGATTAATTACCTTCTTGAAGCAAGGGTTGCAAAACCACTTCTTGTGGGGTAGGAGGGTTTTTGTGGCGACCGCGCAAAACGGTTCGTCTCCTCCCGATGACTTCTGGCGGGCCGAGAAACGCGAGAGGAAGCCATAGCTAAGCATCATCTCCTGCAAGCAGCTGGGATTCAGGACACCTGCCTTGCTCATCTCTGTTTTGCAGAGCGTAATTTCTTCCAACATACAGGAAGAGTTTGAATCGGGCCGTCAGGAGGAGATGAAGTTCTTGCACGCTGTAGGGAGCAGGAGGTTGGTGGGCTCGAGCGTGTGCCTCTGCGCAGCCTCTGGTTGGGAGCAGGTTACGTGACCTTCCCAGGCTCGACGCTCTTAACGAGCTGGAGGGGGAAAAGCCTCCCAGATTTACATCCTAGATTTACAAGCAGCTACAAACCCTCGTCTGATCCAGAGCCGCTGTGGTGAATGTTGTGTGGTCAGGGGCTGGTCTGGGGAGAAGGGAAGTAGGTATCCGCAAAAAATAATTTACGTGCTTATTGTTTTTAAGTTAAATAATCCCAGCTTTTTTGGTTTATTTTTTTTTCAGCTGCCCGATTATTGCAACGTGCCTGTTCCAGTCACTGACACGAAAGCTGGTGGTCTGATCCTAACGCCCTTTTAATGCAATTTTGCCAATTCTCCCATCCGGAAGCATACCGGATGCCGAGCGGGACATTGGGAGGTGCTTGAAAAGATTATCCCGCAAAGCCGCGTACGCCGAAGCGAAACGTGATGTCGGGGAAAGCCTTCAGCGACGCGGTTATTCGTGGCATCTCGCACGAGCAGGGGGACCCAGGAAAGCTCCGTCACGTCAGCATCCACGGAGGAAGCTCTGACCTACGCACGTCCTGCAGCTCTCGGCCGGCTGCTGTGTCGTTTCTAAGTTACAAAGACGACGGTGATACGCGGCTGTGATTCCTGGTTATGCAATTTCAGCCGTTTGCCATTTGGCTTCCTTCCAAACGCCCTCTGGGCTCTTTTCCACATAGTAAGCAAAACAGCCTGCAACGTTTCACGCAAAAGGCAGAAACCGGTGCCCTGGACGCTCGTTTTGGGTTGCGCTTCTGCTTTTTGTTTGTAGGGAATGCTTTTCAGCGCAGCTGTCTCAGGTGAAACAAACTGCAAGGGGTAAGCGCATTTTAAAAAGAAAGCGTGTGCTTTTTTTTTGGAAGCGTTTCATTTCAAAACTGAAAAGGGAGTTCAGCTCCTTGTCCATATATAGTGCAATAAAGAGCTCGCCGCCTGTTTATGCTTTGTGGCGCGGCTGCGAGGAGCCTTCAACTGCAGCCTGGCTGCGCTTGGGATTTCCAATTGTAATACAAAAAAGGAAACAGGAAAGAACGATGTAAACATCGGTAACGAAGCCCGTGCTCGCGGTGGGCTCCGAACGGTGCCGCCGGCACCCCGGGCCTCCTCCTCCTCTCCTCCAGCTTTTCCGAGGGGGCCGTGGAAGCAGAGGCGGGCGCTGGCAGAGGTTTGCAGAGCCTTTGGCCGGGTTGCAAATCTCCCGATTGCCTCCACTGCCTCTCTCATGCTTCCAGCTGTTGGCCCTCAGCCCCTACTTGTTGCAACAAGCTCTTGGGGGGGGAAAAAAAGGGGGAAATGATCTTTTTTTTTTGCTGGATGCGTCACCGTTAGCTGAAAAATCAATGTCGGGGTGCTGTTTTCAGGCACCGTGTGACTAAGGCCCATGGAGACACCTCACTCGCACATTAAAAAATTTGCTTTTTTCTAATGCGAGTAGGAAAATGTTTGGAAATGTGATGCAAGTGCTCCCTGATAGTCTGAAGAAACAGTGTTTGATGGGCACCATATGGGCCACGTAAAAGCAAAAGCCCCAAAGCCAGCACCTGCTCGGCCAGGGGGCTCTTCTCTTGCAGGTCACCGATCAAGCCCCATCAGCAAAAGCTCATTTGGGGAGCAATCACCTCAAAAATCATCCCAGGACCCCTCGGCTCCCTCTTATCTTTCCTTCCAGTTTTCTGCAACTGTATAATTATTTTCTGAGGTGATAATGGGACTGAGCGTGGTTATTCTTCATCCCCCAGGCACCGCATGTCGGCTGTGCTCGCACCCTGCTGTCGGTGCTCCTGCACTGTGGCAGCGCCTCCTTGTTCCCCGAGTTACAGGCGGACAACAGATTGAGTGTATTTTATCCCAAATCCGTCGTGCGCGACCCAGGGGACTCGCCCAGCCAAACCTGGGCAAGGCTCCCCGCTCCCTCGCTGCCAAACGCGCGGCAGCCAGAGTCGCCTCGTCTCAACAAGCTGCCGACGGAGCTGGGAAGGGGGAAGGGAGCGAAGCCGCTTGGCTCCCGACTCCCGGCTCCTGCTCCGGCGGCTGCCGAGACGCCCACGGGGAAGCGGAGCCCGCTCTTGCGTTAAAGAGCTTGTCCCAAAACCCGCATTTCCATAATTGTGGTGTAAGCGCCCCAGCCGTGTTTCGCTGGAGGAAATGGTGCTTTTAGCCGCTCACCGCAGCTCCTGGCTTTCGCGGAAACGTTCAAACCCAGCAATAACCAGCTTTTTTGCAGCACGTACGCCTCTTAAGGGTGTTTAGGAAACATGCGGATGCGTTAAAGAGCTCACAGCCCCTCTCCTGCTCTTGCCAGGGAAGAGGTTTGCTCGGTGCTGGAGTTTCAGGGACTTCTCCGGGAGAAAAGCCCGGCTGCAAGAGCAGACCCACGGGCTCCAGCCTCCTCTTCTCTTCACCGCCTGAGCAAGGAGAAGCCAAGAGGGGAAGAGACGCTCACGAGGTTTCCTTTTCTGCTCTTTGCTGCAGCTTTTTTTTTTTTTTTTTTTAAACTCTGGCCTGTTTGCTCTTTTTTTTCCCTCCGCTTTCCTTTGGCTTGCTCATTTTTAACTCTTTGCTTTCACTCCCAGCACCGCTCTTGCCTTGCAGTCCACATGGTTTCAGGAATCTCCGGGTGTATACAAAGTACTCAGTCAAGTGCACTGGGCATGGGCTCTGCCTCGTGTCTGAGCTTGGTTTATTTTGGAAGCTGAGTGGATCCAAGCCGGTGAGATACGGAGCTCCTGGGGAAAAAGCCAGAGCAGTCAGGCTAAGGAGTGAGTCGGACTGCTGGACGCAAGCTGGAGTTTCTCCACAGCATCTCAGTGGGCAGCGCAGAGTGGCCGTTTTGGGGGAAATTGTCTTGTTTGGAGAATGCGATGAAGATGAGGAGAAGTGTGGAGGAGCTCATCTACAAGAAGAAGCTGTATCAGCTCTGATGTAAGGGAGAAACGGTGATCCGCACAGCCTATGTCACTGATGAGGAGGAAGGAGACCGGGCAGGAGTGCGACGGAGGTCTGTAAGATGGTGAGTGGCTCAGAGGCACTGAATTTTCCTTTTCTAGAGGGGACGATGAGTGAAACTGGTTTGCAGCAAGTTCAGAACCATGCGGAACCTTTCATCTCGGTCTCCTGCGGAGCTGTGGGACTCCTTGCCGCAGGATGCTCCGGGTGCTAAAGGTTCGCGTGTTTCCAGAAACTCGCGGGACAGGTAGACGGAAGAAAACTCCACCGAGGGCTCTTAAATACAAAGACATCGTTTCTGGCTCACAAAGTTCCCGACCTGCAGATTGCTAAGGGCTGGAAGACCCTTCATGGGGGACGTCAGCAAAGGCTTTTCTTGTCCTGGATCTCCTTCGCCTGAGCTAGAGAAGAGGGGCTGGGGGCCTCCGGCTGGACACACGCAGGATTTGTCCTCTCCTGAGGCTTGCTGACAGCAGATGAGATCTCGGTGCTGCTCCCCGAGTGGGTTTTTAGGATCATGGACATTTCTTCTTGGGCCTGCCCGTCTCTATCTCAACCTGCCTTTCCCTGCAGTCCCAAGCTTCTCACCCAGCCAACCCTCCTTCTTTCGCTCTGCTTCATTTAAAATAGGAAATTAATAATTAACTGGGTTGTCTGTCACTCTGGAGGCTGTTTCTCCAGCAAGCTGCTCTCCCCAAGCAGGATGCTGGTGTTTTGGGGTGGCCTCCTGACCGCCCCAGAGCTTTCCTCCACCAGCCAGAGCCACCTCTCTTTGCAACCAGCCTGTCCTACTGCAATGCATCTCTTGGCCGCAGTGTTTGTGAAATATTAGAAATATTTCAGAAGATTAATGTCTTTTTGCATCTGCAGGTTCTTCCCTCCGAGCCCAGGTGTGCCGGTGGGTCACCAACCCCCTGCAGCATCTCACCACCTTCTCTGACCTCAGTCCTCTTGTACTCATCCTGCAACGCACGTCAACATGCTCCAGCTGCTGAAGGTGGAATGATAAGCAACTTCACCCTGGTGAAGTGGGAATTTTGGGATACAGAACGACGATAGGGAAGGAGGTAGGAGTTGGTTGGTTTGATCTGTTTCTGCTTGTTTTTCACCTAATTCATGTATTACCCTGTTTTTAGGAAAGATGCTTTGGTTGGCTGGAGAGGGAAGGTTGGCTTTCTTTTCCAGTGCAGAAGGAAAGTCCTGAGTTATTTCCCTAGTCAACTACAGACCAGGAACATCAGCACCCCCTTCTCTGGTGCTTCACAGACAACTCCAACAACATCCAGAGAAGCAAAGACACCTCTTTTAGATATATTAAATCAAACCCCAAATACTCCTGACAGAATTAGATGAAGGGAATCCTTTTTCATAAAGATTTACCCTTCCGATTGATGGGTGAGCTTGCAAACGTTCTAACCCCACACCCTTATTTTTACGACACCCGTAGAGATGTCATTAGTCTTAAATCCCAGTGCAAATCAGCCGATGGGTTAATACGTATGAAGGGACAGGGAACATGCCATCACATCCCTCCTGAGACAGCCGGTGTAAACCAGGCTCAAACCAAGAAAATCTTCAGTCTTCTCTAATCTTCATGTGTCACCCTCCTAAAAATTCAGTGTTTTCCCTTATGCTGCTAAAATTACTTGCAGAAACACGGGTGCGAGGGGTTTGGAGTCAGCCCCTTTACGCATCCCCTTGAACCCCCATTGGGTTTGGGTTTTTTTTACTGCTTATTAAAATGATGTTTCTCATGGATTCCCACCAGCAGCTCCAGACCTCATCTTTAGGGGCATTTCAGGCGATTCCAGCCCCCACGCATTCCTCACGGGAACTGTCACCTCTCGCCTTCCTGGCAGCGCCGGGATGCAGCTCAGAACCTCGGTCCCCGCGGCGGAGGAGCAGGGTGGGCGCTGCAGGTGGCAGCAAAGCCGTAAGAAGAGAAACCTGCTGGGGAAGACACTAATTTTTCCTTTAATCTCCATTTTTAATCTCTCTTTATAGGGTTGCAGACGGTGTGGAGTGGTACGTGGCCACCCACTTGCCTCGCCCCTTGCCCGCGGAGACGCTGCCCTAGCTCGGGGGGACACGCTACCAACGGCACCTATGGATAGGAAGGCAGAGGACTCTATAGGAAGGCAGAGGACTGTGTAGGAAGGCAGGTAAGTGTGTGGGAAGGCAGATGGGCATATAGGAAGGCAGGTGAACATATAGGGAGGCAGATGAGTGTGTAGGAAGGTGGATGAGCATATAGAAAGGCATTTGGGCATATGGAAAGGTAGGTGAGTGTATAGGAAGGTGGATGAATGTATAGGAAGGCAGATGAGTGTACAGGAGAGCAGGTGACTATAGGAAGGCAGGTGAGCATATAGAAAGGCAGTTGAGCATATGGGAAGGGAGGTGAGTGTGTAGGAAGCTGGCTGAGTGTATAGCGAGGCAGGTGAGTGTATAGGAAGACAGATGAGCATATAGGAAGGCAGGTAAGGGTATGGGAAGGTGGATGAGTGTATAGGAAGGCAGGTGAACATATAGGCGCTGCCAGCCCTGACCACACCTGGGGGTCAGTTACCCGTAGCCCCGAGTGGCAGCACCTTCTGTCACTGACAGCTCACTCACAGGGGCGGAGGGTCTGCGGGAGGGTACGAGACTCAGGCAAGCAGAAACCTGTAACTCCCCGTGGCTCCGAGCCACCCAAACCTCGCCTCGCTGAACACGGCCACGCCGGCGCAGCCGTGCCGGGGCTGTGCCAAGATGACTCTCTGCACCGCTTGCAGCAACACACTTCCAACCAGCAACAAGTGAAAATAGAATTGACGCCAGCTCCTGAGCCAGGAATAACGTTGCGGGCTATTTTTTTTTTTTGGTGTTATTTTTTTCCCTCTAAAGTGAAATCCTTGACAGGTGTCCAGGGAGACCTTGGAGCCCCTTCCAGTCCCTGCAGGGGCTCCAGGAAAGCTGGAGAGGGGCTGGTGCCAAGGGCAGGGAGGGACAGGCCAAGGGGAATGGCCTGAAGCTGCAGGAGGGGAGATGGAGATGGGATGGGAGGCAGCAATCCTTCCCTGGGAGGGTGCTGAGGCCCTGGCCCAGGGTGCCCAGAGAAGCTGTGGCTGCCCCTGGCTCCCTGGCAGTGTTCAAGGCCAGGTTGGATGGGGCTTTGGGCAACCTGGGCTAGTGGAGGGTGTCCCTGCCCATGGCAGGGGTGGCACTGGATGGGCTGGGAGGTCCCTTCCCACCCAAACCAGTCTGGGATTCTATGATTTTTTTTATTCACTCTGACTCAGCCCCAATAAAGTCACCATGTAACGGCAAAGTCTCCTCCCTGGCTTCTCCGCTGTGGCCTGTGGCACGTCAGCCACCAGTGTCTGTGGGGGCGGATGCGGGAGGGGAGAAGCAAAGCCCAGTGAGGCGGGTCTGGGAGGACAATGCCACATCCCGGTGGGACATGGCTCAGTGTTTTGCTGGGATGGAGAGCTCTGGGGCAAAAAGGGGAGAAGGAGGAGTGGTTGGGGTTGTAGCCCAGGCTGCTTTGGAGGTTTATGTGATGAGAGAAGGAGGGAGGAGAGGATGGACGACTGCTGGGATGAGAGCTGGGAGAAGGGAGCAGCCAGACCCTCCTGCCTCAGTGGTGGGACAGGGTTGAGGGGTCTCCTGGGCTCTACCCGCTTCGGGGTGATCATCCGCTGGTGGCCCCAAATGGCAAAGTGGGGGTGATGGAAAGTAGGGAAGGGGATGATGGGGCTGTGCTGGTCCCCATGGAGCCGCCCAGGGCCGGTGGGTACATCCAGGCACATCCCGGGAGCAGGCACAACAGCGTTATCTCAGTCACCCCACATAACCGCTGCTCCCATTACATGCTGCCCCCGGGCCTCCCCGAGGCCCTGCCTGCCTTTTGGGAGGGGGAGATAAGCCGAGTCCCACCGCTCTATCAGGCCAGCCCACAACTAGGATCCAGCAAAACACGGCCGCTGTCCCCACCCCTGCCCGAGCCCTGGCTGTGGGATGCTCATCCCCCGCCGGTAGAGCCCACCCAGACCACCCCAGGGATGAAGGAGGGCACAGCACACACATTAAAAATGATTAAAATGGCAATTAAGGACTATTTACATAGCTCCCCATCCATAACCTCTTGCTCCAGGGAAGCAAGACAGGTGATTTTTTCCCAGGAGATCCGAGCTGGATAATGCGTGGAAGTAATTTTTTGGATTTTTTTTTTTGGAGCTTCTCCAAAAAATAATCACACATTTTTCTTCTGCCATTTTTCTTCGGCCAACTCCATGTGGGGGTCACCCCACCACCCACTCCACGCAGGCCTCCCCAGCGACGGGGACGGCCCAGAGGGACACTCAGGGACCCTTGTGCCGGGGGATAACCTGGGCCACCTACACTTTATTTTAGAGCTGGGAAGGGAGCAGGCAGCTCTCCAGGGCCGCTGCCCGTGCCTGCCCACACTCCTGCCTGCAGCCGGGAAAACCCTCCATCAAACTTGCACGAACCGGCCGGGTTCGAGGCAGCTCCGAAACATCTCCGGGGCATCCTATGCCACATCGAAACGCTTTTCTGGCAGCATTGGAGGTGTTTCTTCTTGGGGTTCAGGGGGGCTGGCAGGCTCCCAGGGCTGCGGCGCCCGAGGCGGCTTGCACACCCGGGCGTACACGGGGACGGGGCTCCCCTCGCTGCCCGGCTCCTCCTGGATGATGACCTCCGGCACCGGGATGCTCGGTTTGTCGCCGGCGGGCAGGGATGGGGAGTCCTTTGGGGCGCTGCTGGCATCCCGGGGGTGTTTCATTGTCCCGGATTTGTACCGGATGCTTTCGTAGATGGTTCCTTCGGCATCCGGCACACAGTCCGCTGCGGGTGTGCCGGCATCCCCAGGCAGAACCGGCAGCTCTCGGTGCCGCAGAAACTCGGGGGTCTTTGGGGTTGGCCCGGAGAGCGCGTGGGAATGGGGTGTCCAGCCCGGCACGTGCAGCCCGGGGTCCCCCGGCACCGCGGGGCCATCCGCCTGCCGCCGGGGCTCACCGGGAGAGGGGGTGCCTGCAGGGAGGGAGAAGGGGGGGGTGCTGAGCTGGGGAGGGTACCCCCATCACCGCCATGCTGGGGAGCGTCCCCGGCTAATGCGAGGGTAAAGTAGCGACAAGTAAATGGGATTAAACGGATCCTGCTCCTGCTTCTGTCCCCGCTCGCTGCTTTTAGCAAGAAAAACATGAAAAAGTAAAGAAAAACCAGAGCGAGCATCCCCGGGTTGCTGGCAGGGGGCCGTGCTCCCCGCCGCGGGGCCAGCGCGGCGTCGGGACCTGCCGCCCGCCTTCCCGCGCCGCGGCTCATGCCTTCGGTCAAATATTTATTTAAGAAGGAGGCTCTGCTCTGTGTGCAGGATCTGTCAACACGGGGAGCTGGCAGAGCAGGACGCCTGGCCGGTTTGTTGGCTCCGAAGGCAAAGGAGGCTCTGGAAAAGCTGCGTAACCGGGTGTTTCTCCTCCTGCTTTAAATATGCAGGGATAGATGGTGGTCCCATGGGATTTGGGGTGCAAGACCCCAGGTGCTGCCCCCTCCCCGGCCCCGACGCAGTACGGGGTGCGTGCGTGGAGGCGGAGGCGTGGGCCACTGGTGGTTGCAGGGTCGGATCCAGGCCAGAGCCCAGCACAGCCTCCGCGCCGCCCTCCAATGCCGTCCTGGTGGAAAGCGGCCCCCCCGCCCCGTGAGCACCCCAATATCAGCACCCCAATATCAGCACCCCAACGTGAGCACCCCAGCAGGAGCACCGTGGTGCACCCCAAGGGGCCAAGGCTTCGCATTCGGGGTGGCCCTTCCCTGTCCCGCTGCAGAAAAGCAGTAGAGGACGAGGGGTGTTTCACCAAGGAAAGGGGAGCCCCAGGAATGGGGTACGGTGGGGGGGGGGAGGTAGGGAGGGCACCCCATAAAATACTCAGGAACTCCCCATTGCCGTGCAAGGAGGAGCAGGGATTTTAATCGAGCATCTCGAAGCTCAGCCACGATGTGGCGAAAAGGGGAAATTAATACACGGGGTTTAATCGTCCTCATCACCCAGCGATGCTGAGTGAAGCCTTCCTGGCGCAAACGGGAAGAGACCCTTGTTCCCGCCGCGTGGAAACGCAAACGGCCGAATGCGGGACCTGGCGGGAGGGGTTGGAGCATTAAAACATCTTTTTTTTTTTTTTTTTAAAGCTCTCCCCAGGCAATTCCCTTTCTGCCGGCACAGAGCGGGCCGGGGGGGTGTTTTGGAGCAGCTGACGCCGTCCTGCCGGAGGGACTGGGACTCGCAGCGGGTTTTACTGGGGTGTTTTGCTGTAACTGGGGATTTTGGGAGCCGATTTTTGGATGCAGCCGCCAGCCCGTGCGGCCTCCCGTGCGCCCCTCCACCGTGGCCGTGGGGCATCCCCATCCTCTCCTCCGTGCCAGGGTACTGAGAGCAGCCGCTTACCGCTAACGAGCTTCACTAATTTCCTCCATTTTGGCAGCCGTGACCCCGGCCGGGGGGGTGCAGGGGTGCAGCCGTGACCCTGGCCGTGGGGTGCAGGGGTGCAGCCCCACATGTCTGGCCAAGGGCCGGCCCCAAAGTCCCGCCGAGCCCCTGAGCTCCTCCAGGTTCATCGCCCGGGCAAATCATTAACCACGCTGGGTCGGCGTCGTGCGGCCGAGCCGCAGGGACCTTCGGCCCACGGTGCCCGGCTCCGTTAATGCCGGCGCGGCACTTCCCCGGGGCACGGCCAGCACCCCAGTGTGTGTGTGTGTGTGGGGGGGGGGGGGGATCCCTGTCCTGCTGCACCCCAAACCTGCAGCGGGAGCCGGGGAGGGCCCACGGGCCAGCCGGCACGTGGCACCCAGCACCCAGGATCCCAGAGGTGGCGGAGGGACGCCCGTCCTCGTCCCCGTCCCGTCACCTACCTCGCTGCAGCGCTGCTCTGCCGTCGCTGGAGCCCAGCCGTGCCAGCTTCACCTGCAGCAAGTGGACACTCACGTAGCAACCCCCCCGGCACTCGTGCATCCTCCCCGGCACTTGTGCACCCCTCCTTTCCACTTGTGCACCCTTCCTTTCCACTTGTGCACCCTTCCTTTCCACTTGTGCACCCCTCCCAGCACTTGTGCACTCTCCCTGCCGCTTGTGCACCCCCCGCCCCGGGCACTCGTGCACCCCCACTCGGTACTTGTGCATCCCCCCCCCCCCCCCGGCCATTTGTGCGGTTTCTCTGGCACTTGTGCATCGTCCCCACACTTGTGCACCCTCCCTGGGCACTTGTGCACTCCCCGCCCCCAGCACTTTTGCATCCTCCCCGGGCACTCGTGCACCCCCCCAGTAGTGCACACTCCCCCCCCCCCCCCCCAGGCACTTGTGCATTCTGCCAGACACTTGTGCACGTCTCCTGGGACTTGTGCACCCCCCTCAACATTTGTGCCCCCCCCCAGCACTTTTCCATCCTCTCCTGGCACTTCTATCTTCCCCAAGCACTTGTGCACCCCCCCGGCACTCGTGCGTCCCCCTTGGGCACTTGTGCACACACACATCCCCCCCCACACACCCCCCCCCCCAGCACTCGTGCACCCCCCAGCCCTTGTGCCGGGTGTCAGGGGGCTCAGGGGGACCCAGGATTTGGGGGGAGGGGGGCGGCTGCCCTCTGCCGGCACTCACCGCTTCCAACCGGCCCCACGGCTCCGTGGGGGGACACCCACGGACACCCACGGACACCCACAGACACCCGCGCTCCCTCTGCTGAACCCCTGCAAACCCCCCGGGGTGGGCACCCATGGGGCCGCCCACGGCCAGGGCCACCCGCTGTCCCCATCCCAGCGCCCCCGTCCAGCGCTCCCAGCACCACTGCCCCCCCCCACCCCGGCCCTGACGCTTTTTTGGGGCTGATTGGGGGTGAATTTGGGGTGAATTTGGGGCGAGGAGAGGGACGTTCCCCGTGCTGACGCTGCAGGGCTGTCAAAGCACGCGGGCTGCGGGGGGCCAGGGGAGGAGTGGGGCCAGGCCACGGCCCCCTCAGCCCCCCATCCCGCCGCCTTGCCCCCCAAATGCCACCCCGGGGGACTCACCCCTCGCACCAGCCTGGGGTTCGTTTTCATTGTCTGGGTGGAAAACCTCCGGTTCTCCCTGCGGAAGAAGGAGAGGAGGTGACCCACCCCAGGGATGCCCGGGCCGGGGGGGGGCTCAGAGGTGACACGGACACCCCCATCCCCTGTCCCCTCTCCGCCTGACCCCGCACAAGTTGCTTGTACCCAGAGCATCCTCAGCCGCGGAGCTCCCCGCTCCACATCCCACGCCAGGAGGGATGGTGCCCCCCCCTCCCCATCCGTGGCACGTCCGCAGAGCCCACGATATCCAGGGCAAACCCTTGGGAAGAAGCCAACCCTCCCCCCCCCCCCGCCCTTTTTGCCCCCCCAAAGCGACCGTACCTGTGGAAGAAGGAGCAGAGGAGGAGCAGGAGCAGCAGCACCAGGCCAGTGGTGGCCAAACCGCAGGCCACCGCAGCAGCCGGGGCCACCGAGCCCTCTGCCAGCGCCGGTGCCATCGAGCCCCCCGGCAGGGAGGCAGAGCTGGGGGAGAGACGAGCCCTGAGTCAGGCCGGTGGAGGGGGATTGGGGTAATAACGGGGTGCATGGGGCTGGGTAGGGGGTGCTGGAGAGGGGCTCCCATTCCCCCTCTAATATCAGGAGCAATTCTTCCAGAGATCCCTCCTCATCCCCTCATCCCACCGGGATGCCCAGTATCATCCCGTCCCGCTCTGCCTTCATGGGGGCAGAGGATTTGGGGGTGACTGCAGGCGCAGGAAAGCTCTGGGTGGTGAACAAGCACGTGGTGCTGGCACCCATGGCCCCGCTCGCCGGGGGAGTCTGGGCAGTGGTGCCCCATCCCCGTCCCGGCTCTCTGGTGAGCGGCAGAGGGTGGCAAAACCGGCTGGGGCACGGCGGGTGATGCTGGGGTTCAGGGGGGTGATGCTGGGGTTCAGGGGGGTGATGTGGGGCACAGGGGGGTGATGCTGGGGTTCAGGGGGGTGATGTGGGGCACAGGGGGGTGATGCTGGGGTTCAGGGGGGTGATGTGGGGGCACAGGGGGGTGATGCTGGGGCACAGGAGGTGATGCTGCTGCCCCAGGCATCCCCACCAGGGTGCCCCCAAACCTGCACCGACCACGAGGAGGCCACTCCCCTTGAGAAAACCCAGCTTCCCCCCCCAAAAAACCCCTCTGGCTCCTTCTCCCACCCAAGCTCCCCTGCCTAAAACTTGGGGTGAGCTGAGATCCCCTGGCAAGCCCGGCTTACGAGACGTGAGCCTGGCAAACCGAAACACCAAACAGGCTGAGCCCGCTCTGCCGGCTGTGACTCAGCCTTCCCGGCACGGTATCCCGGCCTCCGGAGCCATGCCGGGGATCGGGGACCCCACACTCTGGCAGCTCCACGGTCGAGGGGCCCCCCGCCCCGGCTCGGCATTAAGACAGACTACGGTGGTGCTTTTGCCTCTAGAACAAAAATAATGAGGGGTTTGTTCCTAATGGATCCCAGCTGATCTGCCAGCCCCGGGGCACACGCTGGGTTTGGGCACCGGGGACGTCCTCCAACCCACCGTGTCCTGTGCCAGCCCGCCCTGCCTCAGTTTCCCCAGCTGTGCCCTGAGACGAGTGGGACCGGCCTCAGCTCGAGGTGCCCACCCGTGACCCACCTTGCTTGGCACCCCAACCCAGGGTGGGCACACGTTTGGGGCACCCCATGGTGCAGGACCCCCCCATTCCCGCCCCCGAGGAAGCCACTCACCCCACGGCAGTGCCGGACCCCCGGGCCAGGCAGAGCCGGGCGCAGCCGGCTCCTCTTGCTGCTAAACTTTGGATGGGAGTGGTGGGTGGGTGGCACCCGCCGCACCCCGGCTTCCTGCTCCCGTGGGATGCCTGTGTGCCAGGGACGCCCGTCAACGCCTGGGCCTGACGGAGTGCACCCCAGCACCCCTGGAGGGATCCTGCACCCCAGCACCCCTCAAACCTGCACCCCCAGGAGGGCTCCTGGTCTCCCAAGAGGGGCTCCTGCACCTCCAGGCTCAGCACCCCTGAGACTGGGAACCCCTGAAAGGGTCCCATACCCCCAGGAGGGGTCTTACACCCCCAGAGCCAGCACCTCAGAGACCTGCACCCCAGGAGGGGTCCTGCACCCCCAGACCCAGCGCCCCTGGGACCTTGCTGGGGAGCACAGTCCTGCCACCGAGAAGGGCCCCCCAGGACCAGCCGTGTCCCACTTCCCCTGAGCTGTCCCCAGGCTCCATCTCCTCTGTCCCCAGCGCTGGCCACCCTCTCTGTCCCGGCTCCCGGCCACTCTGGATCATCCCCCGTCCTGGATCCCCATCCGTCTCTGATCTTCAGATGTGCTGGGTCCCTGTCTGTCCTGATCCCGTTCTCTCCTGGATCCCAGTCTCTGTGGATCCCAGTCTGTTCTAGATCCCTGTCTCTCCTGGATCCCCACCCATCCCGTACCCCCCTCTCTCCTCGATCCTCCTCCATCCTTGATCGCCCTCCCTCCTGCGTACTCCCCTGTCCAGGATCCCTAGTCATCCTGGGCCCCATCCATTCTGGATTCCTGTCTGTTCTGGATCCTTATCCATCCTTGATCCCTGCCTGTGCTGGATTCACATCTGGCCAGGTTCTCCATCTCTCCTGGACCCCCCTCCGTCCTGGATCCCCCTCCATCCTGGATCACCTCCCCTTTCACAGGGCCAGCACAGGACCAGCCTCCCGCTCCCTTCCCCTTACGATGGCTCCAAAGTAAAACCAAACCCCGTCTGTTCATTTAAAAGCCATTAAATCTGTGGGTCCAGCCCAGGGGGGATTTGCAGGCAGCTTCCCTGCACCCCCAGCACCCAGCACATCCCTGCCCGCTGCCCAAGCTGGGCTGGGAGCTCGCAGGGTTCCCATCATCCGCTCTCAGCAGCAACAGCAGCAACACTCCGCGTCGGCGCAGCACCCGGCACGCTGCCGTCCTTGCCCGTGTCTGTGTGGCACCGGCACAAGCACCCAAAAAGCCATGGAATACCCCTGCGGTACCCCTCTGCTCCCAGGTCGCTGCGCCCAGCGCGGCTCGGCCCTCCCCAACCAAAGGGCATTAGTGGCAGTTTGAAAATTGGAATAATTTGTGTGAAATGTGATGCACACAGAGGCAGAAATGGGGGGGGAAAAAAAAATATTTTTCAGCGGGCGTTTTGAAGCCCTGACGGGGGTAGTCCAGCTCGGAGCATCCGGCACAGGAGGAGAGGAGAGCGGAGCAGAAAGTCGTGTGAAATTTGCATTTAAAGGCAAGAAGCTGAAGAGGTTTGTGCAGGAAAGGAATGGTGGGGGAGGAGGGAACAAAGTGGCAATTTAGGGGAATCGGAGAAAAGAAAGAAATTGTGGGTACTTTGAATTTGAGTCCTTTTTCCTTCCCCTCACCCTTCCCTTCCCCTCACCCTTCCCTTCCCCTCACCCTTCCCTTCCCTTCCCTTCCCTTCCCTTCCCTTCCCTTCCCTTCCCTTCCCTTCCCTTCCCTTCCCTTCCCTTCCCTTCCCTTCCCTTCCCTTCCCTTCCCTTCCCTTCCCTTCCCTTCCCTTCCCTTCCCTTCCCTTCCCTTCCCTTCCCTCCCCTCCCCTCCCCTCCCTTCCCCTCTCCTCTCCTCTCCTCTCCTCTCCTCTCCTCTCCTCTCCTCTCCTCTCCTCTCCTCTCCTCTCCTCTCCTCTCCTCTCCTCTCCTCTCCTCTCCTCTCCTCTCCTCTCCTCTCCTCTCTTCTCCTCTCCTCTCCCATCCCTCTGGGCAAATTTTACAGAAATCAGGGAAGTATTTTTTTTGTTGGTTTTGTTCTTCTAAAACCTACAGCTGGAGCCAAATTTGCCCTGACAGGGTCCGTTTATTGGCATCAATACGTGAGCGAAGGAGGCTTCGTGTGCACGCTGCAGGATGGGAGGATACAGCTCCATCCCATCGACACCCGCTAACACCCCGGAAAACTGGGAAGGGAAGGGAAGGGAAGGGAAGGGAAGGGAAGGGAAGGGAAGGGAAGGGAAGGGAAGGGAAGGGAAGGGAAGGGAAGGGAAGGGAAGGGAAGGGAAGGGAAGGGAAGGGAAGGGAAGGGAAGGGAAGGGAAGGGAAGGGAAGGGAAGGGAAGGGAAGGGAAGAGGAGAAGGGAAGGGAAGAGGAGAAGAGGAGAGGAGAGGAGACGAGAAGAGGAGAGCAGAGAAGAGGAGAGAAGAGGAGAGACTAGAAGAGAAGAGAAGAGAAGAGAAGAGAAGAGAAGAGAAGAGAAGAGACGAGAAGAGAAGAGAAGAGAAGAGAAGAGAAGAGAAGAGAAGAGAAGGTTTCAGTTGGATGGGACCTACAGCAATCATCTAGTCCAACTGTCAATGGATGGATGGGTGCTTTGCTGTAAACTGAAATAAATAATAATAATAATAGAGATAAAATAATAGATAAATAAGAAGAAAGAATAGTAAGTAATAAAAAATAAATACTCTCCTTTCCCAGCCAACATTTGCATGCCAAAGAGTGTGCAACCCAAATGGAGTTGGCAACCCAAAGGGCACGCGCATGCAAAACAGGTCCAAAAGCCGACCGTAGCCAAAGTGACAGTAACTGCCGCGTCCCAGCCGAGGGAGAGACACGTTTTTGGCAGAAAAAACCATTTCTGTCTGCAGAAATGTGGGATCGCACATCCCGTGTGTCCCGGAAAGTGGGGAGCACACCCAAGCGGTTAGACACCGCTCTGAGCCCAGCACATCATCGCTGGAATATTTAATTTACGGCAAGTTAATCCGGAAAGGCGTCGCGGCACCCATCGGGATTTTCTGCAGAGGGCAGCACGAGCCAGGAGATCGGGTGCGTTTTTCCCTCCTGGTGCCGCTGAAAGATGGTGAAAATTCATCAAATCTAGATTTCTCCTCAAAATGCTCGATGGAATATTCCCTTGTTGGTGAGGTCTCCTCGCTGGCAAAATGCTTTGGGAAAAGGTCTTGATGAAATGGAGATTGGTAGAAAATGGCATTTTTGACAGTAAAATTTTGGAACTTTTTTCCTCTTATTTCCATGCTGGGACTTGGGATTTGGGGAGCAACTGGAATCCCATGGAATTTCTCCCCGTCCAGGCTGCAGGCTCTGAGTTCCTGCTTTGGAGGATGGATCCATGCTCTGGAGCATCCAGACACCAAAAAACAAGTGGGGTTCTTTTCAGTGCAAATATCAAAATAACCCACATCATCATTAAAAAAGAGCCGTTCCTACTCCCACAGGGTTCCAGCTGCACCATCTCCAGAGAAAGAAAGGTCTCGTGCAAATTAAGGGCTCGTTTCCACCAGGTCAAGACCAATAAGCCTCGGGCTTGGCTACGTGAGGAGGATGCTCCGATGTGAACATCTTCAGGATTTTAGGTGATTTGCACCGCGGTAGCTGGAGATTTGCCTCCTCTGACGGCGTGAATTGATTCTCCATCAGCTAAAGCCGTGTGAGCGGGAGCCCGATGTGAATATAAATAAAGGCAGACATGTCGCCTGTCGATTAAATCAGTTTAAATTTGAATTTTCACTCCCACCTGAGTTATTTAGCTGCAGATGAGAGGGATGGGGGCAGCAGGGAGGAAGCCGAGGTGCCGGGCAGGAGGTGGCCTTTCCCAGGGCAGATCTGTAATGCATCTCAGGAGGTTCCTCCCAGGTCTTACAGGAAATTAAACATATTTTATTCTGGTATTTGCTTCTCAAGGAGCGCGCCGAGTGGTCACTGGGGGTACAAGCACGACCCACCTTATTCTCCAGCCCCTCCACCTGCCCAAGCGCTATTGAATTAACTTCAGCAATCAAGAAAGCAATTAAACGAGATAGTTCAAGGGTACAGAAATCCTCGCCAAAATATTGCACTTAAGACACCCAAGGTGCAGAAAGCCGGGGCACCGGCTCTCCCTGCTCTTTTCCCGGGGGCTTTGCACCCCGCGGGGGTCCTGGGGGTGGTGCGATGGTTAGGGTGCAGCCCGGGGGATGAGAAGCGGGCTTAGGACCTCGGTGGGGACTGGTCCCCGTGCTGGTCAGCCCTGGGCTCCGCTAGGAAATAAAATGGGATGGAGGGGGTCACGCAGCGGCTGGCACTGGCTCTGAGCTGGTGGTCCCTTTGCAAGCATCTCGGGTGCAGAACAGGCTGCGTTGGCCCAGATTTTGCCACTTTTCCTGTGCAAAATTCACTCTGCACCTCCCAGGGGTCCTGCAGCCTCATTGCGCACTAAAGCATCCTCCAAAATCCGCATCACCTGGCCGAGAGGTTTCATTGGGCAACAAATACCCTCCCAGGAGCATCTTTTGAGGATGCTCCAGTTCGGAGAAGAGACCAGAGGAGTCCCATGGAGAAGAAACCAGAGGAGTCCCACCACTGGCTTCGCATCCTGGGTGCCCTGAGATGCTGAGCACCCAGGGGCTGGGACAAAACAGCTGCCGCTGAAATTTCGGCGAGCCGAACCCAAGCCAGTGTCTTCCCAAAGCGGGAGCAATGGTGACATTCGACGAACCTGGCCCGTCGCCTCTTGTAATTAAACCCTCGGTCTCCAGCAGTCATTTGTCGCCCTATTTTAAGCCGGCTGGAGCTGCTGTGCCATTCTGACGTTCTTGCTTCAAAATTTAATGACTTTCAAAATTTTCCAGAAGGCTGAGAAACGCAGCTCCATGGCCTGCCTTCGTCTCTTCCTCTTTATTTTGTTGTGATGTTTCCAGGCTTTTGTGTATTTTACAAGCAGCTTGACCAAATGATGGTCAGCCAAAACCATCCCCTTGGGAATTGCGTTTGGAGGAGCGATAAGCAGAGGTTTTAGCCCACCGGAACAGCTTGGGAAAGCAATGCCACGTGCAAAGTTGAGTTTATACCATTTTTATGCCTAATTATGCTGCCTGAAGTTTAAGGGTTTCTTGCAAGTGAGCCAGCGCTGTTGTGACGGATTTTGATGCAGGTGGCTGCAGGGCTCGGACAGGGTGACACCGCAGCACCTTTTCCCTGTTGAGTCCCCCCAGTTTCCCATCTCTGAGGGTTCCCAGAAGCTTTCTGGCTCGCTCAGGCTCTCGGCGTTGCCCCAGCATGGGCTGCTGCTCCCTGCGGTGCTGGTGTTTCCTTCACCGCTGCTTCTCAGGGACATGGTTTAACGCTGGACTTGGCAGTTGGACTCAATGATCTTAAAGGTCTTTTCCAACCTGAACGATTCTACGGTTCTATGGCTCTAGAAACAACGTCAGGAGCAAAGACTACTGAAGCTGAAGGAATAAAAACCGTTGCCCACCTTTCTGTCCCGGTTGTATAGGATGGCACAGCCCTGGCCCACCAGGAAAAGCAGGGGAAAATCTAATTGATAATTTTTGAAACAAGGAGGGGGATACTCCCACTTTTGAGAAGCCTTTTGAAGCTAGGACATTCGGTACTGTCGGTATCGTCGTTGGGGCATGAAGTGCCAGAGGGCAGTGGAGCAGCCCGGCTGGGGACCCCCACGCAGGTTTAGCCTCCAGCGCAGGTTTAGCCTTTGGTGCAGGTTTAGCCCTTGGTGCAGACTTAGCCTTTGGCGCAGGTTTAGCCTCTGGTGCAGGTTTAGCCCTTGGCGCAGATTTAGCCTCCGGCACAGGTTTAGCCTCTGGTGCAGGTTTAGCTCTTGGCGCAGATTTAGCCCTTGGCGCAGGTTTAGCCTCCAGCACAGGTTTAGGCTCTGGTGCAGGTTTAGCCCTTGGCGCAGATTTAGCCTCCGGCGCAGGTTTAGCCTTTGGCGCAGGTTTAGCCCTTGGCGCAGATTTAGCCCTTGGCGCAGGTTTAGCCTCCGGCGCAGGTTTAGCCTCTGGTGCAGGTTTAGCTCTGAGCGTGGGAGCCCCTCCAACCAACCTGAAGGGATTTTCTGGAGGAACCCCAAAGTTCACCGCTCTGAGCCTCTCCTCCTCCCGTCACCGTTCAGCATGGCAACGCGGGACGGGGGAACCGCGGGCGAAACGCTCCGGTTGCTCCCTCCTCGCCCTGCCGAGACGGGCTGTGCCTGAGCTCGGGAGCGGGGACGGCAGCGCTGGGCTCCAGCTGCTTCTGGGGCCGCTGAACCCCGTGCGTCCATCCTTGCTCCTGTTCCTATAGGCTTCTTCCTTAGGCAGTGATTTAGTACAACCCGTTTTACTCAACACCGCGTACTGCCAGAGATATTTGGGGGTCTACGGCTTTGCTTTGGACATTTCTGAATGTGTTTCTGGCTACATATATAAAATGATATAATGTACATAATAATAAAATATATAATGATATAATGTATGTATAATATATAATAATAAATATGTAGGTACATACAGACTATCATACAGAGAAGAATGTATACTAGATTATATATAATGTATTATATATAGAATTATATTACATTATATTATGCTCCATTACATGACATTATGAACAGCATATACTATGGTATGCTATATACTGCACAGTACCTCATAGTATGCATACTATATATAGTACAGTATATGATATATACTATACATAGTGTATATACTACATATGTATAGTATAAAGCATACTACAATATATAACATATATATACACTATATGTGTATATATAGTATAGTATATATAGTGTCTCTATATATACTATATATAGTATTTTTATAGCTATAGTGTCTATATACACACTACATACTATATATACTGCACCGTACATAGCGCAGTATGTATGTACATATTTATTATTATATATGTTTCCTTTTTCTTTACACACACATGCATGTACGTACACACATACACAGCCCCCTGGTACATATGGAGCAATTTAACAGTACAGAGTTCCTTCTTCGTTGTGGTTTGACATGAGCCGATACGAATCCTCCCTTTCATGATGCAAACTCAGAAGGAACCAGCGTGTTTGGGTCCTTCTGCTTCTAGATCCCAGAATCCCCAACTGGTGTTGGAAGGGACCTCCCAGCCCATCCAGTGCCACCCCTGCCATGGGCAGGGACACCCTCCACTAGCCCAGGTTGCCCAAAGCCCCATCCAACCTGGCCTTGACCACTGCCAGGGAGCCAGGGGCAGCCACAGCTTCTCTGGGCACCCTGGGCCAGGGCCTCAGCACCCTCCCAGGGAAGGATTGCTGCCTCCCATCCCATCTCCATCTCCCCTCCTGCAGCTTCAGGCCATTCCCCTTGGCCTGTCCCTCCCTGCCCTTGGCACCAGCCCCTCTCCAGCTTTCCTGGAGCCCCTGCAGGGACTGGAAGGGGCTCGAAGGTCTCCCCGCAGCCTTCTCTTCTCCAGGCTGAACCAGCCCAACTCTCTCAGCCTGAGGTCTCCAGAGCAGAGGTGCTCCAGCCCTCGCAGCATCTCCGTGGCCTCCTCTGGCCTGGCTCCAACAGCTCCGTGTCCTTCTTGTGCTGGGGACCCCCGAGCTGGACGCAGCACTGCAGGGGGGTCTCAGCAGAGCGGAGCAGAGGGGCAGAATCCCCTCCCTCGACCTGCTGCTCACGCTGCTGGACACGCAGCCCAGGACACGGGTGGCTTTCTGGGCTGCCAGCGCACCTTGCCGGCTCATGGGGAGCTTCTCGTCCCCCAACAGCCCCAGTCCTTCTCCTCAGGGCTGCTCTCCATCCATTCCCTGCCCAGCCTGGAGTTGTGCTTGGGGTTGCCCCGACCCACGTGCAGGACCTTGCCCTTGGCCTGGTTGAACTTCATGCGGTTCGCACGGTCCCACCTCTCCAGCCTGTCCAGGTCCCTCTGGATGGCATCCCTTCCCTCCAGCGTGTCGACCCACCACACAGCTTGGTGTCGTTGGCAAACTTGCTGAGGGTGCACTCGATCCCACTGTCCGTGTCACTGACAAAGATGTTAAACAGCGCTGGTCCCAGTACCGACCCCTGAGGAACGGCACTCGTCACTGGTCTCCACATGCCGAAACTGGAAACACTTCTAACAGACTTTTACTTTCTGACTTTGAGGTCCTCAGCAAGCTGGGCACCAGAAGCTAATGAATTAAATTAGGGAATAATGTAAACTTGTATAAACTACACTTACAGTGTCTGAACAGCCCAGGTGAGTTTCTGCTGCTCCGTGCTGGAGGGCAGATACCCTGCTCACCACCGAGCCCACATCGCTTGCTTTACCCCCTCGCTGCCAGCCGTGAGCTACCATCTTCCCACGGAGGATCTGCAGGATGGTGCTACATGGCCATCAGGGATAGGAGCAGGTAAGTGGTGATGCCAGGGAAGTCCACTGGCTTTGTCCAGACTAAGTCAACATCCAACATCAGCACAAGAAGATATGTTAGGACACCATGGACTCAATGTACATCACCCGTGTGTGGCCAAGTGACTTCCACCAAGGTCAGACCACGGAAAAGCAGCAGTGTGAAGACATCAGTGTTCAGCTGATATACACCATCACTTCAGCAGCAGCAACTGCTGGGAGCACATCCATCTCTCTTCTGCTGTCTTCCTGGTTGGGCTCCATGTCATCATGATGTTTTTGATCTTTAGCCCAGGATATTTAGAAGTTTGGCCTAAAGCTGCTGATGTTGATGCTTGATTTATTTCAGTGAGCACGCTAAAAGTCTCTTCATTAAGTTGAAGCTCGCTACTGTAGCTATTACCACGCTGAGGTGTATTTTGGGGCATTTCGGCAACAATTGATCTCCACTTGAGATGAAGCTCAGCGCCAGAGTTGGTGGCTTTGGTGCTTCATCTCACCAACTTCCCCATCATCTCCTCTGCCTTCAATAAGTCACCATCATGGACACTGTCTGGAGGAGACTCCCTGTTCCGGCAGCCCCATCCTGGACCTCTCTGTGTTGGGGTGCCGGCACTGACCGCGATGCCAGATACTCCACCAAGTTCTTCACTTTCACACCTTTCCACAAATCCTGGGTTTTGTAGCATTCTGCAACTTCCTAGAGAAGACAGAAGCCTTGCTGTCTTCCAGCGAGGACAAAAGGAGGGCAGCAGTCAGCCAAAGGCAAGATGAGCTGAGGAACAGCATCCAGGCTAGGAGTGGGAGACCAGCTGGAAATCATTAGCCCAAGGATCCAAACGCAGCCGCAGCGCATTGCTGAGCTCCATGTGTTGCACCGCACCTCCCACGCATGTTTAACCAGCTCCTGGAGCTGCAAGGGGCTTGCGGGAAGGGGGTTCACTGTCCCCCACCCATGGGACTTGGGGGTCCCCATGAAGGTATCAGCAATGCTCGGTGCAGATGCACACATGGACATCAGTCCTGCGGAGCTGAAGCATTTCAAAACCAGGTTTGTGGAGGATGTGGTTGGACCATGGAGGTTCAACCACAGGTGTGCAAGGTCTCCTTGCTTCTCCTCCAGAGCTGTCATCTACATCTCCCCCTTCCAGATGTGGCACCCGGACCCTCCCAGTTCTCTTCCCTCTGCCGCATCCATCCCAGATACATCTTTAAGCAAAGGGGATCCAATCCTATCGACTCCGCCAATCCCAAATTTCAGGTACCACGGGCAGAGGGGTGTTTTTCCAAGGTAAAACCAAGTGGTGTGTTGAGCCACTGAGCCCGTTACGCAGCAGGAGAAGAGGGGACAAAATGCTGAAAACAAGTGGAAGGACAGACTGCTGAAAAAACAATAAATAATAAAATAAAAGAGTCTTTGAAAAAGACCAAGTATTCAAGATGCCGTAAAACAGCCCGGTGTTTTTATACCAAGACTTTTCTAGCTGTGAAAAGCAGACAGTGGGATTGCACATCACTTGGTGGCAGAATTGATCGAACCAGGACAGAGGAACCTCCAACGCGTTTCATGTCTGCTCTTGTTGCATGCAGGGAATCAGAACAAAACCCACCGGCCACATCCCTACTGGTAAGAGAAACTGTCCTCTGGTTTTGAGGGTCACCAGCCAGTCCTGGGATCTTCCAATTAAAGCCTTGGTTTATGATGGGAAGCCAGATTCGACCTTGATTTGAAGCAGCTCCTCCAGATCTGTCGTCTTAAAGGGTTTAGAGAAAATGTGATTAGTCCCCAGCCTTCAGCCAGGAACATAAAAAAGTTGCGATTATTTAATACGTTTATTGGAATGAGGATGCAAAGTGTTTCTTCAGGCAGCAAGACGTTAGCATGTGAGATTCATCAAAGGGCAAAAGATCCCAACTGTCCTCTTGTTTCCACCGGTACAAATCACCTCTTACTTGAGGGCACCTTCTCCAAGAGCACAACTGAGCTCAACTACTGTATCTGGTTTTCACAGCAGTCGTATAAGTTTATGACAGTATCGTAGCGATATACACAAAGTCAGCTGCAAACGCATCTCCTCAAGGTTAGTTTAGTGTTTAGGAGCCATCATAAAATTAATACGGTGGCATTAAGTGGCGTATTTGGGTATTTTTCTCTTTTTTTTTGGAACTCGAAGTGCAGAAATTGAATACGCAGCGTAGTTAAACCCAGTTGGAGCTGGCAGAAAAAGGACTTAAAGTGAAAAAGAATGGTTGGAGATGGAAGAGGGATGCGTACGAGAGCCAAACAACAGCTCCGAAGGCAGATTTGACAAGAGAAGAGCAAATGAATGCACGAAACTCAAGCCTCCTAGCGAGCGCAATAGCCCGAAACAATGCAGAATTGTTAAAACAAAAAGAAAAAAAACCCCAACAAATAAGTTCAGAGCAGCCGGGTTTCTTGCCAAGAGCATTTTCACATGATTGAATATAATAAAATAAAGTGTTGGCAGAGCTCTGCCTGAAGATGATGGGATGGAGAAGAAGAAATGACAGCGAGGGGGGTACGGCGATGGGGTTGGGGGAGCAAAATTCCTTCGTGTTTTTCCCCAGGCGATGCCCGGTGAAGCACCCGGGGTCCACAGGATGCTGGCAGCGCTCTTCAAAGCGACCGGGGACTGCGGTATTGATCTCAAGTGGAAAATATGCAGTGATGTATAGTATAACCAGCCATCGGCTAGCCGGCAGGATGAAGGGAATCTTTCTTACAAAAGAAAATTGAGCGTAACAGCGGATCGTAGCGACAGTGCCCGGCCGTTGATATTGCACGCGAGCTCCGCTCAATCTGATCCCAGCTCGCAGGACAGGAACGAAGGAAGCAGAGCTATCTCCGCTGATTTCGGAGAGGGACGAGGTGCGTACAGCTCAATTAGGAACATCTGTCCCCCACCGCCTGCGTTGACGCCCGGGATCCCAACCCATCTCCAAATCTTCCTGGAGGACGTTGGAAGTCCAAAGATTTTCATCGTTTCACTGTTACATCCCTATTTCAGGCCTTTTTCCAACCAAAAAATTGGGAGGGGATTTTGGCCTTAGCAACAGGAACCACAGAGGGATGCTGTGTCTCCAGAACTTAGTGCAGAATTTTTAGGGCAAATTGGGAAAATGCAGGATTGCCACTGGCAGATGCCTGTTCCTCACAGATACACAAACCAACCGTGGCTTTCTGCAGGTGTGTGTTGGGGAAAGCTCCTCATTTTCTATGGTGGCTTCTGGAGGTCAAATGCTGGAGCATGAGCAGAGGGGGAAGGAGGAGAAGCAGCATCTCTGAGAGCATCCACTTATTTTGAATGAAAAAAAAAAAAAGATTAGATTGCTTTAGAAATACTGCTGGGTAGCCATGGGGTCCTGGCTTAAATCAAGGGCAAATTATGCATTTTGGTTTTGGAGGTGGACAGAGATGAAACTGTAGGACTTGAAAATTCAATGTATTTTAATTTCTGCAACATGCCTGATGCCTCTTGGGACCCTTGAACGCACCATGTAGACACTAAAGGGTAGAGTTGAGTGTGTTCAAGTGGAATGGGAGATGAGTAGCAGAGAA
The DNA here is from genome assembly GCF_011004875.1 of Balearica regulorum gibbericeps. Classification (NCBI taxonomy): domain Eukaryota; kingdom Metazoa; phylum Chordata; class Aves; order Gruiformes; family Gruidae; genus Balearica; species Balearica regulorum. The sequence continues at coordinate 2,099,491 of NC_046186.1, read as the reverse complement.
AATAGCAGCTGGGTGAGTTTTGCTGGATGGGACATTGCAGACACCAATGGTCAGCCCTTGGCTGACAAAGCACAGGTTGACTTGGTTGGGGGCAGACACTCATAGTTTAGACCCTGGAGTTGAATCCCCCCATTTATTTCGTCTGCTCAGGAGATAGTGCAGATGTCAATGTCTGGGGTGGTTGCTCCTGATGGATGCTGGTGGGACATCCAGGGCAAAAGTCCCACTGTGGGGTAAGTTCAGCCTTTCTCAGCCCCTGAACAGCAGCTATTTAATGGGATGAGCTGAAAAATAGCATCCTTCAGGCCAAGGAAATCAGAGCTGCGTAATGGTCTGCTTATCCCAGCGTCACCCTGCGCGCTGTCTAGAATGAGATAAGAAGCCAACAGGAAATGTAATTAAAGCAAGAAGAGAGGATTTAGATCAAAATTGCCAATTTGGCTCCAATTCTGAACTTCCCCAACTGGAGAAATTCAGATCTGCAAGTCTGATCTGGACCACTTGTCAGGACAGCTTCCCCAAAGAGTGGGGCTCCCTGTCTCTCTTTCTCAGGTACAACCTTGGCCAAAATGAAATGAGAGGTTATTGAAAGGGTGTCCTGGAGGAGCAGCGCTGCCCTTCAAGCACGTGAATTTCTCCAGACCCTTGGACAAGGTGGTATTTTCAATTTTGCTCAGAGCGATGCCTTGGGTTGCTTCCAAGTCCCGGTCAATCAAAAGCATCTCGGGGCTGCGTGGGGTTGAGCATCTTCTCTAGCAAAAGAGAAAAGCTTCTCGAGCGACTCCAGAAATGCCAAGGGAGGGCACGTGGCAGAAAAGTCGGAGCAGGAGGCACGATTTTAGGACTGACAGAATGACATTACAGAGAAAATTTAGTTCCAGAATGAAGAAAAAAAAAATACTGCAAAAACTTTACTAAAGATGATAATTGCTTTTATGAGAGCTGCCAAGGATCTGTTGGCAAGGGACTGAAAATGAGGCAGAATAAAAGAGGAAAGGGAACAGAGCAGTGAAGAAATTAATAGTGGGAGTGGTGCCTTTTCACCTTTAATTCTCCTTTTAGATTTACTGTTAGAAGGGGCTGTATTTTGGGGGGGAATTCATTGATAGTGACACTTCACAATTTGCCCTTCAAAGCGAGGTTCAAAACCACTCCTTAGGAGAAAGGTAAATAAAATTATCCCCCTTTCAACACGAGGTGGTGAGAGCGAAGCCTCGGTCAGATCCGCAGGCTGAGGAAATCGGGGACCTTCAGGGATTTGCACCAGTTTCCATCATCTGACAATTTGCCCAGGAAAGCTTCGCCACCGCTCCCAAGGCTCGATGATAGGCGTGATGAAGTGCCAGGAGATGAACCGAGGAAATCTGAACTCCTGCTTCATGCCGAACTCGCACCGATTTCAGTGGAAAATGGGCTCCTGCGCACACACCGGCCGCAGGCTCCTGAGGAGCCCAGTCCGGCATCTTCCATGAACTGGTCCCAGTCCTTCAGAGGGGAGTAGGAAACCCTGGAGCCAGGAGCAAACCCCACTGCGTGGACGTGACCTGTGGGAAGGTGGTAGATTTGATTTCCCCTGTGCCACCACCCATCGCAGCAAAGGTGCAGAACATGCTGGAGGTGATGTGGCACGTGGTGCAAATGGAGGGGAGGTCGGTGGCTGTGCAGGGCTCAGGAAAATGATGTACGGGGTGATCGGTCCTTGAAACTCCGAAATAGGGGCTCCCGGCGTGTACAGGATGTCCTGAGCAGTGCTGTGGGCATGGCAGGAATCCGGTGGGCTCTGGGTGTCCCCAAGCTCCTGGGTGGCTTTGGTCTCTCGGTTCTGGTTCATGCTGGAAGGTGTTTGGCCCCAAGGTCCAAAACGCCCGGCTGCCACCACCGCCGCTCCCCACGCAGGCACCCCAGCACCCACCTTCGCTGGGCAGCTGTGCATTAATGGGATTTTAACAGCAAGAGCCACAATATTATGCCTCAAAATGAGAAAACTCATCTACTGACGCGGTTCCATCTACGTCAGCCTTCCTGAGTTCACTGGCACCTTATTTTTCAGGTAAAGCAAGTATTCCAGCAAGTCTCTGCAATAGGGAATTTTCTTGGGATAAAGTGTTTTCCCTCACACATTCATATTTTTAATTGCATAAACATAAAAATAAGCACATTTTTAATTGCCCTGAACGTACTAGCACCCCCTAAAATACCAGCCAAGCTCTGGCAATGGGTTCGTTATCGGCACAAAGATTCATTCATAGCCACGTGATTTCCTTTTTAGAATAAAATTTCAGGATTTTCTTGTCATTCTCCCATAGGTCACATAACTCGGAATACCACACGCCTGATGTCTTCAGTGATGACAACGGCTGCGTCTTTCATCTGTTGTTTAATGACGTCTGAGTCTGCTTATCTCATTATTATATCCAGCACGATGGTATCTAAGGAGGCTAAAAGAAAAAACTACTCCATCCGAAGGGAAAATCTAAAATCAGAAGTTGTATAGATGGTTTCTAATCTGTAGGATGATCCTTTTCCATTCCACTAATGATTTTAAATAGATGAGTTTTCTGGCCCAGGCATTAGCTATTAATGAAACAGCCCCATTCATCTGCAAACACGGCGATGCTGCGTTCAGCGTAGGGTTACTGGAGGACGGTGCCAGCGGATTGTACCATTATCTTACATTTTGCTAATCCATGCCTAGATCCTAAAATAAGTTAGGGCATTTCTCAATTTGCTTTCCCTTCCTTAGGGCTCCAAGGGGCAGTTTGAGAGCTGGGGCTAACTCGTACAGAGTTACGCTGACCTTGCCGGCCTCCTTTTAATCATGATATCAATTTTTTAAGCATGATATCAATTTTTTAACCATGATATACATACTTTTTAGTAGGCCCTGAAGCGAAAGGACAAGGGGTAATGGTTTTAAACTAAGAGAGGGGAGATTCAGACTAGATATAAGGAAGAAATTGTGTATGATGAGGGTGGTATGGCAGCCTTCTTTTTTTATATTAGCCCAGCATCTCTACTTTTGAGCTTCGCACCAGTTTTTTCTCCACGAAGGCAAAGCCCCAGTTTGCCTTTCTGGGGGACATGGCACACCATGGGGTGCGAGTAGGGTGCTTCTTCGGAGGACTTCTCCTCCTCTTCCTCCTCCTCTCCGCGGGTCGCTCCATCCCCTCTGTCCTTCTCAGCATCCCTCCTCTCGCAGCAGGGCTGCTGCCAAAGAGGGTGTGCAAATGCATGTCTGCTCGCTCCCTTCCTGGGTTTTTTACAATATATGTATTTATGGGTAATCCAGGAAGATTTTTCCTGCTTTGCCTTCTCTGTAGTTACCTGAGAGCATCATCGTACTTGCACAGCATCACCTCCCCTCTATATCAGTCCTGCAGAGAAGACCAGACGGAAATAGTTGCATTTTGCCCCTCCTGCTTACGTTAATTTTGATGAGGCTGGCTATGAAATAAAGGTTTATCCTTTACCAGGCGGTGCCGCAGGTCGCTGCTCCCCTCTGCCGGGTGCAGCCCCAGGAGCCTTGATCCTGGCCCCTGCCTGCAGCACAGTGCTCAACACCGTCTCCATGTGGGGCTGGGGTTCTCCTCCTCCTTCTCAGCTTGCACCTATGAGTTATTACAGCCGCTCTTTCATCTACAGAAATCAGTGAAATTCATGGTTGACTGGGCAAACTATCTGCCGCAAAGTCCAGCTCTCCCCATGAAGCTGCAGAAACCAGAGCTTCATTTTGCACCTAAAGAGTTTCATTTATCATTACAGCTGCCAAGAAAAAGTAAGAAAAATAAGTAGGAAAGAAAGACCTTTTTTACAGTGAGCACAATCAATCACTGGAACAACCTCCCCAGGGACGTGGTGGAGTCCCCATCTCTGGAGGTTTTCAAGACACGATGGGGCAGAGTGCTGGATAATCCTATCTAAGCTCCCTTTCCCTGGACCAGGTGATCTTTTGGGGAAATCATGCCTGACCAATCTGACAGCCTTCTATGATGGCACGACCCGCTGAGTGGATGAAGGAAGAGCAGTAGATGTTGTCTACCTTGACTTCAGCAAGGCTTTTGACAGCGTCTCCCATAACATCCTCATAGGCAAGCTTAGGAAGTGTTGGATGAGTGGACAGTGAGGTGGGTCAAGAACTGGCTGAATGGCAGAGCCCAGAGGGTTGTGATCAGCGGCGCAGAGTCTATTGGAGGCCTGCAGCGAGTGGTGTGCCCCAGGGGTCAGTGCTGGGTCCGGTCTTGTTCAACATCTTCATCACCGACCTGGACAGGGGACAGAGTGTGCCCTCAGCACGTTTGCTGGCGATCCCAAACTGGGAGGAGAGGCCGACAGAGCAGGAGGCTGCGCTGCCATTCAGCCAGACCTGGACAGGCTGGAGAGTTGGGCGGAGAGGAACCCAATGGAATCCAACGAGGGCAAGTGGAGGGTCCTGCACCCAGGGAGGAATAACCCCAGCACCAGGACAGGGTGGGGGTGACCTGCTGGGAAGCAGCGCTGCGGAGAAGGGCCTGGACGTCCTGGTGGACAACAAGCTCTCCATGACCAGCAGTGTGCCCTCGTGGCCAAGGCGGCCAACGGTGTCCTGGGGTGCACGGAGAAGAGCGTGGCCAGCAGGTCGAGGGAGGTTCTCCTCCCCCTCTGCTCTGCCCTGCTGAGGCCACATCTGGAGTTGTGTGTGTCCAGTGCTGGGCTGCCCAGTTCCACACAGACTGGGAACTACTGGGGAGAGTCCAGCGGAGGGCTGCGAGGATGAGGAGGGGCCTGGAGCATCTCTGGTATGAGGAAAGGCTGAGAGAGCTGGGGCTGGTTAGCCTGGAGAAGAGAAGGCTGAGAGGGGATCTGATCCACACTTACCAATATCTAAAGGGTGGGGGTCAAGAGGACGGGGCCAGACTCTTCTCAGTGGTGCCCAGTGACAGGACAAGGGGCAACGGGCACAAACTGGAACACGGGAAGTTCCATCTGAACGTGAGGAAAAACTTCTTCCCTGTGAGGGTGACCGAGCCCTGGGACAGGCTGCCCAGAGAGGTTGTGGAGTCTCCTTCTCTGGAGAGATTCCAAACCCACCTGGACACGATCCTGTGCGACCTGCTCTGGGTGATCCTGCTCTAGCAGGGGGTTGGACTAGATGATCTCCAGAGGTCCCTTCCAACCCCGACCAGTCTGGGATTCTGGGATTCTGTCCCTTCCAGCCTAAGCTGTTCTATATTCTATGGATCTACGATCTCCTAGGCATGAATTTGTCTAAGCCGAGTCCTTGCCTCTTGTAGCTCGGTCTCTAGCAAAGCTCCGGCCAAGTATTCACAAACTGCACTTTGAATCATCCCCATTTAATTGTGCAGCCCGACAGCTCTAAAACCAACGACTTAAGTCAGTACTATTAGCTAATTTGGCAGATAACACAGTATTAACTTCAGGAAAGGAGGGAAGATTAAGGAATTTTAGCAAAAGCAGGAAAGCTCAGTGAAACTAGCAGAAAGCAAAGAGCTGTGTTGGAAGGAACACCCGAAGCGCCGTGTGTCTGCAGGGAAACAAAGCGGATTTGGGCATGAAAAGCTGAAAGTAGCTTTTATACACTAAGCCGCCTGTTGCCAAGATTTCTATATCTCTTTTCACTTATCATCCATTGACTTGGATCTCAGGGATAATATTTTAACTCCTGAACCTGTTCCCGGTGATTTTGATGCTTGACAAAGGTCCTACTGGCTTTGGTGGGAGAGAATCAGACCTTCCACAAGAAAACACCGCTATTTTATATTTTGTAAGGCACCGTGTCACCGTATACCCATTAAACAAAGAGAAGCAATACAAAGGATCACCAAGAGAGGGAAAAATGAATGTCCTCTTCCTCTGACCTCCAGTTCTGTCTTAAGTCACCTGCATTTTTGGAAATGCCGTTACGATCAGGTGGCAAAGACATCGGTGCAGTTTGCCTGTGTGTGCTTACAGAGGAGGTTCGAGGCAAGCCAGGCTCTCTGCCTCCCTTGTTGGCTTGTTTCCACTCAGAATTCAGCAACTGGAGAACTATTATTGGATATTTCATACATAGCAGATGGCTCTGCATTTGCTGAATCCTAAATGAAAATCACTAAGCCAGCAAGAAAATAATATTCCATTTTTCACTGTCCTTGGACTTGCTGTGGTCTCTCTGGGAAGAAAGCAGAGCTTCCCCAGGGAGGCCAGCCGCACAATTCGAGAAGCGCTGCGACGATGAGAACAAAAGGGATGGAAGAAATAATAAGTATTTCTCTGACGTGAAATGTTAGATTAATTTGTCATCTGCATGGGCAGAAAGCGAGCTGCATTGCTGTAGCAGCAGTAGTTCTCTGATGTAGAAGATCAAGTACAGAGATGAGAAATCAAACCTCTGAGGGAACAGGGAGGTAGAGTTAAATAAAACCCAAGAAACCAATAAAAAAGAACGTGAGACATGCTGGGAAGAAATCCTGACACAGAGAAAAGTTTCTTCCCTGAGCTAAGGAGCAACATTTTGATGCCAGGATCTTAAAGCGCTATGCAAATACAAATTGAACCTAGTAATCTGGTACTTCAGTAAGTACTGTTGTCCTCAGTTCTGTCAGTGAGGAGACAGACACGGGCAAGTTCAATGACCTTCTCAGACTTCCAAGTCACATCCGCAGCGTAGCTGTATCCACAATTCCCATCCCCAGCTCCCAGCCCTGTCCTTCGAACCCAATCCCTGCTCGACTTCTGTGAGCTGATTCCTCAGCTCTTCGCAGCAAGAAAATAGCACGAGGCTCCTCCCAGGACAATCTCTGCCTTCCTTTGCTGAGCAAAACATGAAGAACCTCTTCCTCTCCCTCCCAGCATACACGCACGAGCGTATGGGTATGGCTAAATCCTGAAGACCCAAACCCTGTACTCTTAATGTAGGTAATATCCTGTGGCGTAACTCGCTAGCATCAGAATTTCCCCAAATATTCCAAACCGTGTTTATCAAGATGGTTTCAACGGTTGCACAAAACTTTGGGGCAAAGAAATATTCGATATGTGGACATTTCCAGCTATACAATGCTGGGTTTATGATCTACGTTTTAACTGCTATTTCATAGCCTAGGGCTTTGAGGTCCCTTCCACCCCAAACCATTCTAGAATTCTATGATTCTATGATTCTCAGCAAGGAAAACCCTGCAAAAATGTCCCATACAGATAAGGTTATGCTTTCTAAGAAGCCAATCAAAAACTGTAATACCAGCATCCATGGCCCCTTGGCAGATCTTCCCAGCTGAGGTTAACCCAGCCAGCTTTTCAGAAGGAGAAAGAGGATGATGTGCCACTTCCAAGAGCATCTCACCTCCTCCCATTCTGCTGTTGGTTAGTGCTGTCTGATTTGTTTGGAAGGACAGAGCCAAAACCACTAATAAAACTTGCATTCAAACAATTGAATAAAGAAGTGGAAAGTCTCCATGAATATAAAGAATCGCTTTATGGTCCCTTTGGGCTTTCCTTCTTCTTCTCTTCCTATTCTCCACTATTTTGTTGTTGCAATTTTCCTCGTTTAATGTGTTTTCTTCAGACTGGTTTTCATCCCTCTGCTGCTTTAAAACGTTCTCCGTGAGATAAACTTCTTCTCTGATTGACCTTTAATTCTTCCGATTTCTCACTATTACTTCTCTCCACTTTCTTTCTCTCCAGTCCTCCTTCATGTGTCTACCAACACAGTATCCAAATGCCTCCCAATCATTTCCGGATCTGTCCTTACAACACCCCCCCTTATGGAAGAGAAATTCTGTGGCCACCAGTTTGCAGACTGAGGTGTGCGACTTCAAGGAATTAAGGCAGAGATTTGTGTCCTCTGGTGTTAAAATACCTGGTGGTCGGGTAGAAATAAGAGACCCTGAACCCACGAGAAGAGCTGACACAGTTCATAGAACCACAGAATCCCCAACTGGTTTGGGTGGGCAGGGACCTCCCAGCCCATCCAGTGCCACCCCTGCCATGGGCAGGGACACCCTCCACCAGCCCAGGTTGCCCAAAGCCCCATCCAGCCTGGCCTTGACCACTGCCAGGGAGCCAGGGGCAGCCACAGCTTCTCTGGGCACCCTGGGCCAGGGCCTCAGCACCCTCACAGGGAAGGATTGCTGCCTCCCATCCCATCTCCATCTCCCCTCCTGCAGCTTCAGGCCATTCCCCTTGGCCTGTCCCTCCCTGCCCTTGGCACCAGCCCCTCTCCAGCTTTCCTGGAGCCCCTGCAGGGACTGGAAGGGGCTCCAAGGTCTCCCCGCAGCCTTCTCTTCTCCAGGCTCAACCAGCCCAACTCTCTCAGCCTGAGGTCTCCAGAGCAGAGGTGCTCCAGCCCTCGCAGCATCTCCGTGGCCTCCTCTGGCCTGGCTCCAACAGCTCCGTGTCCTTCTTGTGCTGGGGACCCCCGAGCTGGACGCAGCACTGCAGGGGGGTCTCAGCAGAGTGGAGTAGAGGGGCAGAATCCCCTCCCTCGACCTGCTGCTCACGCTGCTGGACACGCAGCCCAGGACATGGGTGGCTTTCTGGGCTGCCAGCGCACATTGCCGGCTCATGGTGAGCTTCTTGTCCCCCAACACCCCCAAGTCCTTCTCCTCAGGGCTGCTCTCCATCCATTCCCTGCTCAGCCTATAGTCGTGCTTGGGATTGCCCCGACCCACGTGCAGGACCTTGCCCTTGGCCTGGTTGAACTTCGTGCAGTTCGCACGGTCCCACCTCTCCAGCCTGTCAAGGTCCCAAGGGAGCAGCTTGCCCAGGGGCTCTTGGCATTGAAGGTGGATGGGACAACTTGCGAAGGAAGCCTGGATGCCGCAGTGAGTGCTAAAATGAGATGGGGTGGACCTGAGCAGACGCATCTACCCGAAATCACACAGTTTCCGCTTTTAAAGGAAGACACGAACTCCAGTTTCTCCTCTCCCTACTGCTTCTCCTTATTTCCGCTTTTCTTCCAATCTGACTTTGTTTCTCCATCTTCCTCTCTGTAGCAGGCATTCCTCTTCAGTAAGGACATCCCATGGTTTCTTTCTGCACCACTAAGGTCTCTTCTCTCCTCTTTCGGAACTGTCATCTCCTTCTCTTTCCCTTTCTCTTGGTCTCCCAACGGCTCTCCTGCACGCTTGCATCGCAGCACAGCACTGGCTCTCCCGAAGTCAGAGACCTGGAGTCCTGCCTCAAAAACCTTTAGGAGATTAGAAACAAAAAGTAGAAATAAATGGTTGGTTTTCTTCTTGACCAGAAGGCTAACGTTACTGCTACTTAGGATTCTGCAGTGTGTCTAGTTTTTAATGCATTTATTAAAAGCCTGATTGGGAGAGGAGCAGTAACGATAGGATGTGCAGGCGAGGCTCGGTTTGGCAGCATCTAGAGAAAACTCGGGCATTTTTCAAAGGAGTCGATGCAAATCAAGTCAGCAGCATCATGGTGGCAGGTAACGTTGGCGAGAACTGCAATGGAACATGCACTGGGAGAAAAACTACACTTCAACAACATCTTTCACAAAAAGGACCAGCACATAATTGTAGACATTGCTCAGTGAGCAATTTGATAAGAACACAAGCAAATTCTTTGGTTACACAAAAGACGGTATGTAGAGGAATCATATATAGCATCTTCGTGGACATTCACTGCTGCGTGTCTCTAGTCCTGGCTTGAACAGGGTATTGCAGAACTGGAGGGGGTTCAGAGCTGCTCATGGCAAGGAGCACAATCCTTCTGACAATATTAAACAATGCTATTTCGTTACGAGACGAGGAGAACAAAAGCTGCCATTTAGGCGCAAACAGGACAATTTCAGGATGCTAAGCTAACTGCAGTGCAGCTATGGCTTTGGGTGACCAGCTCTTAAACTACCTTCACTAAGAGATTTCTTCCTGAATGTCAGTTTTCTAATGCTTTACACAGAATCCCAGACTGGTCGGGGTTGGAAGGGACCTCTGGAGATCATCTAGTCCAACCCCCTGCTAGAGCAGGATCACCCAGAGCAGGTCGCACAGGATCGTGTCCAGGTGGGTTTGGAATCTCTCCAGAGAAGGAGACTCCACAACCTCTCTGGGCAGCCTGTCCCAGGGCTCGGTCACCCTCACAGGGAAGAAGTTTTTCCTCACGTTCAGGTGGAACTTCCCATGTTCCAGTTTGTGCCCGTTGCCCCTTGTCCTGTCACTGGGCACCACTGAGCAGAGTCTGGCCCCGTCCTCTTGACCCCCACCCTTTAGATATTGGTAAGTGTGGATCAGATCCCCTCTCAGGCTTCTCTTCTCCAGGCTAACCAGCCCCAGCTCTCTCAGCCTTTCCTCATACCAGAGATGCTCCAGGCCCCTCCTCATCCTCGCAGCCCTCCGCTGGACTCTCCCCAGTAGTTCCCAGTCTGTCTGGAACTGGGGAGCCCAGCTCTGGACACAGAACTCCAGATGTGGCCTCACCAGGGCAGGGCAGAGCAGAGGGGGAGGAACTTTACGTCCTCACTGTATTTGGTACGACTTGGCAGTAAGTTTACTCAAAGGATCCCATACTAGAGAGTCTTGCCTGTACCAGAGGGCGAACACTGCATGTGTTTTACCTCTTTAGCTGCATTACGGACATTACGCACACATTTCACTCCAGGGGGGTCAGCTGTTTGATGTGACCCCTACCAAAGGGGATGCAGAGAAACGAGATAAACAGCTCCCATCTCCTGTGCCGTGTATCCAAGAAGCACTAACTGCCCGTTGGTGCCACGCACAAGTAGTTACTCCCTCAGTAGGAGCACAGGATCTTGCAGACTGTATTTCGTAGGACCTATTTAATTCCATTTTCACAGCATATTTTTAAATCTGTCAGTACACCGTTACCAAACTATTGAGCTTTAATATTGACTGATCATTGTGACTGGTAAATCATTTCGGGGAATGCGAGTGGAGTTTGCCCACACAGTTTTGAGGTTTTTTTGTATGCATAATATCTTAGCTCACATGTCTCTTAATAATGCGGTTCCATTTCATTTCCAGGATTGGAACTCATATTGACCTGGACACTGGTTTTTACTTAGTATGTCTTTATGGTGATAGGTATTATTGTGGTGAGAGGTCTTTGCTGAGGGAGCCTGCTGTGCCATCAGTAATCTCAGCAGCAAACAGCTGCATTTGGGTACAAGCTGTAGTAATGCTAACAAGATTCTCCAGTTTTAATCCTTTTCATTGTACAAAATTTGCACATTTCTATTGCTTTTGTCCATGTTTTATGATCCCAATGTGACATTATTAAAGTTTCATTTGATTCCTAAATTTGACATTCGCTGTCATTGAATGTGATGCGTTGTACCTCCTAATTTAGGCAGTTCTTCGTTAGAGTTTCTATACCGAAGGAGTTAAAAACTGCCATCTGATAGAAGAGTACCACTTAGGCCTCTCACAATGTTGTATACCATTACACCCAGCCCAGTCACGAGTCCATGCTGTGCATATTTCCTTTACTTAGGGGCCACATTTTTGTTGGACTTTGCTTTTGTAAAAACTCAAAATATTTTTTTGTGATGCAACAGCGGGACACCTTGCTGCCTTGTTGCCGCTGAGGGGAAGTCTTGCACTGCTAAACCTATGGGGTTTTTTTCCTCAGGAAGGATCCCTGATCTAACGATCTAAACATATCTTATTCCTGGTTTTAGTTACCGCTCTGTTCTGGGATTTTACATTCAGTTTAACCTTAGGGTGTGGTATTCTCATGTATCAGGTCACTTAGATGTCCAAGATTCATCATAATTCCTCTCATTTACACCAATTCTCAACCAGGAATAAGGATAACCTCTTCAAGCCAGGTTATTCTAATTTTTAATTACCACATGGTACCTTCCATGAACTCAGAAATTGCAACAACCTGAAGTGTTAACAATGTTAGTGAGCCATTGCAACAACTTGCTGTCATCTTCAAAGCATTGGAAGGGCTTACCATTATCAATGAGGAGGCACCTGCACCAACGGAAACAGAGTTGCCCATGTTTTAGGGTGGAATTGCTTCAAATTGGATCTATTTTGCCTGCCGCTGCTCCGCTCCAGTTCCTTTCTCGTTTGTGACTTCAGCCGTAGCAGTTGACCGACAAGGAAAGTTATTAAATATACACAAATGGTGAAAGAAAAGCAACCAAAGCAGAGAAACCCAGCATTTAATACTCAATGGCTCTTCGTTCTTCTTCTGCGCTACCTGTGGAGGACAAGATGGAGAAAATTTTGCTTCATGATCTATACATTTCAGGTTTTGACAAGGGTACCCATCTTCCCTTTGTCAATTTGAGATAAAAAAGAACTCATCCCTTCATCCACAAATACTGCTTCCCATTTATCCTGCATTTTGTAGTCCTAAAGCACCACCTTTATCTCGTTCTTTTCTCCTTGACTGCTTCCCCTGGTTTCTCTTGCATTTGTAATCACTTCTGGGGCATCTGTTAACCAGGTTAGAGCATCTGCCTCTGCAGTGGCCTCTGGTACAAGGACGGACCTAATTACCTGCAGAGGATTTCACAGAGGCCAGGAGCTTAGCAGACCCCAGGCAGGCTGAGGCAGTTTTGAGGATAACAAAATACCCAGGATCTTCATCGCAAAGGCCAACAAAGTTTTTTGGAAAAAATGTTTTTTCTTCCGCTTTGTGCAGTACCACTCCTAACAGTTAGGCAACAGGAAAGATTTTGTGTTAAACCTCTATCGATGGGGACAGATGCAACAGAAACCTGGCGATCGCCATGGTGGTGTCAGCACTGGTGGTGGAAGGGACGGTGGTGGTACCCATGATGCTTCAACGATCCCCAATTAGTGGAGAAGTTGTTGGGGCAGCATCAACCCTCTTCTCTTCCTAATGTATCGAGGGGAGGGAGATGGAGGCGAGACGTAGGAGCGGGAATCTGGTGTTGCGCGCTGTTGGAAACAACGGAGTGAAGTAGACGGACTGACAGATCTGTCTAGTAGTGGCGGGTCTTGTGTGCCTCGCGGAACTACTCATGGGTTTAAAAGTAAACACTTAAGTGCCTATTGGCTGCACGAGGGCTTTAGTGCTCTTCAAACTAGTGAAGCAGATGATACTTCAAAGGCATTAAAAGTAGGTTAAGGAAAAGTATTTCACAGACTGAGTAGATATCTGAATAAAACTGACAGTCTTTAAGTGCGGATGAGTAAATAGAGGGGGTTCTCAGTGGGATCAGCTCTGTAGGGTTGGAGAACAGCTCTGCGTTATTCCCTATTCAGCACTTGGGCTCTCCGGCCTGATTGCCAAAAAAGGACAAGTTACACCAACTCTGATGGGAGTTATCATTCCGCTTACCAACAGACTGAAACAATCAATTCTTTTTTACACAGGCAACCTAGAAGCCACGACTAAAAAATACCATCAGGAAAGAATGAGAATATATTCTTTTCTTCTCTATGCAGTATTACCCAATTAACCAAGCACATTACAAGCAGGGTGGAATCGCAGATACAGGCAAACACAGACACTGACACGATACGATCTGATCAAGCGCAGCTGACCTGTGCAAGGGTTTGGTACCTTCACAGAGCGGAGAGGAGCTGTGTAACCCTTACCCATTAACCCTTAATCACCTAGAACCGACTCCTTCGCATCTAATGAGTCCATTTTAAAGGGCTCTCAAGCATACTGGAGTGCATTTAAAAATATATTTTATTTCTGCAATTAGTAATACTTGAGATGACTAAAACTGAAAAAGTGTATTTCCCCACCCCTCTTTTTTTAGCCTTTTGCTCAGATGAGATAAGGAAATGAGGTTACATGATTTCCCTTTAGAGTTTATAATCAGCCACACTATTTTAATAATCTACATTTAGTTCCACTTTCCGTTTCTTAAATGCTAGTACAATGCAGCAGTGTTTTGGTTGCAGGCTCCACAGGAAGACGTTTCAAAACCCAACAAACACGATCACCAGAATTCTTTTAATTATTATTTTTCTTTTTAAATGTCATTAATTATTTCTGCCAACATGAAGCTTTGTAAATCTTTTTAAAAGTAATTTAATTTCTCACCTTAAGCTGTCTAATGTTGGGCATTAAAAATCAGCTTTTAAAAAAGTTTTGAATTAGCTCAAGCACCTTTTTCAACCAAAAGAGATCAGCAGATCCACATGATCTGCTCTGGGAATCCATCAGCACCAAATACCATGCCTGGCAGTACATTTTTGCAAAGCCTGGTGTTCCTTGTGGTAGTAAATATAAGGCTTTGGTATCACCGATTGGAAAACAACAGGGTTCTGTGTAAGCATAAATGTCATCCAAAATGAGCACACCTACATGTATCAGGTAGTATTTCTTACAATTAGCACGCTACAACCTCCTTTTTGCAACCAGCTGTGCCATTTACTCATCCAGTGTCATGAGGAATGGAATATTTATCCTATGAAAGATAGGAATTAATAGTAACAATAATAACTTTAGTTAAGTACATAAATATAAACACATTATTAATCACTAACAGAAATCAGCCCATTAATAATGCTTCAAAGCTCTCTAGGAAAGGAACTGTAGGAAGATGCATTTCCTCTGTATTTTAAATTTGGCCACTTGTTCTCTATCTTTATTAAACAAAAAAGCGATTGTTTAGGAAAAAAAAATCTGTTGCTATTTTGTATGGTTGTCCCTCTTTTGACACCATCTGTGGTCAGATTAAATGCTGAGATCTGAATCAACATCTCTGCGTTTAATCTCTTGTTGATACTTCTGTAGATTGAGAGGTAAAAAAATTATTCCAGGGGGCTGGCCAGTCGGACAAGCTCAAGTGACGCCAGTGCCATCTTAATGAATTTCTTAAGTCAAATGTAAATATGACCCTGGAATGTGAAAGCATACATTTTTGTTCTCTGAGGTCTAATAAAAACACAAAAGCGTTCTGTGTGGTTCAACATGGCATTAAAAGTGCTTTGCAACATACCCCCGGACCCTCTGCAGCTTCTCAAGCTGAAATTAAAGTATGCTGAGTTTCCTGCAGGACATTAAGTGTTTTCCTTCTAATTGTTTACAATTTGCTCTCCGCTGTGCCTGTGCTTGGAGCCGATACCATAAAAAGCCACTGACAAATCCGAAGCAGTTGCTTTGCAGCCAGGAAAACAGAAGAAACGTGCGCAGGGGGCTTTTCTACTGACAGGCAATAACTCCGCTGTAAAAGACCCAGCAAAGTTACAAACCACATACTCTTGCCCTTGCATCCAGCGTAAAATAGGTCACGGCAGAAAGACGCTGTGGCTTTAAATATTGCCCGGCCTGAGCCGGATTATCATTAGGTTACGTAACTGCTGATGAGCTGCTTTTCATTAAGGCTTCCCCGAGTGGTGCTGGGAGCAGGCGCTGCCTCCAACAACCATCCTGGGGAAGGATTTCCTCGCAGGCACGCTGCCGCTCTCCTCCGAGCCCCCGCAGCGTGTAGCTAGGCCAAGGTGCTTGCATGAACCAGCACGGGCTAAGAAGGTGTCTGAATGCGAAATAACTAATTAACCTTAATGGGACGGTGTGTTAATTTCAGCTAAAGAGTGTTTGCAAAGTTGTAAAAGTAAGAGGTTTGGAAAAGGTGTTAAATCGGTGTGTTAAAAGCATCCTGCTCTTGGCTCAGAGCTTTTTTTTTTTTTTTTTTTTTTTTTTTTTTTTTTTTTAAGTGAAATGCATCCTCTGCTGCACATAAAACCAAACCCTAGTATCTTTTGGTGGTCTTGAACACAAAAAGACTGTCGTACAGGAAATGGTGGCGCAATGCTGCAACAACAACACAGCACACCTGCGCCTCAGACCTTAGAAGGTGGAAAAAATTTAAAACACAAAGGTGATTTCAGACTCGGAAGCACCATGTAGTGTCCAGGTAGTACCTTCAGGTGCCAAAGTGCCCGTGTCCAGGGCTCTGTCTCATCTCTGGATGAGCTGGAGGACAGGAGATGTTCATGCTCAGGTCTCAATTCTTCCATGTGCTGGCTTTTAGCTGTCATAGGAGCTGAGAGTAATGTTTTACCCTCTGGGGAGACCCTCCTCCTCTGAGTCCTCTGGCTGCCTGCAGGTAGAGAGGCTCCGTGCAGGTAGACGCGTGCTGCAATCCTGGTGACCTGCTAGTCCAGAAGCCATCATCAAATGCCATTCTTGTACCCTTCTCCTACCATTTACTCCTCCCTGTGCTCCCATACCTGGCATTCCTATTCACCCCCCCCCCCCTTTAGACCAATCTTAACATTTCTATTACATTTTTACGAGATAAATCGGTAGTAACAGAGGAGCTCAGCCTGAAACAGAGTCAAGCCTGTATTCAGCTCTGAAGAACCATACCTATACTAAGTGGAGGTAATGCTATCATCAAAGAAATTATTTATTCCTTCTTACAATGCTGAGTTTGGCCAAGAAGCTTTAAAGAACTCCATACTATTAATTTTGCCATCTTAGATTAACAACTATACTGTGGCTACTTGTGGCTTACAAGAAACTCTTAAAATAGGCTGCTTCATAAACTGAAATAAAGTCTGAAAATGGCCTTTAGCCCAAGTAAGTTGTACAGAAAAAGGGCTAGAGGTGACAGTGTCACACAGAGGGTTTATGGCAGGGAATAGGACAATCAGGAGACCTGAATGCTGTTTTCGTTGGTGATTCCATCACTCATTACTTGACCCCC
The DNA here is from genome assembly GCF_011004875.1 of Balearica regulorum gibbericeps. Taxonomy (NCBI): domain Eukaryota; kingdom Metazoa; phylum Chordata; class Aves; order Gruiformes; family Gruidae; genus Balearica; species Balearica regulorum. The sequence continues at coordinate 2,082,897 of NC_046186.1, read as the reverse complement.
ACTTAAACACTGCTTTGTAGATGTAAAATGAAGATAATCATATCATTTTGTTTTACAAAGTGCTCAGGCTAGAAAGATCTAACAACAGTAAATTATTTGTCATTTTAAGTCACTTGGAAATTAAAGCAGCTCTCAGATAAAGTCTCACCCACCGTGATATCACTTACCTGGTGGGAGAGGCTTTTGTTTTGGATTTAATTCTAGGAAGTTTTGAAATAATTTCCTTTTGCTGATGGATTTCATTTTCATTTCATGTGTATTTCAATGAGACATTTAATCTTTTCCATAATACGTTTTGAAGTCTCATTCATTTAAATTGTCAAAGCCTGACAGCTCTGTAATGTACTTAAACCCGGCATTGTTTATACCTGCATTCCATTTAAAAATTAACTTGCAGATTAAAGTAATAAAAATGGTTTTATACTTCTCAGTGCTAATATCACTGAAAACTTACAACGTCCCTACCGCCTGAGATTAGCTCATATATTACTTTCTTGTGAGGAATTCATAGAGGGGCAATATTCTAACATCAAGCTCTGTATTAGTCATGAAGGCTGAGCATTTTCTGCCTGAATAAAACCAAAGTGGGCATAGCCTGCAGAGGCAGTGGAGAGCTGGCAGCTCAGGAAGACTCAGGGACTTTTCCACAGCCTCCTTCCTTCCCTCGCTGCTGTCATGAAGCGAACAGGACCAGAAGGAATCTATTAGCACTTCCACCTAGATGTGTTGCAATGAAGGGTCATGCAGCAGCATGCAGCGGTTGTTAATGTTGCCTCAGCCCCTACCAAGAATGCAATTAAAGGACAATCAGAAGCATTCCTTCGTTACCTTGTGGACAACGTGAATTTTGCAGCAGAGATCTGTTGTGGGGGCACAATCTCAGGTCGCTGCTCTCCTCTGTCTTATTTCTGCACTGCTTCCCCGCTCGTTGCAATGCTTTCGTTCACAGCCACAGGCCTGAAACTCTTCTAAAAAATAGTTCACTAACTATTTGTCTAGGTAAAGATGGACAAAACATATAGCATTTTACATACAAATGCACCTACAGTTAACCAGGTTGGAATGAATACAAAATAGCTCAGGAAAAGTCTTATTGATCTCGAAATGACAGAAAATGTAAGCCTGACACTGACATCCCCTGGCCCTTTACCTGCCAAAGGGTTAACTCAGCCTTGTCCTGCCCATCCCCTTCGCAGGTGCTCCAGAGATAAGGAGGAGGCAGTTATGAAATCCAGCTTTCATGGGCTTTTTCTGGGAAGCAGAGAACCTCAGAGGTAACCGTGTGGATCCTGAGAAAGGCACAGGTTTCTGAGGAAGACAAAAATCCAGATCAGATGACGATGTAGGTGACTGCACTGGGTGGATCTGTGATGCTGTGTATTTGACTGGGCCTTTTAAGGCCAATTTGTTTTGTTGTAACACAGGCATTCTCAATAATAAAGGGGAATAAAGGGCCCCCATGGAGGAAAAAGAGCCACCTGAAGCTCTGGTTTATTTTAGCTAACCCATAGAGTTGTTTTGCCTCATGACACATGAGGTGTTTGGGGATATCACAGTTCCACAGAGAGGATGAATAACATAACCGGATAAAGCCTGCATGTGATAAAAAAGTTGACAGAGCAATTGTGACTGTTCCATGTGCGGCAGCTTTGCGTGAAAATAGCCAAAAATGCTGGTGAGAAGACCAAATGGCAGGTTGAGGTCTGCGTGGGAGCATCTGTCGACCCCATACTGCTTACTGAACTTCATTTTGGTGTTACCGGCTTATCCAAGGCACATTTCAGCCCTTTTTGATGCCTAGCCAGAGAACAAGATGCAAGACGAAGGCCTTTAAGTCTTCCTTGAAGCCTCGCTGGGGAAGGCAATTGGGAAAGAAAACCTGATAGGTAATTTCCAGCACAAAATGCCTTTGCTCAGTGACAGCAGCTCCTGCTGGGTGAGCAGACCCCAAGCCTGGACAAGACCTCTTCACCTTGGGGGACCGGTCGGGAAGGTTGAGCCCAGCCTGACAGCTAGGGCAGCCCGGAGAGGCCGCACCGTGCCCCGGCCTGGGAAATGCGAGGGGTGGGGAGTGCTGAGGCCACTGCAGGGACGTGGGCGATGGTGCCATAGGGGTCCCGGGCCAGCGAGGCGAGGCAAGCCACCCCCCCCGCCCCGACTCGGTGCTGTCGGAGCCCCCAGACCACGGCGGGCAGGCCCCGGCTGCCCCCTCTGCCACCAAGATGGCGCCCGCCTCCCCCTGCCCCTTCCCGGGGGGCGGCGGCGGAGGGGCCGCGGTTTCCCCAACGCCTCCACCCCGCGCTGCCGCCGCCCGGGCCGCTGCGCGGCTAGAGGCCGCGGGGAAGGGGAGGGGAGAGGGAAGATGGCGGCGCGTAGTGACTGAAGGAGGAGGGATCCGGCCGGGCCGCGGCGGCCTCCTCCGACACCGCCCCCCTCGTCCTCCGTGCCCAGCTCCGCCCCGTCCCGTCGGGAGGGAGAGCGGCGAGCGAGCCGGAGCCCCGCAGCCTCGCCGCGCCGCCCAGGCAAGGGGCCCCGGGTGCCCGGGAGCCCCGCAGCGGGAACCGGGGCCCCCAGCAGCGCCCGCCGCCTCCACCGCTCCGGTCACCGCGATCGCGGCGGGGGCTGCTGCGAGCCGGCAGCCCCCCGGGGCCGCCCCCGCCGCCTGGCCGGGGGAGTCGCTGTCGCGTTGCCCGTTGAGCTCCGCGGCCTCAGCCCCGGCGGGGGGGGAGGCGGCTGTCACCCAGGCAGCGGCGGCAGGTGAGTGGCGCCCGGCCGCGCCGCAGCTGGCGACGGGGCGGGAGAGAGGGAGGGAGGGGAGGGCGGGCAGGCGAAGGGGGGGGAGGCCGGCCGGGGCGCCCCGCTGCCCCGCCGCGCTGGGCGGGGGTGTGTCTGGTGAGGCCGGCACGCCGCCCCCGGCCCCCGCCGCCCGCCGCAGCCCCTGGCCTGCGGGGAGGCGCAGCTGTCACGGCGGGGGCGGGAGCGGCGGGGGGACGGGGGACGGCCCGGCCCCCCGCCCCGGGCTGCCATGGCGGCGGGCGGAGCGCGGAGGGGCGCCACGGCCTTCCCCCCCTCCTCTCCTCGCCTCTCCCTCCCCTCGCCCGCCCTCTTTCCCCCGCGGAGGGGCTGAGGAGGGCCGCCCCGGGGGAACCTGCGCGGCGGCGCCCCTCCCGCCTCGGGCGGTTAAATCCCAGCCCTCTCTTTCCTATATATTCCCCCCCACCCCTTATTATTATTAATTTAAAGTTGATTAAAAAAAGTGAAAAGCAGTTTTTCTCCTCACACACACGCACACCCCCCCCATCCCTTCCCGGCTGGAAGATGGCTGAGGGGAGGCAGCGGGGCCGCGGCCGGGCCTGCGGGGGCCCGCGGAGCCCCCCGGGCAGAGAGGACGCTCGGTTTTGATGGCGTTTTAGGTGACAGCTCTTTGTCTGCGTGTGGCATCGTGTGTCCCCCCCGACCCGGTGTGTGTGTGTGTCCCAAAACCACCCCCCCGACCCCGGCGGGGCGGTTCTGGTTGTCAGCGGAGGCAAGTAAGTTCAGCGCTAAAGCAGGCGGTTGGTCCGTCAGGGAGAGCCGGGGGTGGCCGTGAGGTACCGGGTGGGTTTTTAGGGGCTACCGGAGCCGAGAACGTCTGGGTTGTCAGGCGGGTTGTGTGGGGAAGAGGGTTCCTCGGAGGGGTGCCTGGGTTTCCAGGCTTGGGGGGGCTCTGCAGGAGGCTGGTGGCCAAGCTGGCGTCCACCTCCCCACTCCTAGCAGAACGCTTGCCCTAAATTTGCTTCGTTTCTCTCTCTTAGAGACACGGACCGGCAGCAGATTGCAAATAATCCCAAATACCTGACAGTGCATATGGAAGTGTGGTAGCCCCGGTTTGTGGAGCGGAGGGGCTCTAGCTGCTGGAATATGACATTTAGCAGTAGAAAAATCTGTTGCGGAAAGGCTGTTTCCTTCTGATGTAGGTTGCTAGACGTGCTCAAGCCCTCCAGTTTCCTAGGTGCGTTTTGACCTTTCGGTGGCTGAGAACTGGGTCGTGCGCGTTGGGTGACGGTCTCCCGATTTAGGTTTGGTTTTTTTCACCCTAAAGAGCGTGTTTGCAAAGGTGGAAAGGTGTCGGGTGCTGTCTTGGGGCTGCTGCTTGCTTCCACTGGAAGCTTAATCAGCGTACAGTAGATATCAAATTTTCAGTACCCAAATACGGCATAGCAAAAAAAAAAAAAAGAGTGACACAGCAAAGTATATTAAAACTGGAAATTTGGACTCGTGTGGGTGGTGCTTATGTGTTCTTCACCCTGTCTCATGGCTTGCATTCTTCGTGTTTAGACTGAAAAAAAGGACCTGGTTTGTGTGGGCTGGCAGGATATATGTATACATATATATATGTGTGTGTGTGTGTGTGTGTAAAATTTGCATGTGTGTGTATATATATAAAAGGAGTAATATACCCGGTGAGTTCTAGTAGCAAGATAGTAAATTTATACGAACAAAAAAAGGATGTTTCATTTACTTTTCTAGAGATGTGCTGTCCCATTGTAGTTCAGAGGCTGTGATCTGCCTGCAGAATATTTCAGCAAATGTCTGTGTTCTGAACTCTTTATGCTGTGGCCATCAGCTTGCTTATACAAGAGAAAGTGTAAGATAGATGTTAAGTATGGAAGTATACATAGTGTGTGGTGCAGCTGTAGCTATATACCTAGGCCTCCTGCAGAGCAGCAGAGAGAGAAACATTGTAAACTGGGAAAAGCTGGATGCAAAGCCACGGATTTGCAGAGAAGCTTGGTAAGTGGTGTAGTATCCCCTGGCTTTGCAGAGCTGTTTTGTGAAAATGATTAAAGTTCAAGTTGCCACTTAAGGGGACAAACAGCTCTTGATGGTAGATAATAAAACAGTAGTAACTTTGGCAATACTGCACCTGGCTCCAAGCCGATGGGCATGATGAAATGTTAAATCTCAACTTATTTGCTCAAGATGGGTATCTGTTGTTTGAAACGTGTTGCCAAACAATATGGCAGCACAAATCCTTGCTTCCAAAACAAATAGGCTTCCTGAGAGCCGAGCTGGGGGTTTAGCTCTTCAGAAGACAGGCCTTTGCTTCTTATTCACCACGGGCCAACTTTGATTTTTAGCGTGCGTGTTTTCCCCGAGCCTTGCCCTCTGATAATGCTACGAGACATGCTCACAACTGCATGACTAATTCATACAATTAGTCATACACTTCCACCGTAGATTTATTGGAGCAGTACCACTGTCATTCTCACATTGTAAAAGTCTGCATTTGGGAATGTGTGCCCTCTGTTGACTTGGGTCTCTTGGCATGGTTGTTGGGTGGGCTGTTAGAAATATTTGAAGCCTTAAGGATTATTAGGCTTGCTTAATTATATAAGCATATTTTCAAGGAACAGATCTGCTGGAGATCAGCACCTTGTTGCTTGCTAATCGAAGGTGGGTAATTTGCATGAGACTTTGCAGGGATTGTCAGAAATGAAGGTGTGAGTGCTACTACTAAAAATATCCCATCTCCTGCATAAAGAATAGTTTGCCAGTTGAAAAACAGTATATTTTGTATAAGGAAACTATTTATATGACGAGCTATTCTTGTTTTGCTTGGTTGACTGTGTTTCTTTGAAGCGTGGTTCTTATCTCTTTGATCAAAGAGGAGGAATAAAAGAAAATAGTTTTTAAAGTTAGATTCTGCCTTTAAAGTCAGGATTTTAAGCAGGAAGGGCTTGGACTAACAGGTAAATATTTTAAACAGGTATTCCTGAAAGGCCAGCATGGTATGTAATACCCCGTGGCATGTGGCCACCACTTCTACCTACGGGCTTTAATTGCTGCAGATACAAAGAAGCAATATTTATTGGCCGTTCTGTATTATTTGTGTTGCTGCAGCATCCAGGAACCCCAGGCACGGACCGGGTTTGCAGTGGGGTAGGAGTGAAGCAAAAACAGAGCGAAAGTGGACTCTGCTTCCAAAAACTTCCAGCTTAAACCTAAAGAGGTGGAGGAGCGGAGTTGTGATGGGGAAGCAGCTGGATGGTGCTGGGCAGCAGGAGAATTGGTATTCACTGCGTATTAACAGCCTAAATATGGATTTTTTTTTTTTTTTTTTTTTTAATAACATTGCAGCGAACCAGCACTTTACGGTCTGTTTGGAGGTGACTGCCTGCTGTCGTGCTGCCTCTCCTTGCCTCCCCGCTGCTGGGGCTGATCCATGGTGGGTGAAGGAGGATTCACAGAAGTAGCTCTGATCATCCAGGAGCTTTAACCTCTTCCCCTGGCGCAGCAGGATCTGGAATAGGATGTTTGCCTGTAGCTGCAATATTAAAACTTGGGGCTTGCTTGTAAATGGCTTCAACTCTTCGCGTACTTGGCCTCACACATGTGAGTCAGGGTGATGCAGAACAGGTTTTTACCGCTACGGCAGCATCTCCATGTAAAGTTGACCATTTAAAATGCTGTGGTTTTGCTGTGGGACAGACTTTAAAGCGCTCAGAGGCCTGGTCTAGGTATAAAGGATGTGTCAGCACCGTGCACTTTACCTGAGCTCCTGTCATTTACAAAGGTAAAGAACTGCTGAACTGGTTTGGAGGTTCTTTAAGCCTGAACTAATTTACCTGGCTGGGAATGTAGGTTAGAAACTAGGCTTTGCTTGGCTTTGGGCTAGCGCCAGTATGCTCCGCAGGGAAAATGCAGGCTAAATAGCTTCTGCGCTGACAATCCTGCAATACTGTTCCTACTGTTTCCCCTGAAAAGATAGGTAGGTTCTTGTGCGGTTGACCCAGTTGACTGGGAAGCAACTCCAACGCGTCTTGACACAAGGAGCAGCGGGATTTTTCTCTTAGATGCCCTTGGGTGAGTGGGGAAAAAGCGAGGAGGGGTTTTTGGTGCTCAGACCCTGCAGTAAGAATCTTCACCCAAGTGCTCAGGTCCGATGGACAAGGTTGCATGACCTAAACTAGGTAGAGTTGTTAACCAACTTAGGTAAATCTGCACATAGATATTCTTAAATCTGTTTAAACCTGCTTACTCGTTTATTATGTTCTGTAAGCTATTCTGGCAGTCCTGTTTAAACCAGTGTGTGTCCACGCAGAGATTTACCTTGATTTAGTGAAGCTGATGCAAGTTGGTGAGTTACAGGAAGGTGATCTAGGAAAGGAAAACAGTGCTGTGAAAATAGAAGTCAACAGTTTGCTGACTTGCCTTGGTTAGTGAATTGACAGTGTCCTTGTTTTGCGCTAAGGATCCATAAATTGTCAGCTTCTTAAAGGTGATCAGTGGAAGGGCTCTTGAATGTGTTTGTATTTTCCTACAGAGAGAAAAGATCCTTAAACGTTAGATCCTGTTTTAAACAAGTGTCAATAATGTCTTGGTCAAGGCTGATACTGCAACTAGCTATTTTGGAACACAAATCATTAAAACATCTGTTTTGAGCTATTTATGTTTATTTTGTGTTTATTTTAAATTATCTATCATGGAATATGCTATGAAACAAGCTCAAAACAGTGTTTCTTTGGCTTAATTTCCACCCCTCCCTTTTCTAATGTGACATCTGAACTCCCAAGGGTCTCATTTTTTTTGGATTTTCAGAGTGTGAAGACTTCACCAATAAGGCAATGTGCCAGGCAAGGAAGAAGTAGACTTGTTTCTTGTATTCCTATGATGAAATTATGACTGAGGAACTGTTTTAAACCCAAACAAATCAGTAGCTTTTCCACATATGTGGAATTCAGATCCTGATTGTGAATGGAGGGTTACCCTGGGATCAAATGATTTAAATGGTATCACACAATATCAAAATGGTTAGGTATTGTTAACGTTATGTGCTTAATGTTAGTGTTTTCTCCTGTCTGCAGCATATGCTGTCTTTGGAAACAAGGGTCTCGGGAGGGGAGAGAGATTCCAACCCACAGCACGGTGATCCCCTTGTCCTGAAGGTTTCAGAATAGTATTTGCTGTTTCAATAATAATAATAAAAAAGTAGGTGTTGTAATCCTTCAGTAAAAGTGCACTGAGAATTTAACAATGGAAACTAAAAATATTTTTCTCTTTTATTTTTCCTTTTCTGTTAACATTGTATAACTCCTGGATTGAAGAAACAGGAGAGAAAAGCCCTGAACTTTTCAGACCATTAAATCAGATTCATATGTAAATTGCACAAGAAACCTCACAGCTCGGACTCCTTAACTTCTCTTTCTTCTTGTTTCTTGCAAATACCATACTTCCTACTTATCCTCCCTCTCTTCTTCTCTCCCCCAGAGCCTGTATTTTGCTCTTAATCTGAGACTTTGCATCCAGTTTTATCAACAAACGTCAGAGATCTTGAATAAGTTGAGACATGAACTTTTTAGTGGAAGTGCTAGTCAGCCTCTGTCTTTGAAGTGGGTTGTTTTTTAGACAAAAGTCTGACTAACCTGAAAAGGATTTTGACACATGCTTCTGACCAGTTATTTTAAATCATACTGGAAAAATTGTGCGTGAAAATAAACAACTAGCTAGAGTTAAACCTGTTGTGGACTGGGTGTGTAAGCTCAATTCCTTTGTCTTTCATGTGTTTCTTCAATGTGATTGCTGACAAGTTCTGGGTTTTCCCACTAATTCTGTAAACAGCTGGCAGTTATGCTACCTGTTTCTTTTTTATGAGCAGAGATTTCCAAGCAGAGTTTTCACAGGAAAGCTTGGCAGGATGAGTTCACCAGACTTTCCTTCCATGCTGCAGTTGTGAATGGTGCTCAGCTTCAAGGTGGATACCAGATGAGTATTTTTTAATGATGGAAGATGCTGCGTTAGGATTGAAGGAATGATAACTGGACACTCTGGAAACATTTATAGTAGAATCATTTATAGCAGAACCCAGTAGATCATGCTGCATTCTTATATGACTTGTAAGTTCAAATTTAATAATGAAATGCTGCATGCACACTATTGCTGAGGATATGAAACTTGAATGTTTACAATATGCTTATATCTCAACTTACTGTAAAGTTGAGCAGAGAGTCTCAATGTCTATTGAAATGTAATTAGCGTGAAGTCTAATTTGCCGTTGTATGAATAGTTAGAATTTCTTGGAATGGAGTTGATGTGTAAAATACCTCTGTTTGTGTCTCCAAATGTCATTTTAAGAATTGGTTTATGGAATAAATGAGAGCTGCTGGTGAAGGATCAGGTAAAACACTGTGTTATGCGGGCGCCTCTGACTCACAGGGTAGGAATAAGGATTGAAACCAGCTCTGCCTTTGGCAGCGTGGAACTCTTGTTTTCTTTTAAATTAAGGTTATGAAAATCCAGCATTTTGGAATATGCTTTGTATTTATAGAGTTTGCAAGCTTTCTTGGTACTCTTTCAAGCGTATCCTGTTGTCCCAGCAAATATTTTTCTATAGAGGTTGTTTTTAAGTGTTCTTTGTGAAAAAACTTCTGTGTGAATTTTCCCTGGGTGCCCGAAATCGCATTCCCGGATTCATATTGTAGTGTAATCAGATTGTCTTCAGTGTGGAATATTCACTGAAGGCGTAGTGGAAGTTGTGGGATCCCAGTGCCTCTGACAGCTAGATTAATAGTCGTGTCCTTAACCTTTAAAATAGTTTACCCAGACTTGACGGAGTTGGCATGAAGTTTTGTGTTTTTGAAGATGCAACGGTGATAATCCCTTTGAAGGCCCAAAATAAATGAGTAAAAGCTTTAATGAATTTAAAAATGCCATTGAAAATAGCATTTGGCCTGATTTTACGCTTTTGTTGTTGTTGGAAACGGAAACAATATTGTATATACAAAGTTCACTGTATGGAAAATAACTATCTGGTAAATATACTTTCATCTAGTTTTTTTTCAAATTCAGTGAAAATGGAAAAATAAGCTACTGAGATTCTGTTAATTAAATCTGTTTCCATGTCATATAATGTGATAATTTAATATAGTTTTCTGATACTGTTGCAGATGAAATATGTTTCAGTACAACGTATCAAAAAAAGTACAATTTGATATTGCAAACTAGAACCAAAGCCTGGAAAGTTCCATTAAATCAAGAAGCTATTTCGTTTGTAAAGCTGAACATTCAAAAGTTAGGAAAAACAGATGCAACTGTAATTATAATTTTGTAGCCACATGATATTTTTCCATAGATTCTCTGACTTATTCACTGTATGGGCTGGACTAACAAAGTGGAACGGATTAAGGTTGCACAGATGATCATAAATCTGTTACTCTATAATTTTTAGTGCTTGATTTTGCAACCTACTTAATTTTCTTCTAATGTTTTTAGATGATAAGCTGCTTTATGACATTCAGTTTTGATATGAACGGAGCATCTCACATGGATTGGCTACTTTTTGTAATGCCCCTGCAAGACAAAGAAATATCATTCCAATTATTCTGATTTTTACGCTCATTTTTCAGGTGAATAAAACAGAATCACAGCAATTGGATAATTTGCCCAAGTAGCATAGTGTTAGTGAAAGGTAAAAGGCACTTGACAGGTTTTTCTCAAGTACCTGGTGCACTCGACTGCTCTGGTTGTGTATGTGGATTTATTAAATTGGGTGCAACTTTCCTTGAATTTGCCAGCAAAAGAGGCTTGGCTCCAGCGGTCTCTGCGTCATCGACGAGTAGCTCTGATGACAGACATCTGATGGCTTTTGTTCTTTAGAGCAGAGGTTCCCAAACTGTGCCACGCGTGGTATGCAGACTACTCCAAAACGAGGTATTTTGCGATGTGAAATCAGTAATTCCTGATGCCGAGTGTGAGCTAGCTGTTGTGGGACCCTTGGTGTAGGTGGGTTCCTTGTGGTGGTACTCAGGGGTTTGTCAACACCTGTGAAGAGCCACAAAATTGGGGTTTGCAGATGTGCTCGTGCTTCTGATTGAGGTTGTAGAGGAGCGAGGATGGAGATGGTGGATGAGGATGTGTGAGGAATCCTGCTTTGGGAAGCTGGGGTGAGTGTGGAAGATGGGGAGCAAAGGTTTTGGCGTTCGGTGGTAGGATCATAGGTTGATTGGGCCAGGTCAGCAGGGCTGGGGGGATGCAGAAAGAGAATAAACATCACAAGTGAGAGTAACTGTCATGTGTCCTGGTTTGTGGAGAATGTGGTGTGATTTTTAAGTGGGGTTTTCATTTTGGGGTGCAGAAGGGTCGATGACCAAGTCGTGCTGCGGGGAAATGTTGTCCAGTAGAAGGGAGGGAAGAGAGAATCTGGTTTGGGAGGTCGAGCGTGTGAGTACATCGCTAAGAAAGCAGAAACACGTTGCTGCTGCTGGCCTCCAAAAAAACTGCAGCCTTGGTTCCCAAACTTAGAACAGCCCTGCTTGTCACCGCGGTTGTTGACTTGCTTATAGGTGTGCGTGCATGGTGCTACGTGCAAGGAGAGCTGGATTCCTGAATTCCTCCTCTTGCCACAGAATGTATGATTACAGAGATACCACGGACTTCTTGAAAACAGTATTAAATAACTTCTGAAGGCTTTTTAAGGAGGTATTTCAAAAACAAGAAGCATGCTTTTACTCTCGGGTTTCCTCCTAGATGCTGGAAAATACCTACATTTGGTAATTTATACATTTTGCGTGCAACTGGCAGGCTGGAAATAAACTTTTTGGGGTTTGTAAAAGGAGTTTAAACAAATCTAGTTAAACAAGATTTAAGTTTCATTGCAGAGGTTTAAAATGCGAGGGGAAAATAGACAGAACAGCCATTAAAAATTAAAAAAAAAAAAGCAACAACCCCCCCAAAGAATACTAGCCTGGAAATATTTTCCTCCCTCTGTGCTGACGGGGGAAACGTTGATACTAAAACTACTGGAGGTTGCTGCAATGGGTGTTTGGCAGTGTCATGCTGTCAGGGCTGTTGCACTGCTCCATCTGCCCCTGGAGTCGTGTCTTGCTGCAAATTTAGGCACATTCGAGAAAGTCCTGCTTGCTGAAACAAACCCCTCGCTGTCCGGAGGCTGCCGGGGACTTTTCCTAAGTGTAAGCACTGTCTCTCGGGAGCAGGAAAGTATTCCCGTTTTACAGGTTGGCACAGACTCGGCCAGCTTGCCACGGGGAAATTTGGCGATTCGGTATTTGACCCTTGGATCTGCATTTACGCTTTGAACAGTTGGTCTACAGCGTTTAGCTTTTGGTTTAAATTGTTTAAATCCAATACAGCGATATAATTTTAATTTGTTTACTAAGAGAGTTCTTCAGATAGGCCTCCCGAAGTGCGAGGAATAAGAAACAACTGCTACTTGAAGACGGAAGAGCTGAGTTTGTTTCAAGCTGTTTAAAAGCCTTCAGTTCAGAGATAAGTGCGTATTTTACATCCCGATCAGCAAGTTATAATGAGATTTAGAGCGCTAAATGAGTTCTCTCCTAACCCGCAGAATGATGCATGTGGCTCAGCGCAGAGCTATTGTTCTCATCAGCTCTTGCTGGTGAAATAATTTAGGAAATTGTGATATGCTGCAAACTGGATTTAATCAGCAAGTAGTTTCCACCTTCAGAAGATGACTTAAGTAGATAGAAGGCGTTTCTCAACGTCCCCAAAGGTTTCTGCGTAACGAAAGTCGTCCTTGTGTTCCTAGCAGTGAAAAAAGGGCTATCTGGAACTTCAAACACGTGAACAGGCTGTAGGATTAAGTGTTCTCTGTTGTGATGAGTGGAAGTTATGTCTTCCAAGTGCTGGAAATTTCTAAAAGGCTGTTCTGTTTCTCCATCAGTAGAAGATAATGAAAGAGTACAAGCGAGGGAGGGTCATGGTAGAGAATACAGAGCTGGAGAGCTGCTGTTTTTCTGTTGAGCAGTGAAGAGGAGATGGTCTTTACCAAAATGCTAACAGGATCCTCGAAGATTGATCCGCCAGTGGCAGGATGGTCATTCACTGGCAGGGTGGAGTAGAAGTATTGATCATTTTGACTCTAACTCAAACAAATTCAAAGGATTTGAATTTTTCTTCAGGTGGTGGCAGAGGTTCTTCTCCTAAGCCAGTGATTGCATTCAGCTGGTTCTTGAAATTCTTACAACGTGGTCTTGCGAGCAACATGTGGTAGAGATGGAATAAACCAGCACTGCACTGGGAGGAAGGCACTGCGATGCTTTGCAAGGGGATTAGATCACTTGCGTAGAAAGGTCAGGCATCAGTGGCTATAAATTTATATCATCAAGACTCCTTGTTTGAGCCTTGAGCTCTTTCCATCCCCCTGTTCACAGCAGACTGTAAAAATTGAAGATGGTCTTTCTCCTCTTTTGCAGTTGGTTGTGTTTCCAGAGATTTTTTTTTTCCCTCTTTTTTTTTTTTCTCTCTTGAGTATTGAAGCCAAGCTTTGTTTATAACAGGCTCATTTCCTACTTGCTGCATTAAGGCTACTACATACTCGGTTCAAGGTCCCTGAAAATGTTATAAATAGTCTTATCTCTGTAAGCTCCTTGAATACACCACAGGTTTTGTGTACCTGGCCATTTTGAACCTCATCCTCATTAAAAAAAAAAAAGAAATAAAAGCCCTTATCTATTTTTTTTTCTCTGAAATGACCTATGAGAATTCTCATGTGGGAGAAAATTAGTATGCCTGTGCTTGGAGACGTGGCTGGCTGATGCACAGGCACAGATTTGCTAAAGAAACGCAGAACTCGGAAACACAGAAGCTAGTTGGATTGAAATCACTAGATATTGCTGTCTATAGAATCATTTATCTGGTTTTTGTTGGGGTTTTTTTTGCTCACTGGTGGGTAGAGCTCTCTGGCCTCGTTTTTAGTACCTATTTGAGACATTTATGCTATGAAATGATACGAGAATTATCAAAATGTTCTCTGTTAAGTCAGTACAGAAGGGTCTGAATGAACTGGTGGTTGCTTGTCTTCAGACTGAGGATACGCTGCTGTTTGCTAAAGAACATTTTCTGTTTCATTGGTTTGAGATGGCTCGAAACCTGATTTTTTGGGGCTTAAGTAATTTGCTTGTCCTGTTTGATTTTACTTCTATCAAAAATTAATAAGCATGTCACTTCCCTGTGTCGAGGATTAATTAGTTGATTGCAAAGCACTTTGAACATAACTGCAAAACATTACTAAGGTAATTTAAACCAAAGTCGTCACTTTTTAAAGGGAGAAGAGTTGAACTTGCCTCCCCTTTCTCCTCTACCTGCACTTCCTGAGGGTTATTCTCACGCTGCTGTGGGTGAAGACTTGGATGAATTATTTCTCACAATGAATGCATCCTTCTGAAGGATTTTTGGTGTATTGAGGGACTGGAGTTCTCCCTAAAAATCTCGTGGTTGTTAGAGAGGAGAAGAAAGTCTATATAAAATACTGTCTTCGCACTCGCTTTGGAACCACAACTGCTCCTGCTGGGCTTCTGAGATAGACTTGAAAAGGCATCTTGGCTTGCATTATAGGTTAACCCAAATAAACGTTTAGTAAGTAATAGCAGTAATTAGTATTTATAATGAGGTAGTAACAGGCAACCTGAATTATCCCAAGCTCCCATTGTGCCTAAAACTAAACAAACAAATAAGCTGCTTAGGGAGGGACTGCCGTGATTCAAGTATATTTGTCATTTCTTGTCGTGTAAGGTGATATTTAGTACATTTTTTTTTTTTTAGGCAGGTAAGCGTAATATTTAATAATACATGCGGTCTGCATTTTGCTTACCTTGATTCCTCTTGGGTTGATACACCCAAGCTGTGTTTAAGTTCTGCCTTTAAATTCAAATAATCCTCGTTGCAAGTAGAGGCAGACTTATAGGATGTCACGTAAGAACTTAAGCGAACTGTTTGTGATTCAGGATTTTCAGACTAAAAGTGTATCAGCAGTTTTGATAGGCATGAAATGTTGTGATAAATGAGTAACGATTTAGTGTGTATTTACAGTAAAAGAAAATTAGGAAAAATGGCTGAAAACCCTCCTGTTCTCTCAAACATAAAGTATTTTTTACCCTCTCTTCTTTTTCAGTTCAGCTTTACTGTTTTGGACTATGGGTCTTAGGCAGCTACAACAGTTTACCAAAGGTTTTGAGGGAATAATATATCAATATTTAGGCTTTTGTTACAAAAATTGCTTTGGGTGAGCTGTCTGTGTTCCACAATAGACCCTTAGTGAAGTCAACCATGAGCTGGGCAAATACAGCCGTCGCTGTAGCCACATAATTGTAAAATATGGCATTTGTATTTGTGTTTTAATGGGAATTTGTTCAGTTACTACCGAGGCACTTCTTTAATATGTGCCGCATAAGTAGCGGGAAGTATTTTAATAGCCAACTTGAGCATTAACTATTTTTCATGTAAGCCTAATTTATTGAAACTGGTGATACCTATTAAACAACATTTGCTTGCAGCCTGTCCCACATGAGTAATTTATGTTCATGGCATAGAGGTCTAAATATTTAAGGAAGTACATAAAAAAACTGTTGCCTAAATAATGCTACTACCTTTTCAGTGCAGAAGAGGCAGAATTTTTTGCCCCGTTCTGGCACCGCTTTGATGCCTGTAAATACTATCACACAATTATATATTGTTTTTGTTGCATCGGGACACTTATCTTAGAGCAAAGGATGGATTTTGCGTGAGCATTGCTCAGTGGCTCAGGGTTTTTTCTAGCCTTATCATTCATTTGCGTGGTCTGATACCCGAGTTGTTGCTCTGAATTTGAAATTCTATGAATTGCTCCATTGTTTTTTCTATAGTCCTTGCAGCTATGGTAGTTGAGCTTCACAATCACTAAATTAATTTGAATTTATCTCTAGTATTTCTCGTGAGATATGAAAGTACTACCGTTTCTGTTCGATAGATTAAAGACTCCAGGAGTTCAAGGCCAACTCTGGAAATTCAGCTGTAGGTACTTTTTTAGTTGTTAGCTTGACAGGCTCTCCAGGTCTGGTAGGTAATTGCTGGTTTGGGGTTTTTTTTTTCCCCTCCCCCAGAACAGTCCTCCAACCAAAAAGTAAAAAAGTCTAAACCAACTTCAGAGGAAGAAGTTTCAGCCATCAAATTTGAAAATATTCTTCTGAAAAAGTACAGAAGAGTGGTGAGAAGGTGTTAGAATGGAAATACTTCACCCATGTAAACATGATTGTTTCCTAAAAATTGAGAAAAGTCAGGTTGTCTACACAAGCGAACAGTAGGCATTAACCATTTCATCCACAGTTTATTTGGGAGTAATTATGATGTGTTTCCACGGTGTGATTAGTACACTTTGCTCTTATCACAGAATTACTCTCAGAGTCTCGAGGAAGGGTGTTTTCTCGGAGTCGGCTTAACTGGACTTGCTCAAGACCTTAGTGGATGTTTATGGCAGAGCTGAAAATAGATCCAAGATTTTTCTGATGTGTAACCCTGTGTTTTAACCACAAAATGATCCGTTCTAGTCAGGACAGATACTGGGCTTTTTAATCCAAAGTTAAACCTCTGGAGCGAGTCGTGACAGAGTAGCAAAATGTCCTTGGTTTTTTGTTATGCTTCCCCCAGAAAATGGATAGTTATATATTGAAACATCCCTGCTGTGTATTGAGGTGTGTATATTAATGATACTTTGAAAGAAGAAATACTGTAATCCTTGAGTTGTGCTCTCTACTTTTGTTGCTGTGGCAATACCTAAAGAAGAAATACTTTTTTTAATAAAAGAAACCAGTGTTTATTTTCCTTGACGTACTGGCGTGATCTCTGGTGTTGATGGAGAGCTCTAGATTCTAATGAAGCCATTAAGATGCTGCCAGTAATTAGCATCTTTTAAAAATCTGGTTTTCCATTTGAATATCGCTTTATCAGCAAACATACTGCGAGAGGAGGCTGCTGGGTGCGCTTTGACAACGGGGGTGGAGGGAAATGAGTTTTCCTGAAGTGCAGCTTGAGTAAAGTTGATCAGCTGAGCAATTCTTGAAGGAGTGAGGACTGACGAACTCGGCTGCGGTTGTGCGCGTGGGGTAGTAGTTAATGCTTCCACGTTATGGACACTTGATGACTTAGAAATATTGATTATGGCTGATGTAACTGTCCCAGGTTGTAAGCTGCAGTGGAAGTTGAGGGAACAAGGCGGTGTTGTATTGCTCTGTCTTGTTTCGAACTGCAAACTCGTTTTTAAATCTCTGACATGTATAGAATATTATTTCTCATTAGGCTCTATAACCTATCTTTTCATATAGCTTGCAACTGCAGCTCAACTTAAATTCACTAACGATGATGAAGCTGATACTAGGGTACAGCGAGACCCAAGTGTCAGATTTGTAGCGCGGGGTTGGTTTTTTTATTATTATTGCTTTAATTGAATAATTGCATCTTAATGTGGAAGTTAGTAAGTTAAGCCCCACCCCAAGGCTTTACAATACAATAGTTGCGGCACTAGACCTTAATAGTCCCCTTATCTTGGGAGACTTGCTCAAAGTACTGTCCTTGGGACTGTGGCGTTGAGGAAACGAGCTTTGCTGGATGCGATAGCGCTGTCGTAACGCCGTCACAGCACCTTCGTCCTCCTGCCAGGCGAGTCCTGTGTCGTGAGTGAAGCATGTTTTTTTTTTTTCTCCTGGTATTTGAAAGCAGTTCCCGAAGGAACGGCTGCTATACGTACTGCAGTTACGTGAGTGGGTGTATCGCTACTGTGTGGTTTGTCAATACTGGTGTAAATGTCTTCATAAAACCATTGTGTAATCCTCTTAGTCAAGCTAAAAATATGCAGGGCTTTATTTTATTGTTTATGAAGATTTTTATCCTGGGCAAGGTTGTATTTGCTTCCAACAGATGCACGTGGTATCCATCTGTTTTGGTTTTTTTTTTATGTTTTGGCAACATTTGCTTAGGGTATTATACCCTATCAGGATCTCTGGAAGTGACTGTAATTTCTACTTGGAATGGTTTAAATGACATTTCTGCTCCAAATTTAGTGGATACACATGTGCTATGTAAATACAGTGAATATTTATTTATTTATTGCAAACTGCAACTAGAAGAATGAAATAAATAATTGATTTTTTCCTATTTGGTATTCTGCTTAGAAAACGCCCCTGATGTTTTACGGGGTGGTGGCGGGGGGGGAAGGAATTGCTTTGAACTCCCAGCGTCGGACTGGGGAGAGCTGGGTCGTGCTGCTGGGTGATGAGTCACGCTGGTGAGCCGAGCTGGTCGTTTCTGGCACGGAGCTCTTCAGCGTTTCATGCTTTGCCTCGCACCGCCTAGTCGCTTCGAGCAAAATGGTGAATTGCACGCAGTCTGCAAGCACAGAGTAATAGAAAAACTTCCCAGTGGAATTAAAAAAAAAAAAAAAAAGCCAATGCTGGCTCCTACCTATTTCCATTTTGATGCTAAAACCATAACTTGGATTTTTAGGTGTTTCAGCAATAAAAATTTCAGCTGTTGTTGTGTCTAATGTACAGGTTTCTGTAAGAAATGAGGTTTCTTGTTTCTCATTTAACTTGATGTTTGGGAGAAGGTCTCTTAGAAGCCCTTTCTTTGGCACAACATGGCAGTGCTACTGCTCGCAGCTTCCTTATGAAATGATGCAGAACCCGCTTTCAAAATTGCAGTAGGGAAATATCAACAAATGAACAGAACCGTATTTTTTGGGAAGCCCAGAACAATTTTTTTTTAATGACTTTATAGTACAGATTGTGTTTTCAGATGGCATGAGTTACTTTGAGTTTCTGTTTCCCCATGATCCAGTCTATGCATTTCCAGGAGAATATCTTTTACTAATTTTCTTCATAAAGAAACTTCTGACTCCTTGTATTTCAAGGACACTTCAAGGACAAAACCCTTATCAACAGGAAAAAAAAAAACCCCAACCCTTACTGGTGAGAGTCACTGAAGCCAAAATATGCATTAGGTTGGATTATGGATACAATGCACTTTCACAACTGGAAACTCAAGCGGAGGGGCTGAGCCGCAACGCCCTGTGGCGTGCTCCTTGAAATCGGTGTGTTTTACACCTGGGTTTCTAAAGGCATCACGTGTAGCAGCCTGCCAGACTTCTGCCTCTGCAATGGCTTATTAGAAGGCAAACTTCTTAATATGTCTCGTCTGTCAACGAGAGACCGGGGTGGCTGACACGTACGGTAACTTTTAGAGAGAAATTAATTACCAACATCATCTGAAAGTATAAAATTTTTTGCTTACAGTTGGTTAACGTCTACATTCTGCAGACTTCACTAGAAAATGAGAAGACAAAGTATGACTTGCTAGAAAAAAAAGGGAGAAAACTTAAAGATTTTCTTAAATATAACTCTTCCCACCCTTTCTTCATAAAGAGTTTTGTGAAGTTAGGTATAACAGGGCTCCAAAAGCAGATATGTTTAAAAATACTACTACTGCACCGGAATCTTATATGAAACTACAACAGATTTCTCAATCTGCCAAATGCATGTGCAGTCCCAGGAGAATAAAGCACCTCACGCACCGGCTTTGTCAGAGGAAAGGGGATTGCGCTACGGGGTTTACAACACGAAGAAGAGGTTCCTTCCAGCTCCCTTGCTTCCATTTGATGTCAGGCAGCTTATCGCATCATCCGAGGATCACAGATGACATCTCAACTGAGCTTGGCAGCGCTCAGCAAGTGATTTTCTGCCTGCTAGGTTGAAACACTCTTTTCCTTGTTGCTACCCCAACCCGATCGACGACGGCTTTTTCCTCTGGCTTGCTCGGGATGCTCCTTGGCCAGCTAGTCGGAGCGTGCTGCTCCGTGGCTTCGGGAGAGATTTAGTGCGGCAGAGGGAGAGAGAGCGAGCTCCTGCCGGTGACCTACTGGAGACAGTATAGTTAGTGCATCCCTACTGTGACTCTATTAAGGTAATTAGATCCAACGTGCGTTGTAGTGCAGCAGAATATTGCCATCCCATAAAGAGCAGCTCAGCAGAGAGCATTTGCCTGTGCTGGGTTGTTTGGGGTTTTTTTTCGGTAATCTTTCCAAAAGGAGAACAAAGTCGTTTATTCAAAGCTGCGTGTATACCTTTGCTGCTCTAGCTGTATCCTATTCTTGGTGAAGTGTTCTGTGTGTTAGTATAGTTTACACTGACACATCCTCCACCCTGAGTAAAGTAAACTCTGCTCGCAGGAATACCCTTTTACTGCAGTAAGCCGCGTACAATACCTGGCCCGACTTCGTTAAACACCCCAGGCTGAGCCACGGTATCTATACAACCTCTTTGTTCCAAAGATCGCGCTTCGCACGCGTGCGCAGACGTGCTCTTGCAGTGTCACCGAACATTTCATTTTGCAGATGACTAAACGGAGTCACAAGCTTGCGGCAGCGCGGCCAAGGACCTGCAGCTGCCTGGTTTCAGAACTGGGGCTGGATTGCAGGTGTCCTGACTCAACAGTATTTTGCTTTTACTACGCGATTGACCTTTTTCCCTAAAGGAAGGGTGGTATAATGCAGAACCTGGGTAAACGCTCCAAGCGTTTACTAGGTGCTCGGCATTAACTTAAATCTTGCTCGTTTTCTCGCTTGCTCTTAAGAAAATTAATTCACTCGCTAAGATGACAGTCTAAATGACTGCTTTTCAGCGCATGAAGAAATGGGTTGACTCTTTTATGAAAGCGTAATTAAAATGAGTTTCAAGCTTTCTCTCAGCTATTTTTGAACGCTTAAATGTTCATTGAGGAGTGGTTTATTAAAAAAAAATAATATAGGAGGTGTATATTTACAAAGGGATGCGATAAAGACCCAGAATTTAGGCGATTTTCCTCTTCTGAAAGCAAGATGAACTTGTTACCTCAAACAGATGTTTACACTGTTTAATCTCAACCCGGGGTGGCAGGGGCAAAACAACTTATTTCAAGTCAATGTCTTAAGTATACTAGAAAACATAACAAACAGGAAACCACAGCTCATAACACGAATTTGTGAGGAGCTGGGAGCTGTAAGAGCCTCGGTAGCTTAACCAGTTATTTCCAGAAACCAGTAAAACTGAAATAGTTTTGAGAAGCTTGCAGCAATAGCCTTGCACTAGCTGTGGAAAAATGAATGACGTTTATAACGTGTTTCCTATCCTTCTTCCCAAATGATACCGGTTGTGTAGCGTTTACTACCTGGAGCCGGACAGAGCAGCTTCAACGTTCTCCATCCGTCCCCTGCCTGGGGAGAGGAGCTGTTCGTTGTTCCTGTCCTCGTGTGCTCAGGTGAAGAGATGCTCTTCAGCAGGGAAGCAGACTTAAGCGGTTTGTTTTTCTAAGCCTTTTCAGTCCGTAGGAGAAAAATTGTTGTTGACATGGTGAATAGCTCATAGCCCATGTAATTGCTTTAAGGACAAGCACGGTATGCATCGTTGGAGAGCAGCCCTTGTCAGGAGAAGGCTTCGGCTTGCGTCTGTAAAAAAAAACAACCTGTAGTAGAGCTCTTGTAAAGTGGTTTTCCATGACCAACACATCTTGGTGGCTGCTGGGCGGGTCTGGGCAGTTAGTGGTGCTTGTCCCTGTGAGAACTGTCCTGCGAGACTGTGGGCTAACCGTGGTCATTCGCAGTATTGTAAGACTTAGCTTGCTTTTCTCCTTCCCTGTTTTTCCTTCATTTTCATTTTTCCTTTTGACTTTCTTTGCTTATTAGTGTTTTTTAGTCTGAGGATTGTCAGCAGAAGGCTCTGAATCGATGATGCTTTTGGTTGCTCTGCTATAGCGAGAGCAGAGGATGCTCCTGACCCTCTATTTTTGCACATGCTAGGTATATTACGGGGCTAGAATGAAAAATGGTATTGAAGGATCATCTGAGTGGATTTTTTGGGGTAAATTACAGCTGATGTGGATTCTTTCCCTGCCACTGCTTTTCTTCTGTACCTTCATCGCAGCTTGAGAGTTGCTGTCTTAGTTTAAGCCACTTTGGAAGTTTAACTTTGTTAACATGTTGGCTGAAAACCAGTGTGTCCAACATGAATAAATTTGTTAGCCGTGCCGGCCAGAGCTGTTGCCCTTGCTGTAGACAATCTTGCTGCGAAAAATCATAGCAAAAGATGCTAGGTGGCTGTAGAGGAGAGCAGAATTCAGGCGCCTTGAACTAAAGAAATGGACAGGTCTCAAACCACAGCGTGCAGGTTTTGCAACTGGTGCGTCAGGAATGCTCGTTATCTATACCCTGTCTCCAGCCAGATGCAAATTCTATTTATTTAAACTGATTTAGATAAAAAGACCATTGCAGTACATCTACGGGCTTGCTGTTCCAGTTCCCTGCAGACGTGTAGCTAGATTTAGTCTTGAACATAATCTTCAGCACAAGAGCACGATGTACTGATACCAGACTGCTCAGAAACTTTTGCAAGTGAGGTTAAACCGTTTAAGACAACTTTTAGAAAAGTTCAGAAGTATTTTTACTTTTAAAAGGATAGCTGTCACTTTAAGTGGATGTATATTTAGGTTAAACTCAATCTTTATTGCACATAAGTATGAAAGTGCTGTCTGTAATGTGATCCAGCAGGCCTTTGAATGCTTTACTAAGCTCCTTGGCGCACCTCGGCTGCAGCAGAAACCTGTTAAATGAATAGCCGTGGTGGCTAATACTATTTGCAGCGTCTTCTCTCTGGTTTGAAATGCTATTTGAGCGTCTTTGCTCTGCTCTTTCAACTTTTCAACGTGTAGCATCACGGTGAAGAAATTCCATATGTCCTCATGCATTGCCTTTGCTGCGGTCTACTTTCTTAAGCATGGATGCAGGTTGGGTATGTTTCTTTTGATCTGAGCCTATTCTTTTTCTAAATAAAGTTTCATGGGCATTACTGAATTTTTAGAAATAATTTTTGTACCCTGAGAGGTAAATTACTAAACCACAGTAGCCTCTGTAATTAGGACCATTAGCAAGAGAAGTAAACAAGTACACAAATATTTTAATGTTGCTTCTCATTTATTCCGTGATTCTGGCTGCATTCTTTTGGTATTAATAACATTAAAAAAAATTATAAACCTTTTCTTTTTCTGTGTGTGTGGTGGGCACTCAGAGTTCCTTTTACATGCCCCTGGGCAGGCAATGTTTCAGCAAAGCATCTCGCCTTTGAAAATCTCTGCCGAAGGGAGCAACCTTGCAATCGTGGTCGCAGAAACAGTGAGTGAGCAAGAAGAAAAACTGTAAAAGCCATTATAAGAATCGAAGGAGCGGTGTCCACAGAGGAGAGGATGCTGCTTTGATATTTCAAACCTTTCTCTTTGTGGAGGGGAAACAAGGGACAACGAAAAGAAAAGAGGGAGGAGGAAAACTGGATAAAGGTATTAGAGAAGAGGAAGAGAGGGAAGATGAGAGCAGGATGGAATGGAAGGCAGAAAGCTAAAGGATAGATGTAAGTACTTATGCACACTAATTAAGTTACTTCATTTTTGTAGAAAAATCTCTTATTGTTCCTTTTCTGGTGGGAAGGCAGCCTTTGGTAGAACGGTACAAATTTTGCCCGTGCTTGGATGTGTTAGGCAGCTAAATAGGACAGGTTTCTTTTGTGTTTGATTGAGTTGCCAAGTCAGTGTTGCGTTAATTGCTTGGCTTACAAAGAATATGGTAATAATACGAATGTCTGTCAGAATAGCAGGGTACTCAGGAAAAGTTTCTGGGCTGCTGCAGTCATCGGTGGGAGGTAAAAGTGTCAATCTTCATGTAGTCTGCTGTCATGCAAGTCTTCTCCAGCGCTGGAACGGGGAGAAGGGACTGACACTACGTGCTGTAGCAGCTGACAACTTTGCACGTTTTTACCTCTGGAAATTTGGATCCCTGAGCCAAACCATTGGGTTATTGGAAAATGGTGGTCCTCACCAGTGGTAATGGGCTGCTACGTACTCATGTTTAATAACGGGCGTCGAGTCTTTGGATTTAGCAGCTATATGCAAATATTTATCTCCCATTTTGGTTTGTTTGAGGAATGAGAACATGGGAAGATGTCTGTGACCTTGATGATTCACCTGATAAGCCAGTTGTCCTCGTTGTTGGTGTCTTGGTTGGGAAAAGCTTCCTCGCTTGTGTGATGGTTTGGATGTGTCTGTGGTTAATGATGAGCCTCACGGAGACTTCTCCTTGGGTAGGAGGCATTATCCTCAAACAAAGGCTGGAGTTTCTGGTGATCTATCTCTGATGTTGACGTATGGATGGCATTTACCCAAGGCTTTCTCCATTTTTCTGAATAGTTTAGCAAGCACGGGTCCCTTGGGGGTTGGATGTGTTTCTTCTGCAGCCTGCTGTAGCCTTGCTTAGAGAATTACAGAATGCGAAGAGTCCACCTGTTTTAATTACCTTTCTGTAAGGCTTTGTTAGGACTATGTAACGAGACTGAATCATTGTGTAGCAAGTTACAGTGAATGAGATCCAAATAAAAGCCTTACGTTATTATAGGAGGGTTAGAATAAATTTTATGATGCCTTTAGGAAATTGTAGTCCTCTCTAGCTTGTCTTTTTCTTGGTAGCATCAAATCATTTGCTCATTTTCTAGTAGCTTCGACCCTTGTTCATTTACTTAATTTTTTTAAGGCCTTATTAGGTATTAAAAATTTACTTAATTTTTTTTTTTGTAGTTTCAGCACAGCAGCTGCTTTGAGAATTCTGATAACCTCCCTTTTCCTGCTTTCAATCTCGTTTTCTACTATTCTATTTAGTCTTTTATTTGAGTCTTTCAGTTAATGGTGATGGTAAAAGTCCTCCTGGATAAAGCAAGTTTGTTTTAAACAAAATCAACTGTGTTGAGGAAGAAATATGTAAATTTAGGAGTGGTAGAAAGCATGCACTTCTGACAGCATTGTTTTTCATTTTGTAATAGTTTCTTCTGACTTCACTAGAGACTACAGCAATGATGTCAGCCAGGATACAGTTTATGTTCTGTCTGTCACCCGAGTGATAGATTGCACTAACTCTTGCCAGAATCATAAATTGCCTGGGAGATTGTAGTAAGTTGTTGGTGGAATTCTGCAGAGTAGGAGCCAAGACTTGAGAACTTCAGGAGAAGCCTCTTGAAGAGCAATCTAAGGAAGAAAATCTTCCCGTTCCCTTTAAAAGTTATGTAAAGTCCCATCCTTGGACATCAGAAGGATGAAACTACTTATTCACACTGCAATAATTAATACATCATCACCGCTTCCAGTTGTCATGCTTTCAAAATGTTGCCTCAACAGGTTGCATAATAAGATGATTTGGACCATTGTAACTTTAATAAGGCCATAAAACTATTTATTTAGAAAAAGCTCTAAAAGAGAGATTGCAAAAAGAGAAAGCAGTCAGTGGGATTTATTTTATTTATTTTTTAATCGATGTAAAAAAAAAAAAGTGTAAAGACACTACAAAAGAAACGTTGATTGATATGGAAGGAGCTACACTACGTGTGAGAACAGCTCAGAGTTCAGAACGTACCCTCGCTACTCACGGCATCTTTTTTGATTTAGTTAGCCAAGGTATTATCGCCAGGAGTATTTTTTCAGCATAAGGTATTTCATTGCAACCAACACTGCAGAAGGTATTTCATAATTGTCAAATCTGTAAGAGCCAATGTGCCTAAGTAGTAAATTACAACAGGGAGCAGACAACGCAAATTGCCTGTGAAGAGGTGGATCGGGATGGATGGAGAGAGGTGTAGTGGTCAAACTTTATGGGGAATGAGAGTATCAGTGTAGTAACAAGATGAGATTGGAGTTATGTGGAGATAGGAGCAGAGGAGATGATCTCAGATGGAATAAATTTATCTGTTGGGTTTAGTGAAACGATGACGGTTTGGAGGGTGGATCCCGTGGAACTACTCCAGGTAGGGATGCGCATGGTGGAAATTTGTAGTGTGCTGGAAGAGGTAGAAGAAGCCTAATAAATAAAAGGTGCAGGGAAGTGCTCATGGATCAGGAAGGGAGTTGAAATTATTAGGTGCTGTGGAAGATCTCATTTATCTTTGGAGAGTGGGTTATTTAAAAACACTTCATCGTGAGGATAAGATTCACTATGGGGACAGCCAGCCTGTGCCTCAGCCCGCGTACTTTGGAAGTTGGACTTTTCCTCTCCCAAAACAGGAGATGCTGCAGCAAGGGTTGGTTCAGATCTTAGGGTTGGACCTGGCTGTTTTGGTGGGAATTGCCATGAATTTTCCTTGCGAAAGAACTTAAGAAATACATTTGTCAAAATTGTGCTCTAAAGCTAAATAAATTCTGTTGTCTCGAGTAGTGTTTTTAAAATAGTAAGGCTGGCATTAAACCGTAGAAGGTGTGAACTGTAAAGAAATAACTGCAATGGGAAAACAAGATGGGGAAAACTAAGAAAGTTAAAGCAATTCACAAATTTTGGGTAGTAAGGAATTTAAAAATAATTTTGGACAATTTTGACTATTTGCCTGTGAGATTTTGTGGATTTGGAAGAAAACCAATCGGCTTGGATTGGAGCAGTGTGGTGTGTTGACCCTGGCTGGAGGCCAGGTGCCCCCCAAAACCACTCTGTCACCCCCCTCCTCAGCTGGGCAGGGGAGAGAAAATATAACGAGAGGCTGGTGGGTCAAGATAAGGGCAGGGAGAGATCGTTCACCAATTACCATCATGGGCAAAACAGGCTCAACTTAGAAAAAATTAATCCAATTTATTACCCAGAAAACAGCATAGAGCGATGAGAAATAAACCCAAGTCCTAAACCACCTCCCCCCAGCCCTCCCTTCTTCCAACGTCACCCCCCATTTCTCTCCCTCCTCCCCCCAGCGGCACAGGGGGACGGGGAATGGGGGTTGTGGTCAGTTCATCCCACGGTGTCTCTGCCGCTCCTTCCTCCTCAGGGGAGGACTCCTCACACTCCTCCCCTGCTCCAGCCTGGGGTCCCTCCCACGGCAGACAGTCCTGCACCAACTTCTCCAACGTGAGTCCTTCCCACGGGCTGCAGTCCTTCACCTCCAGCGTGGGTCTCCTCCACGGGGTGCAGACCTTCAGGAGCAAACTGCTCCAGCGTGGGTCCCCCACAGGGTCACAAGTCCTGCCAGCAAACCTGCTCTGGCCTGGGCTCCTCTATCCACGGGGCCACAGGTCCCGCCAGGAGCCTGCTCCAGCGTGGGCTTCCCACGGGGTCACAGCCTCCTTCAGGCGTGGGGTCCTCCACGGGCTGCAGGGGAGTCTCTGCTCCACCATCATCCTCCAAGGGCTGGAGGGGGACAGCCTGCCTCACCATGGTCTTCTCCACGGGCTGCAGGGGAATCTCTGCTCTGGCACCTGGAGCACCTCCTGCCCCTCCTTCTGCACTGACCTGGGTGTCTGCAGAGTTTCTCACGTCTTCTCACTCCTCCCACTGCCTGCAAAAGCTGGTGCTAGTTTTTTCTTTTTTCCTTAACTGTGTTACCCCAGAGGCGCTGCCACCATCACTGGTGGGCTCGACCTTGGCCAGTGACGGGTCTGTCTTGGTGCCATCTGGCATTGGCTCTGTTGGACATGGGGGAAGCTTCTGGCAGCTTCTCGCAGCAGCCACCCCTGTAGCCCCCCCCTGCTAACAAAACCTTGCCACACAAACCCAAAATGAGCAGCCTTCAAACCCCTTCAATTCTAAATTTACAGTCGATAAAGTAAATGTTCCCAAATAGGTGATTTCATCAGTATGGTGGCGGGGGCTTTGTTGCCTTATTCAGCAAAGCTATGGGACCAATCCTGCTTTTGAGGTGTGCAAGATGAATTCATAGAAATTTCCCCTCTCACATCTGCTTCCTGCGAATTATATTTTTCTGCTGTATAAAGTCTGTTTAAAAAAAAAAAGGCTGTGAGGAAGAAGAAATGCCAAATCAAAGAAATAATTTAGAAAAGCTTCTGCTTTAGTGTCCATAACTGACCAACCGTGATGAAAAGTCCTGTTGATCCCTTTCATCAGCTGGCGTAACACCTCCAACTAGAAGCTTGCAAAAAACCACTTCATTTTGCTGCAAAAAAACCCCAACAAACCACCTTCTCTCTAGCCAATATATGAGTCCCAAAGAGGAAACTGGGATTTAATTCTGCACCGTCAACTTCCTGCAATGTGCCTGAACTTCTGCAGCTCCAGCCCTCTGTGTAACCCAGATCTTTTCAGCTTGTTTGTGCTGACCAGACAAAAGGCAGCTCAGTTGCCTTCTTGCTTGCAGAATAGAGATGAGATGCATTGAAAAATTAGCAGCCAGCCAAGATTTTGAAAAAGGAAAAAAAAAAAAGGAAAAGGAAGCTGCTGAGAGGAATAATTCAGATGTTATGAATTCTTTTAATTACTACTTCATTGAAATCTCTCTGTAACATTTCCTTTGACTGATTCAGCACTCCCTAATAACCAATCTGGCTTCCAGCTAAAGGGTAAAAACTGCCTGCTGCTGGTGTTCAGACCTGAAGGATTCTGGATTAGGAAAAAATCTCCAGAAAGTGAAATGGCCACACGATGGTTTGCTGATTTGACCAGCAAGCTGGGGGTTATGTAGCCCAACCGGCTTGCAAGGACCACGAAAGCTGCTCCCATCAGTAGATACCCGAGTGGATCCTAGGACTCAAATCTTAGTTTTCCCATGTGGTGCTGGGCACTAAACATCTAAACATTTGATGCTTCAAGGATAGGAGCACCTCGCTATTGCTATTATCCAGTGGTTTTACAAAAGTAGTTAAATTTTCAAGCTTTCCTCCTCAAATCCCAAACACCTGCTTCGGATGCAGCACTGTGCATTGGCTGCAGTATTCAGGGCTGCTGCTTGGACTTGGTAAAGGAACTTTTTAAGCAAAAAAAAAAAGAAAAAAGAAAAAAAAAGTGTGCCCCTGCAGCAATCTAAAGGCTGACAAAGGTGGTTTTTTTTAATGCTGTGCTTGTTGCTAGTAAAATAACGAAGACTTCTAATATAGCACTACTACTGGTATATTGGAAGAAAAGGAGGGTTAACCCCAGTTTTTGCCTGTCCCTTTCAAAATAAAATTTGACTAAGAATACTGCATACAAAGGATTAATATTCCAACTGAAAGGTACCCCGTAAATAGGTAGCGAGATTATTTTGTGAAATAAATCCCCTTCTTATGTAATTCTTTGACAAAAATTCTTTGACACTTAGAACAAGAAAAAAAGAGTTAAAAAGAGGCAGGATAGGTTTGCAGAAGGTCATGTAACCTTAACAAGCTTGTTTAACCTCTGTGAGAAAATAAGAAAACAATGGTAAAAGTCTCAAAATAATTGGCTTTAATCTTCAGAAGGCTTCAGACTGTAACCTAAGTTGTTCTTACGGTGGTGTGATATGCTCAACTGGTTTAAAAAAAGCCCTTTTTTGAGGGATCTGGATGACTGATAATAAGCAGCGAGTGTGGAAACCATTACCAGTGCTGCACTTGCTACAAAAGGAGGAATTAAGAAGAGAGATGTTTTCAGAACCTGAAATGTGAAGTTGTAACCAGAAGAAAGTTGCCACAAAACCTCCCTTGACAATAAAAGACTTTAAATGAGGCTGAACCCAGGAGCACGTAAAAAGGAAGCGCAGCAGCGCGGCGGCAAAGGTCGTGGAACCAGCAGCAAGAAATAACCGGTGCTGGAGCTCCCAGCCTGCGGCGGCTGGGTTAACGTGAACTCCCAGTACTGTGCGGGGACTGGAACGATGCTGTGCCAGCACAAGGGTGAGGATTAAAAAAAAAAAAAAAAAAAAAGATAAACGTCAGTCTTTGGTGATCTGTGATGAGGAACTGCTCAACATCTGACGTTTCTTTGCTCTGCTTTCTAAATGTTGCAGAATTTTTACTCTGCCACTTCTACGATCTTACTTTGTTTGCAGACCAGATCCTACTTTGTTTAAAACATCAGGGATTATGCTGAGCGCGGCTCGTGGGGCTGGGGAGGCCAGATGGGTGCTGGAAGAGCAGGTACTGGTTGATGTTGTGTAGTGCCCGAGCGTGGATACAGCAGAGCTGTGTCCCTGGGGATGCTGCTGCTTCCGCACCTTGTGCCGTGCTGGTTCAAAAGCAAAACAAGCTTTTCTGTACATCTTTTTGACATTGCTTCGGCACATTCCTGTAGTTGGAGTGGTAGCATCTTTCCCTGATGTCGGGCTTTCTTTGACCTTGTTGGAGGATGAGCTTTTCTTTCTTGGAGAGCTTTTGTTCCAGAATAGGAAGCTTGTGTTGCTAGGGAGTTGGCATTTGTGTGGGGCTTGAACAGCCGTGGTTTTCTGAGCTCCTGAAAATTTTACCCTGCAAAACCTGCCCTTGTGCTTGAGGGATGAGCCTGAGTGCTGACTGGCATTTTACAAGACCCCTTGATGAGTAGAAATGAACCTTTTGTCATTTCCAGGAGACTGACTCTCCGTTAATAGCAGCTCCATCTCCGTCTGATGTCTGTGCACGAACGCAAATGCCTGTGTTGAGTCAGAATGATGAAAATAATGGAGCCAGAAAATCCCCTCCTTCAAAACGGGGAAAAGACTATTTCCTGAGCTTTTGCAGCTTCTGTTCATAGGGGTCTGGCTATTTCCCTCCAAAGCAGGAATCAATTAGAAATGCCCGTGACGCCATCTTCTAGAGTTGTGTCTTGAGGGATACCAGCCTTGTAAATCGGTTTGTAGCCTGGTCGCCTGAACCGAGCAGAGGAGGAAGGCTGAGCGTGTGTTTGTGGTTCTTGCCGGTAATTATAACCCAGAGGAGCGTGAGGAGGGAGGAATGCTTCTGGAGGCACGTGGAACCTCAGCATCGCCTGCCATAGGGATGTTGCTACGGTCCACACCTCATTTAAAAAAAATATAAATGACCTAGTTTATGAAGTATATGGTCTCGCCACGGCTCTCTGGGGCCGTCTTCCTTCTCTGTTCCTCGTCTGAACCAGGCTGGGAATCTGTTAGGAAGAGCACAATGTTGGGTATAACCACCCGAAATCAGTGCTTTACAGGTCAGTGCTCCTCGCCCTGAGAATTTACAGCCTCATCCCACGACGGAAGGAAATGAAGAGGGTTGAGGTAAGGATGGGAAGAGGGATGCTTTCTTTTTGGCTAGCTGTGCGATCATCTTGGCCTCTTCGTTTCCTTCTGCTGGAGACCAGGAGACGCGGAGTCCAGCACACCCAGGGATTTTGGGGGTGGTGGGAGAGGGCTGGCTTGTGCTGGAGGTGCTGCAAGGAACCTTAACGTCGCTGTGAACTCTTTGGAGCACACTGAATCTCGCTTCTTTATTCCTTCAGCCTTATTCCTCTACCAGCTTATACCAAAAATAGATGGTGCTGGGAAAGTTGGAGCTGCGTACATTTACCCTCTCCAAATCACCATATATGCCCCTACGAAGCTGACATTTACTTTTAGAATTTATTCCACTTTTTCTTCATGCAAATGACAAACCCTTAATTGTTTGGTGAGCTTGTGTTTTTAATTGTCTGTATGGGTCAGCAGCATGTGGTGGAGCCTTTAAAGTATTGTTTCAAAATAGGGATCCCTTTGGGAAATGTCTGTTTTTCTCTGTTCTGCAATGGATCTCTCTCTCGCAAAGGCTTAGTTTACATAATATCTGAGTGCTAATGTAGAGGCCTTTTGTAAATACACTAAGATGCTTACTAAGCTGGTTGCCTGCTTGTCTACATAACAAAGCCGAGAGTTATGTAGTGGGTGTAGAGAAAGGGTGTGACATGTACTTTAACCTATTAGGCTTGCTAAATCTGGGGAAAAGGGCTTTTGCTTTATTAATCGGGATGGTTATCTGCGTGCTGGGTTTGTCTCCATGTACAAAACACGGAGCGTTTTGCCGGAGCGTGGTTCGTGTCGGAGCGAGGGCTTCGTTTTCAAATAAATACGACTTTAATGTGGGTTGGGTTTTTTTT
This sequence comes from Balearica regulorum gibbericeps, assembly GCF_011004875.1. Classification (NCBI taxonomy): domain Eukaryota; kingdom Metazoa; phylum Chordata; class Aves; order Gruiformes; family Gruidae; genus Balearica; species Balearica regulorum. The sequence goes on along the minus strand of NC_046186.1, from coordinate 2,051,273 downwards.
TTTTTTTTGGCTTTCGGAAAAGCTAATGCCAAAGTCTTCAAGGTTTGGGGGTTTTTTCTTTGACATTGCACTGTGCCCTTTTGCATTTTGCAGTATTTGATTTTAAGAGTTTGCTTTCTCAATTTTGTTTTTTATCCTTTCTTTTCTGAATCCCCAAATGAGAAACAGAGAAACTGTAAAATGCTGAAAACTTTACGGCGTATCCTTATCGAGACTAGTAACGTGCAGCAGTTAATGAGCAAATTATACTGGAAAAGGGACGCCTAGAAAACTCTCATTTTGCTAATATTGACTCCAGACCTCGTGGTAGGTTTTTGCCTTTATCTTCTGACTCATAGCGCGAGGCTTTTTTTGCAGCATAATTTGTTGTAAATGACAGCCTTTCGAATATGACTGCTAACTTTCCCATAAGTTATTTTTTTTCAACTGTTCTTCGTGTTTTCCCTCTGTATGAGTAATCTCATAGAGGTAAAAACCTGGGTGAAAGTAATTTATTGCTGAAGATTATGGGAAATTAAATCAAGGCAAACTGCAGAGATGAGGCTTCAGAAATTAAAATCTCCAGTTGCTGAGTCAATTAGGATGTCGGGGGGTAATTGCTGGAGGTCCTGGCATTTCGAAGAAAGAGCCAGCTTGTTTTGCTGGATGATAGCGAGCTAAAAAGCACTTACCGACCAGATACAGTCGCTTGCTGCGTGGTATTTCTATGCAAGAACCATCGTCATGTGTTCAATTGGGTTCTCAAAGCATGGGCTGTCTCGTTTTACCTGCTAAACCACTTTCTTCTCCTTGTGGCCTTGGGGCTACGCTTGGTATTTTTTAAGTGGATTTGTTCAATGATTTTCAAGATAGAAATACGTATTGTGGTGTCCTGTACCCTAGTGTAGCTTTGCTGTTGTCTTTCCCTATAAATATCCTTGTTCTTTTAAGCAATAAGCTCACTTCTGGTTTACGTTAATGCAGGAGATCTCTTTGTAGGAGAACATGATTTTAAGTATTTTATTTACTAGTAACAGAAACCTTTCTGGCATTCTGTAAGAAGAAACAAAATTACCGGTTAAAGTAAGTAAAACAACAAGAAAGAATGAGGCATAAATGTGTTTAATATACCTGGTACTGTAATGAAATATTCTAATTGCAGAGGCTTTGTTCCAAAGCATAAGTTATATTGACATTTAGCTCCCAGGTGACTTTACAAGGCAGGCAGTTAAGAAAAACTGAAAATGACTTGCAAGCTGAGCAGATTTGACATCAGTAATTTTGAACATAAAGTTGCATATTAAATTTCTTTTTCTTTATATGCTGGAGAAGGATTTTTTTAAGGATTTTTCTCAAGGAAACTTGGGGATCTTTTTCCCTATTGTTGCGCCGAGGACTTGGCACCGCGAGAGTTCGTCGGTATTAACCACATAAAATGCTCCTGCCGTGGAGAGGAAAGGATCTGTTACTACACATACAACAAAGCAAGAAATTATCTCTCGACCGAAGTGGTTCCCGTCAATCAGACGAGCGAGGTGGGGGGGAAAGTGCTTTGGCATGACGGGAGCTGCAGACGTATTTGGGCTTCAGGATATTGTCGTGTTGTGATGTACAACGCGAAAGTGTAGCTTATAAATGGGAAGAGTAAGGGACTGTTGTGTGGCTTTATAGCTGTGATAGCCTTCTGCTGGCATGGTTTGCATCGAAGCCCCACAGCTGCTGGCACAGCACTTCAATTTTGCATGTAGCTTGCTCAGCCAAGACTTTTTTTTTTTCTTCTCCTCTATAAGTGAAATAATTTAAAACAGTATTTCATGCCCTTGAATATTTGTTCTGTCAGAAATGAGCTTATTTTTTATTAAGCTGTTTGATCTATTATGTATTAGTAAAACATACAATATTGTTCTGTAGAACCGGTCTGCCGTTGTACAAGCTTTTTCCTCCTCCTAGTGTCATTGTTTTTCCATATGCTGATAAACTGGCGAGTGTAACTTCTGCTGTAGTTAAATTGGACCAAGATATTTTTATTTGCATGCTTTAGCTGCAAGAATAACCGGGTATATGAGAAGTCGATGGGCATAGCATTTTTGTTCTTGAATAGCCTCGGTGGTTATGACCCTTTATTTTGGGAAATGACTTTGCTGTGGTTTCTATTTTTCTTTTCTTTGCTCAACGGCTTATTTTTTGGAAAGACCGGTACGTGTTGTGGTCAACCATACGAGAGGCACACGTGCATGCAGCATCAGCGGTGGGGCTGGTCCCTACAAACTTGACATGAACCCTTTGCTTCTTTGAGGCAAGGTCAGTATTTTGGATCTGAGCACTGTTCCAGGTCTGGGAGTATCTCCCTGATGTGTAATTTTAGAATAGAAGCATAGAATTGAATCATTTAGGTTGGAAAAGACCTTTAAGATCGTTGAGTCCAACTGTATTTTGAGGTAGGACCTCAGTTGCCTCTAAAAGGACTTTTTGAGTTTTCAACTCAAGGCCTGAATTGAAAACTTGAGGCTGTGATGGGCTAATGGTACGCGATGCATCGGGGGCAAAATATCTGATGGCTGGTTATGAACGTGAAGGTGCAGTCCTGCGGAAATAGAAACTATGAGCAGCAGATTGAAACGGTGCGGTTGGGAGAGCAGACCTGGGTTTGTTAGCCCTTGGAGTTAGATAACTTTTTTGTGTGCGTGGTTTCTTCATTTTAAGCAAAATGTGTTTGTTGTTGGTATTTTTCAGCAACTAGTTGCAGGGGTTTAGGTATTTTAAGGGGGAAGGATGGAAATACTGAATTGAGGTTGAGATGAGACTTCTCGATTGTTTCTCTTTTCCCATCTAAAAAGACAATTGTTTGAGTGTATGATGTTCAGAATTTCATATATAAGAATGACTGGAGCAAGTCCTGAGGAAAGGATGACCTCAAAAATGTGGGATGTGTGTGGAAAATTTCAAGGCGTATTCTCGTAGTTGGGAGTTGTGTTGTTTCTGACTTCACCCCTGAACTCCCTTGCTGGTCGTGATAGCTGGGATCGTGGCATAGATGCTTCTGGTAGCAGCGATCCTGGTTTCTCCCATGGTGTAATTTCCAATAGCAACCTCAGAATGCTTCTTTTGCTCGACTGCAAGGAGTTGACCGTAGACTACAGCTACACAGAATTAAATCAAAGGAGAAATTAGTGAATAAACTTTGTACGGTGTTCCTGCTGCATAGCCTGTTGTCTTGCCTTTTCAGTTTCTACAGTTTCATTATATCTGCATTGCTACACGTCCCTGTTAAACAGACCTGCTAGGTTGATTTCATATTCTTTTAGAGATACAAAGTCTTTGAACAAGCTTAGAATTACTCATGATGTCAGGTTGCATTTTCACTATACTTAGTATACTCCCCCCCCCGCCCCACCCCATAACAGAAAGAGGCAGAAAAGGGTAAAGAGAATATATTCTTGGCGGTTGAAGCATTCAGCAATCTGGAGTTATTTATATGTTTGGAATGCAGAAGAATGCAATCATAAAATATTAATACTGCTTTATAAAATTAAAAAAACCAACCCTGTCTTTGCAGCGGGTTTAAAGCCCTGATGGAGCAATTGTGGCGCTCGGGCAGCTCCGGTTCATCGCGAGCTGCTCCGGGCCAGAATCGCTTCTGTTCAGGTCTTACTGTTTAGCGTTAAACAAATATTTGTGCTAGCATTTATCTTTGTGTTAGAAAATTCACAGTGGTTCTGTATCATCGGTAATAGTGCTTTTAAGTAGATTATGTTATTAGTGTTTACATAGCGTATTTGTCCTGGAGAATTGGTTATAGCTCGGCTAGCCTTCGGAGCGGCGCGCTGCTTGGCTTCTCGTCCTTCTGACTTTAAAGACTCCAACGTGAGTGCCAAGCTTGTCATGGAAACGGGTGCTTGCTCAAGGTACAGGACTTGCCGTTTTATTCGGAGGAGGAGGAAGAAGAGAGGCTGAATAGGCTGTGTGCCCTTTCCTTCCAAGAAATGGTAACAAGTAAGCTTTGTTGGATTTTTTTTTTACCCACTTCTTCAAAGGAGGAAAAGGCACTTTCAGTAAGAAATCATGAAGGGACAGATAATTTTCAGCATCTGCTGTGGATTTTTAGGGAGAGGACCTGTTAGGAATGGAAGTCCCAGGCGTTCAGGAGTCCAGAATTCCCAGGTTCTGATAAATGATGTAATTCCTTGCTTCATGCCAGAACTATTGGAAGGATAATATTTTTGAAAAAATGTAATTTCCATATAGTAATCTATGCATTTGCATCCAATCCTTCTTCCCCAGCTCTTGGATGGAGTTGTTCCTCAGCTTTTGGATGAATCTGTTTAGGGACAGATCTTTGAGATGGAAGCACTTGCCAAGTAGGGAAGGGTCAGGTTCAGACCGAGTTCCTCCGTTAGAGCCCTTATTTTATGTTTAGAAGATTCATAAAGTGTTTCTTGTGCTTAGAACCTAAACCAATAGGGATTCATACCTGTGCTTGTTTGGACAGAGACAAAAAAATTGCAAGGACTTGCCTAGAAAAAATAACGTGTTGCAAAGAGCTTGGAATTCCTGTTTTTGGGGGTCAGCTTAGATGGTCTCACAGGAAGGTTTAAGATTAGAAAGCTGATGGCCACTGTTTGCAAGATCATGACATTTAGTCTTCCACTTACCTGGGTGGCCATCCTGCAACTGGAAATACAACATGAGAATAGCTCAGAGGTCAGCAAAGTCCCCTTGAAAGAACCTTATTCATATATTTATCGTATATTTTTATATATTTTATATAGTTGTATATTCTTAATACATAAATTCTAAGTTTTTAGCATGTTTTGCTTCATCTCTTGCACAGCGTTAAGATGACGCACCTGTAATGCTTTATGTGAACAGGGAGGGAGACGCTTGTTTCACCAGCTTCACGGAAGGGAGGAAAAATTTTTTTGGGGGAAAAATGTGTCTTTAGCAGAGCAACAACCTCCAGCAGCACTTCTCGTGCTTGGAAGTTGGTTCCTGGTGAACGAACCAGGGCTGTGGAGGTCTTGGCCCGAGGCTTGCTCAGAGCCCTGTGGCCTTGCATTTACCGTAAAGAAGAGCCCGTGTTTATAGATGAATTAAGCAAAACAATTAAGGACAAGAAGCTCAATGAATGGTCACTGAAAATGGCTTATTAAATGGGAAATTAATTTACTGCAGCCATCTGAACCCTGAGCACCCCACAGCTAAGAGAATGCAGTACACCAAGAGGAAGTGGAGAATCACAGACTGGTTTGGGTGGGAAGGGACCTTTAAAGCTCACCTAGTCCAACCCCCCTGCCATGAGCAGGGACATCTTCAACTAGATCAGGTTGTTCAGAGCCCCGTCCAACCTGGCCTTGAATGTTTCCAGGGATGGGGCATCTACTGTCTCTCCAGGCAACCTCTTTCAGTGTTTCACCACCCTCATTGTAAACAATTTCTTCTGTATATTTAGTGTGAATCTACCCTCTTTTCGTTTAAAACCATTACCCCTTGTTCTATCACCACAAAGAGTGTGGTGAGGCACAACTTTCATCTCAGGTAGGTTCTTCGCCTGTTAAGCAAGGCAAGGCCGAGATGGTCATCGCTGCATGGTCCTGGGCAGGTGGTGGATGCTCCCACGTGTACCCTGCTCCTTAGTAGTGATGCAGAAACATCTCTGGTGGCTCAGCTTCAAATCTGCTGATCCAAGAAAATGGTCAGGTCTTTTACCCAAAATTAACTCTTCATCCCACCCTGCCTGCGGAATCCCTAAATACCACTGAAAATGTACTTTACTCTGGTGGGGGCCAGCACTTTCCAGTAAACTATTAATGTTATTCCCCAGATTGAGTCTTCTTCCCCACAAGGAGAAGGTTTGTAAACTGGGAAGCATTAATGGGGTTGCTTCAGTGGATCCAGTCTATACACAAATATTAGCGTTACAAAATCTCAGGCCTGTGTTTAAGAGTGCATTTGCCTGACATTGTTTCTTATTGATGTCAATTTGTTGTTATCCATGAAATTAAACAAATTCTTGGTTCTTGACCTATGCTCTCATATGAGAGGTCTCTATCTTCGCTTAATCTTAGCTGAATTCTCACATAATTAGTGAAACAGCCATTTGAGCCTGGGGCAAATGTTCTTTATTTCATCTGTTGGCTGAAGTTCTTGGCCACAAATGTTTCTGCAGGGAGAGTTAACGAGTTACAAACATTTGTATTTGGTCCACCATGTGCAGGTTTTGTGTACCTATGAAGTTACACATCCCTTATCCCCTACGTATGTCCCTTATCCCAGTTTGCCCGACACAGTTGCATGTTTTCTTGGGAATAAAATGTGTGTGTATCCTTTCTAAATGCCAAACGCATAGAGGTGAAGCCAGACTGTGTTTTTTAGATGTTAAAAGAGGTTTAGCCTCGTTAGGCAAACTGGAAAAGATAACGTTATCTCCCAATTTGTTATTTCCTATGCTGGGAATAAAGAGAAGAAACTACTGTTTCTCAAGTCGCATCCATAGGGACTAAAATCTGCACGGAAGAGGTTTGTGAGCTGTTCCCCGTCTCTTTTCCTTAGAGGCTAAAGTCCTGCTCTTGCAGAGCCAAGAGGGCTTTAAGAGGATGTCTCAGACATTTGCCAGATGGACATATGCAGAGCTTGCCTTCGGATCTCAATCCTCATTTTTAGTAAATAGTATTTGCTGAACTTAGCTTCTGGATTTTGCTGTAGTTTTCCTGGCCTGTCCTTCAGTTGCTTTTTTAATTTGGATTCTTACTGATGAACTCCACGTAGCCCCACTCTTATGGCAGAAAATGTGCCTGGTTCGTTATTGTGGGGTTTCTCCGAGGTGAATTTTACTTACTTCCCCGGTTTTGCCTGCCCGCTTGGATAGCTTTCCAGAGATGGCACGATCAACTTAAAGATCGCATTCTTACATGGATCAAATAAAAATATTTTCCTTTAATTTGCTCATTTTAGGAAATGAGTACATTTTGTATATAGCCAAATCCTCCTAGCTGATCTTTTTTCTTCCTGTGAGCAGACGTTTATAAGCATATTAATACTTACTAACACTTGATCAGCTTCAAAATACTTATTTATACGAGAGCACTCTCAAGGCATATTAAGTTTAATTTCTGTCTGTCGGGGCAGTCTTTGATCTCTGATTTCCTTCTCCATGTTTTTACCCTTTATATTGCACGTCCTTATGGTCTGTGAAATAAAACTTCAGGGGAGTGATGAGCCCTTGGAGAACAAGACCAGGTTTAGGACCACGAGGGTGTCTCCTAGATGCGAGTGTCTTCACCAGCAAGTTTGTGGAGGACTTTTGGGTTAATTTCTAAGTGCTTAGGGATCTTCTGGTGAGAGATAAAAGGAACAGAAAGGCCAGCTGCTGCTGCTGAGCCACACGGTGATGTTGGATGCATTGCAAAGTGAGAAGAGCACCCTAAAATATAAAACCACCCGACACGGAGAGGCAGTGGCCTCTGGGACTGCGTGTTTTGTGCTTAAGGGAGTGTGAATTTTTAGCAGGTAGACCTAGTGAAAATTTCAGAAGATGAGGGTGGGTGTTGGGGGAGGAGAGGTGGATAACCAAGGGATGGAAAGGGAATAAGATGCAAGGCATTTTTTCCAGCACCTTGCACCTTTTTATGTCCGTAGGCTGGACTAACTTGCTGACGCTGTGTTGAACCCTTCCAGGAGGACCAAATTAAGCCAATAAATCCTTTTCCTGGAGGTGCTGTCAATATTACGAAGCTACCTGTGGGCTTGTACCTTCATCAGCAAAGCTTTGCTCTCTGTGCGGATGTTGTGCACGGACCCACCCCGAGCGCCTGGCAAAGTGCTGAATGTCTCCAGGTGCTTGGAAATCAAGTGCCTCCTTGAGAGGCCTCGCTTTGTTCGGGCTTAATAAAAGCATCACGTTTTCAAACGATGTGCTGAATCACCGGGGAATTCTCCCTTTCAGACTGGCTTAACCGAGTGGGAAAAGCACGTATCCAAGATAATTTTATACAGCTCGCTCTAGGAAGCAGTTTTGAAATGGTGTTTGTCGAAGTTTCTCTGGTTTTTTTTTTTCAAAAGCTTCCACGGTCTTTGGCTAAACAAGCTCTTCTGGAGAGAGTTTTTTTAATAAAGCAGAGGAGGAAAAACAGTTCTTTAGGCTTGTCTTCAGAAACGTAAACAGCCGCGGCACTACAGCGGCACTTTGGAGCATCGCCTCTCAAAGCAAGAGCGAGCTGGGTTGGCACAAGCACCTACTTGTACGTGAACAGGAGGTAATTACCATGGAGCGAGTTCACTTCAGACTTCAAACACCGGGGAGTTAATTTGCTCTAACGTGATTGAAAACACAAAATGTTTGTAGATGGGCTGCTCCCGAGATGAAGAATTTCAGCAACTATTAATGTGCTTTAAAGCCATTTCTTTTAAAACGCAATGTCCCCGTGCAGGTGTTGATTTGCACGGGTAATATTTGGATTGACTTACCCATCGATAACGCTGAGCCTGGCTTTGAGAAGCTGAACAAAATCCCCACGGAGATAGTGCAAGGACACTCATCCCACATGTTGCGGTGCAAATGGTCTGAATCTTCGTGGTGGTTTGTGTCCTGCTACCTGGCCCACCCTAAGTAGCACTTGGGAACCTCTGAAGAAAGGAAAAAAAAAGGGGGGGAATAAATCCCTTTAACAAATAATCTAGGGCTGCTTCTCTGTTTAGTGTTTTCCACTGGCCAGATATTTTTAGATTCCTGTATGGTTTTCATCACACTCTTGTTTGAGATTGATCTGAAAAAAAAATTTCTTTTTTAAAGCAGGTTTTATATACATTATTGTTTTGCAATGTCTTTTCTTTGGCAATAATATAGTTCCCTTTAGTCTGCATATACTACCGTTCAGTAGAGTATTTTTAAAAATCACTCTTTATCTGTATCTCCTTCTCAAAGCGTACTGAGGTAGAGAAATGACATTTTACAGTATCCAAATTAAATGAAAGACATTTTGTAAAACTTCATGGAAAGCTGTTTTAACTTAAGGGAATGATTCCATGGTTGAAACCTCGATCTCTACCAGGTCCTGGCAATCTGTTGCAAGTTTTGCTTGAGTGAGTGATAACACCGTGAAAAGAAATGGTTTAGTGACAGGTACCTTCATACAATATCCATGGATTCCGTGGCACAAGTCACAAAGATGATGATGTCTTTATCGTCGCATCCCAGATTTGCAATTTTCCTACTGCTCCACCAGAAATTAAATCGTCTTTACTGTTTCTTGGCGATGTGCCCGGCGATGGCAGAGCTAAAATAGCAGATCCAAAGGGAGGGTGGGAACGAATGGACCGGCTGATCCAGCAGAAAGTCACGCGTTCCCAACCGTATCTCCTCCCAGGGCTTGGGTATTGCTCCTCAACGACAGCTGTGGGGCACATCTGGCTGCCTCCGTGCCATGCGCTCGTTATGGTGCCGCGTGAAGCTGATGAAATCAAATATGAAACAGGAGCTCGTCATTTTTTTGTTGCACAAGGCAAAGGGCAGCCTGGCTTTGACCGGCGCGGGGGGCAGCGTTGGTCTGGTGAGCCAAACCCATGCTGCCGGCGCACCTGGCGTCCGAGCTCCTGCCAGGTGAGGTGGCTTTGAAAATCACTTTCCTTTCATTTTTAAGGAATTATTCTCTTGAAACTGGGGATTAGGATGCCTCTGGCAGTTTGAGGAAGATAAATAGGACTGCAAATAACAGGGGTGTGTAACTCATTTTCTGTATCTTAGTTCCATTATAACACACCCATAGTCCCAGTCAGAGGAGACCAAGACCTTTTAAATGAATCAGTCGTCTGCTTCGCCTCACATTTGTGGGGCTTGTTTTAATGCCCGAGAAAGAAAGGACAAGACGTGGGTATTTGGGGGGTGGTAGAATGGAGGCTGTTAGGACTTGGCTTTGCTGGGCGTGTGATGCAAAGCAAGGCTGGCTGTTGAACGGCAGTAAAATCCATTGTGTAAATCTGGTTGTCGTTTTGTCATATTCGGGTAGCGCAGGTCATGAAAAACACGACCCATTTTGCTGAACTGAATGTCTCCTTCTGGTTGACCAGTTGGCTTTCCAGCTGGGATCTTCTGTCATGTGTTGGCATCCCACGTGAAATAGTACTAATCTTTTTTGGGATAGCATTTAAAATAAATCTCAAAGATGCTTATAAAAGTCTTATTTCTCACAATTTTCAGTGGAAGGAAATGCTGAGGTAGGTGGGTGGTTTGTGTTTGTTCAACCAGCCAGGTGACTGAGGATGATGTTCCCATAGATCTGCAGCTCCTGGATTTGCTGCGCGTTGGTTGTTGTAGGTGGCCTCGCAGAAGTAGTGTCCTACAGCCTAAAATGTTTCATTAAAAACACCAATGAAGAAATTCTTTCCAGATAAGAGTTTTTCCATAAGCGATACTGAGCAGAAAAACCTCTTAATTTTGGATAATCTTACAGATTTTATTCTTTGGACTGAAAACACCACCGCTTTAGCTTGAGTTCCTTCAGTCACGACAAGAATCATTAATGTAATTGTTTAAACACAATTGCGTAGGTGTTAGTCATGGTTATCAATGCAAGTACAGCCCCTGACTTCTAACATCTGGAAAAATCTATTTGATTCAACAGCTGTTTCATCTGGTAGAATGATAAAATACTTTCTTGGAACCTTGAATTCACACCAGGACTTTGCTAGCTGTCAAGATTAGCTTGACATTTTATACAAACATATATCTTCTTATCGTACCTATCTCTAATGTAGTTCCTGTAAACTGTAAAGGTATAAAATTAAGTTTTGGTTAAGGCTTAATGCGTAAGGTATATGATCAGAAAAACAGTGGCTAATGGTATGAAATACTTTGAGGCAAGAATGGAAAAAATCTCTTAAATACTTACAAATGGCTTTGGAAAAAGGAGTACTTAGTCCCATCTAATCCATGGTAACTTGCATGGAGGTAACCATGGAAATTTTATATATAAAGCTCATCTCCAAAGAGCTTATTTTAACACCGTCTCTTGCTGCAGTCCAGTGCTTAACAACGCTCTGCTGGCATGTGGCGAGGCTTTGGTGCTGTGTCTTCCAATTTTGTGTGTTTGGCAGGGGGGGAAAACCCAAAAACTTCCCTGAAAACAATTTCTCAAACTCTCCTGTAGCCCACCGTTGGGGTTATGTGATGGTCCAGCAGTTTTGGCTGCGGAGAAATGAAAGCCTTGCCACCGAAATGAAACGCAGATGCCGTTCTTCGTACCTGTTTGCATTTTGGGAACGTGACCAGTGCTGGTGCTGAGGCGCTCGCCTGCGTCGCCCTGGGAGGTGGCTGCAGAAGCGACGTGAGACCCTGGGAGACCTATAGTGACTTAAATGATTTTAAGGCTCAGCTGCTGAAAGTCGGGAATGTCGAGATTAGCAGGATGATGCTGAAGGTGTTAAGTCCAGATTGACCTAAACTGTTGTTTTGACTTAAACCACTAGTGTTTATGTTATTTCTGTAATTTATTTTTGCTAAAGAAAAATCTTATTTCCTCTGGCTGCAGAACCAGAAGCTAACCTTTTGATTAACCATCTGTTTGGATTCATGTAATTTCCTTTTCCAGATCTCTGACAGTTTTTCAAAGTCGCTTGCGCAGGAGACATTGATGCTTTACAAGGTGCAGTAAGATAGCGCTTACCAAAAGGTGTCCGCATCGATAATTCTCATTTTACACCTGTGGAAACCGAAACAGGAGGAAGCTCGCCTGGATTTCCAAATTTTCCTTCTCCCTTCCGCTTCATGCGCGTTTGCCATCTCGTTGAGTTGTTTTGCTGCCGCAATTAGCGATAACCACCTTGTTGCTCGGGTGAGGGTGAGGATGCGTTTCCGTCCAGTGCCACGCACGTGACGGGAAGGGGAACGTGTAGTCAGCAAACCCCCTCGAACAGCTCAGGACGGCGTTGAAATGGAGAGGACGTGTTAATGGGTTAGGAGATCCTTTTGGTTAATGCATATAATGGAGGGGTGGGTGATTTTTTGCTGGATTTGCAATATTCTCTCCCTTCTGGTTGTGAACATTGAGAACATTTGCAATGTTCTCTCCCTTCTATACAGCAAATTGCAGCTGGAGTGCTCTCATGTTAGAGTATAAACACCGCTGGAGCAATGTGGAGATTAAGTAAAATGGATGCTTTAGTTGCGATCCATGTTTTCTAGTTACCGGAATGTGGTATAATTGGAGAAGATCAGAATTTCTGGGCTCGATGGAGGAATTACTGTGCCAAGTTCAGGACCCATGGACTACCAGAGACCTTGGGGTGCTTCTTCCCCACCCTAGTGGCTTCTGCCCAAATATGCCTTGCTTCTCACAGTGGTAATCCCATCTGCTTTAGGACGTGGGTCAGCAATTCAAAAGACCCCGGCAGCCAAGGCTTGGTGGTCCTGCATGGCATGACGTCTGCCAGGAGGGTCCTGCACCGTGGGACAGGGCAGAGGAGCATCCACCCGGGATGCAGAGAGCTCAGCGTCGCCGTACTCGTGTTTTGGGCACGTTGTACGTGTCCACCTGAAGCATCTACAGCCCCCGGTTTCTTTAAGGTGGCTTTTACCCGCAAAGCCTGCTGTTCTTCGGTAGATCAAAGCGATTTGGAGGCTGCGTGTTGTACAGGTTTTGAATGGATATTGGAGGTGACACTTCTGAATCTTTCGTTTTGCTGCTAGCTTGTTTGTCAGAAAAGGGTATATCAAATTCTCCCTTCACATGGAGTCACTGAGGAGTTATTTCAGGAGATTCGATCTTTACTGAAGTTTCTACAGTGGCGTGCATCTTTGTACCACCTCCAGTGTAGCTGTTTCTCATTTCCAGCCCCTTTCGGTTAACGCTTCAAAGGAATATTGTCTAAGAAATTGCCAAATGCGCTGTGGTTACCAAGTTGCTATTGGAAAAGGAGGAGGAAATTCCCCACTGTTGCAAACCAATAAACAGATCGGAGTTGGGAGTATGAATGTGAAAACAATGTATTTCAGCTGGATAACGAAGAGAGATGTTGAATCTCAGCAACTGTTTAGATAACTGTCCTTTTGATTTGTTTACCATCTGCTTTTAATTCCGAAAAGGAAAGGCAGTGGTTTGGGACTGGTTTGAGCAGCTTCGCAGAAAATGGCTTGTTCACGTTGCCACTAGCCACAGGTGGAAATTCTTGGCCAAATCCTCTGTTGTTGGAGCAGGTTTCCCTGGAAGGATCAGTACAACAGGGAGCTCGGTCTCTGGATTGATGGATGGGAGAAACTTGGACGTGAAGGGGTTGGTTTGCCCGCAGGATCTGAAGTTTTGCAAGAGACATGTTTTGCAGAAAACGCATCTCGATGGATTGACTTAAAGCAGTTTATAAATAGCTTTTTTTCTCCCTTCTTTTATAATATTACATTCAACTTGCATGGCTATAGTCATCTTCTTTGGAAAAGTCTTTTTCCTTCCCTGCCCGTGCCCTCTTTTGATGGCAGACCACACAGAAAACCAGTGCGATGGTAGGATGTGATGGATGCAAGAGCAGAAGAGTGGGAGGACGTATATTAGCACTGACACTTCACTAGTCTGCGTGTGCAGCTGGAATCCCTTTGCTCTGAAATTACTGGAAAACAGGCTTAGAGGAGCGTAGCTGGGTGGTAGGAGATTTCACGAGCTATTTGAGGCTGCAGTGGAGAAAGGGAAAAGCGGTGGTTAACCCTTGACTTTTCTGTGCGAGTTGTCTCTGTTTCCCTTACACGGTTCCCCGTTGACCGCTCTGGAGCTGCTCTTCCACCAGCGCCCAGTCATGGCCAGTTTATAGCATGGAAGTGTCTTGTTATATGAGAAATAATGATTATCGAATCTAATCGGGCAGTGGGTGCTGGTAGCTGAGAAGGTAAAGTGCTTGTTCTTCTCATCTCAGTCCCATAGTGCACGCGTGGCCATCGTGGTGGTTCGCAGGGGTGGGACGTCTGCCCTCGGCATCCCCTTGCTCACCCTCTGCAGCCTTGTTGGCGAAATGATTAAGCTGAAATAGCGCATGAAAGTGGGGAAGGGGAATTAGCAATTTCCATTGGGAATCAATTCAGAGAAAGCGTTCAAATAGCTGAAGTTCTAAATACAAAAAAACTTAACGGCATCTTGTGGGTTTTTTTAATAAGAAAGCATAAATACCTGAGAAAGAAGCTGTAAAGCTTTTAAGTTCACTACAGCTCTTCTGGATAAACACAGCCCCTTACTCCCACTGATCCTTTACTCCTAAAGCACTGGTTAGGTGTTGAGGCTGATGAGCATATCATCTTAAAAGCTTCGGCTATGTATTCCAAGCTGCCTTTAGTGATCCTCATCCACGGTGGCACCCGTGCTTTGTCAGCTGCAGTGGCAGTTTGCACATTGGATGCTCTTGTACGTGGAATTTCCTTCACCTACACCCACCTTTCTCTGGTAGGTAGGAAGAGGCGTAAGCCATTTCCCATCCTTGGTCCTGACTTTGATGAAACCTTCTAGAAACGTTCTTGCTACTTTAAGTAATTTGTTTATTCATAAAGTCTCTTTTTTTTTTAGTACCATACTGAAATAATTAAAAAAGATAAATACTCATTTAAACTGTTTAAACAGCATTGTATTTTAGTATGCAGTAACATAGCAGTGACAAAAGTTTCACTTTACTTTTTTTTTTCCACTCATTAGAGTCCTCAAAATTACCTTTTTGCTACTGAATTTTGAATCTGTAGCTATAACTACATATTCTTATATTGTGCATATATGGCTTTATGCTATTCCATGGAGTTATAATGCCAGTATAATTGTTTTCTTAGTATTAATATGCTTTGTGTTATTTAATTGTCAGCCAGGGATTACAGTAAACACAGTACTTCTGTGTTCGTATCCAGTCTGTTTATCTGAGCTATCTGCATTGTATAAAAATCTCAAATATAATGATGTGAGTAATGGGGGCAGTGAGAGAAAAGCAGTTTTCAAATCTTGAAGTGGCGGTTGTTTCAGAAATTTGTCTTTATTTCTTTTTTTCCCCCTTCATGGTCCCAATATATTTAATCATTAAGACACGACGCTCAAGAAGCGTCAGAGAACATTCTAAAATTATTTCCTTGGCTTTACTTTTTAAAGAAACCTATTGAGTCAGCTTCTCAGAAACTTCTAAATTGCTTCTGGATATAATGAGCTCTGCCACAATTTGGATTCAATAAAGGTGACGAGGTACAGATCTGAAATCACAGGGTTGAGGACAGTGACATTTTGATTAGAGATGTGAACCCGTGATGGTGCAGAGCGCGTTGTATCTTCAGCTTACGCTTTCTCCCAAGCTCGACTCAGCGTGACCGAGGCCCTTGTGAAACAATATTTGAGGTCTAAGGTAACTGAAATTCCAAATTCATTGAAATCAAGAGAATTAAGGTTTCACAATGTCTAATGCTTCCCCGTCATTGTTTTGATGCCAGGACAATAAAGCATCTTTAAAGTTAAAAATGTAAGACAAGGATAATTAAGACGCGGAAGTCCAGACATACGAGTTAATGGCGAAGTTGTCACTGTTCGACTCTAGTACACCTTCGCTGTGTTAACGAAAATTGTTCAACTCTGTAATTTTCTATACAGTATCCTTTATAGGTTTTATTTATGATAGCTCTCTCCATTAGTTTTTTAAAATTACATTTTGTCATGGAAGCAAAATGGGCCAGAACATCTGTCCCAGGCTGCTGGTGCTTCTTGTTAAGCACATTTTAATGACGGCTAGTAAGAAAGTAAACAGTTTAAAGTACTGTACCACATACTTGTAATCCAGTGCGCAGCTGTTCAAGTGATCGTGAAGGGTTGGGGCCACCACAGTGTCTGTGCATCGCTTGGTGTTTCAGCGTATTTGTGCATCACTTCAGGTTTACTTGGACAGCAGCCTGTTTCATGACGATACCCGTACAAACCCATTTGTCTTTTTTATCATCAGTGTTGGCTTTGAGTAGAGAGGAAAAAAAAGGTAGGAAAGAATTAAAAGCCAGTCTCGTGTTCCTAAGATCAAGATTGTTCTTTGCAGGAGATCTCAGATTAGGGATTTATTTTTAAAGTGTGGTAGGAGCTGGTTTTGTTGGAACAGGGAACCTGTGACAGCTTAAATTCCACTTTTAAACATGCATCTTCGTTCCAGCACGTGGGATTAGCATTTGCAGAGCTCTTCAAACCAGTTACCCTCTTCTGTACGAGATCATCTCTCCTAGATTACTCAGAGAGAACTTCAAGTATAGCCCTTTGGAAACGTCATGCATCTTCAGCCTTTCCAAGGAGATGACATCAAGCAAGCAAGCGGTTATCACCCTTTGGCATCAGTCTGACAAAATAGTTTGCAAATGACGGTAGACACTTTTAAAGATAACTGTGAGGCTTTGGAAGAAAAGGAACCTCAGCACCGCAGGAGCACTGCATTGTGTAAATAATTATTTATATGTCCTTTGGCTGGAAACCAAATTTGCCCTAATGAGAGAAATGGAATATTCTGAGAATGTGGATAACGTTCCAGAAATTAGGGTGTTCATGGAGTTCATGTTTAGCTGGTGAGGGAGGAATAAAGTTGGATCTAATCTATATCAGGAAGTTATTAAAAACTAATATAAAGCACACAGTTAAAGCCATTAATGACTTGAGAGTTTTTGGACATAAATCTGATTACTTTGGCTAGGATCGAGCTATGGATTAATTTGGCAAAATGCAGTGAGTGGGCAAGTGGGGTGCAGGGTTGTGTGTAGCTAGAAAAATGCTTCAGGTTTTGGTTTGGGGATTTTCTTTTTTCCCCTTAAAGCACACTTCTGCTTTCAGGATGTAGAACGGGAGTCCCTGGCTCGCACGTACTGTGACAAGGATGGCTGAAGCTCCCTTGGAAAGTGTCATCTGCTGAAGAGCTTTCAGGTTTGTTCTCTTTGCAGGATCCTGCAGCAGGTTTAGTTGTTCTCCAGAGTTGGTGATGGTCATGACAAGGGAGAGATTTTGACTTGTGTGATTTCCACTGCCTGAAGCTCCTGAAGTGACCCAGCTGGGGACTTCCACCAGCGAAGTGCTGTTAATGGCTTCACAGCACTTGTGAAATCTTGAACTGGTTCAAAATTACAGCAATTGGAATAAATACCAAAATTGGGAACTCTGGGCTTTGTGTTCTGATGAGGCGGGTGAATGAAGAAAAGGCAACAGTCGTGTAGGAGACGTGTGGCAGGTTGAGCATTTATGGGCATGCGAGACTGTTGTGGAGACCTGCTGAAAGATGTTGTATACACATAAATTCAGCTTTTCCTTTCTGTAGAGCTTTTCTCTTCCTGTGTGCCACCTGGAGACAGTTGAGGTTTAGGGACCCAACAACCCTTCATCTTGGCTTATCTCCTTGCTTGTCTCTCAATGGGTCAAACCCCAAATTTTGTGGCATGTAACAGTGAAATTCAGCCTGACCTCTTCAGTCCTTCAGATGTCCCCGAGGATGGCTGCCAGACAGCCGGTCAAGACTGAGAGAGTTGAACAGTGGTCCATAAAATCCTATTGCTGCTGCGTTGACCGACTTTGGGGCTGCATCTGCTTCTCTCCTCTCCCTGGATGGCTCCAGCAGTGCCGGCTGGGAGCCTCAACAAATAAGTCCAGGTGTTTCTACCTGGAGCTGCCCTAGCTTCGAGTTAGCAAAAGCCTGGCAGGGCTCCTAACTTGGGCTCCGTGATGTGCCTCTCCTGTCTTACGGGAGAACCTTGGGCTTTGGGAACCGGTGGGTTAATTCAAAGGTCTTGATCTGTAACAGTAGGAGCAATCTGCAGATGTAACTTTAGTATTAGTGTTGTCTGTTGTTATTGATTGACTAAATGAAGAAACTCCAATCAATTTCTCCTTCAGATTTTTTTATCTTAAAACATATTTTACACTTTCTGGTTTTCATTTAAAACCCCGCAGTTTCATCTAGGATGAGTGAGATCCCTGCAAAACCTGGCACGCATTCAAAACCTTAGAAGTACAGAAAGCTGTTTATTAAACTTCCTCATGGGTAGATAAGACAACTTGCTTTACTGGAACAAAGTTAATTTTTTTTTTTTCCGTTGAGATCTTAGTTGTGTAAAATTATTCTTTCCAAATCCAGTGATTGTTTTTCTAACCTTTCAATTTGCAACAGTTAACTGGCAAGCAGATTTAGCCCTCTTGCAAAATGGCTTTTCTCTTTGTCTCCTGCAACACTTACTTGGTATTGGGTATAAATCAGTCAGTAGTACATGAAAAAGTAGATAAGGAGGAAAAAGGCTTTCCAGATGCCCCAAAATGTGTGTAAGTTCTTAAGCAAAATAAAATTTAAAGAGAACCTGAAAAAGTACTTTCACGGTGGGGGGAAACGTAGTGAAAATTAGCATTGCCTTGAAACTGGTGCCTGAGTGTCCTTACTCCAGGGAGATTAAATATCCCTTTTAGAAATGCGGCATTTACACTGGCCCAACAGCCTTGGAGCTTGGAGGAGTTGCAAAAAAATATTTGGTGCTGCACGTTACTTGTAAGCAGGCAGAAAAGGAAGGTCCTTGTGGGAGGCTCCTGCAACCTCCTCTAACAAAGCTGTTCTTTTTTATGACTGCTTTGTAGTGTGCCTTTTTTTAGATATAGCACAGCAATGAAAACCAAGTAAATAAATTATGGATTTTGTCAACATACAATAAACATTAAATCCCTCCTAACTCCTTTCCACTTGCTTTTTATAGTTGGGTGTAATTTATTAGCTTCGATTACTTAGGCTAAATGGAACAAACTGTTGCAGCTGACAGACAGGAGGAGATCCGACGGTCACAGCATGGGACGAGGTTGGACAAACCCATGTTTGTCTTCATGTTGTAGGTCTGGAGCCCGCTCATCAAGTGAAGAGAGCAATACTGTTTCTGGTCCTGCCTCCACAGACCCTTGTTTATGCATTTTAATATTAAACAGTCACCGATAAAATATTTAGAGCCTTAAGTAAAATATAACAAGGGTGGTATTGAAAGATGCATGTTTCACATGCGAAGTGATGACCGCTTCAAAGGTGCCGTGGTGGCTCGGTCCATCGTGGGCTCTGTGAGAACTCCATGGCAAAGCGTTTATGCCCCGTAGGTCTGTGGCTGAAGGCGCAGTAGAAAGCGCGTGACTTGCAGGGACTGGCAAATGTTGTAGTATGCTAAAGATGAAAGGTTTGGGGGGAGATCTGGCTCAGATGAAGGATGACAGGAAGTTGTTTCTTCTGGAACATCTGAAGTGGTTTAGTGGATACATTTTACTCAAAAAATATATTAGTAGTTGACTGTGAGCCTGAACACTATGCTAGATTTTAGCTTCCTTATACTCTCCACTAATTTTTCAACCGATTAGTAGAACTTCAAAGCAGGCAGAAAGGCTGATGGGTTCAGCAGCATGCCAGGCTCTCCTGTGTGTGCTTGAATACATTTTCATGGACCGAGGAGAACTTTTGATACGCTGAATCTGCTATATGCAATGCAGGATAGTTTAAATGGAAGGAGTATCAGGAGGTCATCTGGTCTGAACCTTGCTCAAAGCAGCTTCAGAGGATGTGCTTAACGAGATCGTGGATAACCCACTTCTGGCCCTCAGCTTCAACTGTTTAAAACCAGGGTCCAGGCCGTCGACTTGTATGGGATGTTTCTTTTTTGTGCTTCGTTGGGTTGCAGGGAACAACCCAACTTTGATGCTTTGTTGGGGGGAAGAAACGTGGATACGCCTAAAGCAAATCGGTTCAAACCATTCGGTGAACGTTGTCAATAGTTTGAGCAAGAAATGCTGAATATAGCATTTGGGAAGAAAACACAAGAGCATAGGTCACCAGTCAGCACAAGCTTTATTGAAAGCTCTTGGGGTTTTAACGTTGGAAATTTCCAAGTGCGTTTTCCTACTCATTAAAAGGCTTTCTGATGAAAGGGGAAAAATTTCCTGGGCTATTGATGTATATAATCTATGGATACTTATTTCTTTTATCTGTCCTCCAGATCTCTCTCTATCTTAAACTGAAAGCTTGTGCATAAAGCACTTGTAAAGTGTCTTTTATTATTGCCTCAAGGTATTACGTTTTGGAAAGGAAAGCCAAGATCCAGCTGCTTTAGCTTCTTACTGTGATTCACGGACTACGGGTAGTGGTCTGCAGACAGGTTTGTGTAGCAACGACCTGGGAAAGCTTAGCAAAATCTTCACGTGGTTGAGGACAAGAAAGCGTGTGGGACGTGGGAGAGCTTGAGGGGATGGAGCAGTTCTGCCAGGAAATTACGTCTGGAAGATCTTTGGTGCTGTCTAAATGAGGCCCATGTTTCTGCTGCCTCTCAAACCTGCTTTCTGCTGCTGATGTGGGCTCAGATCATCTGACGGCCTTGGGGCGGCATTACCCTGCTGCTTCTTGTGCATCTTTGCTGCAGTCCGGCAGTGACTCTGGGGCTGCCTGTAAGCTGCGTGTGGTTCAAAAGCCATGGTTTCACCATCTCTGGAAAAGGAGAGGTTGTTCCTAGTACCTGATCTGGTCACCTGCACGAGAGGCCGTAGGACCTCCCTGAATTCGGTTATACTTGAAATAGTGGGTTGAGCTCCCACGTTAAGGAGTTTGTGTGCACGTGGATGATGCAGTGCAGCTGCTAAAGGGAACTGTGCTGGGGAGCCATGTGTGGTTGGTGGTCCAGCATCTGTGGTGGGTTGACCCTGGCTGGAGGCCAGGTGCCCCCCAAAACCACTCTGTCACCCCCCTCCTCAGCTGGGCAGGGGAGAGAAAATATAACGAGAGGCTGGTGGGTCGAGGTAAGGGCAGGGAGAGATCATTCACCGATTACCGTCACAGGCAAAACAGGCTCAACTTAGAAAAAATTAATCCAATTTATTACCCAGAAAACAGCATAGAGCGATGAGAAATAAAACCAAGTCCTAAACCACCTCCCCCCAGCCCTCCCTTCTTCCAACGTCACCCCCCATTTCTCTCCCTCCTCCCCCCAGCGGCACAGGGGGACGGGGAATGGGGGTTGTGGTCAGTTCATCCCACGGTGTCTCTGCCGCTCCTTCCTCCTCAGGGGAGGACTCCTCACACTCCTCCCCTGCTCCAGCCTGGGGTCCCTCCCACGGCAGACAGTCCTGCACCAACTGCTCCAACGTGAGTCCTTCCCACGGGCTGCAGTTCTTCACCAACTGCTCCAGCGTGGGTCCCTCCCATGGGGTGCAGACCTTCAGGAGCAAACTGCTCCAGCGTGGGTCCCCCCCGGGGTCACAAGTCCTGTCAGCAAACCTGCTCTGGCGTGGGCTCCTCTCTCCACGGATCCACAGGTCCTGCCAGGAGCTTGCTCCAGCGTGGGCTTCCCACGGGGTCACAGCCTCCTTCAGGTGTGGGGTCCTCCACGGGCTGCAGGGGAGTCTCTGCTCCACCATCATCCTCCAAGGGCTGGAGGGGGACAGCCTGCCTCACCATGGTCTTCTCCACGGGCTGCAGGGGGATCTCTGCTCCGGCGCCTGGAGCACCTCCTGCCCCTCCTTCTGCACTGACCTGGGTGTCTGCAGAGTTTCTCACGTCTTCTCACTCCTCCCACTGCCTGCAAAAGCTGCTGCTAGTTTTTTCTTTTTTCCTTCTTAACTGTGTTACCCCAGAGGCGCTGCCACCATCACTGGTGGGCTCGACCTTGGCCAGTGACGGGTCCGTCTTGGTGCCATCTGGCATTGGCTCTGTTGGACATGGGGGAAGCTTCTGGCAGCTTCTCGCAGCAGCCGCTCCTGTAGCCCCCCCCGCTAACAAAACCTTGCCACACAAACCAAATACACTATCGCTGAGATATTTTCCAAAGTACTGCTTCCTCTACTCTTAGGTGAGAATATAAGCATTGCATTGATGGTTCTGCACCTTGTTTCTAAAAGTGGAGCCTCCGTAAGGATGTGAGAACTGGGCAGACCCTGTACGACACTTTCCCAACTCTCCCCGCTCTGGTCTTTCAACATCTCCAAGATTTTCCCGGCCGGAGATGATGCCCTTCTTATTAGTAACCATCATGGGTGTCTGCTCTGTGACACAGCCAGTCTTCCCTTGAGCTCGCGCAGATGTTTAGCGTGCACAACATCCTGCGGCAAGGAGCTAAACCGCTTAGCTGGGTCGTGTGTGAAGAAACCAGACTCTTTGTTTGGTTTTGGACTTGCCACCTGCTACTTTCATTTCTTGCCCCCTTGTTCTTGCACTGAGCAAGCTGCTGCTGCTGCGTCCCTCCTCTGTTACATCTCGCCTGGTTTGGGAAGGCTCTCCGCTCCGAGTTTGTGTTTGGTGATGTGCAAGGTCTTTGGTTGTAGTCACACAGTTGGTAGAAGATCCAGATCTCGTGTCCTTTGCTATCTGCAGCTTCCAGAGTCAGTGTGAGTCTGAGTTGCGGTGGCTTTTGCTCATGACTTGCTGGAGGATGAGTAATGTGAAGTGCAGAACTGCTCCTGCTGGGATTTCAGTATGAGCACGTGATTAATGATCTAGTTATATATTATGACTTGTCGCTTGGCCAATTATTAATCTGTTTAATATATTCCATGTTATGTAATGTAATTCCAGTTACTTGAGAAATCATACTTTACAAAGTTAAATGATTTACTGAACTCTAAGTATGTTGCCTCAGAGCTGTTACAGTTTGCAGCCAATCTTGTAGTCTTAATAAAAACATATACAATTGATTTAAGACCTATGTGTCGATAGGCAGCCGTTATTTACTTCCTATAATGCCTAATTAGGTTTTATATCAGCATTTCCCTTGTCTTCCTGGGACGTAAGCTGGACGGATAGCTTGTTATTAGCCCCGTCATCCTGCTCACGCGTTTAAAATAGCGACACAACAGCGTGTCCTCCAAGGCTCTCAAACCTCCGTAGTTAACACTTGCAGGAAGCTAGGATAAATGGTCCAGAGTTTTTCTTGTCCAGCTCTTTTAAAGCCCCTGGGATGCAGTTGAAGATCTCCTGACTTAACAACAACCGGCTCTGTTAGCTGTTGTTTCACATCTGCCTGCATTGCAGTTTGGAATAGAAAATGTTTCCTGTGGCATGTCTATACCATCTGGTTTCTTTCTTAATTAATGAACAGAAATATTTGTTGCATTCTTCTGCTCTTTCTATAATATTGCTGGTGGTTGCTCTGTTTCTGTGCAGTAACGGTCCTCGGCCACTGCCAGAATTTGCTATTCCTAAGTAATTTTTATAACCTGATACGCTCAAACTTGTGAGTATTGTAGTTCCTCTCACTGCGTTTTGCTTCTCTTTCATATCACTTCATTTCTGATGTATTTTAATATGCCAACGGTTTACTTTTTCATCTCTTTGTTTTAGATATTTTTTCTTCTGATTGTGGCTTTCCTTTTCGTGAGAGCCAGGTTGAAAAGAGTTATTTTATTTTTTAAAACAGGAACATATTTCCTTTTTCAGTCTGGGGAGGTTAATCTCCCACCCCACCCCACCCCCCGACATACATCTCGCCCCAGGAATCTGAAAACATATTCTTGAATTTCCATTATTATTTATATTTTTCTGTTTTTAATGTTCCTTCCTTTGCATCATTTGGTCTCTTTACTGTAGGGGCAGTGAAAGCAGCTGGGACATAGGTATTATTTAGAAATTCAAAGAGTGTTTCCTACTGGTAAAATGCAACTTTCAGACTGGAAGCCAGAGCGATGCAGGAATTTGTGCATCTTTTACGTGCACGTGTGTATAAAAATGGATGCGTAACTAGGCAGGCATCCCGTCTCCCGTTGGGATGTGCTGTAGTCGCACTTCTCTCTTCGGATGCGGATCCGTAAGCTTCTGGAGTTGTTCTCTGCCAGGGTCTCGAAGACGATACTGCTGTCTGAGTTTTCCTCCTTCCTTTTGCCTACTTGATTTTTCACGTATAAATTGCAACGAGTGACTTGTAAGAGTCTTGTATTGCTAATGATGGGTGTGTTATTAAGACAGTATTCTAATGATGTGTCCGTGTAAGTAATTTCTTTTCTAATAGCAGGAGCGGTGATGGGGACAAGCAAGTTTTAAATTAATGATGGTACTCTCCTCATCTAACTTTAGATGCTCGGATTTAGAGGTATAAATTTAACTCAAAAATCCTAGTGAGAGAGAAAGAAAGAAAATAGACAAATCCTGGAAGTAATTTAAGGTGTACTCCTAACCTGGTGGTCCCTTGAGGGCCAAACCTGTCCTGCCGAAGCAGCAGCCAGCTTTTGGGGCCGGTTGAACTGCTGAGGACCTGCAGACATCTCCGTCCAGCATCTCCAAGTGGAGATTTGTGGACCTGTTTATTGACTGCGGAGCGACCCTGGAATTACCAGCTCCGGTTTCCAACCCGCTCTTAGGTGTCTGAAGATGAATTGCGTCCTACAGCTACTACAAATAACAATTCAAAAGGATTATTCATTAGGATTTTTGTCTCAAAACATTTGATGGAGTGGGCAGCAAGCTCAGCTGTAGAAACTGCAACCCATTGAGTGGCTTGGAAGAAAGGTTACGAAGCTCATCTCTGTTTCCATGGTGGTTGTTTTTAAAATTACTTATTTTTTTCGTTAGAATTCAGGCAGTGCATCACAATATGAAGAGCCTAATTTTATGAACTTCTGTTTTTCAACCAAGCAAGGTATTTGGAAGCCACAGATTAGTCGACATACTAGCATTCGGCTTGAGAGGAACAAGGTTCAGACTGGTACGACTTACAGGAGAGGGGATGGCTGAAGAAAATGGACGTTCTGCAGTCTTAGTACCTTTTTATGATGTATGTGCTTCGGGAGAGAAATAGTTATGCTCATCTCAGGTTCAGAGGCTACCTGGCTTTTCGAAGGTGATACAGAAAGTCTGCGGAAAAGGAGGAACTGGAGAAATCCCCTTGATCCGGTTCTAGCTTAATGCTTAGTAACAACAGCAATTTACTATCCGTGTCTTTGTGAGGCAGGGAAGGATCTCATTATCTTTGAGTTTTATGAGTTCGGCGGTGGTCTGCAGCCTGTTGGCTGTAAACACCAACTGTAATTTTCTGGTGCTAGTTTTTATCTCCTGTGTTGCGTAGATGCTGTCTCGCTATGGCAGATTTGCTACTAGATCAGCGCTGCGTTTTTCTGGAGGGTAATCTGTATTTTTTAGGAGCGGCATTGGCAAAGAGGGAGGGGAGAATTAAAAAAAACAAAACATATTGGTTGGAGTATTAAGCTTTCATTTACTTTATTTCCCCAAGTAGCTTAAAGCTTGAGGAACCTTGATGAATTCTTTTCCAATGAAATAAAAAAGATACCTTGCAATTGATAGTATTGAGAAGATCAGCAAGGTATGAATGATGCTGCTGTGAATTAATAGTTGGCCTCAACTCTGCTGGTTTTTTACCTAAAATGCTGAAAACTGCATATCGTGAAGAATAATTGAGAAAGAGAAATGAAAGGTAATGCAGACAAACTGTCTTTTCCTCCGCAGGACTCAGTAATTGATCCTGGTCCCTTATCAGAAGAGTTCATGTGAAGACTGCCCATGGAAGGTCAATGCCTGCGTTTGCTGAGGCTCTAGGATTCTGTTGTTTTGCTGTTTAATTAACTGAAGAGTCCAGTTTTTCCCATGAAACATCTTTCACCTCGGGAAGATAGAGGTAAGGTTGCAGGTCTCTGTTTCTTCTTTCCTCTGGCGGAAAATGTTTAAACCTGTCATGGAGGTGGTTTTTGCTGGAGCTCCTCTTCATGCGGAATTAATTACTGAGACTGCTGAAAGCAAAAGTCACCGGTTTTCTCTGTCCTTGGCATCCTTTGGGTTGTTTTTTTCGTACACGAGATGTGCAGTCAGTCTGCATTGCGTTCATAGCTATGAGAGTTCTTTTAAAAGCTCATAAAGATGAAATTATTGCCTGAATCAACCGCGCTTTCTCAATATGTTTTGCAAAATTGAATAGCTAATTGCTGCAGTGGCAGAATGGTATGCAAAGGATTTGTGCTCAAGAATAATATGTGGTTTTGGTAAGTCAACGTTGTACTGTAGGCTGGCTCGTGGCGTCAGTCAGGTGAATTGAGTCCATAACCGGAGAATTTTAAAAGTCACAAACTTGGGAAATCAAAATGTTTTATGGCAAGGGCTACTACAACTTCCCGAGTAAGAAGTGTGTACTCAGCATGCTGGTAGCTCTTACTAGCTGATGCATGTAACAACTTGAACACTTCTGTGGTTTGCCCACAGCCGGCAATATCTTAAAGGAAAATTGTTGTAATGGAGTGGTAACTTGGAAAGACAGTAGAATATAGTTAAAATGAACAAAATGGTAAAACAAAGAGCAGTTGGATGTTGGGTTGGCTGCAGCTACTGCATGGCTGTGGGGTTTGAAGCCTCTCTCCATCGAGACTGGGAAGGCTTACTGCTGTGGACCATGAGTACACAGGAGAGGACCTGTACCCCTGCTAATTCCCCTGGAAAACCAGCTTCTAGCTGACAAGCTGCAAGGCAAAAATTACGTCTATCAGTACAGCTGCTTTGGTCTGATGAAATTTTATATTGCTTGTATCACAGTTCCCTGTCTGAGGTAGCTGGTGTTGCAAGAAACGTTTGCGTCGGAGCTGGTTTTGGCTGGAGTGCAATGGAAAATGGGATATTTCCTTCTGGATTGAGCGTGGCTTGCTCCTGTGTTCCTTTTGAGTGCAGTGTAAATACTGGTCCCAGTGAGATACTGGTGATGCATGTCCTCTGTAGGCTGCTTTGGCCACCTGGTTTCTGTCCTTGAGTTGGCTCCTTCCCTAAACAGTGGTGGGATGAAGGCTGCAGCAAGGACTGCAGTGGCTTGGAGATGTCGATGCCCCTGTTCTAGATGTCCTCCCCCATCGGTTTGGTGGCCAGAGGGTGGATAACCGGGTGCCCAAGATGGGGCACAGGGGTGGTGGGAGCCGGGGAGCCGTCCCCCCTCGCCCTGCTCTGTCTGGCTGTCTAGTGTTTCCCTGCATTTTTGGGCAAGGGTCTTTGCTCTTTACCTTGGTGTCTTCCATTTGTAGCACAAATGATGGCTGTAATTAGGCACCGTTATAAAAATTTGGAAATAATCTCCCTTCTGTATTGCTGTGTGCTGTCCTGACTGTTAGCTCAGAGTCGCCCGGGTGGAGCGGAGCTGGGGGGGGCTGCCCATGAGCGGTGAGAGATCGCAGAGCCCCAATCCAGTGCTGGAAGTGGTGCTCAGAGTTAATTATTAAACCGTGCTTTGCCCGATAAACATGTGGTTGGGTTCAGGATTTTTCACTGTGAAAAAATTGCCTTCCCCTCTGGACATAACAGCTGCTTTTTGATTGGAAGCATGTAAGCCATATCATGCACAAACAAAAAATCTTAGCTCCTGCGACTCCAGGTATCTTTATTTTTCTCTCCGGTATCTGACCAGATTCAGCTTTTGAAGAGGTGATCTCGCAGGGTGGCAGGGGGTTCTCCCTGCTGCTGACCTCCTGCTTTCCAGGCGCCGATTAATACCTGCCCAGGCTGGGAACTTTCAGATTAATATCTACTCAGGCTGAGAACTTGCAGACCGAGGGTCTTGGGCTGGAATGTGCCGCAGGCTGGGCTGTATGCAGCTTTTCTTCTTTATTTTCTTCTTTTCCCCACCCCTCTCCAAAGCAATCAGTACAAATCACACACTCAGCAGTGGCCAGGCTTTACCTGAGACATCTTTTAACCTCAGGTAGCTTGATGGATGCAGCAAGTAAAGGGTTAAATTCTTACCTGTGAAATTGGATATCGCAGGAGGAAGAGTGAGTTCTAGATTAATTTTAAGGGTGAGGTGCCTCCTTGGCTGCTCTGGATTTCCCCTAATTTAGGGGACTGACGGGCTAGCCCTTGCAGTTGCATGGGGGGAGCCGGAGGGGGAAGCCCTGCCTTCATCCCACCTGGCACCTCCCAGCCTTTTCTTTTTTATTTTTTTTTCCCCCACCTGCCTTATTAAGTTTCATTCTTTCCTCTAGCAAATGGACTTTTTGGCTTGGCGTTAAATCCGATTGCTGTGATTGAGTTCCCATCCCCTTTATCCTGCGATGGGGCTTTGAGATGAAAAAATGTAAATGCAATCGCGGAGACGCTACCTCCCCCACCCTAGCCCTAGGTCTTTGCTGAGCCGAAACTCCCTCTTTATTCCTTAATGATCATATTCCTTCCACTTTAAATAGATTTCCTGCTGTTAACAGCGTTTTCAAGTGTTGCAACACTTTCTAAATGGTATCTCGTGAGAGGTATTTACTGTACGTGAGTTTCCTTGAAGTCGTAACCTCTGCCTTGCCATTCCCTTTTCCCAGGGGCTGCTGGCGGGGTAGGAAGGACACAGATGACGGGTTTGGCAGTCACCGTAATTTGAAATCATCTGTTCTTCTACCTCTTTTGTTAGTTTTAGAGAGGGATGTTGTTTCAGCCATGTGTTTGAAATGGAGTCCTGCTGATCAAGACAAAGATGCACGCAGCACTTTTGGGGAGTTAAGAAGAAGAAATCCCAGGCTTGTCTCGCCATGTACGAATTAAAGCCATCGGGGCACTCCTGAAGCCTTGCTTTTAAAAAGCAAAGAGCACAAACAAACCGGAAACCCCCGCCATGCCCACTGGAAAAGGCTCTCTAGGTTGCCTAGTAGAGAATGGACAGGACAACTGCAGGTCTGAAGCTTCTGCTGCTTTGCAGAGGACACCCACCAGCAATATTGCATCTTCAAGTCAAGCTTCTTGTATTTCTGCAGCCACAATAACAGGAGGTGTGTTTCTCTCTGTAGGTTGCCAAATACAAATGCTGAAGACGTATTTTGGGGTTTTTGGGTTTTTTTTTTTTTTAGAAGAAAAGTTAGAATGAGCACGTGGAGGCCCCCAACGCATTTCTTTTCATATTTGTCATGAAAATGCTACAGTCAGCTGTCACTAGCAAAACAAATTATTTTAAAAGCATTCACTGTGATGAAGGCGTTCGAACCTTGAGTCTCCCCCCCCCGTTTTGTTTTTATTTGGTCATTTGATTCTGCCGCAGTCCTTGTTTGCGTAATGTTGAAATAGCTCTTTCTGTTAGATGTTTGTGTGTTAGAGGCACCTGCGTGATGCTGAAGACAAAAGTTTCAAGCATATGTTGAGAAGAAAACAGTTGATGGGATTTCAGATGTCTGCTGGTGACTTTAGCTCTTCTGCACGAAATTAAGGAAGACCTGTTTTGATACGGGAGCTAGTTGTAGTTTCACATCTGAGAACCTTTCTGTTCCTTTTTTTCTAAAAATAGCCTTAGATGCTCTTGTTTTCACACACAAATCCTATAGTTGGACAGTGAGGTTGGGTACTTTGTTTATACAGAAAGTATTTGAGAGACACACCTCTTCCATTAAGTAGAACTTTTTGTGCTTAGCTCCTTCAAAAATTTTAAATGCCCAAGTAAGGATTTGGTCACCTTCCATTAAACTTTGCTTGCCCGCGAGGTTTGATTAGATCTATTTTGGCTCTTTTGTTTTAATATCCACATTGCCATTTTGCTTATCTTTTGGAACAAACCACTTCATCCATTTGCTTTACTACTCCTAGAAATTTTAAGCAAATGCACCTTTGGCTTAGGCTTTCACATTTCTAGACAAACCCAGCCTAATTCTTTGACCATGACTTTTGGAGTTCTGTGTCCAGCTCTGGGCTCCCCAGTTCCAGACAGACTGGGAACTACTGGGGAGAGTCCAGCGGAGGGCTGCGAGGATGAGGAGGGGCCTGGAGCATCTCTGGTATGAGGAAAGGCTGAGAGAGCTGGGGCTGGTTAGCCTGGGGAAGAGAAGGCTGAGAGGGGATCTGATCCACACTTACCAATATCTAAAGGGTGGGGGTCAAGAGGACGGGGCCAGACTCTTCTCAGTGGTGCCCAGTGACAGGACAAGGGGCAACGGGCACAAACTGGAACACGGGAAGTTCCACCTGAACATGAGGAAAAACTTCTTCCCTGTGAGGGTGACCGAGCCCTGGGACAGGCTGCCCAGAGAGGTTGTGGAGTCTCCTTCTCTGGAGAGATTCCAAACCCACCTGGACGTGATCCTGTGTGACCTGCTGTGGGTGATCCTGCTCTAGCAGAGGGTTGGACTAGATGATCTCCAGAGGTCTCTTCCAACTCCTAACTGTCTGTGATTCTGTGAACCTGTGACCAGACACCAGCTGCAGAAACCCTGCCAAGGTCCAAGATGTCACTGTCCCTCCACCGTCGGTGACTACCTACATGGCAAAGCTAGTGGCTTCCGTGAGTTCATCCAACAGCATGGTTCTTGT
This sequence comes from Balearica regulorum gibbericeps, assembly GCF_011004875.1. Taxonomy (NCBI): domain Eukaryota; kingdom Metazoa; phylum Chordata; class Aves; order Gruiformes; family Gruidae; genus Balearica; species Balearica regulorum. The sequence continues at coordinate 2,021,090 of NC_046186.1, read as the reverse complement.
GAGCACTCCTCATGTGCAATGCTGCCGAATCTTCCAGGCTGGGCTGAGCCCTCTCCAGCGGCTCTTCATCCCAAGCTTCTGGTGCTGAAAGAAGTGAGAAATGCTCACGTGAACTCTTCAGCTGTGACTGACGTGATTCCCATTCTGGGAATGGGAACACCTTAATAGGCGTAGCCATTTCTGCCGTGGACAATTTATCATCATCTTTAGTGTACAGCATTAACGCAGGTTGTAACCCCTTTCTCCATGTCTGCGGTGGTTTGTTGAACAATGGAAGGTTAAGTCATCGTTGGCTCCAGCCCCACCATGTAGGTAGCTCTTGCTGTGCCGAGGAGACGAGGTGGAAATGTGTTTGTGTCTTGGTTGAGCAGGATTGTAATCAACATCCAACAGGACAGTAAATGATGCTGGATAGGTTAATGGCTTTTTAGTCTGCTGGGTTCTCTGCTGCCCTCGAGGAATTTCTACTTCCTGGGCCTCAAAGATGATGTATCGTTTAATTGAAAACCACACTCAAGTGAGTCCGGTGGTTTTTGGGACTTAACGATTTGCTGTTCTTTGCTTAATGTAGTATTTGCTATACAAGCCCTTCTTGTGGATATAAGGTTATAAATCGGTACCTATTTGCTTTCTTTCATTGTTTTAGCTATTTTGGTACCTCTTTGTCAGTTTGTGTTAGCTACTGCTCTGACCTTCTCAAGGGCGCCTCTTTGGTGTCAGGCTTCCCGTTGGCTGTCAGCTCTCTGGAGGTGAGACACCAGCGACTGCCGATTCTCCCTGCCAGACGCGGCTGTGGTCGCTGCCTTTGTAAGCCAGAGAAGTATGAGAAACTCTGCTTTTTTTTGTTAATTGAAGGTGATCCAGAGGTTGGCAGGACTAGAGTCACAGAATCCCCAACTGGTTTGGGTGGGCAGGGACCTCCCAGCCCATCCAGTGCCACCCCCCTGCCATGGGCAGGGACACCCTCCACTAGCCCAGGTTGCCCAAAGCCCCATCCAACCTGGCCTTGACCACTGCCAGGGAGCCAGGGGCAGCCACAGCTTCTCTGGGCACCCTGGGCCAGGGCCTCAGCACCCTCCCAGGGAAGGATTGCTGCCTCCCATCCCATCTCCATCTCCCCTCCTGCAGCTTCAGGCCATTCCCCTTGGCCTGTCCCTCCCTGCCCTTGGCACCAGCCCCTCTCCAGCTTTCCTGGAGCCCCTGCAGGGACTGGAAGGGGCTCCAAGGTCTCCCCGCAGCCTTCTCTTCTCCAGGCTGAACCAGCCCAACTCTCTCAGCCTGTCATCTGCAGACTTGCTGAAGGTGCACTCAATCCCACCATCCAGGCCATTGATGAAGATCTCATACAGTCCCAGTCCCAGTCCCGACTCCTGAGGGACACCACTTGTGACTGATCTCCATTTGGACGTTGAGCCCTTTGTATGAAGCACAGTTCTGTTTACTCAGCACGGAAGCATTTAAGGAAAAAAATTATCATGAAGTAATAAAAACATTTGCTGGGCAGTGACACATCTTCACGGGCATTGCCACCCTGGCTGTGTCCATGGGGTGATAGCTGTCTGTTCCAGAGGGGTTTCCTCCTCCTCCCTTGAGGTTTTGTCTTCTATCTGAAGCCTCTTGGGTGGGGTGAAGCCGGACAGGAGTGGAGCTGGGGACGGTGAGCGGCAGGTTCTGCTCCTGGATGGTTGCAGTCATCACTCCCCCAGCCTTCAGCAGACATGCTCTTCACTGCAGCTTCTGAGGAAAATGTGGCACAGCACGATATCTGAAAAGGAGGTCCTTTTATCTTCTAAAAATAACAAATAAACCTGCTTAGAACTGCTTTTTTGTTTGTTTCCCTACTTTTGATCTTGTCTTTGAAAGAGGAAAATTTTAGACGGGTTAAACCCTTAGTAAGGACTATTTGTGCTTTTAGTTAGTGAAGTCTTTCTTATCTTCCACTTATCACTAAAAACATTTCTTTTTTTAGAGCTGATGGGAGTTGTGTAACCAGTTGTCAATAACTCCAGAGTGGTAAGATCTGTTTCTGGTAAACTTTTGACAGATAAACACAAAACCCCAAAGCTACCTTCTTGGCTGACAAAAAGCGAGAACAATTTTTCTGGTGTTAGTTTTTTTTTTTTAACTTCCGTGCTGAGTTGTTGGTGAATATCTTCCACCGGTGCTGGGGAGGTTTTACTAAGTACGTGGCTCAGTTTTCTTCTCAGAAAGAAAACTATCGATACTTAGTTCCTGTGGTTTGGCGATGAAGGTATACACGTTAAAACACATGCACGCATGCCTGCTGCTATCAGGAAAGGACTGAAATTTAAAGTATTTCCTGGCAGTTTTCCCTGAATAGTGGTTGAAATTATTATTTACTTATTGAGTCAGTCTCGTGAACTGGAGACAGCAGTGTCATCTACTATAGTACTTTCCAAGAACCAGAAATACTGGTAAATAATGTTCATTATGAGCGAATTTTAGGAGCACAACACCCGTGAAATCCTGATGATTTGGAATGCAAATCTTAATTTCACTCCTCCTTGATCAGCATTCCTCTGTGGCATCCTGTCCTCGTCTTCCCTGACATGCCGACATCTCAAAGCACCTCAAATGATGCTTAAAACTTCAGAGTACGTTGCTAGTAAGAATTATCAACTCAGGGTAAAATTCAGCATCTAGAAATAAATTGTCTGCGTCATCTGATGTCCCGCTGGGGGGGGATGGAGAGGCTGCAGAGAGGCTCGGCATTAGGGGAGCTAATAGTCAGGGAACTCTTGCCTCTGGGGTGAAAAGGTAAGTGATGTTTTCCCATAAAATCTGGTTTTTACAACACTTGCTCTCCTCCTTGAATTTACTTACCTCTTGGAGTTGCGGGTTAGGAGAGCACTAGCTGTTGCAAAGAGGACGATAGGCTCATGTAGCAAAAAAATAGATGGGAATATGTAGCAAATTCCTCATAGGTGCTTTTTTTCCTCTTATTTTCATAAAGACCTTAGACTCCCCTTGCAGATTTGAGAGAAGTCTCGTGAGGTTAATAAAACCTTAGCTTTACTGTGCTTTCCCTCCCCACCCCTGCTTCCTCTACCTTGTTATCCCGGAGTTTCTTTATACAATGAAAGGCATACATTTGTTTAATGGAGCTGTCACGAATCCCAGCTACAGATGAACTGCGGAATGTATATTAAAATATATTTGGTGAAGTTAAAATGAAATTCAAAATCAAAGGAAAATTGCCCCGTTGCTTGTTACAGTTCATATCAAAATGTCACCTGGGAGAAAGCATATTCCTTTTAGAAGCGTGAACGGGTTGTTAAGAAGGGACCAGTTTTATCTGTAGGGAAATTCTCTACTGTCTTAAGCCCAAGCGTGATGAGGGAAAGGCAAACTAATTAGCAAATTTTAATAACAAAGTAACAGAACATCCGTTGGATGGTACGCCTTTTAGCATTGGATTTATGCAGCTGAGCAGTTTCCATGTATCTCTGAATGTGTAGCAAATGAAGGGAAAATCTTTTCTTAACATAGTGGAATAAAATTCTGCTTTAAGCAGCCTTAAATTTATGGCAGCCGTAATAGTGAATAGTTCAGAGATGGAAAATAAGTGAAACTACATACTTGAACTGGAAGGTTTAATGAAAAAACCCCAAAACTTCAACGAACATTCCTAAAGAAACACAGCAAAAATCGGAATGGGCAGTTGAAGCCCCATAATTACACAAACGAAAGAACCACAAAGGAAATGGATGTTCTCGTGCAAGGAAAGGTCATCCCAGATCTTGACAAACGTTTAAACAAAACCCAGTGGTCTTACTGACAGTTTATTATACAAGGGTTTTAAACGGGGAATTCTGCTCGGTGGAGCTGGAACAAGGTGAATACAAGGAAAAATGTCTTCGGCACGAGGACAGACCCCAGAGTTGACCCTGCTTTGAGCAGCAGGTTGGACCAGAGACTCCCTCCAACCTCTGTTTCCCTGTAATTCTACAAAATGTTTAGCATTTAAATACAGCGTTTGTAAAGGAGACGTGCGGCTCCTGGCAATTGATGGCCAACGACAATAGGAATTTGCTACAATTTATAGGAAATACAGTCCGGATCCATGAATGACTATTGTCAAGGCACGGAGAAACCCTTGAGGGAGCAGGGTGAGATATTACTAGTGGTCACATAAGTGGTCAGCACTGAGTTTAATGACATCAATTTCTAGTTGAATCTCTTCCTCTTTACTGCACCGTAAGCGAGCGTCCGGCTGTATTGCGCATTCCTCACCGGCAGCCGATTTTAAGCTATTTAGAAATTGGAGGACATTTAAAGTTGGTCGTGTCGCAGCTTCTGCCTCGCGCGGCGCTGAGTGAAGCTCTGCTCACGCATCTGCAGTGTAAAATGCTCGTTAGGGTTTTCATACGTCTTTGTAACTTCAGAGCATTAATATTTCTCCCTGCTTTGATCCCTGCAGAAGAGAAGGAAGCGGAGCTGCTGAATGTCGCTGACTCTCATCTTGCTCGGATGGGAGACTCCTCCAAATTTCTTACATTTGTTGTCTCCTCGCATTCTGCAGTCTCATCTTTAATCCCTCTCTCCTGTGTCTTTAATTCATGAAAGTAAGTAATTAGAGACCCGAGCACATGTCAGAGTGATGATGTACAGATACAGCTGCAGCGGTTTTTTCTTAAATATAATAGTATAATGTCACAAATGAGCTCCCTTTGCTCTATATTTCTCTGGACTCTGTCTATCTTTAGATGGAAAATACAGCTGCACAGCAGTCTCCTGACTGATGTAAAAACGAGGAGGAAGCTTTTCCACTTTGTGTAAGCATATTATTTATGAATATACCATGAAGAATGTCATTGCTGAACACCACAATGGTAATCCCCTCACATCCTTATTTCTCCAGCAGATGAAAATACTTCATTATAATTCGATGTTGTTCGCTTGTTGTTTCCTGAGAGGGTCTGCAGTTAAACTCCAGACCTTTTCCACCCTGCCATTATTAACGTGAGCGATAGCGAAGTATTTCATCAGTCATCTACTGTACGATAGGTCTGGGTTTGGGATGCTGCAGTGGTCTTTGAAAATGATGGAGTAATAATGGAGGAATGACAGGGTAGAAGCAATCTAGCAAGTCTTTTGCACGTTAAAAAGGAAGGACAGATAAATTTTACAGCTGTTAGCAATGATTAGAGCATTTGCAGACAAATAGATAAGTCATTAAAAAAAATAAAATCGCTCCATATACCACTTACCCATCTATTGTCAACACCGTGACTATACACGGGGTAAATAATTCCAGTAAGTACCAAAATCTTATTAAAATTTTTAATTAACTCATCAGCAGACTAATAAATATTTCATGACAGCTAACTAAATGTCTGCTCTAATGTGTAAGAATGGCATCCTCCTCAACAGGAGACCTGCTGAAAGCCATTTGTCTTGCTCACGAGTGTTACAGGTGGTTGCAATGAACTTTCCAGTGTGGTGGGGTGTCCACCTCCGACACGTTCTCATTTCAAAGCTGTGATTTTAAAGAGAAGAATAAGAATGAAAAGTATCCATCACAGCCTAATTCTTTGTTGTTTCTAAAGAGTAATTTAGTGAAGGACTGATTGCCTTGGCACGAGGATAGGAGGATGAGACTCGTCAATTAAATTATCAGGTTGCTCTTTAATTTGTTTCTGGTGGTACAGTGTTTCTCAAAAATATTAGCTTGGTATTTCCCGCCTGTTTGCAATAGGTGTGTGACTTCATAAAACACATTAGATGCTCCTAAGAGATCTTTTCGCAGGTGCATGTCTATATTGCCAGGCTCTCCATCAGAGGATGGGTGTCACCTTCCGCCTTGACCGCCCGTGGTGGCATCGCCCTTCGTTGTGTCCTTCCCAGGTTCCTTTAACACTATCCTCTAGAGCAAGGGGAGGAATAGCCTCGATTTCTTATGAAAAGAACCCTCAAGGCCAAAGATTTGGAATATTAATACAATTAATGTGATTCAACTGTGATTACCCAGGTGTCGCATCGCTGCCATCTTCTAAAGGCAGCGTCCCCGTCCCCAGCCCTCCCTGCGCTGCAGCAGCTAGCGACTGCCGTGCCGCAGCTGAGTCTTTTCATCCCTTTGTTTTCACAGGCTTTAATTATGGAGGGGAAAATAAAACTGTTACTTATATCATAGCGGGATGGCATGGGTATAAAATAAGCCGTATCCTTGCACCAGTGTGAACTTCACGCTGAAGTGCTGGAGCTGTCTTATTTGCTGGTATTGTTTGTGCAGCTGCAGGAATTGCATGCACGTCTGTTTTACGGACCTGAAATTTAGCCCCGTGCACATTTACAGATCATTGTGAACTAGCAATTTTTTCCCTCTTTCCTAATAGTTTAATAAATACCAGGAGGGGTTTTTTGTGGGGGTTTTTTTGGGTGGTTTTTTTTTTTCATTGAGATTTCATCTTCCCTTTTCAAACAAAATGTGGCTGGCAGCTTCAGCACGTTGCTGCAGAAATGGTTTTTTGCAATGCTGACTTTACAGATGCACAGAGGATGTGTTTGTTTTGTGCACAAGTTTTGTTATGTAAACTGGCCTTCAGTTTTTCCAGTTTGTGCTGGAAGATACTTTATCTTCTACCAAATTCCAGGGATTTATATCCAAGTAGGTTTTTCAAACCCCTCTTTATTTTCCAGCTGATGTTTTCTTTAAAAGATTGGGTCTTCTGCTTGCATTTCTTGCACTTTTGTGAACCGTTGAATTCATTAGCGATGATTCCCGATTCATCGGACAAAGCAAGAAGTTATTTCTCTGGAGCATTTTTGCAGGGAAGAATTTTGGGGGAGAATTCAACAAAAGTGACACTGGGTTACTTATAGCTCGCAGCCCTTTGTCACCTCGGTGGGATCCTGCGTCTTTCAAAGGATGTCCTACTTTCCGTAAACGTTATGTGGAGCAGCCCAGCCATTTTGCTGTATTTTCTCAGGCACTTGCCTATTTTTGTATTGTAGAAACAGTTTTAAGGAGTGCCAAGTAGCATCGCTAAATGATTTTAATGCGGTTGCTTCTCTGCAATGCTTTGTGAAACAGCTTGAGCATCTCTTGCCCCCCATTTTAACAGACCCGATACTTGTGGGTCTCTTCCTCTATTAATATCTGTGATTTAATGGCATCATTTTGGACTTATTTCTGCAGTACTTTCCTCCCAAAACTCTCCAAGGGCTGTGCATTTTAATTAGTTTAGCCTCACATTCCCTCCACGAGGGAGCTGGACTCCCCTGACCCCCTCCTGGTTTTCCCCTTTCCTCCGTGCATTTGCCTACACGCGCTCCTGCTCCGGTTCTTTACGAGGGACATTCCCTTTGCCTTGATGGAGGCACCTTGAGACCCATTTCGGTGGTATGCGCGTGCCCTTTTTCCCCATTTAAATCTACGTGATCACCACTCCGATATTTTTTTTCAACACGCCCACTGTATTTAGGGCAGGAGATGCACCCGGTGCGTAATTTTCCCGTGGTTTCCTGAAGCAAGGGTACCGTTTGTGGTGCTGCCCTGTCCCATTTCTTCATTCTTAGAACTTAATTACAAATCTCTCCATCTATTTTTTTTAATGCCTTGCCTCTTACTCTGCCGTTTGTTTCATTAATGCCTATTGTTTTTGCAAACCGAAGGATTAGCAGCCAGGGAGGCAGGTTGCATCCGTGCCTGCAGCGCTTGTGCTCGCAGAGGATGCGGGTCCGGTCTGCTGCCTGGCACCGGGTGTTGGTTTAGCTTTAGCTAAGCTCAGCTTTAGCTATAGCTGAGCGGGGGGGGGGAACTCTCTGTACTTCAGCCCGCAGTGTTTTTATCATGTCAGGCGTTTGTATGCACGTGAAACCGAGCGGCTCATGGTGTTCCCACGTAACTTGGAGGTGATGCAGAGGAAAGGTGGTACGAAACAAAGTCCTGTCTTGTTTTTCTCTGCAAATTAATGTATTTTGGAGGGAATATTTCCCAGCGAGCATTTCTGAATGTTTGCAAGCTTCCTGCGGCTTTTGTTGCAGAGCTCCTGCTCCTGAGCTCTTTGCAGCGTGCTTCAAGGAGAAAGCCTAAAGGAGAGCGTAAGTAGGCCAGGTTGGATGGGGCTTTGGGCAACCTGGGCTAGTGGAGGGTGTCCCTGCCCATGGCAGGGGCTTGGAACAAGATGGGCTTTGAGGTCCCTTCCCACCCAAACCAGTCTGGGATTCTGTAAGTAGAAATTGTATACCGAAGAAGCAGATCAGTTTTGCTGCCCAGCACCCTTGCTGAGCTGCTTTCCCTCCCCAGGGAGTGGGATGCAGCTGGAAAATGGTGTAAGCTTGTCTTTCCAAAAAGGAAAGCAGTGTTTAGATGCGTACCAGGTTTTGGGTCAGGGTTTGGAGCTGAGTCTAGGGGCAGGTCTCTAAGGAAAACAAACAAAACTCTGAAGACCTATAAAATCCTTATGTTTCTCAAATGCAAATATATATGGCAAATGTATCTGGATGGAAATGCGGTGCATTGGATGGATCAAGAAGGGGATAAACAGTCAAGAAAATGCAAGCCATTTCTAATTTGCATGAAGAGAATAGAATTTGGAAAAACCTGGTCATGAAGTGGGGGGGGGGGCTGTTTGCCTCTATCACTGAGGCTACTTATAATTCAGGTTTTTAATTAGATTTCAAATCAACAGCGTCCCTTCCAAGCCTGTCTGCTGTACCGTAAGCACAGTTGGGGTGCGGCACTTCAATGCGAAGCAAATGGCAATGTTAGCCCGGGGAGCCTGGACGAGCAGAGCACCCTGCCGGGTCCCAGGGGTGCTCCGCGCCCAGCATCCCCCAGCAGTGCTGGGACACGAACGGCATCTCTTCATATAGCCTTATAGAACACGTTTCCTGTAGCTGTGCTTGCAAGTTCTGTAACTCAAAAAGCTTGGACATGCCTTGAAAATTAAAGCAATTGTTGCATTGAGCAATCTGTCTTTGTTGTTGTTGTGTTTACAAAGCACATATCTGAGGAAGTGTCTGTATTAAGAAGTCATGTGAGGCTGTTGGTTTCCATCTTCGGGATCCCTCGTCTCATCAGCTCAGCAAGTTATGCTGCACAGAACTAAAGTAAAACTTGGTGAATGCACCCGAGTAACCTCCACCCAAGGCCACTGGAATGACGGCACCGGAGAGCCTGGCGAAAGCAGGAGCCCATCCTTGCATGTGCTGCGCTCGTTGATGTAATATTTGCTCTACGTACGTGCATTTCTGTGTAGAGTAGTAAAATAGTGTCAATAGTGGCAGGTCTTTATAGAAACAGTGGATTAATAACCTGAGATGTTCATGCCTTGAGCTCACACTTCACTGTGGAGCTCCAAAGCACGTTACAAATGGTGGTAAAAGCTTTTCTCCTTGGGGGGGTAGAAGGGGCCATGTTTTAGGGCCACAAAAATGATCTGAGGGCTGGAGCACCTCTGCTCTGGAGACCTCAGGCTGAGAGAGTTGGGCTGGTTGAGCCTGGAGAAGAGAAGGCTGCGGGGAGACCTTGGAGCCCCTTCCAGTCCCTGCAGGGGCTCCAGGAAAGCTGGAGAGGGGCTGGTGCCAAGGGCAGGGAGGGACAGGCCAAGGGGAATGGCCTGAAGCTGCAGGAGGGGAGATGGAGATGGGATGGGAGGCAGCAATCCTTCCCTGGGAGGGTGCTGAGGCCCTGGCCCAGGGTGCCCCGAGAAGCTGTGGCTGCCCCTGGCTCCCTGGCAGTGTTCAAGGCCAGGTTGGATGGGGCTTTGGGCAACCTGGGCTAGTGGAGGGTGTCCCTGCCCATGGCAGGGGTGGCACTGGATGGGCTGCGAGGTCCCTTCCAACACAAAACCAACCTGTGATTCTATGATTCTGAGGGTGGTATTGAGACTGGAGTCTTGGCTTCTCATATGGGTGACTACGTAAGGATGCTTTCAATTTGTTTCTGAAGGTACAGAGCATGAATAGATTCCTGTGCAGCCCTTTGGAGGTTGGGAAGCTTAGTATCTTTATGTCTCAGGCTCAGGAGATGCAGGTGGTACTTGGAAATTACTCAATTGGGCATGTAACCCCAGCCTGCTCCTCCTCAGGGCAATATCTGATAGAGCTTCCGTGACGTCCCTGCCAAACGAGAGCAGTCCTGCCTCTTGCTGAAGTTCCTTCTTGGTCACAAGAAACAATAATTAATACTACATTAAACTGATACATTATTCCTTCCTGCTGGGATTCATTTTCATTCTTTGAGCGTTTATATGATGCTTCAGAGTACGTTGGTGATTCTTGTTCTAGCAGACCGGCATTTAAAAGCAGGATATTGCTGTGTACAATCGTATGGGGAGTCAGATGTTATCTAGAGAGGAGATTGCGGTAACGTAGGGTCAGAAATTTGCTTTACCACTGACGGTACTTGATCCTGGGCAAGGAGCCTGAATTCTCTTCCTGTGTTTTCTGCTCTGAATGTCCATATTCTTTTTCGTTATCGGAATAGCAGAGATTTATTTGAATCAGAGTATGGGATTTCTGCTTTACTGATACTCTCCTAGGCCAATGTCTTTGTATGCGAGATAGGCTGCTTTCCACCATGATCAACTTTTATTTCCTCTCCCATATTCCCCTCTCCGGTCTCTCCGTCCCAGTTTTAAGTCCTCTTGTTTTGTGGTGATTGGGCATGAGCCAGAAGATGGCTTGCTTGGAGTTTTGTACTACCATGGTATTTTTTTTGTCTGCAGAACACTTTAAAACAGCCCCATCAACTTCTTTTGAGATATTCCCTTTGAGATCGTGTTTTAGCACCTATTCCAGGTTCTGGGAAGCCAAGTCCTCCCTGCAGCCCCCGGCACAGGCAGAGCAACCTCCGGGTTTGACAGGAGAAGGATTTATCTTCCAGTTCCCTTCTGGAATCTGCAAAGGTTGGGTTGTTATGAAGATTTATCTGCACAGAGGTGTCACCAACATTCTCAAGTTTGAGATTTCTGTATTGAACAGCTTGGGAAGGAGGAGTTGTCGTCTTTGCTCGGGGAATATCTGGGGAAGGAATGAAGCCCCTTAAACAATAAAAACCCACCAGTCTGCAGTAATTTCTTGTTTGCTCTGGGTTTTTTTTACTGTAGGAGAAGGAAGGGCGTGGCTTGAGGATTGCTGGGTTGTCTGCCATTAACCTGAAGACTATATTTGGCTTTTAAAACACAATTAGGAAAATATAATTCAGGTTCTTCCCTGTGTTTCTGGGCAGCTGTTGGCCAGCTAGTCTCCTTTTAAATTATTTTTTCATACTCTTTTTGAAAGTAATACCTACCAGATAGATGCATTGTGCAGTTAAATGCTCCTAAAATACTTCAGTATGGTCACCGAGTCCATGAAAATGCAAAGTGTGGCAATAAACTCATTTTTGGAGGTACATCCAGGGAGATGAGAAGGTGAATTTAGCAAGTTAGAAGTGACTTGGCTGATTCTCTTCATTTACTCCATGATATCTGCTTAAGAGGGTGATGCTCTGCAAAGCAGCAGAGGGACACTTGAAACAGAAGCACTTGGTCCTTCTCAGGCGATTGTCCATCATTAAAACCCCCGACCTGCAGGATCCGTCCAGCCTTCCAAAAACAGGCTTCAAAATCGGTTTAATTTGAAATGTGCTGAGTTTTGTGTTATTTTGCTCTGGTTCTGCAGCAAGCCCTGCTCTGAGGGTGGGTTTCCTGGGTCTCTGCTGTCAGGGAGCAGCCAAGCAGATGCTGAAGTTGGGCTAACACAAGATTCCTGCACAGAGCCCCTCACAAACCACAATTTTGGGACTGGGAGAGCGTACGTATTCAATTTAGAAATTAAGCAAGCTTGCTTTATTAAAATGAAATGATAAAACCCCCCAAAACCATAAATCTCTTGCCCGCCGTACTCCCATTGCATGAAATCCTCTTACCGCTCTTGCGTGACGTGGGTGATTTCTCTCCCCGTAACATCAGACATACGCCTGGCGTACCTGCGATATTGAGCCTGTTCTGTCCCTTAAAATGCGATCTGGGATATTTCCTATGGCTGGGGGAATGCCAGGGGATTTTCGGTGTTTAGTAAAGGAACTTCAGTAAATTCGCTGTGTCTTTGAGCGGGAGCATTTGGCACAGAATATAAGTGCAGTTCTGCTTAATTTTTTCTATTGCCAAGGTGCTGCTGAACCTCTCGGGAAGAATTGTGGTCTGTTGGAGTATAGAAGAAACCTGATAGTGCCCTGAAGAGTTTGGTTTATGGCAGTAGAGGGAAACTGCCATACTCAATTGAACCCAACTTTGTTTCCACCCAGCGATCTACGGCAATTTCCGTTAACAAATGCTCTTTGTGTATTTTTTCTGAATAAGTGACCTTTCCTTATCAAATGCACTTTTTATCAGTTACTGCAGCTGAGTAGGAGCAAATTTTCCTCCATGGAAGATGTGCAGGGATTTCCAGAAGTGCTGAGAATCGGCATCTGGAGAAGTGGCTGGTGAAACCCCCGTGGGCTTTGGTTGGGGCTTTGACATTTAACTCTGGAAACTGCTGTGTTGGATTTTGATGGTGGCACCTGATGGTGGTTGTCACCTCCTCCCACCACTCACCGGAGGCAGAGGGACCTGGTGTCGGGGGGATGCTGCTGGGATGAGATGTCGCCTGGTTTTTCTTTGCAGCAAGACCTTCCTCAAAGTTACAGACCACATTTAGTTGACAGCATGGAAGGGGAATTTTTTGCATATTCCAAGGCCTGAGGGAAAATAAAAAAGGTTATTTTAAACAGCTGCTTCTATAAAATGCTGTTTTATTTTATAGTATGAGTTGTAAATGGGGTATGTGCAGCTCTACTCTGGCCATCGTCTTTGAGCCATCTTCTTCCTGGTGCGTGGTAGAGCAGGCTCTAGGCATGTGGAGGTTTAGTGAAAACGTATTTTTGCCATGTCAGAGTACACAATTTTTACTCTAATCATTTTACTTGGTGTGCTTTTTTAAGAGGTAGCACGGGCAGTGTTCCTATTTGTGTTTTGAAGGCAGCAAGGTGCTTCTACAGCATCTCAGCTTTGCTCTGCTTTGAGGAATAGTGAACTTATCCTGGGATTTCACAAGGCTTTGCTCTCTACCAAATCTGAAATTTCTTCAAGATTTAGCCCATGCCTCTTCAACTCAATTAAGGCAGCCTTTTAGCCTTAACACCCACTAGCTAATTATTCAGAAGTTAAAGGCGTTGGGTTGGCTTAGTTCATGGGAGTGGTGCCTTCTGCCTGTGCGTGTTGGATGAGGCTTTGCTTCATCCAACATTCATTCAACGATGGTCTGGCAAGAGTGAGTCTCCGCGTGGGTCCAGAAACGTCCCAGGCAGGAGGGTGTCCTTGTAGTGTCCAAGAGGGCCACAGTCCAGCGCTTGAACACAGTGTCCAAGTCATGATAGAGAGTTTTCCAAAAAGTATTCAGTAGTATAATCCCAGTGCCGAGGTAAAATCCAGAGAATGGGAATTAGAAATGATCATGATCCTAAACTGTAGCTCTGTCCCTGGCTCCCTGTTGGAGCCAGGCCAGAGGAGGCCACGGAGATGCTGCGAGGGCTGGAGCACCTCTGCTCTGGAGACCTCAGGCTGAGAGAGTTGGGCTGGTTGAGCCTGGAGAAGAGAAGGCTGCGGGGAGACCTTGGAGCCCCTTCCAGTCCCTGCAGGGGCTCCAGGAAAGCTGGAGAGGGGCTGGTGCCAAGGGCAGGGAGGGACAGGCCAAGGGGAATGGCCTGAAGCTGCAGGAGGGGAGATGGAGATGGGATGGGAGGCAGCAATCCTTCCCTGGGAGGGTGCTGAGGCCATGGCCCAGGGTGCCCAGAGAAGCTGTGGCTGCCCCTGGCTCCCTGGCAGTGTTCAAGGCCAGGTTGGATGGGGCTTTGGGCAACCTGGGCTAGTGGAGGGTGTCCCTGCCCATGGCAGGGGGGTGGAACTGGATGGGCTGTGAGGTCCCTTCCCACCCAAACCAGTCTGGGATTCTGTGAAATAAATGGGCATGACCAAAAGAGGCTTCATATTGTAAAGGTTACCCAGACTGGTGTGTTAGAGTGTGTTAGAGTGTGTTCTCCACAGTCAAATTAAACGAAAACGTCATTTTGAGTGAGTGGTGGAACAATAGGCCTTCCTGAAATTCCCATCAGATAGATATTTTCTTCCTTCCCCTCCTTTTTTCTTTTTTTCTTTTCCTTCTTTTTTTTTTCCCATTTTACAGAACACCTTACAATGACAGACACTCTGATGCTTTACCACGCAGCTGCCAGTGTCTAAATGACCAACATAGCTGAGAGACCATCACCCAGTGACGAATACCCGAAAAGTTTGATCGACTCTCCTTTGCTTGCCACACTTTTCCTTTCCTTTTCCCTGCCAGCGTGCTGAGTCAATGAGTTAATGGTCGTGGAGATAAGCACGCCGTATTTTCTAGTGCCAATTATTAGATCAGCAGATGCTCGGGGGAGTACTGATTAGAGAATGTCATGTTAGCGGTCCCAAGGTGTAATTACGCTGTGCAGATTTCTCTTGCTTTAGCCGTGTTGACAACACACTTGGATTAAGGAGAGAGGGAGGGAGATGAGAGGTTTCTACAACTCTTCAGCTGTGATGGAGGAGTTAAAGTTTATCCAATAATTACGTCTTTGCACAGACCTCTGCACGCTTCCTCCAAATAGGTTTGGCGTAGGGTGTTCCTCCTTAACCAGTATCAATAGTTTTAATTTTTGCTATGCTGCTAATTTATCTAAATTACATTTGTGTATCCATTGGTGGTTAATGTAAAAATTGTTGTGTGGATGGTGGACTTTATCAGGCAATGTCAGTAACTAGTTAAGACTATTTCTTTGGATAGTCTGGCTTTGGAAAAAGAAACAAGACCTGACTTGCATTGTTGGGATTTTAATCTATGATATATACTTAAAAAAACCAAACAAACCCCAACCCCCAAACAGATAAGAATGGGAACCTTGCAAAGTCTGTATTTAGAGAAAAACTAGGATTTTAGAAGACGACTACTTGTTGTTTGAAACCTCTGAGAACTGGCTAACAATGAATCAGTGAGGGGTTTAATTTCTGTATAAGAAAAAACGCTCAAAATGTATTTTAAAGTATTTTGACAGATACTAAGGTATCACCATGAAAATTAATAATTATCTTTTATTTCTATAATTTTTTAATTTGTTATGTAGCAGGACCCCTAGTAGCTCCAAGGTAGGAATGCCTTTCTGGTTCCTCTTAGATGTGCTTAGATACTTACCAAAGCTCGGAAATAACAGTTACTAATTGGGACAAGATCCGGGTTAAGTTAAATTCAGCTGTAGGCTCTACCGCTGTATTTCTCTCTGACAAATGGTGTAGGAACGTACTGGAATTTAGCATCTGCTTTCTTCCATCTTCATCCATCCATCCATGTTCACGTGTGAGCTCTGAATCTCATTGGGTTTAGATGTGCTTCAAAAAGAAGTCTTCTGTTGTCATGTCAGGTTAGGTGCTGAAATCCGCTGGTGTCTTTAAAAAAAAAAAAAATTAGTAAATGTACTTGACAATTTATGAGGAAATTTTTGACTTTGCAGCGTCAGCCCCTCTGGGCTGATCTCCCACCAGCAAACTCTCCTGTACTGGCCTCGTGCTGCAAACATCTGGTTTGGAAGAGTGGAGGAGTGTATATTGTTAAATAATAATAAACTCCAGTAATAATAAAACCAAGAAATACTTAGTGAGATGTAAAAATTTGTCACCAAAGTCAGGACCAGGAGATGGCATTGGCCTGCCTAGCCCACGGTTTTTGCCCTTCACGCCGATGCGCATCCTTCGGATGTGCCGGATGTTTCCGTTGGCCAAGTCCCAAGCGTATGGTTGGTCAATGGCGGGCAAGACCATGGTCCTTCCAAAGCCTTGGCCACTGTTCTGTGGTCAAACATTAATACTAAACCTAAATGAACCCTACGTGCTCTGTTTGATACTCCAGCATATTAAGTTTGCAGAGAGGAATATAGCCAGAGTCATTGTAGGTGATTCATATCTTTAAAAGCAACAAGCCCTACCACAAACATGTGAGAATGGAAACCAAACTCACCATCCTTTAGAAAAAACACCCATTTTCCCCTCTATTCCTCCCAAATCCTAGGCAGAACCCCCAAAATCCAATTTTTTCCCCTTTATTCCTCCAAATCCTAAGCAGACCCCAGAAATAAAGTGCTTCTGGTTAGAAAAGAATAGAATATTTTCAGTTGGAAGTGACCTACAACAATTATCTCGCCACAACCCCCCAAACTGGCAACAGCCACTCCATGTGGCTGATGTTCAGTCAACCTGGGTCAAGTTCAGCGAGACCTCCTCTGCGCTCCCAAAAATAAAATAATTCTATGTCAGAAGGCTTTCAAAAGGTAATGGAAACCATAGCGGAAAAGATGAGAAATAGGGAGGGAGAACAAAGTAAAATTGAAAGTAAAATAAAGGAAATGCATTGAAATGAAGAACTTGAGAAAGCGGGTGAAGGAAATGGGTCATTAAAAAAAAGAATTTGAGGGGATTGGAGGGATAGAGGAGGGGTGAAAAAATGTGGATAAAGGGTATGTGTGTGGGTACACCAAAAATAGAAACTTGTAAATGTGGGTGGACGGGGGTGGGAACCCTGCTGTGAAGGGGAGCGTGGCCGTCCCCGTCGTCTCAGCTGGGGACCTCTTTCTGCTATTTCTGCCCCAAAATGAGAGGGGTGGCCTCAAGGGCTTGATTGCTTTTTTTTCCCTTCCTTTTTTTCCCCCTTTTCTAAAATTATTTTTAAATAAGAGGTGTAAGTTTATGGGGCCATTCTGTGCAGACATTGTATATATTATATTTTTCACTTTATAATTGTATATATCAATGAATTATATACATGAGTTTATGTATTTATATATTATTGATACATGAGTCTATGTATTTATATATGAGTTATGAACATGAGTGTATATATTTATATATAATGAGTTACGTACGTGAGTTTATTTTTATATAATGAGTTATATACATAAATTTATACGTTTATATATTATTGTATCTAACTCATCGTTATATACAATTCTAACGTGTTTGGGATGTGAGGGCCCCCCGCTAACACCCAGCCTAAGGAGATCACTGCACTTCTGGTTTGGGTTTGTGTGGCAAGGTTTTGGTAGCGGGGGGGGCTACAGGGGTGGCTGCTGCGAGAAGCTGCCAGAAGCTTCCCCCATGTCCAACAGAGCCAATGCCAGATGGCACCAAGACAGACCCGTCACTGGCCAAGGTTGAGCCCACCAGTGATGGTGGCAGCGCCTCTGGGGTAACACAGTTAAGAAGGAAAAAAACCATCAGGAGCAGTTGCAGCTGGAAAGAGGAGTGAGAAGATATAAGCCATAAGGAAAAAATTCTAGTGGAGGGTGTTGCTCCCCATAACAGGGCATTGGAACTAGGTGGTCTTTGAGATCCCTTCCAACCCAAACCAGTCTGGGATTCTATAATTGTATGAGAAGATGTGAGAGGAACAACTCTGCAGACACCCAGGTCAGTGCAGAAGGAGGGGCAGGAGGTGCTCCAGGCGCCGGAGCAGAGATCCCCCTGCAGCCCGTGGAGAAGACCATGGTGAGGCAGGCTGTCCCCCTGCAGCCCTTGGAGGATGATGGTGGAGCAGAGACTCCCCTGCAGCCCGTGGAGGACCCCACGCCGGAGCAGGTGGAGGCACCTGAAGGAGGCTGTGACCCCGTGGGAAGCCCACGCTGGAGCAGGCTCCTGGCAGGACCTGTGGCCCCGTGGAGAGAGGAGCCCACGCCAGAGCAGGTTTGCTGGCAGGACTTGTGACCCCGTGGGGGACCCACGCTGGAGCAGTTTGCTCCTGAAGGTCTGCACCCCATGGGAGGGACCCACGCTGGAGCAGTTGGTGAAGGACTGCAGCCCGTGGGAAGGACTCAGGTTGGAGCAGTTGGTGCAGGACTGTCTGCCGTGGGAGGGACCCCAGGCTGGAGCAGGGGAGGAGTGTGAGGAGTCCTCCCCTGAGGAGGAAGGAGCGGCAGAGAGACCGTGGGATGAACTGACCACAACCCCCATTCCCCGTCCCCCTGTGCCGCTGGGGGGAGGAGGGAGAGAAATGGGGGGTGACGTTGGAAGAAGGGAGGGGTGGGGGGAGGTGGTTTAGGACTTGGGTTTATTTCTCATTACTCAACTCTGATTTGATTGGCAATAAATTAAATTAATTTTCCCGAGTTGAGCCTGTTTTGCCCATGACGGTAATTGGTGAACGATCTCTCCCTGCCCTTATCTTGACCCACCAGCCTCTCGTTATATTTTCTCTCCCCTGCCCAGCTGAGGAGGGGGGTGACAGAGTGGTTTTGGGGGGCACCTGGCCTCCAGCCAGGGTCAACCCACCACAACTTCCCAATCTAAACGTAGCTGGAGCAATCAAAAGCTACTCAGAGGGATGTTCTCTGCAACCTAATTTACATTAAGGAAGGTGCCACCTTCCCAGGATCATCCCCTGGTGTGGTTTGGAACCTCTTATGAAAAATTAACTTCATTATTAATTGTAAATGCCTCGCTCCAGTGGGCGGTCAGGTATTAGGCATTTACTCTATCGCGCCACAGCATCACTAGTTACGTAGCATTTAGGGATATTGATTACAGTGTAAAAATGTTTAATTTGTTACATAATTAGGCACTGTAATTTTAGTTTTTGCCTGAATAAACTATTTAATTAGGACACGAGCTTCTAATATTTCAGGATGTACTGAACAGCGATATAATTGATTATACGCCTTGCCGGTGGAGCAGTCCCGAAGTTATTATGTAAGGACACAAAACTGCATTTAATCAAACATTGGCTAAAGCCAGCTGCCGGGTGCCGAGTATTTTTTGGCAAAAAGTAAGCAGCAATTTAACAATTACTGAGAGCTGCTGAAAATAACCCTGTAGTGGGGTGGACTTTGTGCTGCGCATGTCAATGTGGGCAAGGCTTGCCTGCAAGGGACCCGTACGATCGTGGTGGGGTCTTGATTACGGAAGAGGGTTGCTTAACGAATCCGTATATCCAAGTGATGCAACGGCTTGTGTTCGGTTGGGGTTCTGTGAGTTCTCCAGACTATTTTTAGTGCCACCATCAGCTGGGGAGGGAAGGAGGCTCAGTGGCACTGGGGGAAGGGTGAGGGCCTTTGAGCAGATGAAGGTTCACCAGCAACATAACAGCGCTGTGGAGCACCCAACCAGTATGCAACAAGTCCTGTAACCCCTTCTTCTCATCTGCACCGTGCCGGTGAGTCCGGTGAGGCCCCATGCTCCTACAGGTGTCCTCTGCTCACGTGGCACCAATGTTCTCTTGCTTGCTTGAAAGTTTCCAGAAAGCTGAGTTTACATTTTGCTGTTGGGGTTTTTTTTGTTGGGTTTTTTTTTTTTTTTTTACTTATCAGTTTCATTTCTGACAACTTGCTTGTGCTGGAGAAAATTCAGAATTGCAGATGGGAGAAACTTTGCTGTCACACAGACACTCCCCACCTCCTCTTCCTCCAGGTTGTGATGACCTTAGAGGGCATTTTTCATCTTGGAGATGAGTGGGGATAAAAATTAACCTCTGCTAAGAGTTAACCAATGTTTGTTTTTGCTGATTCTGGATTAATTGCTGCAGAAATCAATCAGCTGTGTTAGCTTCCTCCATCCTCCTCCATTCCTAGGTGGAGAGAAATGCCTCCTACGATGTCCTCCTACAACAGCAGCAGGAAAGGCAACTGGCCTGGGGTTAGCCATGGGGCTTATGGCTTGGTCAACGCCAACCCTTGGATCTTCCTAAGCTGACGTTACCCATTTTTAGGGTCCGAAAGCGGCCCGTGTCAGCACTTCAGCAGTGCTGGAAACCTGTCGGTCAAACGTCCCACCCCATGGAGAAGCCTGATGGGCTGGTGGTGCCCATAGCTGCACTGTCTTGGTCTGCTGTGCTGGTGGTTGTGCTACAACTGTAAAACTCTATGTTTTCATAATTATTTAGCAGTATCTTCTTTAAAATCGTGGCAGGATGTGCTGCATGGGGAAAGTCTCACTTCTGTGGTCACGGTTGTGACAGATTCACCGGCCAAGAACAGTCTCCGGTGTGTGTTTTCAGCAGCAGACTCGTGGCTGAGGCTCAGCTTGCTCAAGCATAACAACTCCAAAGCTACGATGGTAATTCGGAAAATATCCAAAGGCCACAAAATTTGCATAGAAGCTTACAGACTCTTACATAAGCGAAGGATATAAGTATATACAGGTATGTTTGCTTGAACTTGTACCTTCCTTCTTAGAAGGAGCGTTGCTGCATGTTTAATTCCCGGGTAATTAATGCCGTTCCTGAAGAATTAGCCTGTCGCCCTCCCTCGCCCACGTGTCCCCTCTGAATGGAGCGTGACGGTCTCTTTTCACCGCCTCTCCCTCCTGTGCACCCTTCTGCATCAAATGGAGATCCAGACCCTGCCCCAGCTATTCCTTTTGGGACTTGGCATGGGCTCAGGAGTCTGCCTGTGGTGGCCTGCTTGGAGCAGAGGGTCTTACCATGCGTTCTGTAAGGTGACAGCAGTCCACATCTTAGCAGCCGTGTGAAATACCCGGAACGTGTCTGTCTTTCCGAGCGGGCATTAATCAGGAAGATGATGGGAGTCGTGTCTCTGAAGGTGCACATCTACAGTTAGGCTAGTGGTCATGATGCCTCTTGGTGGTGGGGAGGAGAGGAGAGAAATAAAATTTCAGTTGGAAGGGACCCTACAACGATCATCTAGTCCAAATGTGACTAGAGGTGAGTGGCTTAATGTTGCAAGAACCCTGGCCTGTTCCAGATGCTCACCTATACAAGCAGGTGGACATCTGAAAGTCGTTCCCCAGAGAGGCTTGTTCCTCTCCAAGGTTGGTACGGGAAACCTGGGGCAAAGAGCTGCTGTGGATGTGCTTCAACTGAGTGAAGATGAGCCCCAGGTAGAGTGCTTGCAAGGAGCCCTCAAAAGTTATGCAGCGTTTGGCTCTTCTGGTGGTTGCCACCTCGCTGCAGCCCTCCACCTGCTGAATATCTGATGTTCTCAGCAGGTTGCAAACAGAAACTGTGAGCAGACTGTCTGATAGGCACGGGTGGGTACCTTTCAAATGCTTGGTAGTCTTCACAGTGGAGTTACAATGTGACTGACTCTGATTTCTCTCTTTTTTTTTTGGAAGAAGATATTTGGATGCCAAATTTCTACTCCCAGTGTAATTGCCCTTTGATTACTAAGTATGGAAACCACCGTATCTGCCTTTGTCATCCATCTAATTTATATCTAGGCTGTCATAACGGTGCACAGGTTCTTGCAGACAAAAAGATACTACCTAGCTTGTAAACTGAAGTATTGATTTGGAAGTGCTCTGCAGAAAAAATGGGGTAGAATCATTGTCTAAGATTTTTTTCTATAAAGTGAGTTGATTGCAGAGGCTGGACGACAATTTTGCTGTAGTCACTGTGAATTTGGGGTACCCTGTTACCACGTTTTGATGCTGCACATGCAATTCTCTTCCTCCTGGAGTCCAGACCCTGGAGACCCTGGGATTGACTTTAATCTCTGTAAACTCAGATCTAACTCCTGCTCGGGCTGTCCTTAGCCCTGGGGTTTGCTGGGGCACTTGGTGCGGTACAGTCGATTACAGACAGACCTACAGAGGACTCCACGGAAATCCCTGGAAAAGTTGTGCTTGCAGATTTCTGCTGGAACAGAAGATGCTTTTAAATAATGACATAATTCTCCTAATTACGGGGCAAAAAGTCAAAGGTCGAGACAGTAAAACCTCCATTTCTTGGTATTATTCATTAGCTTTTAAGTCTTCCTTCCTCTCTGAGCTCAGTCTCTTCCTCTCGCTGTTGCAATAAGATAGCATCTGTCGCTAACCAGCCGTGGGTTTCTCTGCGCCTGCACTCTGCCCTGCTCATCCATCCGACTCGTGAATCCCTTTGCCCTTGGTGAACGCGGTCCAGGGACGCTTTATCATCTTCCGACATCCTGACACCCGACAAACAAATTTAACAGCCTGCTAATTGTGTATTAAAAAGGTACTACAGCTTCTTATCCAGGTCTGGCTCAGCAAAACCAAGGCTATATGGTGATTTTACAGCCCCAAATTTTAAAAATGTGCTTTTTGCTGTGCAAAGCTTGCTGCTTTCTCTAGTGCTTCATCCCTGTGCTGGGAAAGAAGTCTGGAAGGGAAGGAGCTGAGACAGGAAGGTCTCCCCTTGCCTCCTTCCCCAGCACTCCTTGCACAGCTCTGATATGGTCCTCGGGGAATACTGAGAAGATTTGAATAGTTAGAAGGGAATGGAGTGTGGGTTTTTTTCTTAAAGGCGTGCTGTTTGGGCAAAAATAGCTTTTTTGAAGTAGTGGGGTTTGCTTGTAACCGTTTTCCGTGCATGGACGCATGCGGTATTGGCTGTGATGTGTAGTGCTGGCCAGTGACTGCGGCTTCGTGTGCCGTTTGCCAAATACAGGCTCGTGGTAAAACACTGTTTATTTTTTCTTCTTTCTTTGAATGAGAAAAGTGACCCAGCTTTTGATCCGGCTGCTTGCATGGCCATGCCCTGCTTTTGGTTTGCCCACCGAGAGCTGCGGGAAGGTAATGCTGGAGAAGCACCTTGGTGGCCGCTGCACTGCCGAGCCCGAGCAGCCTCCTGCCTGCTCTTGGGATGCGTGCTCCTGGGAGGTGCGTGGTGATGTCATGACATGTCATCATGATGTCATCATCCAGCTCTGCAAGCCCCCCCCCCCCCAGCAGCCATGTGCACACGGGGGAGGACAATTTGGCTCACCGGTGGCTTCTGGTGGCTGGTGCACCTTGCTGGTGCGTGGAGGAGCTGAGCCCGTGGGTCTGCTCTGCACCCCGAAACTTTCTCCTTATTTCCTCGAAACGTGGGGAAAGAAGTGACGTCTCCTCACCAGCGCCGTGCTGGCACGAGCCGCGGCGTTGAAATAATGACGTGTGGGGTGGTGGTGGTGGGTGTGTGTGGTGGAAATCGTCTCTCGGGTTTGTAAATCTTGTTGAGGGAGTGGCGGCGTTTGCAGAAAAATCACTTCTCCTGGCCCGGGCTGCATCTTGATCGCAGCCTGGGCTGGTTCAGCCATGCGAGGAGGAGCCCTTTAACAACTACGATCGCTTTTGATATTATTTTTTGTAGGTACAGGCTTGAATCTGTCATGAAAATCGGAAGCTGCTTCCTGTTTGCAGGAAGTGGGATGGTGGGGTGCTGGGTTTGGCAGTCAGACAGAATACTTGCTTTTTTTGGATATTAATTGAAAATATATCTCATGCCAGCCCCTGAGTGAATCTTGGAGTCCCCCAAGTCAGGGGGCTACAGGAAAGCCGGAGAGGGGCTGTTTATCAGGGAGTGTAGCGATAGGACAAGGGGGAATGGGTTTAAACTAAAAAGAGGAGATGGAGATGGGATGGGAGGCAGCAATCCTTCCCTGGGAGGGTGCTGAGGCCCTGGCCCAGGGTGCCCAGAGAAGCTGTGGCTGCCCCTGGCTCCCTGGCAGTGTTCAAGGCCAGGTTGGATGGGGCTTTGGGCAACCTGGGCTAGTGGAGGGTGTCCCTGCCCATGGCAGGGGGGTGGCACTGGATGGGCTGGGAGGTCCCTGCCCACCCAAACCAGTCGGGGAGTTGGTGATTCTAAGTCTCCGCTTGCTTCCTTAAAAGTTGGTCTGTGCTGGAAGCCTTATCGGGGCAGCGTGTGAGTGCTAAAATCTATCAACACAGACCTATGTGCAGGTTTTCAGCTAAACCCCACCCCAATCTTATTAACTTGCAATACAAATGTACATATATATAAAAGGTACCGTGATGTGGCTGGAAAAAAAACCCTGGCTGAACTAATTTTAAGCTGTTTCGAGCTTACTGTAGTTCCTTTGGTGAGATTTCTCACTGTCATGGGTATAAGAGGAATTGTGTTGATCCGGAAACCAAAGCTATGCTCTTTGTGAGTGCCGTAGAAATTCATATACACTCGTAACATTTGGTTAAGATGTAAAGTTTTTATAGTACAGCCACTCCTCGGGAGCCATTAAAAATATTTTGGAAAAAGACTTCATCCATTTTTTTATAGGACAGTAAGCACTTTGAAATAGAAAAGCTCTTAGAAATACTTTTAAATTTGAGCAGGGCTTTGCTTCCCAGCTCGCTTTTGGTTTCGGTTTCAGAGCCTCCCAAGAAACGTGATATTTTTGGACTTTAGCATTACAGCACTCGTTAGAAACTGGTTTTGATTTGCTTCGTGGGGTTGGGCACGCTGCATTCCCGCCTCTGTCGGGTTAATGAAGTTTCTGGAGATGTGCTAAATGCAGTTTGCGTGTAGCCGGTGCAGCTACGCTGAGCGAGGAGATCGGGTGTGCGACTGGGGGAGCACGCAGATGGCATCGGTCAGCAGGGAGCCGGAGTTCATCCGTGTCCAGCACCGTCCAACGCTGCCAGGAGCCTGTGAGAAACCAGCACTAGAAATGATGGAATAGCTTCTCTCCAGAGAAAATGTCTTTCTAATCCTGGTAATGAGTCGCCGATACATCCCTGAAGCAGAAGGGTTTGCTCGTCTTCCAAGTCTTTGGGATAAAGTAGATGCAGGTTCGCTCTGTCCCTGCGGTGCTGGAAGATGGAGGTTCCCAGGGGATACTTGGCCATCGATAACGTTGTCCCAGGTGCTCTTTAGCTCCAGCTTTGTCCCAGCAGACCAGACCCTGGCTCTCAGCTGGACCCCCAAAACTGCTGGGCTGCATTATGCGAAGTGCCTTTGCTCTGCATTTCTGTGTATTTTGTGGGGGCATTTCAGGGCGGTGTTTGGTTCTTTGGATGAACAAAACCCAATGAAAGGCACAGGCCATCTTGTCCTCATCACCCGAAGCAGTTTTCACTCACGGTTGCTCGTTCCCAGCCTTCGCTGAGGAATCTGAGCCTTGTGTGACTCTGAATATATTTTTATTTTTGCTCTTGCAGATACTGTGTTTGTAATAATCTCTTCTGCAACCTGAAAGCCAGTTTGGGGAAAGTGGCTTTCAAATCATGATTGTTTTGACCGTGTGATTACAAAGGGCATTTTTAGGGAGAGTTGTTCATGACTTGGGAAGCACATGTTGGCCGAAGAATGCTGTCAGGGTCATGGGGCTGAGAACGGCTCTGCTCCTCTGTAACCATCCTGATGGCCCATCCTTTCCTACGTAGGTCTGAAAACACAGCCTGAATCTTTCTTCTCCAAGCTCTGGAGACTCCCTGGAGCAGGGGAGGTGTCGCAGCCGTACGTGCTGGCCACGGGGAGCACCTTGCCTGCACCCCTCGTTCCACATGCCATTGCTTTGCCAGCAGACTTGGCCCCTGGGCGATCTTGCTCAACCCGGGGAAAATGTTGTGGGACCTGCTCTACAAGTGAATGCGGTTGAGCAGAGGGAATATCAAATTCTGGAGAGTTTAAGAGAGATTTAAGTTTAATGCTCGGAGCCTTGCATGGGCCCCCTGAGAAGTGCTTCTCCACGGGCTTCTCTCACCATCACCAGAAAGGCTTTTGTGGTGTTGCATGCCATGGGAGATTTTGGGGCAAAGGTTTTCTCCTGCCTCTCACCTGGTTGTATTGTTCCAACATGTGGGGTTTGAACGTGATTCCCCCTGTTCGTGGGGAGCGCGGGGCGAGCGAAGGGTGTGAGGACCTGGTTCTGGTAGGGCTGATGTGCAAGGAGAGGGGGGAGATACCTCCTCCGTGGGGATTATCATCCCTCTGCTTCAGCAGCTGTTAAAGCATCATCTCATCTCTACCTGGGGTTTAATTTATCTGTACCAAAATCAATCTAATCATGCAGTTTCATGAACAAAAAGATGCTTTTTCCTCCCTAAATTCCCCAGGAGTTTTGCTGAGCCATGGTGCCTTAGCCCAAGCGCCCGGGGTACCACTCTCCCCAACGTGCTGCCTTTCTCTCTTGCTTTTTTTCATTCAGAAGAGATGTTCATTTCTCCCCACACGCACTCACAGGCTTTTTTTGGTGAGTCCCCTGTCTGGAACGAGCTGTGGTTTCCCCAGAAGTCATATGTGGTCACATCACCTGCCTTTATTTTGTGTTACATCAGCTGGAAAGCGCTGTGTTGCGTAGTCTGTAAGTCAGTGACCTGTTTACACCCACGCGTTTCCTGAGACCGAGACCTACCGCACGCTTGGTGACACAGTGAACCCAGGGCAGGGCCAAAAAACAAGAGCTGGCTCATCTTCTTCTTGGGAGCAGGGTCTGTGCTATGCTCTTCTCTGCCACGAGCAAGATGTCCTACTTCTTAGCAATGGTGTGTGTTGTAAAGTCATAGTTGTCTTGTGGATTTGGCATTAACTTTTTAATTTTGGTTTATCAACAATATTTTGGGTTGGAAGGGACCTTTGAAGATCATCTAGTCCCATCCCCCTGCCATGGGAAGGGACATCTTCCACTAGACCAGGTTGCTCAAAACTTTGTCCAACCTGACCTTGAAGACTTCCAATGATGGGGCATCCACAGCTTCTCTGGGCACCTTGTGCCAGCATCTCTTAGGATGCGGACGTGCTGCTGAAACCCTACCTGGGCTAAGTCTGGAGGTTGGCATGACTGCTTAGATGAAAACTAAATGCCAAGCAGAAGAGAGGAGTGCATGACTTGCATCTTCTCAGCTGCCTGGTCACCAGAAAGGTTCACAGACCCAAGGTGAAGCGGGTGAGGAAGAACCAAAGCGCTTGCTTGCAGAGATCTGCTTTCCTGCAAGGTTTGGGCTGGCACGGCTCTGTTCTCCTTAGGGCTTTTGGCAAGACACTGAGATCTCTGGCCAGAGCCTCTGCTTATAAAATTGAGATGGTCAATTTTTTTTTCCTTTCACTTAGTCTAATCTATTCAGGATTTGACATCTGGGGCAGGGAAAATCTAATTCTGTGTATTTGTGCCGTGCCAATCATAATAACGCTCCGCTCGCGGGTCCTCTGGGTCCTGTTGTAATACACGGCTCGAGTGGATTTGGAGCAGAGGTCTCACTGATCCGATATCCCCTCTCTGATGGTGACGACTTAAAGAAGACACAAAAAAATCCCTGGAGTGGGCAGCTACAGCTTATGCTGCCCTGGGAAAGTCCTTCTCCTAATCTGTGGTGGTGGAGGTGCACGTTGATGCTCTGAAGAGGAAAGATGAAGATGCCAACTTTCCTGGCTTCATCACTGACTTCAATGGGAAGGCTCTGCAAGAAAACCGAGCAGAGGTTGATTCTGAGGGATTATACTGAACCCAAAACATCTCCTGGGCATAGGAGGTGGCTGCTGGACCACAGATCGCAGGTACTTGTAGGGAACAAGTTGTCTTTCATCTTCTCACTGCTACATGTCAGGAAGAGGAGGTGGTCTGTATTTCCTACTTCATGTGCAGCTTTTTAAACCACAATTTGAGAATTAATTTTTTTTTTTGTCCGTTTGCTTGGAAACAATTATTATAAATAGGGCAGCGGCGAGCTGTTTTGGTGCTGGGTGTTAGGAGGTCATTCCAGTGCCCCATCTGCTGAGCACTGGCCGGATCCTGCCTCCGAGAGGGCAGAGGCTTGGGATCCCGCTGCGGTTTGGAAGTCGGTGAGAGCCTGTTTCAGAGCAAAGGCTTTGCTGAGCAGCAGGCTTTCTGTAAAAAAGAAGAGGTTCCCGGTTCCTGCTGTGTCCGTCGTTCAGCGAGAGCCGCTTGTCCCCGCTGCTTTTTTTTTGTCTGCCCTCGTTTTGTGCTTTGCCTGGTGGAGACTCAAACCTCAGTGTGATGCAGAAAATGGTCAAAGCTTCTTCTTTTTTTTTTTTTTTTTTTGGTGCACAGATGAAAAGATTAAGCTTGTGTGCATTTGAATCTTTGGAACATAATGAGATTGGCATCCCTAAGGGTTAAGGATTTCAAAATTTCCTGCGAGTTTTGTCCCTTTTTGCACGTGCCTGCTTGCCGCCTTCAGCAATCTCAGGGTACGCTCTTCTGTAATGCAGCTATTTTATCAAATTGCTTTGCTAGTAATATATAATTTTGCTGTAACTGCTGCTGATGGTAGCGCGGAGATGATGATAGGAGCACATGTCTTCCTTTTAAAATAATTCATAATAGACCGGGCTGGGTTCTTCTCGTCCGTATGGTGATGGATGGGTGTAGGCTGGCCCTGCTGGCCCTGCACCTCTGGAGATGGGTGCTCTCTCCAGGTTGCACTGTTGGAGGAAGCTTTCTGCTCGGTGCTTGACTCCAGGACTGTCTATGAGATGGGTGGTGGGAACTGAGATCATCATGTTCCTTGGTGGAGACCAACTGGCATTTGTCCTCCTGTTGAGGACACTGTATGTGCAATGGGTTTCTGAGCATGTTAGTGGTCAGACTGGGATTATTTTTGTTGTGATACTGGTTTTCATGTGCCCTTCTGTGGTTCTGGAGGCACCATTGGTGCAATGCCTTGTGTTTCCAGCTGAGGTTGGATGGGGCTTTGGGCAACCTGGGCTAGTGGAGGGTGTCCCTGCCCATGGCAGGGGGTGGCACTGGATGGGCTGGGAGGTCCCTTCCAACCCAAACCAGTCTGGGATTCTATGATCTGGAGAATAAGTTGCTTTCTTTCCCCTCTGTGGTTCATTAGAGAAGCATTTCTCCTCCTTTTCAGGCTTCCGCAAGTTTTCCTGGTACAAACTCTATTGAGCAAGAAGAAAGTGGCATTACATTAAAACAATGTTGTCATCGTCAGAGCTTTAATTCAAAACGATAATGAGCCTTTTTGACGTTCCTTCCCATTTGGGAATAGGTAGGACGCTCTGGATGATCCCGGCTCAGCAGACCCGATTTTGTTGACGGGCGCTGCAGGTACCGGGGCCGCTGTGTGCACCGCAGACGCAGCTGGCTCACAATTAAGGTTGGTTACCTAACCCCTTACAATTAGGTAAGAATAACAAAGGCAAGACATTTTTAAAAGCAAAGCTGAACCCAGGGTATCTCTTGATTGTTTTCTCTTGTCACGTAATTGAACCCTTAGGACCTTTCTGCTCCATGGGAGGTCAGCTATTTTCATAACCGGTTTATAATTATTCCTGTTGTGGAACCTCTTATGAGGCATTAAAGCTACAGTAAGAGGAGTGAGGAGGTATCGATCCCTCCCCTGGCAAGGGATGGGTCTGCACATAGTGCTTCACTCCCAGCCGTGGTGTTTGTGAAGCATTTTGGGGCTGGAAAGTACCCCGAAGTACAAAGAACGTCGTCCTTCTGGCGTTGAAGAAGCGTTTTATTGATTCAGAAGGGATCAGACAGCAGGACCACCAATCTCGGGGCCGATGCCATTAGCACCCCAGTGTACCCCCAGGGGTGGTCTCTGCTCATACTGGGCTGCCGGTTAATCGCCCTGTGTCTTAATAGGCTCCTTTCCTTTGGGAGTACG
The DNA here is from genome assembly GCF_011004875.1 of Balearica regulorum gibbericeps. Classification (NCBI taxonomy): domain Eukaryota; kingdom Metazoa; phylum Chordata; class Aves; order Gruiformes; family Gruidae; genus Balearica; species Balearica regulorum. Next base: position 1,991,745 of record NC_046186.1, on the reverse strand, counting down.
TCCTAAGGCGCAGTTACCTACATACCGCATCCGCTTCCGAGGCAGCCCTGAATTAAGCAAGCAGCTCATGCCTTTTCCTAGAGATGGGCCATGCACGGGCCGTTTGAGGACATCTCTGCTTCGTGTGCAGCTTCCACCCACCGAGGTGGAAGGGATGGACACCTCCCTAAATACCCCTGCAGCAGCAAGACCACAGCTGCTACCAAAATCCTCGTGCTCTGCAGCCTGCCCAGTTACACGGAAGGGAAGAGAGCCAGCACGGTGCGGATGTGGCTCCCTGGGGGGGATAAGGATGCTCCAAGTTCTGCCCAGCTCTGGGTGGGATGCCAGGCATTTGGGTTTGGGGACAAACAGTGGGAGGTGTGTCCTTACTGTGTGTGTCCTACCCTGATTATATATCCCCATCAAGGCACGGAATTGTCATTGAGAGATATATATATATTTAAAAAAATAGAATAATAATAATAATTCTATATATATATAAATTCATATATGCATTATGTAGCAAGTCGTGCTACTGACTCAATAAATATCTCCATACATGTTTAGGAAGAAGAGAGAAAAAAATCTCCCCATTCCTATCCAAGTGCCCACCTCTGTCCTCTGCGACATAGATCGAGCTCTTCTACCGAAAGACCAAGCGCATCGAAGCATCGTGTGTTGTTTTAAACAGCTTTCCCTGTATCATCCTCCCAGTTGACTAACCCCCACTTTAGCAAAATAAGAGGAGGAAGTTTTATGAGGACTGTGGTTTTGCAGTCGTACCCTGATTTGTATAATTTTGGCTTTGTGCTTGGATTCCTTGGTTGCCGCTCCAAATTCATGTGGTCTACTGTGTACTTAACCCCTTTGGCATGGGCGTTTTAGGGATTTAGGAGGTAGAAGCCTGTTCTGGGTTGCTTTTTTTCCCCTAAGTTTGCACTTCTTACTGCTGAATATCAAGCTTGCACCGCTGCAGAGTTTATAACACATGCCATCCGTTGGGAAGAACATCTTTTGTTTTTGTCGCTTAGCAATTCCAGGCTGAGTTTCAATTTCAACAGTAAAATTCACCCTTCCCTTACCCAGAGCTCACGGGGTTTTGCATCATTAAACGTGTTTTCTAGCTGAGAAGGTCTTGCAGCTTGTAGATATCTATGTAACGTGTGTTTGGTTGTCCTGTGGTATGTGGTGGAGGAGATGAGACGGTGGTCAGATGTGTCCACACCTGACTTGGAGATGGTTCTTGGGAGAGAAATGCAAACTCTTACTCTTGGACATCCTGGCTGAAGCCCAACTTGAAACCCGGAGGAGAATCAGGCTTCATTTCAGGCTGTCCCTTAGTGTGCAGAAGTTGGGTTACAAAACCAGCTGCCTGGGGTCTCTGAGTCTTGGGTATTGATTTTTTATTTATCCCTCCAGAGCAGGACCTTAAAACGTCAAGGTGGACGTACACAGAGGAGTTTGCAGCTATGAGTTTTGGGTGGGTAGAAGGAAGATGGTGATTTTTAGCACTGGTAATCACATTTAACATTCAAAAATTAGTGATTTCTTTGCTGGCCCAGCTGGTAGTGAACATAAGCTCTTGCCTGTTACCTAGTAACTTCGATTTCAAGTTTATTTGTTGGTAGCATCCTGTAATGTTGGATTATCACTCCTAGGTAGGCGAACATGGGTGGGGATGTATTTCACCTGCTTCTCAGGAGAGGGCTCAGAGATTTTGAGTTGATCCTTGGAGAACTGATGACAAACCCCAGACGTGTCCTGAACCGTGTGTTCTCCAATTTGCCCACCCACAAACCCCCCCAGCCCCTGAGGTTTGGCCATGCCTTTGTGTGCTCTTGTACCTTCCCCAAGCATTTCATGCTGCTCACCGGGATGGCAGCCAGGTGAAGAGGAGCAGAGTGTAGGTTTTTCGTAGAGGTAGTTGTCATCTTTTTCCTCCCGGTTGTAACGGTGACAGGGATGGTGATGTAGGAGCATCTGGGGGGGCAGTTGTCAGTGTGGCCACCTCACTAAAAGTGGGGAGATCGTAGAACCGCAGAATGGGTTGGGTTGGAAGGGACCTTTGAAGATCATCTAGTTCCACCCCCCTGCCATGGGCAGGGACACCCTCCACTAGCCCAGGTTGCCCAAAGCCCCATCCAACCTGGCCTTGAACACTGCCAGTGACTGGGCATCTACAAGCTCTCTGGGCAACCCGTGCCCATGCCTCGCCACCCTCATCATAAAAAATCTCTCCATTATGTCCAATCTAAACCTACCCTCTTTCAGTTTAAAACCATCGCCCCATGTCCTGACACTACAGGCCCTAGTAAAAAGTCTTTCTCCATCTTTCTTATAAGCCCCCTTTATATATCAAAGGGCCACAATTAGGTCTCCCCGCAGCCTTCTCTTCTCCAGCCCAACTCTCTCAGCCTGTCTCCATAGCAGAGGTGCTCCAGCCTTCAGATCATCTCCGTGGCCTCCTCTGGACCTGCTCTAACAGGTCTATGTCCTCCTTCTACCGTGACTTAGATGTGTTTCGCTGTCAAAGCTTCAGCTGCCATGAATTTGCAACAGCCACACGCGTGCATAACACCTCCATAAGCCTCGGAGCCATTGATGTAGACCAGGGACCGACCAACGTCAAAGCATCGCTGAGATAAGAAAAGTTGGGCTGAGTTGTGTTTTGTCACCAATTTCTTCCTTGATAAATCCAGCCTCTGGGCTGGGAGGGACTTTGGGCTTTTAAACACCACGTTGGTGTGTCAGAGTTTGTAGCGCGGAGGCTGGGAAAAGCATCTTGCTCACCACTGTAGCTGGCATGCCTGAAAGAATGTGACACGCTTAATTAAGTTCAATTTTTATTTAAAGTTTGCTCTTTTGGACTGGAGTAAATAGAAACATTAAGTGCTGACAATTGCTTAAACTAGACATTTACCATGAACTTCATTTTTTAGATGCAGAAATCATAACCGAGCGACTTTTCCAGTTTCTTGTAGCTTTTTTTAAGTGATGGAGGAAGCTGGGCTGGAAAGTGCTGAATTTGCTGGCTTCGGCAGACACGCAGGCTTGAACGTGCAGCACGGTTTTGTTGTTTTTCTAAACAAAGCATAGCTATTTTGTTCTTCCTTTCCCGTTCAGACATTTACCTCGGATACTCCTCATTTGCTGTTTGCTACCTGGAGAGGGTAGGAAACGTCTCTGGAGCTTGGCTGTCAAAAGGATGTTAACGCAATCGTGTGGATTTAATCACCTAGGCAAAGTGCTGAGCCTCACGTGTTCGTGCTGGATTTATTCTGCTCAGCTCCAGCGGTGGTCCATGGGCACGTGAAGGTGGGCCAAAGAAATGATGCTGTCAAAGAAAGGGGCACATCTGTCTTTGGGGAGAAGCTGCAGGTTCCTGGAGGAGTTCTTGGCTGCTTCAGCATCAAGATAAATCTCATGATGGAATGTTTGTCTCTCTGTATAATTAGTAGATGATAAAGGTCGGTGTTGATGGAGTAAGATCGTCGTAGCTGGTCGGGTGGTTTGTGGGTTTTGTATGTAAAGCACAAGGCACAGAGTAGTGGAGATATCTGGTGGTCTCATCTGATCTGCTCTTGTTGCTACGCCAGCTCGCTCTGGCAGTAGAGACTTTTGCAAGCTTTTCCAAGAAGGCTGCTAGAGGGTCCTCATGGGACATAGGTGAAGCGGGGAGTTTATTCAAGCAGTTGTAAAATCTGAAGAACATCTTCTATTCCTTCATTTATCATGAAAATAATTTTCATCCCTGACGTTCTCCTCCTGGAGTGTCATCTGCTCACTGCAAGGCAGTCGTGTCTGGGATAAACTAAACCTCATTTTCCTTTCCTGACCTGGAATGACATCCGTCAGGATGCTGGCTTTTAAAGGTCAATGTCAAGTGCTCATCTTACCTACGGTACAAATGGACACTTCTGGTATTGTGCTAGGGCTCGTCTTACTCCAGATTCTGGCATATTACATCTCCATCCCTTAGGACTCGTTTAAATCAGGAAACTTTGAATGATGGGAGTAGAGAATTCACATTTGTTGGTGTTTTAGAAGTCTGCTGCCCACAGTTGCACAAGATCAGGCTCAGGATCTTTTGAAGGGACTCTCAAACTATGCAATCACAGAACGGTTTGGCTTTGAAGATCATCTACTGCAAGCCCCCTGTCAGGAGTAGGGACATCTTCCACTGGATCAGGTTGCCCAAAGCCCCGTCCAACCTGACCTTGAACACTTCCAACGATGGGGCATCCGCAGCTTCTTTGTCTTGCTCATTATCATTGAACCTCAGATCTGTTGTGACGCCTGGAACTGCCAAACGGCCGGACCACTGTGTCCTATCCCTGCATGGTTTGTGCTTCTTCTTTGGGTTCTTGTAGCCAACCATCGGTATAAACTTCAGTTTTGGAAGACCTTTTGGAAGATACCCTGGGTGCTGTCGCTGTTGGTGTAAGATGGAAAGCCAAGAACTTCAGCTTGTTTGGGGCTGCACGTACTGCCTCTTCTTTCAAAGACAAACATAAAAACAAACATAAAAGCAAGCGAAATCTCAGCTTAGAGCACCCTGACTAACCACAATGTGGGGTTATTTGACAGAAAAACAGCTGTAACTTCTTTTTTTAATTCCTTTTCTGAAAACCTTGGTACTTGAGTTGGAGGTTTAACAGCACGGTGGTGCCTTGTGACGGGCTGGCAGTGGTTTAGGTAATGCCAATAGGTTTAGAGGGTAGAAAATCTGGGGAGGAAGTATCATTGATGTTAAAACTGATTCTGAGCGGAATTTGCCCTAGATGAACCATTCGGAGCCCTTTAGCTCAAAACCCTCTCCTTGATTCAGGAGAAAACTTAAAAAGAACCAGGATTTGTATAACCACGTCAATGCAGAACTGAGACTGAGATGCTCAATGATGCGACCTGATGGCATCATTGAATTGCCACAAAGTATTTTATTTATTTTATTTTATTTTGTTATTTTACTCTACTGTACTGTACTGTACTCTGTTTTCCTCTGGTTTATTTTATGTAGAAAGGTTCTCAGTTTCTGGTGGTTTATTAGCAAATACCTTGGGGGGAAAAAAAAAAGAGACACTGAAGTAGTAACCTGTATTTGGTGGTTCTTGTCGGTGGGAATGGCTGAAGGTCAGACAGAGAACCCAGCTTGCTGGCAGGTTTGGGTTGCGGGCAGCGGACGTTGCCCTGGGCTGAGGTTTGCCAGCGGTTCGGGTGATGGATGAGCAGCGCGTGAGGCTGGAGCTCGGTGCTGCCGGTGGGGAATCGGCTCCCCTCCGCTCGCTTGTGTTCCGCAGCCTTCGTAATTAATCACCGTGCCTAGGAGAACGGGCAAGAAAATGAAACTTGGGCTCCTTGCAGGAGCTCTGGAGCTTCTGCAAATTCTTTGTGTTCCAAATCCTTATTTAACTCTGCGTTGGGTTTTGCTGTGTTTATCTCCCTTTTTGTGGTGGCATTGCATTAGCTTCTCTCCGTCCGACTCCTTCAAATCTCCTTGAAGGTGAAGAGATGGAGTGAAAAAGGCAGAATTGGGGTGATACGCCCAGGTTAACGTCGATGTTCTCGTGAAAGGCAGATGCAGCCAGGACAAAGACATCTATTAATCATTCATTTAACACAGCAGCTGGAATCAAATTCATTGCTGGAGCCGGGCCATTCCAGCAAGGGTAATTTTTTTTCCTGCTGAAGTCGTAAAAAATTGAACAGCTGAAGGGGTGGAATTTGTTGGTAAACTCTTGAATCTTACCATATTTCTCAATTATTTTATTTTTAATTTATGTTATGCACTTCCCAATTCCTTCAAGACTGCAAAGAGCAAGAAAACTGGAAGGATCCCCTCCAAAAAACGCTGTGCTTTGGAGTAATGCAACCAGAAACGGGGGGTTTGAGCAGGTGAGTGGGGTTTAGGCTCTAGCCTAGTTTGTTCTGTGGAGGTAGATGAAATAGGGTCTTCATTTGGGTGCTGGATTTTTGGTGTAATTCCACTCCGATTTCAGCTCTCTTCCATTTTCCTTCTTTCCCCTTGTGCCATCTCGGCACAGCAGGACCACGTAAGGTCTCTGCAATCGATGATCAAGAACCGTATTTATTATACTGTTGTTTGTACCTGATTATTTTTTATATTTTACACATCTCAATGTTACTGCTCCACATCCCCTCACGTTCTCTCCTGCATTTTGTCATCTTCTGTGCTTGGCCGTTCCATGGCTACGGTCCTGCAGGCTCCGCCATGAGCAGCATCCTCCCTGGACAAAAAAAAAAAATAAAAAAAAATCACAAAATCACAGAATGTTTGGGTTGGAAGGGACCTTTAAAGGTCATCTTAGTCCAACCCCCCTGCCATGAGCAGGGAAAATGCTACCTGAACATTATTCTTTTATTAAGTTATTCTACAGCTGTATCTATATAGGCTTTTAGTTCTCTAGGATTTCCTTCTATGTCTACCTCCAGCTCTTTTTTCCTACCCTTTTTCCTCTTTTTTTTTTTTTTTTAAAATTTTCTAAAGTGTTTAGCCTTTTTATATTCCTTCATATAACAAAGCTGCAGGAGCTCCAAGGTTTTTCTCCTTTGCTGACTTCTTCTGGAGCATCATTTCTGTATCTCACCATCCTACCAACACACATTATTTCAAGTTTCTCGTTGAAGTTTCCTCCCTCCGTGGCTTTTCCAGTTCTTCCTCCTTTTCTTTGATGTCTGTAGCAGTGCTGTGCCAGTCCCATCCTGGTTCATCTTTGGTTTGGATGAAAAGAATTTAAGAACCTGTGTTCCTCTGAGCAGGGCAGTGGAGGAGGGACCTTCCTCGGGGTCCCCGAAATCAGACCTTCAGATGACGTATTGATGGCAAAACCGAAAATATTTGGACTTGGATCAAAAGAGCCATTTTACAGCCCAAACACCTTAAAGTTCCTGTTTATTTTTGTTTATGCTATTCAAAAAGAAATAACATCCAGACCTTGATGGTGCGTGTGATGTGATTCTTGGTATGAAGATACAGCGAGTCCCCGTGCTCCTGCTTGTGATGGGTGGGCTCCCTTGGCTGGAAAGCAGAATAATGACAATAATTTGAGGTTTCATTGGGTTTTTTTTTCCTCCTGAATTCTACCCCTACAGCTCTGTACATAAGCCAGGCTCAACCAAAATTTTAGCAGAATATACTGTCCGCGGTGCACATTGGCGCTGGGGAAAAGATGGGTGGGGGGGTCCTGGTCACTGCCTGGTCCTGGTTTTATCCCGTAGTCTCCTGGATGTAAGTCCAAGCTGACAGTCAGAGGAGCCTCTTTCCCAAGCTGGAAGATAAAAAAGCTGCTGCTTTTAAGTGCAAAAATGCCTACTTTTGACAGAGCAGCCGCAGGCTGGGACACAGGAGGTACAAGAGGGCTGGTATGATTTGAATGAAGGAATTTTTCTTGCATCTTAGTTTTTCCTCCTGTGAAATGATAATTTTTCTATGATATAGAAAAGAGCTGTGAGATTAAATTTAATAACATTCATGGCACATTCGGTTGGGATGGTGAGTTATAGGGATGCGCAGATGAAAAACTGGCTTGTGTCTGAGTTTAAAAAAAAAAAAAAAGGCAAAATTGCTTTTGATTTCAAGGGGTTTATATTTTTATTTTATAAAATGAGAGTCCCTAGGACAGGACCGGTTCCGTTTCCAATCACAGCAAGCTGCAAGCGTTGCTGCTCTCGCTCGCTCCCGCGCCGTCGGAGCCTCCTGGCAGGTGGCATCGGCGTCGGCGGCGCTCGCTCGGCGTTGGCAACGTGCGTTGGGTTTCATCATCAGCCAGCCGGGTGCGGGAATCGAGTGGGAGAAGCCGGTGACGAGTCCTTTCGCCCGCGATGGCAGCGGCACCGTGTGCCGGCGGGCGCTGAAGGCTTCGCCGATCCCCGGGGAGCACATGGGGGGAGCGCGCGGGAGCGAGCGGGAGCCGGCGAGCGTCACGGCAGCATGTTCGTGGTTGGGGGGCTGTGCAGCCGGTGCCCGGAGCGGCGGAGCTGGGAAGCTGTCGGGTAAGGGACGACGGCTCCTTCCCCATAAAGCATCCCTGGGGTAGAGGGGGGGCGTTTGGCGGGGGGGGTGTGTTTTCAGTGGTGGGTTTGGGGGAGACCAGTGGGGTGGTCGCACGGTCGGGGTCCCTGCGCTCCCCCTGCTGCGACCTGGCTGAGATGGCGGGGGGGTGAAAACCCCCTTTGCTGTCCCTTTATTCAGCTTTTATACAACAGCGCAAAGAAAAGCCGGCGTCCGGCTAATGAATGATATTTGCATTTTCCGAGGCCGCTTTCCCCCGGGCATTTTACTTCGGATTTCTTTTATCGATTGAACTTTGCTGAGGCTGTTTTCGGTGCTGCACCCTTGCGCGCAGCGTTTCCAGCGTTGAATACAGCCGCGCACTTGTGGGAAGAATGTGCTAAGTAGAAAATGACGTATTTCAGCAGTGACCTTGAAAATCAATGTGTAAATGTTTAAGCTGGGGGAGAGCTGGCATGAATCCTCACGGCGACTTGCAGAAGGACATTAGTTTTTTTTTTTTAAAAAAAAACCACCAAAAAAGCGTTCCTCGTTAAGAGAAAAAAACCACGCTGATTGCTTAATGTTCGTTAATCATTGATGGAAGAAGTAAAAGCAGCAGATGAAGTTAATGATTTCACATGTATATGGGTCCCCTTTAGCAAAGCGTTGCACAATTCGAAGGAGCTCTTCCCCTTTGAAGTTCGCGTGGGGTTGCTGTGTCAGTGGGCTCTCGCACCAGGTTTTACGCTCGAATTTTCTCCCGCCCTTAACTCGCTCCTTGGGTCGGGGACCGTCCCTGCCTGCGTGGCAGCAGCAGCACCCGCCGCCCCGGACTTGCTGGATTATGCAGGGTGAATAAAAATACAGTCGGCGCGTCGAGCCCACTGCGTGGGGGGAAGGTGTTGTAGGGCTTTCCACCGTAAATCTGACATCGGCAGCGCCTTCGTTTTGGGTGTGCGTCACTGTAACAGGCTGGAGTGGTGGAGAAGATTGTTTAGGATTTATGTAAACCTTTAAAACGCTGCATAAATTGTAGCCGGAGGCACTGCTACACCTCTCTGGAGTGGCACGAGCAAATTCCCATTTCCAAACCTAGCTCTGTCTTTTTTTTTTTCCCATTTTTTTTATCGATGATGACATCAGCGCATCACTAAATAGCGCAAGGATAAGGTCCAAGCGTTGAGTATCGTGATGCTGCTCTTGAGTCTTATATCTCCAGCTGTGTTTTCAGAGCTCTTTTGTTCACCCCTTTAAAATATTTTGTTATTGATGTAGGTCTTCGTGGCACCAAAAGAACCTTTTTTTTTTTCTCCATGAAAAACTTAGGACCCAGGTTGGTAAAGCAGAGCAGCAGAAAGTACTGCGTGTCTCAAAGATGGGCAAATTGGTTTTAACGATGGTACGGGGAGATGATGATTTGGCAGGAGGGTTGAGAAGAGCTGCGACCTGAAAGCAGAGTCCCCCCAAATCTCAGAGTTTATTATGTCTCTATGATATTTCCTTTTTTTGTGTTCCCCGCTGGGCTCCTCTTACCCCACCCTCTAGCAATTTTATGTACGTGGTGATGGTGGTGACCAGGGTGAAATCTCGGTGAACAGCATATGTGGGAAATAATGTTTCAGCATTGAAGGTGATTTTAGTTTGAAATAAATCCAACCCAAAACAGATTTCACAGATCAATGCTCACATTCTCATATCCACGGAGACGTGGGACCAAAACTTGTGTTGGACGCAAGCTGCTTGCGTCCAGGAAGTCAGCGCAGGATTCCTGGAGATGAGATGACAGCTCCTGTCCTCCTCACACCTCCTGGCTTCTTCTGAGGGTTTGCATGTTCCTCTTCATGCCTTGGAGGAGTTGACAGTGGTCAGTCCATCCACCCTGTCCCATCCTAGGATTTTCCTGCTGTTTTTTGTCTCCCAGTGTGGGTCTCCTGACACGCTGCAGGTAGATGTGTGCTGAGATCTTGATGACCCGTTAACTTGGGTACCATCAACATCTGCCATTTTTTAGTCCTTCTTCTGCTGTTTTTTCCTTCTAGCGCTTCCGCACCCATCATCCCCATTCACCCAGTCAGACCAGTCTGAATATTCATGGTTGTCCATGGTTCCCTGGTCCTTACCCAGCTCTGATACGAGATGGAAGGACTTGACTCTCTTTGTCGTTGCTGTTGGTCCCAGCTGGAAAGCCAAAGGAAGGAAACTGTTGTCTTGTCACTCTCGAGTGGACAAAACCAGATCAGCTCTGATATTTGGAGAGGTCACCCTGGACATGGGTGGGTGAAATAGGCAGATGGTTTGTTTTATTGGCAAGTGCTTTGCTTGGTGGCCAGGAGGATGCAGGATCTGCATTGATGCCAGCTGAGGTGGAGCATCCATCCTGGCTTGTGCTTGCCGTGATGCTGCCTGACCACACCAGCAACAGCGATGTTGCTCCAGCACCACCAGCCCACCGTTTCCAACAGAAATACAGGACATCGACGTGTGCTGGCTCCCAGTGCTCTGGTTTTCCCTTGCTTGCTGGTGGTGGTGAGACATTGTGGGTGACTTTAGATACTTCCATCAGCAGAGAAAAGAGATGGTGGAGGACAAAACCTCTTCCTGCAGCTGGGCAGAGCTCCAGCTGGGCAGATTTTTTGCAGGGAGGGTCAGGAACCAAAAGCCTGGAGCCATGTCCCTGGGAGGTCCCAGCACATGTAAGGTGTCCATGCCATGGCCTCGGTGTCTGCTGGTTGTCGTGGGACATCTTCCTGGGGCTCCTCAGGTAGCTGTGACAAGCAGCATTGAATTAGTTGCATTACAAACAGGTAGATGCCCGTTTGCAGATCAGAAATGTTTTCAAAATCAATGGTTTCCACCATACACCATTTTGGAGCTCTGAGTTAATGCTTAAAATGAAAAAAAAAAATAAATTAAAAATCAGCTTTTGCATCATGGTTGCTCCCAGAACGACAGCAGGAAAGCGGAGCCGGGAGCTGAGCGCTTCCTAACAACTTGCCAGACTTTTAAAATGTTCACACTTTGTACTGTGGGCATGTTCGTTGCTTAATTAGTTTGACTTTCATTATTCTTCCTGGCAAAAGCCATCAGGATCCAAAGGTTGTTCAAAGGGCACAAAGTGATGCAATTATTTTTGCTCCTTTTTTACCTTTCCTAGCAGGTTTGTATCTCTGACATCGGACTCGAGGGAATGCGATGCTGAAACGTCCTCGCGTGCGTCGCTTTTGCTAACAGTTGTTTTGAGCACGTTTTAGCCTGGCTTGTCAAGAACTGTTGGTTACGATGCTGAACGTGGCGACTTTCGGATTTTTTTTAAGCGTGTTAATCGTCACCACCTCTTTTAACGCTACTGTAGTACTACGAGCGCAGCTATATAAATTTAAAAAAAAATGTAATTTCCGACGGTGCTGCTCCTTGCAATGATCCCTGGCTGTGTACAAGGCTCAGCCCCTTCCCAAAGTGCTGCTCCATCACCCTGGGGCTTAGTTAGCGAGCAGCGTTGAATTCCCCCCCGGTCTCCTTGCACAGAGCGATTCAACCCCTCAAGGCACCGAGAAGCTCCGGCCCCATTTCTCCCTCTTTCCATCCCCAGAAAATGAAGATCTCTGTAGCCAGCAGGGCTGCAGAGGAGGGGATTGGTTGGAAACCTTAATTATCAAGCCTGCTTTTAATTAAGTAGGTAGCTTCAACCGTGAAGGTAAAATATTTGTGATTCGAGGTGTTGGATATGGTGTTATCTCCCGGATCCGATGGTTGGAAGCGGGGTGTGTGACGCTGTGCTGGGTCAGTCCCGGCTGCAGCCGAGGTCTCCGCCGGGTGAGATGCTGCTGGGCTCCCCGCGGGGTCCCACGATGGCCCTTTGCCTTGCAGGGCTCTGACCGCTCCCGTCCTCCTCTGGTCTTCACGGAGGAACCCGCTCCGCTCCCGGCTTTTTGCCAGCCAAGAATCAGCTATCCAAGGTAGGCTTAAAAAGTTTGTCTTCTCAGAAAAGGCTTGGTGGCACCAGGATACGTGGATGGACGGGTGGGAGAGCTCACCACGGTCATCCTCAGCTCCTGTTTCTCCTTGCGGTGGTTTCCAGCCAGGGTGAGATCTACCTCCAGATTGGAGCCGGGCTGCGTTTACCTCAAGAATTCCCTTTTTTCACCTGAGGCTCCCGAGTTACCCAGGTAGCTGTCAGTGGTTTTTGGGATCCCTCCTCGTGCAGATTTTATCCCTGCTGCTCTCTGGACCTGCCTGGGATTCACACACGAACGGGAGGGATGTGAGGCGTGCGTGCATTTCTGAAATTAATAGGAATTATCTGCTCTGGGATGCTGTTCGTGGGCTTGGGTCTGTAGCCAGAGGTCCTGGAGGACTGGGAAGGGCACCTGGGCACCAGTTTGCTGCTGGTCGGACACATCTCCTGCTGTCACACAGCCCAAGGTGATGAGCGGTTGTAGCAGCAGCGCAGCGCTCGCGACTGGTAAATTTTTGGTTTTGCAGAGTGGGATTTCCAGTAGCATTTTCCACCTGTAGCATCTCCACTCCTGGCTGTCATCCTCTGATTAATCGATATTTGCCCGAGTTGCAAAGCAAGCGCCCGTCCGTCTGCTCGGGCAGCTCCTGAAGCAGTTCCCTGCAGGCTGAGTTTCGCAGGGACTGGTGTTTGTGGGACTTTTCCCAAAGGGCGATAGGATTTGTGGTTGGCTTCCTCCTCCTCTTGTTACTTTTTAAGACCTGGAAAGTATCTTTTAAAAATACTACCTTGCACCGCATTGGCAAAAATTGTGGTCCTGGAGGGTGACATGGAAATGGGGGGGTATGCAAAGTCACGTCGTGACTTCAGAACGTGGGCAGAAAGGATGGGCAAGGAGGATGAGGGACATCAAGCAGGCGTAGGGTGTAGGGCTGCTGCTTTCCTGCTCTTCAAGTCCTTCTGAGCCAGGCTGCTGGCTCTCCGCCCTGGTAGATCTTCCACGGAGCAGTTAGGTAGGAGAAGACGGATGCTGGCTGCGATGGAGGGGATGGAGGCTGGAAGCTGGAGAGAAACGGGGTGTCTGCAGGTGTTTGGGCAGCGCTGGAAGAGCTGCCGTCCTGCTTGGCAGCAGCATTAAATAAGAAAGCAGCGGATGATGGTTAAAATGCCAGATGGCTTCCCCCCACGAAAAAAAGAGCCCAACAGTTTGTGGGCACAACACATGGTAATGTAAATCAGGGGTAACCTCTCTGCAAAGCTGCTGAAGTTAATTGTGTCTTTTTTCCCCCTCCCTCCCGCCCCGCGCTACGTTCCCTACTGCCTTATTTACCTCTTAATTATATCACATCTAACTGGCTCTGTAAATACCTCAGGGCAGGGATCCTCGTGTTTTGGAGGCGTCTGCTGCAGCTGTGAGTGCTGGTAATAAGGGATTAATAATGATGCAACAAGCTACGACTTTGCCTCCGTTGCGCACTGCTGTTGCTGGGTGGTTTGGGTTTTTTCTCTTTTCCTCCATATGGTTAGTCTAAAATATCAGCTGAGAAGAGAGGGAGATGTTTCGAACTTTAAGGTCCCTTCCAACCCAAACCATTCTATGATCCTATGAAATCTAAGCTCTACGCAAACGGAGATAACTGAAGATGGGGGGAAAAAAATAGTCTGTATTTCTGAAGTGGCATTCCCTGCGGTGTGCCCAATTCCTAAGAGGGATCTCTCCAACCTTGCGTTTCACCCCTCCTCATTCTGCTTGTCCCCCTTGTGCCTTCTCCTCCTGCTTCGCGTTGACACCTCATCGTTGTGTGTTGGGATAGCTGTGACTTCTGCAACTCAGAGGTGGAGAAGAAAAAATCGCAAGGAGGACCTAAAGAGCCAGGTAAGCCTCTGCCACCAGCCGGAGGATGGTACCACCACAGGCCGGCAGCCCAGCGAGGTGGTACCCCTAAGGATGCGAAAGCCCTGGTCCGTCTAGCTCTGGTTTAGACCACAGAGTTTAATTTCTGAGCCTCACTTGAATATTAGTTGATGTCTCAGAGGCAGGTCCTGGCTTGCTGCGTGGCCACAAACTTACCATCTCACAGCCCCAGGGCGCTGTTGCCGTACATGTGTTTTCCTTTGGTAACACTTCCAGGCAGTGGCTGCTGCGTCCTCCCCGTAGAGCCTTGTGTCACGGGTCCCTAGTTGTGCTCAAGACCTCTAAGTATAAATGATTCCTGTGCCTCTTCTGCCAGCCTCCTTGGGAAGCTCCTTGGCAATCTTGCTCTTCCACGGTCAAGACTCATCAACCTGGGTCATCTCAGTTTGAAAATCCCCTCCCTTTGCGTCCAGCGTATGGATCACCTAGGGACCCTGCAGCTGGTGGGATCTCATCTGCAATCCAGACCTGTTGAGTTCAAGCAGCTTCTCCTTCTCACTGGGCTTTGGTCAAACTACACCCACCTTGTTGTTTTAATCTTTTTCTTATAAATCCCTTTAATCGCTTTGTCATTCACACTGCTCTTTTAGGACCAATTGTGGCTATTTGTCTGCTGAGAAGGTGATCTCAGCTGTGCATAATCCTCTGTTTGCTTAGCTAATTATGCACAGATAGCTACCAACGCCGTCTAAAACCCCAAACCCTTCATTCTCCATGCTCTGCTGACCGTGTCCAAATATCCATGAGCGCTGCTATGTCATTGCTGCATTTTGCGGAAGTTTGCATCCAATATCTTGCTTGGTATTACCTGACTACTGTTAGGTATTTGAAAAAAACCCCACCCATAGCACCACCCCAACCCAGTAAGTGGTGGTAGGAGCCACTTCTCCGTGCAGCTGAGGTTACTTCTCCCTGCGGTTATTGATTAAAGTTGTGTTTGACCGAGTTTCATTCTGGTTTTTCCCATATTATTCAACTCCCTGGGATGCTTCATAATCCATTTTTGTTCTCAGTAATGGTTACATCTCTTCCAAGTCGGGTATTACGCACAAATTTCAATAGCTCTCTGATCCTTAATTAAGTTAATAAATAGGGAAAGGCTTAGCAGATATCCTGTGAGCACCATCAGCTACCTCTCCTACACACTGCTGAGTGACTTAGCAAGTCTTTGGTGGTGCTCTACAAACCTTCTCTGGCTGGTGGAAGAAGAGCTTGTGTTGGGACTGCTGTCTTTGTATCTCAGTTATCATCCGCTCGAGAGTGAGAGCTGGCATGATATGTTGCTTATTTTTTGTCCTGTGGGTTAAACTTTAGAGACTGGAGCCTTTCCTTCATCCTTGTGAGAATGATGGTGACTCCATCCCACCGTCTACAAGCAGGTGAGAAGGTGGTCTCTGCCCTGGCTCAGGCGCCAGCTGGGAATCAGAAGCTGGTTGAGATCCTCTGGTCACAAATGGTCTTGTGTAGCTCTAAAATCGGCACAGATGAAAGGTGGACGTGCTGCTTGTGTCATGCATTGCCTAAACCTGGGTAGAGGATAATCGCAGAGCTGGTGGCATCTTGAGGATGTTTCTTTAACACCAATAATCCGATCACCGAGGAGTTTCTCTGCGTTGTTCTTCAGCGGGTTTCATAAGGGTTTGGCTTCATTTGGAAGAGGCTGTCAATGCTTTATTTTTTAAACCTCATTTTTCTTTCTGTATGGTTTCATTTTTCTAATATCTCCCTCTACGGCCTTTCAAAAGATTTACTTTTGGCAGAAAAGAGACCCAATTCAGTGGGTTTTTTCATTCTGTCTTGCTAATGGCTTTCCTTCTGTGTTTAAAAAGCTGCAGCACAGCACTTAGCTCGTCTTGCTGATGCGGTTGGTTACGTGAGGTAGGACATTGATTGTGAAGGTGAAGCACTCGCTTGCTTTGATGGATTGTTTGCTTTGGTCAGGGGTAAATTAACGGTCAGCCCTAACGTCCTGGTGAGCAAAACCTTCTGCTTGTGGCACCACATCCCCGTGAGCATTGGTAGGACCTTTTGCAAGAGCAAAATAGAGGTTTGCGTCTTCTCAAGTCTTTGAAATGCGCTGGGCAAAAAATGCCTTTTGGAACGGCAGTTAGTACATTGTTTAAATAGTTGGGATGTGCTGGTTGGAGAAGATTTGGGTTATGTCCTGGAACTGGGCTGAAAACCCGAGCTCTGGGCTCATAGGCAGCACGGTGGTCACCGAAGCACAGCGGGGATGGATGTTTTGCTCCGAAGGTGTGCCCGTGCAGCGTCCCTCGCTGGGGGTGGGGGGGCTGTAAGCACAAGGAACTATTTTTAATAAGAGAAGCAGCACCATTTGGGTTCCCAAGTTGCAGCACCTGGAAATGCCTTCATGGTCACTTGGAGCTCTGAGGAATTTGGGAGTAAAATCATCAAGTGCCATAAATACCTAATAACATGGGGAAATAATTGGATCCACTGAATGAATCACAGAATCTCAGACTGGTTTGGGTGGGAAGGGACCTTTAAAGTTCTTCTAGTCCAGCCCCCTGCCATGGGCAGGGACACCTTCAACTAAATCAGGTTGCCCAAAGCCCCGTCCAACTTAACCTTGAATGTTTCCAGGGATGGGGCATCCACCACCTCTCTGGGGAACCTGTGCCGGTGTCTCACCACCCTCAGCGTAAAAAATGTCTGTCTTATATCTAGTCTGAATCTCCCCTCTTTTACTTTAAAACCATCACCCCTTGTTCTGCCGCTACCATGGCTGAGGTCTGTGTGTTTGAGGTGGTTCCCTGAGTGCAACGCAGTAATTCCCCCTGCAGAACAGGGGGCTGCAGCCCTGTGCAGCATCTCAAAAGCTTTTTGCTGCAAGGCAGAAGTCCCACAACCCCACCGGGGGTCAGGCTGGAAGAGGCAGAGCTGCTTGCCTGCTGCCTGGCTGCCCTAACCCTTGGGGCAGCACATCTTGCTTTGGGTTTTTCCAAGGGCTTCCCGTAGCTGCTCGGGAGGTGGCAGCTGTGACTGTTCCCCAGGGGGGACCTTCGCTGCCACCGCGGCCGTGGTGGCTGTTGCAGCTCCAGGTCTGCACGCTTCCCCCCACACCTGCTTGTTGTCTCTCTGGGCTGACACCTACCCTCTAGTGCGCTGTTGGGTTGTGTTGCTATTAGCTGTTGGGGAGCAAAGAGCATGGGGTGGAAAGAGATCTGCTCCACTGGCGACCAAAATGTTAGCGGGTAAGTGTCTTTCAATTCTGCAGTAATTGCATCATGGATGGTTCTCAATTGGGAAGAACATGGATGTGTGGATGGGGTCACCGTTGTCCCTGCTCACTGTTGATGAAGGGGGTGAATGGTGGCATGTTTGGTGGTGGCTGCTGTGACCAAGCTCCTGCTCATCATGCCGTCAGGGGTTAATGTTTGCTGCGGGATGAGGAGGTTGGGAGGGAGTGCCATCAGAGCCTCTTGCCCTCACCCAAATGCTTTGTGTGGTGGTGTGTGTCTCTGGCAAATGTTAATTACTGCCCTGACTCAATGCTGGATCTATGTACTACTCCAGAAAATTAACCTGAGCGTGATTCAACACCAAGTTTTGCTCAAGCCATAACTGGAGAAGGGAAGTAAAGTTAAACCGGTCACCTTGTGGTGTCCCAGGGGGAGTGACGTCCTGCCTCCCGTGCTCTGGAATCCTCTGGGTTGGAGGGTACAGGGTTGACACCTCTGTCCCTGGTCTACATCCAGCCCAGGGCGTTGTGCATCTCCACACCTTCCTTGGTCCCCTCCGTTGCGTTCCTGGGTGTCTGTGTGGTAACAGAAGGGTATGGACGGGTGAGTTTGGGGCAAGGAACCCAAAATGGTGGGTAGTGGGTAAGGACTTTCAGGAAGCAGATGGTTACTGCAAGTCCAGATTGAGGCATATGAGGTGCCATCCAATGTGGTACTTTTACCTTAAGATTTTCTAAAGCTTTGCCTTAAGCAATACATCTTGTTATTTATTTATTTGTAATTCCGTGGTTTGAATAATAATATGCATTTTTTATCCTTTAACAAAATCCTAGTGATGGCTAACACTTTACCATGGATGGTTAAGCCAGAATGATATCCCTGACTGGTCTGTCAATCCTCAGGTAGTTGGAGATGAGGCAATCTAACTAGAATTGTATAATGGGATGGTGATCAAGGGGTTACAAATACACTCTTTTATATTTTTATTTTTTGTGTGCTCATTGAATCTTGGTTAGCTCTTCAAGCTGTTGCCTTCCAGACTTCATAGAATCATACAATCCCAGACTGGTTTGGGTTGGAAGGGACCTCCCAGCCCATCCAGTCCCACTCCTCTGCCATGGGCAGGGACAGCCTCCACTAGCCCAGGTTGCCCAAAGCCCCATCCAACCTGGCCTTGAACACTGCCAGGGAGCCAGGGGCAGCCACTTCTTCCACGGCAGCCAGCCGGCAGCTTGCATCTTCAGAAGTGGAGCCATTGGTCAGGAATTTAGCATCAGGTCTATAAAACCGCTAAATTTATTCACAGGGAAACCATGGCAATCTTTTCAAATGAGCTCTATAGTGCAGTGCTTTGTTTTGGTAAGTGAAAAATGCTCTCCAGCAGATAAAACGTCATTTTGGAAACAGTGCTGGGAAGGCTTTCCTCAGAGTCTTGCTTTTCGTGAGAGCTCAGAGATGGGGTTCCTGCAGCCATGGTGTTACTCTGCCCATGCACAAGTCTGAAGGGTCTCCTGGGGTTTTTCAGCCTCCTGCTGGACCTGCCTCTGTGGTTTGACCTTGTTCTTGTGTGAGATGACGGTAGGCAGCACCAGAAGACAGTAAACCATCTTCACGCTTATCCGGTTGGAGAGAGTATTGCAACTTCTCCGTGGGAAGGTTCCTGCTGCTTCTCGGGTTTTGGCGTTCTTGATTTGGCTCTTCCTCACTCTAGCAAGAGATCAGTAGGGCCATGCAGAGGTGACAGCAGCAAAAACTTCTTTGGACCATCATTTTCCTCTGAGTTGTGCTGTTGGTGGAAAGTGATGCTGCCCCATCATTGGAAATGTTCAAGGTCAGGTTGGATGGGGCTTTGAGCAACCTGATCTAGTGAAAGATGTCCTTGCCTATGGCAGGGGATTGGACTAGATGAGCTTTAAAGGTTTCTTCCAACCAAATACATTCTATCATTGTATGAAAAAGTCGCATCCCACTAAGACAAATGGTTGTCAGCTCTTCTCAGGATTATATCTCACTCTGTCTTGTTTGACCTTGCTGCCTTGCCTTTTCCTTTCCCAGTGAAGACTATTGTTGAAGGTTTCTTCTGTCATCTCTTCTCCTCTACCCACTTAAATCTTTTCACATTTTCACAACTCCTATTGGTGATCCTCAACATTTTGGCTTTCTTCTCTCAGATGACTTGAGGCTAGAGAGTTCAAGAGAATAAAATAAAACTATACAGCAGTGTGAGCGCCAGAAGTCCTACGGAGGACTTAGGAGAAGCAGACCAGAGGTGGACAGTGGAAACTAGAGGTCTCGAGTGGTGGTGGGAGAAGCAGAGGGCCATCTGTCCTGCTGCTTGCCGTGACTTTTGTTGGCTAGTGCCAGTAACACCTGCAGATACTGCTGGTGGTGGGAATGTGCAGGAGAAAGCAGAAGTAGATCAAAGTGTTTGACTAAAAGCAGGATCGATGTGAGTAAACAAAATAAAGCAAGAAAGAGCAAAAGAAAAAGGGGAAGAAGAAGAAAAACTGTCCAGAACTTCTGCTGGTGCAATAGCCCTCTTTTAGATGTCTTCAAAGCACAGTTACAAGGTTAGTTATTAGATCTGAGGTCTCAACCCTCCCATCAGTTCACCTTCTTGGCATTTTTGATCTTGTCAGTGGATGTATTTTATATCGAGTCAGTTTATAGTGTCTTCCTTTCTGTCTGATCCACCAGAACTCTTGAGTTTGCTCAAGCTCTTCACTCAAAGATGAAGGTATGGTTTAATCCAAGAGCTTCCCCGCACCAGGGTTCCTCCACTGTTGGGAAATGTCAGTGGGTTTTGCTGGGCTTATGACTGAAGTTGGCCCAACATACAGGCGTGATGAGCATCAATTGCTGGATTTTTAAGGAGGAATTTTAGTTTCCCCAACTGCAGCATAAGTGATAATTAAATATGCTTTGTGCTCAAAAGGCGTCGAGTTGTGTGGCTGTTTGGGAGCTGTCAGGGATGCCGTTTCACACTGTGCCTTCGCCAAAACATGTGGTTTGGATGCACGTCTGGAAGATGGGGTTGGTAGGTGTCCGTCACCGGCATTATGGTGGCTCTTGGTGGGCTGCTGGAGTATTTCTTCCGCAGCTGCAGGCCAACACTCCATGTTTGTTCTTTAATCCATGCATTGGAGGTATCCAAGATACTATGCAAGTACCAAAATAGTCATAACACATTTAGGGGTGGGTGCGTATATATAGATAAATAAATCCTGCAAATATGGGATAGAAGGGGCCTGTAGCCCAGCATCCCCCTTACAGCAGGTCCATCGCCAGCATGACATGGTCACAGCAGGCTCATGTAGAGAGCCACGCCACCCCTGAAGAGGGTTTTTCCCCACTCCATCCTGCTCCTTCCTTCTGGTTGAAGGCGTTGGGGCCACCTTTGCCGATGAAAGCTGTGGCATTGCTGGTGGCCGAGTGCCGTCTCTGCTGATGGGTTCCCATGTCATCGTCCAACGCAGGATGTGCCGGTGCCTTTGCTGCTTGTGAGTTATGGTGATTTTTATGAAGCCACATGTGCTTGTGCCGCAGTTTAATTTGTGCTACATGAGAACCTGATGTATTTGTACGTTCTGCCAAATACTTTCTTCTCCCCATAGAGAAAATTGTGTAATTGCAACGTGTAATTCACGAGCGTAATATGAACCTAAATGTGTAATGTTCTGTGACTGCGAGGGAATTAGCCTTATTTTTCCCTTTCAGAAGCTGTATAAATTAACCCACTTTTCCTATCAGTTACTGGGAGAAAAGGTTATGCTGGCAGTTCTGTTTTGTATCTTATCTCTGCTGTAAACATTGCCAAGTGATGCTTGCTGGCGTCGAGACACGAGGAGGACTGCTCAAGGATGGCAACTAAATTGCATATCCATTTCTGGGTTCACCTCAGTTTGTGTTTGCAACATATTCCCATTAGTGCAAAGCAATTGCAAAAAAAAAAAAAAAATAAATGTATTTTTGCATTGAAAGAGCAAGGTTACTGCTTGCAAAGTAGAGAAGAGCATCCTTTCCCAGAGATGGGACAGAGCTGTTGTAGCGTGCAAGGGATGACCTCTGTGTGGGAGCCCACCATGAGTCCTTGCTCCTGTGTATTTTTAAGCAGAGCATTGCCATTTTTACCATCCACCGGCTAAATTTCCCTCCCTCTCACTGGTATAGTGTGCTCAGTGGTCCTGAGTGGACAACGAGAAAAATTATTATTTTTTATTAAAATTATACACCCTGAACCTTGACTCACCTATTCAGAGGGTTTCATGCATCGCTGCTGTTTCTCTCTGACACGGTACATTCATTCTCTCACCTTGCTACCAGCCTTGCTACCTCCAAAACTATTAACCATGCATCACCTGTCTAACGTCTTTGTCGGCGACATGGACAGTGGGATCGAGTACACCCTCAGCAAGTTTGCCAACGACACCAAGCTGTGTGGTGGGTCGACACGCTGGAGGGAAGGGATGCCATCCAGAGGGACCTGGACAGGCTGGAGAGGTGGGACCGTGTGAACCACATGAAGTTCAACCAGGCCAAGGGCAAGGTCCTGCACGTGGGTCGGGGCAATCCCAAGCACAACTCCGGGCTGGGCAGGGAATGGATGGAGAGCAGCCCTGAGGAGAAGGACTGGGGCTGTTGGGGGACGAGAAGCTCCCCATGAGCCGGCAAGGTGCGCTGGCAGCCCAGAAAGCCACCCGTGTCCTGGGCTGCGTGTCCAGCAGCGTGAGCAGCAGGTCGAGGGAGGGGATTCTGCCCCTCTGCTCCGCTCTGCTGAGACCCCCCTGCAGTGCTGTGTCCAGCTCGGGGGGCCCCAGCACAAGAAGGACATGGAGCTGTTGGAGCCAGGCCAGAGGAGGCCACAGAGATGCTGCGAGGGCTGGAGCACCTCTGCTCTGGAGACCTCAGGCTGAGAGAGTTGGGCTGGTTCAGCCTGGAGAAGAGAAGGCTGCGGGGAGACCTTGGAGCCCCTTCCAGTCCCTGCAGGGGCTCCAGGAGAGCTGGAGAGGGGCTGGTGCCAAGGGCAGGGAGGGACAGGCCAAGGGGAATGGCCTGAAGCTGCAGGAGGGGAGATGGAGATGGGATGGGAGGCAGCAATCCTTCCCTGGGAGGGTGCTGAGGCCCTGGCACAGGGTGCCCAGAGAAGCTGTGGCTGCCCCTGGCTCCCTGGCAGTGGTCAAGGCCAGGTTGGATGGGGCTTTGGGCAACCTGGGCTAGTGGAGGGTGTCCCTGCCCAAGGCAGGGGGTGGGATTGGGTGGGCTTTGATGTCCCTTCCCACCCAAACTATTCTGTGATTCCGTGAGTCTATGATGCAGCCTTGGGGTGATCTGATGGGGTTGCCAGTCCCAAAATGAAAAAGAGTGAAAGAAATCCAAGCAGGATGGCACTTAACCCAGATCTTAAAGAGAGACTTAAACCTCACTGTGTCCACCACTGTAACCAGCCCATCACCTGGCAGATGGTTCTTGTTCAACCCACGCGTGTTTGGTTTTCCCCTCCCGTGGATGGCTCCATGTCCACTAACGGCAATATTTGAATGCCTTTCCTCTGGGTTTTGGATATGCAGAAATACATGGATGCAAATGCTCGCGGAGTACGTGCTGACATTCGTGAGCAGCCCTATAATAAGGCAGTTGGCATGCTTTGGGAAAACAGCTGGTGTAAGAAGAAATTTGAATTTCTATTGGGCTTTTAATGAGGATAGAAAACAAAGCGGGTTTAATACTTGGAGATCTTTACATGGGCTTAAAATACTTGATCGGAGTCATTTTCAAGGGAAAATGGTGCGTCGTCATCCTTTTAAATGGACTTTTCCCATGGGTGTAGAAGTTGGTGGTGGAGTAAGTTATGCGATACAGAGTTGTGACCCATACAAATTGAAAGTAGGTGGTGGGTTCCCATCTTACCTAGCACCAAGGCATCTGTCTCTTAAATATCTTTCATTGACTTGTTGTGCTGCTGATGTGAATTCAGGCTTCGTTTTGTCTAGGATCTTGGCAAGAGGGTTGAAATGGAGAGGGAATGAGCCCCAGCTCAGACCAAGCGGGCGCTTGTATTGACCCAACTTTTGGAAAGAAGCCAGGCTCCTCATCAAGAGGAACCTCAGCAGCAAAATTTCATCCCCTGCTTGCTCGTAGCTCAGTCTGCTGACGCCAGGATTGCGACGAGGTTCAGGGTTTCCCCATTCTGAGCACTGCAAGATGGAGCTGAGTTCAAATAGCGAGGACTCTGGGTAGTCACACCAAGGGTGTCCTGCCTGGGGACATGGATAGTGCCATGGCAGCAGCATGGTCCTACCCCCAGCTCCTACCAGCTGGTGGGGAATGCAACCACGGCTCAGGCAGGGACAACCTCAGGAGAAGGAGATGAACAAGTTTCAAAGCAACTTGCAGATGAGTTTTACCAGCAGTGAGCAGAGTTGAGTTAGCAGAAACTCGCTAATACTCAACTTTAGGTGCTTGTTAGAAACCTTTCTTCGTGCTGTCATTTCAAATGGCAGCCTTTGGCAAGGCACTTGTGCTTATTCATGTGGGTCTGTAAAAAAAGTTAGGTGCTTTAATGTCATCATACATAACTATGGTCACTTCTGATCTCTTGAGTCAGGAATTATCTTCTAGGGAAAACTTAGAAGAACCTATAGGACAGGGTGTTTTAGCAGGAAGATCTTGAGTTGATGCTCAAAGTTACTAATAATTAATCAGCAGCATTTCAGTGCTTCAGAAATGTGGGGAGATGACATGCAAGACGGCACCTTCTGAAGGCTTTGCTGGAGCTGGTGGGCTCTGATCCTCTCACCCTGGGGCAGCAGCATCAAGGATGGCAGCACAAGGCGAGTCATCCTTTTTCATTTGCCTGTATTTTTTGTCATGTAGCAGAAGGAAAAGTTTAGTTTTCGTATTTTCATCTTGCCCTCATGACTGATTGTGCTTTGGTGCCCATTCATTCTTCTGAACAACCCCAGAGCAGCTCAGAAGGTGAATTCTTGAAAGTCAGGACAGGTAGCAGAAGCTGTGGGTGATCATTTATTCCTGAAAACCCTCCGTGGTGCAGCGTGATTCTTACTGAGTTTATTTGCTTTGGGTTTGGGGTGGGGTTTTTTTGGCTTCCTGTTTTCTAGCTGTCTTCCCTGAACTGGGCCATGCGAGGGGATTCATGGTGGTAGCGTGGAGATGCTCAGACAGAAGTGAGATGCTTAGGGGTTGGAAAATCACGTGCTGTGACAATCCCTGCCCCCCCGAGCGCGCAATCTAATTAAGACAGACAACAGATGGCTACAACAAACAGATGTGGGTGAGCACCAGGTAACAAGGAGATGATTGCAATTAGTGTAATAAGCAGCACATCAGTTATCTCCTGTCTGTTGTATTTTAGCTGAGGTGAGTTTTAAAGAGGTCTTGGGAAAATAACGGAGTGGCAGTGTGGATTTTCAGAGGTCTCCTTAGGCATCAAATCACAGAATCATAGAATCACGGAATGGTCTGGGTGGGAAGGGACCTCAAAGCCCATCTAGTTCCACCCCCTGCCATGGGCAGGGATACCTTCCACTAGCCCAGGTTGCCCAAAGCCCCACCTAACCTGGCCTTGAACACTGCCAGGGATGGGGTCTCAGCAGAGCGGAGCAGAGGGGCACAATCCCCTCCCTCGACCTGCTGCTCACGCTGCTGGACACGCAGCCCAGGACACGGGTGGCTTTCTGGGCTGCCAGCGCACCTTGCCGGCTCATGGGGAGCTTCTCGTCCCCCAACAGCCCCAGTCCTTCTCCTCAGGGCTGCTCTCCATCCATTCCCTGCCCAGCCTGGAGTTGTGCTTGGGATTGCACTGACCCACGTGCAGGACCTTGCCCTTGGCCTGGTTGAACTTCATGCGGTTCACATGGTCCCACCTCTCCAGCCTGTCCAGGTCCCTCTGGATGGCATCCCTTCCCTCCAGCGTGTCGACCCACCACACAACTTGGTGTCGTTGGCAAACTTGCTGAGGGTGCATTGGATCCCACTGTCCATGTCGCCGACAAAGATGTTAAACAGCGCTGGTCCCAGTGCCGACCCCTGAGGAACGGCACTCCTCGCTGGTCTCCTGTTTGACATCGAGCTGTTGACCACAACTTGTTGAGTGTGACCATCCAGCAAAATATTGATTTCCCACAGCTGGATTATTCATTTTCATCGTGCTAAGGCAAAACCCTTTCCATGTTTTCCCATTCATTTGTAAAACAAATTGGCTGCGGGAATTCTCCCCGGGCTACAGAGGAATGACTGCTGTGGCTCTGTGAGTTGTAAATGTGATAGAGATGATGGGCGCATTAAAATTCACACCTTCTCTTTAGACCATGGCCTCTCAAAGGATGATACTCAGTCCGCAGGACATCGATTTTGATACCTCTTTCCCTTCTTTTTATATTTTCTAAGGATCATGTAGAGAGCAAGCACTTGCAGAGCTGGTGTGCAGCTGGCCCATGCTTTCATCCTGAAGGAATTCACTTGGATGCGTGCGTTTTTGTTACTGTATGCAAAATTCCCTTTGGCTGAATAGGTTTGATAGTATGGGTTGTACAGCCTATGTTACCTTTCCAAAGCAAACTATTTCTTGTGGGTAGAAGGTGATGGAGAAGCCTGGATTTGAAGAGCAAAGCTTATCTTCTCCATTGGAGCCATTTCTAGTGCTCAGAATTAAAATTAGAAAGAAAATGGTGCCCTGAAAGGTGGGATTGGTGTCGTGTCTCTGTACGCTGTTAGTATGAGATTCGCTCCTTCCCATGGCTGCTCTGCAGCAGACACAGGTCTGTAGGACCTGTGGGTGAAGGACTTGATTCTTGGTGCTGGCTGGCCCATCATGGCCACCATGGGTGGTTGTGAAGCCAAGGGCTACTCTTATTCCCCATGGGCACACCAGCTTTTTGGCATTTCCCACCTCATCTTCTGCAAAACCTTCTGCAGTAGTGAATGCAGGATGGGGCTGGTGCCAGGAGTTCAGTCTTCCACCAGGATGGGTTGAGCTTCTCCGTTAGGGTCAAGGAGCAAACCCACCGTGCTCTACTAGGTCGGAAGACACCTTCAGCTCTGTACCCATCTCCTTGTTTGGTCCTGAAGAGCAAAAAGCTCCTGGGAGATTTGGTGCCTGGACGTGGACCGCTGCAGGATGACGCGTGGCCGGGGTGCTCATTGCTTGCCAGGGCTTTGCACTTCCAGGGTGCCCTTCGAAGAGGACTCAGAGTGGTTTGTAAATATTAAGTCAATTAATTCCCGAGGTTTGCCAGCACTCGGGGAGCTTTTTATTTCCCTCCTGGCATAGCGGGAGCAGGGTATAGAAATGAGCTGCCCGGGGCCACCCGACTTGCCGTGGTCTTTTCTTCTCCACGCCAGTGGCAGTGGAAAGCCTCTCCTGAAGGCTGTAGGCATCTCACACGTCCTCCCTGTGCCCTGCCCCCCAGGGCTGGCAGGTAGATGCAGGTGCGGGGAATTGAGACGGTGGGCTTTCGCTCCACCGCGTCCCTGAGCTGACAGCTTTTATTAGCCCGCTGCCTCCGCAGAGCTGGTGATAATTAAGATTTCTGCACGTCCTGCTTATCTCCTAGGAAGGAAAGCAAATACCGGCCCTCCAGGCTGGACGGACGTGGGGACATCGGGGCGTGCTGCTCTCTCCCTGAATTCATCCTCCTCCCATCGCCACAAACTCTACTTACAGAGGTGATGCGAGATCAGGCAGGATGGATCTCCCCGCTGCCTTCACCTCTTGTTTTCCCCAGTGAAAGTAAATCTTTTTTTCATCAGCTTCCTCCTCCTACAGCCCTAACGACCTCAGAGACTCAAGGTGGGGTTGCTGCAAGCCTTCCTGGTGACCTTGAGCGTGTTCCATCTAGCCTTGACTCGAGCATGATTGTTATTATCCTAACGACAGAAGCATCACTTGGTATCGAGGGGGGATGCTCAGGCCAGGATGGGTGACGGGAACCAAGGCAAACCCAGTTGCTTGTGCTTCCCGGGCGGATGTCCCAGAGTCAGAGGGTCCATCTGGCAGCATCTCGGCCAGGCTCAGGCAGAAGACCGAGGGCTCGCAGGCTAGGTGTGAGGCAGGAGGCAACGAAGCAGGGAAATTGGGGTAAGGTGCCGAGAAAAGAGGATTTAGTTGGAAGGCAAGACGTCTGCAGGCTGGAGCAGCGGCATACGGATACAGGGATTTCCCCCCATACACACTCCCCAAGAAGTGTTGCACAAAACGGATGTGACACTTGTTTTTGACAACTTCAGCCACCAAAAAAACGGTGCGTAATCAGGACTTTACATCTCTCTCCTTTTTTTTGTTGGGGATGAGGTCAGAAAAAGAAGTTCTTTTTTAAAAAAACCCAGCCCAAACCTAGCGCCACATGCAGTAAGTTAGCAAGTGACTCACTCGCACCCGTTGCCTCTTCGCTATCCACATCACAGCTTCCACGTTTCTTCTGTAATCTGCAGAAATTTAAAAAAAAAAAAAATAAAAAATTAAGGTTTGTTCTGACCCCGGCAATGAGAGGAACAGCTGATGATGAACTTGTGAGGGGAACAATATAGACGTGTCCTTGCGACACTCCGGGTATGCTCTTAATTACCTCTAATTGAGACTGCGTACGCACAGATGGGTTGCATTTTGATGAGAAATAGCTGTAATATGAGGGACTTTTCCAACATTGTCGTTTTTTTAAAAACAACCGACTAATTGTGTTTCACTCTGATAGATGTTAGTGTTATTTTGTAAGCGATTTTTTGGGGTCACATTCATCCAAAATGGGAGAAATACATTTTAGAAATAGGCAGTTCTGTTAAAATTAAGTATTTGGTGGCCAGCTCTGTCTTCCACGCTGTCAGTTCAAATCACTCGGGCCATTTGTGTCTGCTAGAGGTAGTGATGGCTGTCTTGGGGAAACTATTGGAAATCCGGTGGTATTATTAGGAGAGCAAAGTATTAAGCTGCAATAATTCACATCTTTGTTCTTTTTGTCATTTTTTTGTTAATGTGGAAATTTCATTCATGTCATGATGCCCAGGGTTGTGTTGGAATATTGATGTTGGTTAGTGCTTCATCCTACGTGTCAAGGCTTTCATCTCTGCTAGGATATTTGTTAGCATCCCAAAAAGCAGCATCTTCTTCAGGTGGACGCTCCAGTATGGCACGTTGCAGGACCGATGGAAGAGGAGAGAGTATAGGGTTGGAAATCAGAGGTGGTTTCACCTGCCTGGCCATGGGCAGTTCAGTTCAGCTCTTGTGCTTCTTATGCATTCCCCCTCTCCCTTTTTTCTTCTGATTAGTCTCTTTGAGACTAATTGGTCTCCGGTGAGCAGATGCAGTGGTGCATTGAGGTGCTGGTAACGAGAGGGGCCAGGGACTAGTGCTGTAACCAGATCTGTGGACTAAGAACCAGGGGAGCAAGAACAACGTGGATATGGAGAATCACCTTTGAGAAGCTCCAAACAGTTCACCTCACCAGTGGCTTGAGTTCAGCCCTGGTTTAGCTGGAGCTGGGGAGCTGCAGTGTGTGTCCCAGGCGCTTGCTTTGCTGCTAAACGTGGTGCACGTCACAGCGTTGCTCATCAACACTGCTGCACCAGGACCCCGGGCTTGCGCACCAGCTGGAAGACAAAGCATGAAGCTGCTGGTTGCAATGATAATATCCATAGTTGTTGAAAAAAACCCCACTCTACATTTTGGGTTTGCACTGTGACATGGGGTTTCTTCAGAGCAGCAGGTTCAGGGCATCTGTGGGATGAGGCTTCATCCATGTGCATCGGGAGCAATGCGAGAGGCCAACACTCGTGTGTTGATGCAACACTTAGGGCTTGCTCCCGCCGTGGTCAAACATCTCCCAAGGAGCCCCTGTGAGCAAGCAGCACCGGCGGGGACAGCAGCAGCATTTTATGCCATCCCTTAATATATTATTTTGGTGGCTTGTGACAGCAGAGGAGCAATTGGTTTAGCAGAGGTCTGTGTCGCACAGCCCCCGTATTAAGCCTGGAAACTGCTTCCCCCACCCCTGGCTGAACTAATTAGCTTGTTTTCATTACCATCGCGCCATCCTTCCTCTGCCGCTGTTTGCTTTCCTAAGGCAGCAGAATATTAACATTTTTACAAGAAGCCAGTGTTTAGAAATCAGGTTTCCGGTGAAACGGCCCGGAGCGCGGGCAGCGGCAGGCAGAACTGCCTTTCACCAGCAGCCCAACCCTTGCCCTCGGTGGGGGATGTTGGCCCCTGCTCTTGCCTTGACCCAACGGGGCTTTCGAAACGAGTCATCCCCGTTATTTTTAGACTAAATGACATTTTTTGGCTTGTCAGCCCTGGCAAGTTTTGCCATAAAATAAACTACTTTTACAATAAAAAGAAACATTGACTATATTACATCAAGGGCTTAACTCAAGCCAAGGATTTCAGTTAAGGATGCAATGTTGTCCTTAGTTCACCTCTCTAGGGCATATGGTCGCTCTTGCCAAGCCACAGTCCCGCAGTGGAGCATCCCGGTGGGACAGTCGACTTTACCTGCCATATCCCCGCTTGTTTTTCCTTTTAATTCAGTTGCTGATAGGCGAGATCAGGACCTGTAAGAGCAACGCCACTTAGAGAGACTCAGTGTTTTGGTGAGAGCAAGTTAAACCTTCAAGAAGAAGGTTTAATCTCCGGGAAGCTTCTCTGAGACCCCAGCGACCCTTTCTCACCTAGAGCGGATGATGCAGCACTTTTAGTTTTCCAGTCTCTAAATTTTTCAAGAGTTTGCTTTTTTCCCCTTCCTTATATTTGCGTTGGCATCGTTCCTTCCTGCAAACATGCCAGAGACGGGGGAATGAACTCAGATCCATGGTCATGGCTAGCTTGCTGGCATCTGCTCAGGGTTTCTCATTTCGGTGGACAAGCTCTCATGTCCATGACATCAATCACCTGCTCTAATATTGCTAAAACAATTTCAGGAACCACGTTTGCCATAGCACCGGTGATGCAAGCGTTAGCAGAAATGCCTGTGTGCTGCCGAAAGATGGGCTCTTGCCCCATGGCACTGGACTTTAAACTCAGATATTTCACGTATTTCAGAACAGAGCTTTTCAACTCTAGTGTAGAGTTGAGTCACTGGGGGAGGTGGTGGGCCAAAATGCGTAACGTACCCCTGGACGCCTCAGTCGTAGGAGATAACGAAGCTGGTAACGCTGGTTTCGTAGAATCACAGACTCACAGGATGGTTTGGGTTGGAAAGGACTGTTAAAGCTCACCTAGTCCAACCCTCCTGCCATGGGCAAGGACATCTTCAACTACATCAGGCTGCTCAGAGCCCCGTCCAACCTGACCTTGGATGTTTCCAGGGATGGAGCATCTCCCACCTCTCTGGGCAACCTGTGCCAGTGTTTCAGGGTACCGTTACTTTATTTCTCAGGGGTTGTATCTTCTCCCAATGATAAATACTTCTAAAAATTAAATGAAGAATTTGGAGGGTAGCATTATCCACTGTTCAATTACTGTAGTTACTGGAAATGTCACTGAATGGCTCTAGCAAAGCAAGGGAAGCAACGTGCACAGCTGGGTTTTCT
This sequence comes from Balearica regulorum gibbericeps, assembly GCF_011004875.1. Taxonomy (NCBI): domain Eukaryota; kingdom Metazoa; phylum Chordata; class Aves; order Gruiformes; family Gruidae; genus Balearica; species Balearica regulorum. Next base: position 1,961,140 of record NC_046186.1, on the reverse strand, counting down.
TCTGGAGAAGCTCCATCCCTTGGTTTAACGTGTTGTATGAGGTTTTGACCATGTCCTATATGTATGTAGTCCCTTTAGGTTGTTGGAGCAGATTGTCTGAGTTCTCAGGTCTAAGAGTATCACGGTCTTTGTCCAAGCCCTTTAACACCCTTCAAGGTGAAGTGTCCAGAAAGAAGCCTTAATTGACTTTCTTGCCCTTATTTGGCTTACATACTATTTTATTCAGTTAAATATAAAAAATATAATTCTTTATTAAGGAGCATTAGTATGTGGGATATTGCAGTGTTACCATCCTCATGACTTCTGGACCTTCTTTGGTTGCTTAGAGCTCTCGTTTCCCATAGCATGGACTAGTTTACCCAACATCTGTTGAAATTACACCCCAAAAATAAGGGTGAAATGTTCACGTGTTGGAGAGAGCTGGAACCCGGGAGGCACCCAGCATTGGGACCGGCCAAGGACCGGCTGTGGTGGGAAGCTCTCTGCCAGAAGAAGGTTGGGGCTGGGAGGACCATGCGTGGGAGGCAGCCTCAGTGGGAGGTGGAGAAGGGGTACGTGGGAGGGTGTTGCATCCCGTTAAGAGATGAGTCAGTTTGCAGCTCTAATTAAAGCCCAGGCCATGTGCCGAGGGGAAAGGAGGTGGAGGGGGGGGAGCAGGAGTGCAGACACAATGCAAGGGGTGGAGCGTCCTCTGCCAGCCATAAGTCAGAGGAACCGGGGGAAGATGGCAGAGGAGCTGAAGATGGAAGCTTGCAGGAAAAGAAAACGAAACAAAAGCAATCAAACGCACTTAAACAAAGCGTTGGAGCAGGCTGCATTTAGATTGTTGTTAAAATGCTGTAGGGCCAAGAAGCTAGAATACAGGGATACAGGGAAGAGCTCAGTCTGTGATGGAAGGATGGTGGTGCTGGTGGGGAGGGCTTGCTTGGCCAAATGGTGAGCAGGGGACGCCAAAAGGAGGGTAACGTGATCACGTGTTGTCTTCCCTTTGCACCATTTCCTTCACAAACGAGTCATCAATTCAACAGGAAAGACTTGCATTGGGTTAGTTCCCTCTTCAGAGCTCCCTTGGTCCATGTTTTCCGGCTGTGCCGCAGAGGAACCACTCCTCCTGCAGCTGCAGAAAGCTTGTCCTTACCCTGTCTCTCTTCGGTTCCAGGTGCAAAGTAGGTCGACCAACATGAGTGGCCTTGGGGACAGCTCAACGGACCCTGCCAACCCCGACTCTCGGAAGAGGAAAGGCTCGCCCTGCGATACAGCCCAGAGGTACGTGCGCCGCTCCCAATCCGTCCCCTGCCGCGGCTACTTTGTCATTCCCACTGCGTCGCTCCGTCCCGTCTGCTCGAGCAGATGGAGCCAGGTTTCAGCCGCTCGGAAACGTTCACACTTCCCACCAGAACTTCGCTTTGCTTTTAGCGGTGGCTGCAGTGGAAGATGGAGCATGATGGAAATGCGGCTCCCCATCTGCTCTGCTTGTTGTTAGGTGGCAAATGATGATTAGAGGCTCGTTATCAAAGTTAACGTATTGATTTTATAAATTGAGAGCGCTCACAGCATCGGGAAAGCTTTCTCGGGAGTAAATTTGGGGCAGATACTTCTGTGAGGTCTGCAGATCATCCCAGGCCTTCTGCTTCTTCACGCCAGATTCCCAAGAAACCCATGTTTTTGTAGTATGCAGAAACTTTGGTGGAGACCCTCTTGCTCCATGGTGCAGTTACAGAATGGAAATTATTTCTATCTATCATCTGAAATGTTTTCATTTCTGCGTGCTGAGGCAGGCTCTTTCAAAGTGCAGCTCACTGCAGAAAGGCACCTTTTGCTTGTGACCGAGCCTTCCCGTCCCAGCTACCTTGCCACCTAATTTAAGACTACAAAGTACCGGATAGAGGCAGTTGTGGTCTCCTTCCACAGGCTTTTCCAGGCTCCCTGTCAATCCTGTGCATTTTTTCCATGACGATGTAGCTTGTTATTAAGGATGAACATACGATGCTACTGCTGACTCCGTGTCTGTGCTGCCTGGGATGCTGCTTTGCTCATCGTTACAGAATATTGATGCCCTGAGCAAACCCCGGGTGTGTTCTCTATCACTTCAGCTCATACGTGATATTCTAGACAATAAATGTAAAGGCTACGGTGTTCCAGTAGAGAGGCATTAAGTGGTTGGTTGAGGATTTCTGGTTTTTGAAGGTTTTGGTTGCATCATCTCCCTTCTGTAGAGTTCACGCACCTTCTTACAAAGGCTCTGTGGTTCATGGGGTGCCATTAAATTGCAGAAGACATTTTGATAGTACTTGTAGCTGTCTTATTCCTATCAAATACTTCTGTAATCACATGAAATATCTCCCCGTTCTGGCTGAGTCATTTGAGTCAGAGCTCTTCCGCCCTCGCTGCTGTCTCCAGGCTGGTCTAGGAGCCCATCCTCAGCCCAGAGGTGAGTGTGGGGTGAAGCTGTTGGTCCTTGAGTCCCCATGACAGCAAGTCCCCATGGGTAGCAAGGTGGGCTTGGACACCTCTTCTTGAAGGAACTGCTCTCCAGATGAATGAGCAGGCACCTGGCTTTGCTTCATCTGGTCTGCCTTTGGAAAGCAGATCTCTTGTGGTTTGTTTCCTAACCCCTAAGCACCCCAAGAAAGCCTGCTGCTGCCAACACCGGGGGTCTTTCAAAATATATAGGATGAAGAACAAACTGATCGTGGAGAAGCAGAAACTTCTGGATGAAGGATTCCCCTTCCTTGTCCGAGCACAATGAGTTTTTGCATCCACAAAGCACCTACAAGCATTTTTAGAAGGGTTGACTCAAATATTTGTCATTGGGTTGGCCATCCAACCCCGAACACTGGAGCCGAAGCACGTTACCAAAATCCAGAAGAGAAGTCCTCACCAATGCTGCATCTTCCTTCCTTCAGACCATCTCCAGACTCGCAGCCGTGGTGGGGAGGGACCTTGTCCTCCTCCCTGGGCTGGCCAGAGTCCTCTGTAACATACTCTGGAGCAAAGTGAACTTCAAAACTCCTTTGTTAAAACTTCGAAGGTTTAACTATTCCTTTTGATGATACTTGGGAGTCATAAAGAACATCCTACTGCTGTAATATTCTCATGATGCTTTTATGTAAGGAAAATTGGCCAATTCTCCCTCCTACAATTTGAAAGTTGCCACAGCAACAGCGACATTAAGGGTTTTCATGAAATGAGCTCACCCACAACAGAGGGATTTTTTTTTTTTTTTTTTCCTCCCCTCTGCTATTGCTTTTTGGTTCGCAGGGAGAGCTAGGAATTAATTTGACCTTAACTAAAATATTTGCTCAGCTCCTTCAAGAAGCATTTGCCTGCCCATTGCCGGGGAGCGCGCCAGCACCGGTGTCACCGATACCTGTGCAAAAATAGGCTGAAGTCCATGGCTGGACCCAGCACTTCTGCAGCAGATGGGCATCCAACCGAGCTCCGTGAAGCCGGTTTTGCTGCCTGTGACCCCTTAGCACCCGTTGGCAGCTGCCTGCTGGGGAAGCGAGGGCTCCTGCACCCACCCGAGCCCATTGCAGAGGAGTTTCCAGGTCACACTGTGTGTCTCCCATGGGAGGTCTCTCATGGACTTCACAAGACCGGTGGCCTGAGCAGAAACACGGCTGTGTCCTCCGTACCCTCCTTTCTTTTTTGATTCTGCTGCTCCACTGAGTTGAAGGAGGGCGAGTCATCCCTGTTGCTCCTCTGGGCAGTCATGACACCTGGAGAGACACGGGCAGGAGGAGAAGTGAGGTGATGGAGAGTGAACTTGGGAGGCAAGGGGAGGTTCACCATGGAGGCTTATCCCTGCAGTTGTCAACTATTTTCATGTCAGAGCACGTTTAAGCAGCAGTAAAATGTCGAAGAGACAGCGCCTACCTGTCAGGTCTGGATATTGAGATAATAAAGTGGCTGGAATTAGGAAAAACCAAACAAACATCTGAGCAGCTTACCTGAGGAACTCCTTAGAGCGGAGGGCTGGTGGTGTCTCATCTCCTTTTGAACAGATGTGGTTTCTAAAGGGTCTCTGGAGAGTTGTCAGGGTATAGTCATGCTCTGGTTGGTTTGCACTTGCTACGTGCCCCCTCTCAGCAGACAAAATAAACCAAACCTCTTCTCGAAGCCTTCAGCTGTTAGCAGAGCTTGTTCGGTCACGTAACACAAGCCAGAGCATGTCCGTGGTGGGACACAAATCTCCTACTGAACCAGACTTTTGGATTCAGCTTTTGTATCTAGTGTTTTCTCAGCCCCTCCATGAGTGGTGGGGCCTCTTTGAGACCAAGAACATCTCACTGTGCCCACAGGCATCTCATCAGCTTCTTGGTGTCCAGTAAATAGTAGAGATTTTCAGGCAATACTTCTTAAATAGAGTGCTGGGCATCCTGTGGAGGTTGCAACAAAAAATTAGGTGGTTTATTGAAAACCAACCTGATAAAAGGCATCGCAAGCGGTGTAGAGTCATGTTGGGCGTCTTGAGATGTGCTCATTTCACCCCGTGGTCGATGTAGAAGAAGGTATTTAGGGAAAATGTGTCTCTATGTGTCTCTCCCATATGCACAATTTGTTTTGGTGGCTTTGAAGCTCATAACGTCTTTGCTAAAGGAACACGTTACAGTGTCCAGGGTGGCTTCAACGATGGCCACGTCATAGCACGTAAATAATGTATTCTCAGTTCTCAGAATTTACAAATAGTTGATGGAAGAGCGTTGGGCTTCTGCAGCGGCCAAGAGCTAAAAGAAAAGCTGCTTTCACTGGGACAAAAAGGTTGATCTCATGAATATTTTTCATTTTCCTCGTGTCACCGTTGATTCCGATTTTCACTTTGGTGAACTCTGGTGGGTGTTGTTAGCTTTTATGTATGAATTTAGGATTAAACTTGGCGACAGCTGGAATAGTGGCTGTAGAAAAATAAGAGGCTGTATATAACTATTTTTTATTATTTTTGATATAACTCGTTTATAACTACTTTTGAGAGGAAGACAGAGTCCCGAATGTTAAAGATCTGGTTTTGTTGGAGGTGTCTGGCTAGCCCTATGTATCTTCTTTGGCATTAATTTTTATTATATGCATAAAAATAGACAAAGGTCTGAATGAACTCCCCAGTATTTTGGAGATATTTGGATTACAGCATGGTCATCACTCCAGCCAGTACTGAGCAGTGAGAAAAAGTCATAAATATGACTTTTAATTTTTTTCCCCTTCTCTAACAGCAATGAAAAACGGCGACGGGAACAGGAGAACAAGTATTTAGAGGAGCTGGCGGAGCTGCTGTCTGCAAACATCGGGGACATCGACACTCTGAGTGTCAAACCTGACAAATGCAAGATCCTAAAAAAGACTGTTGATCAGATCCAGCAGATGAAGAGGTTGGAGCAAGGTAAGGCGGCAGCCTCCTGCCTTGGCTTGTCGGAGTAAGAGCGTTCTCCTGGTACCCTTCAGACACTAAATCGCAGCAAATAACCGTGACTTAATTCATGAAAAATCATGGCGTAATCACTCCATTTGCGATAGTTTTCTTTCTCTCGCTTTTACGGAAGCAGTAATATGGAAGGGTATGCTTCGCCTCCGTTGCTTGGCGTGTTTGAGATCCCGCCTTTGTTTCTGGTGCAAGGTGGCACTTTGTGTTTATGATTCATCCTGAAATTATTCCTTAGACTGAAATAATCAGGAGGGCTTGTTAAGCTCTCAGGATCAGGCCCATTAAGGGCTTATCAGCAATACTGCTATTAACTGTGTGCAGAAACCGCATTTTATGGCTGGGTAAGACGAAGGACAGATAGCTCTGCCACACGCTGTGCAAGGCTTGGTGAAGAACCATGCACCCTTGTCAGATCTGTTCTCCTGCCAACCAAACAGATTAGAGGGGCATTAATCCACCTCCGGCCGGTGAATACGGCGCTGTAACCGGTGAACGGAGAAGAGATGCTTGAAAAGCCATATAAAGGTTAAAATTCACCCCGAGTGTCAACTCGTAGACCGAAACGTGCAAGTCCAAAGGGCTCAAGCGATGCGTAGGAGGAGGGGTGAGGTGTAGTAAAGAGGGAGTAGAACTTGTTCAGGTCCTTGCAACCCCAGCATCCCTCCTGGAGCTGCTGCAGGTGGGCTCCAGCTTGCTCTGCGTCGTGCCTGTAAGGGTTGCCCATCTCGCGCACTCAAATTCTTTGTCCTTCATGCAAATACTTCTTCCTTCATGCAAATACTTTTTCCTTCACACAAACACTTTGTCCTTTGTGCAAACACTTTGTCCTTTGCGCGCAAGGTGAATCCCGCTCAGTATTAGCGCTGAGAACACGTCATCCATCAAGCGTTGCCTTTGCCAAAGCTCCTGTCGCACGTTCCGAGCGGAGCAGCGTTGCCTGATAACAGATGTTAAATTTTTCCCAAACCCCGTGGCTGGGATGTGGGTACGCACGGCCAGGCACTCCATAGAATCACAGACGGGTTTGGGTGGGAAGGGACCTTTCAAGCTCATCTAGTCCAACCCCCTGCCATGAGCAGGGACATCTTCAACGAGATCAGGTTGCTCAGAGCCCCGTCCAACCTGACCTTGGATGTTTCCAGGGACGGGGCAGCCACCACTGGGCAACCTGTGCCAGTGTTTCACCATCCTCAGCGTAACAAATTTCTTCTTTATATCTAGTTTGAATCTACCTTCTTTTAATTTAAAACCATCACCCCTTGTCCTGTCACAAGCCAGCCATTGCCATAGGTTCCTCCCAGCTCACTATGATTTTAGGCACCAAATTTTGGGGCAAGCACGGCGGTAAAGCATTCGGCTTATGTTGCATGGGCTGCCCGGGCTTCCCAATGAACCAGGACAACTGCTTTTAGACTTCGTTCGCGTTGTGCCCGGGCTCTGAAAGGAGTTTGGTAGCGGGTGAGTACGCCCAGGTTCCTGCTCGCTGCCACTTCGCTGTTCATTAGTTTTCTTGCCATTGCACAGCAGGGCTGAACATTAACTAGGACAAGCACTACTTAAAAATATTATGCCTTGAGCTTTGCTCCGTATTGCCAGCTTATCTAGTGCGGCGCCAAATTACCGAAGAGAAGAAACTTCACCTGTATTTGTTCGTAGCAGTTTACTGCAAGAGCATTTTACATGAGGAGGTAGCAGAAATATAGCAAAAAGTCAGAATATTTGTAGCCAGAGACAATTTTCTGTCCTTGTAGTTATATGGAGTGTCAGACGTCGTGTTTCCCTGCCCGTGTCCTCCCTCCTCCTCCTCTCTGTTTCTCAGCCATAAAACTGATTAATATTTGCTAACTGTTGAGGATGTGGTTTTGTTGCTGAAGTGTTGTGAACGGTGACATACCCTGCTGCGTGTGGCCATGCTCCTTTCTAAGGAAACCCACCTGGAGACCCGTTTTCACGTAACAGAGAAGACCCGGGGTGTTTGGACTTTACAGTGATGTGTTACAGCGGGCTCAGGACATCCCAGCAAATCCTAAAATCATAGAAACCCCAGCAAATGCTCAGCCCAATAATAAGCAAAACCCATAAGCACCGGGGAAAATGATGCTGAACCTTGTAGCAGAGCAGATTTCAATGAAAAAAACCCACCCAACATCCTGACATTAATTTAATTTGGAAAACGTGCCAGGCACAGAGCTGGGGAGCTTGGGAGGGGGCAGATGAGGGACATCCCAGGGAGGGACATCGTCCCTGTTGCCAGCCCTGGAGGGTTTGGAGGTCTCATCCCACCGGCTCTCTCCACCCTCGCACCTCCGCCGCGGGTCGTCCTCAGTTTTAACCTGCAAAGGGTTGGAGGAGCCGGCAGAAGCTTGCAGATGGATCGCACGCAGGGGCTGAGCCCTCCCTCCCTTCCCCCTGCCTGCTGGGCTGCTATTTAAAGTATGAAGCAAATGCTTTTAGAAAAGATTCCTAGGTCTGGCCACCTTCCAATGTTAGTAATGTACAGTTGGCAGAACAAGCGGTTTGCGGCTGTGGCAGCAACCTGAAATTCATCTGCCAAGACAGCAATAAACACAGCGGAGGAAGAGGCCAGACAGTTAATTTTTCAGCCTTTGTCCGTCCCGCAAAAGTTTTTTCGATTTTTTTCAAGTGGAGTGGTTTGAGTGTCGGAACCCTGAACCCTGCTTGAGTGCGGTCACTGGCTGGGGAAGGAGGAGAAAGGGCCACCAACATCTCCTGAGCAGTGTGGAGGTCAGCAAGGAGAAGATCGCTCCGAGCATCCTGCCTGGGCTCCGCGGGGCAGTGGTCCATCCGTGTGGACCTCCTTCCCCTTTGCCTTCAGATTGATTCACGCCCAGGCCGTGGATGCAGAAGGTCCTCTCCTGGGGTGGGTCCTCTGCTGCGGAGCCATGCCGTGAGATGGAGCTGGTCCATCCATCACACGGAGGTGAGCTCTCTCAAGGTTGTTTTAATTCAGAGCAGTGCTGCCGCAGTCAAAACCCGATGGATGAAGGCAAGCTGGAGAGCTTCGCTGCTCACCGTGCATCGCTCCTTGGTTTGTAGGGTTAGCAGAGGTGGTGTGAAGGCTGTTAGAAGAAGTCATCAGGGCAGCGTGGTGGAGATGCGATGGAGTCAGGAGGCTGCAGGATGGGGAGGAGGTTTGGCTGCCGTCAGCAAGGTGGCCGGTGGCCGGCTGCAAATGCAAAAATAAAGCATCTTGGTCGTACAGGAGAGTACAAAAATGAGCAGAGATATTGGAAATGCTGTGTTGATGCACGGACTGCCACTTGTTTTGTTCCTTTTCTGTAAAATGACATAATATTTGATGCCTACCCTGCAAGTGCTTTGGAGGTTGGGGTCACCCCTGCCCCAAGGGGAGGCAGAGCCTTGGCATCCAACACCCTTGCAACGCCAGGCTCTGCGGTGGCAGGCGGGCTCCAGAAAGGTATTTCTCTTTTTCCCCTGGAAGAGTTTTTTTAATTAAACACCCTGTTTTTTGGAGGGTGATAACCTTTGGTTTATGGAAGGGATGATGAGCGGCATGCAGAGATCTGACAGAGACAGGAGCTGGCGGAGGGGTCATCTCGTCTCCCTTGTAGAGCTCCCAACCTTGGCAGTGTCCTTTTTAAGATGAAACCACCAAGTCTTTTCCCAGAAGCCCTCTTCATTGATAGGCTGCTTAATTTCCTTCCAGAGCAGGAGTATAAATGCAGCCCCTTAATAGAATAAATCAAATAGTATTGAGCTTTTCATTACACTGCCTACAAACTCAAACAGCCGCAGAGGGTTGCCCTTGAAACACCTCCTAAGGCATCGCAAGCGACTCTACCACCGCCGGCGTCCGAGGGACCTCCTTCCCCTCGTCCTTCCTGCGTTTGCTCATTGCCGCTCGCTGACGGTCGTTCCCACTGTGCCGCCGTATGTTCGGCTTCTGTGGGAATCGGTGAGCAGAGCCGGCAGCTACCTGGTCCAGGAGCAGCCGCGGCACGGCTCCCGGCCCCGCCAGGACACGTGGAGTGATGCTCACGAGTTTCTGGTCCTGTGAGGTCCAAAAACCCCAGCAGATTTATTCTGCAGTTGCCAAAATGAAGGATTTATTCTGTGTTTGCTTGGGTTTGTACAACTTAGCTTGTCTCATGGAGGACCCTGAGCCACTGCTTCTTAGGGTGATGGAGGGTGGTATGACCCCACGTACAGCACCTTCAGTGAAGCCTGGTGTTGGAGCTGCTGAATTTATTCTTATAGATGTATAAGGAAAAAAAATCAGATCTTTATTAATGCAGTTTTATTCTGCAATAATGCTACAGAATAGTGACCTGATTTCCAGACGATTTAAAAGGGCACTAGGCAAAGAATTAGATTTCTTTCCTGAACATTACTGTGTTAACCTACAGAGATGACCCTCAATTTTTAAGTTGCGTTGCTTTGGGCAGGGAGAAGGAGAAGGCTATTTCTTGAGCCTTTACTTTACTAATTTTCAGGGACTTTAGGGATAAGAGCATTTCTGTCTCTTCTCTGACCACACAAAAATTCCACAACTTGTTCTTCTCCTGCATGGAGGTGTCTTCTTTTGGGTCCAACAAAACCACAGAGCAGTGGTGTCCTCCCGACATTTTTTTATTTCTTCTTCCTGAAGTGTGGCCATAACAAGATGGGCTCCTTCAGTCAACTTTGGGCTCCTTTGTCACTAGGGAACATCAGCCCTAAAAGAAGAGGACCCTTAGTTTAAGACCACCCCCCGTTTGGAAGTTAACCTACGTGGGGAAGTAATTTTCCTTTTGGGTAAATACAGGAGGTTAATTAAGTGAAGTATATGAAATAATTATTGATTTTGGCTGCTCTGTTGCATACGATCATTGGGCTGTCAGTGACTTTCCTTTAATTAAGTTTCCCTGCTGTCTTGTCATATGCTTAGATTTGGCCCTGGATTTATTTTGTGATATACATGTACAGCTTCTAGCGCAGAGAGGTCCTGGGTCCTCAGTGGGACGTATGGAAGCCTCTTCAAAACGAATGCTGATTTTCTTCTTGGGTTTGGGAATGCCAGCACATGGTGAGGTTTAAAAAACAGAAGAAAAAAAGCCTTGGCTTTGTATTTAGCGGTGGTCAGAAAATGGCGAAGTGGTGGCCTGGGAAGAAGCTTCTCCCACAGCCTGCGACGGCGGCGTGAGACTTTGGGAGGAGACGAGACCTTGTCCTTGGGTGCTGAGTCACGAGCCCCTTCTTATCCCAGCAGCCGAGTGATGTGGTACGTTATTAAAGATCATAAAATTACTCCCATAAAACCACAAAGCGAGTAATTGCGTGCAATGTGTGGAAGCAAGTCGCAGAGCCGAGGCCCCTTGGCGAGCTTTACCCCAAAGCAGAGGAACCCAGTGCAGAGCCAGTAAAGGCTTTCAGCTGGTTTCTTCCGCCCAGGTCCAGGGTCCCACATTATTCTCAGTCCACAGGGTTTTGTGTCTGCAGCCCCTGGGGATGGAGCTCTACACGGACGTTCTTTAGCTTTGAGGAAATATCTAGCCCAAGTCCACGTTGCTGAGTCTGCAAAGGAGCTGGACATCTCCAGTGCGGGAGCAGAAGGAGCCTTTGGGACCTTCTCCCTCGCTTGGCTTTGTTTTGCCAGAGTAATGTAGTTAAAGTCTTTAGGCAATTTTTTCTTTCTCTTTAGGATCCTCCTAAATTGTCTGCATATCCTTCTTTCACCAGCTCCAACCTGAACGCATCTTTCTTGACACGCATTGAATCACAGGCAGTATTTCCAGTTTCTGATTAAACTTCTCAGGTCCTTGGAGCTGCTGCCTCCGTGCCACCCAGGGAAAGTACCTTCTGCATAGTGTGCTCTGCCTCGTTTATGCGTGCTTTATTTCTTGCATTTTATATTTTTGAATACTCTTTCATTTCAGCTCTTCCCTCTCCCCATGTTGTAATCCAGTATCCTCTTGGAGAAGTCTAACATTTCACCTGGGCAGTGGCAATCTCTCTGTCCGGCTGGAACCATCTCATTTCCATAAAGCTTATTTCCATTTCTCATAGTGGTGGTGTTTGAGAAATAAGCTGAAAGCAGGGTCAGCTCTGGGATCAGCCCAGGTAGCTGAGGGCTTTACCCGGTTGGGCTTTGGAAGCCCCCAAGGAAGGAGAAGCACACGTGCTCTGGGCAACCTGCTCCAACACTTGGCTGGCCTCGTGGTGAACAAGATTTTCCTCCTATCCCACCTGAACATTTCTTGCTTCACATCTTCACCATGCATCGCTGTGAAGAGCCTGGCTCCAACACCTCCATAACTTCTTGTCAGCATGAGCAGGCTGCTGTCAGGTACCCCAAAGCCATCTCTTCTCCAGGCTGAGCAAACTCCTTCTCTTGGTCTCTGGTCTCAGGATCAGTGCTCCAGCCCTGACCATCTTGGTGGCCTCCACTGAATTCACTCCAATTTGTCTTACACTGGGGTCCCAAAACTGGAGGCAGTATATGGTGGTCACCAGGCTGGCCATGCAGATGGAGCAGGTTGAAGACAGGAGCCAGTGGCCGCTCTACCAACTACAGGTTACCATCAGGAGAGCCAAGGGGGAGAGAGGTCCCAGGGACTCTGGACCCCGGGGATGTCCTGCTGCATCCCCACATCACATCTGAGCTCCTTCCTTGGTCCTGGAGAGCTGCCCAAGGTGGGTGTTGCTGCCAGGAGGGCAGGGTGACAGCACGCCGTCACTGCTGCCTTTCTGCCTTGCGTGCAGAAATTGAGACAAACTGAAACTATTAGATCCAGAGAATTCAAGTGTATTTTTTGGTAGCTTTTATGCATTAAGTCAACACATAGGTCCTTCAGTGGACCCAAAAGAGGACACTTTCATGCAGTGGAAGAACAAGTTGTAGACTTTTTGCATAGTCAGAGAGAGATGGAAACCCCGTTACTTGGCAAGTCATTAAAGTGAAGGCCCAAGAAATAAGCCTGAGCTCAAAGCATCCCAGCTTTCAGGGCACCGATGTGTTATAAACAGAAGTTTGGGTCTAACGTTTGAGGTTTGACTGAAGAACAAAAGCAAGCAGCAGAATGGCATCTGAGGAGCAATGTAAGTGGAAATGTCTTCTGGAAATAGAGTAAATGAAAACCGCTTTAAGGGGTTTACATTAATTAAAGGATTTTTTTAATTAATTAATTAAAACCACATTAAGGTTTGTGTCAAATCTAAAATTAGATTAGAATCTCTTCAGGCTACAACTGTCAGCCTGGTGCTGTAGTCTCCTCTTTAAATGCATTGACTTTATCGGAGTTATCCTGATTTTGTTTGCTTCAAGGGAGGTCAGAAAAGGGGAGCTTTGCTTCTGCCTTAGAACGGTGTTTTGCAGACGGTTCCTCTGTCTTCATCCCTGAGGTCCGGGAGGACCTTCTCGGCCAGCGGCACTGTCGCCGGGTGTTTGCAGGTGCTGGGGAGGAAAGCTCTTCCTTCATCCCAAATCTGGTGGTTGGGTTAACCCTGATGGAGCTGCTCGTGCTGCTAGGGGGAGGGATGCACACTGCTTTCATCCCGTCTTGGCGGCCAATTTTTCACCGTATGTTAGAAGGCTACAGAGAAAGAAAAACAACCAAACCCTGGAGGCCAGATTAGACATCAGCGGGGAGGGGGAATTCCTCCTTGGCTTCGGTAGGTGCCCACTGAAAGCCCTCAAGTGTGAGGCTGATCCAAGGTAAACAGAGTACAAACAGATCCAGTCTTTTTAACTGTTTAGCTTCATCCTTCCAGAAATCCTTCTGAGATCTGGAAGAGGATGAAACTGTCTGCTCGTTTTTGGTGGAAATGAGTTTCGGATCATTTCTGTGCCAGCGTTGCCCTTTAGTTTGGTTTATTCTTCTTTCTGTTTGGTAATTACCACCCTTCCCTACTGTATTTTGAAGAAATTGTTGCTCTTGTTCTCTACTTGTCCAACAAACCAAGCTCTCCTAGGATCTTGGTGTCAGATAGTTATGCCTTTAATCAACCCAACAGCTCTTTTCTGTACTTCTTCCAACTGAACTTCATTTTTCTTAAGTGAATTGACCCAGACTGTCATGATTTTTCTTACCAGATCTTACCAGTAGCATTAGGTTGTTGGTGGTACCACCCCTGGTATGCTGGAGGTAACAGTTGTTGTCTCCTCTTGTCACCTCCGTTAAGCCATTCCCAACTTTTCGCCAAAGCTCGTGTCCCCAGTTGACAGTGTGACATTCAAGTAGTAGAAAGTGGGAGAAATTAGCACAGTTTAGCAGAGCAAATGGGCCTCCCATTTTCATGGGAATGGGTCAACCCGCCCTCGAGTTGGTGTGTATTTTCTCCCTTACCTTGGGTAAGGAACACCACTGGTGACTTCTCCTCATCCTGATGAAACACCTTTATTCTCAAATTGAGTTTCGTGGAGCTTCTTGGGAGTTGCTGCTAGATCTCGGTGCTATTCAGCATCTTTGGAAGGACATACAAAATTGTTGCTAGGCCAATACAGGATGGGCATACAGGAGTGCTGGATGGATGGTATCCCAGGAAACGGTGCTTTCCAAGAAGATCTGGAGATCCTGGAAGCGAAGGCAGTTGATGTGAACTTGGGATGTGATGAAAAGCAAGGTGGTCTTCTCTTGGGTGATGTTACGTGTGCATGGAGTTGGTGGGACAAAATTGGAGCTCAGGCACGGTATCTATGCTGGAAGGAGATTGCAAAATCCAGAGAAGGCAGAGAGGAGAGTCACGGAAGTGAGCCAGGGGCTGGAGAAAATGTCTTGCAGCTTGGAAGGTTGAAGAGCTCTGTTGAGTGTATCTGAGAGGGTAAAAAAAAAATGAGTGGGGACATGGTGATGACACCATAAACACTAACAAGAACGGAAAATGCTGGCTACTAAAGAGGTTTTTAAATCCAGCATAACAGAGAATGACTCAAAGCCAAAGCCAGACAAAAACAAATTAGGACTCGGGCCCAGAGTTACAACTGGGAGGGTGATTGCTTTGGGAACCAGCTGCCAAGGGAAGCCGTGGGTTGCGTCGGGTTTTGGCCAAACAGAAGTTCAGGGCTCATGGTGGTGGAAGTGGGTGAACTTTAATGGCTCTGTGACATTCAAGAAGTCAGACTGGCCAATCTAGTGATCTCTACTGGCCTTCATCTCTATAAATCTGAAAATTTCGATTTTGAAAAATGCCTCGAGAGCCGAATCCCCGTCCGTGGCAGTGACTTCTGCCAGCACAAAGCTGGGGCGAGACTCCTCGCCTTGCTTCCCGAGCATCTGCGTGGGTCCCCTGCCCCACACTCTGTCCTGAGCCCTTCCCGGGACTAAAACCTCCCCGTTAACACAGTAATTAATTGCACTTCGTGCATGAGGGGTGAAGAGTTTGTTGGAGCGAGTTCGGGGAATTTCACGCCCTCCCCTTCTCCGCAGTTTGGTTTCAACGTGAAATGTTAAACGGATTGCATCCCTGCCCACGCTCTCCGCAGACATTTGTGAAGTCTGTCTCTCCGTATCCTCTGGAATCTGTTTTATATCAGGGATTGATTTCAGATACAAACTCCCCCAGGTCAGTACTATAAAAATCTCTGCCTGTGCAGCAACACCAGGGAGCATCCTCTGTATATGTTTATTTTATGGAGCCATACCACCTACAAAGCATGTCAATAAAATTCTCATCCCTGCTCTGACAGTTTTAATCTAGCTGGCAGCTTAAATATAGACCGAGGGGAAGGGGAGGCTGCTAAGAATTGCACAGAGCTCTCCGAGCAGTGCCTTTATTTTAACAAGTGAACATTTGGTTATTACATCCTCAAGCTTTTAAACATCTCACACTGTCAAGAACTAATAAATCCTTTAGCACCTCGCCGTAAGAAGAGGATCTGATAGGATGTAACAGGCGTGTGGATCATGCGGAGAGTCATAAACCACCTGTAGAAATCACTCCTCCTCTTGCCTTCTGCTGTGCCGGATTAGCTTTTTTTTTCCTCTTTTTTTTTTTTTTTTTTTTCTTTCTCCTTGTTTCAGTCTCATTTTTAAGAGAGGCAGGAAAGGAGGAGTCAAAAAAAAAAAAATCCCCTTTATTTAAATCCCTTTTTCTGGTCCTCCTTACCCTGCGTAGAGATGGACAAAACCTATTTTAAGATTCTTCTTCCGCCAGGGTGGCACCCCAGCAGGATTTTACCTCCTCTCAGCTTGTCCTTCCTCTGCTGTGGACCCTGTTGCACTTGGTTGGTGATCAGAAAGAGGTTCTTCCATTCCGTGAGCTGGCATCCCTT
Organism: Balearica regulorum gibbericeps; assembly: GCF_011004875.1. NCBI lineage: Eukaryota > Metazoa > Chordata > Aves > Gruiformes > Gruidae > Balearica > Balearica regulorum. The sequence continues at coordinate 1,945,490 of NC_046186.1, read as the reverse complement.
TGGGTAGAGGAGCAGGACCACGGGGGGCCATCCCACCTCTCTTCCAGCAGCCGCGATGGAGGCATCTCATCTGAGCTAGTCATCCAGTGTCTGTGCAAGGAGGGGGTTCAGAGGGAAGCTCACCCCAGCACATCTCTGCAAGTGCCCATCTTGATTATTGACCCATCAGAGCGCCCAGCGGTGCAAGCATTGCCATGCCTAAAAAGCAAGAAGTAACACAATAAACCTTTCTTATGGGGAAAAAAAATTCAAACTTGGAGCCAGCCGTGCAAGTCCTTCCATTTTCATTTCAGATTTTCCCCTGAACAAACTTTTATAGACCTTAATCCTCCTAACTCTCCGGCGAGCAGGGGAAATAAAGGGAGATTTGTACAAAGAGATAATAGCTTTTATTATGCCGAGCGGTATGGTTGGGCAAAGCAAACAGACTTGCCGGGACATGAGTGTGAGAGATGCAGGAGCGGTTTTGCTCCCTTTGAGGCCACGTTATTCCCCAGTGCCTGGCTGCTGAGCTCCTCATTTGTCTTCTTCTGCTTCCTCCGAGCCCCACGATTTCATCACGGGGTGTTTGGTGGCAATTAAAGCCTCACCAGAGCCTTGGGTAGAGAGCCAGCGACACCATTTGGATGGGTTTAAATTATATTTCTCATCATTCCTTCTGCCCTTGCTATTTAGGAAGTCCACCTTCCAAGACAGGTTTTCATTAATTATTTAAACCGCCAGTCTCAGCTAACTATCCTTTAAATCACGAAGTCTGTATTATGATGAGTGGGCTTGATGAACGCTGGAGTGGTGGATCAGGTGCCCCAGGCTGATGTTTGCCCTGGGTTTGGTGCAGCTGCTGTGCTGAGACAGTGAATTACATGCGTGGACGGTTTCTTATGGGAGCTGGGAACAGTTTGGACCATCCCAAATTTTTGAAATAATGGATACGGTCCTTAGAAAAGTAGTTGCAGGTAGCTGCACCTTGGTCCTAGGTGTAGAACCCCATCGCATGAGTCTGTGCGGTATTTCCCAGGGGAAACGAAGGATGGATGTTCAGCCTTGTTCCTTACCCTCCCAGGCACTCACCTGCTTTGGGACAGGGAGCACCCGAGAGCTGTGCCTTCGGGCACACGCTGTGAACATCCAGCATCTGGCGCTGCACCCGCAGTTCTGCAGGTAATGATTGCACTGGAAGAGTTAAAGTTCACTTTGGGGGTGAGGTCCTCCTGAGCAGGCTTGGTACAGATTGACAAGAAAGAAGTCTTCAACCTGCGTGGCTTGGTCTGTCTTCTCTGGGCAGCTTCCCATACCACACGGCTCCATCTTCTCTAGGTAACTTCCCATACCACACAGCTCCTCCTTCTCTGGGTGGCTTCCCATACCAGGTGGCTCCATCTTCTCTAGGTAGCTTCCCATACCACGTGGTTTGCTCCTGCCCATCCCTGTCGCCCCAGGAGCATCTCATGGCCCGGAGCTTCACTTGCACCGTCTGACCACACTCACACAGACGTGTTAAATCCACCCTTTGGTTCGTTTACGCTGCAGCATGAAGTCTGCCTTTACCTCCGACAGATCCCCTGGGCGGACATGAAAAAAGTCGATCCCCTCAAAAGAGCTGCAGATTGACAGCTCTCCCTTTGCAGCCGAGGAGAGACAGATGGGAGGCGCGAGAAAGTCGGGTTTGGAGGAGCGGGGCTGGTGGGGGGGAGTGCTGCTCTGTGCATGGGAAGCATCAGCTCCCCCCCCTCGCCGCGCTCGAGCTTTGCATTGTCTGCACGCTTTGGCAGGCGTCTCCTTGCCGGTGCAGTTCACATATTTGACGTGCCTGTGCAACTTGAGCATAAAGCTGGTTTAACGGTTGACACGAGTGAATTTTTAATAGTAACTTCTCATGGACTTTAGTATGCAGCGTATGGGGGCTTCAAGATGCTATGTCTTGAGAAAAGACAGTCTAATTCTTTGCAAAAGAATTAAGTTGGATCGTTAAAATGCTGTTGTGATGGATTTTATGCCTGCAGGAGGAGAACGAAGGCTGTGCCAGGGTTGAGTTAAAGTTTTTTTGGGGGGGAGCTACATGTAGCCCTTTCTCATCTCTGCAGATTTGGCCGTGCTGAGTTGACACAGTTTTTGAACGAATTAAATTCTTCAGATTTGAGATAAAAGTTTTTTTCTCCCTTTATTCCTTCCCCTACCAAGATGGAGATGTTCTACCTGCTTGATCTCAGCGTCGACTGTAAAAAAGTCTCAGCTCCTTCTGCCTGTTCTCTCCTGTCAGCATTCAGCACTCATTAATTTTGCATTCACTCAGCACCGTATAATTTTTCCTGACATTGTTCAGACAACCAGCCTTTTTTACTTAAGACATCTCGACACCATTAATGTTTAACTCTAAAAGGTGTGAAGACAGAAAGAAATACTCTTTTCCTTCTGTTTTAGCAGCAGCGTGCTTTGCCATCACACAAGGATTTTACCAGAAGCAGAAAAATAGATTTTTCCATATAAACTTTGCCAAAGATAGTGATGTTTGCTGGTCGGAGCAGGGACCGGTGTCTTGGATCTTAATCTGTACTCCTGGTGCTGTCGTACACTAATGGTCCACGATGCCTTGGGGCATGGACATATGTGCTCTTGCAGGTCCTCGTGAGTCCTTCAAGAGAGAACCACCAGTTGGTGAACCACCATGGTGTGTGAAAGCAGCATTGGTTGAAGCTAACCCTGGTGGCTTTGGGGTTGTGACCTTTCACGTGGCACGTAAGAGCATCTCAGCTCAAAACGTGTCAACGAACTTCTTAATCCGCTCCAGCAAGAGCTGCAGAAGTGTGTGCGGTTATGCATCAGGTTTCTTCAGCTGCAAAATGGGAGTGTTAATGGGGAGTTGTGTCTCAGGCTCGTTAAAGGGAAGCATGTGTCATGTCCATCCTCCCTGAGGTCCTCACGTGGAAGGATGTCTCAGGTTGCCATTCAGTTGAGTGCGTAGCGGTTGGTTAGGACGAGGGCAACGCTGGAATATGTTCTTTGTGATTTATGGTAAGGGTCAAATGGGTTAAAACAAGACTGTTGGTTTATTTGCACTGCACGGTCCTGAGGAACTTGATTATGCCTGTTGCTGGGTAGATATGTGTTTAAAAACTCAGAAGAAAGCTTTTAAAAAACCAACAAAATTCCTGCCCTCAAAATCGCTATCCTCTAAGTGGGAAAAGAGGGGAAATAGCAGCTGGAGGAGAAGCCAAAATTGGGGAGCAGCCCGTAGCCACGTGGAAGGTTAATGTTGCCTGAGCTTGGGATCACCAGGCTGAAGACCTGGAACAGAGTTGGGCTGTTGCCCACCAGGAGTGTCCGTTTCCCGGGGTCGGGTGTAGACGTGGCAGAGGTGGCTGTAGCCCTCCTGCCGACGGGACCTGCCGTCAGCTCCCTGTGGCAACTTGCGCTGGGATGTTGTCCTGGTTTTGAAACACCAGTGTTGAAGGGGTTTTTGGGCAAGTGAAGGGATAAATCAAGCTGCTGGTGTGTTCTATCTTTTGTTCATATGGCTTAAAAGCTACCTTGAAATCACTAACCTCGATATAAAGCCAGTGTCCCACCTGCAAATCTAAGTCTGTGTGGTTTAGTCCTTTTAGGATTTGATGTTTTATGCAGTGGTTGGAGAGGTTTGTATCTGCTGGGACTAGTCCTGGGCTTCGGTGTGACTTTCCAGTGCCACCGTGGGTTGGTAAGGCTGGGCTTTCGGGCTGCAGGCAGCGTGGCAGGTAGCTGAGAGGGCGTTAGATGGAGCCATCATCGTCCCGGTAGAGCAGCAATGCTTTGATTGCTTTTTTTGACTGCTTTTCCAGCCAAGTCGCGAAGGAAGAAGCTCAAGTGAGACATGGGAGAGTGGCAGGATGTCCCGCTGTCCTGCCCTCCACCAATCTGTCTCCACCGTTGGCTCTCCTGGAGTGGCCACCAGCTTCTGTCCTCAATCCTCACCATCCACGTGGGCACTAGAGCCAGTTTTATACACCCCGAGGGCTTAAGTCTCCTCCCTTGGCTCTCTGCCTGGTGAGATGTGTCCTCCTGACATGTGCCTTTGTATGGGCATTGAGGGAAGAATAAGGGTTCAAGATGTGTCTGAAGAACCACTTGGGGCTGTGTCGGTGAGGATGTTCTCCAGGACGGCACAGAAATACCCGAGGCTGAAGTGAGCGCTGTTGCCAGCTCTGGAGCATGGGTTATTTTTTTCAGGACCAATGTTGGGATTTGGTGAAGTCAAGAGTTCGGCTCTCACTGGAAAAGAGAGAAAAAGAGAAAGAGAGCAAAAGCTGTTTGCTGGTTGTGAAGGAGGAGGGCTAGGGGATAACAACACCCCCAAAAACCCCCAAAATGAGACTCCATCTTAGAATAAGAATTTAAAATGGATCAGGCGAATCTCCTCTAAAAATGCCTTTTTCTCTGCTTTGACTGTAAGGGGAGCATGAGGCGAGTAGCTCAGGTGGAAACATCTCCATCACAGATGTCCCATGCTCCGTAAGATGGATCTCACCCCGGTGTCCAGGTGCTCCCGCCTGGCGTTACGGCACATGGTTGGGGAACACCCTGGGGCTTGCCCATCGCAATAGACCATCGCGACGGGTGGCGTAAAGCAGGCGAGCACAGGGCTCTGAAGGAGCCGTGCTGATTTCTGAAAGCCAAGATCTGCTCTTCTATTTCTTGCACTGGTATTTTCAAGCTCCGAATCTCACAGATTGTATTTTTCCACAGTTTTTTAAATTCATAGATCAGATAATTTCCTTCCTCCTACTAGAATAAAAAGTTATACAACCGAAGAGCTGCCGATTTCCATACAGTGTTTCAGAGGAATCTGGTATTTGTGGAAGTGAAGAAGGGAGGACTCTGGGCTGGGTTTTCTACATCTGCCTCTGTGTGAATATGCTGACGTTAAATAGGTGGGTGTTGGGCAAATCTCAGCTTTCACAGCTTGAATTTTGGTTTAGAGTACCTCCAAAGAAGCCATCGTTGTTGTGGTCCAAGCATCTGCCCTGTAGGCTACGTAGGACGGTCTTCCTTGGAAGCTGGCTTCATCCCCCGGTTGAGGTTGGATCTTCCCCTACTCGTTGAGCCCGATGATGGGGAGGAGAGCACTTGGGCTTGCTGGGACTCGAGAGGAGGCTGAAGGTGAGCTCAGGACCTCGGGCCAGGCCACCACCGCCACCAGCAGCCAGTGATGCTCAGAGGCTTTGCCCCAACATGTCCCTAACCTGACACATAGCCCCAGACGTGCCTTCCTCTTCAGGTCCCATTTGAAAAACATGAAAGAATTCCCATTTCTGTCGTCTGGATCCTCTTACCTGCTGCTTTCCTGTATCAATGCCGTTCTCTTTTTCTCTTCTCATGGCTTTTTTAAACCAATTTTTTCATGCCGCACTGGAAGGTGCACTGGGTGCACACCTTCTGCCAGGGAGTTTATTTTTACGGCAGGTTTTTTTTTCCTGTTGGGTTTACTGGACTGATGAACCTCGTAGTAGGCACTAATTAATGGCACAGCTTTCCGTCACGCTCTTGATTCGTGGGTGCATTGAGTCTGTTCCATCTGATTTTAATTACAGTTCAAAGCTCCTCATTTGGGAAATTACAGATGTGGATATTATTTTTTTTTTTCCTCGCTCATCTTTTAAAAAGCAGATAGAGCAGATCCTGACTGAGATTTGAGGGGGTTCACCCAGTGCCTGGGGAGGCTGCGGAGCTGTGCCCTATGGGAAAGGGACGGGGAGCCATCATGCCTGGTGCTCCATCGTGTTTTCCAGGCATCACATCAACTTCTCCGTCTTGCCCTGCTCTGTCCTCCCTGGAACCCACCAGAGATACCCAACACGCTCAAGGAAAGGCTGCAAGTCCTCTTCGGTTGGTCTTTTTGCTTTCGAGCTGTTGAATTTTTAATAGAAAAGTCAAAAGCCAAAGACTTTTCAGGCTTCTCTCATAAGGAATGAAAAATGAACGTTGCCCATAGAAATCTTGAGTTGAAAAAGAGCCCTTGGGGAGTGCGGGGCAACATTTGGGTCCTGGCCATCAGGCCCATGACCATGGGGGCCTCTCCATGGGAGCTTCCTCAGAGAGCTTCATGGGAGCTTCTCGCAACTCAAGGCAAAATGCAATATATTACAAAGTTTTGCACTGGGAAAGTGGAAACAATTGTTCTGATTTTCTGTGTTCATGATGTTTCTCAAAATATCCCTGTTTTGAGTTTTTTATGTCCTGGTTTAGAAGACCAACATACAATACATTATTTTTCAGATATTCCTTTTCCTAACACTGCATTTTTTTCTGGGGAAGGAGACTTTCAGCTACAAGATTTTAAACAAAGAGCAGAATCAGACAGCTTGTATTATTTTAATTTAAAAGCGCAGATTTAAGGGAAGGGGAGCCAGGAGTGCTTGTCCTGGGTGCTACGGATGGAGCTCCATGCGATGTAGCCCGCAGGGCTGGGGCTGACTTCCCAAGACACAGCAGATGGACGTTGATGCTGGACATCTTCCCACCTTCACCCCCATTTTCCTTCCCCTCCCACCCTCTGCTTTGGAGTGGCTCTGGGAGGTGTCCCCTAAGCCACCGACCCCCCTTCCCTGTGGTCCTGCCATCGCTCTATTGGCACTTCCTCGCTTCTTCAGCCCCTTGGAGTGCTGGTGCTCTCCTGGCCGCAGGGCTTTGTCGTGTTTTGGGTAAAACGTGACATCTTTTGGGTAAAACGCGATGAGTTAAGGCCTTTTTGGGGACTTTTCCCATCGTGTCCTCAAGCGCTGAGGTCATGGCTCCCACCCTGCGTGGCCTCGGTGTCGCTCTGGGGAAGGTCTCCAGCCGTGGCTGCTGGAGGAGGTCACAGCTCCTCTTCAACACTTGTCTTTTCCCTGCCCTGGATGCCTGATTTTCTCCGGGTACAGGTTTTCAGAGGTCTGGAAGTAGAGGGAGGCGAGCGCAGGATCCTGGGGATGGTTTTGCTCTACCAAAAATGGTGGTAGAGAAAGAGCAGAAGACCTGCCAAAGGGATGGAGGCAGCTAAGGTGAACCGGGGGGGTTGGGGAAATAAAAAATGATAACGCAAGGAGGGAAAAGAGACAAAGAAAGGGGAAACCACCAGTGACCGTACACCTTTTTGAGCAGGGGGGTGCCACCACCCCCCTGCCAAAGCCACGTCCTCCAGTTTTGCTCTATGTGATGTTGTTTGGAGGCAGAGGGTCTGAGCCCGGTTTTAGGGGGGTACATATTGCTCTGTGTCTTCTGGGGGAGCAGAAATAACACCCCAGAGGAGTCGTTTCCCTTTCCCATGTGCGCTCTTGGCTTTGGGCTTTTATTAACAACAACAAAAAAGAAGAACTTTGTGCATCGATGTCTTCTAAAATCAGAGCCCCCCCCCCTCCCCGGCCCGGGCTGCACCCCACCATTTCGGCAGCTTGCCACCCCGCCGTCAGCCCTCACCGTGCCAGGGGTGTTATTTTTCACTCTGCTCACCTCCCAACCCTCTCCCCCCCCCACCTCCAGCATTGCTCCGTGCCTTTCTTCCACCGTGCCGAGCCCGGGAGGAGCTGCCCGGCGAGAGCAGCCTGGCCGGCAGCCCCGGTCGCAGCTGAGTACCACCGGGCTGGGGGACGGCGAGAGCAGCTCTTGGTGGTGTAAAATCTGTTCCCACCGACTCGTGCTGCTGGCCATCGCTTCCAGCATCGGGGCATCCGAGCGTATCGTTCCTCTTCCAGTCCCGGCGTGCTTTAGCAGCGTCCTCCATCCCTCACCAGCCTTGCGCCTTCCCCATCCCTTCTTCTAATCCCGCAAAGAATCAGCGGCTTCTAGCCAGGAGGCTCATGTGGCTGCGAAATAGCGGGGCTGAGCTGGAAATGTCACCTCTGCCCGTGCCAAGCTTGACTGCACGGGGTTGGCACGGGACGAGATTGTTTTCAAAGTGGCCGTGGTGTTCCCAGGCATTGCAGTGGGCATCGGGTCCTGCGCCCGCTGCAGTATCGATGGTGTTGGGTGACCCGCTTTATAACACACTTATCTCACGATTCAAGTCCACTGACCTGATATTTTTGGAGTATTGAGGACCCCACGGCTCGTATAGACTCCCTGGATGTCAGAAAATTGGGGTGTATTTTTGAAGGCTTTTAAAATAGCTCCTTTCCGTGATGCAAGAAGAAACCCCCTGCTTTAATCACGTTTGCGGCAATTAGGTTCCAATTGGGGCCGTCGGCATGCCTGGCTTTTATTGTGCGACGGGGATTTACGGATGCCCGAGGCTGCCAGAGCCCCCGCAGCTGGATCCCGACAGCCTCAAACGGCAGCAGCGCTGGTGCTCGTGTTGCTCCCGTTGGTTTATTTTCATGTGGATCTGTCTGTCCGGCTTTACAATGAGATTATGAGCTTGGGGAACTGGGAATTTGCTCTGTGTTTGGCTGTGTCAAGCACAGGGGATGCCTGGCCCGCGACCGCTTCTCCCCGAGAGCATCAACCCGTAGCAGAGCCACTGCTGCAATTAATGCTGCGAAAAAAGAACATTGAGATTAATGGGTTAAGGTGCAAATTTGTTTGTAACGTATTCTTCGGATGCTCGGGATGGAAAAGCTAAAGAGCTGTGTTTAAGCTTATTAACTGAAGTGCGTAGCCGGGATGCGCTGACGCTTTGAGGGAGTTGTGCATCGCTGGGATGTGCCGTCCTGGAGAAGGTGAGCGGGAGCTTTAAGGGATCTGGCTGCTCCCGGATCCCGGTGCTGCAAAGAAGAAGAACTCACGCACGAGGGAGACGGCACCAGCGCGTCCTTCTGCCGGCTAATCCTCCCAAATAACGGGCTCGGAGCTGACAGATGAACCTATTTTGCTGAAGCAGGAGGAGGATCCCGCAGCCCAATTAAAGGATTAGAGCTGAAAGCCAGTGCGGTGCCTCTAAGTGCATCAGGTTTTTAAGAGTAGGAAAAGAAAAGCCGCTTCTCGTGCTGTAGTACCCGCCAGCTCTCCCGGGTTTGGGTGCATGGGAAGCTCTTCCATCCCTCGAAGGGATTTGGGTGTCTGCCTTGGGAAGGTGCCGCTCCTTCAGGATTTAACCATGGTGGTGCTGGGCGGGAGGCAGGCATCGCTTCTCGGAGGCGGTTCGGATGGGATGAACTCTGGTTTCTGCTTGAAACGAGGGAAACTGAGGCCCGCGGGGAGGGGGTGAGCTGCCCGAGGGGGTCCGTAGCAGGATGTCACGTACGTAGGGCTGAAGTCAGACCGTTGCTTGAGCATCCAAAACCTGTACGTGCGTGCTCGAAACGGGGCACGCGCTGCCTGTGCTTTTGGGGGCTGTGCCAGCAGAGACGAAGACTCGACCTTTTCCGGTTGATTTATTTTCTAAAGAGAAAAGAGCCGCTGGGTGAGAGGGAAAGGTTACCCGATAAATCAGTGGGGGAAGCTGGCGGCCACCTCTGCAAGAGCAAGCGTTGAGCAGATGCTCTTCCAAGCTCGCTCTTCTCGGAGCGGCTTTAGGAGCGATGCATGGGATGAAGGACAAAGTCAGGAAGGAGAAACACTCAAAATGAGCTTGAAGACGGATAAAATCCTGGGAGGACGCAGGGGTGAAGGGTTTCAAGTGACACATCTCTACGTTTTGCAAACGGGATTTGATGCTGAGTAATAAACCTCATATCCGATGTGCTGTGAAACAGCAAATGCAATTTAGCTTTCACTTGCAGACAAGTCGGGGGACCGGCTCCCTTGGTGCTGGGACGATCAGAAACAAAGACCGGTGTCAAGAGAGATGAGCAGTAAACCTCCAGCAGTCCTAGAAACCTTCAGCAGCCTTAGGAACCTCTTGGCTTCCACCTTCGGCACGCACACCGCTGCGCTCGACAGATAGTTATCCCGAGAAAACATCTCTTGCCCTCTGTGACCGCACTGACCTAGGCTGGGCCGAGCTCTTTCATCAGCCTGGTATATTGATACACATAGACGTTTGATTGATAAACACGTATTTATTGACGCACGTGAGGGTTTCCAGGTCCTCCGGGAGTCACCGTGGGTCGAGGAGCCTTTTCCCTTATCCTGATGTGCAGTGAAGCTCACGACGTGCTGCCATCCCTCTTAAAATCGGCTCGGGCAATTTTCTTCCTCCAGCACCGCACACGTGTTTGGGTCTCAGGGTTTTTCTGAGCATCCCCTTGGTTTCCTGGCAAACCCCAGGATTGTTGCTCCTGCCGTGCGGGGAAGCGCAGTCTGCGAGGATGGGGCTGTGTCGCCCTGGACCACGCACGTTGTTCCCGAATCGCTGGCCGCATCCCAGCCCTGGCAGCTTTCTTTACGCTAACAACAGTTATACAGAAAGAACACGGCTTAATTTTCAGCTGCTAGGTTGAATTTTTGGTTCTGGTACCTGGGAAAACCTTGTAAATGGAGTAAAATTAATAGAGGGCCAAATTTCAAGTCATTTTCTGGCTAGTCACAGAGAGTCTTTTTCATTTTTAATCAAAACCTGCATCGCAGCCATCCATGTGAGCGTGGACCGAGGATGCTTCAGGACTCCTGTGCCGGCTGATAATTTCCTCTGCCGGCGCCAAGGGGCACTGACGTGCTGTGGGTAACACGCTGTCCCTCCGGCTGTCCCCAGGAGCTTTGCCTTTTTGCATTTTAGAGCAAAACAGCGCCGAGGCAAAAAAGCATTTGCAATCTGAGTCGTTACTGCTTTCCCCTTGCGAAGTGATGCCCGATCAATGAAGCAGGTATCCTCTCCGTCAAGATTTAGCTCCCAATTGCCTCTTTCTGCTCTTATTCCACCCAAAACGTGATTAAACAGTAATTCATCCCCTTTTTGCTAACACATCTATAGACCCAGACGTGCCCGGCTGGGGCTTGCCCTGCCAGCATCCCGAGTCGCTCCCAGCCGTGAGAGTTTATTTTCAACTGCATCCTGCGGTGACGGGGATGCTGCTGTCCCCATCCTTCCTGGATCGCATCCGGAGAGGCTAAGGGACTCTCCCAGCTGTCCCAGGGGAAATCGGTCATGGATATGGAGGAGCAAAACCAAACAGCGGCATCGTGGCTCACTTGCCCGTGATCGCTGGCTTTATCACATCCCACTTGCCACCCGCCTTTCGCTGCTGGATTTATCCCGAATTCCTCAGGGTAGCTGCGCGACGTGGCTAGCACTTTTCGGGGGAGTGTGAGATAAATAACAGGGCCTTTTCTCTGGGGTTTTTTGGGTGGGGTTTTTTCCCAAAGGGATTATTCAGCAATACAGCATGAGAGTTTCTGGGGCTGGGCTCCTCCACCTGCTCCGGGTCGGATGCTTTCCTCCCGTCCCCAACCCCGCTGGCATCCGAGATGCTCCCTGCACATCAGTGGTAGGAGCTGCTTTTTTTTTTTTTTTTTCTTTTCTCCAGCAGGTTTCCTTTGGCATCGCCCATTCTCGGTGAATTCCTCCCGGCAGTTATTTCTTAAAGTGTTGTCCGAGAAGTTCCAGATCAAATACTGCAGCTTGTGCTAAACTGGATATAGCGTTTCCTTCTCAAAATGTTGATTTTGGATGCCTCCTTCTGCAGGCTTCTGCTTAAGATGGGTTTTTCCTTCCTGCTAGCGTTAGATCATGATCTGTTTAGTGCCTTTATTTTATAATAATTAATAAATAAGTAGAAATTACATTATATCTTCATGGGACTGAGGATTGAAATGAAAATGCTGGAGTCTTTTGGTGTACATCATTCATTGCCCGTATGACAAGCGGTCAATATTTTTTTTATTTATTAGTAGTAATTCAGTAGTAAAACAACGGTTCTTTTGGCTGATACATCCCTTTTCTTTTGCTACAGAGAAAGCAGCTGATGATGAAGTCCAGAAGTCCGACATCTCGTCCAGCAGCCAAGGGGTGATTGAGAAGGAGTCTCTGGGACCTCTTCTTCTGGAGGTAGGTGCTAGAATGCTGTCGCTGATGCCGCCAGGCTCCCGCTACTGCCCAAAGCAAAGCAGAGCATCGAGAAAGTGAAATACAGAGGAGGAAGGCAACGGGGACGTAGTTGGGATGCTCTAAGCCCAGCCGTGTCCCTGGCTTAAGTTGCAGATAAACTGATTTTAGTCCGTTTGCTTCAGTAAATCATTTGGGAAGTGAGTTTTAACCAAGCTCGATGAAGCTTGGACTGGGTTAAGTCGAAGCTGTTCTGGATAGGTTCTTAATATCAGCATTAAAATAACGAGTTGTTTCTAAGTGCGGATTAAACTGAGCCCCCCGTCCTCATGCGGAGGGACAGATGTGAATCCTTCTGTCCTCTGGAAAACAGGGAGGATGAGGAGGGCGCTCCGCATTTGGCTTGATATCAGTAAATCAGAAATAATCATATCTCAGGAGGAAGGTCAGAGTTGGACCCGGCGGGACCATCTTATATGTATAATAACCTCCTGGTTATTCTGTAATGGTTATTATATTATATCACAAGCCTCAGAGATAAACTTCAAATCCTAAATCGTTCAGCTGGTAATTTCACAGGGGGTGGTTGCGGTTGGGGCTGGGGGGGGGTTCAGCATCATCCCGCAGCTGCCTCTTGCATTGAAACCGCCCGATAAAATGACACATTCAAAGACCGAAAGGAAGCAACATCGTCATCTGATTCATTTAATTAATTGTAAGAGCATAATTGCTGACATGACACAGTCCAACGATTTACTCTGTGGTTTCTGTTGGGAGCCCAACAGCTGGGAGGTGAAACGTGGCATCATTTCTGAGACAGCCAGCCTGGCTTTCAGGATACCCGGGGAGAGAGAGACTCCCCATCCACTCACGTTTTTGGCCTCTTCTGCATCTCCGAAAGATGCTCGGAGGCCGTGGGGAGCTCTCCTGCACGCTCTTCCTGTCCTGCTTAATCCCTCCCCGTCTCCCCTGAGCCCTGGAGTGAAGGCGTCAAAATTAATAAAACTCTGCAAGAGGTGACTCTGCAGCTGGAGGAGTTAATGACGAAGGGATGGGAAGGGGGTCGGCGTCAAAGGAAGGGTCTGACTTGAGGAAAGGATGGAAAGGGGGTGCTGGAAGCTCGTGGATGCAGTTAGTAGGGAGTTGGCAGCTTGGTTACAGGGGTGCTTGGTATAACGGGGGCAAAAATGCAGAAGGAGCTTAGAAATCAGGCTGGGAAAGGCACGTGGGTTTTGAGGAGTGTGTTGGGTGCTAGAATCAGGGATGGGAATAGAAAGTGATGCGGGAGAAGGCAGCAGATCCTCAGCAAACCCCCGGTATTTGGGTTATATTGGGAGAAGGCATCCTACGAGAGCGGTGGCAGAGCCAAGAAAACCGTGAGAGAGAGCAGCGTCCGTACCTCCACGGTAAAGCCACGTATTTCGCAGTGCCGTCATGGGAACGTGCCTTTACATCGCTTAAGTGATGACTGTGGCGCCAGCTGGCTCGCCAGAGCATCGTTCAGCCGGGGTCCATCCCCTCGTGGCCATGGCCGTGGCCGTGTCCACACGTGGGGGTACGCGGTTTGTGGCCGGGAGCCCTGGAGGTAGCCGGCACCTTGGGTGATGGGGAGCAGAGTCCCTCGGGGCAAAGTAGGAGTAGCAGCACATTGGTAATAGAAACGGCCCTGGAAGACCTAAGGTCGTCATAAAGAAAAGGAAATTAATTAAATCAGCTAGCTCATGAGGAAAAATTACCCCGTGTGCTTGGGCCGGGTATCGATGCGTCCTTTCCGTGGGAAGGAACGCAGAGGTGCACTACTGCTCGGTCGATGCTGCTTTGTAAACAACCTACCCTGCGTTATTTGATTTAAAATCCATGTTTAGGTTACGGTTATTATCTATACAGGCTGAGTAATCATCTCCTAATTGGTGTCCTCGTGCGGGAAGCCCGCGCTTGAGATGCTGACCCCGATCCGTGCCCGTGCTACGAGGCATCCGTGGCTGCACGAAGCACTTTGAGGATGCCGAGCCCCTACCCTGCCGAGTTTATTTTTTATTTTAAATCATTAATTAATGATTTCACTGGTCCCCAAGCGATCCGCAGCCTCCCATGCCTAAAAAACATTCCCAAAGTGACTTCCAGCTTCTTCTGGATGCCCTGGGCTCAGGAGGCGTTTTCGAACCCCGCTCGGAAAGGCAGAGATGAAAAGGGCTATTAAAAAGCATCTCATTCATTTTTAGGAAATTTTTTTGCCTCTTGACCTGTTGTTTGGCCTTGATTTCCGTAAGCAGTTGGGCTGCTAAGGTAATCGGATATTTTAAACCACGGAGAAATGCTGAGTGTTGCTGCTGGAGGAATGAGGGGTACAGGGGAGGTGTCCAAGCTGGGTCCCCACCGGTTGCCGCCCCGGAGCTCCCCTGCCCCTTCCCTGCTCTCCCAGCCCCCCGAAACCAGCATCACCTGGGGAGAAGGGGCCAGGTGGGTTTACCATCCAGCCTGGGACTTTTTTTTTTTTTTTTTGGGTGCCCGAAGTGCAAAGGCTGGTTGTCTTGGCAACAGCAGGGAATAAGGGAAATTGCAGCCGATCTGCCAGAACCATTTTGACAAAAGATTTCTTTCTCTCTCTTTTTTTTTTTTTTTTTCCTTTTTTAAATACTTCCTGTTTCTTGCACTTAATGTTGCTCTACAGCAAAACCTGATTTTTAGAAACTGTATTAAATAAAGCCTGCTCCCCGTCAGAGGAACTCTCTGCTGGCACGGGGGCGGGAGGACGGGGAGGAGAGGGCGATGCCGCGGGTACCAATTTTTGGGCATCACGAGTTTCTCCTGTCCCTGCACCATCTCCCGCTCCGGGACATGGCCAGATCTAGTTGCAGGATCCCGGTCCACCAGAGCTTGCTGTTGATGAGCAGTACAGGTAGGAAGGACGCTCCAGGAAAACCAAATCCTGCCTGGATGAAACATTTTAGGTGATGCACGCTTGGAAAAGCCATCAGCCTCCTGAAGGGCTCCTTATACAAGCACCGGCCTCTGCAGCTCTGACGTACCCCCTGTGCCATGGCAGTGAATTAAAAACCTTGATGGTGTCCTCGTTAAAACAGGCAGAAGATCTCCCCGCGTTGCACGATTGGGTCCGGGTCGTGCTTGCCCTCCTCCATTCGATTCCAGAGCTGAATTTGCCACTTGCATCCTAAATGCATGAAAAAACCTGTTACTCTGCACGATGCAAAGATTGTCATTTTGGGGCTGTAATTAAGCAAATCGGACATATGCTTAATTTCAGCAGCTTGCCAAATTCGAGTCTTCCTGACTGCTCTGGCCCTCGGAAGAGGATTGTTTCTCCTCCGTTGGCACCGTCCTCAGTGGCAGGGACATCAGTCACGGAGGAGGTTGCAGACCTGAGTATGTCTTTAAGGGAATGTGCTGTTGGTGGCTCACTGCTGTAACGCCGAGTGGGGCTGAAGCCAAGGTGCGAGAGGCGGAGGAAGGTTGCCCGTGGTCAAGGAGCATCCTGACCCGCTCCGGGCCCCGCTGCCATGGACACTGCCCGGGTTTATTCCACTTACAGGCGTTGGACGGCTTCTTCTTCGTTGTGAACCGCGAAGGGAGGATCGTCTTCGTCTCCGAGAACGTGACCAGCTACCTGGGTTACAACCAGGAGGAGCTCATGAACACCAGTGTCTACAGCATCCTGCACGTGGGGGATCACGCCGAGTTCGTCAAGAACTTGTTGCCGAAGTCTCTAGGTAAGAAAACCCTTGAGGTGGGGGGTTTTTTATCAGCTGGTTCTTGGACAGTGCTGTTGAAAATGCTGTTGTGTCTTCGGTGATGCTGGACTTATATTGGGGTTTATATATATTATTTATAGCTATTATTATTTTTTATATTGTTCACTGTGAAATTCAGAGATATACCCAAGCCAGGTGATGATCCATAAACCTTTTCCTAGTGAAATAAATACATCCTACCAGTGAAAAATCAGTATCAGATTTCTGAGTAAATCACTGGTGGACGACAAAATTCAAGTCATCTTCCCTTTGTCTTTCTCAACTAAGAAAACTTTTGCATTCGACTTTGGCTCGTTGGGTGGGAAGAACCGAGTCGTCTGCCCAAAGCGAGGGCCACACGTCGAGCTTTAGGGAAACGAGGAGGAGGATTTTGAGGTGTTGATTTGGGGGACTGAGCCCATTGGCTTTTCCCGGTTCATTTAGGATGTCCTCCCAGCTGGAGGGGGGTTGTCCCCAGCTGGTTTCAGAGCCCAAGTATCAAGCGTGGAGATGTGCTGCACCTTGGGGTCCTTGGGTCATGGTGGTCCCTACACCGGGAGAACGAAGGGTTGTGAGGGTGGGAGGAAACATCACGTGGTGAAGGCACTTGTGGGGTGTTGGAAGCAACCGAAGCAGAAGGTTTTATTCCTTGACTGGAGACGAGCATCCCCGGGTGGCTGACATGGGTGTGACATCACTGATCCCTCATCCACATCCACTCACATCTGTGAAGAAACACAAAGGACGATGAGCCTTTTCCAAGTAGCTTGACTTAAAAATACGTTGCGGTGGTTTTTTTTTTTTTTAATTCACGCTTGTCTTCCTTCTGGGTAAATACATCTTAACCACTGAAATCTACGGGCACTCAGCAGATTGAGCCTGTAGAGGTTCAGGCATCGTCTTTTCCCGGCGGTTACCCAGTGTAAGGCTGCGTATTTTGTCTTTCCTTGGATGTTACAAGCCCCTCAGCTCTTCTCGTAGATCAGGTTGCATGAAAACTTGATAATCTGCTGGTGGCAAAATCACTCGGGTTGCTTACGGATATCCACGGAGATGTTGTAGAGGGTTAGCAAAATCTTTCAACTGGTGCCCAGAGGTTTTTGGAAAAAGCCAAGTTACAGAAAAAAAAAATCAAAGGGGAAGGTTTTCACTGGTGCGGTACCAGAAGGTCTCGCTGCTGACTTACCCCAGAAATGGGGAGGAAGCCAGGAAAAAATTAATTTCTATGGAGATGCTCAGCTGGACTTGCTGGAGAAGTCCCGGGAGCGTCGTTTTGGGGGCATTTCAAGTACACCAGCAAGAGGCAGGGGTCTTCCCAAGCTCCGGAAGTGACTCAGAGACCCCGTGCCTCAGTTTCCCTGCCCATAAGATGGAGGTGAGAGAACCTACCAGCGATGTCAGGAGCAATTCCTGCGATGACTCTCCTGACGACCTGTGCTGATCTCAGTTGGGGTTGTAGGTGCTCTTAGGGCTGGCTGGCAGCGTGGGTCTGGGCACGGGGTCTTCAGCAGGTCCGAAGGAGCCCCGGGGGCTGACGGGGAGGGCTCCGCCCCCGGCTCTGCTCTCGGCTCGCCCCTGACCTGGGCAGCGAGCTGGTTTCTTCCCCCATGCCGGCGCTTTTCCTTCTGTCCCCTTATCCGAGGGGTCCTCGGGAAGTCGGGGGGGGAGAAGTGTGCACAGCGCAGCTCCTAACAACCCCTCTTCTCCTCCTTTCTCCAGTAAATGGAGTTCCTTGGCCTCAAGAAGCGACCAGGCGCAACAGCCATACCTTCAGCTGCAGGATGCTGATCCGGCCGCCCGACGAGCCGGGTGCGGAGAACCAGGAGGCTCGTCAGCGCTACGAGGTGATGCAGTGCTTCACCGTCTCCCAGCCCAAGTCCTTCAAGGAGGAAGGAGAAGGTAGGGGAGAGCATCCTCTGCTTCCGACCCTGCGTTCGGGCAGGGCGGGCAAGAGGAGGACCAAAATGGGGCTGCCAGAGCAGGCAGGAGGAGCAGGGTGAGGCTGCCAGCGCAGGCAGGAGGAGGAGTGGGATGAGGCTGGCAGAGCAGGCAGGAGGAGGAGTGGGATGAGGCTGGCAGCGCAGGCAGGAGGAGGAGTGGGATGAGGCTGGCAGCGCAGGCAGGAGGAGCAGTGGGATGAGGCTGGCAGTTCAGGCAGGAGGAGGAGTGGGATGAGGCTGGCAGCGCAGGCAGGAGGAGGAGTGGGATGAGGCTGGCAGCGCAGGCAGGAGGAGCAGGGTGAGGCTGGCAGCGCAGGCAGGAGGAAGACCAGCCACCACTCTGCAGGGCTGCCTGGGGGTTACTCCTGGCCCGGCACAGACGATGCCCGGCACGGGGAAGACCCCGGGGCAGATGCCTGAAGTTCGATGCCCGGCACGGGGAAGACCCCGGGGCAGATGCCTGAAGTTCGCTGCAGCTTCTTGCTCCTCGTTCCCCTCCGAGCCGATGCCCTCCGGCCATCCCGGCTTCCCTGGCCCTCCAGAGCTGCCTCCGGGGCTGCTTGCAGCCGGTATTCCTCACAGAAGGAGCAATATTTCATCACCCACCAAACCTCGTTGGCTGCAGGACTGTCCCGGCGAGTGACGTGGGTGCCCGACACCCCACCTCGTGCCTTCACTGCTGCCAGACCACGGTGCTGCCTGCACGTTTTTGGGCTGAATCAGCTGCCTGCAGGCAGATCTCTGCCCGGGGACCGGGGGACAGGCAGGGTTCCCTCGGAGCCACGGGGGCTGTTGCTTTCCTGCAAGTGCCCTAACTCTCCTCTCGGTGTCCCAGCTATTATTTTCCAGCGCATTAGCTGGATTAATCCATTGCGGTTTACACAGGAGATCATGACTGGAAGGAATAAATTATGGTATTTTATGACCAAATACTTTGCCTGAAGCTGACAGTTGCTGGCTTTTAGTGCTGACTTTTATTGTACGATACTGCCAGATCTGAAAAGCCTTTACAATTAATTTCTCCAAGCACTGGAAACCTCTTTTCCAGCAAATTTTATAGAGTTTAGAAGGAGCTTGCTCACTTTGAGGGGCCGGAGGATTGCTCGGGGTAAAGACTTCCAGGGCAGGACATGGCAATCAAGCCCAGCAGTGGTATTTTAATTAAAATGTTGAATCGCAAACGGTGGTTGTAACGTCTGAATTTCATGTTCCCGGTGCCTTCTCCTGCTTTGGCAGATTTCCAGTCGTGTCTGATATGCATCGCGAGACGATTACCTCGACCGGCAGCCGTCACCCCTTCCGAATCCTTCGTGACCAAGCAAGACACCACAGGTAACGTCCCGGCGATGCCGGGGAGCCCTGGCTCCGGAGGATTTGTTGTCCCCGGACGTCAGAGGCCAGCGGTGCAGCATGGTCCTGTCCTTTGCAAATGGCAGTGCTGCCTGCTAGGACCCACGTGGGTGACACCTCAGCTGGAGGCACCTCAACTGAGTTTACAGCTCAACTGGTCCAGTACAGCAGAGCCATGCCGGGCACGCAGCCCCGCTCTGCTCCGTCGGGTTTTGGGGGGTGTTGAGGTTGCTGGATGACGGGAATGAAACAGTCATCACCTTTCGGATTGGGGTTTGCTCTCAGCCCAATACTGCTTTGTAGCCATTCTGGTGACCTTCTTTCTGGTAGTTAATCGTCACCCTGGACTTCCCCGCAGCATGAAAACCCTTAATGAGCATTTTCCTTGCTCGCTGCTCCCTGCCCACGGCTGTAAACAGCCCGCAAAGCTGTCTGGTGTTTCACGTCGAGGGAGAAAGCAGGCAGCAGGTCCAGGTGTGGGCAAGGTGGCTGGCAGGGTGTCCCACCGGGTGAGGGTGTCAATCCTGGGACCCCAGCCCTGGAGCGGTGAGGGTCCCTTCGCACAAAGGTGCTTCTTGTTGGGTTTCATGTCGGCTTCGGCTGGCCAAGGTGTGCATAGAGGTGGATGGACGCTCCAGAGCAAACTCCTTGAACCTCCACCTCCTTCTGGAGGACCTCCTTGTGTGCTCCTGCCACCGCTGCCTGACGCAAACAGGAGGTGGCTTCATTTTCTACATTTATGGACCTATTTGTGCTGAGGGACTTCTCGTGCTTGAGTAACGTGGCTTCTCTCTCTCTTTCCGCCCAGGTAAAATTATCTCCATTGACACCAGTTCCCTGAGAGCCGCCGGCAGGACGGGCTGGGAGGATTTGGTGCGGAAGTGCATCTACGCTTTCTTCCAGCCGCAGGGCAGAGAGCCGTCTTACGCCAAACAGCTCTTTCAAGAAGGTAACGGGCTCTTCTTCCTCGCCGGCGCGCTCTCCTGCCGAGCAGCGGGAGCTGCAAGGAGAAGCCAGGGCACGGTCCTCCTTGCTGGAGAAGTGATTTCTGGAAAAACAAATGCTGCAATAATAATTGCAGAGTGCCAAAGGGAAGAGGGGAAAGGGCTGAGTAACACTGGAGGAGCTCCTCCAGCCGGGAGGTTCCCTCACACCTTTCAGGAAATACAGAATTGAGACAAATAGGAGCTAAATGCGATTATTATAAATTTTTTTTCCTGTGCCATCTGCAAACGCCATCCTCAGTGTCTAAGCAGAAGAAGTGGAAGCTCTTTCACGAGCATCTTTGCTGTGTCGACTCTTTCACGAGCATCTTTGCTCTGACGGCTCTTTCGTGAGCATCTTTGCTGTGTCGGCGAGGATGCTCCCAAGAGGGATGTGGGGAAGACAGGAACATGGGAGCAGGAGGTCGCTCAGCCTCCGGAGAGCTGTAACTCTGCCAGGGTTGCAGCGGCAGCGTCCTGCTGCACCTTCCCACGCCGGCTGGGCTTCATCAGCTTGTGTGTCGTACGCTGGCGATTGAGCCATTGCCCCTTCAGAAGCTCTGAGCACTCAGGGACGGTGCTGGATGGATTTAGATTCACCCGCTGCAGGACACGGGTTTGGAGCTGGAGAAGCAGCTGGGAGGATATCCGTCCCGCCGTGGTTATTCGTACCCCTCTTATTCTCTGGGGTTAGCCAACATGCAGCGTGTGGTTTGTTTGCGGGGAAGGTGGTTGTCCCAGGCAGGTTCTCCCTCTCCTCTGCTCCCTCCATCCTCCTCCTGGTGCTTGTAGGGTGTTGTGGGTTCTGGTTTGAGTTTCTAAGGGGGGGTTCATGTGTTTCTGGTTGTCTCCTTCAGTGATGACACGCGGCACGGCCTTCAGCCCCTCCTATCGATTCACCTTGAGTGATGGGACAGTGCTTAGTGCCCACACCAAGTGTAAGCTCTGCTACCCCTCCAGCCCGGAGATGCAGCCCTTCATCATGGGCATCCACGTCATCGACAGGTACGTCCCCACCCCGCCACTACCGAGGCTTGCCAGGGCGATCCAGGAATCAAAGTGCCTGTTCCCTGCAGCAGAAGGAGGGTCCACCGGTGATCTGTGGTGCTGGTTCGGAGATGTGATCCCCGTGGGGAATCTGAGGCTGAAAACCAGCATGATGGCAGCTCTGTTGCTCTTTGATTATTCTTGTTTTGCAAAGAGGTGGCTCCGGGAGTTCAGGCGGAGGTTTATAGACGTGCTTCAGATTTCTGCCTTGCCCTGGAGAACTTAAAATACTTGGGGAGGGAGAGGCGCTGACAAACTGGCAGGACAGGGAGAGGTGAGGCTGAGGACCTGGGCTCTGCTGGAGGAACGCGAGGGGCCGGGGTGGAGGGGAATGCTGTTGGAGCATGGTCCTCCTCCAGCCATGTGGGAACGTAAGACCCAGAGAAGGCGATGCCTTCGGGGTTTAGCCGGCGAGCGGCTGCAATCCCGAGCAGCATCAGGTTTCTGGAGGGATGCTGAAGCTGCTGCACTCCATCCATGCTACTGAAATGGATCCAGAAGCGCTGGTGGAGGGGGGCTTTAGAGCTCTGCAGCATGGACGGGCCTCTTGTGACTTTTCCTCTCCTTTTCGTCTCCCGCAGGGATCACGGCATGCTCTCACCCCAGGAGAACACTAACTCGGCGATGTCCCTTCCCCGGGTCAGCCCCTCGCTGAACCCCAGCATCTCCCCGGGGCAAGGCATGGCCCTGCCACCCTCCATCCCTCCCTCCAACGGCAGCATGTTGGCCACCAACGTGAACCAGCAGCCAGGCGCCGGCCTCCACAACAGCAACTCCAGCACCAGCCAAACCAGCTTTGGATGTTCACCTGGGAACCAGATAGGAGCCAACGTTGCCTTAAGCCAGGGACAAGCCGGTCCCCAGAACAGTAACCACACTTTGAACCTCAATAGCTCCCCCATGAATAGTCCAGGGATTACCCCACCACAGTTCATGTCTCCGAGGCACCGGGTCAGCCCAGGGCTGGTGCCCAGGCCCAGAGTGCCCAGCAATCCCTTCTCACCCACCATGCCCACCATGCACTCCCCCGTGGGCATGGCCAACAGCGGCGGCGGGGGCGGCGGCGGCGGCGGCGGCACCGCCGGCACCAGACCCTTTCCCAACGCCCCCATAAACTCTATGCAGGGGCTGACCGAAGGTCCCAGCACGCCGGTGGGCTACTCCACGCCACCCCCCGTGTTGAGACAGCTCAGCTCGCAGAGCTCGCCCGGCCGCCTCGCCATGCAACCCATGAAAGCAGAGTCAAAGGACAGCAAAGAGATCGCCTCCATCCTGAGCGAGATGATCCAGTCGGACGGCGGTTCGGGAGATGGCAAACCGCTGGACTCGGGCATGCTTCACGCCGGCGACAGGCTCTCGGAAGGGGACACCAAGTGCTCCCAAGCCACCAGCCACAAGCTGGTCCAGCTCCTGGCCACCACGGCGGAGCAGCAGCTTCGACACGCCGATGCGGATACGAGCTGCAAAGATTCGTTAGCCTGCGCAGGCACCGCTGGCACCTTGGCCTCCGGCAACCCTCCCAGCAGCACCTGCCCTTCCTCCCACAGCTCGCTGACCGAGCGGCACAAGATCTTGCATAGACTCCTTCAGGAGGGCAGCCCTTCCGATATTACCACCCTGGCCATGGAGCACGAGAAGAAGGAGAACGCCCCGAACCCCGCCACCACCCCCACGGCTCAGAGCCAGCTGCCGGGCAACCCGGACATCAAACTGGAGCCGGATGCGCTGAAGAAAAAAGATGTCAAGGATCACCAACTCCTGCGCTATCTGCTGGACAAGGATGAGAAGGAGCTTGCTGCAGCCCCGGCGCTGAGCCTGGATGATGTGAAGGTGAAGGTGGAGAAGACAGAGCAGATGGAGCCCTGTAACACGGCCCCGGTGCCGCTAGCCAAACCTCCTGCCGCGGAGGAGGTCAAGCTGGAGACACAGGGCCAGGTGAGTTGACCCATCTGTGTCCTGTGTTGGTGGGATGCTCTCGACAAGTCCTGTTTTGGGGGCAGTTTCCCCCAAACTTGCCGGCGTGCTCCCTCCACAGCAAGGTGGTGGGGCTGGGAGAAGGGTGGGGAGATGTCCTGTGGCTGCAGCAACCTTCTGTGCTGGTGCCACCTTCTCCAGCACTGATGCCACCTTCTCCAGTGCTTATGCCACTTCTGCGGTGCTGGTGCCACCTTCTCCAGCGCTGATGCCACCAGTGCTCTCCCTTTTTGTCCAGATGCTTCACATTTTGGCAGCTCAGACCTTCAAGGCAATGGTGGGAAGGGAAGGGAGGAACTTTACCGGGGTGTATAAAAATAAGAAAGAAACCTGGCACATCACTGCAGGTGGTGGGTTTGAGCGAGGAGAAGACCACGTGCATGTTGCCGTGCAAAAAGGTTCTTAATTCTGCATCTCTGGGCACATTCAGGGCTCGTGTCCCAGGGCATTTTCAATCCCTTGCTCTCTTGTTGGCTGAGATTAGCAATTATACGGGCCTTTTAGTTATCCTGAAAGTATTATTAAATTGAATAATCCAGTGACAGATCTCTGCAATAGAGATTTGGGTGTATAAATATTCATTACACGCAGCTATGAATAGAAGAGATTTCTTATTTTTGAAAGCCAGGGGAGATGGCAACACGGATAAGGCTGCTTAATCCTTTTTAAGCAAAGAGAAGAGAGCGGCTGACATGAAGAGCGGGGCTGATCGCCGGCTTACTGACTGCGGCAAAAAAGGCCGCCGGCTTTTGGAGATACGGGACGAATAACAGAGCGCTCGGAGAGCCTCGAACGACAAACGCACAATGAGTCTCTTAATAAGGTTCAGGGCACAGTTGGCTTGGGAGTCGCGGTCGGTTATCCTATAGGCGAGTGGGAATCCAACTCCTCTCTTTCTATAATGTACTTTCTTGGTGTCATCGGCTCCCCCATCGCCTCCCATTTGAGATCCATCATCTAGATTAACGTGTCTCTGGATGAGGAAGACCCAAATCAAGACCGTGCTTCTTTCGGGAGGCACCCGGGAGCTTGCAGGTGGGCAGCGAACCTGCCGTAGAGCCGGGTACCCACTGCGATGCGCCGGCGGAAGGCACGGCATCCTGCCGGGAGATACGCGGGCTCTTGGATGGAGCCGCCTCAACCTGTTTTCACGAAGCCGGGAGCACGTCGGGCAGCACGGCCGTAGCCAAAATTAGGCAAAATGCCGGGACACGGGAAGAGCTTTGCTCGCCCGCTCTCCCAGACATCCGCGTGCAGGATTCACTCGCCGGCCGGGCACGCAGGCAGGCTCTTCGCTGGCTGTCAGCGATGGTTCCAGGTGGGCCGTCCATCCGAGAGGGCAGAAAGGCCTATTAATTAAACGAGGCTCTGCTAGCTAATTGTGCTCTGCTCGCAAACAGGCGCACAGAGCTTGGGGGACTCGAGCCTGGATGTGTTTCTGAGCCCCTCTCCTGCGCTGTTGGAAGCAGCAGAGCATTTTTAGGCTCCTTTGTGGCTTTTCGGTTCCAAGTATCCCTCCCCAGGCAGCTGGAGAGCGTCAGGATTATACGTTGGACCGTACCGAGTGCTTCCAAAGAGTTAATAAAAGAGGCTGGAGAGGGTTTGCGGAGTCTTAAAATGGATTTTCTGAGGAGTGAACAACCCTTCGCTGCTCAGCAGCTAAGCACAGAGTTTCGTTTCCATGTGTTTTCTGTTATAAGCTGCTTTGGTGAGGCGTGGGGAGGGGGAGCTGCCATTTCAAATAAAATCTAGCTCTTGCTAGATTTTTGTTTTCATGTGTGATTATTTTAAGAATTGAAATGTCAATTAGGAGCGATATTAATTGTGGGGCACGATCTGCAGCTTGCCTTCAGCCTTGAAGGAATTCTTTCCTTTCTGGATTTATCCTATGGAAACGCCCCAGGTTTGCTCAGAGCCGCTTGTTCGTGGGGTGAGAACAAAAAATATTTGAGTAGAGTTGGGGAAAGAACTGATAGGAATTACGAGAGTTTAAAAAAAAAAATGAAAGGAAAAGAATAAGCAAGGTTTTGGAAGGGCGATTTGCTGGCGATCCCAAACTGGACACAGCAGGAGGCTGCGCTGCCATTCAGCCAGACCTGGACAGGCTGGAGAGTTGGGCGGAGAGGAACCCAATGGAATCCAACGAGGGCAAGTGGAGGGTCCTGCACCCAGGGAGGAATAACCCCAGCACCAGGACAGGGTGGGGGTGACCTGCTGGGAAGCAGCGCTGCGGAGAAGGGCCTGGACGTCCTGGTGGACAACAAGCTCTCCATGACCAGCAGTGTGCCCTCGTGGCCAGGGCGGCCAACGGTGTCCTGGGGTGCACGGAGAAGAGCGTGGCCAGCAGGTCGAGGGAGGTTCTCCTCCCCCTCTGCTCTGCCCTGCTGAGGCCACATCTGGAGTTGTGTGTCCAGTGCTGGGCTCCCCAGTTCCAGACAGACTGGGAACTACTGGGGAGAGTCCAGCGGAGGGCTGCGAGGATGAGGAGGGGCCTGGAGCATCTCTGGTATGAGGAAAGGCTGAGAGAGCTGGGGCTGGTTAGCCTGGAGAAGAGAAGGCTGAGAGGGGATCTGATCCACACTTACCAATATCTAAAGGGTGGGGGTCAAGAGGACGGGGCCAGACTCTGCTCAGTGGTGCCCAGTGACAGGACAAGGGGCAACGGGCACAAACTGGAACACGGGAAGTTCCACCTGAACGTGAGGAAAAACTTCTTCCCTGTGAGGGTGACCGAGCCCTGGGACAGGCTGCCCAGAGAGGTTGTGGAGTCTCCTTCTCTGGAGAGATTCCAAACCCACCTGGACACGATCCTGTGCAACCTGCTGTGGGTGATCCTGCTCTAGCAGGGGGTTGGACTAGATGATCTCCAGAGGTCCCTTCCAACCCCGACCAGTCCAGGATTCTGTGTGAATCTGTAAGAAGTCATGGATGCCCCATCCCTGGCAGTGTTCAAGGCCAGGTTGGATGGGGCTCTGATCAGCCTGGGCTAGTGGAAGATGTCCCTGCCCATGGCAGGAGGATTGGACTAGATGATCTTCAAAGGTCCCTTCTAACTGAAACCATTCTCTGATTCCACAAAAAATAAAGTTTTACCTTCTTTTTTGGTTTGCTTTTTGATCTGAACCTACATTTCAGCTTGTTTTCGCAAGCAGGGTAGAATCCTTTTCTTGAAAAGAAGGAAAAAAAAAGAGGAGTGATGACAGAGAGCCAGAGATCCATATGGAAATAGCTGCCTCCAGGAACCAGAGCTCCATAGGAAATTCAAATGATCTGAAGCTTGCAGTAAAATCGTGGGCTTATTTAATTTGTGCAAGTATTTTGTTGCCCAAGCGGCTTGAACGGAGAAGTTTCTCCGCTCCTCATGAAGGTCCAGCCAGGGATGAAGGTTTGCTGGGTGGGTACCACCTGGAAGCATCTCTGACCTCCTCGCCAAGCGGATTTCACACGTAGGGCATCCTGCGAGTCGGCTGGGCAAGGGGTGAAGGGCAGAGGTGAGATGGTGTCCTTTGCTTTGCCTTTTGGTTGGCTCTGGTTTTGGAACCTTGTTTCTGTTGGGAGCCGGAGGTTTGAGGAAAAAGAAGCTGTTCAGAAATCTTCAGCCACCCCGCGTCTCCATCCGTTTTCCTTCCCATTTGCTTCAGTTCTCTCTGTTTCATGAACTTGAGCTTTAAAGAAATTCTGCTTGGCCTAGAAATTACATTATTTGGAAGAGTTGAGACGTGCTGCAGGAGTTGAATTTGCTGCTTTTAATTCTCTCTCCGAGCCTGGGTTTAGGAGAATATTCGGCTTCTCAGGGGTTAGGGTTTGATGGAAAGGGTACCGGGGAAAAGACGACGACTGGTTAGTCCATTATAAATTGTACTATCGATGCCTGCCGCTCGCGGTGCACTTATCATCATCAGCGTCATCTAAACGTCATTTAATTCACAAAATGGCGCTGTAAAGGAAAAACAAGCGCGTGCCCTGTCACGGATATAAAAAATACCAATTCATTTACCCGTGAGACTGTAGGGAAGCGGGGGGAAGAGCGGTGAAGGTCAAGAAGGAAATCTCTGCCGCGGCGGGGAGCATGAGCGGGGTCTCTCGGGTCTCGGATGCTGGATCGAGCTTGTGGTTTGAATGGAGCCGCCGTTGTCGGAGGGTCCCTCCCAAGGTGGAGCTTCCCGAAGGCTTTGTCCTCCCGATTGTGCGTCGTGGAGGGGAGACTGGGAGCGGCTGCAGTGGCGGTTGGGATAGCCACCGGTTTGGAGGATTTTAGCTGAGATACGAAATATTTCCAGCTAGGATTTAGGGAGAAACTTCCCATGATTTCTTCCGGCAAGGGACAAAGCTGTCACCTTGGTGAGAGGTCTTGGATGCTGCTCCGTCAGCCGGGGGAGTGCCGAGCCATCCCAGGGATGCCCAAAGCCAGCGGGCAGGGGCTGCCGGCTGCAGCCTCGTGTCTCAGCCGGTCGAAGCCAGGAACCCAATTCCTGCCAAATTCCTCCATCTTCTCCGCACCGGAGCGTCATTCCCTCTGTCAAATGCAAAGTTTCTCCCTAGTGCTATCAAGTTGTCTATTAATTACCCCGTGTTAATGGCCAGGCTTTCCCTCGCGCCGAGGGGGAGCTCTTCTGGAAGCGGTGTGTATCCTTAGATTTTCCAGCATTTCGTTTCCCTTGAGATAGTTTTTCTTTTCAGCCAAAGCTTGTTTATCTCAGCCCCTTTAATCCCGACCTGCTGCTTTACAGGGCCGCTCTTACAGCCACTGGTGCAAATCCCTTTCCCAGTAACTTTCCCGTTTATTTGAGTCCCCAGGCTAAACGTCTCCTCTTCCGCTCTTAGCGCTGATGAAGGCTGGAAAAGCCGAATGATATTTTATTACCCCACTGAGGGTAATTACATGCCCGAGGCTGGCATCAGCTTTGGATGCTTGTTCCAAAAAGTCACTTCTGTTTCTTAGAACAGACCATTTTTTAATTATTATAATGTGGGCCTAAGCATATGTATATTAACAAAGCAAATTATCTCCCGTTTTAATAGCTGGAGGCTATATATACCATTAATAATTATGCTAATTGCAGCACACAACCATCTCGAAGTTGCTGCCGAGGACCGGGCTCCAGGGTGGGGACCCGTGTGCGGCGGGGGACAGTCCTTGTCCCCGCGGGGTCTGCGTCTGGCCGGGCAGAGGGACGCGGGGCTGGTTCTCCAGCTGTGTGAGATGTTCGGTGTTTCGGCAAGCGAAGGGATGCGGGGGGGGGAGCAGCGTTGCGAGGGGCTGCGTGCACCTGAAAGCTGCGCTCGGTCTCGCTGATGTTGTGCGTTGGGCTCGATCACCCGCCTGTGATTTATATTTTTTTTTCTCCTTCCTTAGTTTGCTGCCGAACTGGAGCAGCTGGACCAGCTCCTGCCCTCGCTGGAGAAGGCGGCTCAGCTGCCCGGCTTGTGCGGGCCGGAGAGAAGCGAGAGCGGCGTGGCCGGCGTCGCCGTCAAACCGGAGATGCTGGCAGCCCCCCTGCAGCCCAGCACCGCTGCCAGAGCCCCCGCGGGACTCAACCGTACGTGTCCATCCCTGGGGAACGCCGGGGGTGGTGGGGAGGGGAGGGGAGGGTCTCCTCCATCGCCGGCTCTGTTGGGGTACCACCATCCTGGATGCGGTGATGCGCTGGGGGACCGGGGCTTTGCAGGCTGGTGGCTGTGAGCCCCGCGGTCCCCTGTGAGCCGTGCCGTAGGAGGACAGGCTCCAGTCCCTCCGAGACGTGTGCGTGGTCACGAGGAAGCGGGCAGGCTCAGCCGGAGGTGTTTGAGGTTTCAAAGCAGAGCTGTCTCTTCCAGACAGGGCTTTGAGGCTCAATACACTCAGGTGTAGCATCAGGACCTTTTTCTAGGCACCAAAACAAAAAAAATAAAAAGAGCTGGTATTTCTCCAAAGTAAGCAATTTTACCAAAGAAAAGATAAGCATTTCTCTCCTGAAGGAGCCTGCAGGCAAATAATAAATTCAGAGTGTTACGTAGCAAAAGCGTTCGTGGTCCCCGTGGCTGGAGGCTCAAGCGGGGGCTCCTCAGGGCCGGGCAGTAGCAGAGTCCCAGCTATTCCCAGCAAACCGCCCGCACCCGCCGCGGGGAAAGCAAGCTTTTGCCAACTGCAGCAGAAATTTGCCCAAATAACTGCACCCAGGGGCTCCTGCCATCGCGGCGTGCTCGCTCGGAGCCCACGCCGTGCGCTTGCCGTGGCGGATGTCCCCGTGCCAGCCCCAAGCCCTGCGGCCCTTCGGTACCGCGGCATCCCCGGGGCAGCGTGCCGGAGCCGGTCCCGGCCCCGTGGGGCTTTTCCCATCCCGCGCTTGATTTTTCATGGATATAATTATCCGTCGCATCCCCCGTATCGCTGCCGCTGCAAATCGCGCCGAGTCTTGAATGGTGAAGTGCAGCTTTCAGAGCAAGGAAGAGCAAGCAGCAGGACAGGACCCAGTATAAACCAGTTAGCTGCTGGTCCACATGCTACCCAGGGAGAGATAATCATCCTGTTACTTACTCAGCTAATGGAGATGACGAGGTTTTGGGTCCCAGCCCAGCGAGAAGCCCGCGAGGCGGCTCTGGCAGGCAGGGCTGGGATATTTTCGGAGGACTCGGATTGCAGAAGCGGAGCCTTTGAAAGGGTAGGGGCATCGCAGCAGAAGGAAAAGCAACGGGGTGGTGTGAGCCAAAACCATGCCGTGAAGTGGGGTGAAGCCCACCTGGGAGCCCACCGGCTGAGCAATGGCTTGCAGGTCTCTAACCCCCCCCCAAAAAACCTCTCCGTGAGCCGCAGGCAGGCTCTGGAGCGAAGCGCTGTGGGCTGAAACACCGCCCTGCCTGCGACACATCACAGGGGAAGGGTCAGGGCTCTCACAAACTGGCGTGTCCGCTCGCAGAAGATGTACAGGGTAGGGCGTAAGAGACGGACGCAGGAAGGGTGAGGAGTGATGGCTGCATCGAGCCCGGAGGCATCGGGGAGCCGTGCTGCGCGGTCCCCTCCATCGGGGAAAAGTCCGGAAGGGAAAAGGAGCTGCCGGCCCCGTAGCCACGGCCCGACTCACCCATCACCTCCGAGCTGAGTTCGTCGTTAAGCTTACCGCTCAAGCCTAATAGTTCTTTGCCAAGGACCCTCTTGTCCCAGGGCTGAGATGGTTGGTACCTTCAGCAGCGGGGACACTCCTAATGCTCCAACATAATTAAGAGCGGGGCTTGCTGCCTTCGGAGGAAAGGGAATCCTGCATCCAAGTTAGAGCAGGGAGGAGGGTGAGCACGGTTGCGGCAGGGGCTGCGAAATGCCAAGCGCTGCCCTCCTGGGTTACAGCGTCTAAAATAGCAGTCACCGCCGAGGAGAGGCACCACCAGCCTCGCCGAAGGCGCGGCCGTCGGGTTTAACTCGTGCGGGGCGGCAGCGATGCACCCCTGAGGCGGTCCCCGAGGGTTTAGAGGTGCTGCTGGCTGGGAGAGGGGTTGCCAACAGCCACGGCTGGTGGCCACCTGCTTGCAAGGCTGCCTCTTGCGTTCATTTGTCAGCGCGGCGTGAGCATTCGAGACGCGCTCCCTGATGGCAAACTGCAGCCGAACTTGCAAAAACTTACCTAAATCAAAATCAGAATAACGCAAGGCCTAACGACATCGTTTTAATTGATTTAAAGCCAGCGGGTGATAGATGAGAGCTGCACAGGCGTAATGCGGGGGGCACGGCTCCCGCGCCGGGGTCAGCCCTGGAGGGAGCAGAGCCCGCCCGGCGTGGCCACATCCAGCGAGGGAGCTGTGCCTCAGCTCCGGTAACTCACTCCGGTGCTGACACCCTCCTTTCAGCAGGGTTCCAAACCTCTCTCTATACATTACGTGGATGTAACCTCCCTGCCTTTCTTCCATCCAGTTGATTATTTTTAATTTTTATGCCCAGCTGATTATTTTCAGCTCCAGCTACTGGTTTTCGGGTGCCAGCCCGACTCCTGGGTCCGCAGGAGCTGCGGTGCTGCCGGCGGGCTGTTGTCACCATCACCTCTTGCTTGTGATCCTGGGGGTGCTTCCCTGGGGTGGCTGCGGGTGACCGAGCCGCACATGGGACCGAGCTTTCAGGTTTAGGCGAGGTGACGTCCCACCACGAGGGTCCTTCTTGCCCTCCAAACTTACCGACGCCGGCTCCCTTCCTGGCAGGGCAAGGAATCTGTCGAGCGCCGGTGATCTTGCAAGGAGTCTTGGAGAGAGATCTGACTTGTGCTTTTTTTTTTTTTTTTTTAATATAATTTACTGAATCTTTAGCGATGAACAGCGGGCAGGGCGTGCAGCCTGGTCGGACCCCGTTTGAGTTCTGCGACCCCCTGGAGCCAACGCAGCTGCGACCGGTTCCTTGTCCCACGAGCAACGGCAGCAGCCCGCACGCCCGCGGGCCGTCCCAGCAGGGCAGGGGCGCAGTGACCGCACCAAACCCCTTCCCACCCGACACAGGTACGTACAGCCACGGGCAGCCGCTCCTCCCCACCTTCTCCAGGTTACGCTACAGCTTTCCAGGGAATCCCACGGGAGAAAAGGCGTTGCAGGGTGGAGCTCGAGCATCGCTGATCACCAGCAGCTTTTCACAAGCAGCCACCTTCCACGCTGTGCTTATTCTTTTCTCTCTTTTTGCGTCGGTATAGTTTCAGACAAAAGAAAGACCTTTCTGTCTGTCCCGGTTCCCGGGGAGGCAGGCGGAGGGAGCTGCATCCCCTCGTCCAAGTGGTGATGGTGGCTCGGGTTCCCCTGGCACTGGTTGAGGTTTAATTTCCATGAGACCCAGAGCACGGCCGGTGTGTCGGGAGAAGAGCTGCAGAAGCGACAGTCTCACCTCACCCTGCTGAAATCGTGGATGGCAAAACACTGCAGACCTCACCACGAGCCGTTTTGGCCATCTGAGCTCCAGAGAGTCGTGGATGCTGCTTCTGCCCTTCTCCACTTCCCTCGATGCATCAAGCGATGCTAAACATGATCTGAAAGAGGGACCTTGCTTGCCGCCGTGCGCTGGGGCTGTACAGTGGTTTGACTGCACATGCAGAAAGCAAATGACCCAGATCTCGTCTTCTCACGACGGTAGCGTGGGACTAGAAGAGCTGCTGGATTCACCCACTGTCCCCCCTCTGACGGTGGCCAGGCTCCAGGAGAGCATCAGCCCGGCATCCCACGCACCGTTTGCCTCGGAGCGCACCTCTGGCCCCGCTCGTGGGGTGGCACTGCCGTGCTCCCCACCAGCCCACAGATGCAGGATGCACGTGGCCGGTACTCGTTGCAACTCCGGATAGCCCTGCATGCAACCGGTCCCTCGGAATCACGTGAAGCTCTGGCTCTGGGCAGCTTCTCTTGAGAAGGAAAGCATCACGCCGGAGCTTTCATCCTCCTCCAAGCTCCCTCCAGGAGGGGAGGCAGAAATCAGCCCTGCGCTTTGTGTCGTCGCAGCGGTTGTAGCTCTATAATATTATTATTTTATATCCTGCCCTGATACCCATTAAGCGACAGCTGGGTCCAGCTGCCTCGAGGAGGGTCACCCACACCCCATGATGATGCTCTGCTTGGGAAAATCTGTGATCTTCAGCATCAATGAGCCTGGGGACCGTTTTTGGGCGAGTCAGGGAAGGATTGGGGATGGGCTCCACCGCGACAGTGTCACGACCCTCACCGGCCTGGCTGGAGCTGCCGCGGCTGCCGTTGGCACCGCTGGGATCCGCCTGTTGCCAAGCAACCTTAAAGGCTTTTTTTTTTTTTTTTTTTTTAAGAAATTTTGAGAAATAGAGGAGTTCTCGATGGGGATCACAGTGCCGGTAGATGCACTGAGATGCTGAGCATCCCCGAGCTGGACCTCCCTCCCCTCCTTCCCCTTAGGGCTCTTATTAGCAACCGCCTTCATCAGCACTTCTCTTCGAAACTCGGGGTTTTGGCAGAGGGGCGGCCAGCGATGGCACATCCCGATGCGGCAGAGATGCCACCCCGGCCAGAAATGTGCTTACCCCTCCAGTTTCCATCTCCCTGGTTCAGCTGAGGTGCTGTTTGATCTTCAGTCCCAATTCCTGTTTCAAATGGGATGATGGAAAGTCTCCAGCCTCATAAATCTCTCTGTCCTGGGCTTGGGCTCCAAGTTCTGCCACAACTTAATTTAATTGCGTTGGCTCCTTTCCCTGTGCAAATTAACTTTTCTCCAGAAGAGAGGCAGAAGATGCTGATGGGCGTGGGCTATTTTTTAAGCTAAAATCTTCGGTACTAACAATTTGCCTTCAAGAAGAAACCCTCTAGCTTGACTGAATTTTGAAAATCTTGCTAGAAACGTGCTGAGAAGGGAAACGTTTGAATAGCATTTGCACGTACTGCGTACACAGGGTCATATATATCTGCTGCGCGTGCAGTACCTGCCTGGATTTGCACCCAGAATTTCCTGCTTATCATTAATGGTTAGGAAACCACACTTGATATCTGTAACTTTGGGTTGAAAAGAGCCTTAACTGGTGAATCTTGGCGATGGTTTAGGACGCCGTTGGCATCCCATTGCTCCGAG
Source organism: Balearica regulorum gibbericeps (assembly GCF_011004875.1). Lineage (NCBI taxonomy): Eukaryota > Metazoa > Chordata > Aves > Gruiformes > Gruidae > Balearica > Balearica regulorum. The sequence continues at coordinate 1,912,053 of NC_046186.1, read as the reverse complement.
CTTGCCAGATCCCCACGGCAGCACCCGAGTCCTGCCCATGCACTAACCTTTCCTCCCCCCATCCTGCTTTTTCCCCGCAGGAATGCCTGAGCTGGAGATGGGGGTGCCGGATCACCAGTTTGGACAGCCGGGAATGGGGGAGCAGATCCCCTGGACGGATAACAGCATGGCAGCCATGAATCGAGGCGCGCTGAATAAACCCGAAGAGTAAGTACCGCGGGGCTGGCGGCTTCCCGACCTCTCCCAGGAGAACGTCAGGATGTCCTGGCAATAGCTGCCTGGGTCAAAGAGACGTGTCCTTGCTTTGCCACCTGCCCGGAAACGCGGCAAGTGCAGGCTGGGGTAGCTGCTGGTACCATAACACGCCAGGACCTGGGTTGTGTAGGGCGCTACGACGCGAGAGATGACGTCTGTCATCTGTCTGGGGACAAGAGTGTGAGTAGACAAGGAAGGTGGGTTGGGGGAAGAGATCCAGGCTATGTCTGGACCTGAATGATCCCGTATATCCATGGCAGAGCCAAGGATGCTGCAAGTCCCCACCATCCCTCGCCAGGGCTGCAGCCAATGTTTGGGTTGGTGCTCTCCAGCATCTCTCCTCGCCAAGGGCAGTGGTGGGATCTGGGGACCCCGGGACAGTTTTGCGTTTTCACGTGACTGCAGCTCTTTGCAGTCTCCGTGCGCTTGGCTTCAGCTGAAATTATTACAGCTCTAACCCAGGGTCAAATAACCCCCTCCGTCTTCTAACCACCTTTTTTTGGGTCCGTGCCCCATGGAGCAGCCAAGGGGTCATCACCTGCCCAACGTACGACGTCATGCCTGGGTTATAAACGGGTTGGAGGAGACCATAGGGCAGGTATTTTGGGACGGGAGGTCAGAAGGGTCCGCAGGTGAGCCCAGCTGATGGAGCTCGGCGGTCAATGCCCTGCCAAGCAAGGGGCACCCCAACGTCCTCGCCGAGGCAGCGGCGCTGGCAGCAGTGCTCACGGAGATGGATTTGATGTGGACGGGAGGTGAATCCTCCCCCTGGCCCGGGGAGGGCTTCGGTACCTGGTTTTAGAGCCAGCACTGATGAGCTCTGCGTGGATCCTCCTGCCAAAGCCCAGCCCTGCTTTGCAGAGAGGCAGAAATTCCTCTACTAATTAAAGCCTTTAGCAGATGAGCACAGTCTCCGTTTTCCAGTCATGAAGACGACACATGTAAGAGTTGTATTTGAGCAAGACAGTAGCCAAACATCTTTTTCTCGGGGCTAAATTTGGATTAATTTCTAAAAGCTCTTTGCTCAGCCCAAGAAGAGAGTTGCCTGAGTGGTCTCCACTGCTGCAACTAGATCTTCTGCTGGAAAGCCGTAGCCTCTTGGTGCTCGAAAGAGCTGGGAGACAAAGCAAATCCCTGTTTAACTGAGCAATTACATCAGCCCGAGCCCTTGCCGCAAGGAAGTAACTTTCCTTTTAAGCCTTGCTGGTCCCATTATTTTGTTGGGATGAGATCCGCGGGGCACGCCTGGGAGAGGGCAGAACTGCTAGAGAAATCGATCTCTGGTTTAAGCTATGAATGTTCCTTAAAATGCTGCTTCTGGGGTAAAAATGACCTTACCTTACTCAGCAGCCTTGTGCTCCAAGCACTGAGTCAGCCTGGCTGGCTGTAGACGGTTTTTGTCTCCCCGGCCAGCGCAGCTGGGAGGGAGGGAACTGGATTTTCTTCTGGCTCACCCTTTGCAGCAGGATTACTGAGCGAGGACCCAGGTTGGCGTGGAAGGCTTGGGACCTGCGCGGGTATCGAGGAGGGAAGGGTTTGGCAGCAGCATCCCGTGAGTCCCTCAGGTGGGAAAAACACCTCGGGTGGTTTTCAGGGCAGAGCCCTGCGCCGGGAGACAAGGTCGGATCAGCGGGCAGAGGCAACGCTGGAGGAAGCTGGTTCCCAGCACAGTTCCCTCTGGTTACTGAGGTCTGATGGAGCTCCAGGGGTGAGACCTGCCTTGGCAGCATCTTGGTGGGGTCCAGCCACTTCCATCTACCACCGCAGTGACCAGCTACAAACCCCTGCTTCCGCTGCAGCCGAGAGAAGATATTCTGCTGGGGAAATGCCTCCAGGTTTTGGTCCTCGAGACCTGCGGATGTTCTCCAGCTGGGGAGGACACGCTCATCCTGGGAGACGCCCACGGTCCCAGCGGCTGCCTGTCCACCCACCAGAGACCGCAGCCGGAGCAAGCAGACAGAACCTTTGGACTGCAGATATTACGGGACTGAGAAATAATATTTTGGCTAAGATGAAACGAGCAGAGCTTTGGCTTTGGGGCTCCTAAAGGTTTCCCAGCTGGGAGATTCGCGTTAGCTGGAGGGGGGCTGAGGTCCTGCCCTCGTTTAAGGACCTGGTGGTGTCTAGATCTCCCAGCACCGGATGTCCTGAGGAACAGGAGCTTCCTTTTTAAATTCTCCCGTTCCCCAAATCCTCCCATGCCTTTGCCTCTCAATAAAGTGGAACGACTACGACATCCCCTCTCTCGTGTCCCAAGTGCTCTTGTGTCCTCTGCAGAAGAGGGACACCTTGGGCCAGGTCCAAAGCTTCTCGAACCAAGTCCAGGTCGCTGTTCTCGCATATGTTCCTCTAATCCCCCAAGGTCAAAAGTGCCACCCGGGGCCCGATGCGGTTGCCTCAACGCTGGCACCCAGCGCCATGTCAGATGCCTGAGGTTTCTAGGACATCTGTGCAGGGTTGGAGACCTGCACCCTTTCAGAGCAGCACTTGGAGGCCATCCCAGGGAGATGTTTTACGGGACCTCAAGCAGCGTTTGACGCCATCTCTGCAAGTAGCTGAACTTCCCCTCCTCACCTCATGCAGAATCAGAGTTTTCGCCTTAAAAAAAGCCTGAAGGGTTGCGGCGGATAGAAAACCTTTGGAGAGAAAACTGGGGACATGATGCATGGGATCCAGGATCTCCTTCGCCCCGTTACCTGCCCAGAGACTCGTCTGAACCCCGCCATGGCATGGTGCTGGAGGAGGGGCGGAAGGCTCTGCGAGCTGGATTGGGCTGCAAAGCAGGACGCGCTGGAGCTTTATTTGCTACATAAAGGTCGTATTGTCCCCATGATCTCTTTATAAACCAACTTTTGCCATCCACGCAGAGGTCTGGCACGGGCTGGAGAGACAGTGCCAACCTGAATTTCTCCTCTAGCTGCCTGTTAACGTGGAGAAGAAGCCTGGTCTCCACTTCCTCTGCAAGAACGGTGTCTGCGCAGTAAACGCCGTCCTTTGGCCTTGGCACTGAAAACCAGGGTTTGATACAAGCAGCAAGTAGCAGGGACCTCGGCTGTGGAGCGAAACTAGCCCTGCTTTTCACCTCTGTCTCCCCGCTTCCCCCTCTGCAATTTAAGAAATCCCAACGCCGAGTATTTCTTTTCCCTGGATTAGGCTGCATGTGTTGGCTGCAGCGGTTTCGGTCAGATTGGCTTCAGTTCCTTACTGTACATCTGGTCCTCATCTGGAGCTAAAAGGATAAACATGTCTGCTGCTTGGGAACTGCTGGCATGTTCGAGCCCTCGCCTTTGTGCCTCTCTGCGAGCGTGATGTGCCACGGCTCTCTTCATCGTGTCAGACCCGGCAAATCCGATTGACTCCAATTAGTCACGTCATTGGAATGTCTCTCATTACATATTAATCTTATTCCCAAAGAATATTGAGCGAGCTTTGCAGAAATCTTATTTTTGCAGCTCAAAGGTTCCCCTTTGCCTTCAGCTGCTTTGCTTCCAGCTGCTCCGGCTCCATCCAAGCCTCCCCACTTTCACGCCGGCAGAAGTTTTGTTCTGCTTCCCGCTGTCCTGCCCGTAACGCCTGCGGGAGCAAAGCCTGCAAAAGCACTAACATTTTCTTCCCAAACCCCACCGAAATGCTGTCCAGGCTTCGTTTCGTGGAGAGGTTCATCCTTACAAGCGGGTTTCGGCATGAGGTTTGAGCTTGAGCGGGCTCAGCCCGTGTCGGAGCTGGGGGACGAGGCTGCGTCCCGTGGGGTTTGCGTGGTGCAGCGGGGTGGGAGCGAGTCCCCGTGGCTGCGGGGGCTTTGTGTCGCTCGAGCACCTTCCAGCTCAGCCTCCTCCCTGCTTCATAAACCTTAACGTGCCTCCTCTTGACTTCTTCTCTCTGCAGCCAGTGCATCACCTCGCAGCTGGACGAGCTCCTGTGTCCTCCCACCACGCCGGAGGGTCGGAACGACGAGAAAGCCCTGCTCGAGCAGCTCGTCTCCTTCCTCAGCGGCAAAGACGAGACGGAGCTGGCCGAGCTGGATCGAGCTCTTGGGATCGACAAACTGGTCCAGGTAAAGAGAGAATCACTCGTGGGACTTGTTGGAGGTCACATACGGGGCCAGATGCTGAGGCTTGACGTGAGCGCGGAGGAGGATTTCCAACATCTGGTGGTAACGGGAGGCCAGATGTGAGTGGGAACACACGAGCGCATCAGATTCAGAGACGATACTTAACACCACGCCACTCCCTCCGCCCGCCAAAAAAGCTGGAAAACAGCCCCGTGAAATACAATATCTCGCTTCTCCGCTTTTCAAACGCGATCCCCCATGAGAACCGGCAGCCTGGCAAAGAGGCGGCCGAGCGGTTTCGGCCCCGGGCGGCTCATGTAACGGGGAGAGCTGGCAGGCTGTCCCGCTTCCCCACCTTACTGGGGGGATTAGGGCACGGGGGAGCCTTCCAGCTGGAATCCCACAGCCTGGGATTCCTGAGCCCGGGTTGCGCTGCCTAATAATATATCTAATGGCCTCGCTGGTATGAAACCGTGCAGCCCTTACTATCGAGATTGGCTTACAGTGCAGCTGCCCTTCTGTCTCGGGGTGAACCGCAGGGATAAAAAAAAAAAAAAAAAAGAAGAGGTTTGTTTTTAATGGTGCTGCCTTACCCGGATAGCGCCGGGGCCCTGGGTTCTGCAGCTGAGCTCTGGCGGAGACTCCCTGTTTGCAGCTATCCGTGGGGGCAGATGCCTCAGTCCTGGGTTTCATAAATAACAGGGTACGGCAGAGGGAGAAAGGCGGCTGCAGGGGAGCTAGCGAGGGACTGGGAAAATGAGACGGATCGCTTGGGATCTGTCTTCGAGTGGTTTCTTTTTCTGTGCTCCATAGCGCTCGCACGCGTGCTTTTTTTTCCAAAACGAGGAACAGAATCGAAAGCCTGTTAATAAATGGGATGCCCTTAAGAAAGAAGCTTCTCAGAGCAAATCCTTCTGGCTGCTCTGGGCCTGATCCTGCGTCATTTAAGCCCAGAGGTGGCACAGCCCCACCGGGATGCCTTGTGCTGCGCTACCGGGACGGCTTCTCTTCTCGTGAGCCTTTTGGGGACCTGTCAGCATTTGCCACGTCCCTTTTCTTGAGGCTGGGCATCCGAAATCACCACCTGCCTTTTTCTGTCCTGCAAGTTAGGGGTAGGGAGTTGAGTTTCTCTGGTCCTTCGTACTAGAGATGCTCTTGCCAAAGATGCAGCTGCAACAGCTCAGTCTTTTCACAAGGGTTTTGCAGACTCAGCTGGCAGAGCTCCCCAGAAACCCTTCCCTGCACCGGACAGTCTCCAGCAGCATCGCACCGCTGGACTGAGATGCCCTCGGACGGCGCCCAGCGCCGCCAAGCATCCCCACGCCGATCTGGCGCTTCCCCTGCCGAGGACAACCTGGCTTGGGGGATTATCTCACGTTTGGACCCCAACCCAGCTTCGCTCTCATCCAGGGATCATTTCATTAATGGGAATCGTGGGCTTTTTCCATGGCTTCGGCTGAACCTCAGAAATATTTTGAATAGTTCCATGAAATATTTGCTTGAAAGACATCTTTAGGGAAACAACACGTCAGCGTAAAAGCATCTTCGGGAAGAAAACGTTGTTGATAGTTCTCTTCCAGGTTGCGTTACGGGCAGGTAGGGGTTCACATCCCCTGGCGCAGAGTTTGGGGATTCACTCTGACTTCACCAAACCCACCGTCTTCTCCGTGCTGCCACGGCCGTCGTGGGATGAGATGCTGGAGATATCTGCACCCAGTTTAATCAGGAGGCGGCTGGAAACTGGGTAGTTTGGGGAGAGAAAAGAGCCGCATTTCAGCAGGTCTGCAGTTTCTGGCCATCGCAGGCTGCTGGTTTATGTCCTGGTGTCCAGTCCTTGAAGCTCCGTCTTAATTTATCTTAAGCTTCAATTTATTTTTGCCCACCACCATTTTAATTGATCCTAAGCAGTGTATCTTTCCCCACCGCCATTCCCATACCCTCATCCCTGCCCTCAAGCCTCAGTCCTTTGACGGGCACCACCTAGCCAAATCCCAAAGGCAGTGGGATTTGAGGGTGGTTTGTGCACCTGGTTTCTCTTAACACAGCTTTCTCTTAATCTATGGGACTCGGATTAAGGATTCTGGCTCCAAGGTGTCGCTTCTCCATGGGTTCATAGCTCAAACTCCAGATTTCTCTGCCCGAGTCAAGCTAGAGCAGCGCAGAATATCTTCTTATCATGATTTGCTGGGGTGGGTATCATCCCCCAGCGGTAATACGGCTCGTTTGTGTAGGAGTGGCTGTACTACAGACCAAAAGGTCCCGTCTCCCGTGGGTTCCTAGCACGGGGTGTCCATGGGTAGCGCAGGAGTATCGCCGTGCTTCTCCATGGTCCGTGGCTCAGGTCCTTGGAGGTGGCCTGTGTCCGAGGTGCTCACAGGGCGGGTGGGAACCCAAAACGCCGTACCCTCTTCCTCCAGCCAAGCTTCCCTCTGAGGCTGCGTAAAAATAGGAGAGACAGCACAAACTATTTCCCATTTTCAAGTCGATCTTCTGAGCCTGGTCTCTCCAACCAGGCGTGCTGCTGTTTGCAGCCCAGATGAGCAGCTCAATGCCAGCAAACCCTGCAGAGGAAGGCAGAGGAAGGCAGCATCACCTTCTGAAAAGCCTGGCCTTGGTCCTTCCTCCCAAGCAAGCCAAAAGAAACCATTTCCATCCCTCCAGGGTTTGCTAAGCCCCGGGGAGCGGGTGTGCGGTGCCCTCCTCGACACGGCGCTCACACGGGCTGGCCCCAGGGTTGAGGGTTACATGCAGCAGCGTTGTTACGAGCGAGCTGCCCCGTGCCAGGCATGTCCTCCGTCCCCTCCGAGCTCTCCCGGGAGGGGTCGGGTACTGGTGGGGCTCAGCAGTGATATTCCCCCCGCTTTCCTTCACCAGGGCGGCGGGCTGGAAGCCCTGACGGAGCGGTTCCAGCCCCAACAAGCCACCCCACCACTCATGATGGAGCAGAAACCCGGCATGTATCCCCAGCCTTACTCCTCTGCCTCTCCCACCGCCAACCTCCCCGGCGCCTTTCCTGGCATGGTCAGGCAGAAGCCGTCCTTCGGACCCATGCCGGTGCAGGTACCGCCGCCCCGCGGCGCCTTCCCCACCAACATGGCCATGCAACCCCGGCAGACGCTCAACAGACCCCCGACGGCCCCCAACCAGCTGCGACTTCAGCTGCAGCAGCGGCTGCAGGGGCAGCAGCAGGTAATTCTTCCCCCTCCGCATCCCACGGCCACGGGCAGCAGGACAGAGGGACCCTTGGTCCCACCTGCAGCCCACGTATCCCAGTCGGAAGGGATCGGATGGGTGGGAAGCTCCTGCATCAGAGTTCTGAAGGTCTCCTTGGCTTTTTTTTTTTTTTCCCTTCCCCTCCAGCTGATCCATCAAAACCGGCAAGCGATCCTCAACCAGTTTGCAGCCAGTTCCCCGGTGGGCATCAACATGCGGGCAGGGATGCAGCAGCAGATCACGCCGCAGGTAAGGGGGATGCGGCACGCTCCTCCGGCCGAGAAAAATTGGGGGTTAATCCCCATGCCCCCCCTGTTAGCACAGCCGGGCTCGCTCCTCTCTGTCATTAAAGGGAGAGAAAAGTTCTCCCACGTACAGAGAGGTGGCCGCAAAATGAGCTGCTGTAGGTTGGTGGTTTGGTTTTTTTTTTTTTGCTTCACCCTTATTCCAGCTCCTCCACCTGCTTAAGGTATAAATACTTCGTTATTGCTTAGAGAAGAATGTGCTAACGCATTTAATTGAGAAGGATCTTTAGGAACTAGATGCCATCCTTTAAATACCAGAGTCTCTAGTGAATCTTCTTAATGATCCTGCAAATCCCCAGACCCTAAAGTTCTCGTTTGGCTTCTAATAAAGTGAATAAAACATCTGCTGGGTACGAGGAGAAGTTGGAAAGCACAGCCGAGTTCTGGTGATTTTATTCCACTTCTCAGAGAAGCCTTTGACTTTTTGGGAAGCGGCGTGACGTCCCTAATGTGCCGTGGGAAGCGTTAGTGATAGGGAAGAGGACGGAACGGTTCCCATCGTAGCTCCAATTTCAGCCGCTGATGGCTTTGTCAGGCTTTTTAAGGTGATTAATTCCAACACATCTGGCTCGGCCATATGGGGAACGAGCCCGTGGTGACGGAAAAGCTCGTGGGATGGGTTGGTTGGTTTTTGTTAAACAGCTCGTAGCCGAAAGAGTCGAGGTCAGGGATCCTGGGCTCTGGCGTGCAGGAGCATCCTGGTGAGGGCACAAGTGGGTCCCGTGCAGGAGAGGGCTGGTTGGTGGCAGCCAGGTGACCGAGAGCCTCTTTTCCCAGCTTGGGGGATGCTCCGGCTCCTGGAGCTTTGCCATTCGGCACGTCCAGAGGCCGATCTTTTAAAATCTCCACCCTGCTCCGCTCTGCAGTGGTGCAAACAGGCGCCAGTTTACAGCATTTCAGGGGTTTTCCAGCTTTCCTCGCAAACCGAGGACGGGCACCCCGAGCTGGGGACGGGGAGCACCCACAGCTCTTGCACTGGGGTGGGGTGGGGGGAGCTTTGAGCTGTTTGCCAGAACCGGAGGGTAACAATGATAATTAGGACACCGCGCTCCTTCCCCGCAGCCTCCCCTCAACGCCCAGATGCTTGCCCAGCGCCAGCGCGAGCTCTACAGCCAGCAGCACCGGCAGCGGCAGCTCATGCAGCAGCGAGCCATCCTGATGAGACAGCAAAGCTTCGGAAACAACCTCCCTCCCTCCGCCGGGCTCCCGGTACAGATCGGAGCCGCTCGCTTGCCCCAAGCACCCCCGCAGCAGTTCCCTTACCCCCCAAACTACGGTACGACCCCAGGAAACCCTCCCACCTCCACCAGTCCCTTTTCGCCGTTGGCATCCAACCCCGAGGCCGCGCTGGCTAACCGCGGCAGCATGGTGAACAGGGGGATGATGGGCGGCGTCGGAGGGCAGTTCGGCGCCGGGATGACGCCACAGATGCAGCAGAACATCTTTCAGTATTCAGGATCAGGTACGTGGAGCAGTTGGTCGCATTGGAAAGCCGTCCGGCGGTGGGGAGGGAGAGGCGGAGGGCAGAGCTGAGACACCCCCGAGGGTGCTGCAGCCCAGCCCTGCTCACCCGACAGCCCGGGCTTCATCCCCGGCCATCTCACCCAACCTGCCTACCGGTCTGGTCTCTGGTCTCCGTCTCCCAAAGGGACCTTTTCTAGTCGAATCTCCAAAAGAATAAATTTATCATTTGGGCAAATAATTTCTTAATTCTTTCCTTGAAAATCGAACTACGAGGCAGACCTCTAAATTGCACTTCCTTAAATATATACACTCTGAAAAAGGCCCGAGCCTGGCTGAGATGGCTGAAACGAGCTGCAGGCAGCTTATGCCTCTTGCGTGGGCACCGAGCCCCTTTGAGATGGGTCAGCCGGCACGGAGTGGTGTGCAGACGGGCACTGTCTTGAAGGTCTTCGCGTTCGAGCATCAGTGCGAGGGCTCAGCAAGGTGGACACCAGTGATGAGTAAAGGAAACGGCGCTGTGGCTGCAGCAGCCCCGCAGGAACCTCCTTTGGCATCATCTCACCATTACCCGGCTATTTTCCAGCCAGGTGTGATGCTAAAGAGGAACAACTGCTGTTGGAAACTACTTGAGGGGGGAGGTGATGCTCCTTCATCCCTGAAATATTTACATTTGAGCGATACAGCTGCTCGAAATGAAACCCAGAGGCCCCGAGAGCAAAAGGCAAGGATGATAGTTCTGGTTCGATGCCAGCGGTTGCAAGGGAGGAGGGAAGGGAGGCTGCTGGCGGGGGTCTTGGCACCGCTGACGCCGTCTCTCCTTCCCCCAGGCATGGGGCAGCAAAGCGAACCCGCCTTCGCCCCGTCGCTCAGCCCCAGCAGCCCCTTGATGTCACCCCAGCTCCCGCCTTCGCAAAGCCCCATGCTGCAGCCGGCTCCGCCGACACCGGGCTACCAGTCGCCTGACATGAAGACCTGGCAGCAAGGAGCCATGGGGAACAGCAAGTAAGATCATGGTGGGCGCGACCTGGAGCGCACGGGTGACGTAGATAGAAGGTGGCAACGTGACACCGAGGTGATGGTCCCCTGGTAGGGTTTTGGCAGGGGTGGCCGTGCCCGTAGGTGACACCTGGCTGAGGACACGTGCTGAGCTCACGTCATCCAGAAGTCACCGTCAACCCATGTCTTCGTCTTTGCCTCAGCTGGGAGGTGGCTAGAGCCCACAGCGTTTAAATGAATGAGACATGAAGCAGGTCTTTGGCTTTTAATTAAAGAAGTGGCTTAATTATGTCTCGTGAAAGCGGCCTTAGGAAACATGACAATAAATTGAGTCAAGACCAGCAGTCCCAGGTCACTGTGTGACCCTCTTCAGGTGTGTCCAGCTCTGACGTTGGGAAGCAAATGGGAAGAGTCACCAAACTTGTTGCCTTTTTTTTGCACAAGTCAGGTTTGAGCTTCAGATCTCCAGAAACAGGGAAAAACCAAACCCCAAAAGCTCACCTGGGGGATGCCTTGCTTTGTGAATCGGCTCTGTGCAGGTAGCTCAGCAGGAGCACGGAGCAGGAGCTTCCTGGGCTGGGTGGGATGAGATGAGAGCTCTGTTGGAGGTGGGATGCTTCGCCTTGTCTCGTGATGAAGAGCTGTCCTCCCACCTGGAGAAGAAGTGGGGATGGTTGGGTGTTGAGGAGGGCACTGGAAGGAGCGGGAAGGGGTGAACTCGGTGTCACACAGACCGGGCATTTGCATCCCACTGACCCTTAATCCAGACCAAAGCCCCGTACTGATCCCTCTCTTGGTGCTGGTGTCTCTCCTGCTCTACCCCATCGCACCGAGGAGCCTCCCGCTACAGCAGGAGCGAAGAGGAGATGCCTCTGCAGCGGCCCCCTCCCTCCACGCCTCCGCGCTGGTGAAACCTTGCTGCAGGCAGCACCTCTAACGCCTCCCGGTCCCTCCTGCTGTCCCCAGGGACCTACAGGCCTTCCGTCCGCTCCGCTGGCTCTCTGCCGCGGGCAGTTTCGGCGTTCACCGAGAGGCAGGCTGGCTGCCGTCGCGGCTCGGGTCACCCAAGGGCTCAGCGCGTACCTGGAGGTGCCTCCCACCACCACGTAACACCTGGGTAATGCTTTTTTCTCTCTCTCAGCGTATTCAGCCAAGCGGGGCAGAGCCAGCCGGCGCCTGCTCAGCAGGGCATGTACAACAACATGAGCATCACCGTCTCCATGGCGGGAGGAAACACCAACGTCCAGAACATGAACCCCATGGCCGGACAGATGCAGATGAACTCGCTGCAGATGCCCGGGATGAACTCCATGTGCTCGGAACAGGTCAGTCCTGCACCGTCCCTGCTCCCGGGACGGTCAAACAGCTCCCAGGGGTTCTCTGGTACCCTGGGGGTACCGGTGTCCAAAAGAGGGGGGGAGTGGCGAAGGTCGGGCTGCCTCCGCTGGCATCGCCACTGTCCCGTGTGTCCTTGAGGGGTGCAGAGATATGCCAAGCATCTCTGGCACCTCCAGCCCTCGCAGTGCTAGGGATGCACGGTTACAAACGGAACCGCTGCCAGCCCACTGCGAGGGCGCAGGAACGGTTGGATACGGGATCTTTCCACAGTCCCAGCCCTTTGGCGAGATCCTCCCTGGGCCAGACTGAGATTCCTCCAAGTTTTTTAGCTGCTGGAGTTTGTCTCAGCTGCATTAAGCTCCTGGCATAGTGTTTTTTGCGTGGGACACTGCAGGCTGGGGCTTGCAGCCTCCCGGGGGAGAAGCCGCGGGGCTCGGCAAAGGAGGTTGGTCCCTCCTGTGAGCTGGCTGCGGTCCACGGGCTGAGCCGGCGGCTTTTACCCCTCTTGCCGAGCAGTCGGGGTGGTGTTTCATGCTCCTTGGGAGGGGGTGAAACGCCCCCAGAGCCAGCAGCAGCCTGAGGCAAAAGTGCAGGAGGTGGGGAGAATGGTGCAAAAGCCTGGGTTCCCCCCACCGATGCCCCAGAACCCTGCAGCTCACGGTGCAGGGAGGATACCGGCAGCACAGTCCCCCAGCGCTGCCCCATCCATGAGCATCCCCTCCCCAAATCCCCCCCCCAAACTCAGCTTGGGAGGGTGGCGAGTGCCCCTGCAGCGTCCAGGAGCCCCGGCTGAGCCTGGCTCTTGCTTTTAACAGGTAAATGACCCAGCGCTGAGACCCGCGGGCCTCTACTGCAACCAGCTTTCCTCCACTGACCTTTTGAAAACAGAAGCAGACGGGGCGCAGGTCAGTAAGAAACTGCTAAGCACATCTCAGGTACCCCGAGGAGTTTTGACGGGCTTCCCCCCCATAAAGGCTGAACATCCCCGGCCGTACCGGCTCGGCACACTTGGTTTCCACCGGGGCCGGCCCCGGTTGGTGGGGTCGGGTTGAAGCCACCGTGATCCCAGCGGCTTTGGGTGACGGCCAGCCCTTGGGGACGCCGGCACAGCTCGCCAGCCCTCTTCGTATCAAAGCTTGCGCCGCTGCTGAGAACGGTGCCGAGGAACGGTGGTGTCGCGGCCGAGCTGGAAAAATAAACGAGCGTCGGTGTTAAACGCCCCTCGGCCCAGCTCCGGGCTGACAGCGAGCGGGGAGGGTTTCTTTCCTAGGCTTGGCCATCACCGGAGCGCTCGATGGCCTCTGCGCCACCACGGTGCAGCCAGGCTGCCACGTTAAAGCGCGGCGGAGCAAGGAAATTTGGATGGGGGAGGCTGCAGGGGCAGCGTCCATCCCTGCAGGCAGCGCTGCCGGACGCTGCCCGTCCCTCTGAGCGGCACCGAGCACCAAAGTGTGCCCAGCCACCCGCCGGCGCCGATGCCTGCGGCTCCCGGCAACGATGCGCTTCGTCCCCATCTCATCCAACACCCGGCCGGCGTCACGGCGTCGCCTCCCCTTCCCGGTAGCGCAGCTTTGGTTTTGCAGAGCCCGTAAGGACGCGCCGGCAGCACCACCAAGACACACCAAAGCTCTTAATTTTGATCAGCCGTGCTGGACCTCGCTCAACCACCACCGCCACCCCACAACCACCGGCACGGCCACCACGCCGCGGCTCCTCCTTCACCCGGGGGACGCCAGGCTGGGAGTTGGTTGGTTTTTTTTTTTTTTTTTGGGTTGTTGCTTCCCCCCCGCCCAACAAAAAAAAAAAAATCCATTTTATTCCCCCCCCCCCTCCTTTTTTTTTTTTTTTTTTTGGATGAGCAACGTTACGAACCTCGCAGAGCCGAATGAGTTGCAGCGGTTTTCTTTTTATAGGACAAGAAGACAGAAGAGTTCTTCTCTGGGGTGGCTCCAGACTAGAGGAAGTCTCTAGTGAGTTTCCACTTCACGTAGTACCCAGATCCGCCGCCGCCGGCCCTTGCCCCGGCTCCGCTAAATCCTCTTTTCTCTTTTGTGTCCCAGCAGGTACAACAGGTTCAGGTCTTCGCCGACGTACAGTGTACAGTGAATCTGGTAGGAGATCCCTACCTCAACCCGCCGGCTCCTTTGGGCAATCCAAAAAACGCCGCCGGACAACCGCCGCCGCCGGGCCAGCAGAAGAGCCTTCTTCAGCAGCTACTGACTGAATAATCGCTTTTCGAGGAATGTGAAATTTAAATAAGAAGACGTACAGAGATATATAAATATATATATTATATATTTTTCTGAGATTTTTGATATCTCAACCCGCAGCCATTCTTCAGCTCGTAGTGTTTGGAGCAAAAAGGGGTTTTTTTTTGTTTTTGGGGAGGGGGGTGGGATTTTTCCTCCTTTTTTTTTTCCCCCCCCTTTTTTTTCCCTTTGGATTTTTTCCCTCCGGTTTTTTCCCCCCTCCCTTTTTTTTTTTTTTGTTTTTGTTTTTGTTTTTTACAAAAAGCTTTGGATATCAGTGAAGCGACGAGGCGGGACAGTCGGTTTCTTGAGCCAAAATTACAGATGATTCTTATTTTTGTAATCATTTTGCTGGCTTCTTAATCTGGAAGAAGGTGTCTCGGGGAGGCAGGGAGGGGGAGAAGGCATCTGGAGGACTGCGGCGGCGGCAGGAGGAGGAGGAAGAGGAAGAGCAATCTCAGTTTCAGCTGGATCTGTCACTGATCACGTCTCGGCACGGGGCACGGAAGGGGATCGGCGCTGGATTTCTGCGGGAAAAGCCGTTTTTTGGGTTTTTTTGGGTTTGTTTTTTTTTTTTTTTTATTCACGCTTAAACAAAAACCCCTTCTCTCCCCTCCGCCCCAGCCCGCTTGTGCGTACAATCAGCTTTTTCTAGCAATCGTGAGTTTGTCGGTTTTAAAGAAAAAAAAGGAAAAAAAAAAGAAAAAAAAAAGAAAAAAAAAAGTATTTTGACCCACCATTTTTTCCATGTTTTATGCTGGTTTCAGGCCTCCGAACGAAATGGGGAGGGAGGGGGACTACAATGTGTATATTACAACAGGAGGAGGAAAAAAAAAAAAAAAGGACAAAAAAAAGACAAAAAAGAACAGTTTGGGGAAAAAAAACCGCAATAATTTTTAGGGGGAAGGATGGGGGGAGGGGTCTGTCAATTATTGTAGATAAAATTTTCTGATTAAATATTAAATAAAATTAAGCAGTCGGTTCTTTCTGCTTTGATTGTGTTTAACAGCTGAGGTAGCTTAAACTATTTAAAAGAATAATAATAAAATAATAATAATAATTGAATTCTCTGTTGGGAGATAGCTTATTTTTTTTTCCCCTCAAGCCTGTCACTGTAAATAGCTCTGAGCTCTGTATAAATTTGATTTCTTCTCTTTTAGTTGGGGGAGTCGCTTTTAATATTCACCGCTGATTATTTTTGGGGGGGGGGTGGTGCGGGCAGCTACGGGGGGTTATTTTCTCTCCCCCCTCTCTAAAAATCGCGCTGGTGTGTGGAAAAAAAAAAAAAAAAGTGTAGCTTTGTTGAATTTATAAGAGTTAAAGAACCGGAGTTGCCAGCTAACGTTTCGTTGTTTCTGTGCCGACGGGGATGCCGGAACGGTGCCGGGGTCGTTTGCCGGGGCAGGAGGTGTGGGCAGCCGCGGGTCATCCCATCCTCGACTCCTCTGTCACCGCGGTTCGTTACGCTGGAGCTGGAAATCAGCCGGCGCGCGGAGTTTCGGTGACACAAACAGCATCGTAAATCCCCAAGTGCTGCAGAGAAAATATTTATAGGGTGCGCGCGTGGTTATCGATCACCGAATTTACCGCTGGAGCGCGGCACAGTGGGCACCGGGAAGAGGGGAGCGGACCCCGCACCGCAGCTCAGCTCCTCGCGGTGACAACGGGGGGGGGTTTATTAAACCCGGGGGCAGCTTTAAACCCAGACCCTCGCGCTGCGGCGCTCGGGTTTGCGGGCAAAAGGGGTTTGGTGACACCGAGGTGGAAACACCGCTCGGGTTGGCTCTGGCAAGAGCAGCGAGAGGGAAATCGGTGGGAGACGGCGTGACAGCAGCGCTAACAGCATGACCTGGACGGGGAGAGGTGGGGCAGCCACACCTCTGGCTGACAAAGCACTTTTTTTTGTTAACCCAGTGGCTCAATTCAAACATTTTGACTGTAAACGAGGCAGAACGCAGCAGGACAAGGTCTGCAGCGAGTCCCGCTCGCCGGCCGATGCTGCCGTCTGCTGTTGGCGTGGTTCCTGGCAGGGTTTCATCGCGCGCTTCGGTGCGAATAAAATCACGGAGCGAGGGGCGGAGGTGGGAGAGGCACTGGGAGCGCAGCCACGCCAGCAGCGGAACCACCACCAAATCCGCAGGGAGGACCAGAGCCACCGGACAGCTGTGCCTGCAGCCAGGCCCTGCTCACGGAGCTCAGGCACAGGGAAAAGAGCCCTTGGGATGGACGGACAGGGAAGCTCAAGGGGCTGCCCAAGGGAAAAGTCGCCCCTAAAAAGCAGCCGAGACATTTTGAAGCGTGGCAGAACCTAAAAGTTCGCCTGCGCCAGCTGCGGGACGACCTCCAAGCAGGCTGACTGCAGGCAGAGCGGATTAATACAACACGTAGCCACCTTCTGCACAGAATAACATTTAATCCTCCCCACCAAAAAGCCGTTTCACACTCTGTAACTGCTATCACCACGCAAAGAGACTACCTGGGGCGAGCTCGGCTCTGGCCCAGGAGCGGCGCCTGTGCCTGCTCACGCTCACTTCAGCAATTTAAATTTCTTGAGGTGCTGGTGCACTTGGTCCTTCGGGTAGGGCCTGAGTGCCAGGCAGGTGGCCACGTCCTCGGGCTGCTCGGTCCACACGTGGTGGTCGATGCTGTGCTGCTTCAGGGTCTCTGCCAGCGCCGTCAGGGCGGCTTCGTCCGGAGCCTGGGGAGAGACAAACTCTGCCGTGAGGGCTGGGGTGCGAAGCGGCGCTGGGTACCTGGCGAGAGGCATGGGGCTGAGGCAGAGCAAGGCAGGTCATGCCGAGCACGGGGACCGGGGCAGGCAGCTGCCCACACACAGGTACCAGGATGGGCAATCCCCGTGCTTTGCGGCTTACCCAAAACGCATTTTGTTCATGCAGGCCCTGACCGCACCGCTGGCCTCTGCAAGCACTGGGGGTAGGAGCTGGGGGTTGTGAGCCGACGCAGGTTGTAAACCTTCAAAACCACGGGTTTTTCCCTGAAAAGCTGGCCTGGCTCAGCGCGCTGAGGGAAAACAGCTCTCCCTGACCCCACGTCCGCACACGGGAGCCCCTATAACCCCCCGAACCCCCCTCACGAAGTAGCGGCCGCTGCTGCTGCGGCCCCGGGTGGTTATGCGGGTTCATGGGGAGTAACGGCGGCTCCGGGACCGGAGGCCTCGCAGGGGCCAGCGGCCCTCAGGGGGTTTGAGCCGCGCTTCACCCCGCGGCTGAGCGAGGTGATCAGGAGGGACACCCGAGGGCTTGAGAGCAGGCCGGGCTCGGGGGAAGGCGAGTCACGGCCGATCCCTCCCTGCCTGGCCCGGCCGGGACCGAGGGGCCGCCCCCGCAGCCACCGCCCCTCACCGCCCCCTCAGGGCTCCGCCGGGCCCGGCCCGCCCCAACATGGCCGCCGCCCGCCCTCCCTGAGCGCAGCGATCCCGGCGTGCCCCGCGGCTCCCAGCCTGCCCCGCATACCTCCAGCACGACAGTACGCATGGCGCCGCCCATCTCCAAGTAGGCGCGGGTGTCGGGGTGTTGGCGGTACGCGTGGGCGGCGGCCAGGGCGGCATGGCAGCCCTGCGCCACTACCGCGCCCAGCGGCCACGACCGCGGCGGCCGGCCTAGGTCCCCCCGCAGCACCACATACTGCACCAGCGTCGCTGCCGCTCCGGGCGCCGCCATGCTGCCGTACGGTACCGCACAGCCTGCTGGGAAGCGCATGCCGGAAAGCACATATCGGGAGGTGCCGCCTCCACCGCCATTTTGTTGTACGGCGAACGGTAACGGAGAGGGAAATGGCGTCAGGGGAGGTGACGTCCTTCCGGTGGTGCTGAGGCGCGCACTTTGAGCGCCGGTTGCTATGGTGAGTGCGGGAGCCGGTGGGATCCGGGCCGGGCTGGGTCGGGCCGCCGGCGCCCAGAGCCCCTCGTCCCTGTCCCCCTGCCCGGGGGTCGCGGCCCAGCCCAGCCCGTCCGTGCGGGGAGAGCCCAGACACCCCCCCCCGCCACCCCCCGGGTGCCTCCCTGTCCCCCTCCCGGGGCGGTGGCGGCTCTGCGGGCTTGTCCTGCTGGCGGAGGCCGGTGAATCCTGTCCGTGCCTGCGCTCCCCGGGGGGGTTTCCGTGTGGGGCTGGTGTGAAATGGTGGGTTAAAACGTGTCATTTCAGTCATCGGCCCGTGGGATTGTCCCTGCGTGGGGCCGGCCCGGGGGTTAGACCTGCCCTCGGCGCTTCTCGGAGTCCCGTTGCGGCAGCAGGAGGAAGAGGAAGGTCCCCTGAGGAAGAACGCCCGCTGTCCCCGCGTCGCCGCTTCCCGAGGGACAGAGGAAGGGCTGACATTCGCCTTCCCGTTCGCAGGAGAGTGACGAGGGAAGATGGAGGAAGGGAAAGCGTATTCACTAAATGGTGAGCTGCCTGGGGTGCAAGGTGTGCTTCCTACCCAAGCGCAAAGTGTGTCCTTCAGGAGCGAACCCTAAAATTCCTGGGGCCAGAAGTGGTCCCTTTGGCTTGCTGTGTCGTGTCTCGAGTCACTCGTGGCCGGTTTAGGGTATGGGGGCTTCGGAGACGTCACTTCACTGCTCTGTGCACTGGGTTGGGGGTAAAACCGGGAATCTCTTGGGACCGGCCCTGGTGTGTTCACTAGCTTACTCTGCTTTCCAAGGGCACCCCAGTGTTTAGGGTCTGCTGGCGCTCGCCCTCGCTGTTTAACATTCCCAAAATCCTCTTTGCCAGATGTTTGCCTGTCCTCTGCCCCTCAGAAAAGCAGTTGTCAGTGGTTTCTTTATGCATCTGTAATAAATCTACTTGGTTTGGGTACCGCAGTGCAGACCACTAATAACCGCAGCCTGGATTTTGGAGCGTGTTGTGTTTTTCCTCGCAGGGGTGTTTGCTCACCTGGAGATGCTGGAGGCGCGGGCTCATGAGGCAGCCGTGAAGCAGGAGGAAACGGAGCAGCAAGAAGAGAAGCTGGCCAGGCTGAAAGCGAGAGTGCAGGAGCTGAGACTCCAGAGGGATGAGCTGCGGGCTAAAGTGGAACGGCAGGAAAAGGGGGTGAGAGCGAGCTTTGGTGTGCTCCTGCACTCAGGGTGGATTGCTGAGGTTATTCATACGGAGACAATTATCTTTTTTTTTTTCCCCCTTTTTAAGTGACATACAAGCCTGATGTCTCCTGTTTTCAGTACAGTGTAGTCCAGAACTGCTGGATCTACTGGCTTGAATGTTGCGTTGCTATTTCTGACCTCGTTTATTGAGTTTTTTCTCCCCTCTTCTGCTTCATTTCTCCCTTCTTCTACTTGAAATGCCGTTTCAGAGCCAGGTTATTATTTCTCTGTTGCCTGGCTCTGTTTCCTGCAGGTGACATGTTCATGTTGGCGATTTCTGACCTTTTTTCTCTTCCGGCTTTTGCAGCAACTTGGGAAAAGAGGAGTCATGTCGGATCCAGCACAGCGCAGTGCTCAGGCTGTTTTAGAGTGGAAGATAAAAAGCATTAAGGCCACGCTGCAGGTTTTTTACCTCACAGGTAAGGCCTCAAGATTTGCGTGTGTTCTGCCAATGACTGCATGGTGCTAAATTTTGGAAAACGAGCCTGATGTGAAGTGTAATTTCCCTGTTAACACTGCTGCTGTTGTGCTTGGAGCCTTTAGAGTCTGAAAATTCTGGAAGAGCCGTAACCTTGGAAATCCCTGCCTTTCCCAGAAGGCCTCTGGGATGTTGCAGGAACTATTATTTACTGAACTGTATTGTTTAGACTGAGGTGTAGATTCTGGAGAAAGTATAACTACCTTAGTCCTAAAGAAATCTTTGGGAATTAAGGCAGTTAAATATCCTCTGGGTATTGCCCTCCCTCCACCCAGGGCAGCCTGTTCTCCCTGTCGTGCCGGAGCCAGGACCGTGTTTGGAATTATTGGGAATTTAAGCTACCATTAAGCAGCTTGGATTCATTAGAGGTCCTTTATTAAAAAGTTGTTGTTTTTTACGTCTCTACACTCTCACGAGTCTTTAATCCTGCTAGGGAGTGGCCTGAACTAGCAGAGCAAGAGGACGCAGCCCCTTTTGCAGCCTGTGTTGTCCCAGCACAGCTGCCTCGCGGTGCTGAGTTAGAGTAGCGCTGAGTAACCCCTCTCTCTGACCCCAGGGATCAGCGGGAAGCTGACCAAGCGGGGAGTGTGTTTCTGCATCAGCACGGCTTACGAGGGCACCTACTTGGATTCCTACTGCCTGGACCTACTCATCAAGCCCGAAGTGCGGATTCACCGCCACTCCGTCCCCGTCTTCATCCCCCTGGAGCAGATCGCCAAGAAGTATTTGCAGACGGACATCAGGCGCTTCTTGTCCGTCCTGTCGGACCACCTGAACGCTTACGCAGGGAGGAGGTACCAAGCAGACCAGTTACAGGTACCGGTGGCCCCACCAATGTTGTTCACCGTCCTTTTCCTTTCGATGTACCTCGTGTTACGAGTCTCTGAAGTGCTGGGGGGGGGAATGTGGGCGGTTTTCTTTATGTGGAGCACTCACAGTTCTGATTTTTAGAGCTTCACAAATTATCATGTGACTATAAACTCTGCCTGTTTCATCGAGTGTCATGTACTTGGATGTCTTGCTCATTTAAAATTTACTGCTAAAAGCAAAGCTGTTCGATGTACAGCCCCATACAGAGCATATAGGCATGCCGGGCTGGTACAGAGGGTGAGGGCGCTGCACTCGGCGAGCTCCCAGTCCTACCGTGATGCACTGACTCCCTTCCTAACTTTTGTGTCCTCGTCCCTCCAGGAACACTTTTCAGACCAGATAGAAGGAACCTTGCAGAGAAACTCCTTGTGTAACTTGCTGGTCTTTAATTACAACGTGTCGAGTAAAAGCAAGACCTTTCCGTTCAAGGTGAGGCTGCTTTACGGAGATCTCTGTTGCAGCCTCCCCACTGAAGTCGTCGTTTCCTGCCCACGTAAGTGGACGGTGTGGGGGGTCTGTCTGGGGGTGTGGGGTGGGCAGACCGCGCTGTGGTTCTGCAGATGGATAGAGTTCCTTTCCAGTTTGGGGACAGAAGGGAGCAAGCTGTCATATTTCTGTGGGAGAAAAGACTATACAAGGGGTTGCGTGCAATCGGTGCTGGGTCTCGAAGCAGTTGTAACACATCCCTAGCGTGAGAGCACAGATCTCTGGCAAGACAGGGTGGCTGGAGGGAGGGAAATACGATGGGGCCGAGAAATGAAAGGCGTGAGCACAAGCTTCAGATGGACGGGCAGCTCGTTCCCGGTTTGCGTTACTGGGAGCGCAGACTCCGGCACGGTCCCAGCAGGATCCGGATGCTGTTTTCACAAGTCTCACGGCTCTGCACGCGTGGGAGAGCCGGGTGAGCAAGTGCAGCCAGAAACTCGGGCGCTGTCAGTTTTAATCGCAGTGATAGTTTGTTCCAGTCGGCTTCATGGCCTTGGCCTTGTTTCCGATCCTTGAAAACCTGGCACCCAGCCCCGGGATCTTTCCATAGGGTGGGGGCTACTTGTAGGCAAATAAGATGCGATCCTTTCAGCATCAGGAATCTCTCAATGCAATCAGAGAAACAATTAATTGAGGCCTGGTGTTGGGATGTCTGGGCCCTTGTTGCTGTGAGGTGTGCTGGCATGTACTGCAGCGCGACAGTAGAGAGGAG
This sequence comes from Balearica regulorum gibbericeps, assembly GCF_011004875.1. NCBI lineage: Eukaryota > Metazoa > Chordata > Aves > Gruiformes > Gruidae > Balearica > Balearica regulorum. The sequence continues at coordinate 1,890,541 of NC_046186.1, read as the reverse complement.
CGAGGTTTATGATCCCTTAGAAAGGGTCAGAGATACAGTGAAATACTCGTAAGGAAGATCTAAATGCTTGTAACGACGATCTCTGCCTGAAAATCTTTCCCTGACGCCATCTGCTCCCTCTCCTCCATATCAGGAACGCTACGTCCTCCTGGTACGGCAAAGGCTGACCGCAATGCTGAGCGTCTCGTGGGACTAATAATCTCTTCTCTCTGCCATCAGTCACCATCTCGGGCTGGTTCTGCGAGCGCCTGGGCTTGTGGTTAGGCTGAAGGAGTCCTCGTGTACCATATCACCGGTTCCCCCTCTCCTTTCCTTGCAGTCGCCGTCCCTTTACGGGGAAAAGTTCTGCCTTTGCTCGCAAATTTCAGCGTCTTCTGAGCTAAGAGAACAGCTCGTGGCTGAGGCTCCCCGCTGTCCTCGCCCTTCAGCAGCCGGTGTTTCTTACAGCGCTTGCGCTTTCTGCGGTCGTTCAAATCCCATGGGGGAGCTGCAGGACAGGGAGGGTTAGGAAGGAGAGAGTAGGGTTATGAGAAGAAAAACTGAATGGCGAGAGGGAAAAACTCTCTGGGGACGAGGGAAGAACGAGACGCAAATAGTTTTATGCCGGCAATATGATTTTTCCTTTCCCTGCTGATCCGTTTGCTTCTCTCTGCCAGCGGACCCTCCCGCATCTCTAGCGGAGACGGCAGCGGCTCACTCAGACCTGTTTCGCCGCACGGCCCTGCACAAAGCCTTCCGCTCCTTCAGCAGCGCTGACGAAAGCGTGGATGGAGCGCCGTAAACCACCCTGGCTCCCCTCCGTAATGCGCCTCCCCGAGCTCCCCTGCCTGCGGGGAGCGATCTGGAGCTGCAAACGTTTTCTGTGGACTGCAGCGTTGCTGCCGGGAACCCCCCCGAGGAAGCGACTGGCCCTGTTTGCACCTTTAGAGCAATGTTTCCCTGAGGCTTTCGGGTGTCTGTTGTGGCAGGTAATCTTTCCTCAGCGCCGTGCTTCTTGTTTGAGTGCTGATCTCTGCGGTTGGTGCCACGAAACTCCACAATTGCAGGAAATGAGAAATTCTATTAAAAGGTCAAGGTCTTGGTGCTTCGGGGGCGATGCCCCGGCGATCAGCACTGCACGCTTAGCCAGCGCGCCTCGAAAAGAGGGGAGCAAGCGGAATAATCTCTGCCCTTCTCACGGCAGCCAGGAAAGGACTTCGTGTTGGGAGCTGGAAGGGGTTGGGGGACAGAGGTGAGGTTTAGTTATTGCCAGCAGCAGCCCGTGGGCTGTGGGAACCCCCACCCCGAGCGCGAACGCTGAACTTTCCAAAAGATTTCGCACCAGCGGTAGCTCTACCCGTGCTATTTCCTTCCCTTCAGGCGTGGGGCAGATTTGCTGGTGTCCCATCGTCGTGCTTCAGGTCTGGATCAAATCTTTAAAAATCAGTGCTTTAACAACTTGTTAATAAAAGTTCTACGTCACTGAAATTGTGGTGTGTTAAAATAATTTTTCTTATGATTTCCTTTAGCCTTAGAATGTGGTTTAATTGAATAGAACGGGGTGTAAATGTGGTTTAAATGACAATATTTTCTCCTGTCTCATTTTTAAGCCTGTCTCACGTGTGATAAGGCACAGGGAAAGCACTTTTATAATTTTTTTAAATTGTTTCTGTAATCATTAGAGCTCCTTGTCCAGATTGAACTGGACACCCTGTTTATATGTAACCCGGCTTTCGAGTGTCCTAGCTCCAGGTGGTGATTCCTGTCCCCAACGTTCAGAGCTGCTTGTGAGGCTGACACCTCGCAGCTCGAGCCGCTTTAGAGGCGCTGACAGCCCGTGGGGTGCTCGCAGGGGAAGCACGCGCTCGTTTGCTCGCGTTTGGCTGTTGAATATCCGCTGCTGATGGCAGCTGTGCACCGCCAAAAGGCATTTTCACTGTCCCACATGGCTTTTAATTCTGTGGTTGCATTTTTTTCTGTGAAAAATGTTTGGAAAGAGGAAAAAGTGCTTTTGGGTGCCTCGTGTGTGCCTGAGGACAGACTTTTGTGTCAGTCCCTGCCCTCACCTTGCGGACCTTCCCTTTGAGGGGAGGCAGAGCCCTGCCTTGCTGAGGGGTGAAGGTCTGGGCCACGCTTTTGGGGGAAATCTGTGGGAACTGGACGCTTAAGCTGCTAGGGTCAAGTGCCACAGCTTGTCACTGAGGCAGCAGCAGCAAAGCCAGGCTTAACCCCGGTCTGGGTTGGGGATTGAACTCCTATATCACTGGTATATGGTATATAATCACCATTCCCAGCATTTGGGTACTCTGCTGCCAGAGCCAGCTGAGCCCCAACGAGGGAGAGGAGCGAATGCTGCCGATGTGAGGTGCTCAGCCCTGGCACCAGCCTCCCCTTGGGGACCCCTCCAAAACCAGCAGCCCCCCCAGAAGGGCTGTAAAGCCCTTCTCGCCTTCTCCACACACCCCCCAAAACAAAGCAGGCGCAGAATCAAGCTTTGAAATTCAACTGCTTCTATTCAAGAAACTAGTGGTGTAATTACACTCTGTGGGCGCCTCCGCCCTCTCGCCCGGGCCCTGGCCCCGTCGGGTTTAACACCCCGGTCCCCTCCTCGGCCAGTCCCGGCTCCTCTCTCTCCATCAAGCGACAGCGAAGTGACAGCAGCCGACCGCAGCGTGCACGGGGCAGCGAGCCCTGCCGCAGGGAGGGACCAGGCACAGTTAAAAATATAAATGTCGATCTGTACTCTTATATTATATATATTTATATATCTGAAATACACAATATTGGTTCCTTTTTCTTCTTCCCCGAGTCGAAGGCGGCACTGCGCTCTCCGTCTCCTCAATCTCCTAACTACGGTGGTTTGTGACCAGGATGAACTTGGTACGAGCTAACGGCAAACCCCGGACGCTTCCGGTTTGTAGCTACCGCTCCCGGCACGCAGGAGAGACGTGGTGTCTTCCCATCCGGCCCTGAGTTTGGATCTCCTCGTGCCAAGCGCGCGGCGGTCGGAGCCCGCGATGCTACTTTAACGTCACGCCGCCCCCCGGCGCGGTTGATATCGGAAAAGGCAGCGTGTGTCCCTGGCCACGTGTCCGCCGGGGGCTGCGCGCTTGTGTGCGCTTGCGCGTGAGTGTGAACGGCCGGAGGAGCTCGCCGGGGTGGCCTCGCATCTCCCTCCTGCTCAGCCGCAGGCACGACGGAGCAAAAAAATCCCGCCCCCCAGAAACCTCCGGCGAGGGCTCGGGAAGGGTCGTGCGATGGAGTTGGTTTCTTGAGTTCGGTTTTGGATCCGGACCGCGGTGGGATGGACGTTCCCCGGCACTGGGCCCTGCTGGGCGCTGGGAGGCGGTGGCTGTGGTGGCGGGCAGGCGGGCGGCGGACCCTCACGAGCTGTCCACCACCTGATGGGGCAGGGTGACGGAGGAGCCGTTGACGAAGGAGCCCTGCTTCTCCCGGCCCTTGAGGAAGAAGGTGAGCAGCTCCCCTTTGCCCTTGACGTAGATGGCTCCCCGGCGCACGAAGCGGAAGCCGTACTCCTTCAGGATGAGGTGGGTCTCTTCCACCACCTGTGGGGACAAACGGATGTGGTGGGAGGCCGGAGGGAGCAGGGACCCCCCCCGTGTGCCGCTTGGACAACAGGTCTACCCACCTGCCCCGTTCCCAACTGGGAGGAGCCCCCCAGCCAGCCCCAACCCCTCATCCGACCCAAAGCCTGGGGTGTTTTGAGGGCTGCAGCCCCCCACAGGTTGGCTAATTGTCCCCCACTCGTCACCCCACCTGGATGTTCCCCATCACACCGGTGGACTCCATCCTGCTGGCCACGTTCACCGTGTTGCCCCAGATATCGTAGTGCGGCTTGCGGGCACCAATGACACCCGCCAGCACGGCCCCTTTGTTCATCCCTGCACAAGATGGGGAGTGGATGTCACCGCCATGTCTGGAAGGGACATCCCAGTCCGCAGGAGAGTCTGTGCCAGGGGATGGGTTGGGGCAACGAGGTCTGCTGAACTACAGCTGCTGCCCAGTGTCCCACCGCTGGCGGGGAAGGAGGGACGGGGAACACCGAGGCAGACCCTGCCCAACGCTCCTGGACTTGCCTATGCGGAGCATGAAGTTGTTGAAGGACTGGTAGTTGATGTTCATCAGGGTCACCTTCATGGCCAAGGCAAAGTCAGCCAGGTCAGCCAAGTGCTGCCAGCGCTCCTTATCCGACAGGGTCTCCTTCTGCAAGGGCAGCATGGGTCAGGCCTGCCGCCCCCCCTTGCCTGCTGTCCTCCCCACCACAGGGACCCCCCACCTTGGTGCTGTAGCCGTTGGCGTTGGCATCAGGGGTCACTCCAGAAGCGGCCATGTAGGTGCTGCCGATGGTTTTGATTTTGGTGATGCACCGGAATTGGGGTTCGTCCAGGAGCTGAGCCGTGGAGACAAGACCCTCAGGCACTCTGGGGCCATGGCAGGTCCTTCTGCTCCCAGATGGGGCAGGAAGAGAAGGTCTGGCCAAGCCCCATGCCATCCCTGTGGCCAACTCCATCCTGACTCACCGCGTCAAAGTCAGAGATGATCTCGTTGAGGAACCGCAGGCACTCAATGCCCCCATTGTTGATGCTCTCCTCTGTATAGAAGTCGGCAAAGTTGGGGAGGGAGGCGAACATGACGCCAATCTCATCGTAGGACTGGCTGTACAGCTCCTGGGGGTGGGATGGTGGCTGTGAGCTGAGGACGTGCCCACATATCACACCAGCACCTCCAGCAAACCCAAAGTCTCCCGTGAAGCCATCTTCCCTTGGCACATGTGAAAAAATGAGGTTGCTCTGCAACTTCACCTTGCACGGCCAAGACATCATCTTCATCCAACCAAAGATGCTCAGCCAGAGCCTATGGCAAAGCCTCTGGATCTGGATCCCACCCCTCTCCACTCCTCCCCCCAAAAAATGGGGTCAAATAGCCCCTCCTGGGTGCCCCTCACCTCATCCCGCTTCTTGGAGCCCAGGAAGTGCCGGGCCACGTGCTCGGGCAGCATGTTGGTGACAAGGGCCTCATTCCAGCGCCGCATCTCGTAGACCCGCTCCTTCTGGTCATGGACATCAATCTTCCAGAGGAAGAGGGTCCTGGCCAGCTTCTCCACCTGTGGGTGGGGACACAGGGCTGCACCCCCAGTTCCCACCCACCAGTAGGGCCCCTCCAGCGCTGAGAGCATCCTGGCCACTGTAGGGCCAGTCTGGACTTGGGGACAGCCTGGAAGAAGGCTCTGGGATGAGGTGAACCCTAACTGGGGACATGAGACCTACTCCGAGGTGCAAACAGGGCCCTCGCGGGGCAGGCGTGGGCCTTAGGGCCACCACGTTGCTGCCCACCCCTAACCATGGGGGCGAGACGGAGGTGTTCTCTGCACTGATGTGGTCCTGGAGAGAAAGACCTTCCTTGGTTGGGCTTCCTTGGAGAAGAGTTGGAGATGCTGTTCAGAACTGGGGACAAATCCTGCTGCCTTGGAGCTTGCAAGAAATAAGGGCAGGGGCTGAGGGTGAGGATGCAGAGGGGAGGGGAGCTGCTTGGGGTGGGGGAGTGGGTCACTCACGTGGCGAGAGAAGTAGTAGAAGCTGAGCATCACGACGAAGATCATTGCTGTCATGGAGTACTTGGAGGGGACCAGCGAGGACCTGCGGGCAGAGGCAGCGGGGCGTGGGTGGGTAGTGGGCACGGCCGTGTCCTCCACCCCATGCCCACCCCCCCCGCCACCCCTTACGTGCTTTGCTGGCTGCGTCGGTGGTCGTACTGGTCAAAGATGTGCTCCCAGGCATAGATGTTGACGGCACCAGCAGCCCCAGTGATCAGCACCATGAGGGTCAGCTTGACCATGTGGCTGACCTGCACCAGCATGATGGTGGCCACCAAGGCCAACAGGGCGATGTAGCTGTAGTACTTGGGCTGCTCCCCGCAGCCGCCTGGCCGCGGTGGTCCTGCTGTCCAATTGCCCATCCCGCCATGGTCCTGCCAGCAGCTGAGCTGGGGGCATGAGGGCAGGGTGAGGAAGGGGGCATGGGGATGGGGTGCCCCTCTCCACGAGCTGCATGGCCACCCAACGGGACAGGGTGCTCTACAGAGCAGGAGGACACTCCACCTAAAATCCCCCTCTCCGCGGTGCAGCCCTGCTAATTTCTTTAATGATCGACTGTGCACAATTATGGGCTCCCGGGATGAAGGCTGGAGCAGGCTCAGCTCTGCTGGCAACCAGACCAGTGGCTCACCATGTCCACGATGTCGGCCATAGTGACAATGATGATGGCGGCCATGGCCCAGGTGTTACGTGCCCAACGGGTCCTATCGATCCAGGTGGAGAAGGCCACGAGTTTTTTGGGGAAGACCTGTGGGGAGATGAAGGTGTGTGGGGGGGTTCACCCAGGCAGGACATGGTGATAGGACATCGCAGTGTGCCATCACCACGGGTAGTGAGCCCATCTTGCTCTCACCCGGGGGAAGATCGCAGCCAATGAGCAGAGGGTGAGGATGAGCAGCAGGATCTCCCCCACCACGAAGGTCACATAGTTGGCCACCAACCTGCCAAAAAGGCCAAGAGGGGATGGGTTTGAAGCCCGGTGAAGCCAAGCGTGGCTTGGGGCCACCCATCCCCACCACCTCCCTGCCATACCAGGGGTCAATGAAGACCTCCACCAAGGCAGTGAAGAAGAGGACAACGCAGGAGCAGCTGAAGGCAGCCCCACTCTGCTTCTCCTTCTCCACTGAGTAGCGCGTCTCCATTTCAGGGTCAATGAAGCGCATGGAGAGCCGGAAGGTGCTCTTCCCCTTCAGCCTGCCGGTGACACTGCCCGTCAGTTGTCCGGCACCACCAGGGACCTGCCGAGTCATGCCAGGACACGCTGCCGGGCGGGGTGACTCACGCCTGGACGGACTCGCGCTCCAGCAAAGCTTCGTTGAGCAGCTTGTTGAGCTCCTGCTCATTCTGCGAGGCGTCGATCACCCGCTCGGCCAGGTCCCGCAGCCGCAGCCGTCGCCGAGGGTTGGGGAAGGAGGGGTTCACCGCCTGCGCCGACACAGCCGAGGCATCAGCAAGACCACACCGGCACCGGCGGGATGTTCAACCACCCCGGTGTGGCTATCAGCAGCCCCCAAATGCAGGTGAGATGCTTTTCATGGACTGTACCTCTCCATCCTCTTCCCCAGTCTCCAGGGTGCCCCTCACCCTGGCTTCAGGTTCCTCAGGCTCCTCGGGGCTGGCGCAGGCCAGGCTGAGGCTGCCGTTGCGCTCCTTGGTGTTGACCAACGGTGGGGACCCACCATGGGATGAGGTCAATGACAGCTTCTGCAAGACGGAAGGTGGTGAGTCACAGTGGGGGTGTCCCCACCACCCCGGCTCACTGCGGCGGCGCCGCCGCCACCACTCACCACCCCATTGATGCCATTGCGCAGAGGCTGCTTGGGGACCACGACGAGATAGGTGACGATGCCCTTCTCCTTCAGGTACTCGCAGCGGGAGCCACCTTCCCCTGGCTCCACCTCAAACTCGCCCTTCAGGCAATCCATGGTGTTCTGCGAGATGTGCACCCGCCTGCCGGCACCGGGTGCCAGTGTCACTCTTGGGTGCAGGGCACCCCATCACCGTCCCTCACCACCCCCCTGGAGATGCTCACCCAGGGATGCCGCCTGCCTCCATCTTGTTGGCCACAGTGACGTCGGTGGACCATACGTCGTACTGCCAGCGCTTCTGGCCCAGCACGCCCCCCAGCACCGTCCCACTGTGCACCCCCACCCGCATGTCCACCGCCGTTTTGGTCTTCTCCCGCACGTAGCTGGGGGGGGGGAGACAAGGATGATACAGGGGTGACCCCCCTCCCAACCCAGCCCCACAGCCCACCCCATCACTAACTATCACCCCTCCATCTTTTAATTCATTTTGCAGAAGCCAGACCCCCAAAGCCCCCCAGGGTGCACTCCAACCCACCGGGACCCCCCCTGCCCACCCCCTCCCCGAGGAGAAAGCCCTTACGAAATGGCCTCCACCATGGCCAGCCCCATCATGATGGAGCAGACCGCGTGGTCCTCCCGGTACTCGGGCAGCCCGCAGATGCAGTAGTAGCAGTCGCCCAGGATCTTGATGCGCAGCTGGTGGTATTTCTGGAGGGGTGAGGCACACGGTGTCAGCCGTGGGACACCCCACCCCGCCACAGCCCCCTCCATCCCTCCCCTGGCTGACCTTGACCCACGCAGAGCTTTCCTGCGCCTGGCAGGGACACAAATCATCGGATTTTCCATTTCCACCCTGCCTCCCCCGAGGGCTCGGCTGGGAGCCTGGCTGTACCCTGTCTGGGGGCGGGGGGGGGGGGTGACCCTCCTCCTCCCCCCCTTCCCAGCTCTATTTTTGCGACGCAGGGCAGGGCGTCTCCCGCAGCCCAGAGCAATAATATTTTAACCTCCTCATCCCCGTCCTGGGACGCAGCTTTGGGCTGGGGCCAGGGTGAGGGTGCAGGGGGTGTGTGTGTGTGGGGGGGTGGCTGAGACCTGCCCCGCTCATTACATGCTAGCGGGGGGGGTGTGTGTCGGGGGGGCACTCACAGCTGCCAGCTTGTCGAAGCGGGCGAAGAGCTCGTTGAGGAGCTTCACCAGCTCTTGGGCGCTGCAGGAGGAGGAGAGCTGGGTGAAGCCCACGATGTCTGCGAAGAGGATGCTGCGGGGAGCAACGACGAGCAGCTCAGCCCCCCGCGTGTCCCCCCCCTCTGCCCCCCAGACCCCCCCCCCCTTCCCTGCTTTCCTCTTTCCTGCCAGAGGAAAGGCTATTTTGGGACATATAGCTAAAAATGATGCTCTGCAAACCATGGCTGGAGCAAAAAGGGGCCCCAAGCCACGGTCTGGTGGGCGGCCATCCCCTGCCACCCCTCGCTTTAGCTGCCAACCACCCCAATCCCTCCCCCTTTTCTAGCCAGCACTGCAAAATACACATTTCTGCAAAAAAAAAAAAAATTGGATGTTTTTTTTCCCCCCACAGGGTGAAGGGATGGTCCTACCTGACGTTCTCGTGGCGGTACATGTACATGGTGTTGAACTGCTGCATCTCCTTCTGGCTTGGGTCCTTCTTCATGTCCTTCAGCATCTCATCGGCCACGTGCTTGGGCAGGATGGAGAGCATCAGCCGCTCCTGGGGGACGGGGCAGGGAAGAGAGTTTGCCATGACTCGAAGCCAAGCCTACGCCGAGCACAGCAATGCATGGTGCAAATGCAAAGTCTAAATGCAAACGCGTGATGCAAATGCACAGTTTAAACGCATGGTGCTGGTGCAATCGCACAGCGCGAATGCATGATGAAACGCATGGTGCGAACACACAGGCTAAATGCACGGTGCAAATGCATGGTGCAAACACACGGTGCAACTAAGCGGCGCAGAGTCTATTGGAGGCCTGCAGCGAGTGGTGTGCCCCAGGGGTCAGTGCTGGGTCCGGTCTTGTTCAACATCTTCATCACCGACCTGGACAGGGGACAGAGTGTGCCCTCAGCACGTTTGCTGGCGATCCCAAACTGGGAGGAGAGGCCGACAGAGCAGGAGGCTGCGCTGCCATTCAGCCAGACCTGGACAGGCTGGAGAGTTGGGCGGAGAGGAACCCAATGGAATCCAACGAGGGCAAGTGGAGGGTCCTGCACCCAGGGAGGAATAACCCCAGCACCAGGACAGGGTGGGGGTGACCTGCTGGGAAGCAGCGCTGCGGAGAAGGGCCTGGACGTCCCGGTGGACAACAAGCTCTCCATGACCAGCAGTGTGCCCTCATGGCCAAGGCGGCCAACGGTGTCCTGGGGTGCACGGAGAAGAGCGTGGCCAGCAGGTCGAGGGAGGTTCTCCTCCCCCTCTGCTCTGCTCTGCCCTGGTGAGGCCACATCTGGAGTTGTGTGTCCAGTGCTGGGCTGCCCAGTTCCAGACAGACTGGGAACTACTGGGGAGAGTCCAGCGGAGGGCTGCGAGGATGAGGAGGGGCCTGGAGCATCTCTGGTATGAGGAAAGGTTGAGAGAGCTGGGGCTGGTTAGCCTGGAGAAGAGAAGGCTGAGAGGGGATCTGATCCACACTTACCAATATCTAAAGGGTGGGGGTCAAGAGGACAGGGCCAGACTCTTCTCAGTGGTGCCCAGTGACAGGACAAGGGGCAACGGGCACAAACTGGAACACGGGAAGTTCCACCTGAACGTGAGGAAAAACTTCTTCCCTCTGCGGGTGACCGAGCCCTGGGACAGGCTGCCCAGAGAGGTTGTGGAGTCTCCTTCTCTGGAGAGATTCAAAACCCTCCTGGACACGATCCTGTGTGACCTGCTGTGGGTGATCCTGCTCTAGCAGGGGGTTGGACTAGATGATCTCCAGAGGTCCCTTCCAACCCCGACCAATCTGGGGTTGTGTGTAAACACAGGGCCTAAACACACTCCCAAGCTCCCGGGCCCGCGCTGCTGCAGCCGGCCATCCCGGGCCCAGCCAGGCCTGTAGTCCAACGCCTCAGCCATGCGTGGGGAAGGAGCGGGTGGATTGGGCCATGGGTGAAACAGGAGCTTTTCCTCTGGGCAGGGAGAGTAAGCTCAGCACAGGGTGTACCTGGGCACCCCAGGGAATCGTCACCCCAACTCCATGCCCGCACCCACAGGTGGAGGGGATGCACCCATGGGTGGCAGGTTCCCCCTCGGCGATGCTCTTCTAGGGATGCCAGCCACTACTTTTACCATTTTCCTCTTTATTTTACCAGTTCTCATCAAGATTTTTGCGAGCAGGAATAAATCCCAGCCAGGGGAGGACGGCGGTTTTGTGGCCCCACAGCCACCGGCCTCCCTGTCCCCAGAGCCGTGGGAAGGAGGGACAGTCCCACACACTTATTTGGACACCGGCTGATGAGCTATAAAAATTTGCCTGCCGCACCCCAAATCCCTTCTGCAGGCACGACACAGAGCCCAGCCCCTCACTGGGAGCTTGAGAATGAAACTGCGTTGGCTTGGCCAAGGTTTTATCAGCCCAGATAAAGCTGGGACGGTGCTGGGAGCGACCTCAGGGTCTGCACCCATGTCCCCCAAGGTCCCTGCGAGATGCTCCAGGGTGTCCTGCTCCAGGGACAGGTGTAGGGACCTGGGTTAAACCACACCAGGGAGGATTTATCCATTTAAAAGTGTGGTGGGTACCCCACATCCATGCATAGGACTGGCCCGAGGTTCCCCAGGAGGACCAAGCCCACCTAGGGACGTCATGCCCATTGCTGTCCCCGCTGTCCCTGCAGCCCCGGAGCTGGGGAAGGGATAGATCTGCCTGGCTGCCGTGGGGATTTGCACCAAACGTAAGTAACTCGGTTAATGAAGTGGGTTTTCCCATGGGACTGGGGGGGGGGGGGTGTTCTATGCGCAGCCGTGGCAGGGCTGTTGCTGGAGGAACGGCACCGTGTCCCCGTCGGCTGCCGGTTCAGCCACCACTGATGGTCTGGAGGGAGGAGGGATGGATCCAGCCACCAGCATCGCTCCCTGCCCCGTGGCCCCCCCTGCCCCAAGCCACTCACCCTCACGCTAGCAGCCTTTCCTGCAAGATCACAGGCTATTTTTAGCTCAATTCCCTAAGAAAACAGACCTCATGTGACTTAATCCCCGTGTCCCTTCCTCTATCCCTCCGAACCCAGGCGCTGGGGCTTCGAAGGCGCTCTTACTCGCAGCATCCCCCAGCCTCAGGATTTGCCCCCATCACCCAAAGCCCTCCCTGGACCTAACCCCTTATTAGACATCAGAGCATCCACCCAGGTTTCGCAGCAAAGACGACACTGGTGGCGCTGGCCCGGCCCCGGCACGTGTCTCTTGTTGCCATTGGGAGCAAATTGCTGGCAGCGGATCAACCAGATAAGAGATGGGAGACAGGGAGAGAGGCCCCAGATAAGATGCTAAAATTAGCCCAGCTCACGGCTGGACGGCGGCTGGACACAACAAGGCTTTGCAACGGCTGGTGGCCACCACGACGCCCGGTTCCCCTCTGACCGCTCCTCTGGCCGGTCCACCGCGGCACGGTGCTGGCACGGCCGCAGGCGTGGGGTTTGCTCACGGGATGAGGAGAGCAGCTGGCTGCGCTTGCTTGCTGCCGAGCTTTCCCTTCCCTGTCATGGTCTGCTGCAGGAGCAGCCCATGAGATGGCCAGGGGGCTGATGGGGACCTGCTCTGTGGCCGTGCCTGGGGACGGGGACATGCTGCATGGCCATGTCTGCGGATGGGGACCTGCTGCATGGCCCTGCCTGGGAACGGGGATGTGCTGCGTGGCCGTGCCTGGGGATGGGGACCTGCCGTGTGGTTGTGCCCGGGGACAGGGACATGCTGGGTGGCCATGCCTGGGGATGGGGACCTGCTGTGTGGCTGTGCACGGGGACAGGAACCTGCTGGGTGGCCATGCACAGGGACGGGAACCTGCTGGTTGGCTGTGCCTGGGGATGGGGACCTGCCATGTGGTTGTGCCTGGGGATGGGGACCTGCTGGGTGGCTGTGCCTGGGGATGGGGACCTGCTGGGTGGCTGTGCTTGGGGATGGGGACCTGCCGTGTGGTTGTGTCTGGGGACAGGGACATGCTGCCTGGCCACGCCTGGGGACAAGAACCTGCTGCGTGGCCGTGTCTGCAGACGGGGACGTGCTGCATGGCTGTGCTCAGGGACAGGGACCTGCTGCGTGGCCATGCCTGGGGATGGGGACCTGCTGCATGGCCACAGCTGAGAGCGAATCTGTCACACGGCTGTGCACGGGGACAGGCACCAGCCACATGGCCATGCACGGGGCCAGGGACACGGTGCGCAGCTGTGTCTGGGGACTTGGCACACGGGTGTGCACGGGGCTGGGGACGCGCCTGGTGGCTGCGCCTGGGGACCTGCAATGTGACTGTGCACGGGGATGGGGACCTGCCACGTGGCCGTGCCCAGGGAGCTGCTGCGTCACTGTGCTCGGGGATGGGGACAGCTTGGTGGCAGCCGTAGCAGGAGCTGGGAGGCCCTGGAAGGGGACGGGCACACAGAGTCCCCAAACTGGGCAGAGGGTGCAAAGAGGCAAATGCATCTCCCACCTTGGGTCCTCCTGTCCCCATCGCCGCCCGCCACCGTCCCTCTGCACCGTGCAGGGTGCAGGCTGTGGGCGCCTTATCCGTGTCCCAAAGCCACGTCGGTGTCCATCGCCGTCCCCTGCCCTGTCCCCACGCCGTCCCCTCGCCCAGCTGTGGCTCCTACCTGCTGCTGGCTCTGCTCCTCCAGGTTGAGCTTGACCTCGAGGGACTGTCGCGCTTCGAGGAAGGCTTTGCGGTGCTTGCGGTCGGCCATGTAGTAGGACATGGTGCCCACCGTGATGGCGCAAAGGTAGATGGCAACGTTGGACAGGATCTTTGGGGACAGAGAAAAGGAGACGGGGATGAACGGAGCCCCAGGGAAGCCCGTGCGTGCCCCGGGGATGGCATCGGTGTCACCCCAAGTCCCTGTTTGGGCAGCAGAGCTTGATCCGTGACAGCAGGAAAAAAAAAATTCAAATGCTGGAGGAGGACATAAAATACCTCCTGGGGATAAATCACCAAACCACGGCCACCGTTAAATGCTGGGGGGACTCACTGGGGACCGGGGGACCATCACGGTGGTTCTGCAGGAGGGGGGTCCAGCCGGGGATCACGCCCTGAGCATCCCAGGAGACCCCGTGGGCCCCTGGGCTGACTCTGCTTCGTTAAAACTTGCAGAGCTGTTTTGGAAAAAGGCAGCAGGGGCTGGGCGCAGCCCCGGGGGGAGGCGCTGCTGAAGGCAAGCAGTTCTCAGCGGCTCACGTGCCATCGGCTCCTCTCACCCTGCCACGGGAATCGCATCCCTTTCTGCAGAAAAAAAGTTAATAAAAACACAGCCAAACCCTAAAATCACGTATTTGCTCCTGCCCCTCTACATCCCTCTCAACGGCCAACGTGAAGGGTGCGAGATGGGTGGATGTCCCTGGGCATCGCTGGCCGTGACGAGCCACCCGTGTTCTCTGAGATTTCAAGGCAGCGCGGCAAGGAGGCTCGCTGCCTCGTCCCGAAGGCTGGACCTGTCCCATCCCCGGGCTGGACACCGTGTCCCCACAGCCCGGGAGGGGACGGAGCAGGTTTGCAGATAGGAGCAAAGAGCCCTTCATGCAAAATCTGACTGATGAGGGAAAGTTGAAAGAATTTGGTTTGTTTAGTCTAGAAAGGGGAAGAGTGACGAGGAGGATGTGATAACAGGCTCCAGCTATGCCGAAGGGGCGATGGGGACACGGTGACGTCCTCTCACCACACGGGCCATGGGCTGTGTCCCAGTCGGTGTGGAGGCGGCAGCGGGAAGAGCACGGAGCCATCGCCGGGTTCTTCTGCACTGGGGAAGTGCCGCCATGCTCAGCATCCTTCTCCTGGTCCCCAACCCCCCGGTACCGCCCTTGTCCCGTCCCTGGTCCCCGTACCCCACAGCCCAGCTCGGTCGCAGAAAAGCCCTAATGTGCCCCTGGCCCCAAAGCCACCCCTGGTGTCCCCGTCCTCGAGGGTTTTACCACCCGACAGCATCGGGCCCCGAGCAGCCTTATATCACATGGAGGCAGGGAGGAGCTGCCAACCGCTTCCACGCAGGGGGAAACTGAGGCACGGATCAAACAGGCCACGTGCAGCAACAAATATACGGGGCCTTGGCGCCGGGGGTTTGGGTGCTGGTGTGGCACCATCCCAGGGCTGACAGAATGATTTGCAGCAAGGAAACTTTTGGTTTTTGGGGGGAAGAAAGAGCATGAGGAGCAGAGGAGAGCGCCTGAGACCCCCAGTTGATGCCTCAGGGCCGGATCCTGCCCCAGGCCCAGCGCCGCAGCTGGGGGATCCCCGGGAAGCCCCTGCGCCCGCAGCACGGCAGACGGTGAGTGAGGAGCCGTCTGGAGGTGGGCCCGGAGGAGAAACCCCCAAAACAAGCAGTCACTTGCTATTTTTAACCGGCCTCTCAGGTTGTCATGACAACGGAGCGCTCCACCCGGGCTGGATGGGCACGGGGCAGCTCGGCACAGCTCGGCACACCGGGACCCCCAGAAACCTGCTCGCCTGGCATCGCATGGCACAGCCGCATCCCGTACCGAGCATCTCCTGGCTCCGTCCTGCAGCCGTGCAGGGGATGCTCAGCCCCAAAAACCTCCCCCAGCGCGTGCCCACGTGCCTTGAGTGGCAAAACACCTCCTGGCACCCCAAACACCGCCGGGAAAGCCCTGACGCGGAGGAGACCCCGCTCCCGGCATGACCACCGGCTATTATTTGCACTCAGTAATTTGGGGGCAGCGAGAGCGAGAGACGTGCAGGAGCGTGCACGGCTGGCAGAACGAGCCAGCCCCGTCCGCGTCCTGTAGGAAAGGTCCTGGTGGGCTGCGCCGAGGCCATCCGAACTGGGAACACGTCATCGGCCGAGCCCGAGGATGGTTCGCAGCCGGTTTGCGCGTGACCGTGGCGGCTACGGCCTCAAACTCCGCCGAACCCCGACCTCCTGCCACGATTCAGCCTTCGGGCTCCTCGTCGACGGCCGGCAGCGGGGCAGAAGCTGCCGGCATCTCTTGTGAACCCCCCCCCCACCCCGGCTCAAGCGACGTCCTCCGGTTCATCCTATTAATAGCAACGCCCTCCGGGAGCCGCACCGCCGGCTATAATAATAAAGCATATGATGTTTATTTCTGGACATAATGTTCCTCCTTTTGCAGCAGGCAGAGGCTGAGGCATGCCGCGTTGCCAAGGTTTTACCGGCCCCGGACTCTCCGTGCCACGGCAATGATTAACGCGGCAGCGGCGGCGGCGCATGCCTGCTGCCGGCCGGGGTGGATGCCCGCATGGCCCCTCGCCTCCCGCATCCCGGGGTGGTGGCAGCGAGAGGTTTCCTTGGCTTCGGATCGGCCACGTGCAGCGTTTGCATCCCAGAGAAGGAGCAAAACCTGGGAAGGATGCTGTTGCACCGGGGTTTCTCCCCGGCGGTGCAGTGCTTCTGGCTGGGAGGGCACCCCATGCTGCCACCCCAGCACCCAGCCTGGCACGCTTCGGAAACGGTGCCCAAAAACGTGCTTTTTTTTTTTTTTTTTTTTTTTTTTTTTTTTTGCAAAACCCTGTGTGACACCAGGGGATGTCCCGTGCTGGGGGGGGGCAGCCCCAAACCACACACCCCAGGGGCAGGGAGAAAAAAACAAGGATCTTCAGGGGTTTTGGGAAAACAGGCTCCATTTTCCAAACTCCTGGTGTGACCATGGGCTCAACACTCCCAAAATCTCCCAAAACGCAAATAAATAATCCCCCCTCTCTCTTCCTGTTTAGGCTGGGAGGAGCTGGAGGTCTCCCAGGACCTGACCTGGAGCATCCCAAATTCCCGTAGCATCCTCCCACGGAGCTCACACCGTAATGGGGCAGAGCGGATGCTTCCAGTGGGATTTTCCCCGCTGCCGTCAGCAGCTGCTGGCACACAACTTCTCAGCTCTGGGTTGGGTTTTTTCCCCCCCCCCACCCCCTCCCCAGGTCGATGGGCACGTGACCAGCCGGTGGGGACATCGGTGGGAGGAAAGGGACTCGGCCACGCCATGAAACCCACTGATTTAGGGAATTAAAACAGTCTCTGGCTGCTCCAGGCGGGTATTTCCCAGGAAATATTAGGAACCCGATGGGCCAGGGACTGCTCTCCCCGCACCTGACCCCCACGTCCCCCCCTTTGCTACGTGTGTGAATGGGTGGCCCATCCTCAGGGCCACGTTCGGGCTCGGGGACACTGTTTCTCCAGCTTTGCTGGGGCAGAAAATCACCCCAAAGTGTCCCTGGGCTCTGTCCCAGGCCTGACGCTGGGTGATGGGCATCGCCCAGGGACCAAGCTGGGGCCAAGCGGCCGCCTGGCTCCTTCGTCCTGGGAAAGCTCCGGCGGCTGTTTGAGAGCCCGGAAGCTGGGCTCCTGCCACGTTTCTCCTAAAAATGGCCATTTTTGGCCATTTTTGCAATTCAAAGGGAAATTGGCACAAGCAAGGCCGCTGGGCAGGGTGGACAGGGCAGTCTGCAGTCCGGCGTGCCTCAGTTTCCCCAGCAGCCCAAGTGTCCGCGCACCCCGGGTGATCCCAGGGATGGCTCCGTGCTTGCAGGGCCGGGTCTGTGACCACGTGCCCCAGCACAGGTGGGTGCTCCTGCGCTCCCCAGCACCCCACTCCCGATGCTTATTGAATCCCAGATATGTTTTGGGGAGCCCCCTGCTCCCCAAAAACACTGCCGTCAACTCGCAGGGTCCGGATCAAACCCGGCTTTAGGGTCCGGGCATAGGGATGGGGACGGACCCCCACAGTTACTCATGGAAACACCAAACGGTGCTGATGTACCCGTCACCCCCCCCCGCCGCCCCGGGGGACCCCACATCCCCTTACCAGCCCCGTACCTGTCTCAGCAGCGCGCCCTCGTCCAGGGCGTCCTGCCGCTGCTGGGCGACGGTGACACCGAGCACCAGCGTGTGGATGCCGCAGGAGACGGCGGTGATGAGCACGATGGGCGCCAAGCGCAGCGGCAGCGTGATGAAGAAGGAGAAGACGAAGAAAGCCTGCCAGCCCACCGTGTCGCTGGCTTCGGGCGAGCGGGAGAAGTTGAGACCCAGGTAGCAGAAGATCTGGGCCAAGATGAGGACCCAGAGGACGTGGGGCAGGAACCTGCGGGCCAGGCGCTCGGGGAGCAGCTTGTACTTGCAGAGGACGAAGAGCAGCACGTGGGCGACCAGCCCGGCCGCCGCCGCCAGCGCCGGGGCCAGCTTGTCGGCGGCGTAGACCACGGCGCACATGACGAGGACGTAGCAGTCGAAGAGGGCGGCGAAGACCACCAGAACCAGGAGGGTCTCGTGGCGTTGGCGGCGGAAATAGGTCTGGTAGAGGTTCTCCAGGGACTCGGGAGTGAAGGTGAGGCGCATGAAGCGGGGTAGGCAGAGGCAGGGTCCCGAGCTGCGCACCGTCACCTCGTGGGTCCGACCCACGCCATGCTCAGGGTCCGACGGCAGGCTCACCGAGTAGTCGGCGGAGTACTCGGCCGAGCACTCGGGCTCCGAAAAAGCCCTGTTCCTGGGCATCGCGGCGTCTTCCCCCTCTCCGGCCCCGCAGAAACGCCGCTGTCCCCCGCGCCCCGACGCTCACCGGGGCATCGCCCGCAGCATCCCCCGTCTTGTTGGCTGCCGAGCCGCGAGGCC
Source organism: Balearica regulorum gibbericeps (assembly GCF_011004875.1). Taxonomy (NCBI): domain Eukaryota; kingdom Metazoa; phylum Chordata; class Aves; order Gruiformes; family Gruidae; genus Balearica; species Balearica regulorum. Next base: position 1,872,379 of record NC_046186.1, on the reverse strand, counting down.
TTTCCCCCTCTCCTGCAGCCGTAACCCCGAATCCCTCTGCGTTCCGAGGAGCGGCCGAAGGAGGGGAAGGGGGATAATTATAAATACCCGCCGGCGTGGCGTGGGGAGGCCGGGAGCGGAGCCAGCCTGCTTCCCCAGCTCCCTGCCAGCTCTTCTCTCCCCAGCCCTTGCGCACTGCCAGGTTGCAACCGAAGCGACGCGGAGCAGAAAGATGTCGCGATGCCTCCCTGCCCCTCCTTCGAGGGCAGCCGCTTTGGGGGGCGATCCCCGCCGCTCCTCCCCGGTTTTGCCTCCCTTTTTCCGAGACGCTTCGTTCCAAGGAGATGGATGGAAAAGGGTCGGGGGTTGCGGGGACAACCCCGCTCCGGAACACCCACCGCTTGCCGCAGCCCGGGGACCGCAGGTGGGGCCCCGCCGCCGGTGGGAGCGATGCGTTTCGCCTCGCCCGGTCGCCGGCAGCATCCTCCGGCGGCCCCCGCCGCTCCCTACGCCCGGGGCCGCCCTGCCCCGCCGCCCCCTCCGTCTCCGCGGGGCCGGGGCCGAGACGGCGGAGGCTCCGGCCGCGGGGGCATGAGAGCGGCTGGGCGGGAGGGGAGCGAAGGGGGAGCGGGCAGGACTTCCCCGGGGCCGGGGGCGGGCACCCACCGCCGGCTGTGCCGGTACCGGTGCGTCCCCGGTGCGTCTCCGCCTTCCGTAACCCTCTCGGTGCCGGTTCCGTTGCCGCCGGGGATGCGGATTGTGGGGAAACGGCGGGTTCCCGGGTGGGTTTGTGTCCACTCGTGGCTCTCCCTCGGCCCCGGGGCTGCCTTTTGCGCCCCACTCCATCCTCCTCCTCCTCCTCCTCCCCACCCCGGCAGCTCGCAGACCCCGCAGCACCCGGGGCTGCACCCCACGGGGACCGCGCGTCTCGAACCGGGTCCCTGTGGCCTCGCTGGGTGCCAGGGACCCCCAGCCCCGCGGGACGAGCGGGGTGGTGGGCCATACAGCCCCTACACCCAGAACCTGCTGGACTGTCCTTTGCCCGGCTCCATCGCCCCGTGGCCCTCCCCGGGGTCCCAGCCACCTTACAGCAGCCCGAGGGGAAGCAGAGAAACCCCAGGTGCCCCCACTGCACGTCCCCACTCATCTAGGCTGTCCAAATCACCCCCCAATCTGCCCAACACCCCACTAAAACCTCTTCAGAAAGTTCCCCCTCCTCTCCTCCGTGTTTCAGCCGTCGCCTGTTCCCCTCTCGCACCCCTGGATCTGGAAAAACGGCTGCGGTCCAGAGCCGATGATGTCCTGAATCAGCCGCACAGCACGCTGCCAGGAGCCCTCACCGATAACCGGGAGAACCGCGCTCGGCCCCACCGCATGCCCTCGTCCCTGCAGCTCTAACGAGAGGCCATCATCTCGGCTGCTTCGCCAGAGGAAGTAATTGCTTCTGTGCGGTAATTAATACCAAAATGAGAACACCACAGCTCCCCGGAGGTTTCGGGCATGCTCGGGGTCCCCCCCCCTCCTCCTGCAGCTGAAGAGCGCAAACGAGCAGGGTGCAGGCAGGGGCTCGGGCTGCCAAGCCGGGTCCGTGCCTTGGTCAGCACGGGACAGGGACACCAGCCCTGGCCACCTGCCCCGGAACGCAAGGAGCCCAGGCTGACCCATCCGGGGTTGGCCACGGGCAGGGAAGATTAACTGGTCCGAAGGCCAGTGAGGGCACCCAGCACCGGCTGGTGAAGCAGGATGGGCGTAGCCTCGTCTCAGGGGAGGGTTTGCTCCCCCAGCCCCATCTGGGCACGTTACGGGGCGTATGAGCCCGGAGCGGCAGCAAGGAGCAGACCGTGGCTGTCGGGCACGGGGCCAGACCAGAAATCCTCACACCCTCCCTGCCCGCCAGCTCCACTGAGTGCTGGGAGGCAGGCAGGGCGCAGGCAGGCAGGGCGCAGGCAGGCAGGGCACAGGCAGGGCAGTGCCTCTGGGCGCATGGAGGGAGGCTCTCCCTTCCAGAGATCGTCAGAGGTGGCTCCTGGCTGCGTTTCTGAATGCTGAACGGGATGTCCCTTGGTTTGGGATTCAGATCCTGGTGCCTTCGTTGCAGGATGGACACTGCAGCAGCAGGACTCACTCTTCGCATGAGGACATGGGACTCTCAGGCCTGAGACAGAGCCTGGACGGTGGCAGCCTCACGGGAGGGACCTGGAGCTTGGGGTCCTGATGAAGACGGGATGGAGGAAGCATACCGCCGGGGCTGGTGGTGCAGAGGTGTGAGCATGGAGCAGGGACGGAGCCAACCCTCTGGATCCCCTGACCAGACCCAGGCTCCGCCGCAGCTGGGTGTATCCCACATCACCTCCCCCCTGCACCGTTCCCGTGATCCCTTACCCAGCTCCCACTCCCGCAGGGTTGATTCACAACCTCCATCATCCCCCTCGAGGGCAGCTCTTCACCACCAGCCTCGGCCAGACCCGGCTGGGGAGGAGAGAAATGAGTCAAAGGGTAATTAAACATTAACAGGAGGCGGTCGCCGCGGGAGGACAGCTCACAGGGCTTCCTTTGTTCCAAAGGGGGGTTTAATTTATAAAAATAACACAACTTAGAAGGTCACCGGCATCGCTAGACGTGACACGCGTGTGTAATTGTCTCCGCACATCCGGTCACCCGGTAAACAGACAGGCGAAACCTCAAAATCGACGACCAGAGTCACCTGAGGAGCAAACAGGAGGGACCGTGCGTGGCACACCACACCTGGAGAGCCCCTGAGCAGCAGGAACCCAGGAAGCCTTGAAACTGCTCCAGGCCCTGAGATCTCACCCTCCAAGTGAAGCGCGCCATTCAGCAACAGGATTATTTACCCTCCTCAATGGGAAAAAAAAAAAAAAAAACCACAATCACAAAACAGTGAAATGGGTTTGAAGCCAGAATTAAGTGGTTTCCTCCACTAGTCAAGTGGGGAGGTTTCCAGTGAACTCCACAGCGTTATGAAATGTGTGGAACAAAACCCCATCCGTGGAACTCGCCACTGCCTGTCCTGTTGATCTGCCCCAGCCCAGCTTTTTATCCATCTGGGAGAAGAAAAACAGAGCTATTTTAACCATTAACCTCTTGTAGCAACATCTCCTCTTGGTTACTTCTACACCGGAGCAGCAAAAAGTGCCTCCCAGCAGGACAGCTTATTTCTTCTTCCCAGCAACCCAGCACCAGAAACCAGAGCAAGAGCAAAATGATACTGGCTTTAAAGTCCCTTAATGCTTGCTGCCAAAAAGGAGGGGTTGTCTACGATCATTTTATGATATATTTTGAAGGGGAAACGGAGAAAAGCTGCCTTGAAGTGAAATAAATAAATAAATAAATATCGCACTGACTGAGAAAACACTTTCAAACAGGATACCTGTGGGGTGGGGTAAGGATAAATACATACTCAGAGGCTTTCATTTCATAGCTTAGCGTCCTGACCTTCCCTGCCGAGCTCACATAGCTGCAAAGAAATGAAACTGGGTCCTAGGAGCCCGAGGAATCGCCCGTCTGGTCTCCCCTAGGAGCCATCACGGCTCCCACCTCCCTCAGGATCACAACAGCCAGACCTCAAGCCTCTGCAAGCACTTGGGGTGACCGGCAACGCTCTCCTCTAAACCAACAAGACTATTCAAAAAAACCAGCAGCTGTGACCAGGAGGGAGCAACGCGCACCCACCCGCTGATCAGCAACCCGTAACACGACCAGCAAAGCGCGGCGACACGTTGCTGCTGTCAGAAAAGAGGGTTGGGGGAGAACGTGCCCCCTCCACCGTTCACCCAAGCTGAGAACGCTGCGGGGCCAAGCGAGCAGACAGACCGCAGGCACCCGTGTTGGGGGCTGAGTTGCCACCTCCTTGGGGCAGCACCCTCCTCCTGCCTGTAAACAGCCAGGGCCACCCACACCCGAGGACGGTCACCACGCAGGGGCTGGTGGCCCCTACTCAGAACTCGCCAGCGTGGCGTGAGCAGAGGGCTGGGAGACAGGGAGCACGTGGCTCGAGGACCTGCAGCTGTAGGGGCTCTTCCCGACAAATTGAGCTCAGGGAGATGGAAGGAGGCGGTGGGAGGAGATTCCATGCTGTGATGAGGAGGTGGGTGCCTGGGGGAGCCCCAGTCCTGCCCAAGGGACTGTTCTTGGCACCATGACAGCTTGGGGAGGAAGGGGACAGGCGGGGGAAGACGGACACTCCGGGAGCCAGTTTCTCCCTGCAGCACCGGAGAGGTTTCCTCAAGCAACCCGCCCTTTTCCTCACTGCCAAAAGCAGCATCGCTGGGTGTCAGCTGGAAGGAGCCAGCTCTGCCCAAAGAGCTGAACCGCCACGGTGCCCAGCAGCGCCCGTGCGGCTTTCACAGCATGGGCAGCCTTGCGGAGGCAGCTCCAGGATAACCCAGGACTGACGACGACACCGATGCTTTCAGGTGCAGCAGCTTTCGGGTCAGATCTCGCTTCTGCCCTCGCTGCATCCACAGGTTAGAATCACACATCCAAAACCCCTCCAACGGCTGGTAACTCCCGGGAGGTGTAACACAGCCAGGGAGGTGGGGACCTCGCTGCTTTCAGCACTTACGCCAACCACGACCTGGGGCCACGGCTGCAGGGAGGGCTCTGGGGTCCCTCTCCCCTCCTCAGCGCTCTGCCCCCTTTCCAGCATGTCACAAGCACGCTACTGTTGGATGCAGTCCTGCTGGGAGCGTCTGTGTCCATGCCAGCGGTAAGCGTGAGGAGGAGAGGGGTGCCCTGCGGCCGTTCGGCTGCCTGGGAGCTAGCTGGGAGGAGGGGAAGGTTTCCAGCTTGGATGTGGCTTTGTTCCCTATTTGATGTTTTTGAGAAGCGCAGTCCGGGCGTTCACCACGGCTTTGAAGGCGTCCTCGCTGCCGGGAGCCACACACTTATCGGGGTGGAGCAGCACGGCCAGCCTCCGATAGGCTTTGTTCACTTCGTCCCTAGGAGACACGACAAGAGTGAGGGGACCCACACGACACGCAGCCCGGCTCAGCCTTGCCCCTGTGCAGACACTTCTGAACCCTTCCCTCTCCGGCACTAAGGACCTCCAGGCTTTGGAGGTGATGCTACAGAGAAAGAGCTGAAGAAAAGCACACAGAGCACTTCTCGGCGCAACACGAGCAGAGAAGGGGGAGAACCCACCCTCTCCACCATGGGACCGTGCTGGCACAAACGCTCCCATCACACCAGACACGTGCCTGTGACACGTGCCACGGTGTGCCGAGCCTCTGGCACCACCAGCAGAAAGCTGGGAGACAGCGTGGGGGTAACACGCACCCTGACTCAGCTTCGCATCAAACCGCCTACGCGCTCCGGGCGAAGGCATTGCACATCACTTCAGCCCTTTAAGCCTTGGGTGTCTGGTCCAAGGCAGACGTCTCAGCTCCAGCTGCAGGCCGTGGAGAGTCCGTGTCCGTGCTGGAAATCACAGCGCAAACAGCCACGCAGAGCCGCTGATCTCTCCCCATGGATGAGAGGGGGCTGGAGGAGGGGTTAGGCTCAACATCTACATTTCAGAGAGCCAACAGGAGGATCTATGAGCCCTGGATAATATATGTTATCCAAAAATCTACTCTCCAGCACCTTTGCAAGGAGTACACAAGGGCAGTCCTTGTGTTTCAGAAAGAAGAAAGCAAGGGATAGCTCTGGGAGCTCGTTTTAGCTGCCCAAGTCATACAGCAGAACTGGGAGATTCAATATCCAACGTCTTGCACAGGCAATGACCAATTCCACCTGGCTAGAGGTCCTCTGAGAACGACAAGAGAAAGCTTGTCTTGTGGGAGTACCGTTTCCAGGTGGAAGAGCTGTAATGTCAATCCCTTTTTGATAATGTGGGCAGCAGCCTTACGGCACCTTAAAAACTTCTCCAGACCCGGAGAGCAAGGAAAGTAAAGCTGAAGCTGCTCCAAACACATCTGGCAAGTGAGTGACCAGAGACGGCTCAGCCTGGAGGCAGGATGCAGGGCCAGGCAGCTGACAGGGCTGAAGTTTTCACGTTCATCATTCCCCCCTTGCCTCCAGCCTGGCTTGTCTACTAAAAGGGGAAATTTGGTGCTCAGGACCGAGGGTTTCTTTTGCATTGCCTCAATTTTGTGGCTAGATACAAACTGCTTGTGCCTGGCTGCTATATAAACCAAGGTGAGCTTATCAGCAGGCAGGTCACTAAGAGATCACAGAGACAACCAGCATGCCGGGTCAGAAACATCAGGGATAGTCAGGCAAATGCCAAAGTCTCCCTCACCTTGTGGCTCCGGGTTTGACCCCCAGCATGTCCCAGCTGTCCTTGCTGTTGCGGATCCTGCGAATGGCATCTGCCTGCTCTTTGGTGAAGCCGACCCCCACGCTGGAGGGGGGACGCTTCCCGCCGTTGTCACACAAGTCAATGATGGCAGAGTAAAAAGTCTGCAGACACAGGGAGGAATTAGCGGGAAGGAACAGTCCCCAAAGGAGGTAGCAGGAGGTGCGCAGGACACCCCACGGCCCTTGCTGGCTGCGGGCTCGTCCTCTGAAGTGTGGGGGAGCATTTAGACAATGGCTGAACATTCATTCCCCGCTGCCCGGGCTGGGATACCCCAGGCTGGGGGGATCCAGTCCCTCCAAAGACCATGGGACAGACCGAGGAGGCGGCCAGGCCCCACATTTATTTCACACCCACTTCAGTGCAGCGCTAGACCTGAAGAGGTGATACGGGCATCTCTGCATCGTGTTCCCCAAGAGGGATCATCAGCTCTGAGCAATGCGATGCTGGAGCCAACTTTGGACTGGGAGGACCAATACAGACCCTGAACTGAAGAGCTACAGCTTTCTCAGGGCAGCATTTCACCGGGAAAACATCTCTGGGGCCGAGGGCCAACAGGTTTTGTGGGATCCAGGCAGTTCAGGAGACATTCTGCCATCAAATCCTGGCTCAGTGTGGTGTCTGTGCCTTCCCCACCTTCATCACACCTCACCTGAAACATCTCGTTGATTCCCTCTCCTGTCTGTGCCGATGTCTCAAAGTAAAGAAAGCCGCGGCTCTCTGCCCAGAGCCGCCCCTCGCTTTCGTCCACGCTGCGGTGCTTGGTGCAGTCGATCTGGACCAGGAGAAAAGGCAGAGGTCAGAGCCCAGCCAGGATCATCTAACAGTGGGTAAGGAGCCTGTCTGGTTGGAAAGGCTGTTTGCTTATCCTGAAGGGATGGAGGCAGCGTGGAAAGAAAGCACAGAAAATCCAAGTGAAAAGGCCTTTGAGAGTTTATCTAGTCCAGACACGACGTCACCTCTACTTGATCCCTTCCTGACTGATGTGTGGCCACCACATTCTCAAAACCCTGTTGAAACGTGGTCTCCAGTGCTCCTCATGCACGAATCTGGCTCTTAGAAAGTCTTCCTTACGACCTAACAATATTTCCCTTGCTGCAGCTGGAGCTCCACAGCTTGGGCTCAAGCTGGGAACAGAACGAGCCCTGAGGGCTGGAGATCGGGACCGCAGCGCAGCCTGGCTCCCCACCACAGCCCACCTTGTTCGCACAGACAACGAAGACGATGTTCTCCATGTTCCCGTGGGGGCCCAGCTCCTGCTTCATCTCAGCCAGCCACGCGTCCAGCGCGTCAAAAGACTCCTTTTGTCCCACATCGTAGACCAGGATGACGCCCTGCGTGTCCTTGTAAAACTCGTTCCTCACCTGTGGGGACAAAGGCAGAGCGCTGGCACCAGTGACAGCCAGGCTGAGAGCACGTGGCCTGGCGGATTCGAGGGATCGCCGTTTACCTGGCACCTATTTGGTTCTGTGATAAAAATCTCATCTTCACACAAGCAGAAGATCACAGAAAAAAGGACAGATGGGGGAACCCAAATAATACCCTGACCACACTGCCCCGGAGTCCCTCACAGTAACGATCACCCCATAAAATACTCACCTCCACACAAAAGAGCACAGATGCACAACGGCAGACAAGGTGTCAGACCAACTCCTGGGGAGACTGGAAGGTCTGGGAGTCGACCGAGACACCCGCGTGTGTCCCTGTGTGTGAGGCAGCAGAAGAGAGTGAGGATCCAGGGCCAGCCCCCTGGACAGACTGCAGGTCTAAGCCCAGCTACTGGAGGGATCCGCAGGATGTCTGTGCGTAAGGGGGGGCTGTACCGGCAGCTGGAGCAAGGCCGCAGCCTCTGGGGCTTGTATGCCCAGTGCCAGCAAGCAGGGAGACTGTGGATCCCCAGGACAGCTGCTGGGTGAGGGTCTAAGGTCAGCTGCAGGACAGATATTGGACTAGAACAGACTATTTCAGTTGGAAGGGACCTACAAGGATCATCCAGTCCAACTGCCTGACCACTGCAGGGCTGCCCAAAAGTTAAAGCCTGTTGTTAAGGGCATTGCCCAAACACCTCTTAAACCCTGACAGGCTCGGGGCATCGACCAGCTCTCCAGGAAGCCTGTTCCAGGGTTTGACCACCCTCTCGGTAAAGAAATGCTTCCTCATGTCCCATCTAAACCTCCCCAGGTGCAGCTTCGAACCATCCCCACGTGTCCTGTCCCTAGATCCCGGGGAGAAGAGCTCAGCACCCCCTTCTCCACCTCCCCTCCTCAGGAAGCTGCAGAGAGCGATGAGGTGGCCCCTCAGCCTCCTTTGCTCCAAACCAGACAAACCCCAAGTCCTCAGCCACTCCTCACAGGACGTTCCTTCCAGCCCTTCACCAGCTTGGTTGCCCTCCTCTGGACACATTCGAGGACCTTCGCATCCTTCTCAAATGGTGGGGCCCAGAACTGCACACAGCACTCAAGGTGAGACCTCTCCCAATTTAGACTTCTTTTTTTGGTTTCATTTTTCCCTGTTTACTTATATTTTAGTATAAAACCAATTATACATCAGAGACATGCTAGACATATACAAGTATTAAATGTTGAAAATACAAAACCAACCAAAGCAGCAGCAGTTTTCTGTCTCGTCGCTCTTCAATAAATATTTCCCACATATTTATTCACCAAAGTGGAAGTTTAAGCCCACCACGCTTTCCAAGGACTGGGAGTCTTTTCCCTTCTCCATTGTCTCACATGGATTAGCTGTGGCATAGCCAGAAAGTCAATACACACAAGCAGTTCATACATCTGCAAGCGATAACCATGCTACAAAGACCTCTACTGACCACATCCGCATCGGGTCAGAGTCTTTACAGTCTTCTGTCCCTCAATTTCTTTATGCTGTCAGCTCTGTCCCCCAACATCCCTGCTTCCTGCTGTATTCCAGGCTATTAATTAATTACATTTCACTGGTGACTTGCACTATATCAGGACTTACAAACCCAAGTCAAGACTTGTAGTTCTACACACAAATAACGTAGAAATCCTTGTTGTGCCGCAGACTTTGGAGCATGCGACAAGCAAATGCTGAGTACGCAAGGGAGGAATGGGAGGTTCATGAGCAACCAGATAAATAAAAGTCAATAGCCAGGCAGTCACCTGGCCAGCAGAAACCATTACATTCTTCATTCTGCCCTCCCTCATTTTTACTTTCTGATGCCACGTTAGTATTTATCATGTTATAAACCGCTCCTTCCTAATATTCTATATGTTTTTATTAGTCACAGAGTGATGCTTTGCCAAGCATCAACAGTACATTTATAATTAAGAATTAGTATGCATTACACTGTTAAAACAATAGGATTATACTGGATAAACATTTAATGTTCCTTTCTTCCACTCTTGGGCCCACTTTATTACTTTCTTTATAATTTAAAATAAATGTGATTAGCAGTGAGCACAATCACTCCTTTGTGCCAGCTCTCCAAAGTGGATATTGTAGTCTACGTGTTCAAATCCTAAAGTTTTATCCCGCAAGCTCCTTTTCGTAACTAGTACTGTTTATTATTTGTACTGCAAAGAATTCTAGAATGGAATGGAGGATTTCAGTTGGAAGGGGCCTACAATGATCATCTATCCAACTGCAAATGTTTTACAGTGCTTTGGTCATGGATTAGAATGCCAGTATGCTACAAATGCCCAAGGTAAGCTCCAGAGATTTCCCAATCTGAGTAAATTTAACCTCAAGATGGGCAGATTCATAAGCACAAGGAGCCACTTTGAAACAGGGCCAGCAACGTGAGCGGTAGCACAGGCAAACCTTACACTCATGGTTTAGGAGCAAGTTGGTAGGTTATTGCTGGCCCATGTTAGGTGTCTGTGGCAGGAAAGAAGGGGGTGTATCGTAGCAGAAAAAGGTCATTATGTATTTTCAAGTTTCCCATCCCCAAACCCAATTTCAGGCAGAGCTGAGGAAAGCTGACGGGCGCCGAACGCTTCCGAGGGCGACCCTGCGGTGTGCTGCCCGGAGTCGGGTCTGCCTTACCTCGTAGAAGAATGGGTGCCCCGCCATATCGAAGATGTTCACCTTGATCTCTCGGTCTCTAACCTGCACTCTGAAAGGAGAGGTGGGAAGTATCTGAGGAGGCTCTATTTCAGCCCTTGCACAGGCTGTGCCCCCGCAGGAACACCCCTTATCTCTGCCAGCCCTCCGCAGAGAAAGAGCTGGGTAAAAATCAGCACGAGGTTCCGAGCGCCGGGGTTTAATGGCCAGAAAACTGCCCCACAGCTGGTCAGACGAGGAGGACAGCACCAGCTGTGGGTATAACATGATAACAGGGAGCTACACTACCAGAGCAAGGCTGATGATGCAGATTATCTTATTATTAAAGCAGAAACACAGATTATGCCGTGGAAACGAAGCAGCCTTGGCAGAGCCAAGCACGCCTGGCTCAGTCAGGAGCGGCGGGAGGTGGGACAGCCCCACTGCACATCTTCCCTCTGCCCCTCTGGAGAGCAGCGTCCCCCGCAGCAGACGCCTCACCGAGGCCCTGGCAGACCCACGGCTGCCGTTTGCGACCCCGCAGCTCATCCCACCCTCCTGGCGCCTGCGGCTCCTCACCGCAAAGGTACTTACTTTGTGACGCCGTAGTCGATCCCAATAGTCGCCAGGTATTTGGGAACGAACCTCTTCTCACAGTAACGCTTTATAATGCAGCTCTGGGAGAAAGGAAAACAGAGCCTCAGCAGGAGGGCGCTGTACACCGTGATATTCACGTTAATATGGAATTTGCCAACAGGTCCCAGTGAGACAGACAGCTGTAAAGACATCAACTCTGCCCTAAGTCCCTAAACTGACTAATTAACCCACAACCAAAGCACCAATCCCTACCAGGAAAGGATTGCTTTCTGCAAAAGAAAGGATAAGCCAATATCCTAGCTCCTCGGTGTCAGTTATTCCTTACCTCTTTGGAGACTGGAGTGCCGAGAAACTCTGATTTATTCCCCTACAGAAAACATCCAGCCTGGAGGAGCTGTGTGTTCAGGGGCCTGGGGACAGTCAGCTCCCCAAAAGCCAAGAAGAACGTTTCAGCACGCCGAGAAGCGCGTACAGGGTCATACCAGGTCTCTCCAGCCCCGGTGCTGCCCCTGACCGGCAGAGATACTGTTAAGGGAGAGCAGACGAGTCGGCTGCTATCAGCCATCGAGAGAGAAATGCTGTAAGGAGAAATGTCACCTGCCACCTCTTTGCTCATTCACTCCGTTCTGCAAAATCCTTCTGGATTTTCTTACTACCAAGCGAGGCCATTGTCTGCCCCAAGGGAGTCCTCGTGCTGTCAGCAGTTTAACAGGACTATGTTTATTTAGCAAATTAAAAAGGGCAGCACTTCAGAACAGAACCTGGCTGGGAAAAGAAATGAGCTCCCGGAGAAGACCCGGGACGTTCACCGCGGGAGGAGCAAGGGGGGGCTCCTGGTGAACCCCCGCCTAAACCCAAACTCAGGAGGGGGGAGAGGATTTAGATCAGATGTTAGAAAGAAATTCTTTACTGTTAAGAGTGGTGAGGGCCCGGCACAGGGTGCCCAGAGAAGCTGTGGCTGCCCCTGGCTCCCTGGCAGTGGTCAAGGCCAGGTTGGATGGGGCTTTGGGCAACCTGGGCTAGTGGAGGGTGTCCCTGCCCATGGCAGGGGTGGCACTGGATGGGCTGGGAGGTCCCTGCCCACCCAAACCAGTCGGGGATTCACCCAGCAACCGCCGAGCGCCCTCCAGGATGGCACCAAGGGCCGGATCCACACCTTCTGCCCTCAGGCGCTGCACTACGGCATCTGTGGCTGGAGCACAGTCATGCGGGCTCCCTCCGAAGGACGCGGACACGGGAACGGCTGTTCCTCAGCAGCCGGATCACGGAGGGACCCGCCCCACAGGGAGGGGGAACGCTCTGGGGCCCGGTGGGTCTGTGGGGCAGGCTCCGAGCGGGACTGCGGGCCGGGCCCTGCCCACCGCCCACCCGTGGCGGCACGGAGAGGCACGATGGGCTCCGCCCGGGGCCTGCCCCGGCTACGCAGGAGCCCGGCCACGGAGGAGGCCGCTGCCAGCAGAAGCCGTGAGCGCCGCCATGACACCCGCAACCAGCTACAGCGTGCGGCCCCGCCCCTTGCCAGGCAGCCAATAAAATCCAACGTTACCGGCACACGGCCCCGCCCCCGCAGCTGTCAATCCTCCCCTTATCCCAACAGCCCGAGGCGCGACCGCCTCCTGATTGGGTCCCGCCGGCCGGCACAACCACCAATCCACGGCGTCTCTAGCAGCGCGGCCGCCCGCACCCGGCTTCCTATTGGCTAGCTGGCCTGGCCGCCAGCGCCCGCCCGCCAATCGCAGCGCCTCACCTTGCCCACCTCCGCGTTGCCCATGGAGATCACTTTAATCCGCAGCGACTTGCGCGTCTCCTTCCGCTTCGGCGGATTCGCCTCCATGGCGGGCCGGGGCGGCGCGGGCCGGGCCCGGCTGAGGCGGCGGAAGGAAGGAAGGAAGGGGTGAAGGAGCGAACGAGCGATCGCGGCGGTCCCGGCACCGCCCCACCGCCCTGCGCCTCCGTTCGCGCGAGACTACCGCCACTCGCCCCCTCCCCTTTAGTCCGCAATTCTCGCGAGATTTGGCGAGAATGTTGGTGCCGTTACCGTCCTGCAGGGGGCGGCAGTGAGGGGCGGAGGGGCGGGGTACGGGTGTCCTGCCTGTCCTGCCTGTCCTGCCTGTCCTGCGTGCCCTGCCTGTGCTGCCTGCCCTGCCTGTACTGCCTGTACGGCCTGTACTGCCCTGCCTGTACTGCGTGCCCTGCCTGTACTGCCTGTACTGCCCTGCCTGTGCTGCGTGCCCTGCCTGGGCTGCCTGCCCTGCCTGGGCTGCCTGTACTGCCTGTGCTGCCTGCCCTGCCTGTGCTGCCTGTACTGCCCTGCCTGTGCTGCCCTGCCTGCCCTGCGTGCCCTGCCTGTGCTGCCTGTACTGCCCTGCCCATGCTGCCTGTGCTGCCTGTACTGTCCTGCCTGCGCTGCCTGTACTGCCTGTACTGCCCTGCCTGCCCTGCCTGTGCTGCCTGTACTGCCCTGCCTGTACTGCCTGCCCTGCCTGTGCTGCCTGTACTGTCCTGCCTGCCCTGCCTGTACTGCCCTGCCTGACCTGCCTGTACTGCCTGTACTGCCCTGCCTGTCCTGCCTGCCCTGCCTGTACTGCCTGCCCTGCCTGTGCTGCCTGTGCTGCCTGGGGTGCCTGTACTGCCTGTACTGCCCTGCCTGCCCTGCCTGTACGGCCCTGCCCGTCCTGCCTGTACTGCCTGCCCTGCCCGTCCTGCCTGTACTGCCCTGCCTGACCTGCCTGTACTGCCTGTACTGCCTTACCTGCCTGCCCTGCCTGTACTGCCCTGCCTGTACTGCCTGCCCTGCCTGGGCTGCCTGTACTGCCCTGCCCATCCTGTCTGTACTGCCCTGCCTCTGCTGCCTGTACTGCCTGTACTGCCCTGCCTGTACTGCCTGTGCTGCCTGTCCTGCTTGTACTGCCCTGCCTGTGCTGCCTGTGCTGCCTGTGCTGCCTGTCCTGCCTGTGCTGCCTGTCCTGCCCTGCCTGCCCTGCCTGTGCTGCCTGTCCTGCCCTGCCTGCATTGCCTGCCTGCCCTGCCTGCCCTGGGGGTTCAGCAGTGAGGTGCTGTAGTGAAGGGACAGACCGGGCCCCGGGTCCCCTGGGCGCCCCGGGGGACAGGGGGGGAGCAGCGTCCTGCTGCCCTCCGGCAGCGCCTGCCCCCTGCCCGTGCTTTTGGCCAGACGCCCCCTGCCCTGTCCCACCGCCCCCCCGGGGCTCCAAAGCAGCAAACGCGTGGGATCGTCCTGCGCGGTCCCGAGTGCCCCCAGGCCCCGTCCCGCTGTCCTCGCAGGCCGAGCGCCGGGGGTTTGTGTGGCCCTGCAGAGCTGCGGGCAGAGCGAGGCGGCCGGGGGGGGGTCACGTCTGCTCCCTGGGCCGTGGGGAACGTCCTCGCTGCGTGGCCGTGGGGAGGTGTTACCATCCCCCCCAGCCCGGCCCATCCGTGATCCCGCAGGGACCCAGCCAGGCGGGATGCAGCTCCCAGCCTTTCGGGGGGTGGGGGGGGGGTGTTGGTGGGTTTGCTCTTGGTTGGGAGCTGCTGGGGTCTGTGTGGAATGAGGGAATGGACCCTCCCTGAGGTGAACCCCTCGTGAAACAGCTTACTGAGGGGAGGACGCTGCTGGTTGCTGAGACGTGGCCTCGGGTGACACCAGAGCCGGCAGCGGCCCCGTGGCACCACGGGACATCCCTGTGCGGGGGCTAGCCTGGTGCGGGGGACCCTCGTTCTAAATAACGTCTTTAATTCCTCCTTGTAGCCCAGCGAGATCCCGTTAAGAAGGGGAACCTTTGCATCAGGCCTCGAAGACAAGGTACCAGGAGGGGGACACGGCAGCTCCACGGCCGCCCGTTCACCTAGCGTGGGTGACAACTGTGAGACCAGGGGACTCATGCAGGGCTGCATCCCCCGCGGGAGGCGGTTCATAAGGAGTTTTGAGGGGGGTTTTGAGCCCCCTTCCCGGGGGGATCACAGCCGTCTCTGGATGAGGAGATCCCCAGGCAGGGCCCACATGGTTTGAGCATCTCTCGGTCCTCTGGGGACTTCACCGTCGGGACATGGGAGGGGGTTTCCGTGGTTGAGATGCCCTGAGCTTAGGGATCCTGCGACTCTCCCCACCGCATCCTGCTCGGAGAGGCTGGAAGTAGAATCACTAGTGTGCGCTATGGACTAGGGACGCTGGCTGTCGAGTCCTCAACACCTGACTGGCAACGAGAAGCTGCTTTTTGACAGGCCTGTTATGGGCTCTTTGGGATCTTCTGCCTCATTACCTGGTCTCATAAATCTTTGCCGAAAGAGTCCTGCCGTTATCCATCTCTGGGTGTTTTATGGCTCCAGCTCCGTTCTTCCTCTTCACATCACCTTATCTTTAGCTTTGTTCTTTGTTATCTTCGGTTTGTTCTTCATCTTCCCGCTGTCTGGCCGTTCGATGAAACCAGGCACGCGTCTCTGTGCCAGTTTGAGCTGATTCCTTTAACCCTTCCACCGCTGGCCAGATGTTCCTGGTCTCATATGGATGTTATTGTTTCTTACAAATCCGTCTGGCAGCTGATGTGGTGAATTCAGCCCTTCCTCCTTGAGATGCTGGTGGGCACATCTCGGGGCAGCTCCCCTCCTTGGCCCGGAGCGCTGTCACCCTCCCAAGCCATCAGAGATCCGACCTGCTCAGCAGCAGCGTAGGAACGGGCTTAAATTCCCACCGCCGTGCAGGGGGCAAGCGCTGCCCTGCCCCGATCCCAGTGCCATGAGAGAGACGAGGTCGGCGTTTTCTTTGAGCATTTCATCCTGGGCCGAGCGTGTCCTTTAGTTTGTTTGGAGAAAGAAAGAAGGTTTGGGGTTGTTTTTTTTTTTTCCCTCTTTGTTTTGCCACCCCTCTGTGGGGTTTTTTCTGGGTCGGGAGGAACGGAGTCCCTCTGCGCCTGGCAGGAGGACGGGGGGGGGAGCTTAGCACCGTGCCAACTTCTTCACCAAGTCCGGGCAGCGGAAGGGCTTACGGCAGCCCTGCCGACTTACAGGCTCGGGATACGGTAACAGACACCAGACCAGCAGCTTTAGGGATAAACAATTTATCTCTAAATAACAGTACAGTAATAAATACAGCTCAGTAGTGCAATTATCCAGGTCATAATGACAGCAAATCCAGTAATTCACTAATACGGGGCTAGACTTACTCTCTGGGAGTGCAAAGACTTACACGACCGTGGATATGAGGCAGGCAGGGAGCAGGGCATGGCTTCTCCTCCGGACAAGCGACTCGGACCAGCCGATAAGGCTTGGGGAATCCCAGATTCCCTGATGAGACCATCCTTTTTAATCGTTGTGTTGCGGAAGCACGGTTTGGACTTGTTAACCCATCATGGCATCCCACCTCTGCTCCTTTTCTGTCCTTGGCATGCACGGAGCCTGGAAATAATCTGCGAGGCGATGCTAGCCGCGCGTTTCACCCCTCGTTTGGGGGGGGGGGGAAAAGGGTGCTCGTCTTGTCGTGGCGGTGTAAGGCCAAGACCGATGTGGATGCCTCCTACCTCCATCCCCGGGGGTGTCAGGCATGGAGGGGAGTTTGGTTGTGGAGTGATTACCTTGAGTCAATGCGGTGGTGCGCCGAGAAACCGTCAGAATGGGGCAGGCGGAAAGCTAAGTACTAATATGTAATGAGGTGATTAAACCAAGTAAGAAATGGCTCAAAATAAGGGTTACAACCGAGGGAGGAAGTAAGATGTTGAAAATTCCCGTGGTGGCTGGGGTGACCACCCTAAAAGCGATTCCCGCCAGCCACGTTTGACTCTTTTTTTTCGAGCGCGTTGAGGATTTGTGTGTCCCGTGGTGTCACGGTGGACGAGTATTAGTGTTTGTTGTGCCTCCTCCCTCCCTCCCTCCCCTGCTTCAACAGCCGAGGTACAAAACTCCTCCGTTGGAGATTTTGGGGTAGGGGGTATAGTTAGTTGACAGTAGGTGACAAGCAATAATTGGGGCAGTATAGTTAAAATCACATCCAGGTAGGGTAGTAAAGTTACAGATGCACAGATAAACTACCGTAGATAAGGTCTGGTGATACGTAGCGTCAGTATCTACAAAAGAATACGAAGCTTGTGAAGGTACACAGCCGTTCCGGCCGCACGCAAGCCTTGTCTCAGCGTGTTTATCGGGTGCGTTATGAAATGACAGGCTCCCCAGCGGAATTAAGGCACGTTATCAGAGGCTCCGAAAGGATTTTCTTCAGCCGCAAACCCCAGCCCTGGCTCAGGGACACGAGCTTCGGTGTGTCCCAATCGCCAGCCTCTCATTCCCTGCTGACTCTGTAAGGGGACGTGAAGCTTTCGCAGCGAAGTGGTCGCCGTGCCTAGCTTGTTGGCCAGGACTTTGGGATTTTTCCAGGAAAACTGGGCCTGTAAGATGGGTATGGTCCTGTGGAGATGTCTGCAGCACCTGGGCAAGGTGCTCCGTGGGTTGCCTGGTGTGTCTGTGCTCAGCCTGGGTTGCTCGTGTGGGTGTAGCCGATGTTTTTGGCTGGCAGAGACTGGATTTTTTTTGCCTCCGTGGCTCGACTGGCCCCGCCACTGTCACCCTGCTGTGTTTGATGGTCCGGAGCAGCCATGCATGAGGTGTGCACGTAAAGCTGTGGTGGTGAGAACCTTGCACGCGTCCCCTGAGTGTCCCTGTGGCCCGTGGGGAAAGACGCAGCGGTGCTCGGGCATGAGAGGCAGAGCGTGACTCGGTTTCCCCATCCCTGAGCCAGCGTGGTGGGGCAGGAGGTGGGGTGGTGCAGGGCACGGAGCTGTCCCCACACTTTGTTTCGGGGCAGAAAAACCGCAGTTCTCATCTGCAGATGTCTGGGCCCCAGGAGGCGTTGGGGACGGTCCTGCAGCCCTCGTAGCCCCCAACACAAGTGCAGGGCCTCCCGGAAGGTCTGCGGGGAGCTCCTCTGCGGCACTGCGAGGCCTGCGGAGATGGGACAGGGTGCCATCGGCAGTGACCTGTTGATTCGCCCGCAGCATCCTCTGGAGCTGGGACATCTCAGGCTGATCCCCCTGGAATCACCAGTGCTCCCAGCAGAGACGCCCACGGGTGCACCCCTTGCAGCCGGAGGGAGGGCAGCGCCTGGCTTCTCGGCAGAGATCCTCCTCTGTCTGCTGCTGCCAGCGATCCACGTGTGAGCAGCATCGCCGGGCACCGGGACAGCGTCCTTTCTCCCGGTCCTTGTCCCTCCCGTGCCACGCGCGCGCAAGAAACGCATCCTCGTGGGAGAAGTAACGCGGAGAGGAGTGAGAGGTGGCGCGTTGCACGTGAGAACCGTCGGGGCACGGGGAGAGCCTGTCCCCGGGCGTCGTGCAAGCGACGTGGCGAGCGTCGGTGCCAGAACGGACGCGGGTGCGCGAGAGCCGGTGCAAACACCCCGAGGCCGAGTGCCGATGGGTGGGAGCAGCCGTGGGGGGCTGGCCCGTGGGCCTGGGGCGCAGCTCTGCCCTGGGTGCGTGGCCGGGGAAGGGATGCACGGCTCGGTGCCGGAGACCCCACTGCGGTTGCTGCAGCAGCTCCGTGGCCATGGAAACAGCTGCAGGAGAGCAGGGGGATGCGAGGAAGGAGGGAGCAGACGGACCGCGGGGATGGACGTGCCTGACAAAGGAGGTGCCCGGCGCGAGCAGCTCCTCGTTATCCTCCTGGCATGATCTGTCGCAGCTCCGGCTGCTTCTGGGTCGCTTCCTTCCCCCGGCCAACTCCCTCCGAGCCATCCTGGAGAGGGATCCCGGGGCTCAGCGCTCCTTCTTGGTGTCCCACACGCCCACCCTGCCCGCCATGCTGAGCTCTGCGCAGTGTTTCTGAGCCCTGAGCGGGGACGCAGCCGCGTGTCCCGAGAGCATCCCAGGCCCCAGGTGATTCGGCGTGTGCCCCCCTTGCCGGCTGGCTGGTGGAGAGGTGAGGGGCCGGCCGGCTCCCGGGTGCCGGGGCAGTGACCGTGCTGGGCTGGAGAGACGCGCTTGGATCCTCTGGGCAAGGCTGGAGCGTGTTGGGGTCCCCGTCGTGGCGATGACAGGTAGGGGCTGAGGGGCTGGCGGCGGGCAGGGTTTAATTCTTCTCTCCCCTTGTCTCGCACCATGAATCGGGAGGAGCCACGTGCCGGGGGTGGCCTGGACCCTCATCCCAACCTCTCTGGATCCATCCCGGCCCTGGGCAGGGATGTTTGAATCCATCCTTGCTCTTTGAGGGCAGAGATTCTGCCGGGCTTTTCCAGTGGCAACAACTTTTGGGGTTCAAAGCCAACCCTACGTGTTTTGGGTGTGGGGCTGGGGGCCCCTCAGAGCTTGTCGGTGGGGGTGTCCTCAGGTCCCCAAAGTGGCTAAGGGGGAATTTCCTCATCTCCTTGGCCGCCCCGCAGCACCGTCCCGATGACCACCGTGTCCCTTCGCAGCAAGCCGACGGCCTCGCAAATCCCCGTGAGCAAAGGGATGAGGGTTCCTGCGCGGGGGGGATTTGCCACGTCCGCTTCAGGCTCTTCCCTCATCATCAGGTTTTACTCTGAGGCTTTTAATTCACATTAAAAAGGACTTTGTGACTGCTGCTGGGGCTGACCAGGGACGCTCAGGACCCCCATCCCTCGGCCTGTCCCCCACGAAAGCCCCCAGTCCCCTGGGAACGCGGCTCTTCACGTGGCGGCTCCGCCACCCGGGGAATCGGCAACACAGATTAACTCCCAAAATGTTTTAATTAAAACATAATTTTCCTGCGAGGAGGATCGTGAGGCACCAGTTATTGCCTAATTAGATGATCCAACTCGGGGGCTTTGCCGTGTGGGAAGAGACACAGCAAAAGCTCGGGGGGGATGTGCGGCAGCCCGGTGCCAGCACCCCCCTGGTCCCCTGGCCCTCCCTGGCCGAGGTGCCCTGTCCCCTCGAGCCTCGTCCTTGTCCCCAGCCACGGCCCAGGGCAGCATCTTACGGGGTCTGGCACAGGGAGGGCTCGGGCTTTGCAGATGGGTCGGTCTTGCCGTGCGTGGGACACGCCGTGGGTGCGGGGCGGCTGTGGGAGGCGTGTGGGGCCCAGGGCACGAGGGGTTTTGGCACAAGGTGCCCTGCGTTGGCCTGGCCGGTCGGAAAAAGGAGCAGAATGGGTCCAAACAGTGGGAAAAAGGTAAAGGAGAAAAGCTGTGCCGTGCCGTGCCGCGCCGTGCATCGCTGTGTAGTACTCTGCAGTGCCACGCTACGCCGTGCCTCGCAGTGCCGTGGTGCGTTGCGCGTGCCGAATCACGCCAAACTTTCCTGTGCCGTGAGGTGCCGTGCCGCGCAACGCGGTGTTCAACCAGGTCGTGCCGTGCTGTGCCGTGCTGTGCCTTGCTACGCCGTGCCACGCTGCGCCGCGCCGTGCCAACAGCAACTACGTGGCCAGAGGAAGCGTGCGAGACGACCGCTCGCGTCCGTGACCTGCGGCTGGGCACGGGCGCTTTGGGGGCACCGGTGCAGCGCCCGTGGCGCGTGTGGCCAAGACCACCAAGACCCGCGTGGGGTGGCTCCCTGCCTCAGTTTCCCCTTTGGCAGCGGGGTGTTGCTGCATCACCTCAGTGCCGCTAAGGGCACTGCAGCAGTCATGCAAACCCTCGGGGACGTACCTTCCTTCTTCCTCACCCTCTCCAAGCGCTCTCAGCCCTTTCCCTGGCATCCCTGTGTCCCCCCAGAGCAGTCCCAGCTCCCCCCCCCATTCTCACCCTCCAGGACTTTCTAGAAGCAACCGAGCCGACCTGGATCTGTCCGCGTGTCCTGCGTCGTCCCCAAGCAGCGGCACACCTCTGCATTTCGGGAACCTGGTGCAGCTCCCACCTGGCCGGGCTGGAGGCGGCTGGCGCAGGGAAAGGCCGCGGTGGTCGCGGTTGCCACTCGGGTCGGTGGGGAGCCGGTGGGGAAGGTGTCTGGGTGTAACCCCCCCCGGGGTGCTTATTCTCAGGACGAAGGATGAGGATAGCGAGCACGGGGCACTCGAAGGAAACCTCTCTGCGGGGGTTTGGGGTCCTCGGACGGGGCCGGGGGCTGCGTGACCCGTGCAGGAAGGATGCTCGGGGGTTCACCGGGGTGTTACCGGGGAACCGAGTGGATCCCGGCTCGCTGGCCGCCCCAAACGCTCAGGGCTGAGCCGCTTCCAGCCGTGGCTTTGCCCCCCCCCCCCCCCCCCCCCCCCCGCCAGGTTTGTGTGGCAAAGCCTGGGCAGGGCGCTCCGTGGGGGTGGGTGCCGTGGGGTGGGATGCGGGGCGGGATGCCCGGCGTGGGGGCACCGTGCTGGATGCAGAGGGGGTTCGGGCTGTGGGGCAGGGGGGCCGGGACCGCAGGGTCCCCCCTCGCCGTGCCATGCCGGGTGGAGCGGGCCGTGCCGAGCCGTGCCGAGCCGGCGGGAGGAGCCGAGCTGCGGTGCCGCCCCCCCGGTGCCGCCCCCGGCCGGCGCCGCTCGGTGGGGCAGAGCCGGGTCGGGCACCACCGCCTGCAGCCGCGCCGGGCACGGCCGAGCCGGGCCGAGTCGAGCCGAGCCGAGCCGGGCCGAGCCGAGCCGAGCCGAGCCGAGCCGAGCCGAGCCGAGCCGCACCGGGGCGGCGGCAGCAGCAGCGGCCATGTACGGTGAGTGCCTGCGGGGGACGAGCCCGGTGGGGCGGCGCCGGGCCTGGGCCGGTCCCGGGGCCGGTCTGGGGCCGTGCGTGCCCCCCGCTTCCCGGGGACTTGGGCTCGTCCCCGCCCCGGGCAGGACTGTGCATCCCCGGGCCCGGTTAGGGGTTCGCCTCGTCCCGAGTGGGGGGACCTCGTTCTTTATAGGGCGGTGCACCCCCCTTTACTGGGTGTATCCCCCCTTTGGGGTGGGGGGGTCTGTATCCTATAGAGAGCTGTGCGCCCCCCTTTACTGGGGGGTGACCCCTCTTTGGGGTTGAGGTGGCCTTGGTGCACCCCCTAAGTTACTGGGGGGGTTATCCCTTCTTTGGGTTTGGGGGGGACTTTGGTCCTATATAAAGCTGTCCATCTCCCTAGGTACTGGGGGTGACCCCCCTTTGGGTTTGGGGGGGACCTTGGTCTTTTACAGGGTTGTGCATCCCCCCAGTTTCTGGAGGGTGACCCCCCTTCGGGGCTGGGACACACACTGAGGTCCCAGAAAGGGCTGTGAATGGCCCCTTTGTCACTGGGGCACTGTCCCCTTCCTGGGGGGACCACGGGCCCTTAACAGCCCCCCCAACCCGGTTTCCTGGGGTCACCTGCTCCCCCCGGGCTGGGAGGGCCTTGCGTCTGTACAGGACCAATGACCCCTGTACTGCTGGGGGACACCCAGTCCTTGGGGGGGGGGACCCTTGGGTGCTATATAGGGCTCTTCAGCTCCACCTGGTTAACTGGGAGGGGGGGGAAGGAGTGTCACACCCCCCCCCCCAGATCTTGGTCCTATATATGACCCCCCTTGCGATGCTGGGGAGCTGCCTGGACTCTGGCGTGGGGCAGACCTCGCTCCCATATAGGCCCATGCACCCTGGGGTGTTTGGGGGTCCCCCCCGTTGACCCCCATGCTGTCACTGTTGTCACCCCTCTGTGCAGTGCGGCCATATGGGGTCCCACGTCCCCAACCGGTGATGCCGTGTGCATAATGGGGAGCAGCTGGCGGAGCAGCTGGCCGCCCCCCCCCCCCCTGCCTGGGGCTGCGGGCCCCGCTAAGCTGCTGGGAGCTTTTGGGATGTGCCGGGGGGTGGCCGGGTGGCTCTTAAATCCGCGCTGCCCGAGCATCCTTCCCTGGGCCGTCAGCACGCGGCGAGCATCGCAGAGAAGGGAGCCCCTGATCGCTGCCCTTCCTTGGGGGCTCCCAGCCCACCCCGAGGGCTGCGGGGTCAGTTTGGGGCTGAGCCCAAAAGCCCCCCTCTCTGCGAGGTGCTGCGGTGCCGGCGGTGAGTGCACGGTGGGACGCGACAGGAGGGAGATGGGTGGGCAGGGTGCCGGCCTCCCCGGGGTGATGGGGTGCTTGTTTTGGGGTTCAATGGGGTGCATGGGGAGGGGTGTCCTGAGATGCGTTGGGATGCAGCACCTCCCTCCTGCGGGGCGAGGAGTGGAGCCCGTGGGCTTGGGGAGCGGGTCTCTACCTAGCGGGGCTGGGGGGGAGGGAAGCTGAGGCAGGACGCGCTGGTTCTGTTCCTCTCCTCGTCACCGTGCTGACTCCTCTGGCCTCGGTTGAGTCATTCAGGTCTCTCAGCTGGTATTTTTCCACCCGCAAAACGAGGGGGATGTTTCCCTCCCCTGCTCGGCCGTGGCAGCCCGCAGTGACGGCTGCTGCATGCCCCGGGGACGCGGCCCCTCTGCGGCACCCCCAAGCCAGGGTTCCCCGCTCGTTCCCAGCCCAGGACCCGGCTGTCTGGCGTGGGATGGCAGCGATGCTCTTACTGCAGGGCAGTCATCCCCGATGTGGAAATACTTCCACCCGTGCCCTTTCCATCTGAGCTCCCTGCCTTGCTCAGGGCTGTTGCATCCGCACTGGGGCTCGGGCAGATTTTGGGGGGGTGTGGGGGGGGTGCATTGGCAATTTGTGCCGCTGGCAAGCAGGAATTTGTGGGGAGCTGCTGTCGTCATCCGAGCAATTTGCAGCAGCCTGGAGCGCGTAATAATCCTCTCTGCCGGGGAACTGCGGGGGACCCCAGTCCCTCTGCGAACCTGGGGGAGAACTGAGATGCGGGTCCCCAGGAGCCCCGCCAGCCCCCCCCCCCCCCGCCGATGTCCGACCTGACCCGAGGGGTGTGACACGCTCCGGTTGTCCCCTGGGATCCTGGCTGGGCGGCCAGCGCGTCCTGCCCACGGGGAATGGCAATGCCACATCAGCTCCTCTTACCCACAGGTTGTGCCTCTGCTCGCGTCTTGGGGGAGCCCCTTAGGGTGGGGAAGGGCAACAGCGTCTCTGGGGACCTGAATGTGACTTCGAGGACGAAAGCCAGGCTGGTCCCTTCCCCGGTAGCGCTGGTGGCCAGGCGTTGCTGCGGCTCGTGGTCCTGGAAAGCATCCAGGCGCTGGAAAGCTCTGTGGGATACTTTGGATGAAAGGTGCATTAGGAATGCACAGGATTATTGGTATCTTTTTAATCTCTCTTTTAACTATCTCTCGGCCTGAGGGAAGGATTAGACCGGTGACTGGCGATGGATTTTTCTCCGTGGACAGGACAAAGTGGTGCCGGACGTTTGTTCTGTTATGGGGGAGACCCGCAGCCTCCCTGGGAGAGGTGATCAGAGGGGCAGCATGGGGGACATGGGCCACCCTTTGCATCCCCCTAATGCTGCAGCGCTGGCGCCTGGCGCTGAGCTGGCGTTTGCGCGTGCCAGGCAAGAGCGGCGTGCCGGCATGGCGATGCCTGGCGCCCGCGGCTCGTGGCGTGGGGCCGTGGCGGTGGCCGTGCACGCGGAACAGGGCTGCTGGGGGTCTGCACCTGTTTTCTTTTGGTTTTCTTTTGGTTTCTTTTGGTTTTCCTTTGGTTTTCTTTTGCATTCACTGGTGAAAACGGGACATCCAACCTTCGACCCCGGCCGTGCCAGCCTGGTGCCGTGCAAACCGCAGTTTGGTGAGCTGAACCTTCAGGCTGGTGTCCCTGTCTCCGGTGGGAGCTCGCTGTCCTGAGCCTGGCCTGGGGATCAGCTGCTCCACGGGAGATTTCGCACCGCAGGAGCTGGGCTGCTGCTATCAGGTTTTGGCCGGCAAAAGAGCGTGGTTACCCCACACTCGGGGGGGTGCGATGGCCCCGGCTGCAGGAGAAGCCCGGCGCTTTGTGTACCCAGCCGCCAGCAACCCTCCTGCTTCGCTGCCGTCTCCAGGAGGCAGGGCTTTAATTCCGAAATACGTACAAAAGGCAGAGCGAGCTCGGTGGGCTGAAAGCGCTCCAGCGACGCGGCCGTAGGGAGAGCAGGGAGCAAGGGAGCAGCGCAGATGGGATGGGGTTGACGTTTCTACGGGGGGTTCCCGGTGGAGCTCGGCTACGAGTCCCCCCCCTGTGCTTTTGGCAGCTTCTGGGAAGGCGGCGTGTGTCGGAGCTGCGGCAGCAAACCTTCGGGAGACGTATCCCCGCCGGCCGGCCCCGAAGCCGCTCACCTCAGTTTGTTTCCTCTACATTCTCTCGCTTTGCTTTCTGGTCACCGGCACAAGCTGTCTCCTCCCACGCCAGCCGAGCTGGAAATAGAGAAGGTTCCCTTTTTTTTTCCTTTCAGCAGCAGCTGGAGTAGGGGAAATGAGGTTTTTTTGGCTGCCCGGGGAGGAGGCGGTGGCGGCGGTGGGTGCCAGCAAGGTCCCTGTGAGCTGTCTGGGGCTGCCAGCGTGCCACTGAGTCACAGCCAGCAGCCGCACAAGCGGATGGGTTTTGCGCTAAATAAATAGTGTTTGGTGGGACTGGATGGCTCAGCAGGGGAATGTGAAATGCAATTAAGATATTTTTTTTTTGGCTTTTTTTTTTTTTTTTTAATTCTATGCTTTTTAACTAAATGATCTGCAAATTAATTCAGAGGAAAAGGGGCTGTTTGTGGTGCTGGCAGTGCTGGGGGCTTTCCCGAGCTCTCATATGGGTTTGCGTTAAACCTCGATGGCTGTGGCTGAGTCCGGGGCTTTTTTCCTGGTGCGTTTCCAGACGGCATCACTGTGTCCAGCCAGGATTTGACCCCTGCAGTGAAAATGGGGACTCCTCTGCCTGGAGCAAACACTGGAGGGGATTGTACCAGGCTGGGAGCTGGCATTGCTCCCCTCAAACTTCATCAAGCCCCACCGCTTAAGGGCTCTGGTAATTGCTTGCGCAATCAGTAATTGCACAAGAAAATGCGCTTCCAGAGATGCTCTGCTCCTGGCTGAGGCCTCTGTAGCTCTGTCGCAGGTCGCTCTGCTTTGGGGACAGGACTTGTTCCCCCTCCGCAGGGACTGCACGCAACCCAGAAAGGCTGGAGAGAAAGCGTGGCCGTGGCCGGTCCCGTCACGTTCCTGTCTCTCTGTAAATGAGGGTGTCTGGTCGCTTTTTGTGCCAAAAAACTAAAACTGGCTGTGGGCTTTGATGCAGCTTATCTTGGGGAAATAGGAAACCACGGAAACGTGTCTGGTCAGCCTCTCACAAAGGTCCTTGTTGTGTTTTTTGTCCAACGTGCAAAACAGGGGGATTTGCGTGGGGTTTTTTCCTCTAAAAACCTTTCACGCTTGCGAGCCTGCCCGTGTCCTTGGCCGTTCTGCCGCATCCGGCTCTGCGCTGCGTGGGGCAAGTCCTTGGCCTCGCAAAATGATCCCGGCTCTTCGTTCAGCAATTTTCGGAGGCTGGTCCTGATGCTGGGTGGACGGCTGTCTCCATCAGAGCTTCCCTACCTACGCGGTCCAGACCAGACATCCCATCCACGCGATGCCGGGCGAACGTCTTGCATCGAGGAGCCGGAGTTTGAGTGAATTTCCTGCTATTTAAGCTTTTTCCTCCCTCCAGCTTTCCCTCTGCCATGTGTTGTATAATGAAACCAGGCACCCATTAAGGCGCTTAACTCCCCTTCTCCTCCCCTCGCATCGGCGCTGCCAGGTACTCAGTGCAAAGCCCTCGGCGTGCGGCTCTGCCCTTAATGGGTGGTTTCCCCCCCCCACGGCGCGTAAAAGGGCTGGTGTGGTCTTAATGCCCGAGTCTAATCACCACTGTGAAATATTAATTAATCTGGCCGCTATTGAAGCTTTGCGCGCGCGCGCTGCGGTGTCGGAGCGGCAGGCTCGGTCGAGCGGTGAAGTGTAAATAATGGAGGGCCGAATCCGTCGCTGGTGTAAGCCGGCAGCGGGGGTGATTGACGTCCCGCCGCTCACCACGGAGCTGGTAAAGCTGGATTTGATGCCTGCGTGCCTCGAGCTGTCGGCATTTGTTGGGGGGGGGGGGGGAACAGATAGAAGGGAGCGTGTTTCGGCAAATCCAGGTGGGATTCGGACATGCTGGCCCCAGCGTGGATTCGGTCTCTGGAGCGGGTCCCGTTTGGGGGGGTCCCAGCACAGAGCTGTACGCTTGGGGTCTGCGTGGAGCCGCTTTGCCCCCCGGCCCCGGTGTCTGCCCCGGAAAGCCCCGGCTGCGTCGGTGGAAGCGAGGCGAGCGCAGCGCGTGGAGGAGTGCCAGGGGGAAGCTGCGAATTTAATTGCTGAGCTAAAAGGCTTTGCGCCGACGGCTCCGAGCGGGCTGCAGGCGACGTCTGGGAGAGCGTTTCCCTCTCCGGCATGTTCCTGTCCATCCCGCTCAGCGACATGAGAAATACGTCCTGGCAGCGGCAGCCTTGGCTTGCCAGTCCCGGGTGTCTCTGCTCTTCCTTTGCTGTCGGTGCCTCGAAATATTTCGCTGTTCCTTCGTGCCGGCGTCAAGAGACACGGCTCCCCTCGGTCAGCGCTGCCTTGTGCTGCCCTTGGAGGTTTGGGTCTTCTGCGACATCCCCGAAAGCGTCTCTGCTCACAGATGAGCTGTCTGCTTTTGTAACACCCCCTTTACAGATGCCGAAGGACACTTGGATGAGCGGCGGTTAACGAGTGGGAAAGGGAACGAGCCGTGGCCGTGCAGCTCGAACTGTTTGGAAAGGTCAGGAACTATTAATTAACATCAGGACGTTGCTCTGAATTACCGAGCTGGAGGGGCGAGCTGGATTTGGCCACCTCCCCAGTTCTTCCTCCGCTAAAAGTGGTAGAGGTCTAATACAACCGCCCAGGGTCCCTCATCTTTTCGTGGCTGCTCTTTTCCAACAGCTCTTCTTTGCACCGGGCTGATCCGAACTGCTCGATCCTGCTCCTCTCCTGGTTTGGGGGCTGCCGTTGCCTCCCCCTGCCAGGGCACGGGGCACCTTGCTGTCCTCACCCCGTTCCTGGCGCAGCACGCTGCGAGGAAGGTGTTGGGCCGTGGTTTTAATCGGTGCCCGGCGCGTTTGGCTCTCTTAAACGTGATTAGAGAGAGATTTATTGGCTTGCTTTACAGCTCTGCTGGCCCGTGGGGTCGTGCCGATTTACATCGGGGTCTGCCCTGGCTCTGCGGGGGTGCGGAGGCAAAGGGAGGCTGGCTGGTGCCGAAGCTGGATTTTAATGTAGGTTTTGGTGGCTCTTAAATTGGGGGCAGAAGCTCAGAGGAGCACCTGAGCAAGGCTTTCCCTCGGGCCAGCTCCCAGCCACGCTTGCTTATGGCTCCGGGCTTTCCCCTGGGAACGGCTTTCGGGGAGGAGGGGGATCTGCAAGCGGTGCCCTACATCTCTTCCATCCCTCGGGGCACCGAGTCCATCCCTGCTCCCTGCCAGCGTCGCTTGTTTCTTGCCTTCCTTGGTATTTTTTTGCCCCCCCCTTTCCCAGGGGCTGGGGTTCCTCGCTCCATCCCTCTGCCCACCCTGGGGATGGAAAATAGGACTGATGGGTCTCTGGGCCAACTTAAATATTGCTCAGTGACATTTCTAACGCCTAGCAGGGAGATTTCATCCTTTTGCCCGGGCACGCTCACCCACCGGGTGCCAAAGGGCTGAGGGAGTCGGAGGAGACTCTCACGTCGGCTGTATAAATGAGATTTTGCTAAGCGGATTAGGGAAAGGTCTCTGGTTCGGTGCGGGGCTCAGGGGACGACAGCGCTGGGTTGGTGGTACAACCCCTACCTTCAGGCTGGTGGGTTTGCTTGGAGTTAAGAGAGCGACCTTCATGGGATATTAGGTTTAATGAGGGATTTTGCGTGATTCAATTAAGATTTATTTGCAATCACTTGGAGTGCCCTTATTAAGTAAATTCCAGGCCTCGAATAATATGGCCATAAGGTTTTCCAGCCGTGCTTATTGCCGGGATGTCGTTAAAATGGAGACAGGGGAAGGGATTAACGAGGAAAAGCTTGAGGTCAGAGCACTGGTGGGAGAGCGCGTGGTCGCTTCGGGAGGCGAGCTGGGCTTGTGTCCCGTTCTCAGCCGGCCGTACTCTATCCCAAAACCCCCAGTTACAGCTGGTACCAGTGACCCCCGCCCCTGGAAACGCATGCAACTAGTTTAGCTGAGAACCTCGAGGCTCATGCCGGTATCGGAGCAGCTAAGCGGGGGTTATGCTAGCAAGCCGCAGTCGCCCGGACTGAAAGACTGTAATTATCTCCAATTAGATCCACTTTCTGGGAGCTGAGCTATCAAAGCAAAAGGCCCTTTTGGCTCGCTTTGCCCCCTGGCAAGAGCGCAGATGCGACCTGCCGCGGCTGGGAGCGGCGGCGAAGAGCCCGATAAATGCCACCGGGGTGCCCCGGGCGGGCGCAAGACGGAGGTGACACGCGTTATCATGTAGCTGCAGGAGCCAGCGCTGCTCCTGGGTTTCCCACCTTATTCCCTCCACGGGGAGAGGCTCGAGTCACGTCTCTCCGTGCCTCGATTTACCTGATCTCTTAAGAAAATCCACGTCCTTGGCGCCCGCAGCGGCGGGCTGCCAGCAGGAGGAGAGCGTGACGCACCGTGCGGGTCCGTGCTCGCGCGTCTGTCGCATCCCTGGATGCTGTTTCGGGGTCAGCTCCGACCTGCTGAGCCTCCCTCCTTGTCAGCGCCGCCCGCAAACAAACGATGCTTGATGTGCCGAACGGGACAGCTCTGGCCTCAAGGGACCTTGAAAAACCACCCCCGTCCTCCCCCTCGGGCCCCTCCGAAATGCCCAACTTCCCCGGCCGCCCCCGCGTACCGGTGCAGACGCTGGCAGAGCAAAGCCAGCGCCGTTCCCAGCTGCCATCGGAGCCGCCTCGGTGACTCAGCAGCCGTGCTGAAAGCTCCCTTATTTATTTAAACGCCTGCTCCCCGCTCGGTTGAGCTGAGCATCCCCTGCAGCGATGCTGCCGCTCGGCGAGGAGGAGAGCGATACCCGGCACTCCGAGCCCCCCGGTTTGTTCCGGACACGATGGCTTTGACCACCTGGGCTCTCGGCCCCGCGCTGCGGCTCTGTGCCGCCGGCCCTGCCTGCTCCTGGGAGATGCTGCCCGTGGCCGGAGCAGGTACCTTCTCCCCGCTTTGTTTTTCCCCGGAGTGCTGGGTTGGATCTTCTGGGAGGGGGAAACCACCCTGGCTGCCGGTGACCTTCGGTGTCATCCTTCTGTTTTTTAAATGCTTCGTGCCAGCCCGGGCTGGAGGATTGCGTTGTGGCTGCGGGGAGGGGGGGGTTTGTCCTCACGGAGCCGGGGAGCGGGGACGCCGCCGGTCGGTGCCTTGCTCGGGCTGGCGCAGGGTGCGTGGGGTCGGTGTGGTGGGTGCTAAAGGAAACCGGTGTCTGGAAGAAGAAATGTCTGTCTGAGCCCCTCGGCGGGTTGTTGCTAGCCCCAGCGTTGGGGTTTGGTGCTGTGAGGGACCCGTCAGGGTCAGACCTGGGTTTGTTGCTCTCTGGAGAGCCCTCGGAGGGGGGAAATAACATAAGGGAAAATCTCGCTCGAGGGCTGTGTCATTTTTACTCTGCTTTTTTAAGGATTTATGATCTCTCTCTGCCTGTGTATGTGCCGGCTGGGCAAAATCGAGAGAAGGCAGGGGTTTGGGGAAGGAAAGTTTCTCTGGGTTTCGTGCAAGCAGAGTAAGAGAGACGCTTTCCGTGCCCGGCTGCGGAGAGCTCAGCCCTCTTACCAGCCATCAGAGAGTCTCCCCCGAAGGCACTGCTCCGTAAGAGACCCTGTCCTTCTGCTCGGCCGTGGTGGGATCCTGCCCACCAGCGGCCTGAGGTGCTTTGGGTTGAGCAGCGTTCCTGCTTTTCCCCCTGACCGCGCTTGTCCCCCCATCTCGTGGGACTGATGGTCACCCGGGTCCCCTCTCCTGGCCAGACGCTTTGGGTCTTTGTCTCTCTCCCGCTGCTGCTTTCTGTAGGTGAGGCCTTAAAAATCTCCTGCTTCTGGAAGAAGAGGTCGTGTTAGGTGAGAGGGAAGGCATTAGATTTAATTATGCAATTAGTATTGATGGGATCCGTGCTGCGTCTGCTCTTCAGGTTCATTCATCAGGATGAGGGTGGTGGATTGGGAACGTGGCTGGGCTCTTTGCTCCTCTCCCAGGGCTAGGAATGTGCGTTAATCCTGAAAATACTCTAAAATCACATTTTGGGAGGTGAGATAATGACCGAGGAGGTGGAAGGGACCTGGCTTCTTGGCTAACGGGATCGCTTCTGGAGAAACTCTCTGGCTATTTTGCAGGGAGAGCTGGTGGCCCATGCTGAGACGCCGGCAGGGACTCGTGGCCCGGCGAGGTGAGATAAGTCACGCTGCCTCGGCCGTCCCGGGCGCGGGGAATTTATTAAGAGGATTCAGGAGATCATCAGACGCTCGTCTGCGTGAGTGGCAAACGAGAATTTATTAAGAGGCCAGATTAAAAGTACTTCGGAAAAAAAGAGCAAAATCGATCGAAGGCAGCTGAGAAGGGAGGAGGGGGAGCAGCGGATATGAGACTTGGAAATAAAATATCGGATCGCGGGAAGGTGCGGAGGGGTTTGCAGGGAGAACTCGAGAGGTGCAAGGAGCTCTGTACCACTGCAGCGTTGCTGGGACTGCTGGGCCTGGGGACCCCAAAGGGGACCCCAAAGCAAGCGGCAGCCTCCCCCCGCGCGAGCACCCGCCGTCGGAAGCGAACGCGCTGGGGAAGCGAGCGAGCACGTTGCAGGAAGCGAGCGGTGCCAGCGCCGGGAGCTGGCGCGAGCAGGCGTGAGCTCATGCGTTCCAGCGCGAGCGGTCACCGGCTCCCGCCGGCGCAGCCTTTGTCCCCCCCCAGCTTCTGCTTCTCGGCGGCGGTTGCCAAAAAGCAGCCCCGAATTACTCACGCTTCCCCGGGCTCGTAAAGGCCGGTGCTTTGGGGTGGCTGACGTCGGTCTCCTCCGCGGGGTGCAGCATCCGAGTAACGCCAGGCCCCGGGGAAAAAATGCATTGTGCTGGAGCAAGGGGTGTCCTGGGGTGCAAAGCCCTCGGCGCGGCGCTGGGGAGGGGAGCGCGTCCAGCGATCTCTTTTATTTTTTTCATTTTTTTGTGAATAAACAAACTCTGCAGATATTCGTCAGTGGCCAGGAGGCGAGGCGGTGCTGGTACAGCTTTACGCAGGGGGATGTAGCAGGGTGGAGATGCCCGCGGATGCTGGACTCTCCGGTGCCGCAGCACCGTGCTTGGTGCGAGTGGGAGCACGACGGATGCTCGAGAGCCCGCCTGGACCGCCGGCCGCTCCCGAGCCAAAGACGTGGGGGGATCCGTGGCCGCTGCGGAGCGTGTGCCGCGACCCTCAGAAACAGGATCTGGCCCAGGGAGAAATATCCAGGTTGCGAACGATCCCTTCCTCAGCAGCTCCCCGAAAGCAGAGTGGGGGATCGCAGCCGCGTTTGGGCTGTTTGGCGGCTGGGGCTAACTGCTTTGCTCAGAGTCGGGATGCGGTTGATGCCCGCCGGTCGCTGGCCTGCGGAGTTGCTGCGGCGAGGGGTTTTGGCTCTCGGAGAGGCTGCGCAGCACACGGCTTGTGTAGCGGGAAACAAGCTGAGGCCCCTGAAAAAGAGAGGCAGGGTTTGGTCGTGTGGGTGTCCCGCAAAACACAGGTCACTCGGTGCCCCCCTCGGGGGAGAGGGACGGCGGTCCGGCAGCCCAAAGGTAGGGGGGCAATCCAAGGTGTTTGGTGTTTCTCAGCAGCTCGGCTTGGGAGCTGCAAACAGGAAAATGCATTTTCCTTTCATAGCCTTGATAAAATGCTCTCTCTTCTCCTCCCGCCTCACTGTCTCCAGCAGCCTGTGCCGTATCGCTGCCGGCTCCACGGGGAGCGCGGGGCAGGGTGTGAGTAGTGTGTCCTCGGGTGAGGGGTTGGAGGAAAGAGCTCTTGGTCTGAGGACATGGAAAAGAGGATCTTGCGAGATACAGAGGCGCAGATTTAGGGAAACTTTGGCCGTCTTGGTCTCTGGAGGCTGCTTTCTTGGGTGAGAAAAGCAGATAACCCTGCAGTCCTACATCAAATGCTGCTGGTCCCCCGCCAATTCTCTGCCTCTCAGCTGCGGTTTTCTTTCCTTGTTTTGTTTTCTTTGGCTGTAAAACTCTGAGATGTCATCAGCTTGGTACCCTGTCCTCTTCCCAGGCTTCCCCACTGAATCCAAGGATACGTTCTCCACCCAAGGTCACCTCCACGCAGGGGTTTGCCCAGGAGCTGAAGCTTTTGTCCCTGCTGACCCAGCTCTGTCTCCTCTCTTCCAGGTGTGTGCGGCTGCTGCGGCGCCCTGCGTCCTCGCTACAAAAGACTCGTCGACAACATCTTCCCTGAGGACCCAGAGGTAAACGAGTTGCTGCTTCACGCGCCGAAGCTCCGGTGCTTCACACACCAAAGCCTCGGCGCTCGGGTTTGCAGGGACACGGTGTGACCTGCCCAGAAACAGCTCCCGGGAGGTGGGCGATGCTTTGACTCCATAAAACCGTGCCTGGAGGGTTGGATTTTCCTCTAAAGACTGTTTGTGAGTGGAAATACAGTCACATCGGCCTGGAGGGACAGGCTTCCTCTCCCAAAGGTGCTGGGCAGATGCTGAGGACGGATGGATGGGAGGATGGGGAACCGGACCTGAAGGCGTATGTCCTTCTCTTTGCAGGATAAGGAAAGCAGCTTCTAAGAGAGGGGGTCTCGTGGGGCCTCAGCCAGGCTTGCGAGCTCAAAAGCTGCTTATGCTTCCAGGATGCGGGAAAGCTGGTGCCCTGCTTGCTGCCTCGCTGAATTGGAGAGGGCGGATGCCCTGCCAGCTGCGCCTGGAGCATCCCAAATCCGACCTCTTTGTGTCCTGTTCAGAGCCGAGATGCGAAGGCAGTGGAAGAGGGGCTCCCGGCTGGGGGTAGCGGGGCTGGGGTCACCCGGGGAGGTGGTGAGCGCCTGTTTTATCATGGCGCTGGCAGCAAAGCTGAACAAGAGAGGAGGCCGCTGCCGAGCCGTGCGGAGAGGAGGAAGCACCGCGGTTTTCCACGCTGCGGGGAATTGGGGCTGACAGCTTGGCGTGCTTGTGTCGTTTGGCCTCGGCAGCCCGGAGGTGGTGATGCCCCCGTCTGCCCCTGTGCCCGTCGGCGCTGGGGCATTGCTAGGGGCTGGCAAACGGTTCTCGTTGGATTTACGCTGTGGGGTGCTCAATGGATGCTTGCACTGGAGTCACCCTTGGCTGTGGTGCATCAGAGAGCCCTCAGCTGAGGCTAAATGCAATCCTCATTTGCCTTCCCTGGTGTGCAAGGCGTGGGGAAGCGCTGGGACGGGACTGGCCTGCTCCAGACCTCTGGTATCGCTGCCAAGGTTTGCTACAGGGATTCTTCTGATGTTTGCGGGTCTGGATGTGAGGCCGTGATGCCCTGTGCTGCTCTCTTTCAGGATGGGCTGGTGAAGACCAACATGGAGAAGCTGACATTTTACGCCCTGTCTGCCCCGGAGAAGCTGGATCGCATCGGTGCCTACCTCTCCGAGCGGCTCATCCGAGACGTGAGCCGGCACCGATATGGGTAAGGGCTGGGAGGCTGTTTCAGCCGTCCCAGTGATTGGTGTAACAACGGGACACCGGATCGTAGAGGGGGCCCAGGCTAAGGGTGGAACGTGTGGGGTAAGCAGCTCCCGCGTGCTCCAAGCTGTCCTGAAGCTGTGAGCACGCTGCGGAGAGACCCGATCGTGTCCTGCTTCCGAAAGTGAGACATGGGAGCATGCAGGGATGTGCAAACTCCTTGCAAAGTTGCAAGGGACCAGGCAAGCTGGGAGCTACGTAGTGTTTCCCTGGCATCGTGCTGCCCGTGCTTGAGGAATCTGCGTGTGTTTGGTGTTTGTCCCTGGCAGCGGGACTGCCATCAACCCTCCGGGCCATCGTCAGGAGCCTGTGGCACCCTCTTGGCCTTTAAAAGCCTAGATGGAAGTCTGGCTAGGTGTGGGCGAGCAGCTAAACGGGGTGGCCCTGGCTGCAGCTTGCTGGGAGTTATTCGGGACAAGTTTGGACGTGTTGCACCCCACGCGGATCTCTGTTGAGCTACGGTGACGTGGCACAAGCGGGAGCGAGGATGCTTTTCCAGAGAGCACGTGATGGGGATGCATTGGGCTGGATGGGCATCGCTGCGTTTGCTCTGTCCGCCTTACCCGTGTGGTCCCGCCTGGGCCCCGTTCCCTTCGTCTTCCCTCCCCGCATCGCTTCCAGCAAGGTTTTGCCGTGTTTTCTGCAAGGAGAGCAGCGCCCGCCTGGAAATAGCTGACTGCCCTGATTAGAAGCGCTGGGGGGAGGACGGGACGGCTCCTTCCCTTTGAAATAGCTCCTGGATTGATTCTTGTTGTCTCCCGAACAAAGCCACCGCAGACAAACACGGCTCAGCTTCGTGGTGCGAACTTCAGCCTGCCTTTTATCCCGGGGGAAGAGAAGCCAGCAGTCTGCCTAAGAAGTGTTAAAGTTGGAAAAACCTTCAAAGTCTCATCTGCATCACCCGTCATTGGGAGTGACAGGACATTCAAAGCTCTGCCTGATGTTCTGCGGTTAAGCGGCTGTTAACAGGCTCTGCTTGCTATGCTGGGGGGGGAAAAAAAGGCTTTCAAAGATTTTTGACATCTAATGACAAGCCTCAGTGGGTGGAGGGGGGGAATATATTCCTTCCTCCACCGCCTGTGCATACGGGCACGTAACTGGGTTGGAGCACTAGCTAATTTTCCAAGTCTTAACTTTGAAATGCCTGAAATGGGTTTGGATCAACCTTTTGTTTGTAGGTCGGTGTTGGCTGGAGCAGCAGGGCTTGTCCCGCTGCAGACACCGCAGCCGGGCTTTGAAAGAGCAGCCGAGCCCGTGGGTACCCGTCTCCTGCGTGTAAGATGAAGGTAGCCTTGAGTTCGGGCCAGTTGGGTGTCATCTTTCTGTTACATTTATTGCTAAAAGGGAGAAAATGCTCTTGTTTGAGTGTACAGCAATGCAACCCACCGTCTGTAAGAGGATGGTTGGGGTAGGTCGGAGGTGACAACTCCACCAATGTCCCTTTTCCCTCTTGCTGGCCTGAGTCCTGTTGTCCCCGAAAGAGAAGCCGAGCTGTTGCAATAATATCGGGCACAGAATGTTGTTTTCAGCCTTGTTTCCTGCAAGAAAGGAGCTCGATGCTTCACGCTGGTCGTCAGTCACCTCTTTATACCTTTTTTTTTTCCCCTCCGGGCCAGTTTTAACCCAGTTTGGCAGATGGCGAAGAGCCTCACAGATCCAGAAATAGTTGGCTGCTTATTTTCACAGTATCTGGAAGAGCTGTGATGGTGTCTGAAGGACAGGACGCAGTGTGAGCTCAACCATGCCACAAAACACCAGAGAATCTACTCAAGACCGGAGCCAGATTTCGACAGTCCTGGAGCCTCGGGAGAAGGGATCGGTCTTGCTGTGTTTTACCAGCTGGAACCTGGAATTCCAGGGTTTATCAGACACCTCCTTTTTCCCCACGAGTGCGAGGAGCTGGCTCGAAAAATGGAGATTAAAGGAAGAATCGTGCTCAATGCAAAGAGATCTATGCTTGCCGCCTCCCGGTTTTGGCCGCGGCAGGAGATCTGGGCTCGATGCGAGCTGCTGTGGTACAAATTCACAGCGGCACAGAGGGCAGGAGTCAAAGGGAGGTGGTAAGGAGCTGTAAAGTTTGTTTTATTCCCAGTGTCCTGGTACCAGGTCCATGGCAGGTGTTGGGATACCGCAGGTCCTGGAGCTGTGACACTCGGTGCAATCTCCATTTGGGTTTTTTCTGTGTTTTGGGCAACTCCAGCTGGAATAAATGTCTGCTCAAAGCAGTCAGAGGCGGGGGTTTGCTTCTCCGCTGGGCTTTACGCACACAGCAGCCCACCAGGAACTGGAGGTCAGCGTGGTCGTGGCCCGAGCAGCCCGTCCAGGGGCTCCAGCCACCGCGTTGGTAATGAACCAGATACTGTCGATGCAGAAAGTGCCGCAGGACCAGCCTGCGAACGGGCTTCTCCAGAGCCGCTCCGAGCAACCGGTCCAATTTGTCTTGGAAACACAAAGCGGCACCTGACAAATTCTGCAATCGCAGTATAAGCATCTGGGCATCTCTGTAACGGGCACCCGATCGAGATTTGATTCATCGCTGGGCACGAAGTTTTCCAGCTTCCTCTCAGAGGCAGGAGCGTCGCAGGACTGGCTTAATAAACAGCCTGGAAGATGCGCCGTAGCAGCTTGCGGCGATGCCAGAGGGTGGTCTGTGATAGGGAGGGATGGTGGAGGGACGTGCCGTGCTCAGGGAGGACCCCTGCCTGCCCCAGGGACCCATCCCGGGTGCGTCCCGTCTTGCTGCTGTGTTTTGAACCGCGTTCTGCGCTTCCCCTGTCCCCGTCAGCACGCAGAGCCAAGGCTGAGGGAGCCCCGTCCCTCTTCCAGGGATGGGGACTGAGGCCATCCAGGCGTGGGCAGTGCTGGAGGAATTTCTGGGGTGATGTGCATACGCTTCGCAGGGTTGCTTTGTTGTGTATTTAAGCACAGCTCTTCTGGAGCACATCAGTCTAATTCTGTGGTCTCATCCTGTCCCTCCTGCCTGGCCAGGACCGGCTGGGTCTGGGAGAAGAGGCTGTGTTTGACGCTGAGCCCACGCCGTACAAAGCCCAGAACTCCCTCACGGGATATAAAAACCAGTTCAGGGCAAGGGAAGTCCACGCGCGGTGCGGGGGGGGAGACGGAAGGCGTTGCTGGCAGCCTTGGTCCTGGGGCCACTGGGTCCTCGCTAAGAGGAGAGATGCTGGGAGCAGCCAACACCATCTAAAAATATCCCAAGGGTATTTTGGGTACGAAATTTTTCTCCTTGGGTTGATCGCGGCAGGAGGTTGGTGTTTCGCTGGTGGGTACCCAGGTGGTTTGGGAGAGGGGAGGAGGAGGGACGGGAGGCCCATGCTGCTGTCGGGGAGTGACCCTGGTCTCTGCTCGCTCCCAGGTATGTGTGCATTGCCATGGAGGCCCTGGACCAGCTCCTCATGGCCTGCCACTGCCAGAGCATCAACCTCTTCGTGGAGAGCTTCCTCAAGATGGTGGCAAAGCTGCTGGAGTCGGAGAAGCCCAACCTGCAGATCCTGGGGACCAACTCGGTGAGTAGAGGAGGTGACAGCACCCTGCTGACCCTGTCCTTGGCTTTTCACCCTGGCCGTCACCCCCACGTGCCTGCGCGGTGCCAGGCCAGGAAACCTCCTTGGGAAAGGACGGGGAGGATTTACGGTGTCCCCTCTCGTGTGCGCTGCCACGCGTGAGGGTCCCGAGAGCCCGTCTGTGCTGCCCGCGCGCTGTCTCCGCTGCTTGCAGTCTGCGACCGGTCCCTGATCTCTGCTGCCATGCCTTCCCTCTCTTGAATTCAGCTTTTCCTAAACTAGCCCAAGGACACGGGGGCTGTCAGCGGTTTCGGAGAATAGACCGACTTAGAGGTGATCCCCATGGATTTTGGGAGCTCTTTGTGCTCAGATAAGAGCTGGCTTAAACAGAGCTGCAGCTTGCAATAAATGGCTTAGCTGGACTGGGGACGTGCCGGTCACAGACATAAAATGAGGGGAAGGAGAAGCACAATGAACAGAGGTGACGTCCTCCCAGCATCCAAACTGCTGATCCTGGCTGGCAGCCAGCAGCCACTTGTGCACGGCCTTTCTGCTGGTTTTTACTGGGAACGCCAGGCTTGCGAGGGCTCTGCCGGTGCCCGGTGGCTTGGCTTGGCCAAGCGGCATCTCTCCTTCCTGCTTTTTCTGAGAGGGTTTAGATGGAGCTGGTCATCCTGTGATGCTTCTCTCCTCTGGGAGCTGGCACGGTCCCAGACGTGGGATTGTGAATGCCTCCGCTGAGGTGTGGGGAGCCGAGCGGAGATCTTTCACACCCCGTTGCTCCCAGCTGAAAGCGATGCGAGCTGCCCATCGGCAAACCCGTTAATCCACGGCCCTTGAAGAACCAGGATTGATCCCTCGGTTGAGGGATCCAACACGCAGCATGGAGCCAAACCTCAACGGGAGCTGCCAGCACGGAGCCGGGGAGGGGACAGCCCTCACTGCAGGGACTCGCGATGCCACGGCAGAGACTTCGGTGTGCCGGCCCCGACACAGACATCCTCGAGCGGGAGGCATTGGGTCAAGGCAAGATGGAGCCCTGCCTCGTGTTTCCTGCCCGTGCGGAGCAAACCTCCTGTGTTCAGGCACCTGTGGAGGGGAGAGCTGGTCCTGGGCCACGGATGGATGTTTCCTTAGCGCTGCTGTCGCTGCGGACAGGAATCAGGAGCGGGTGTTTTAATGAGAAGTCCAGATCAGGAGTGATGGTTTAGTGATGCTTTTTTTTTTTTTTTTTTTGCCTTCTCAAGCGTGGCGGCGTTCAGAGGGCAAATAGCACAGAAAACTTATGGGCTTTTCTATAAAAGTGAGTAATGATAATGAGACACTTCTTCCTATATCTGCTAATGAGGAATGCGCCTCAGGCTCATGCTTAATTAGAGGGTGCTGTCTCAAGCAATCTTCACAATAACGGAGCTGATGGCAAAGGCGGGAGGAGGTTGTTTATAGAAACCTGCTCCCAGTGAGTCATTCTCCGCGGTGTGAAATTCTCGCCTGAGACACGTCTCCCTCCTTGCGCAGAGCCAAGGTGTCGCTCTGCGGAGGGGCTGATCCCGGGGACCAGCTCGCCGGGCCCCACGGCCGCAGCGCTGGAGGCGGCACTGAAAATCCAGCGTCCTGTGATCGCTATAACCCCATCCTATAATCCCCAGGGTGAACATATGGAGCGGCAGCTTAAATCCACTTTGGTCTCTCATCCTCGTTAGGAGGCTGCTGGGCAACCTCCCCGCTTTGGGTAGGAACCATCTAATTTCCAGCTCGATGTCATTCCCATTTTATTTTTCCCTCAAACCAACATTGATCTTTCATTTAAACGGCTCTTCCCCCGCCTTGATGTTCCTCTTCTGATGTATTTACGTCTGATGTATTTATAGGTGGCAGCGTTATCCCTTCCCAGCCGTTGTTTTGCTTCTCCAAGGCAGCCGCGCTCCTCGCGTTTCCCCTGCGCTTGCTCCCCGCTCATCCCAGCCGTGTTTCAGTTGCAGCTTGTCGGCTTCAAGCAGGGGAGCCCCAAGCCGCCCAGCTCCGCACCCCTCAAACCACAGCAGAAATAGCGTTGCGTTTCAATGTTTTAAACCGTTTTCTCAGTGGAAATACAGCGTGAAGCTGCAGAGCAGCTTTTTGGCTGGGGCGCGGTGCCTGTTAGTGAAAATAAGTCGCTTTCCCTGAAGGTTTGATGCCTCCTTTCCCGCCAGCCCAGCTCTCGCTGGGTCATTTCCATGTGTCCTGGTGCTGGTTTTTGCCACTGGGCGCGGGTTGGCAGTGGGCAGCTCCTGTAATTGCTGCGTGGTACGGCATGCTTGTAGGGGCAGCCAAGTCTTGGAAAAATGCAATAGTCTGCGAGCAAGTGGCACAGTCCTAAAACCGTCCCGTAGGTGGAGCAAGGAGAGGCTTCGAGGCTGATTTTTCTCTATTTTTAGCCACTTTTTACAAGTTCTGGCCCTGCCAGAGGCTGCAGGCTGAAAACAGATGCAGAGAGGGCAGCCGCCTCCAGCTGTTGGCAGATGCGAACGCTGTGCCGCATCCAGCGTCTCCGGGCATAGTGGCACCACGTGGGGACGTCCGTCCCCCGAGCACAGGGGTGGGCATGGCTCGCAGCCGGCCGGGGGAGCTGCCTTCGGAGCAGGGAGCCGAACCAGGGGCGCTGCTGGCGTGGATGGGCGGGCCGGCAATCCCGGGGGCTCGGCAGCTTCAGAATAAGGAGCGCCGATGAGGTGGTCCCGTTCGGTTGCCCGATGGCACGAAACGAGCTCCCGTCCTCGGCGTGGGTGTGAGGTTGATACCTGCAGATACTGGCTGCAGAGAAACCCTTTCCTTCCTTTATTTCACGATGTTGCTTGGCTTGGGACGGCTCTCCCGGAGCTGCCGCGGGGAGCCCCGTTAGTGCTCTTCGCTCTGCATCCTGCCCTCGCCTCCGGTTGCACGTGGAGATGCCATGAGCTTAAAATACCCACTTTGTGCGCTGCCTGGTACAGAGGTTTCTTATGTAACAGCCCTGCATTTTTCTGGTGAGTAAGAGGAGTTTATCAGTTGGAGCTGGTCCCTGCACTCTGGGAACAGTTCCTGGCGGGGCTGAACCGGCTCCTTCGCTTGCGCAGAGCCAGTCTTTACAGCTGACGTTATTAATAGCCCGGCGCAGCGGGTACATGCTAATCAGCGCCCACGTGATGCGTTGGGACGGGTGAGCTGGCTTTGCCGGCTGTGGAGGGGACGCCGGTGGCCCGTTTACCTGCTGCTCTCCTGGCGGGGCTGGATGCCAGCAAACGCAGAAAGCCAAAAGTGAGAAAAGCCTGCTGATAAGAGTTGGGGTAAAGAAGGAACTCCCGCACAGCGTGACATCTCCAGAAGGTGCTGAGCACCCTAAGAAATGCCGGCTGGACAGGCCACCCCTTGGAGGTAGCTTAAGTCCTCCCAGCTGGAAGAGGAGCCCGGCGGTCCTGATGCCTTGGCCCGGGACAGCTTGCCCGAGCGATGTGGGATTGCTCGGCGCGACCGCAGAGCTTCGTGCCGCGCTGTCCTAAGCAACGGGGCCGCATCGGCATCGCCGCTGCGTCGTGGTGCAGCGCGGCTGGTGGAAGCGCGTCCTGTGTACGGTGCGAGCCGGTGCCCGTGGCGGGAGATGTCTGGCTCGGAGGATTGGTAGGGGTGTGCAGCTGAATCCTCTGCTGTCGGGGCAGGGCCGGGATCTTTCCCAAGGGCTCCTTTGTGTCCCTTGGCTGATTTCCGAGCCTGGAGGAGAGCATTTCTAGGGGTATTTCAGCTTCCGAGGTTGAGTGCGTGGGTATCGTTGCTCTCCCGACGTTGCTGGGTAGCAGTTAACAGCTGGGGTGCTTTGGGGGGTTGCTTGAACAAGGAGCATCCTCGCCTTTCATCGCGTGCCCGTGCAAACGGCCTCAGCTTTCCCAGCGTGCTGAAGTGGGTGCAGCGCAGGGGCACGAAAGCAGCCAACGGATTTTTCTGCCCAAAATCTTGGCAAGCAGCTGCTTACGCCCTTGCTCCGAGTGGGAGGATGAAGCACGGGGACGTGGTGGCACGATGCTTGTCCCAGGCCAAGGACAAACCTCGTCCGTTCGCAGCGCCAGGCGCTGTCGGGTGGATGGACGCCGAATGCTCTGTGTGTTCCAGCCAGGAGCCGATGCCTTGGGAGTTTGTGGCAGCTCTTGTACCACTGAGGTTTTATGTGGTTTTCCTTTTTCAAAGCTCCCCCTGTCAGCACGACTGGATGAGTTGAGGTTCCTCCTTCCTGCCCGACCCTTTATTCCCATCTTTTCAGGAATAAGCTTCGGAATTCAGAGGAAAGCTTGAAAACACGTTTATCCTTTCTTCCTCCTTAATCCTCTCCCTGCAAGCCGAAAAGCCAGATCTGCTGGTCGGCCGGCGTTGCTGGCAAGGGCCACGCTGGAAGGGAGCGATGGGACCTCGTGCTGCCGGGTGCTGCGGGCGAGATCCGGGATGTGGTTAAGAACCCGCTTGCGGTTGGTTTCTCCACTGGCATTTCCGAGGCTGTTTTCACCCCTGCAGCAGCGTTTGGGAAACGTTGGCCAGGTTTTGTGCCGGCTGGGAGGGTGGGAAGAAGCTGAGGGCACATTTACCTCCTGTTGCTGGGGTGTGATCATCCCTAACTCGGAGCCTCGTTGCACCTCTAGATGCCCTTTACAGGGACCGCTGGGGCTTGCGGTGAGGTTTGCGGCATCCGCAGCCAGGCCTGGGCGCTGATGGAGCGCGGCGGGACAGTACGATGGCACGTTCCCGCGTGGGGACGCCGTGTCCGGGGTGCAGCTGGGCGGCCCGACTTGTCATCCCGAGCAAACGCCGAGCTGCTGTAGTGAGGAGCCCTGCGTCACGCTGCTGAACCCCACAAACCTTGGCTGGTTTGGAGAGGAATTTTAAGAATATTTTTGTTGTCGCTCCCGCTGGGCTGACCCCTTCTTTCTTCTCTCCCAGTTTGTGAAGTTTGCCAACATCGAGGAGGACACCCCGTCTTATCACCGCAGCTACGACTTCTTTGTGTCCCGCTTCAGTGAGATGTGCCACTCCAGCCACGACGACCTGGACATCCGGACGAAGTGAGTACCGTGAGTGGGGTGTCCCCGGTCCCGCTGGCTCTGCCACCGCGTCCCCGGGGGGCTCCAGCCTCCACCTTTCCTGGAAAAACACCTGATTTAGGGACGGCTTGGTGCAGGCTGTGCACGGATTGATTGCTTTGTGCCGTGATGGAGATGCACGGGGATTTCCCCAGCGCTGGGTGCATTCAGGCTGCTGTTCTTTACCCTCCCTTATTTTCCAAGCGTTAAACCCTGTTGACCGTATGAACGAGGAGGCAGGAAACCACCGCGCGGCACGTATCCAGCCTCTGTTGCTGTGTGGGATATTGCATGCAGGTATGACGTGTGTGTAAGAGAAGTTGCTTTGCATTTGCTGTCCTGTGCTCGCTCTGACCGCGGCTGATGGCAGGACAAGGGACAAGCGTGCCCTCAGGCTCCCGACTTCTTTTCTTTGGGCAAAACGTTAGCAGATGATGCCATTTATCATCTTTGCTTCAGGGCCTCGGCCCGCAGCCGGCTGAGGCTCGCAGCAGGAGGCAGGGAAGTGATCCTGGCCGCAAAAGGAAGGATGGTGATAATGGGAAGGGGCCCCCCGCTCTTAGCGGAATGAATGTTTGCTCAAAAGCTGCCTCCTGCAGCCGTGTGGTCTGGTATTTTCCACGTTTAAAGGCGGTTACGTCTCTCTAGACAGCATCCAGGACTGACTTGCTTTGCTGTGATGGGAAGCCTACCCCGAGGGGATTAATTACCACTAAAGCAGACAGATTAATGTTGTTTACTGCTGCCAAGGCCAGGCCTGTCAGTGGTGTATTTAAAAAGACCCGGCGCTTGAAACAGCCCTCGGAGGCAGCCATGACGTAGCACCTGTGGCTCTCGCCGGGAAGCTCTGGGCAGGAGCCGCTGCCTCCGGAGACGAGGTTTAAGTAGAGCCCAGATGTCCGGCAGCGTTTCGGCGCTGTTTTGGTGCTGTTCCCAGATGGGTTGCCTTGCGGAAGGGTGAACCCCTGAGGTTCGTCACTCCTCGTGGAGGCTCAGTATTGTCACTTGACCTTCAGGGCACCGGTGACGCTGGCTGAATTGTGCTGGAGACTGGAAGAGAGAAATTCTGCAGCTCCTGTAATTAAAAAAGAGAGCGTTGCTTTTCTGGGCCCTTGGTCCTGCTCAAAGCTCCTTCCTCAAGAGTTGTTTCTCGGTCAGATTATTGCCTTGATTTCATCTGCAAAATGCGTTAGGGAGACCTCAGAGCAGGTTATTTAATGCATTTATTTCTGCAGATAAGCACGTCCTGTCTTTCTCAGGCATTAGCAGCGGGTGTTGAGGTTTCAGACCTGGGAATCCTGCTGTGTAGGGAAAATTTCATTGATGACTTTATTGTTTAGAGCAGAGTCAGGATCTTTGGACCCAGAAAGGACCCAGGTGTCAAAAAGCACCTAGGTTTCCTTGGCATCCAGCATCCCTGTGGTTGCAGCTCGGCTCTGCAGCTGCTGGGAGTGGGGAAGATGGGAAAACCCTCCATGAGTCCCACAGCCGGAGAACGGAGACCTCCCAGGTCCAAAACCAATCCTTCGGAGAGGCCAGGCTCGCCGGTGCCCCCTCTCCATCTCGGGTGGTGCGTGCCACGGAGGTGGGTGGCTGCTGCTTGTCCGGGAGCCTCCCAGGAAAGACGGTGGCTGGGAACCGACCGCTGCTGGAAGGATGGTTTGAGCTGGTTCAGAGTCTTTCCCGCTCACGTCTGTCGGGCTGCGGGAAGCTGCATCTCTCGGGGATGCGAGGCAGGAGGATTGCCCTGGGGTATACCGGGACTGGAACTGGGGACTGGGGCACTGCAGCAGGTATCACTGCCTTCTCTCTAACTTCTTGCACAGTTTCACCCGTGTATAAAATACCGTGTTATAAGATAACACCCCTTGTTTCACCCGTTGTTTCACCCGTTGTTTCACCGT
Source organism: Balearica regulorum gibbericeps (assembly GCF_011004875.1). NCBI lineage: Eukaryota > Metazoa > Chordata > Aves > Gruiformes > Gruidae > Balearica > Balearica regulorum. The sequence goes on along the minus strand of NC_046186.1, from coordinate 1,827,517 downwards.
GTTATAAAATAACATATGCTATATAGGTAGTCAATCATTTTGGTGTCAATTTGTTCCCCAGGATCCGGATGTCCGGCATTAAAGGCCTGCAAGGAGTGGTGAGGAAGACGGTGAACGACGAACTCCAAGCCAACATCTGGGACCCACAGCACATGGACAAAATCGTGCCCTCGCTGCTCTTCAACTTACAGCAAGTGGAGGAGGCCGAAAGGTGAGTGCTCGCTGCTGCCGTGATCCCCCTGCTCCGCCGGTGCCTTCGGGGCCCCGGGGTTGTTTTCAGCGAGGTTTTGCAGGGCAGAGGCGTTGCAGGCTGATTCGTGCCTGCAGGTCGTGAAGAACGCGGTGAGTGACTCTCCGTTCGTCCGGCGTAATCCCCCGCCGGCTGCGTGCTTGCCACCGGCTGGGTGTTTGAAGGAGAGTTGCGTCGGTGAGAAGCTCAGAGCAGAGAAGCGGACGTGAATTCCTGCTGGGCTTTTCCTTTTGAAGGTTCAGGGAGATGTGTCAGCCCTGGGAAGTTGGTTTCTGGGCAGATGCCTTTTTCCTTTTTCTTGTAAACTGAAGCATCAAGGCGGAAAAAGCATTCCTGGTGTTTGCGTGATGCCAAACAGCCCGAGTGTGGAAAAAGGGGACGGATCTCCTCTGGGGTGTGCGTGTTCGGGGTGACTTGTGCTGGGCCGCGAGTGCTTTGCTCTTCCACCCTGGGAGGACGTTACGTCCTGCGTCCTCACCGATAAGATCCTTCCCCACTTCAGCACCGGGATCCTCCTCCCAGTCCCAGGGATGCGGGGACCGTCCCTGCTGCCTGGCACAGCCCGGCGCTGCAAGCGGGGCCGTCCTGGCGCGTCCCCCTCCTCTACAATCCGTGTGCCCATGCCGCCCTCTGAGCTGGCTCAAATCCAGCAGCGCTTTATCGCTGGGCTCCGCTGGCATGGAGCTGCCCCGTCTGCCTGGCAGGGTGACGCTTGGCCGCTGCGGGGTGGCAGTGGGTTGTGCGAGGGGTCGCCCACCCCCCCCACCCCCCTCCTCGCAGCACGGGGTGCGGGCAGATGCCACGACCATTCTGGTCCAACCCTCCTTGGCCGGGCTCTGTGCTTCTTCTCCCCCACTGCTGCCGCACACTCAGCGCCTCTCTCATCGCCCTCCTCTGCTTTCGCAGCCGCTCCCCCTCCCCGCTGCAAGCCACCGAGAAGGAGAAGGAGAGTCCTACGGAGCTGGCAGAGAGGTGTCTGCGGGAGCTGCTGGGCCGAGCGGCGTACGGCAACATCAAGAACGCCATCAAACCCGTCCTCATGTAAGTCAGGCATCCCTCGGTTTTGGCGCGAGGGAAACTGAGGCACGGGGAAACAGCCAAGGCGAGCCAGAGCTGGGGCGAGGGCATGGGCTCCTCTGGCTCCCGGTACTGGAGATGGGCACTGGATTTCAGGCTGAGCTCTCATTTTTGGATGCAATGAGGAAGATGGCGTGGGATAGATACCTGTCGCTGAGAAAAGTCATCCCGGAGAGGAGTTTGTGTCCCTGCCCTCCCCTGTTTCCTCCCTGCTGCTTCTGCCTGTCCCTGGTGCTTGGTGCTGCTTTGCACCCCTGCGGCGTTCGGGGAACCGACAGTTACTTTCCCCTCCGTTTCCATCTCTTCCCAGTCACCTGGATAACCATTCGCTCTGGGAGCCGAAGATCTTTGCTACCTGCTGCTTCAGGATCATCATGTACTCGATCCAGGTGGGGAGCTGGCGGGACTCTGGCCGCCGGCACCGGTTTGGGGACGCACGTGCATGCTTGGGAACGTCTGCCTCCACGGCTGGGCTGAGTCAGAGCCGTCGCATTGCCGCATCCCGGCAGTGTCGAGTCCGAGCGTTCGCGATGAGCTCGGTCTCCGAGCGTGTTCCCAAACGGGCTGGAGACGGGCACGGTCCGTGTTTCCGGCGTTGTGGGCTGGGGGTCCCGCGGGGAAATGGTTGCGAGGCGTTAGCCTGGCTGCGTGCCAGCCGTGTGTGGTTTAGGATGCTGCTCACGGAGCCGATATCTCAGTCCCGGGAGCGATTCCCTCCCTTTCAGCGGAAAGCAAAGCCCTGCTGAATCAGACGGGCTAGCGGCGTGCTGTGAAACGCTCCAAAGGAAGCAGCTGGACGCTGATGGAAAGCTGCCCTTTTCCAGATCGCTGCTGTGTAAATCGGCTCCTCATCCCTGCAGAAAAGGAGAGGGGCTGTCTGGGGTGAAACGTGCCCCGGGCAAAGCAGGCGTCCTGACAGCACCTGCAGCCCAGCACCCCCCCCTTAGACATGGGGATGCTCAGAGACAGACCTGTCAGGCTCTTCCCTTCTCCCTGGGGGCTGTGGAAAAGCAGTTTAGGTAAACCCCAAAGTGATGAGAAAAGGTCCATCTTTTCTTTTTCCACGTGGATCTCAACGAAACTCTGTTTGCGTGGGAGCCTGCGTGCTGTCGGGCACGGCGCTGCCTTCCCACCGTCCTCCCGCTCTGCTGGGGCTGTCCCAGACCTGCTGCCCCGCTTCGCCCCCTTGGGAGTTTGCTTCACAGCTCTGCTTGGACAACTCTTACGGTGAAAAGCGGATCGCCGCCCCCTCCTCTCGTTTCTTGTTTTTAGTCCTGTAAACTGCCTACAGCCCTTTTCAGTGCTACTAGATTTTATAAAATCCTGTTACTGCATATGGGAGGTGTAAGGTCACAATAACTCAGCGGGACCCTTTTGACGTATAGATGTGTTTGGGAGCAAAAATCAAATCCCTTCTCCCTGAAATCCCCAGGATTAATTGTTGCCATTTCCTTAGATCTGGACAGCTCCTTAGATTGTTTTTTCCCGTGGAAATTGCTCCAAGCTCTTGCTCAGTCATGTAAAACAGGCTTCCCCAGGTGCCTCCTCTCATTTTGCATCCGGAGCTGTCTTGGAAAGAGCCGGGCAGGGACTTGGTGCAGCTGGGCACATGTGCAGGATTCGTCCCTGGTAGCCGTGTGGGTTACAGAAACGGGCTGTCACCTCGCGCACGCAGCACCCACGCTGACGTTCGTGCTCTCTTTCCAGCCGCAGCACTCCCACCTCGTGATCCAGCAGCTCCTGGGGCACCTGGATGCCAACAGCAAGAGTGCGGCCACCGTGCGCGCGGGCATCGTGGAGGTCCTCTCGGAGGCAGCGGTGATCGCAGCCTCCGGATCTGTTGGTAAGTGGATAAATTTATCCTCTCCGTCCATCCCTTCACCCTTTTATTGTGGTGGGAGCGGTGAAGAGGTACCCGGAGGTTCGGGCTGGGCTCTGGCGTGTGAGCTGGCGATGGGGGATCCAGTCTGGAGCATCCAGGGGTGCTGGGGATCTGTTCTGTGCCGTTTCAGCGCTCCCAAGCGTGACACCCGTGTCCATGTGCAGTGACCTAAACCTCAAGGGCTGAATGCCGTGCCTGCCTTTGCCTTCGTGGCAGGGGGCGACGGGATTTTCAGGGGCTTGCTGTGAATATGCTGAGCTGACGATGCTCCTGGAAGGCCGTTTCTCTCATGTCTTAACTGGGGAAGCTGGTGCGGGTTAAAAATCACCGTGTGTCTGGCCAAAGTCTTTTTCAACCTGTTTATGGGGTGGTGGGAGGTGTAAACCACGCTGTCCTGGGGCAAAGTACAACCTCTGTCGGGAATGCTGCCGCTCTCCTCCGGCAACGCTCCCCCGTCTCTCCCCTCTCGCCACCCCAGGCCCGACGGTGCTGGAGGTGTTTAACACCCTGCTGAGGCAGCTGCGGCTCAGCATCGACTACGCGCTGACGGGGAGCTACGACTGCACCGCCGGCGTCAGCACCAAGATCATCAAGGAACACGAGGAGAGGATGTTCCAGGAGGCCGTCATTAAAACCATAGGTGGGGTGTCCTGCGGCGGAGGTGCGGGCTGTGCTGGTGGGTGACCCTTGTGCATCCGCAGCGAAACAAAGTCACCCGCATCCTAAAAGCAGGGCTAGGAAATGAGATTTCTCTGTTGCGGCGCGCCGCAAGCGCGGTGGCGGGTTATCGGCAGGTGGCATTGCAACCCCGGCCGTCCCCGGCGGAGCTGCTGTCGCGCAGGCAGAGTCGCGTTTCTCCCCGGGTAGGAGACCCCGAGGAAGGGAAGGAGAGGAGGGAAAGAGGGCAGGCGAGAGCCCGCTGCAGCCGCTGAGGATGAGGATGCACCAGCCCCAAAAAAGGATGGGGTAGAGGCAGGGGTTGGCATCTCTCAGCATCACCCTGCCTGGGGCTGCCCCACCGGGGAGACGGTTTGATGGGTCTCGAGCGACCCTGACGGTAAAGCCGCCCGCGGGTGCGGGATGCGGGCAGGCCTTGTCCCGTCCCAGCCTGGCCGTGCGGCGCTGGCAGCCGGCTTGGAGCGGGGCGGGCGGACGGCCCCCACGGCACCGGGTGCTTCTCAGGGCGACGGCCTGCGCCTCGCACGCTGCCAGCTCGCTTTTGTCCCCGCAGGGTCCTTCGCCAGCACGCTGCCCACCTACCAGCAGTCTGAGGTGATGGTCTTCATCATGAACAAGGTGCCGCTGCCCTCCTCGCAGCAGTCCGTCGAGGCTGGCAAGGCCGGGTGAGAACGGATGCCTTCCTCCCTCCTCATTCCCCCCCCCCGCCCCGCTCTCCCCGCCGTGGGTGGGTGTCAGGCTTTGAACATGGAGCCCAAAGTGCTGGGGAGCTCCTGAAGTCGTTCCCACCTTCAGGTGGCCTTTGGGGACAGAGCGGGACGCGGGCGCGTTATGGGATAGGTTGAACATCGAGAGCTTCCACCGAAGACCGAGGGAAGCTGAGCGAGGCGCGATCCTTGTTTAAAACGCTTTGCTGTCCGCTGCAAACGTGATGCTTGAAACGCTGGAGCATCGAGGGGGAAAGGTGTTCGCAGGCAGCGGTGCTGAGCTGAGCTCTGCGCTTCTTCGTGTCCCTGGGGTGTCATCCAAAACTAGCCAGGATCTAAAAATAATATTCAGGGGAGTGACTTCAGATGTCTGAGGGCAGCGAGGGCTGCCTGCGGCTTTTGGGAAACTCGTGTACGGCTTCGTGGGACCGGCTGCTCATCGCTGCCTCTCCCCCGCTGGCGCGTGGCCCCTCTGAGCTGCCTCCGAGCTGTTATTAACGCTGAGCGGGAGGTGGTATTTATACCCGGCGGTGGAGGAAGAGAAGGAAGGGAAAACACCCAAACAACATAATTGCTTAAGAAGTGTGGGAACAGACCACGAGAGCTATTTGGAGCGAGGGTATCGGCGCTGAAACGTGTAGGTAAGGAGCAAACAGATTTTCATGCTATATTTATCTTCAAAGTACGGTCAGGCTCTTCCCACTTGTCTCTGATGGGAGAGAGACTTTGCCGGCAGATAGGAGACACGCTCTGCTCCTGGCTCACGTGGGGATAATTCCCGACGCCTGCGTTGGATCCCGATTCACGGAGGAGGACGCACTGGGTGCTGGGTGCCGTTCAGCCAGGGCGGCTCCTTGCTGCAGGAGCAGAATCGGGCTCGTAGGCCCAGGACGGCTTCTCAGCGCTAGGCTGGCCGTGCCAGGCTGTTTGTCACCGCTCCTCGTGAGCTTCCTCCGGGAGAGTTTTTTAAATCTCATCCGACGCTGTGCGAAGGATGGTGCTTGCTCTCGGTGTGTAGGTGAACCGGGAGTTTGCAGAGGAGCTGCAGCCTGCAGTTTGGCTTGTGGGGGTGCCGCCATTTGCGGTGGAACGGAGTCCCTGGGCAAGAGGTAGGCAGGACAGGCAGCGTGTCGTGAGTGATGGGACAGCCTGGAAATCCCTTGGGACCTGCCTGTGTCCCCTTCCAGTCCAGAGCTAGGACGGACTGAGTTCAGACGGTAGAGAATTCAAGATTTCCTTTTTTGCATCAAAAAACCTCACGTCGCCAAAGTTCACGGTGGCTTTGCCAGAAGCAAGATGGGAGTGAGGAGCAAGGGCACCTTCACGGACAGGAGGGCTTGGGCTTCGTCTCCTTGGTTTTCGGCTGCTTAAAAGTGAGGAGCCTGGTCAGAGCCAGTGCCTGGTGTCCCTTGGGAGTCTCTGTGGGATGGGGACGACCAGAGGTCGGTTCTTCGTCCTGAGCCTTGTGCCTGCCTGGAGATGCGAGCGCTGCCTATGGCAGGATGTATGCTTTGATGGTCATCGTTCCTTTAGCAGCCTTTTTGCCGGCTGTTAAATCTGGAGCTCATTTGCTGAGACATTTGCAGCACGGCTGGTTGTGGTGGTGGCTCTTGGGGAACTGGTCCTGCCCTTTTTGAGGTTTTTCCATCCTTAGGATATGGGAGGAGGATTGTTTTGTTTCCACTTGGATTTTACCATTTGTTTCTACGTGACAGGGAGAACCGCAATCGGCTGACACAGATAATGCTCCTGAAGTCCCTCCTCCAGGTATGAACGTGTCACCGTCCCTGCGGGAGCCCCCATGAGACACGTGGGGTCCCCAGCTGCTGGTGTGGGGGAGCTGAGCTCAGGGGTCCTCTCCCCCAGGGTGGTTTAGGAAGAGCTCAAGCTGTACTGAGCCTTCTCTGCTTGCATCCCCTCTTTCTTGGTGTGTTTTAACCCCCCTCAAGTGACACTGTCACGTTGCCTGCCTTTTTCTTTGATGCTTGCAGGTCTCTGTGGGCTTCCAGTGCAGCAACATGCTCACGGCACTTCCCAGCGCCTTCCTGGACAGGCTGCTCTCCGCAGCCCTCATGGAGGATCCGGAGATCCGCCTCTTTGTCCTGGAGATTCTCATCAGCTTCATCGATCGCCACGGGAACCGGCAGAAGTTCTCCACCATCAGGTATGTCCCAGGGCTTCCCCAACAGGGCTGGGGACCTGCAGAACAGCCTTGGGAGGGAGATCTGCTGGGCTGCGAGCGCTGGCAGGATTAATTAATTAATCCGGTAGCGGTTCTGGGGTGATTTAATGCTGCAGATCAGTGCTCTGCTAAGAGCCAGATGGTGGGGAGCCTCTCTGAGAGGTTGTGCCCAGAGATACGTGGGACGGTGCTGCGATAGACAGTGGTCCCAGGAGGATGCGCAGGAGCAACAACCTCCTCGAGTGGGTTCCTCAGCTGCATCGCGTCCCCACGGACCGGCCCGCTGGGCGCTCCCGTTGTCCGTGCTGTGTTACCCTGGAAGAAGGTGACCGTTATCCCAGATGGAAACATCTCCGTGGGTTTTGCTGTTGTCCTGCTGATCCACTTTGCTCGCACGTTTCTCTGTCCGCTTGCCTTTGTGTTCCTGAGCGGCGCGGCCCTGAAATCCTGTAGTGATCTGGCTCAGGGCTCTTGAATATCCATATTGCTCCGATGGGTTTTAAAAGCCACTTTTAGCTTCCCCCCCTCGGTTCCTCCCAGACAGCTCGTTCCTGGCCAGCAGCTCCGCAGGCGTGCGGGAATTGCTCCTCTTCCCTCCGATGTCTGAGTTTTCCCTTCCCCTTGGCTTTTCCTTGCAGCACCATCGGCGACATCTCGGTCCTGAAGCTGAAAGTGGACAAATGCTCGCGCCAAGATACCGTCTTCATGAAGAAGGTAGTGTCGGAGTCTGGGTCAAGCTGTCCTTGTGCAGACCGGTGTGAGGACCTGTTTCCCCAAGCCATGCTGTGTCTTGGGGTACCGTGCTGCCTCCTACACCTGGGGATGTCCCTGGGAAAAGCCAGTGGGATTCAATCTCCGTCAGAGCTTCATGCGTGGGCCTTCCTAGACTCCTAAAACTGCTATTTGCCCCAAGGAATGAGTCTCCCAGGCTGTGCTGGTATCCCAAAAGCTATTTATCGAGTGGCTTTCGAAGTGCTCTGATTTTATTTATTTTTATTCTTCTGCCCCCCACCTCCTTAAAACACTTGCAGGGTGGTGCGAACCCCTCTGGAGCTAACTTGAGGCCAAGAGAGGATCAGTTAGTTGCCTGGCACACACCAGGGCGCAGCAACGCAACCCCGAAACCAAAAACCCTCGTGTGCCCTGCTCTGTCCCACGCCTTGCCGTCAAGCAACGTGTCTCAGGGCTTTATTTCTCTGCTGTGGTCTGAGCCGTGATTTCTGTAACGCTTCCGCAGCAGAGGCATCCTTTCCCTGGGCTCGGTGCTGCGAGTGCTGTTTGCCTGCCCCGGGCTCTGCTCTGGGACCTGCCGCTGCCTCTTCCCCGTCAGGGTCCGGCGTCGCGTGGTGAAACACCACCTGATAGCCCCAGCTCCCTCTCCCTGGGACTTTCTTTGTTTCCTTGGTGTCCGAAGGAGCTCAGCTCCCTCCCGCATGGATGGAGGCCCCTTTACTGGGCCCTGCTGCTTTTCTTTCTCTGCGTTGATGGCAGTGTTGCTCGCAGGGGATGCTCAGGAGGTGACCGCATCCTTCCGTGTCCCCACAGCACGGCCAACAGCTCTACCGGCACATCTACCTGATATGCAAGGAAGAGAGCAACGTGCAGGCTCATTACGAGGCTCTCTACAGCATGCTGATGCTCATCAGCATCGAGTTGGCTAACGAGGAGGTGGTGGTGGACCTCATCCGCCTGGTGCTGGCAGTGCAGGTAGGCAGGGGGGGAGCTGGATGCGCTGCCGTGGGGCGGGCAGGCCGGGGTGCCACGGGAAGGAGCCTCTGGGAAGGGGGTTCATTTGGAGTTGGGGTCTCTGAGGAAGTGGGGTGGAAGTGCTTTACCTGCTCTGAGCTTCTCCCACCGTGGCGGGATCAGACCAACGCGCTGGGGAGAGACCCCAGTTGTCGTGTCAGCCTCTGAAACGCTGCGAACCCAAGCTCCAAAAGTTGGGATGTTTGGAGGGCAGGTGATGCCACGAGGTGGATGGAGACTACGTTTGTCCGTCCTCCTCTCATGGGGCTGTGTCTGTGTTGCAGGAAATCGCCCAGATCAACGAGGATAACTTGACAGCGTACAACCGCTGCGCGCTCTTCGCCCTCGGTGCAGCTTACCTGAACCTCATCAGCCAGCTCACCACCGTGCCCACCTTCTGCCAGCACATCCACGAGGTGCGAGGGAGGTCTGGGGACGGGGGGGGAAGCCCGGTCCGTGGCAGCTCTGACGTCGGCTCTCCTGGCCACCCGTGGGGTTTCAGCTTGGCTCCTTGCTTGTCTTCTGCAGGTGATCCAGATGCGACAGAAGGAAGCTCCCTATCTGCTCCCTGAAGACGTGTTTGTGGAGAGACCCAGGTAAGAGCCTGGAAAATAGCTTCTTCCCCGCTACTTGCTCCTGAGGGATTGGCATCCCTAAGATCGTGGGCGGGAGTGGGTTTCTCAGCCCTTCACTTGCCTGTGCTTGTCTCCTTTCCCATCTGGGGATGTCACAGTGGACATCAAGTGGTTTTCAGCCTGTTGAGAATCTGAGGAGGATCCCATGAAGGGGGTGGTTCTGATCCCTCCCCCTGTCCGGCAGCAGGATGGGTGTAGATCTGGTACGTCATCCCGCTGCCCTGCCGTGCCGCCGGCTCGGACGTGTCGGCTGCGTGCTGAGCATCCCCAGGGCAAGGCTGGCCGCGCTGTCCCGCTCCTGCTGGCACAGCCTCGGCACGGCTCACGTTTGGTGGTGAGGTCTCTTACTCTGCCCCCAGAGAGTGCCACCACCGTTCTCCTGAGCCGTTCCCTAGGTCAGGGTTGGTTCTCCCTGAGCGTATCCGTTGTGATGGGTCGAGAGCCATCCGAGAACCCGGCTTTGTGCCGGTGTGCGCAGAAATAGCGTGAGGTATCCGTCCGGCTGTGCTGGAGTGAAGCGAAGCCATGAGAGCCCGTCCTGTCCCATCCTGCTCGGTGGGCGAGGTTAACTTTTTAATTCTCTGCGCGGTAATCGGGAGTAACGACAATTACTCTAGAGGTTCAAACAAATCACAAATTTACTTGAAACTCAGCAGAACTACAAAAGGTAGCGGCTTGGCAAAAGTTATGACAATACTTAAAACTTAGCGGAACTATGAAAGGTAATGGCTTAGCAAAATGGTACCGGTATTACCCTAATGTCCCAAAAACAAAGTTAGAGACAAAGAGAGTGATGGAGAGGAGAAGAGAGAGAGAAAGAGAGGGAGGAAAAGAGAAAAGATATCAGCATCCTTGGATCCAGCCATGTTCTCTGCTCGGAGTGGTGGACGTGCTCCGAAAACTTGTGTTTCCCCTTTTTTATAACCCAAAATGCTCCCCATAGGAGGGGGGTCTGTCATCACGGAGCAGGCGCAGTGTGTGCTCAGGAACGTTCCAGAGATGAGTCGGTGGGTTGTGGGCGTCCTGGGGGGTCTCACAGTTACGTCCCCCCCCCCACACACACTTTGAGGTTGACGGAGCGATGGCCTGTCACGGGCGCACACGCGCAGGACACAGACGGTCTTTTGTCCGCGTGTTTCCGGCCTAGGGGCAGGGGCTCACCAGCCGGTATCCTGCCTCCGCAGGTTCTGTCCTCGGTGGGGACGGACGGCTGCGACGTTCCCTCGTTATCAGTTCATCCCTGCTTGGGTCAAGACGGATGTTTGTGACATTCACTTGTTATCAGAGCCTAACAGAGCCCTCTGTTTCTGACCCAAACGGACTGGAGACCCTGCTGGCGCCATTCCCCGAGCGGGAGACCTGCTGCCATCTCCGTATTTTTTTTTTCTTCCATCCCTACAGATTGAGCAAGAGCCTTGACCGCCTGGGTCCGGAGGTCTTTTTCTGGCAGAGCAAGATCAGCGAGGTGCTGGGCGGCAGCGGTTACAACTCGGACCGGCTCAGCACACCCTACATCCCCCAGCTGACGGGTACGCACCACCCCGGGGCATCCCGGAGAACTGGGAGGGGAGGAAACTGGTCCCTCACTCTGCACAGTTATGGGGGGGTGAGGTTTTTGTCCTACACGTGGGCCGGTTGTTTTTCTACTCTCTGTTGGAGGTGCAGCCTTGGGGAAACTGAGGCACCAAGTGGGTAATCGGGAACTTCTTGGGGTTGCCACCTGCGTGGCTGGCTGGACAGGAGCCGTGAAGCCCGCTGGGCTTGGCTCAGTCCTCCGTTCTGCTGCGGATGAATTGGGGTGAAGGGCTTAGATGGACTGCTCCCCTGGGGATGGGACGTGAGGCCGTGTTCCCTGGGAGCTGCCGGTGCTCACCCGCTGCCCCCGGGCTGGCTGCAATTAGCTCTTCTGCCCTTTCTCTTCCTCACCAGATGAAGATCGCTTGTCCAAGAGGAAGAGCATTGGCGAGACCATTTCCCTGCAGGTCGAGGTGGAGTCGAGAAACAGCCCCGAGCGAGAGCAGGTACCGCGTTACGCTGCAGAGGCTGCGTCAGCCCTTCGCCACCGCGTGCTTTTAGCAGCCTGACAGCCTGCAGTTAAACTCTCTCTATTTCTTCATTTGGCCGCACGTGTAATTGCTCCGCGGGCTGCGAGCGCAGGGGCCCGTAACAGCCCCGGCGCGTCTGGCAGTGAGCAGGGTCAGAAAGACCCCGGCTCCCCCCGATGCCCCTCTCCAGGTGCTGGCAGGTCCCAGGTGTATTTCTTCATTTTCTCCGGGTGCATATTTCATTTTCCCTGTGTGCATATTTATTTTCCCTGTGTGCACATTTCTTAGCTATGGAAGCCTTGGGGGAAGCGTAAGGACTAGCTAGTCCAACCTGAAGAAACATTTTTAAAAGTGCAGTTTTCCAGGAAAGATATCCCTGATTTTTTAAGGACAGGCTGTGTTTTGGTGCAAACATACAGCCTGGGACACTGGTTCTGGGTTGCTGCGATCCCAGAACGGTGTCCTGTGCTGCGCGGTGAGCCTCGTCTGCTTTTCCCCTCCCTTTAGAGAGCACCAGCGGAAGAGATCACGTACGAGACGCTGAAGAAGGCGATAGGTAAGCGAGGGAAGCCGGCCGTGGTGGGGAGAGGTGGAGGGTGGCGTGGGGTGCGTGTAGGAGTGCTGTCACCCCCGCGTCCGTGTGTGCGCACCCCGGATGGATGGATCCCCAGCGCCTCGCCGTGGCGGCATGGCACCCAGGTCACAGGACAACCGGGCAGCTTCACAGCTCTGCCCAGCCCTGGGGGTGTCCCGGGGGGGGGCTGGTCAAAAACCAGATGCTGGAGAGCCATTCCTTGGCTTTCTAGTGACGCCCAAATCCCTGCTGTCTGCTGGGGAGGTGGGGATGTGGCACGGGGTGGTCTCCGCGGGTGGGGAGCAGCTGAGAGCCATCTCCCCTTTGCTTCAGTAGACAGCGTCGCCGTGGAGGAGCAGGAGCGGGAGCGGAGGCGGCAAGTGGTGGAGAAATTTCAGAAAGCCCCGTTCGAGGAGATCGCCGCCCACTGCGGCGCCCGGGTGAGTTGAGGCTGCGGCACGCCGAATCCCCACGGCTGCTCTGCTGCAGAGAGGTGAACGGTGACGATGCGGCTCTGAATTTGGCCAGGGCGCTTTCCCCTGCTCTGGTTCCTGGGGTGTTTGTCCCGTTTGCACCGCTGTGGTCCCCGGGTACAGCCTCGCTGATCCGGCCTCTGTGTCTGTGTTACAGGCGACGCTGCTGCAGAGCAAGCTCAACCAGATCTTCGAGATCACCATACGGTGAGTCGGGGCGACGCCGTGCCAAGCGTGGGGTGCCTGACCGCGAGGCCGGTGCTTGTCCGTGGGGCAATGGGAGCCGTGTACGTCCCCCATCGAGGAGGCCCGTGTGCTGGGGATGGGCGCCAGCCTGGCCTTTGCAATGGCAGCAGGGACCAGGGTTGCTGGGAGCAGGCTCTGGTTTATCTGCGCCGGTTCCCCTCTGCCGCGGTGGCACTGGGGAGACCTGCGAAGGTGCAGGAATGCACGTTTTCTGCGCCAGGCTTCCCTTCCTCACCAAACCTCTCTGTAAACCACCTCTTTCCATGTCTCACCTTTCAGGCCACCTCCAAGTCCCTCCGGTACCATCACAGCTGCCTACGGCCAGCCCCAAAACCATTCCATCCCGGTGTACGAGATGAAGTTCCCGGACCTGTGCGTGTACTGAGAGCGGCCGTGCTGGGAGGGCAGAGGCTCCGCTGCACAGCTCGCACCGAAGGATCTCCTGGGGAGAGACTGCTGACCCTGCGGGGAGCGCATCCTCGCGCAGGACGGGTGGGGACAAAGACACCGAGGCCACCCCAAGATTCGTTGGCACCACAAACCCGTCTCCCGTACTTTTATTTTGTGACCCTCTGCCTCCGCAGCCGCGTTTTGCTGCGGTTGGTAGCGCGGGAGGCTCGGGGCGCAGCGGCGCGGGGAGGTGGGTAGTTGCTGTGAGCTCCCTCTCCGGGCGGAACACGCTGGGCACGTCCATCTTCCCGACATAAAGCAAACCTGGTCCCCGGGGAATCCCTCCCCACGTCCGTCGAGAGCCCCTGGCAAGGGGCAGGGCTGAACCTGGAGGGTGTGAGACTGTCAAAGGCAGGAGGGGGTCTGGGCTGCGGCGTGCTGGACCCTGCGGCATCCGCAAAACCGAAGCCTGCCCGAGCTGGTGCTTGAGGCAGGTTGCTGGAGGGGGTACGGTCCCCTGCGTCGTCCCGCAGCCCCCTCATCGCGTGGCCAGTTCCCCTGGGCGCTTCCCGGTGCCCGGATGCCCCGGCCGGAGGGCTTGTCCAGCGCAGCACGGGGGTAGTGATCGTCCCATCCCAGCGTGGGGGCACACAGCAGCCTGGCTGGTTCCAGGTCACTTGAAAACACGATTTCTTTGGGAAAAGCCACTTTTATTTTTGTTTTTTGTTTTGGTTTTTTTTTTTTTTTGGAAAACCCCCAAGAGCCGTGCTTCTCACCTGGGTCACCGGCAGGCTGCTCACAGGAGGCACGCAGTGGGACGCCTGGAGCAGTGACACGAGGCACGAGCAACCACCGTGAATATTAACACATGAACCCGCTGTTTTCGTATTTTTAGGTTGCATTGTCACAGTTTTGGGGTTCCTGTCTCAAAGAAAGAATTATTTACTTATTTTTTTTTTATAGCAGAATCACTTTGAAAAAGTCCGATCTTAAATCAGCTGAGCCGTAACCACAACGCAACCCCAGCGCCGCAGGAAATAACTGCGACAAGAAATGTTTTACAGGGTCCACCCTGCAGACCCTGCGTCTGGCGGGCCGTGGATCGCGCCGCCTCTCGCGCGATAGGGTAAAACGGGATTTTGGGCTGGAGGTCGGGGGGAGATGAGGCTGTCGAGAGTTTTGCTTTAGACACACGTGGTAGAAAATTCTGGGTCCTACTAAGCCAAAACTGCAAGGTGAAGACGGTAGGGACGGGGAGGAAGGTCGCTTGGGGGTGCTCAGGCGTTCCTGGGGGGTGTTCAGGCGTTCCTGGGGGGTGCTCAGGCGTTCGTGGGGTGATGCTCAGGCGTTCACGGGGTCTCTCTTGCTCCCAAATGCCTTTCAAGGCTGTTTGCCAGGCGAGCTCAGCCACGCTCGCAGCCGGACGGGCACTGCCTGCCGCTTCCCCCCCCCACCCCCCGTCGTGGCCCTCCGGGGGTCCCTACGAGCTCGGGCAGCCCCTTCCCCTCCGGCTGCTTCTGCTTTCGCTGCACGAAGAGACGCGGGAGGGTTTAAAGCTGGAAACGCGGGAGCCGGTTCCGCACATCGCGGAGGGACAGCAGGTCGAGGCAGCGGCTCGGTGGTCGCGCGGCTCTGCTCCGGCTTGCCTCGGCCACGACCCGTTCCTGCCGCCTCTCGCCGCAGATCTTCAGGCAGTTATTTTAAGCTGTAATTACACATTACCATCCCTTTTTGGTTTTTTTTTTAATTTTTTTTTTCCCCTTTCGGTGACAGGTACAGCTCGCCATTGCCCCGAGGTCACCGTTCGTTTGTGTGGTCGTGCTGTAATCCGGGTTTAGGAAATGATCTGGCTTAAGAGGACAGGAAAAACAAGGGTTTATTTCGGTCCCTGGGCTGGATCACGGCACTGCTCCGCTCCCAGCGTGGCTCTGCCTGTGCCAGCCCTGCCCGGCGCCCGAGGCTCTCCCTTGTGCCTCTCCTCAGGGTCCCCATCTGTCCCCGTCCCCGGTCCCCAAAACCTTTTTGCTCCCCAGTTTACGCCTGGTCCCGCTGGAGCCCCAGTTTTGGCTGGGGCAGGTTTTGGGATCGGCAGCGGGAACGCAAAGCGGATTGCTCGGGGAAGGAGGGTTTGCACCCCTGGCTGTTGTAGTGACAAGCACTAAAATTCCTAACAAAAGGCAGTAGGAAAAGCAATTAACCCCCAAATTGTGTGTCCACGGGAAAACACACCTCAAAACCACAGAAGTGGTGGGACGATGAGCACAAGGTTCCGTGTGCTGAAGGAGGGGAGCTGCGGGGACACCGCGGGGCACATCTTGGGGTGCCCATCATCCCTTTTGGGGCAGAAAAATACCCCAGGAGCAGCCCCCTGGTCCCACTGCTTTCCCCTTGCTGCGCCCCACGTGTCTCGCTGCGGCCCCCCCCCCCCCACATTTTGGGACCCAAACCCCACCTGTAAATGTCCCCCGTCCTCCCCCCCAGCCACACACACGGTGTAAGTGACCCCTTTGTACATCACGTTTAGTTTAGATACTTGTGTACGTAGAGATGACAAAGTATATTTCTATAAAGTTGGCAGTTTAGGTGCATGTGTGCGTTTCCATCTCTGTATTTCGGAGCACTGTGGTGTTTCGGGGGGGGGGGGGGGGGGGGGGTTAAAAGGGCCAAGAAGCCGTCGATCTTTTCGAACGCACCGTCTCCGTGCCCTTTTCAAATAAATGTCGATGTTGTCACCTTAGGGGCTCTGCAGTCTTGGCGTGGTCACGGCGCCCGGGCACCGTCTCTCTGCCCCGGGAGAGGAAAAACGGGTGGTTGCTGCTGGGATGGAGGAGGGAAGGGACGTGGGGAGGAGGAGGAGGAGGAGGAGGATGGCCTCGGCTGTGGACAAGCTTCCTCCCCCCCCGGGACCCAACCCAACCCGGGCTTCATCTTCAGCATCCGTTAGAGTCCAGCATTTCCTGGAGGAAATGAGTTTCCCCCCCCCATCTCGCAGAAGCTCCCTGCAGGATGCTGGGGAAAGGTCCTGAGCTTCTGCTCGCGGTGCGCGTGAACGTTCCCAAACCCGCCCGCAGGGTCCGAGCGGGAAATAAAACACCCGGGTAGCTCCGTCAGGCGTTAACCGTACGCGGCGCGCGCCGTGCCGCGTGTGCTCCGGCGGCCCCCTGCTTCGCTGCGTGAGTTACCCGCGTTCCTTTAGAGATGACGAAGCTTTCCCCGGTACCCAGGCTCTTCGGCGTTATCGTTTAACGGGCAGTTAATGAGTTTATCGGGGAGGTGAGCGCTGGGGAAGCTGCGGGGGGCGGGGGGGAGCCTGGCTCGGTCCCTCGGGGATGCTGCGTTTCCCCGGGGAGCCCCACGGCCGGCGCCTGTGAAGCTGGGGATGCAAAATCGCCCTTCCTCTCCCCCACACCCCAAAACACGCTCCCCAGCGCTTTCCCACTCCAGTCTCTACCCCCCCAGCTGCAGGATTTTACTTTGCAATTATTTTTTTTCTCCCCCTTTACAAACACCAGGCAGCCCCAGAGATGTTACCGACACCTGGTTAGCTTGCCAAAAAAAAAAAAAAAGCAGTATTATTTCTTTTTTTTTTTTTTTTAGAATTCTTTTAATCCATCATTTACAGTATTGTACAGCTCAGTGAAAATATATGAAAATCATCCGGCGAGCTCCGAACCGGGCATGGTCCCCGCTCCCCCTGCGCGTCCGGCGGGTGGGTCAGAGCGGTTGACGTCTTCATCCCTAACCTCTTCCCACCCAGTGAAACCTGGGAGCGGATCCCTTCGGAGTGCTAATTAAGAACGACATAACGAGCGATCTCTAAGTGAAACACATGCCAGCGGGACACTAAAGCTACGGGGCGGGGGGGGCGGCGGCGGCGGGGGGCGGGACGCCCCTCGGGCTCTCCCCCATCACTGCCCCTTCTTGTAGGCGCTTTTGATGATGGCGTTTTTGAAGAGAGTCACTAGAGGGGTCTGACCGTGCTCCGAGGTCATGAAGCCCCCGTAGCGCTTGTCCTTCAAGGGCGCGTGCCAGCGGAAATGGCGCATGCGGTAGGAGCCGCCGGCCTTCTTCTCCTCCTCCTGGCCTTCCTCCTCCTCCTCCTCTTCCTCCTCGGGCGGTGCCCCGGTGCCGTCGAGCGCCAGCTCCCTCCTGAACTCCAGCGGGTAGCTCTCGGCCGATTCCTCCTCCACCCCGTTGGGGTAGACCTTGATGGGTCTCCTCTTGCGTCCCACCGGCTTTCCCCAACGGAAGTGCTCCATGGAGTAGGAACGTTTGCCTTCCTCCCGTTCCGGCCCGGTTCCCTCCTCTTCCTCGCGACGGGACGGTGGGACGGCGGGCAGCGATGCCGGCGGTGGGTCGCCCCCCGTCGCTTCCTCCCGTTTGTGCCCCCCGCCGCTGCTGCTGTTTCTCCGGCCGAACTTGTTCCAGCGAAAGTGGCTCATGACGTACTTGCGGATGCTCTCGGACAGGGGCTGGAGGTGCCCGTTCCCGGGGTAGACGGGCGCCTCGGCCGACAGGTCGGCTCTGCACGCCGCGGCGCACGCCTGCGTGGGGAGGGTGAGATGTGCGGGGAAGGGCGAGCGCGCGGCCCGGCATCCCCGGGGTGGGGGGGGGGTTTTAGGGGGCTGCTTGCATGGAGAGGGATGTTTCACAAGATGCTCGTGCCCCGCTGAGGTCCCCGCGCGGGTGCCGCCACCCCCTTGGCGCGGAGCTGCAAGGGCTGAGCCGGGAGCATCGTGCCCGGGCACCAAACCAACCCTGCTGGGGGGGGGCACAGCCCCACTGTGGGGTCCCTGGAGCAAACTGGGCACCTGCACGGGGTGAGCCGCTGCACCCTCCTGGCACACCCCCCCCCCGCAAGCAGCCCTGGGTGCGGGGTAAAGCCGATACCCACATTGCTGGTCCACCCCTGGGTCACCCCCGGTTCACCCCGTGGCAGGAGGGATGCTGCAAGCTCAAAAACTAATTTCAACGTCATCCCCACGAGCCCAGCAAAACCTGCGGGTCATCGGGTTCGAAGCGTCACCCCACACTGACGTGGGTCACCCCACGGTGTCAGCACCCCTGTCACCTCCCCCCCCCAGCCCCCCGTGCCGGTCCCTGGCACGGAGGACAATCCCCATCCCCGGGCTTACCGAAACACCGGCCTCGCTGGCGAGGTCCTGGCATTTGCTGCTCTCCCAGCACGGGCCGCTGGCGCTGACGGGGTGCCAGAGCAGCAGCCCCAGCACCACAGGCAGGATGCTCCACAGCACGCTCGGCATCCTGGCCGGGGATGCGACACCGGGGGCGCAGGAGGGATGCGAGGGGCTGCGGGCCCAGGAACTGTGCAGGAGCTATGGGGGTAAAAAAAAAAACCACACCAAAAACCCAAAACAAACTCTTTTTTTTTTTCCTTCAGGAGATTCTTTAACACTTTCTTTCATGTGTCTGCCTTACCCTTTCCCCGTTGTAAGCTGCCTCTGTTGGGGTTGCAGGAGCGGGGTCCCCTCCTGCCAACCCGAGCCCTTTGCCTGTCCCCATCCCTGGAGAGAAGCGTCGGAGCTGCAACCTCCCCCCCCGGTTCTGCAGAGCTTTCCTCCTGCTTCACGCTCCTTGCAAAGGGATGCTCCTCCCTACAGCCCCAGGAGCGTGGGGGCGATTTTACCGGAGGAGAAACTGAGGCACAGAAAAGGGAAGGCAACACCCGTCGCTGCCTCCCTGCCCGCACCCCCATCGCTCAGCCTGCTCAGCCGCACCGAAAAGCCAGAAACATCCCCCCCCCCCTCCGCCCCCCGCCTCCTCCTTTTGCCTTCTGAACTGAAAGGTGTCTCTCCGGAACCCAGGTCTTTTGTCACCGCTACCGGAGGTGACAGCCGCTGTCGGCGGGGATTGCTGCCGCCTCCGAAGGACCCCCATAAAGATGAGTGATGCTGCGAGGGGAAAGCGTTAGGGACCCGTCTTTGGGTTTCAGCCTTTGCCAACCGCTCGCGGCTTGTGGGCTGATTGCTCGGAAAAAAACCCAATAGTGCTCCCTCCTAACCTGTCCTGCCGTGCCCCTCGAGCGGCTGCAAAACTCCCGCATGGGGGGGAGAGACAACCGCAAATAATATTAAATTAGGATTGGAAGGGTAAGAGGTGAATATTTTACAATAAATAATATTGAAGTCGGTTGCTTGGCTTTTGGGAACGGCTAAGGCAAGCGCTGGTGGTGTTTGGGACGCGGTGTGTCCCAGGAGCTGCCAAAATTAACCCAGGATCCGGCCGAAACCCAGGGGCTGAAGCGGCCGTTGCCGCTGTGACGTCAAGGATGAGGTTGGGGTGGGTTCCTGGATGCCCACGGGACCTGGCTCCCCGAGGATGCCCGGGCTGCTTTCCCTCTGCAAACCCCAACTCTTTCCCCTGCAGCCGTATCGAACTCGGCGAGGACTCACGCCTCTCCCCTTCGCCCGTGCTCTACGGGAGGAAAACCCCATCTCTCACTGAAAGAAAACAAAAGAAAAATCTAATTTTGGCCCAAAACGTGCGGCTGGAGGGGCGAGCTGACCCTCCCCTTTGGTGCAAGAGCCGCCAGGTCGAGCCTGGATGGAGGGGGGACTTTCTTCAGCAGAGGGAAAAAAAAGATCCTGATGGTTATGACAGCAAATAGCGGTTCAAAAAGGGGGATAAAGCAGCAGGACAGAAATTTAAACATAACGGTTGTCTTTCTGTCTTCTGCCTGAATTTGTGGGTGTCGCTGCCTGGGATGTCCCCGGGGTCTGGGGTGGCAGCGGGCGGCACCTCTGTAACACATTAACACCCAATAATGCAAATTGCCCCCCCCCAACAAGCGATGCACGAGGGACGGGTGTGTTTTATTGCCCATCCCTCACTGCCAACCCCTGCCCGGCGACCACCCATCACAGCGTGTCACACACCCCCCCCCCAGTCACCGGTCCCCACCATCCATCAAACCCCTATTTTTGCAAAGTTTCTTTTGCCCCCGTGCACCCCAAAACACATCGGGGAGACCCACAGAGCTGGGTCGCTGGATTTTGGGGCTTACCTGTGATCGGGGTGGGAGCCCGACCGTCGTCACGCACCCTCCGTCCCCTTCTCCCGCACGCTCCCGGAGAGCGTCTGCCACTTGGCCGCTGGTCCCGGCGGCTTTTTATATCCCCCCCCCGCGACAATCGCATCCGCCGCTGTCTGCCGGAGGGAAGGGGAGGGGGGCGAGAGGGGGGCGAGAGGGACCGTTCCAGGTACCGAACAAAAGATGAGCAAGAGACGGACGTTCGCCGGATCCGGCCCCACGGCGGATGGAGGGATTAGCATCTCTCGGCGAACCGCAGCCGGCAAAGTTTTCCGGGCGATGCTGCTAATTGCGTTTGCAGCTTTGGAGCTGGGGGGGGAGGAAGTGTTTGATGGGAAATCTTTCAGTGGGTACCAGCCAGCACTGACGGCGCTGGGTTTGGCACGGGTTGTTTGTTACCGGCACACCGGATAGGAACATGGGTCGCTCCTTGGGCTCAGGCGTGGGAGGGCTTTGTGCTCTGATGATTTGGGGTTGTCTTTCCATGGCATAAAAGGGGATTTGGTTAAAAACAAACCTCTCGGGACAGCAGCGGCTCCTCACCCCGGGCAGGGCAGGCACAGGCATCGGGCATCTCCGCCTGCCATGCCGGGGAGTCCTGCGGCCACGGACTTTGGGTGCAAAAGCAGCGGGAGAGTGTTTTCCAGCCTGGGGGTGGCTTTTCCAGAGCACGGACGGGTTTACGTGGCATGGCCAGGTTCACCGCTCCCTTTCTGCACCCATCAAATCCCAACTTCTCCACTCGAGCGGGACCAGCTCGGGGCTGCAGATGCTTTCCCTATTGCACAGCGGCCTGGCGCCCAGCGGGACTCATGTTTTCTATAGGGTTGGCCTTGGCCAGTCTATATGCAAGAGCTGTGGTGGCTTCCAGGAGGCTCCTTCATGCACCGTGGGCCAAGCCTTGGGCAGGCAAACAAGAGGGATGCTCCAAACAAGAGGATAGCACCTTGGGAGGGTGATGGGGGGGGGCAGGGGGTTGGAGTAATGGGGAAACTCATCTGCTGCAAAATTTCCAGGCCCCCCCCAGGGCAGCTGGTTCATGCCTGGAGGGCTCAAGTCCCTTTTTCCACCCAAAAGACGATGGCGACATGCAAACCGTCCCTGTGGAAGGCTGTGGCTTTGCTTACTCCTGACTCTGTCTCGGGAGTGATTTGGCATCGAAACACACCCCAAACCCCCACCAGCACCACGTGGGAAGTTCAACAGCAGAAGGACGGTGTCTGGAGTGGGTTTATCAGGGTCTTTTACACCCCATGTCTCGTGTTTGAAGCGGATTTGCCTCTGACCTTGCTCATCACCTCTGCTGGCTGCTCTCCGCAAGCATCCTGTTGCGATGGCACCGGTCCTCAGCCACGTGTCAGGGACATGGGATGATTTTAAGATTTTAAGTTGGTGGGTTGTTTTCCAGCTGTGGGCTTACCCAGATGGAGAAACACATCTGCACCAGGATTTTCCATCCCCAGGATGTAATGCCAAGGTGGCCCTTGAAGGCCGGGCCATCCTCCCGGAGCACCTAACAGGGATTTTTGTCAGGTCCGAACTCTGGCAAGAGCTAGACGTGGGCTGTGAGCATCCCTCCCGCCAGCCTGTGTGAAGCAGAGTTGTTGATTTGCACACTTATGAGAAGACAAACTGCAGGGCACGGCGAAGCCACAGGTGGAGGTTTGCCCGCGGTCTTACCAGCAGTGAGCAGAGCCAAAGGATATTGGGGTGCAACGGATTCACCCGAGTACCCCGGGACAGGATGAAACCCTCCCGTAGCGGGTTACTAAAGAGACAGAGGTTCAAGGAATACCCTCTGTAGCGTTTCAGTGTGGTTCACACCTTCTCCAGCCCCCTGTCCTCCCCAAATCCATCCTCAAACCATCCACATCTCGCCACAGCGCCCGCAACTGCGTCAGCTGCCTCTGTCCTCCCTGACAGACCCCCCCCATCCGCAATATTTTTCCATGACGGAGAGCTATTCTGAGATACTTTATGGCCCAAACCGGAGCTATGATTCCCACTTTAAAGGCTCTTTCATCTTCATTGGGCCAATTTGAGAGGTTTGTGTTTATAAGGAGGATGCGAAATCTGTTTAGGAAACCTTGTTGAGCGGAGCGGCTGCAGGTGAGGGGCTGAGATGAAGCATCCTCTGCCCATGCTGGATGCCTCCGCGCTCACCGGCCTCGCAGACGGTGCTTTCAGACCTCCCTCCCGGCTCCTGGCAGCCGGACCTCAGCCTCCCCGCGCCCGGTCCGGAGAGCACGGCATCTCCCAAGGACCTTGGTGCCCCAGCATCTCTGGAGGACGCAGGAATGCCCCCTATGCCATTGGGGTGCTGGAGTGACCAGCTCCCCTTCCCTGCACAGGGCTGTTTCCTGGTGTAACAGCAGGATAATCGTTATATCTTATTACAGAGCTTATTTATCTTTTTTTTTTTTCCCCAAAGAGATTCCAGTGTGTAAATGATTAGTGGATGCAGCCGGCTCCCAGGCAGATGAATGGGAGTGTTGGAAAGCCAAGAAGACAAGAAAAGGACCCTCCAGTGGGGATAAAATCCTATTAGGAGGAACCTCTTCATTCTTCTCCATGAGCAGGTGAAGACCATCCGGGACGGTACAATTACACTGCAAGAGCAGCATCCTCCATCCCCTGCTCTGAGCGTGGCCAGCAGCAAGGCATGCCCCTGGGGCTCTGCTCCAGCAAGCTGCCCAGCTCTGGAGACCTCACTTTAGGGATGCCTTGAGTGAGATCTTGTGGCTTCATCATGAGCTTGTCCCCAAAAAAGCCACACGCTCAGGACGTGCAGCTCTTTCCTGGCAGGGGTGGGCGCGGGGGTGAGGCATCCACGGGTGAACGGGCTCGTTAGCTGCGTGATTTCTGGCCTTTCCGTTTTAATTTGGAGAACAGGTCACACCTGGGTGCGAATGAGCTCCGGTGCGAATGTCGCGGCTGTGCTCAAATCCCGTGGGATGCGGGGCAGCCATCCCTCCGGGCTGTAAACACCAGTGTCACAGGGGGAAGACGTGCTCTGAGGCTTGCAAAAACCTCATGATGCCCACGTAGGTCTGTCCTAGGACCCACGAGTCCCTCCGGCACAGCCACGTGCCCTTGGGTGCCGAGACAGTCCCCTTCCCTGTTATCTCAGGACAGATTTCCTGCGGCGCTTTGCCGACAGTTGACCTGTCCTCTGTTCCAGAGGTCTCCTGGGCTCAGAACCCACCTCTGCTCCTGCACAGGTGCAGCTGGTGGGGTGGGGAGTGATGCTGAGGACCCCGGTCCATCTGGATCATCTTCATCTCATATTTGGTGAAATGGGATGAGGATGGATCTCCAGGGCAGTTTCATTAAGGGCTTGTGCAGGGTATAATGAGCAGGGACCCAGGAGATACCTAGATGAAGGGAAAGTGGGGTCATCACCATAAAACTATCTCCATCACTTGAAGATTTTAAATCCAGAAGAGACTTACTGATGGTAAATCTCAGCTTTGAAGCCAGTGACTGGCAGATCACCCATCGGATTAGGGCCTTTTTGGGTACATAAATGGAGGTGATCACATCTGTGGACACCCAGAGGTGTGGTTTCCAGCTGGCTTTGGTCAAGGGATCCCTTCCAAACCCACCGAGCCATGCACCTTGCTCTTGAAGAAAACTGCTGATGGTCTGTTGTAGCTTCACTGTAGGAGCAAGAGCAGCTCTGAAGCTCTGGGAATCCCACCACCGATTCCTTGGCCCAGCAGGCACCTGGTGCCAGGTTTAAGTTCACATGAAGGTGCTGAGGTCCATAGCAAGAGCAGCCCAGGGCAGCCTCCAGCAGAAGAAAAAAAGAAAAAAAAAAAAACCCCAGAAAACAAAAACCCCAAATTCCTTTTATTTTGGCTGGGACGTGGCACATGTGGGTTTTATTGCAGAGAGGGAAGTCCTTTTCCTTTCTGCTGGGGTCAACTGATTTTCCTACTGACTTTAATAAAAGCAGGATCAGACCTAAACCAGAAGAAATAAATGGCTGTGTGGCATGTGAACTACTGGTACTCATTGCTGCTCTGCCTGAGCTTACTGATGCCTTTTCCTCAGCACTATTTATATGCTAAAATCTATAATTGAGCCTGATTCTCCCTGATTTGAACCCAAATTGAGGACTTCTCTAGGAACAGACAAATAAAGGGAGCTGAGGATCTGAATGATGTCACTCTGATATTTTTGCTTGTAGGTGTTTTCTGGCATTCTCTTTTCTTCCTGATACTTGCAAAGAGCTTGAGCCACGTCACCTCACCAGATAGATAGATCATGCACCGACTATAATTGCAGGATCCGTGCAAGACTGCAGCAAACCCTTCACCCGAGCGAGCTCCTGCAGGAACGAGAGCCTTTTCAGCTGAAACAGGTTTGTTTCTGCTGCTCTTCTGAGTTCATGGTGAAGGACGCATCTTGACTGCAGCAACTTGTGCTTGTTAGGAGGAGAAGCTGACAAGCAGCACATGCCCAGAGCAATCTGTGGGTGTTTAATAGCCCTCCGTGGATTTCTTTTTCACAATCGTTTCCAGTGTTCCCTTCAAGCCAAATGACTTCCAGCACCTACAGCATCCCTTGGCTGGGAGCTGCACATCTCATCTCCCTGCTCTGTAAAGAAATGCCTCACTTTTAATTATCAGAGCAACATTTCCAACGGCACAAGTGTTTGGGAGGATGCTTGCCTTGCTTAGCAGCTCCTGATCATCCTTCATGACCCTCGTGTCCCTTAGAAATGATGCTCTGGTGGGTACCAGCAGCACATCTTGCACCAGGACAAGGTATGTGGCACTGGTTTTGCACCAAGCATAGCGTGATGGGGACCCAGAGCCTCGGGGAGTTGGGCTGGTGTGAAAGGGCTTTGGGTGGCCACGGTGCAGTGGCTGGGGATGCTTCCACCAGGTCTCGGTGAAGATGTACTTGGTGAGCAGAGCCAAAGACAGGGCGGGTGAAGGGCTGTCTGCACCTGGGAAACGGTGTGCATGACCCCAAAAGACATTGCAGCAAGGCAGCCTGGAAAAGCAGGTGAGGGAGCAAGAGGGCTTGTTCTCTCAAAGTTTCCTTTGAAAACTAGCTTGTCATTTGGGACGTGCAGCTGGGACTGTGGAGTTTTCTCTCTAGGGAAGGTGTTGGTTTGCACATCACTCTTTGAGCACCTCTTGGCACATTTATCCCCTGTGGTGGCTGAATTTCCCCAAATATTGATAGACTGGAAAATGTCAGCATGTTCTGGCACCTCCAAAATTCTCTCATCTTTCTCACCTTGATTTTTCCAGCAAGCAAATTCATCCCAACTGGCCCAACCCTTTCAAGGAAGCCCTATCCTGCAGCTCCGCCTTGATCCCTTTAGAAATTATGGTAGGAGTCTGCAGCTTGATTTTCCATGGCTTTGGAAAGTTGGAGTCAGGCTTGTCTTGGCTGTCACAACTGAGATTACTTGAGTTGTTTGAAGGGCTGAGGCTTTATTCCTGTTACGCCTGTCTTTCTTTCCTCCCGGAGCCCTCCAAGGGATCAATGATGGCATTCCCTCGTGAGGACCAAGTTGGCTCAGAGGAGGCTGCAGAAATAGTTGCTGATCTGGCAGATGAGCCCAGCACATTATGGTTTTTGTTTGTCCTGATTTTCCTCAACAACATCAATCTCCTTGATTTGAATAAACAAATACCACTGCAACTTTTCTCTGGTGCACCTGGTTTTCTCATGTGTGCCAGGTCAGGCATCACCAGGGCATCACCAGGGCATCATTAGGCATCACCAGACATCACCAGGGTATCACCAGACATCACCAGGTATCACCAGGCATGGCCAGGACTCACAACCCTGTCCATGCCCCCATTCAGCATTCCCACAAGCACAGAGCTGCAAAGCAGAAGCTAATGGTCCTGACCCCCATCCATTGCAATTTATATCCCCCTCATTAAGAGTTTTTGAGGGAAATAGAGTTGATTATTTTTCTCGAATCAAAAATATCCCTGGACATCCCCAGTACAGGACAAACATGGGTGTCCCGGAGCAAGTATGCTGCAGGAACAGCGAGATGGTCACGGGGTTTTGGGGCTGCAACCCCCAGCAGGAATCAGGTAGGAATAAGTCCATTTTCTCTGTGAAGGCTCAGCTCTCTTGGTTGTGGACTGTTTTGAAATCACTCAGAGCAGCTGGGGAGGGCAGGAAGAGGGCAGCTGCCCCTCTGGCTGGGGACACAAGCGGCTGTTGGTGGGGGGAGACAGTGTGTTGCATGGGAAACCCTCCCTGAGGTGCACCTTCCACTCAATTCCAGCTGCTGGTAATAAAAAACCCAAATAAGTAAATATTGCACTTTTTGCTTTTAGACTGAGTTGATCTCATTTCAACTCCTGGGTTTGGAAATTGTCCTGTTTTCTGGGCTGGAAGGACAGGATCAGCAAATCCCTGGTTGGGGTAGGGGCACAGCTGTGACTCTCTCGAGGGGATGTCCTGGGGACACCTCTCCTGCCTGGAGCAGCTCCTCAGGTCCCTGCCACCCATCCGAGGATGCAGAGGTGTCCCTGGGATGCTACTCCTTCGCCGGTGTCAGCAGAGCCAGCCCAGACCACGGGCTGGGAGGAGCTGCCTGACTTCCAGCTGGCTAAAAGTGCCGGGGATAAATCCTGCCCTCCCTCCAGGACCGGGACCGGATCATCCCCCAGTGCACACCCGGCCCGGAGGTGGTTGGCCCAAGGCAGGGGCATCCCCAGGGCAATAGGAGAGGTGGGGCCAGGAACCCCAAATTCTCCAATTCAGCATTTTCTTTCCTCATTCACGCTGCCGTTCTTTTCTCTTTGAGCCAGTTATATACAGACACACGCACGTGCTGTACGCACACACACACACTCACACATTTGCACACTCGGAGCCAAATCCCCGATTATTGCCCGTGCCCCTAAGAGGGATTACGGCTTCTTAGGGGGGGAGCCGGCTTTCAGCAGGGTTTAGGAGCCCAGCAGGGACTTCATTCCTGCAACCCAGAGCTCACGCTGCGTTTCGGGGTCCCGTGGGAGGAGAACTGCACCCAGCCCCTTCTCCAGGCCCGGCGACACTCAGCCATGTCCTGTTTTCCTCCTCTGTGCAACTTCAATTCACTTTAAATCACACACTAAAGTTGCAGGAGAGACGAGAGGATGGGAAAGGGATTTGGGAAGCTGCAGGGAGCCAAGAGACGAGCAGCCCCGAGGGGTGTGAGCAGCTTCGCTCGCCCCTTTGAGATGCTGCTGCTGCCCAGGGCTGGTGCTCTCGGGGAGGATTAAGGGCGAAGGCGCTTAGCAAAGCCCCCAGGCAGAGCCGGATCTCTGCAGGATCCCAAAGCGGCCCCGAGACCTGTGGTGTCTTCCTGAGCACAAGCAGCTCCCCAGCTCCAGCTGGATCCTAAATCTCCATCTGATGCTCTCAGCCCCCCCCTTACCCTCCCCGGGCAGGGGTTACCCGGGGCAGGGCATCCCGGGGCAGTTTTGCATTCAGGGCTTGGGGCTGGCAGAGAGCGTGAGCCCTGGAAACCCATGGTCCCTGTACCTCAGGGTACAGCTTTTGCTGATATTTGTGGAGCGTGGCCACAGGCAGTGGAGCAGCATTAAAGTTTCCTCTGATTTTGGGGTTCCCTGGTCTTCAGGAACCTCTGAACTGCCTCTTGCTGCTGATTATTTCACAGCAAATCACTGATTATTGGTATTAGTGGTGGGATCTAATCTGGGTCATTGCAATCCTAAGAGGTTGGGGCGGGTAGAGTTGGGTTAGATTGTCCTTTCCTCCAGGAGACCAAGGCAGGGTCAGGGATGGAGAGTTATCCACGGACACCTGCGATCTCTTCACTCCATTGGGCAGGAACAAGAAATGGAGAAGTATTGTGAGTTTTTGACATTTCTCCTTCAAAGAAAGACCATGAGAGAGCTGGTAGGTTGTTTGCACACCAAGGGGGTGTGAGCTGTTGAAGACTGGCCACAGGTTCATCAAGCAGAAGAGAGGCTGAAGGACCTAGGTGAGGTGGGGACCTCGTCTCTCCAGAAACTACAGCAGGGAGCAGATGGAGTGGGATTTGGGATGGAGTGGGAAGACAAGAAGTTGCATGCCGATGGAAATGTTGTCTGTTCCTGCATTTGGGAGGAAGCAGAAGAAGGTGTGGTTGCGGCAGGGGACAATGGATGTGCCACGGGCTTCAAGGTGCTGTTCCACACACCGCGTTGGGGAGACGGGTGCTCAACAACAGCTACTCACTGGGATGCTTGAAAACCAGCTGGGTGGTGTAATCTGCATCTATGACTTTGGAAAAAAGTTGGCCACGGGGTAGCTGGGGGTCTTGGTGTTGGCTTCAATTAATCCAGGATCAATGTAGGGGTTGGAGCTGATGTCCCCCAAGCAGCGGGGAAGGAAGCTGAAGACAGGCAGACCAAACGCCGAGCACTCAACCTTGGGTCTTTTAGAGCTGTTATCTCTATTAGCATTGCCCAGACTCTCTCATTTAGTGCCCCCCTCCCCTCTTTGCTAAATGCTCCCCAAACAACTCAGACATCAATCGAAGGCAGAAGAAATGGCCGCACTTTGTCTCCCTGAAGAGGCAGCTTTGCATCGAGCCCTGTCAGGGCGGCCAGCGGTGAGCCGCCAGCGGGGACCATTTTCACATCTCCCTTTGTGAAGGAGCAGCCTTGAGCAAAATGCCACTTGAGGGGCATTGAACGAAATGTACGTTCACCTCTTCCATGTGGCACTCGGCGCCCATCTCCGCCTCTGACGCTAATGATCCGGACGAGGTTTCTTTTTTCTTTTTCTGAGGATAATGGGGAAAAGAAAATGAAAGGGAAAGTGGCTGGAGGGGGGAGGTCAGATCCATTTAGGAGCCCAAATATTTACGGGGAGAGTGCCTCCTGAGTGGTCACACAAAGGACCTGGCTGTACCTGGCTCCATCCCTCCTCCACCTCCTCTCCCCCACCACCTCCGGCCATGAAAAGGGGGAACCAGAACTGCAGGGCCTCCGTGAAAGATGAGGATAATGGATTTCATTATAGACAAGCACGTTAAATGCCTATCCACTCATGTGCAATAAAGGAAAGCTGGTCTTTAGCTAATCGCAGTGGAGGAGCTCTTGGCTGGGATTCAAAAGCGAGATGTTCCCCTTGGTCCCCTGCCCTGATCCCCTTCTGTACTGCCCCATAAGGAGACGGCTGTGGGGTGCAATTCATCTTATAGCCATGTCGGTGTCTACCATCGCATCATTTTTCTCTCCATTGGCCTTGGAGTGGCTCAGGACAAGCCTGGAGGGCAAATGTCTATGTCTGGCCAGAGGAACAACTCTTGCAGCAGTGGAGTGGGGTTTGCTGGTGCAGTGGTGGGATCCAGCCCAAAAAGAAGTGTCAGCACTGAAAGATCTTCATGTCCATCACGTCCAGATGGACCACCACTCCTCCCTTCCCTGCAATGACCTTTTTCTGGGTCCTCCCTGCCCCCAGCCCCATGTTCCCATCCTCTGCCCATGGTGTTCCTTCACCCAGCACTTCTCTTGGTGTCCGTCAGAGCTTTGTGGGATGATCTCGGGGTCACTCTCCGTGCTGTGCTCCTGCTTTACCCAGCACTGCTGTCCAGGCTGGCTGCCTGCTGAGCTGGCACAGCTCCTGCCAGCTCCAGGGAAGATGCTTCAGCCTTATTTTTCTCTCCCACAAGTGGCTGTTGAAGCAAAAGTGTGGCCACGCTTGAAAAAGAGCAGAGGTTGGCTTGGCTGGAGGCAGCATGTGTGGAGAGGTGTGATTTTCAGAGCAATCTGGGTCCCTGCCCCAGCAAGATGAGGTGTGAGATGCCTGAGATGCAGAAATCAGCCCAGGGGCACAGCATCGTGTCCTCAGCTGGCAGGACTCACAGGCAGCACATCCCCCTTGCTCTGCCCCGACCAACTCCCTGCAGAGACAAAGAAAACAAATAAAACGCCTTCGCCTAACATTTTTACAAGCCAAAAGCAAAGCCGGGAGCCGGTTGTAGACAGGCGATCCAGCTGGGCTTTTAGTTCTTCTACCTAACCCTAGACGTAAACTCATATTTCATCTTTCCCAGGGGAGGAGACACTGGATCTGCTGGGCTGGATCCAGCTGTGGGGAGGCCGGGGCAGGACATGGCCCCACCATGGTCGGGATGTTCGGGTGTCATGCAAGCTGTGTCATCCCCTTATCATACACAGACCCATGTCCTCCTTCCAGCCTTGCTGGGGGCCACCAGCAGTGCAGGAGGGTCCTGCCCATGGAGTTGGCAGTTCACAGAATCATAGAATAGAACCATAGAATTGTTTTGGTTGGAAAAGCCCTTTAAGATCACCGAGTCCAACCACTAACCTCACCCTGCCAAGCCCACCACTAACCCATGTCCCCAAGCACCACATCTCCACGTCTTTTCAATCCCTCCAGGGATGGGGACTCCACCACTTCCCTGGGCAGCCTGTCCCAGGGCTTGACAACCCTTTGGGGGAAGACATTTTTCCTAATCTCCAACCTAAACCTCCCCTGGCACAACTTGAGCCCGTTCCCTCTTGTCCTATCGCTTGTTACTTGGGAGAAGAGACCAACCCCACCTGGCTGCACCCTCCTTCCAGGTAGTTGCAGAGAGTGACCAGGGCTCCCCTCAGCCTCCTGTTCTCCAGGCTCAACACCCCCAGTTCCCTCAGCCGCTCCCATCAGACTTGTGCTCCAGACCCTGCACCATGTGCTTGCCCTTCTCTGGACACGCTACAGCACCTCAATGTCCTTCTGGTAGTGAGGGGCCCAACACTGAACTCAGCACTCGAGGTGTGGCCTCACCAGTGCTGAGTACAGGGGGACGATCATGGCCCTGGTCCTGCTGGCCACGCTGGTTCTGGTACAAGCCAGGATGGTGTTGGCCTTCTTGGCCACCTGGGCACACTGCTGGCTCGCATTCAGCCAGTTGTCAGCCAACACTCCCAGGTCCTTTTCCTCCGGGCAGCTTTCCAGCCACTCTTCCCCGAGCCGGTAGCGTTGCCTGGGGTTGGTGTGCCCCAAGTGCAGAACCCGGCACTTGGCCTTGTTAAACCTCGTCCAGTTGGCCCATGGATCCAGCCTGTCCAGATCCCTCCCACAGATCAACACTCCCAATGAACTTGGTGTTGTCTGCCAATTTACTGGGGGTGCACTCGATCCCCTCATCCAGATCATTGATAAAGATGTTAAAGAGAAATGGCCCCAGTACTGAGCCCTGGGGAACACCACTTGTGACTGGTCACCAACTGGTCCTCCAAAGGATACTCAAGTCGCCATCTGGGATAGCTGCTGGAGGACCAGTGAGGTTCAGTGCCTCTCCAAACCACCCGAGCAGACATTTGCTAATGAAGCTCCCCTTCTCTGGGCAGTTCCTCTGTCTCTGGAGGCCATCTGAGCTGGCTTGAGTATCTCCTTTGTGGGAATTATTCTGGGAATATCATCTGTAAACTCTTTACCTTAAGGGAAGAAAAAACAACAACCAGAGCTTTTCTGCAATTCGGAAATCTCTGGTTTTGGCTTGCATTCCTATGGCTGAATAATTAGCATATGTAATTAAGCAAGCCTGTTGACATTACTCCCTTGCAAAAGCAAAGAGGAAGCCCTGGGCTAGTGAATAAAATAAATGACAGCTGTTCCCTGCCCTGAGCCCCCGTCCATGGCCAAGTTGGGAAGATCTCCCCCAAAACTGCTGGGTTGCGGCAGGTCACTGTACATCGGATGAACCTGCCCTGTCCCCGAAACACATCCCAGGGATGGGACTGGGGTTTTTTTAGGCACGGAGGAGCTGTGTCCTCCTGCCAAGGCACGGGCTTAATCCCCCGTACGCTGATAAGGTCACGCCGGGACCCGCGCTCCTCCCTCCCGTGCGTTGTCTGAGACCGGCGGCTCTCTCGGCCCTATTTATAGCGTGGTGATAGGATCAGGGGGAATAAGCATTTAGTGTCCCCTACATCACACCCTGCTCCTCATGGCCAGTCGGTGCTCGCTGCTCTCTGCTCTCGTCGCTGGAGAGCCTGGCCAAGACTTTTGAAGGTATGTTGGGAGCTGGGATGCTGCTTGCTGGGAGCTGGGGTGCTGCTGGGGAGCTGTGGCATCCCTCCCAGTTCCCTATCCTCACCGGAGTGCAATGGGATGGCTTTTGGTTGGGAGAAAACCTGGGAGCAGACCCAGAGCATGATGCCGTGGCTGGGAGCCCTGGTGATGGGCAGGGGTCAGAGGGCAGCTCTGTCTGCAAGGGAAGCCTGATTTCTCTGGAAAAAAGGGATCGAGTCACATATTTGTCTCACCTGGATGGTGGCCAGGCCACCATCCCTCCATGCCCCCTTGGACCTGAGCCCATGTGGGGCAATCAGCCCATGGTCAGGGCCCATCCAGACTGCCCCAGGGATGGGTTGGTGGTCTAACCCTGCCCAAGGGTGGGTTGGTGGTCTGGGCTGCCCATGTAGATGGACTCCATTCACTTCATAACTCTGGGGCTGGGCAAGATGGAGGGACCTGTCGGTTTGCTGCAGGTGGGCAGCATGGTGGGGAGGGTTGACTGCTCATCCTTCCTCTCCATCACCTGTCTCCTTGCTTTGGTTCTCATTTCAGGGAGTGACGCCATAGCAGGATGCCCCATCCAGGGGAGACAGCTCCTTCCTGTGCATGGTCCTGTGTGGGCAGAAAGCCCTGCCTGAGGGGCTGACCACCCCCAGCCAGACCTCAGCACCCTCCAAGCCAACCAGCAGCTCGGCAGAAGGGGAAACGCAGCCCACAAAGCCAGTGGACCCTGGCCAGGAGAGTGGAGGAGCTCCTGCCAGACCTGGTCCCAGCTTGGTGGCCATGAGGTGACACTGGGGAGGATGCTCTATAGAGACAGTCAGGTCCCTTAGCTGCAGTGACCTCCTTGGTGGGAGCTCTGGGATCCCTGCTGATGTTCTATTCCCATATAGCTGCAACCTCGCCCGCTAGCTCTCGGGAGAAGACCTGGTGTTATGCCCTGGGGGTTTCCACCTTTCTCCCCGACGGTGTATGATGATGCGACACATGGGGTCATCCCTGGGGACCATCCTCACCTGCCTGATGAAGATCTGTCCCAGCACCAGCTCTGCCAGGGCAGGTTTGCTATCCCTCATGCTTGTGGCCGTGCTGAGCAGCCCCTCGCTGCAGAAATCCCTGCCCATGGCATACAGAGACCACGAGGGTCCCCAGGAGGGCACGGGCCTGATCCAGTGTGGGGAGTACAGCAACCAGGTGCTGCCCAACGGCCGCTGTAAGATCGTGGCCACGCTGCCACAGGGGGACGAGCAGCGATGCCCAGACATGTTTCGATGCACCGATGAGGTGTCCTACTGGCTCCATGAGAATGAGGAGCGCAAGCAGCAGGTCCTGGAGCTGCGGGAGCTGATTTCGGAGCTACAGGAGGAGCTGAGGAACCACCGGCACCGCATCAAAGTCCTCGAGCTCCAGGTAAAGGACTGCCCTTTGCAGACCCTCTCCATGCAGGTGTCCACAGTCCCTTCCCACTGTCCCTTCCAGCTCCCAGCAGTTGCAGGGGGAGGACACCCGGTGAAGCATATGATGTTCTGACCGTGGGCTGGAATATCCATTAAACCCCAGCTGCTCCGACTGTGACGGCTCAGGAGCCTCCCAGGGCTGATCTTTCTTAACATTAGCCACAAACCCTTCAGCGTTTTATCTGTGCTACCTGCCTAGGAGGGGTTGCTGATCCACCCCATTGCCCATAGCTGGTTCCCGGACTAGATCTGGAATTTGGGGTGGGTGGTGAAGGACCACATCTCTGATGGCTATGGTTGAGCAGGAGAAGCCCTGACCTCCAGCTCACGGCACCCTTCCTGCAGTCTCCTTTACGGTGCTCATCCCACCACAGGTCCGTTCACCGGCTCCGCAGCCTGAAGCTTCACACTAATACATTTTTTTCTAACCTTGTCTGGCACCTCCAAAGCTCTCAGATGTTTGACACTGCCCCATGATTTTGCTCAGCAAACACTTGGCTTGGCTGTCGGCAGCGGCGAGCAGCAACTTGCACAGGGCTGTAGCCACTAACAGGGAGGGAGCAGGGTGTGTTTTTCTGGCCGTAGGAGTCATTTCCCAGCCAAGATACCTCACCGGGCTGTTGATGAAGCGCACAGAAGAACCGGCAGCAATGTCCTGGTGTCAGCTGGAAGAGACCCAGCACCGCTGGGTGAATAGCACCCTTCTCTTTGCTCCAGGAGGAGATGAGGTCTGATACAGTCTGGCTCTGGGGCTGATTTATTCTCTATTTGGCTTCATTTCAACCTCCCCCTTGGGCTTCTGGTTTGGAAAGTCTCCTTCAAGCAGCCCTGTGGGGAGACCGAGGCCGTGCCGGAGGCTGCAGGGCCGTTTGAACGCTGCGATGGCCATGGTGTTGGGTGGGCGTCTGTACCGTGGGCGTCTCCGTGGGAGCAAGATGTTCCTGGTGCGATGGAGGAAGGGAGGAGGGGCACGTGAGTCCGGATGGGTGCTCGTGCTCAGGCAGACCCACTTGGTGCCCCCCACGCAGGGTCCCTCCTCCTGCGTTGGCCCCTGTCCCCCATACTTCTTTCTCACCCGCTTTCCACTGCCCTTCTCCCGTTTTCTCCTTGCACTTGTAATGGAACAAGCTGGTGCAATCGGTCTTTGGTCTCCAACTTCCCACATCCATCCCCTGGTTGCATTCTGTCCCTTAGGACTGTTTAATCCATTCTCCCCCAATCCTGCTGGCCCCAAAACACACTTCTGTGCTACCTGGAGCTGCAGCTCTTTCACTGACCTCTCCAGCTCAGAGTCAAGGAGGGAGATGGATAGTAATGCACTAAATGTTTTCCCTGCAGTGTTCATGCTCTTCATCCATTCTTCATTTCCAGGCTCTGAAATGACCCATCTAAAGGCAAAGTGTCTTGTCTGTAGCAGGGTCTCTTCAGAGTCAGAGGGAAGAGGGAGGAGAATCTCCCTCCAGAGATTCTGGGCTCCCCAGTTCCAGACAGACTGAGAACTACTGGGGAGAGTCCAGCGGAGGGCTGCGAGGATGAGGAGGGGCCTGGAGCATCTCTGGTGTGAGGAAAGGCTGAGAGAGCTGGGGCTGGTTAGCCTGGAGAAGAGAAGGCTGAGAGGGGATCTGATCCACACTTACCAATATCTAAAGGGTGGGGGTCAAGAGGACGGGGCCAGACTCTTCTCAGTGGAGCCCAGTGACAGGACAAGGGGCAACGGGCACAAACTGGAACATGGGAAGTTCCATCTGAACGTGAGGAAAAACTTCTTCCCTGTGAGGGTGACCGAGCCCTGGGACAGGCTGCCCAGAGAGGTTGTGGAGTCTCCTTCTCTGGAGAGATTCCAAACCCACCTGGACACGATCCTGTGCGACCTGCTGTGGGTGATTCTGCTCTAGCAGGGGGTTTGGACAAGGTGATTTCCAGAGGTTCCCTTCCAGCCCCTACCATTCAAAAAGAACAACAAAAAAAAAAAAGTTCAAAAAAGAGCTTGCAATATCAGTATGACATGTACTCAGATGCTGGTTGCCTGGTGGTGGCTGTGGAGGGAGCTGAGCTGATGGCCTCAAACAGGACATTCATTGTTCAGGTGAGGCAATTAGATGTGGAGCACGGGCTCTCAGTCCATCTAACATCCATGCTGAGATCCTGCACCTCCTTACCCTGCTGGTCTCCTGCTCGCCAGCTGGTCCAACATGAAGTTTGCTAGTGAGTTATACACACAATTAAATTTACTGGGGAAATACAAACACTCCCAGGTCTTTCCAGCTGCTGGTGCTTAGACCCTTCATACGCACACATGCACGTACACATATACGTATGCATATGCATATATATACATACATAGACACGGATATGCCCACGCACATGCATGTACACCCTGACCTAGACCTGTGAACCCTGTGGCACTTAGACCCTGCAGCACTCACACATAGGAGAAAGTGAAATTACACTGAAAAAAATAAGCTAAGGAAAGGGCAGGACAGGAAGAGAAGACAGACTGTGGTGCTCAGGCTGAGTCGAACAAGGGCACTGGCTGGCAGCTGGTGTACAGCCCTTTTTATCTCCCTCATCTTTCCATTTTCCTACACTCATTCTCCACCTCATCCACCCTGACACCCCCTCCTTTCCTCACCTTTAGCCCTTCCCCTAAACATCCCATCATAAGTCTCACACAATCCCACAAGCCCGTAATACTCCTGATAATCATGTTTCCCCCTTCTTATCCGCTGCAGGGTTTGGGTGGACCCTCTCCAAGGCCATGCCCCGGCAGGTCCCTTCCTGGTCCACCAGCAGCAGCTGAAGCCTCTTCTCTTCCTTATTGTGTCCCTTATCACCCGCCTGGGAATTTCTATGTCATTTTTTTAGTTTATTATTCGTTTTCCTGCTATTTGCTGGGGGGGGTGGTGGTGTTGTACTGAGTCATTCTTAGGCAGATAGCGGATGCTCTCACATCATACCCTGGCACTGGGGAGAAGCTGGTGAACAGGGATGCTCCTGGTGCAGCACCAAAAGGTGGGATTCCTCCTGCCTGCCTCCATGCAAGGGGGTCTCTGAGATCCAGTCGATCCCGTAGAGATCTGAGCAGTGAATGCAGATCCAGATGCTGCTGGGACCTCTTGGATGTCTACCGGAGGATGCGATGAGTTGGGAGAGCTTGTTTCTCCTCAGTGGGAGTCCAGGCAAGTAGTTCTGAAGGAGAAGAGTCTGCTTTGGGCTCCTCACCCTACAAGGAGACCAGAGGGACACAGGGTGCACCTGGGTGTCCCAGAGCAGCCAGGTCCAAGGTCCTACCTAGGTGTCTCCAAGTGGTTCATACCTGGGGGACAGTGCTAGCAACATCTGTGCCACCAAGATACCGCCGCGCTCAGAAAGGGGACATCCTCTGGGATCTTTTGAGATCATTTGTAGAGGATTTCAGACCTCGACTGGAAAAGGCCCTGAGCAACCAGCTCCAGCTTGGAAATTGGTCCTACCTTCTGCGGGGGGGGTTGGCTGGAAACCTCCAGCCATTTCTTCCAACGTCAGTTTTTTTCCATGAGTCTAAAAAAATAAAGGGATGGGAGGCCCAGAAGAAGAAGGAATAAAATAAAATCTGGAGAGTTTAGCTGATGGCAGTGAGCATGTCCTCTCACCCTCCAAGCACTGGAGGGGGGAGAAAGCAAGAAGCAAAGTCTGTGGCCAGCATGGGAAGCTGCTTTCCTCCTGCATCCCCTTGCATCTCCCGGGAGCCACCCTGCCAAATTCCCCACTGTGTCAGCTTGGGTAGGTCTCCTCCACCTCCGTTCCTCCTACCGAGGAGCTGTTGCTCCTTTAATCCATCTTTATAAATCAGGCTGCTGCTGGTTGGTCTCCCGGGGGTTTGCCGTCAGTTATTTCTCCGGGAGCTCAGCATGGGCTTGTCTGTCCGAGCGGAGATGTCTCTCTGAGCTCAGCATCCCTTTCTGAGCTGTGGGAGAGCAACAGGCTCTTCCAGGTCACAGCTCCTCTCGGGCTAACGAGGACACCCAAATTGGTTCAGACAGATTGATCCCACCTCTGCCATGCTTCCCTCCTTCCCGGTACAATTTAGGGAGCAAAAGGAACCCCCTCACCCAGCCCTCCCTGTGCGTTCCCAGCCATTTGCACGGCTGGGTAATGCACAGAGCAGGACCCCGCTGTGCAAAAATACAGCCCCGGTCCCACCGGAGCAGAGGGATGCGATGAAGGGAGCAGCATCAGGGCACCGTCGAGGTGGTCTGGCTGCGCTGTTTTTAATCAGCAGCAGGAGAAAAAGGTATCGACTGTGGAGGAGGGGACTGTCTGGCAGAAAGCATCATGGGGTTTACTTGGAGAGCTGATGCGTGGGTGAAGGGAGCTGGAAGAAGCCGGTATCAGTCACGGCTCACAGAGCAGGTTGGGGGGAGCGGCTGATTTATGGTGGAGCCAGAGACATTGCAGTCCTGAGAAGGAAAGCACCGTGTTGTTGCACGCCGTAATCCCCACTTTGCTGCCCCTGGCTATCTAGCTGCTCTGGATTTTGGGGTACAGGCAGGCTTGGTGGGCTTTTACCAGGGCCGTGCAGGCAACGCTCAGGCAGCACTGGGACAGATGTTACAGAGCTGCCATTAGTTATTGGCACAATAACCCAGCAGCAGTGATGCCATCTCCTGGGAAGAGCAAGCTGAGACATGTCCTGGGAGGAACGGGGACCGAGGTGTGAGCTGGGTCCTGGGGGCAGGTGGAAGGGAAGAAAACATATTTTAGGTGTGCAGACCCCTTTCAGCTGAAGGAAATCCCCGACCCTCAGCAGCACGACTGCAGTTTTGCAGGTAGTGATGAGTCAAGTGCCAGATCTCTGTGTCCCCAAGCATATTTAATAAACCTCAAGCTTGCACGGACACCTGAAAATCCAGATTTGCCCCTGATGCTGGGGATAAGGAGGTGAGAAAAATAAACTCATTTATTTTCAGGGTCTTGGGATGGCTTGTGAGCCCGAGGCGGTGACATTGAGCGGGTGATGGAGGAAGAGATGTCCCCATCAGGGGACAGAGAAGGGCAGTGCTGGTGGAGAACCAGCATCCCTCCACTGCAGATGGGGGTCTGGGATTGCCGGACCCTTGGGAGGGATTCGGGAGCACGGTGTAGAGCTGTTACATTGCCCGGGGAGAGAGGGGGTGTTCCCAGGCTGCTGTGGGATTTTGGAGGTGCAGTTTAAGGCCTGCTCTGCCATCTAATGGGCAGGGAGCACTGAACAAGAGAGGCGAGCGTGTCTGCAGAGACTGTGTCTGGGGCATGTTCTGTGCGTGCTGGTGGGGCTCGGGGTGCCCATCTCCTGGTATGAGCTGCGGGCATCTCCCGCCAGCTTGTGCGTATATTTTACATAGGATCAGAAACTGGCTATCCTAAAAACAAGCAGCAAAAGGGTCGTGAAAGGGGCTGGGGTCCTGTTTCACCCCCACTCCTCACATAGCACGGATGTGGTCATTGCCATTTGCAGGATGACAGCTGTTGCCCAAAGAGCAGGAGATGGCTCACCACGCAACGTGCAGATAAGCTGTGGAGCTCCCTATAACGTTATAAAAACATTACATGGTTCAAGGGGAGATTGGACAGCTTTTTGGAAGAGATCCCAACTGTGGTTGCGAAATATGTAGAGGGATGTTGCACGGGGTTGCAGACTGGAGGGTGTTTGGAGAGGAACCCTATACGCTTGCCTTGCTCTTGCAGCCCTAGGCTTGCCTGTGCATGCCCTGCCTGCACCAGAACCTGGGAATATCAAGCTGCCCATGGCTCCCACGGTGGGCTAGGGGCTGGTGCGGGGTCGCAGGGTGAGGGTGCAGACACCGTCCTTGGGGTCCTTGGTCTCCACGGGGCGCATGCAACGATTGCTCCTCTGCCCTCTTGCCCCCCTGCCTGCCCATCCCTGGGGGTGTCCCGGGGCCATGTCCCCAGCTCCACGCCGGTCCCCAGGCATCCCCCCATCCCACCTTTCTCCCTGCCCACAGCACGAGGAGGCGGCCGGCCGGAACCACAGCCTGGCTCAACGTGTGCAGGACCTGGAACATCGGTACAGCGAGGCCAGTACCCTGCAGCACATCCAGGCCACGCTGCTCTACGACATGCAGGCGCAGATAAACAACATCTCCGTCCTGACCGACTGGGCTTGGCGCAATCCCACCTGCCTTGGCCCCGCCGAGATGAGGCTGCAGGAGGAGATGCACCATCCAGGTGATGGGGAGCTGCTGGGGCTGGGTGGGAGGGGGTGCTTCACCCTTACAGTCTCTCTTTTGGGGAACTGAAGGAAAAGGCTGTGGGAAAACTGCTTTAAATCCCCTTTGCGTTGGCCAGGAGTCTGATCTCACCCAACCTGCCTTTGCAAGGCAGCCAGGAGGGCTCCTCAGAGCGATGGACGCCTCTGGGGATGGTTCCCATGCTGTCTAGGAGAGGGGTCCTGTCCCTCCGTGGCTCCTTTTTCTCTCCATGGATGGTGTGAGATGCTCTCAGGGACAAGCTCAGGCTCTGACAACCAGATTGGCGTTGCTCCCACCATCACTCCACCTGCAGTCAGCTGCGTGAGCCTTCCTCCCAGCTCCAGGGACTGGTTTTCCATCAAAAAACCCCACCAAAAAACCAACATTATTTTTTCCTCAAAAATTCACAGCACGAAATTAGGGTTTTGGTGCAACTCTTCAACTTTGAAAAACAGCTGTTTTCTGTTCTTTCTCACACGCTCTTTTTTTAATGAATGTGTTTAAATTTTTGCCAGGTTTCTGATTGTTTTCCTTGTTAGTCCTTGGAATGTTTTCTTTGTTTTTTAGCAAACATGGGAACTTTCAATTAAAGAATTCAAGGTTCGGTTTGACTAAAACCCCATTTTCTGCCAAAGAACCCACTACCGTGAAAACATTTTAACCAGGGCCTACCATAATCAGGGTCTACAAAGCTCAACCTTGAGATGCTGGAAGGAAAATTGAGTTGCATTTTCAACCTGTTCAAGTCTCTTTGTCCATGGCAAGGGGGTGATGGTCTTCAAGAAAACAAGACTAGATGTGCTGGTCTGGTCCCCATGCCCCAAATCCCATCTCCTGCAGCAGATATCCCGAAGGATGAAGTGATACTTCTCCTGAATAGTCTTCCAGCCTTTCATGAACTGTGGCTGAGGACTTTAGGGACAACATCTGTCTTCTCCATCGAGGAGTGGGCTGGATGGGATGAGTCAGGCAGCACGCACGGCTGAACTGCTAATGGCTTTCACCTATCAAGCTTGATCTGATCTGATCTGGTGATGTCTGGGGGGGAAGAATCATGTTACTTCTCCCCTGAGCCAACTACTGTAAGTCTTTTCCATTGCGCTTGTTTAAAGCTCTTTTGGCCATCCATCTCATGGAGGAAGTAGCATAAGCAGCTCCACTGGTACCTGCTTCCAGGTGCCTCTGAGCCCTGAGCAAGAGATGCTCTGCAAAACCAGGACATCAGAGTTGATGTCTACACCCATGACTACCACCTGCAAGCCAGAGCTGGGATTCATCTCAATAACTTGGCGTGACTGGATGGTGACTTCTCTGAATGCCAGGCCAAGTGCAGCCGGTTGATGCAGCACTTTTAGCTCATTAACTTTAGGCATGATCGGGCTCTGCCTGCAGTCGCAGATGTTTGCTGGGTCTAGATAGCCTCTCCCTGACCTCTGCTTGCTGCACACAACTGGTTTCTCCCACACGCTCCCCTGCAGTAGCACTCACAGGACGTCCCCAATCTGTCTGCAGGGGGACCTCCGTGCCACCACGCTCTCAAGTTGGTGGGCTGGGATGTTGCAGCTCTTCATCTGTCATTCCTCCTAGGGCTTACTTTCCCATCCACAAGGAGCTTTCATCGTCTGCCAGTCCTGTGGTCTCATCCTCTCTGTGTGCCTCATGGCAGGGCAATCTCCCAAGCATGGTCTCAGGCTCTTGGTTCTCCCAGAGATCCCAGTCTGGTATTCAGGCCATGCTGTGCTTCAGGCTGGTCCAGCTGTGTGAGCAAAAGGAAGGGGAGCTGCCTGTGTGAGTTGCCTTTGTGCCTTTCTTTCTGAAAAATCCCACCAGGGAGGCTCATCTGGCAGATGAAGATGCTTCATGTTGGGTGTCTACATACGTGTGTCCCCACATGAGCTGGATATTTAAGATAACGAGGCAAACAGTGCATGGACCAAGAGCAATTCAGCGTGCTCTTTCCACTGCTATGACTAGAGTCTCAGTTCAGCTGACACCCAGTGCCACCTGAAATGCTCTGGAGCATCTAAGACATCCGTTGAAGCCTGGCAGATACACGAGAGGACCTACACGGGAGAGTTGAAAGCCAGTCAGGATGCCCCAGGGCATCTCAGATGTCACCATGCAGCTCTGTGCAGACAACTCAGCTGAGCCTCTTTAGTAGGTGATGGAGGGAGACAGGGAGAGCCGCTCTTCTCTCCTCTTCCACGTAAAACCAGGATGAGCTGCCTTCTGCACAACTCTCTACAAACCGGCTGAGATCGCCTGCCTGAAGTGTAGATGGCTGGTGCCAGGTATAATAAATACCATCTGACATATCCCAGTTAAAAAAGTCTTTAGGTTCTCCAGAATGATTTTGATCCCCTTTCCTTGTAAGACAAAACCCACATCAGAAGTTTGGGAGAAGAAAATCCTTCCGCTATTATCTACACTGACCATTGCTGGAGAACCAGCCCATTCTTTATCAACATATAGCACCTTTTTGGTGTGAGATGTAATCTAACTTGAGCCTGGCAAAACACATATAATTTCTGTATTGCCATTAAAAAACCAGTTGAACTGAAGACCGTTCCTCAGCCACATCGTCCTTAAGTGCAGATCTGTGCTAATGAACCTTATCACTCATAAGCCACTGCACTCAGGTGTGAAGCCAGCATGCTGCAGAGGTTTGCAGCTTCAGAAGCAGCTCCGAATCCAGGATTTTTTTTTTTTTTTGGTCTGGCTCTGCAATACAATTGCATGAAAACCATGCTGGTTTTGGTTCGTGCCCCTTCTTCCATGCCGTGCACTAAACACCGTGTTTCTCTGCTTTCTTGCTCAGAGGTGAAGCATGCCAGGAACTGCCCCATCGACTGCGCTTCCGTTTACTACAACGGGCTCCGGCGATCTGGGGTCTACAGCATCATGCCCTCAGTCGGAGGGATGCCTATTGAAGTGCTGTGTGAGATGGACACCGAAGGTACTGCGGGAGGCACCTACAACAACTTCCAGCAGAGCTTTGGGTGGGATTTGTCTAACCTGAGAGTTGTGTCTCATCCGAGCTATTTCCAAGTTACTTTATAGTCAGTGAGAGCAGCATCTCTAGGAGGGGTCTTCTCC
This sequence comes from Balearica regulorum gibbericeps, assembly GCF_011004875.1. Classification (NCBI taxonomy): domain Eukaryota; kingdom Metazoa; phylum Chordata; class Aves; order Gruiformes; family Gruidae; genus Balearica; species Balearica regulorum. The sequence goes on along the minus strand of NC_046186.1, from coordinate 1,784,786 downwards.
AGGGACAGAGGACTCGTCCTCTCTGCTGGCTATAGAAGGGGTTTGGATGAATAGCTCAAACCAGATGTTATGGCTGGGATTCAGTTGCCTAAATGCAGATGTTTACTGCTCTTTGAGATGTTCTCATGCATCCAAGATATTTATAAACACTAGGGGATATGACACAGGACTTAAGAAAGAGAAGCCCTTCTGGAGTAGCAGCTGGTCACTGGGGAGGGGGACCTGGAGCATGTCCCGGTAGTAGAGGGCTATGTGTGGGCAACCACTAATTGTAGCTGTGCTGAAGTGAGGAGGGGAGAGGTAGATCCTCCTTGCTGTCTAAATATCCGTACAGGGCACACTGCTGTCATCCCAAGGCACAAAATCAGATTGCAACACTTGAGTTTTGGAAGAATAATGACAATTTTCAGGGAAATGGGGTGATGGATTGTCAGTTCCTTGCCCCACGGATCTGCTCCAACCCAGATGCACGTGTCACATCAACATATCCCACGCTGGAGGAAGGGGTTCAGCTCCCCCTTACTCAGGCATCTCGCCTATTGTAGTATCTACAGGTGATTGCAGCTTTGGGATGCACGTGCTCATTAAGAAACAGGCTGTTCAGACAATGTGGTCTCTGTTATGTCATTACTATTATTTGCATGACCATCAACACAATCTTGGACACTGTAGAGTGACAGGCTGTACAAACAGCAAATAAAAAGATGGCCCCAGTCCCGTTCCCCATTCCACCCCCCCCCCACCCCAAGCTTACAGTATTGGAATAAAATGAGAGAGGAGAGAGGGATTGGAACAGATGGGAGAGCAGATGGAGACAGTGAGACAATACTGGGAGAGCTCGTGTGCCTCTGTGGTGCCACAGGAACAGTACATAATAATCTCCAAACTCCAGGGTCTCCAGTTTGTTCCAGTCCCAAAACATTTGCGTCCCAAAAGCTACCATCTCTCTGCCATTTAAAACCACCTTAAGATCTGGAGTGAGCCTCTGACAGTCAGCAGAGGAGAACACCATCATGAACCAACATGGGAGAGGTGGGAGCCCTTTTCCGTGAGCTATGACGGGCATCATGTTTTATCCCTGTGCAGCAACTGACACTGTATTTTGCCTCTTGGTGGGAGGAAGCATGACAAGGAGACACATGGATCCTCAGAGGTGACACCAGTCTGGGACCCTTGGATACTCCCTGGAGACTCCCATTTTATCTCCCTCCTGGCAGGTGGGGGCTGGACAGTCATCCAGAGGCGGCAGGATGGCTCCGTTGATTTCAACCGGACCTGGAACGAGTACAAGGAGGGCTTTGGGGACCTCAATGGAGAGTTCTGGCTGGGCAATGAGAACATCCACAAGATGACGAGCCAAGGGGACTACTCTCTACGCATTGACCTGGAGGACTGGAACAACAAGCACAAGCATGCCTTCTACCAGGTCTTCAGGTAGAAAGTGGGATGGCCTTCCCTGGTTCTCATAGATGCAACTGGTTCAATGTCGGGAGACCTTCAGGCATGGGAACTCTGTTGAGGTCAGAGTGACTCTAGAGAGCTTTTCAGACTGGGCCCAGGTTATCTATCCTTTCTTCCTCACCTGGATTTTACCACCAAATTTTGCTTTGGCTTGAAGCCTGGGTGTGAGCTAGCAAATGTGCAGTGTCATTCAGCCATGGCCAACATCCACAGCCCCAGGGGAAAGGAGCTGTAGGACCCATTGGATGGTCCCTAGCTGCTTAGGGGTATTTTTTCTGTCAGAATTATTGAGCTCTATGTGAAAAAACAGATTTTGAATCCTGTGGTCTTGCTGGACAAGTCCTCAAGCATCTCCCTGGTTTAGAGTTGTGTTTTGATTTTTACCCTCTCTACTCATGGCTTTTATTTGCTGGACCTGATGCAATGATGTCCTTTATTTTCTATAGCTCTTCCCCTCCTCTGTTTTTTTTATTTATCCATACCACATCAGTCACATCCTTTCTTAATCAGGGGTGACCGAGTCTGTCTAGACTGTCCCAGATGAACTCCTTCCCTGTCTTTACTGGAAATGCTTGTGGGTGACTGTGGACACCTGAAGATTTGAGTAGACTCCAAAACTGCTGGAAAAAAATCCCATTGCCTGAATGTGCTGTGGAGCATCCTCCACCAGCAAATGTGTGCTCTGAATGGTCACCCCAACTTTTCTCATTAGATGTCACGTGCAATGGCGGTGACCTTCAGCCTTTGCTAGCCCAGGGGCAGATTGCTAATTAGCTCAGTCTAGGTGAACAGCAGCTTGTTGCGTGGGGAGGAGGCAGTGCTGTGTAATTAGAGGGACCATCTTGCCAAAACTGCCGCAGTCCTTTATTGTGGTTTTAGAGTCACGGTCCGCCCAGTTCAGCCCTATCACACGTGCCCTGAGTCATGACAAAACCATGCACATCCCACAAAAGGGAAAAATACAACATCTTTGGCTTCTTGAGGTGATGAATCATAGCAGGGAGCCTGGCCAGAGCAGCTTGATGATTGCTAGCTGTCCACACCAGGAATGCAGTATCCGGGTTGGAAAGGAGACTCAAACACTCCCCATTAAGCAGTCCCACCTTTCTTGCTTGCAGCATTGAGGATGAGGCAAATTACTACCGCCTGCACGTGGACGGGTTCAGCGGGACGGTGGAGGATTCCTTTGCCTGGTACCACAACAAGAGGAGCTTCAGCACACCCGACTCGGGGAACATCTGTGCCGAGATTTCCCATGGAGGCTGGTGGTACCACCAGTGCTTTTTCTCCAACCTCAACGGGGTGTACTACAAGGTAAAATGGAGGGATGACGACACAAGGTGCTTTTTCTCCAACCAGTGCTTTTTGTCCAACCTCAATGTGGTGTACTACAAGGTAAAAGGGAGGGATGCAGATGCAGATGTTAGCACATGAGGTCCAGGGCTGGGAGGAGGCTGCTGGTCCTCACATCATAGCAGTCCTTCCTGGCTTGACCAACCTCTGCTCTCCAGGGAGGGAACAAAATGAGTGCTGGGCACCAAGGCAGTCCAACCTTTTCAGTGCCATGGGCCAGACACGAGTGTTGAGACACCTCCGCACGCTGGGGCTTGGGACCGCGTGGTGGAAACTTGTGGTATGGGTGACTCACGCAGCCTGAGACAGATGGATGCCAGCTCCATTGGGAACATTTGAAAAATGTTGGGCTTTACATGCTCTTTTCACTGCATCATCATTAAGCTTTTTGCTCCAGTGTTTCAGAGCAATTGGTTTTCTGATGCTCCCATCCAGATGATGCTTCCATGTGTTTCCCATGCCTGACCATCCTTCTCTCTCTGCATCACAGGGTGGCCGATACTCCATTAAAAACCGCAAGATCCTGGGGCCGGACGGTATCGTGTGGTACTCGTGGAAAGACACAGACTACTACTCCCTGAGGAAGGTGGTCATGATGATTCGACCACGCACTTTCCGGCCCCACCTCTCCCCATGAAGGAGCCTGGGATGTTCTTCATTTCACCTGACACTGAACGCTGGAAACAGAGGGCTGGAAATAGTTTGCTGTGAGCAAAAACTGATGCTGGAGATCCCGGAGGGACCGAGCCACCATGCCTGTTGCTGCTTGTTTACTTTTGAGAGAATTGAACCAACAGCAGAGGTGTCAAGACCTTCAACAAGTGTTTGGGTGGTGAAAACGCTCCTAAAAACATGGAGGTGATTCCTGAGAAGGACTTTGCAAAGACAAGCACGTGGCTTGCCGTTTCACCAGGTAGCAGCAGTCCTTGGCAGGCTTGGGCATCCCCAAGGCTTGAGACTAAATCCAGTTGTCTGGGTGATGGGACTCAGCCGTACACTGAGGTTGGACCTTAGGTTGAATGGAGATGTTGAGTGCTCTGGCTACCAACCCAACGGTATTTTAAAGGGAAGCAAAGAACCAGCAATCCTGCACAAGTTTTCCACATGGGATGTGACAGACCAATTCTTGTGCCGTAAGATGAACATCTCTCTGGTCTCGGTAGAGTTTCTCTGTTCACATCACCACGTATGTGTCTGGTACTGAAGATCCACCACCGCAGGGATGTGCTGGGGTGGCTCCAAGGTGCTGAGATGGCCCTGCGGAAAGCCAGGAGAGCCAGCGTGCATCACCCAGGGACGATGTCATGGGCAAACGAGGAGGAAGGTCTGCAGTGGCCCTCGCCTTCTCTGGTAGGGATTGTGTTACACACATGGACATTAGCTAGCTGTGATAATAATACTCCAAATGGAAAGATTTTAAAATAAAAAAATGCAGAAGGTTTTCCTTTTTCCATTCAATTTCCACCTTTCCATCCTTTCTCTGGCAAAGAACTTTGGATTCATTTTCTATCCACCCTGAGTGGTCTGCAGGAATGATCAGAGGTGATTTTAAGTCTTTTTTTTACTGCCTTACTCTGGATAAAGCAAATTCATTATTGCTGTCTTTTAATTTTTCCATCTGTAGTTGCAGCAAGAGACCCTCCTTTTTTTCCTGACTTTGCCTCCTCACAGGATCAAGAGATGGAGGCTGGGACTTGGCCCCAGCCCTTATTATGTTTGGTGATGAATATATAATTAGATCACATTTTTCCTGTTTCATGTGCACAGATGAGTTCAGAGAGGGTTCAGCGAAGGGGAAAGGCAGATGCCTTAGAGACAAAGCACCGTTCCTCCCAACTACTTGTCTCCTGTTTGATGCTCTGCTGGATCCCTGATGGTTTCTGTAGCTTTTACACTGTTCTGGACAATATTTTGCCTGGAACCTCATTTTTTTATGGGCAAATCAAGCAGAGAAGTTATCTTCCAAGCATCCTACAAACTAATATCACCAAGATAATAAACCAACATTATTTGTCATTCCCTCTGCTACGTTTGCCTTGGTAGTCTTCCTTGGGTGGTATTCCCAAGACATACCTGATGGTGTTTGGGAATTGCAATGGGCTGGTTTACGCTGTGGTTGGGCCCCCAGGTCAGCACCACCACTGTCCATAGGCATCCATCCTCCAACCACCGAAAGATCATAGTATCATCAAATCCCAGACTGGTTTGGGTGGGAAGCCCATCCAGTGCCACCCCTGCCATGGGCAGGGACACCCTCCACTAGCCCAGGTTGCCCAAAGCCCCATCCAACCTGGCCTTGACCACTGCCAGGGAGCCAGGGGCAGCCACAGCTTCTCTGGGCAACCTCCTGTGTTCCTTATCTGGTTTCATACCTTATTCCTTTTTTTTTTTTTTTTTTTACTATTTCTGCCTTAGTACCTCTTTTTCTCAGTCCAAACAATCTTCCCCTAATTACGTTTTTTTCCTTATTGGTCCCAGTTCTGCTCCATCTATGCTCAAATTTGTTATATCTGATGTCATTATTGAGGCAGTCTTGGTCTTCTGTGGCATTACTGACGCAGTTGCCTGTCTGCAGGTGCCTTTGCAAGACTCTGCACCCTAAAACTCCCCTATAGTTATGAGGTTCATACCTCACACACACTGGGTGCCTTGCACACTCTCTAAGATGAACCATTCTGCTTCAGACGTAACTTGTCCACCTTGCCCAAACAGTTTCTCACGCACAGATAGTCTGCACGCTGGAGGAGCAGACAGAATAACATGGTTTTCATACTGTTTTGGAGTTCACGTGGCATCCTTGTCCCTGAACAGTTTTAATCACTCCCCTGGTTCCCCGTGGAAGCCCCAGCTAGTTATGATGCCCAATGCTCAAGCCGCACCCCTTGCTCACCATTGCCAGCTTCCCGTGAATGAATTGCTGGTACCTTGCCCAAATTTACGATTTCTGAGAAACCAGCATGAGGCTACGGACTGGAGGAAGGACATTAAACGGCAGAACTGTCCCTGCATGGTGTCAATGATGCACGAGCCAGGAAAAACTCCCAGAGTTGGCAGCAGGTTGGTGGCAGGAAGATTCGCTTCTTCGCTTGGTGTCTTGGAGGTACTTCCAGGATGCTTTGGTCTGTAATGTGTCACCTTGCAGAGACGGGTGCTTGTTCCCTCACGTACAGACCAGCAACTCAGCAACATCTGTTGTGTCTGCTCTGAAGGACACTCAGGCATCCTCTGATGTTCAGGAGGTGCAACTCATACACAGGTCTTGCTTGGGCTTGGATTTAGGGATGAGATTGTATCTGATTTTTCAAACAGGAGAGGTGGGATCAGGTGCAGAAGGTCTGTCCAGATCTCAGCCCTCAGAGTCTGGCAAGCACCATGAAATGCATTCTTGGGAAGTTTCTTGAAGGCACCAAACCTTTGTTTTGTGCTCTCCCCTTGTAAGTTCTGGCTGTGCCTGTGGGATGGTGCTTCAGGAGAGGACTCCACCACATAGGCAAGGACCTAGTCTCCATCACCTCCTCTCTGATGTCTGGTGCAGGATGCCCAGGTGCAAGGCTCTGAGCTCCAACCCCTCACCCAGGTGTGGGTGTCTTCTGCCATTTGAGACTCACGGGCTATCAGAGGCTGGCATGTGGGGCGGGAAGAGGTGACATGGGACCCACAGGACACGAGGACCTTGGGAACCAGGTGGGAAACCATCTCAAATGGCTCTGCATGGTGAGATGAAGGTATTTGGTACCCCAGCAAGGCTAAGAGCAGCCTGAATCTCATCACTGTGTGCCCCAAATCCAGCCAGAGGATGCCTGAGTTCCTCCCAGGAGGAGGGAGGAGAAGCATCGCCAGCGTCTGAAAAAGCAGCTCTGCTGCAGAAAGGAAAAGCTAAGCCTGGACTCCTGGGTGCTCACACCCCATAGCTTATAGGGGATGGGGCATGGGGATGATACCTCCCCTGCCTCTCCATCTGTATGGGGCTGATATAACCCTGCTGGCTTCCCCTGAGGAAGGTGATTTGCAGAGCATGGTCCTGGCCGAAGCGTCTGCTGGGTACCAGGCTTTGGGCAAGGCACAGCAGCGTGCAAGGAACTGCATACACCCCGTCAAACGACCCCAGACACTTGGTCCTGCGCGGGGGAAGGGAAGTGTGTCCAGGTCCTCCCCCATGACAGGCTCCCGACTGTGATCCTGGCTCCTTCTGCTCTTCCCCTTCGCACTCAAACTAACCCCTGCCTCGTTAATTTGGCTGACCCTATTACGGTGCTGTTTAAAGTGATATGGGGCAGGAAATCATATTGACAGAGCCTCATCGAGTGCAGTCACGAGGCAGACACCCCGCCGGGTCCCGTGCATGGCCACACTGACCAGACAGCCCTGCAGACCCCTGCGCACATGGACGTGCAATGCTCCTGCTGCCGAGCAGCGGCTGGCTCTGCGTGTATCTTGCTGGGGGAACAGCTACGTGACCTGACGTTTTTTTGGTTCACAGCTACTCAAGACAGAGGAAGGTCCGAGGACAGTTTCCATCTGACATGTTAGGTCAATACGAGTATTTCTGTCGCTGTGGTAATCAGGACTCAGTGTATCTACTGGAGATGGAGAATGTTTATGAGGGCCACCAGCACATGCTCCCACAGGCCTCCAGTCCCGTATCTGGGAAACGCATCGGAACTAAGATGGGAAAAAACGCAGGAAAGGGTTCCTGGAGTGGCAGTCATCAAACAAACCTTGGTGAGGGGTCCACGACCAGAGGACTGGATCTTCAAACACCTTGGGATGAGGAGAAAGAGCCAGGGAGGGAGAAGAACAGGGAAGTTAAACATTAGCTATTCTAAGACACGCCACTGAAAACACTGGAAAGGAGATTAAAACTTGGTCAGTTTAGGGAGGGGATTACCTGAAGCGGACCACTGCGTTGGGCAAAAAGTTGGATGCAGGAAGACGATCCAGCTCACCTCTCTCTTTAGCCTAAGCCATCATCATCTCTCTGCCTTGACAGCAATGGGGGAAAAATGAGTCTCTGAAGCCTTGCTGGAGCATTGACCATGCTCATTAGGACTTGGGCCATGGAGCAGGAGGATCTGAGATGCAGGTGGTTATGGGTGGAGTGGGTTTCTACTCCAAGTGCCTGGAGAGAGTCAAGAGGTTTTAGGATGTGAATCTGCATCACACTTTGCCTGCTTTTGACTCACCCTGATCTTCTTCGGACACCTTCCTCCAAACAGCCGCCACCTCCTGATGGTGTTGGTGCCATCAGCTGTGCCCCATCATCATCTTCTTACCCTGGTGCCCCAGTTTTTCCCCTGACACCCACTGGCTTGTCCGCAGGGAGAGCTTTGCTCTCCTGGCTCTGCTCCCCATTTCTCTGCTACCCTCCTCAAAGCTTATGGGTGCTCTTTAAGGCTCTTTGGAGGACGGTCTTTCAGTCTGTCCCTATTTTCTTCATCCTCAGCCCAGGCTGGGTGCCCCTTTCCGTTGTGTCATGTCTCCTGCATCCCTTCATGCCCATCAATGCACATACTGCTGTGGGCTATGGCACAGAGCCCTAGGGCAGAACAATATATTTCATTATTGTTTGTTTATTCAAAACCAATGCACCTAATGATATCTATAAAGTAGAGGTTTCCACTTTTCAGGGACAGAAATGTGTTTGGGTTAGTGCTCAGACACTGATTTAGGGTTCGATGCACTGCCTTGCTTTGCTAACCACTGTACCTCTGGAGAAGAGCCCAAGGACTGATAAAAAGCATGCTTTGCTAACGAGTAGCCTTGAAGGAGAGCTGGAAAACTGATCAAAAGGAACCATCCTGCCCCAGAAAGAGCCCAGAGCTGGGGGATGGCCAGAGAGGCCCCAAGTCAACAAGAGTCACCAGGAACCGGGGAAGGGAAAGGCGGCTGGGGGAGTGTGCGACCACCCACCCAACTAAAGGACTATGCGAATTACCCCCCACACCCTCGAGGAGCGTGTGTGCTAGTTTAAATGTGCTTGACCAATAGTAGATGATGCAGTAATTACTAACCAATTAGCGTAAATTTAGGCGGGTTTTTCTAATCCTGTAAGAAGATCAATATGTTGTAGATCCTGTGTGCAGGGTGCTAGCTTGGTGGAGTCACCACCTCGCACCCATCTCTGCGCAGACATGAAACGGATAAAATACCTCTGCTCTGTGCGTGTATTGGCGTGCTGCACACCGGGGAAATGATCTTGCTTTTGGGACAACACTAACAGACCGGTATTTTACTTGCTGCAGGTTTATCCAACTCCTACAAGTCTGCTGATGGTCAGCCTCAAGACTCCTGTTGCCATCATCTGTACTAGATGCCACCTTCTTGAGCCTGTGGTTTCTCCTCCTTTCTTGGGTTTAACAAGCTCTTCTGCTCTCCCCAGGTCCTCTCCTGCATGGCTTTTGGGGGTTGCTAACTCACATCCCAGCAGTTCCTATGACCATGGTGGACTCTGCCACCTCAGCACTGACTCCATGTCCTTTTTTGCGTGGTCCCTTTTCATATGGCCCCTTCACTGTTGCACCTGAGCATGATGGGACTCCCTGAGCACGGCTGCTGTGTTCGCAGGAAGGTCTATATCTCCTCCTGGAATTTGTTATAATGTTGGCATTGAATCCCACGCCTGTGGGACCACCAGCTCCTTGATTGAGCACCCATCTTCCAACGTTTCTCAGGTTCAGGGAGGGCCTCCTTAGCCCAGGTCGGCGAGGACCAGGTCAGGGAAGTCCTCCGTGGCTCAGGAGGAATTGGCACTTGGCCCGTCTGAGTTGCCGGTCCTAAATTTTGGTGCCATCACCTCTCTCAGGCTGTGCAAAGGTCGAGAGGAATTGGTACCGCTTGCTCCTTAGGGTTGGAGAAGAAGAAACTCCCTGGCTCCTCCCCTGGCGCTGGGGACGTGACGTTTTGCTTTAGTCTACTCCATGCATAGTCCAATGGGTCATCTCACCTTAGCGCAGACCTTTGCACATGTCCAGCTACCTCCGTGCTTCCTCACCATGCCAGCAACTCCTCTCCATCTCCCAGCACATCACTGAAATTTGGCTCCAGCTCCCTGCTCTGGGTCTGGGGCGGGAGAGCATCACCTCTGTGTGCCCCAGGGGTGCACAGGGTGAGCCCGGGGTGAACAGCGGGGTGCAAGGGGGCCGATAGCGCTGGATGGCCAAAGGAACCCAAATCTGCCGCGGTCCCACCAGGCTGGGGTTGTTTGGGGCGTTGGGCTAAAACAGCCCCGTCCCCCTGATGCATGTGCTGCCTCCCACCCTAATTTCCCCCTCCAGTCCCTTTCCCCTTCCCGGTGTAAGCGACACTGGGATGCCCCCCCCGCCAAACAAACCCCCAAACACCACACACAAGACACTGCACAGATCGTGAGAAAACAAAAGAAATGCCAAGGCAGTTTATTTACAACCGTTGTATACAAAAAAAGGACAGCTCGTGCCACAGTTAGAACAGCCCACTCCATCTCTTTTGTCCGCTGACCTCTCCCGTGCTCCCCCCCACTCCCCGGGCTGGTCCCCCCCAGGGGCTCTGGGGTCCAGGCGAGCATCTCGCAGCACAAGAAGAGACACGGTTCCCTCCAGACCCAAATCAGCGCTTGGAAAGCCTTGTCTGGCCATAGTGGAGATCAAACCCTCTGTTAGCATCAGGGTTGGAGGCTGATGAGGTGCCAGGGCATCACGGCACTGGGACCACTGCCTGCTGGTAACTGGGAGAGGAGGGGACATACCCACCCCCCTGGCAGAAAGCAGACTTTCCACCTTCTCCTGCTGGGAAGGATCTCACTGCAAGCGCTCTGCTTCGCTCACCCTCCCTGGAGGCAAAGATCACCCAGGGATTACACAGCAGCTCCCGCAAAGCACCTCCTGGGCTGGTCACAGCTTGGGATGAGTTGTTGTTGGGGTCCCAAACTGCCCTGGTGTCACCAGGAGGTGCCATCGCCATCCCCAGGAGCTCCCTATGGCCGTTGTCTTCTCCTGCTCTCCAGAGAGGCATCTCCATCCCACCTCTGGCTCTCCAGCCTGGGCTCCTCTTTCCCTCTTGTTTTTCCCCATCCCTTCCATCACAGTTTCCACAGCCCTTCCCTGTTTTCCTCTCCTGCTTATGTTCTCCATGGGGGTGATCTCCCTTTTCAAATAACCAACTCCTAGTGCTGATGGCTTTCCAGCTGCTCTACAGCAGAAAAGGGGATTTCATCCAAGAGTTCCCATAAAGTTGATTCTCAGGAGGTCCTTACAAAAAAAAAAAAAAAAAAAAAAAAGCAGCTCTTTGGGAAGTCACGGGGCTTTTCAATTTCACCCTTGAAAAGGATCATCAGCGTCTCGTACAGCCGGATAAAACCTTTGGAGCAAGTGAGCCTCACTCTCTGACCACTTCCGACGGAGGGGTCTCTTCTCCCCCTTCCCCAAAATGGTTCTGTAAGGTCTACGGGCAAATAACGCCCGCGTCAGGCAAGAGGCCCTGAGTCCAGGCAGGAAGAAGGGAGGGAGGGACACCAAGAGATGCCGCTGCTCATTGATGGGGTGGGATGGAGAAGGAAGAAGTTGGAGGGTTGCCTGCCTGCCCGCCCTGCCTGCCCAGCACCAAATTAAAGTCACACACGACGCACATTTCCCCCAAAAACTTCCCTCCCCACCCACTCCGTCCCCCACACAGCTTTTCCCCAGGGGGCCACCTCCGCTTCGTCAGCCCTCGGCTATCTCCTCCGGACCTGGTTGACGGGCAGCACGTGAGACCCACCAAGGAGGTGGGCATCCCAAAGCCGGTACCCTCCCGCCCACCCTCCCTCCTTTCTCCTCCCTCCCCACCCTCCCCGAAACGAATAGGATGGCTTCACTGGTCAACTCTTTACATTCACGAACAAAGAAAGCAGAGGAACGTCCACCCTTCCACCATCCGACCTTGCGCTGCGGCAGCCTCCGCCACCTCCCCGGAGCTGTCAGTCCAACCATCGCCTCTTTACCTGGAGGCTTCTTCCTTGAGCTCCTTGTTTTTCCTCACTTCTTCTGCGTGTTTGTCCTGTGGGAGGGGGGTAGGAGGGAAGGGGGGTGGGGGGGAACACGCATTAGGTGGATGGACTTCGGGGTCCCCACGGGCGGGCCAGCGGCTTCGGAGGGGTTCGAAGGCACGAGGGCGTTTGCGAGGTTCATCCCCGGAGGGACACCACCGATGGGTCAACAGCGTCCTCTCCTCCCCTGGGGTGTTTTAAGGGCTGTGGAGGCACCCAGGGACAGATTGTCCTTGCCCTCTAGCTAGGAGGTAGACGTCAACCAGACGGGATGGACCGGGAGCCCCAAGGAGATGGGGTTAGCTCGGATTGTCCTTCATTATCTCGTGCTCTCTGCCTCTGACCCAAGGCTAGCTGAGGCGTTTGGAGAAGGGCACTGGGCGAGCTCCTTGCAGAAGGGATGTTTTGGAGGGAGCTGGAGGTGGTGAGGGTGGGACCTTCCGTGCTGAGGTTGGGAACAGACCTGCTTCGGGGAGAGAGAAGAGGTCTGCACAGGCTGGCAGGGTGGAAGCATCTCCTAGCATGGCAGCACGGACCCCTCCAGCTCCGCCAGGGAGCTGATGGCTCCAGGGTCTCTGGGGAAGGGACCAGGGCAAGATCTGCCACCCAGGAGGTGGAAAAATTGCAAGCAGTGGGCCAAGGCCACCATGGTGGCATAAGGGGAAAGCAAAGGCTTCGCATGGCTGCAGATAAGATATGAGTCCCACCTCTCCACCCACCAACTGCTCACGGGCCTACGGACATGCCAGGTTTGGTGGGTCCCCGGGCAGGACCCCCCACCCCGGGTGGGATGTTGGTCTGGGTATTGCCGCATGATTGGAGGGGAAGGGGGCCCCCCTCTTTGGTGGTGTCCCCAGGGGGTAATGCCACCCCAAGAACCATGCAGGGTGCCCAGGTGTCCTGTGACACCCTCCTGCACCGGTGTCCCAGCACATCCCCCCTTCCTCCTCGCCAGGCTCTCACCTTCTCCTGCAAGCGCTCCAGCATGGCCGCTAAATGGGCCTCACGGTTCTCCTTGTTGGACTCCATCTTCTGTGCCAGCTTCTCTTTGGCCATTTTGATGAAGTTGTTGTTCTCCTCAATGGCCTTCTGGATGACCTCCCGCTCGTGCTCCCGCTTCTCTGCCAGATGCTTCAGCAGCTCAGCCTCCTGGTACTGTGTAGGCAAAGTGGACACGATGGCGATGTGGACGCTTGGGTCCGTTTCCTTCCTGGCCAAAACTGCCCCCTCCAAACTCAGCGACGTCCCCAAAGGTGAGCGCGCCTCGTTGAGCACCCCAAGTGCAAGGTTGTGTGTCCCCATGGCACGTCCCCATGCTGCAGTGCCATGCATGAGCTGTTGGACCTACCTTTCTCCTCTCCTCCGCTGCTTCCAGCTTCTTCTGGATCTCCTCCAGGGAGGGGTCGCGCCGCCGGGGCAGGGAGGCGTTGAACTCGGGGATGCCATCGAATGACGGGGGCTTCAGGATGACCTCGAAGGACTGCCCCGAGGTCCGCTTGTTGAGCTCGATGACTTCCATATCAGAGATGACGCACCAGGTGAGGTCCACCGTGTCTGCTGGGAGAGGGGCACAGGCTGACTGCTGGCACGGGTGCATCCCACCCCTTTGGGTAAACCATCCCAGGGTCCCACACCTGCAGCTCACCCACACGCCATCACCTTCCTCGATGTCCACTGGTTTCACCCAAATCCCTGCACCCCCAATGCACCTCTGCATGGACGCAACGTCATGGGTTGGAGTAGGGACTCCAAGACCCCCATCAAGGGGGTTGAGTTGGGAATATTCAGGCGAGCTAAGGGGCTGGACATCCCCCCCAAGGGATGGGTGAGCAAGCAGGGCAACATTCAGCCCTGCTTCAGGGAATGGGACCATGAAGCCCCTTTCTGGCTGCAGACACCCCCTCCCCAGCTAGCCAGGAGGAGCCCCCCAAGGCTGGGCATCCCCCTCCGCTGCCACTGTCACCTCTGGACCCACTGACATGAATGAGTCTGAATCACCCGGTGTCGTCTGCCTAAAAATACCGAGCCCACACCCAAAGCTTCGTGCAGCGGAGCCATGGCAGAGGGGGGCTGTGGGGCTGCCTGAGGCCCCCCGCCCCCAGCCCCAACCCAGCCCCCTGCTTCCAGCTGGTGCCAGCAAACCATGGAGACACCTCTCTCGGTTTGAGGGTGACCCCAATGTTGCTAAGGGGGTCTATGGCCCCCCACACCTCCCACCGTTGAAGCGCCCCTCGGTTGTGGGTGGGCAGCAAGCTCCTACCTTCATACGTGTACGCCGGCTTGTTCAGGGGGTCCGAGAGGAAGCAGGAGCAAAAGAGGGAGACGAGAGGCAGCTCCTTCATCTTCTCTTTGTAAGCTGGGAAGACACAGTGGGGTTGGGATCAGAGGGGTGGGGGGTTCTGCCAGGCATCCTGGGTGAGGGCTGCCACGCGCCAGGGAAGGGCTGGCACCAAATTTTGCCCAGATATTGCAAATGGGGTGATGTGGGTGGGGGGGAAGCAAGGTGTGCAAAGGGGAAACTGAGGCAAGCAGAGGTGGGGTGCTTTACTCATGCCCACATGGGTTATGTCTGTCCTGGGGTGTTAACCCCATGCACAACCCCTTGCCTGTCACCACTGGGATGCTGCGGGCAGTCCGGGGCAGAGCCATCCCCAGGGCAGTATGGATGGGGTCGCCCCTCAAACCAGGGGTGTCCCAGCACAGGGTGGGTACCAGGGTTGGGTTCATGGGGTTGGGTGACCCGTGCTGTCCCCTGTCCCCACGCACGTCCCCGTGATGTTGCCGTACCAGCCAGAGTCATGGCGTGACGATCCTTGGACGTCTGCAGCAAGAGCGTTCCTGGGGCCTGGGGGAGGAAAGAACCAGGATCAGTGTGGGGTGTCCTGGGGCTGGGGGCGTCACCCGGCCCTGCCTGCCCGTTTTGGGGTGTCCTGGGGCTGGGGGCACCACCCGGCCCTGCCTGCCCATTTCGGGGTGTCCTGGGGCTGGGGGCATCGCCCGGCCCTGCCTGCCCGTTTCGGGGTGTCCTGGGACTGGGGGCACCACCCGGCCCTGCCCGCCCCCCACGAGGCAGCTGCCCACACACGGCCTCACATGCACATTGGGGGTTTTGCAGTGGGCACACGCTGGGGGCATGGGGTGGGCACCCACTGGTGTGGTGTGACGGGCACCCACCAGGACGATGGCAGCAGCCGGGGTGGGGGGCGTTGTGCCTGGCACACACGGCCCTTCCCCGCTCTGGGCTGCCCAATGTCTGCACAGCCCACACGTGTGCACACATGTGCTGGGAGCAGCGTGTGCGCACACACACACACGCACACTCCCCCATGGGCAGGCGTGACCCCTTTGCACAGCCTCTGCTGCGACCCAAGCCCACTCCTGCTGCCACCCCCACTCGTGTCTAGAGAGCCCCAGTTCTCAGCTCGCCCCTTGCCAGGGCTGATGCACCGGGAATCTCCCCTGCATCCCGCTGGGACCCTCTCCGGGGGTCTCTATGGCTGTGGGTCATGCATGGGGGCATTCCCGGGACACCCCCCCCACCCATCCCTGGGGTGCAGAGCCCCGGGGCGAGCGTGGGACCGGGCAGAGACTCATTAAAGTGCAGAGAAGCTGGAGCTGTCCCCCTTTCCCAGGGGACACAAACGGGGTGTCGGTGGCATCAGAGGGGTTTCCCAGTGGAAATGCCCTCCCCAGCTGTGCCAAAGTGGGGGCTGAGTTCAGGTTTTGAAATTATTCAAAAATTATTTTGGAATTATTTTCCCCCTTTTGTTTCTAAGGGGGGGAGGGGAAATCCTTCTTTAAAATAGGAGACTCTTAAATCCTTGCAGCCCCCCAGGGAAGGGGCAACTACCCCCCACTGTGGGCATCCCCGTGCCGCCAGCTCCTACAGCCGCACCACACCCCGACCCAGTTCGACTTGGGGGGTGGGCGAGAAATCCCCCCCCCCATCCTCCATCCTGCTGGGATCGGACACGGGGATCACAAAATAACCCGCCTGCAGCTGCCGGCGGGGGGTACAGGGACAAAATTTTGTGTCATGCTGCCAGGAACACCGTCCTCAGAGATGCTCCTGCTTTTTCAGGTGACCCCCGGAGCCAGGGCTGGTCGGGTTTGGGGGTTACCCAGGGGTGTACCCCTACCAAGAGCTTTCCTCCTCCCCTGAGGAAGGGTTTTGCCCGAGGTGGCTGTTGCCAAGCACGGTGCCAAGGCAGGGTGGGGATGCTCCGATGGCTCGTGTGCGGACACGGGGCTGTGCCTGGAGCTCTGAGAGCCCGGCTGGAAGCTGCCGGCATGCAAGCAGGCAGCGAAAGCATTTGCCTTCCTCGTGCTTCCCCGCTCTTCGCGTTCCCACCCCAACTCCTCATTTTCCCCGGGCTTGCGGGGGGGACCTGGATGCATTTCATGCTACAGAAACGCCTCTCCAGGCGTTCATGCCCCGGCTGGAGGATAAAATGCAGAGATGGCCCATCAGACCCAAAACTGGGGAGAAGGATGGGGACCATCCCTGGGGGTGCCACCGGCTGGCGGGGAGGTGGGTGCTGGGCCGCCAGCCCCACTCCTCCTCGCTGGCTGAAGATGCTGCTCAAGGTGTTTGGAGGTTCCTCCAGGAGGAAACCCCCTCCCTTCCTTCTCTGCCTCCCAGCCCCGGTACCCCCCGAACCAGCACGCCCAGTCCGAGGGGAGCGGGGTGTGGTTGGGGCTCTGCCGCCGCTGTCACCCCTGGGCTGAAACCTCGCTCAGACCCCCAGCACGGAGACGCTGCGGGAGCGATCCCGCTCCCAGCGAGACACACGTGGCGGGGAGGGGGTCCGAGCCTGACCCCAAAGGGGTGCAACCCGGTTTCATACCCTGATCTCCACTGCAGATCCCTCGAGACGGTGGGGACCCCCCCGCCATCTCCCATCCCCTTCGCTGGAAGAAGCACCCAGCGATGGAGGGAGGGGATGGAGGAACAGAGGGGGCTCCCCGCTCCCTCCCTCGAAGCTTGCAAAGCGATGGATGCTTCCCCCCCCCACTCCGGGGGAGAGGCAGGATGGCAGCCACCTCCTCCCTTCCTCCCCCTCGCTTTTCCCCCTCCCTGGAATAAATATTTCAGCGCCTGCTGAGAGCAGGTCACCTCCGCCAGCATCCTGCCACCATCAATAATTCAGGCTGGCCCTGCCCTCCGGGGGGGGCTCCGCACCTCTGCGCCCACATTTGGAGGAGGGGCGGGGGGGGCTCCGGATGAGGTCCCCAGGATGCTGAGGATGCGGGACCCTCCCCGGGGATGCTGGGGCGAGGTGAGGCGGAGGATGCTGAACCCCATCCCCGTACCCCCCGCACCGTGGGCGTGGGTTACCCCCCGCCCCCTCGTGGCAGGGCAGGATGAGGCCCGCCGCGGTGCGGAGCTGGGGGGGGGGGGCGTGGGGAGGGTCCTGCTCCGAGCTCGGCTGTCGAGACCGGGGTGGGGAGCACAGGACCAGACCCCCGGCTAATTGCTGGTGTCCAGGCGGATGGAAAACGCCCCGCGGGGGGGTCCGTGCCCGCTCGGGTGGGGGGGGGGGGTATCACCCCAAAAGGGGTGGGGGCGCGGGGATGGGCTGGGGGCTGCCCCGGCACGGCGGGGAAGATGCTGGAGGAATGGGGAGGGGGACAAAGAGGGGTGTCGGGGTCAACAAACGACATCCAGGCACCCCCTGGAAAAATCCTCCCCCCCCCCCCTTCCTCAACCCCTCCCCAAAAACTTTTCAACCCTTCTCCTTCATAACCCCCCCCCCCCCCAAGCCAGCCAAGCCCCCCGCCCCCCCCAGGCACTCACCCCACCGCTGGAGCTGGAGCTGGAGCTGGAGCTGGAGCTGGAGCTGGAGCTGGAGCTGCTTCTCCGCGCTCGCCGGGCTCATTTAACGCGGGCGCGGGGGTCTGCGCGGAGCATCCCACCCGGGGGGCCCCCAGCGCCCCCCATGACATCACCTCCCCGGCAAGCGATTGGCGCAGCCGTGACGCCGCCGCTGATTGGTCCGGGAACTGTACGAACCGGGTACCAGCCCGGTGACATCACGCCGAGCAGCTATTTTCGGGCTGGGCCGGGCAAAAAAGAAAAAAAAAAAAAAAAAAAAAAAGGAAAAAAAAAGAGGATTAAAAAAATATCCACATTAAAAAAAAGGGAAAACAATGATAAAAGTTGGGGGGGGGGGGGGGGGGCAGGAGGGTGGATGGGAGGGTGTGAGGGGCAGAATTTGGTCCAAAAAGGGGTTTTTGGGGGGTTCTGGAGGGGGGTGATGGACTGAGAGGGCTGAGCGCGTGGTGGGAAGCAAGCTTCGGCTCTGCTGGAGCACGACAAAGCTGGAGAGTGACCAAGTGACAAAGAAGGGGACTCGGAGGGTTCAACGGGGCCCTGGTGGCACCTCCAGTGGGGCCAAACCGCCCCGCTCCCCTCCCGCCCCACACCGGCATGGGCCGTGGGGTGTCCTCTCCATGCTGGGGAGCGGTGGGGTGCCCTCTCCATCCTCCCGGGGCCGGGATGTGGCACAAGCCCGGTGTGGCCCGTTCCCAGCCCCGAAGGCACGTGAGGACTCAATGTCCTCCTAAAACCGGGCGACTGGAGCTCGGAGAGGCCGAGTCCCAGATCCCAAAACTATTTCGGTGTGATGCTGGGGCGAGTGGAGGTCCCCGGGGAGCCCCGGCGGAGCGAGGACATCTCTTAGGGCTGTGCCCGTCCCGTAATCCATCTCTCCTTCCCCCAGATCCGCTTCGCCCTGCCCTATTTATCACCGACGGCTCCGTCTGGCAGCGATCACGAGCCTGGCACCTCCGGGGAACCGTGCGGGTATATTTAGGCACCGGTCTCCTCCGTTATGCAATGAGCATCAGGGCAGCTGTGGGGAGGTGGTTCCCCCTGGAAAATGAATCTAGGGTGGCTTTGCAAAGCCCGTGGGCTCAGGATATGGGGGACAGGGTGACCCAGCTGGACACGGGAGGGTGACATCGCCTGTGTGACACCGCAGCTCGACCATTTAGCTCGTGGTGGGGCATCTGTAACACGTCCTGCTGGAATTAAACCGCACATCGCTTCCCTCGAAAAGGATCCTCTAATGCCCAGGTGACGAGCGAGCTCCACGCCAGAGACCCCCCTGGCTCGGCAGGTGCCCACGCAGACGTGGGTGCCGTGGGTAGGGTGCCCCTGGGACGTGCGAGGAGCTGCAGAGGGAACGGAGCGCAGCCCTGAGGTGGAGGGGCCGAGGGGAGGAAAGAGTCGAGATGCGGCATCCAACGGGGGACAAACAGCCATTGTGGGGACCCACGTG
This sequence comes from Balearica regulorum gibbericeps, assembly GCF_011004875.1. Classification (NCBI taxonomy): domain Eukaryota; kingdom Metazoa; phylum Chordata; class Aves; order Gruiformes; family Gruidae; genus Balearica; species Balearica regulorum. Next base: position 1,765,688 of record NC_046186.1, on the reverse strand, counting down.
GCTGCGGGACGGTCCCTGCCGCGGCTGGCACCGGGGTGCGTGGCACCCCACGGGGAGGGGAGTGCCGGGGGCTCTGCTCAAATGCTCCTTTGATCTTCCCATGGTCCTGGCTCAGGGGACAAAGCCCTCCCTGCCACCCCACGTTGATGGCCACAGTTTAGCTGCACGGTTGACTGTGGTTGCTGGAGCTGGGGGAGATGCTGGGGGACCTGAGGGGGGTCACGTCCGGAGGTGCCTCCCTGTGCCCGAGCTCTGCAGAACCATCATTTGTGGGGACGGAGCTTGGTTTGAGCTGCTGGAGCCCCTGTGCAGGGCTGCGGCTCTGGGGATGTTTGGTGGCCACCATCCCTACGGGCTGCGGCTCTGGGGATGCTCGGTGGCCACCATCCCTACGGGCTGCCACCCTCCACCCCACAAACCTCCTGATTTCTCCAGCGCCTGGAACTGCTCTGCTCCAGCAGCGTGCCTTGGTCTAAACTAAACGAGGTGCAGAAAAAGGAGGTCAAGGAGATCTGGGTCTACCCAGGGAGCTGGGGACCGCGGGCTGCCATGGGTCACCCCTTTCCCATCCACACCATCCCCACCAAACCCTCCCCAGGGTGTCAGCCTGGCATGGGGCTGTCCCAGCTCTGGGGTAGGACGCAGCAGGAGGTGGCTGCAGGAGAAGCTGGCCATGGAGCCAGGCTGATGCCAGGGAGGAAAGAGCCCCAGCAGCAAGAGGAGGCCACGGGAGGCGAAGGGTTTGCCTCTTCCTGCAGCTGCAGCCTGCTGGCTTGGGGAAACTTGCTCGACATCCCAGTGCCAGCATCCAAATCCTTCCCGGGCATGGGCTGAGGGGGTGGGAGAGACAAGAAGAAAAACCACGCATCTGTGGGCTGGAGCACGAGGACGGCCATGCGGGAAGGTCCGTGTGTCCCGGGATGCCCCTCGACCCAGAGCAGCATCCAGGGAAGACCCTCCGGATGGGGTGAACCCACACGGTGCTTCCCCCGAGCTCCTTCGCACCCTCCGGCCGTGCTCGGGAGGGCTGTAGGGCTGCAGGTGGGCTCTACGTCCCCCTCCCGCAATTCCTCTCCCAGGACATCTCCAGCTTCCCCACAAAGGTTCAATATCTGCAGATCCTTCAGCAAGAAGACCTCCAGGTTTGGACCCTCCTCCTTCCGGAAGATTCCTGGCCCTGGGAAGAGGCAGCACATCCCAGCCATCACTGCCAGGATGCAGGTTTAGCCCCCACCCGCCTGCCCCAGTGCTGGGGACCGGGGTGCAGGATGCGTCCCTGGGACCCCGCATCCTCCGGGCTGCCCGAGGGCTGTGCACACCCCGGGAAACCTCCTTTTTTGGGGTTTTTTTTTGGGGGGGGGGGTGTCCCCCCATTTGTCCCCCACCCCTCCGGGATGCACCGGCCCCAGCGCTGGCTGGTACCCGGGGAGAGGGAGGGCTGGGGAGGGGGCGGGGAAAAAGGTGCTGTCCTCCCTCGGATTGGGCAGAAATGACATCATCGCGGGGCTGCGAGCCAATGGGAGAGCCGCCTGCTTCTCCAAAATATCGCCCGTCCTTATAAATGGGGGGGATGCTGCGGGTGGGGGGGGGGGGGGGATTTACTGCAGCCAGCGCAGCCCTCCCCCCGGTTGGATTCACACCCCCGGCCCCACCCAGATCACCGGGGAGTCCCACTCGCACCCCACGCCCACCCGTGGGCCAGCGGTGCCCACCCACCCCTCGAAGGGATGGATGGGAATTGGGATTCCAGGCACCCCGCAGGCAGGAGTGGAGCTCATCGCTCCCCATCCTCGGCATGAGCCACCAAAAATGATGCTAAAATAATAATAGTAGTAGTAGTAATAATAATAATAATAAAAATAAAAATAAATGAGGCCCTTCTAATTGCGGTGAGGAGGAAGGTTTGAGTTCAGAGAAGGTCCAGCAAGGAACCAGCGTGTCCCAGGCGGGATCTCAGGCGTCACGGAAGGATGCGATGGCTGCAGAGGAGGGTCCCACGCAAAACCCGCTTGCCCCTTTCCGGAGCTTTCTTCAAATTTGTCCTCCCAACGTCGGATGCGCAAGCAAATGCTCAGTCCCGGGGAGACATCGCCCATCGCTGCAGGCTGGGTGCTGTCTCCCAGGCCAGCTCAGGAGGAGAGGTCTGTGTGGGTGGAACAGCTTTCCTGCCTTGGTTTCCACTTAAAGCCATTTCTCTGCCTCTGTGGGAATGAAATTAAGCTCAGGGGAAGGTGCAGGTACCGCTTATTACACTGAAAAATGCAGTGTCTTACGGAGCCAACCAGTTCATTAATTCATATTGGTTCCTGCAAACCAATTTTTCACCAAATGATTCAGAAAAAAAAGTCAAAACATTTCAGTTTCACCATCTGAAGTGATGCCTCATTTCACCTTTTATTGCCATTTTTACGCCAGGCACCTGCGCTGGCACTCGCAGCCGCGGGAGGGAAATGTTCCCTTTGGACCTGACAAAGAGAAACGCCTCATCCTGCTCCAGCCCCAGCAACTCAAAGAGCTTCCCTGGCTTTTTATTGTTCCCAAATCATGCTTTGCTTGTGCCCAATTTGTCTGCGGGATGCCCAAATTTCCAGGCGCTGCCAGCTTTTCGGGGGGCGATGGGCAGCGTCGGGATACGGCGCAGGGAGGGAGATGGGATGCTCGCGCCGATTTTCCTCCTTTCCCCACATCCAGGGATGCTCGGTTGGAAATAGATAACGTCAGCCAACGTAAGGAAAGCGGAGGACGCCCGGGGTCGCCCCCGCACCGCACGCCTCCAACATCTCCCTTTTGTTTTTCCTCCGCCGCCGGCTCTTGTTCCTAAGGAGCGTCCTATGCAAATGGTGAGAAACCATGGAAACCACCCGTTAATATCAGCATCCTGCCAGCGAGGTCCTGGCAGGCCGGGCTGCACCAGGCAGCGAGGGCGGCACAGGCGGCACGGCCCACCAGGCACCCCCCTTTCCCCAGGGCATCACCTTTAAACCCCAGGTGCTCACCAGGATGGAGGAAAAAGCTTTTTTTTGGCAGGATTAATATTGAACCAGCCCCAGCACGGGGTTGCAGAAGGTGGGGTTTTTTTGTCTCCCTCCCCCATCCCACCTCTGAGCCTCCTCCACCTCCAAACACCAACTGCACATCATCACCTGACTCCTGGAGCTGGGGATTTATGGAAAAACCCTTCAGAGGGGTAAAGTCATGGGGAGAAGGGTCGGAGGAGATGGGTTGTTACTCTCAAGGATGTCCCCATTAATGGTTTTTCTTGAGGAAGGGAAACACATGCTTCTGCCTGTGTCCACCTGTGGTGGGGTGTGGCTGGAGGCCAGGTGTCCCCCAAAACCGCTCTGCCGCCCCCCTCCTCAGCTGGGCAGGGGAGAGAAAATATAACGAGAGGCTGGTGGGTCAAGATAAGGGCAGGGAGAGATCGTTCACCAATTACCGTCATGGGCAAAACAGGCTCAACTTAGAAAAAATTAATCCAATTTATTACCCAGAAAACAGCATAGAGCGATGAGAAATAAACCCAAGTCCTAAACCACCTCCCCCCACCCCTCCCTTCTTCCAACGTCACCCCCCATTTCTCTCCCTCCTCCCCCCAGCGGCACAGGGGGACGGGGAATGGGGGTTGTGGTCAGTTCATCCCACGGTGTCTCTGCCGCTCCTTCCTCCTCAGGGGAGGACTCCTCACACTCCTCCCCTGCTCCAGCCTGGGGTCCCTCCCACGGCAGACAGTCCTGCACCAACTTCTCCAACGTGAGTCCTTCCCACGGGCTGCAGTTCTTCACCAACTGCTCCAGCGTGGGTCCCTCCCATGGGGTGCAGACCTTCAGGAGCAAACTGCTCCAGCGTGGGTCCCCCCTGGGGTCACAAGTCCTGCCAGCAAACCTGCTCTGGCGTGGGCTCCTCTCTCCACGGATCCACAGGTCCTGCCAGGAGCCTGCTCCAGCGTGGGCTTCCCACGGGGTCACAGCCTCCTTCAGGTGTGGGGTCCTCCACGGGCTGCAGGGGAGTCTCTGCTCCACCATCATCCTCCAAGGGCTGCAGGGGGACAGCCTGCCTCACCATGGTCTTCTCCACGGGCTGCAGGGGGATCTCTGCTCCGGCGCCTGGAGCACCTCCTGCCCCTCCTTCTGCACTGACCTGGGTGTCTGCAGAGTTGCAAAAGCTCCCGCTATGGTTTTTTTTACCTCTTAACTGTGTTACCCCAGAGGCGCTGCCACCATCACTGGTGGGCTCGACCTTGGCCAGTGACGGGTCCGTCTTGGTGCCATCTGGCATTGGCTCTGTTGGACATGGGGGAAGCTTCTGGCAGCTTTTCGCAGCAGCCACCCCCATAACCACCCCCGCTACCAAAACCTGGCCACGCAAACCCAAACCACCACTGGAGCCACGTGGGATTTTCCCGTCCCCGAGGCGTGTGGACAAAGGCCCCCATCCCCTGCTTTACCCACAGCAGGGAGACCTGGAGCTCTGTGAGCTGCGGCGCTTGTACGAGCTTGGAAAGCCCCCGGGTGGTTGGATTTATTATTTACAGCCCCCTGGCAGGGAGATACCTTCTCCCCAAAGCCTTCCCAGCTTTGATCCGTGATGGAGAGGGGCAGGAAAGGAGCTGGGGTGATTTGGGCACAGAGAGTGCAGAGCCCATACCAGAAGAGCAGAGTGTTTATTAATAAAAAAGAGGCAGTACATACACACATTCTTTTCTGCTTTTTTTTTTTTTTTCCTGAGGAAAGCTGAAAAATCATCTGGAGAACCCCAAATGCAGGCAGAGGCGGTGGTGACAGCAGATGGTGGCCGCTAGACCGGGACGTCTTCATGGACGCGGACCCGGAGGGGACAGATGCGGAGCGCCTCGGGCAGCGCGCCCACCGGTGTGCCCCCCACGTAGAAATAGGGGAAGACAATGCCGCCGAACTTCTCGTGGAAGGTGTAGATGTGGGTCTTGCGGTTGGCGTCGTAGAAGGAGAGCTCCCCTTCGTCGCAGTCCAGCTCCACCCGGATCCGTCTCAGGTCACCCACTGCCGCTTCCGAACGCGCCGTGTTGGATGCTCGGCACATCTCGCCATCCTTCCCAGGCAGGCGGTAGATGTACCAGAAGCCGGAGCGAGCATCATGGTGGAAGGTCCAGTGGGTGCCACTGTGTGGCCGGGCCACCCCCACCCGCCAGTTCATGATGCCACCCAGGTCCACCTCCCAGGTGTGGAAGCCGGTGGAGAAGCCGCAGGAGCCCAGGATGCAGGGGGCCGAGGTGAAGCGCTCGGGGTTCTCCACCAACAGCTTGTAGCCCCCGTTGGTGACGCTGGTGAGGTCCTCGGACACTGAGAGCCAGCCCGCTGCGGAGTTGGGGTCGAAGCTGAAGGGGACTGTGGTGAGGACAGGCGTGTTAGGAGCCCGGTGTGCTGCAGGGATGAGCTTATGGGGGGACCACAGCCCTGCAGGTATCCATCCATCCATCCATCCATCCATCCATCCATCCATCCATCCCAGCTCACCATGGAGAAATGCACCCTCCAGGGCTTCCCTTTGTGGGTGCAAGTGCCCCAGTGCACCCTTTACACTCTCCAACCCCCCTCCCCAGGCCCATCAGCCGCAGGCATGGCTGCTCCACGCTCCTCTTCTCTCCAGCACCCACCACCCTTGGGACTGCCCCACGCAAAGGCTGCTTTAACCCTGGGACAACCACCCCTTGCGGGGGGACCCAGCACCTCACCTACGGTGATGATGTCCAGCATCTTCTTCCACACGTTGTACTGCAATGAGCCCAGGTACTTGGCGACATCGAGGAGCATCCCTGAGGGCACGGCCTCCGGTTCCTCGGCCGTGCAGGCAATCCTAGGGCAGGGGCAGAGGATGGACACGGGTCAAGGATGGAGGAAGGGACCTGGCTGTGTCTCCTGGCACCCTGTGTTTTGGCAGCGGCTTCCCCACCAGCACCCCACATCTCCCAAACCTTGTTCTCACCCCAGCATGGTGGGGAATCAGGCCAGGAGGGTCCCAGCACCAAATCCCCCCAACATCGGGGTTTTAATGCTTCCCCCAAGACCCGCAATGCTGCTCTGTGTCTGCACGCATGCCCCCCCATCCTGCCCGGGGGCACCCAGGGGTGCTGCCTGGCCTTGGGGAGCCCCAGCACCTCCTTCTGCTGCAGCACCCGGACCCGGAGGGGACACGTGGGTACAGGAACTCACTTGGGGCAGACACCTCACCCTGCAGCCAGGCAGGAGACCCCGCTCAGCCCCAGGGAGGGGAAGTGGGGGCTCAGCCACCCCGAGCACCCTGTGACCATGCAGGGGACGCGACGGGGACTGGGACTTACCTGCGCTTGCGGTTCTTGTGGGTCTGAAAGAGAAGGAGACACCGGGATCAGACTCCCACTGCTAAGGGGTCACGGGGGCTTGCAAACGCCCAAAGGGTCGCCCAGCACCCTGCTCGCACCCCGGCAGAGGCAGGAGGGCGCCACGGCGAGGGTGACACCCCGCAGGGCACGGGGCAGCACCCCGCAGGGCTTTACCATGAGGAAGGTGTAGTCATCCTCCTTGAGGTCTGCCTGGAGCTGGCGGGCTTCGTTGAGCAGGGCCCGGCTCTCCTCCGCCAGCTGCTTCATCTTGCCCTCGATGAGGCCGCGCTTGTGCCGCGTCTCCTCCTGCAGCTGGGCGAGCAGCGCCTTCTCCTCGCCCCGCAGGAACTCGTGCAGCTTCTCAAACTCCCTCCTGATCTGCTCCTCCAGCCGCATCACCTCCACCTGCCCCGTGCGGGGACGTCACCACCTCCCTTCGGAGCCCCCAACTCCCCTGGGCTCCCCCCATCCTCTCCCCAAAACGCTCCTCCGGAGCCCTCCGACCAGCCCCAGCGCTCAGGGACTCGCTGAGCTCCCACTGGGACCACACCGCCCTCCCAAAATCAACGTCCCTGCTGCCACGGCAGGCACAGCTCCATCACCCCGGTCCCCAAGCCCCCGTTCGAGTCCTTCCTCCCAGCAGCATCGCTCTCCTCACTGAGGGATGGAGCAGCCCAGCACGGGGCCAGCGTTCCGCCCCAGAACCAGCTGCATTCCCGCCCAGGATAGGAGCACACGCGTGTGTCAGGATCAGGCCCGCTGCCTCCCTGCCAGGAGGGACCACGCACCTCGTTGTGTTTGGAGATGGACTCGTAGGAGCGATGCACGGCCCCGAAGTCCTTCGCCTTATCCCGCAGGGAGGTCTCCATGTTCTTCAGCTTGGCCTGCGGGGAGGAGACGCCTTCATGGCCCTCGCAAGCCTACGGCCAAGATTTCCGATGCGGAAAGAACCCCAGACCCGGCAGGACGAGGTTAAGCAGGATCGTTGCTCAATCCACCCTTGTCCCCTCCTGCGGCCGAGGTCTGCCAGAGCTGCACGGGGTCAGCTCCGCGTGGGGCCGTGCAAACGCAGCTTTGCTCCGCGGCGAATCCTCCCCCCCCCTGTTTTTAAGTCCTTCTGCTGATGCACCGTCAAGTCCCTGCCTGTCCCGGTGCTGCAGGCAGCCACTGCCCCGCTCCCAGGGAGGCTCGGTGCCACCGGCGGCCCGCCAAGCCTTGCAAAACAGCAGCCCGAGGGCCGCCCCGCGACATTTGAAATCTGGCTCGTCCCCTGTGGGCTGAGTCAGGGCGGCAGCGGCTGCTTTCCCGCCTGGGAAACGGCGGGTCCTGGCGCGATGCCTGGCTGCTGGCCGGAGCCCATCTCCTCCTCCTCTTCCTCCCCACGCAGCCATTGCCCGTCCTGCCCCGCGGAGCTCGGGGCTGTCTCCCCATCCCGCATCCCTCCCCGACTAGGGGAATTGTGCAACCCCCGTCCCAAACACGCTCCCAAACCCGAGGCGTTGCTGCAACAACCAGCGTGGCCAAATCCAGCCCAGCCCGGCGGAGGATGAATGAGCCGAAGAAACGCGGGGACCGGGCCAAACCCCTTGGAGCATCACCCCCCTCCCCTCCGCCACAGGGCAAACAGCCGCGCGCCAGGGTGGCACGGGGAAATTATTAGGCAGGGAGAGCGTCGGGCAGCGATGTGGCAGGGGCACTCCCGGCAGGGACCCACCCTCGCAGCGTGGCTTTGCTTCACCTTTCAGCCCGGCACGCCGGCGGGTACAACCACGCCGTGCACGAGCCAAAGCCGTGCGCTGGCAAGTTAGTGCCAGGGCGTGCGCGGGCTGCACCCCTCCAGATGCAGGGGTCCCTCTTCATCGGTCCCTCCTTTCCTGCAGCGCTCCTCACCCTGAAATCCGCCGCCGTCTCTTGCACCGGCCGCATCTTGTGCCCTTCGTGCTGCTTGGAGCTCTGGCAGACGAAGCACGCCAACTCCTTATCCTCCAGGCAGAAGAGTTTGGCTTCTTCGTGATGCAGGGGGCAGTGGGCGGCCGCCTGGCCCCGCCGCTTCCCTTCCTCCTTGAGGATCATCTCCACCAGGTTGTTGAGCGTGTGGTTGACGCGGAGATCGTCGAAGGAGGAGGCCTCTTTGCAGACGGGGCAGACGTGGTGCCGGTGCTCCCAGGAACGGCTCACGCAGCCCTTGCAGAAGTTGTGGCCGCAGCAAAGCGTCACGGCTTCCCGGAAAGGCTCGTAGCAGATGGGACACAACAGTTCCTCCTTGAAGGTGGCCGTGGAGGATGAAGCCAAGGCCACCGAGCTGCTGGACGAAGGGCTGGCTCCCTTCTCCATGGCGCTGGGGACAGAAGGGACGGAGGGAGGCTGGAGCGGGTTTTTTCGGGAACCCTGGCTGGAAAAACAGCCCCGTTCCTGATGCAATCGGTTTCCTGCCGGTGACTCACCCCGCAGCTCCCTCCCCGGGCAGGCACCCGCCTGAGTGACACCGCCCCGGGCCACTGGCAGCCGCCAAGGGCGGGCGGGATGCGGCGGGGGCGCGGGAAGGGACCGGCCGGACCTCGCGTGGGGCTTGTCCCGGTGCCCGGACCCCCACCCCCGGGACAGCCCCGGACCCGGACCCCCACCCCCGGGACAGCCCCGGACCCGGACCCCCACCCCCGGGACAGTCTCGGTGCCCGGCCCCCCGCCCCCGAGACGGCCCCGGCCCCCCACCCCCGAAGCAGCCCCGGCCCCGGCCCCCCAGCCCCGGGACAGCCCCTGTGTCCCTATCCCGGTGTCCCAACCCCGGTGTTGCTCCGATGCCCTGACCGGGGCTCCCAGCCCACGGAGCTGCCGCGGTGCCCGTGCACGGAAGGTGCCCAGCGCCGCGCACCCGCGTCCCGGGGGTGCTGGTTTGGGGGGGGTGGGGGGTGTCCTACCTTGCCGAGGGCAAGTGGCAGCGCTTGCAGCGGCCCCTCAGCCGCGACGGGCGGTGAGGGGCTCGGGCAGCCGCCTGCGGCATCCCGGAGCCGGGGCTGGTCCGGTGCCGGCAGCGGCGAGGGAGCCGGGGAGGCGGGGGGAGGCGGGCCGGGGCGGGCCGGGGGCGGGCTGCAGCCGCCGGGGAGGGCCCTCGCCCGGGCACGGCCCCACGGCCCCACTCCGGAGGCTGTCCCAGCCCGGCTCCCCTCCCCGGGCTTCAGCCCTGCTGCTGGGGGGGGGGGGGGGGGGGCATCTTTACGAACCCCCCGCCCCGTGCTTGGAGCCGGCCCATCCCCTGACTCCGGGAGCTGGCGCCTCAGTGGTCCCGGGAGCCCGGCGAGATAGATGTGCAGGGAGGGCTGTGTCTGCTGCTCCCCGCTGTCCCAGGCAGCGGGCTCATCCCTGCCCCAAAACCCTTTCCCTGCCTCCCACCCCCGGGTCTTGGCCTCTCGTTCACGTTTGTGCCCTGTGGGTCCCGCTGCACCCCTGGGGTACAAGCCGTCCCACGGGATCACCGGCCCTCCAAGCTGGCTGGATCCCCTGATGGAGGCCAGGAGAAAAGTGAAAACTGTTTGAGGGCGCAGATACTCAGTGAGAAGAAAAAAAAAAAAAAAGTTATTATTCTGCTGTGGTATGTGCCGTGTTAGTGTTGGGCAGGGGAGTCAAGGCTAAAGATAAAGCTGGCCACGAAGCCCGTACTGGGAATCAGACATAACTGGTGTGAACCAGAGGGGTGGAAGGGAGTCACGGATGCGATGTAGCCCTCCTGGAGATAACTCTGCCAGCAGCACCGCTTGGGGCTGATATCGCCCTGGAAATGCAGAATTTAGGTACAGATGTAGCAGCACCAGGACGGATGAGAGAAAAATAATTGGGGGTGCGTTGCTTGGGAAGAGTCTGGGAGGAGAAAAGGTCTGGGGGGGAGGCAGCAAAAAAAAAAGGTGAGGAATAAGGTGTAAAATCAGGTACAGAAAGGTGGGCTCTCCCGAAGCCAGGACCCCAGGGGTGGTGGGGATGTTGACCTGCGGGAGGTGAAGGCTCCTGCCCGGCCTCAGCTCCACGGAGGGGAGGGAGGACACAGACCACGCGGCTTCGTGGCACGAGTGGGGAAGTGCTTTCCCACCGCGCTGTGAGTCCCCTGGATGGGGGGGACATTTGGCTGCGGCTCTCCAGCACCTTCAGAGGGGAGAGGGGTGCTCCTCGCAGGCTACAGGCACGCTCACAGCCCAGGTTTGGGAAGGGTTTATTAGTCCCTGCCAGGAAGCCCTGGCTCCGCACACAGCTTCAGCTCGGCGCTGAGAAAAGCCGTGTCCTGGCCCTGGGCACTCACTGCGCTTCCCCGGGGCAGGAGAGGTTCAGGTCCATCCACTGCGTGGGAGGGAAGAGCAGCTTGTTGTTGACCTGCGGGGAGAAGCACCCTGAGCCTGACAGCGACGGGCTGCGGGCTGCAGGGTACACGTGGTGGGGGGTCCCCAGGCTGCAGGGGAGGAGGATGCCGCACTCACTCCGGAGCTGACGTACTCCTCCAGCAGCAGGTACAGCTCCGAGTTCTGCTGCTGCAGGACGGCTGCTTCGGCGAGCAGGCTGGCCCTGCGCTTGAGGACCTCGCTGGGCAAGGAGGGCAGAGGGTTGACGCGGTCAGTTGGTGCCAGCCCCACCGCGGTTCCCCCAGCCACGCCACCGATCTGCCCTGTCCCCAGCAGCACTCACTAATATTCCTCCAGTGCCACCGTCAGCGCGTCCCACAGCTTCAATGTCGGCTCAGGGATAACGCGTGCCAGGGCTTCCCAGTACTCCCCATCCTTAGAGCTGTCCCGTACCTGTAGCACCTCCTTTGCAGGTCCGTCCTTCTCCCTGGGGACAGAGAACAAAGCCTTGGGGCTCAGCTCTTCACGGGCAAGGAACAGCCCCGTAGCCCTCAGCTGCACTGAGCACTATCGCCGTCATCACACAAATGAGCACGACCCCACAGCTGGCACCTGCCCCAGGGGTTTCCTTCCCTCCTGGGGCCGCTGTTCATCTCCTGTCTGGTTGTCCCCAGCCATCCCTCACTCAGCCCCTCTCTGTACCCCTTGTCCTGGTGGGACCCTCCCCACCCCTCTGTCATCTTGCAGGGCAGAGTCTTGCTCCAGCCAGGGCAATGCCGTCACCCCCAGAATCACAGAATCCCAGGCTGGTCGAGGTTGGAAGGGACCTCTGGAGATCATCTAGTCCAACCCCCTGCTAGAGCAGGATCACCCACAGCAGGTCACACAGGATCGTGTCCAGGTGGGTTTGGAATCTCTCCACAGAAGGAGACTCCACAACCTCTCTGGGCAGCCTCTCCCAGGGCTCGGTCACCCTCACAGGGAAGAAGTTTTTCCTCACGTTCAGGTGGAACTTCCCGTGTTCCAGTTTGTGCCCGTTGCCCCTTGTCCTGTCACTGGGCACCACTGAGCAGAGTCTGGCCCCGTCCTCTTGACCCCCACCCTTTAGATATTGGTAAGTGTGGATCAGATCCCCTCTCAGCCTTCTCTTCTCCAGGCTAACCAGCCCCAGCTCTCTCAGCTTTTCCTCACACCAGAGATGCTCCAGGCCCCTCCTCATCCTCGCAGCCCTCCGCTGGACTCTCCCCAGTAGTTCTCAGTCTGTCTGGAACTGGGCAGCCCAGCACTGGACACACAACTCCAGATGTGGCCTCAGCAGGGCAGGGCAGAGCAGCGGGGGAGGAGAACCTCCCTCGACCTGCTGGCCACGCTCTTCTCCGTGCACCCCAGGACACCGTTGGCCGCCTTGGCCACGAGGGCACACTGCTGGTCATGGAGAGCTTGTTGTCCACCAGGACGTCCAGGCCCTTCTCCGCAGCGCTGCTTCCCAGCAGGTCACCCCCACCCTGTCCTGGTGCTGGGGTTATTCCTCCCTGGGTGCAGGACCCTCCACTTGCCCTTGTTGGATTCCATTGGGTTCCTCTCCGCCCAACTCTCCAGCCTGTCCAGGTCTGGCTGAATGGCAGCGCAGCCTCCTGCTCTGTCGGCCTCTCCTCCCAGTTTGGGATCGCCAGCAAACGTGCTGAGGGCACACTCTGTCCCCTGTCCAGGTCAGTGACGAACGCAGCCCTGCCTGCACACCCCCATAGCCCCCCCCGTGCCCCAGTTTGCCTCCCTCCCACTGCCACAGCCCTGTGCTGCCCCTAGTCCTACCTCAGCTTGTCGAAATCCTGCACAAATGCTTTCAGAATCTTCAGGACATCATCAGCGTGGATGCACACAGATGGAACGGAGCCCAGCGAGCTCCGAGGGGATTTGATCTCGTCCCTCTGGGCATTGGATCCACCGTCCTCTCTGTCCTCAGCCGGATCCATGACATCTTCTCCACGCGGGCTGCCCTGGCTCTGGAGGGAAGGCCAGCAAGCTGGCTGCTGTGCCTTCCACCATCTCCTCCTCCCCAAGAGCCATGTTCCCCCTGGGAGCTTCCTTGTCCCTTGGCAAATTTAGGGAGCTGAGGCAAAAATTCATGTGCAAGAGGCTCTGTTCAGCCCCAGCAGAAGATTACAACCGCTCAGCCCTTGCACGTTCACCTCCCTTGTCCGATCACAGGGAAACATTTCAGGGCCAACACACTGGTTCCCTTCTCTGCCTTCCCTGGATGGTCAGGAGATGTTCTGCTCCCCCCTTCCCTGGACCCCTGGCTCTGCTGAGCTCTCCCCACTGCTGTCCCTGGTGGTCCCACCTGGCTGACGGCCACCTCCTGGGCTTTGTACTTCAGGAAAAAATCCACCAGCTGGTACAGGTCATCCTCACTGTCGATTTTGAGGGCCTGGGGAGCAAAGGAATCAGGTTAGCGTCCCTCAGAGACATCACGAGAGGGGGAGCGAAACAAAGAGCATTTCCCAGAAGCGGAGAGTGCCCCTCTGGTGATGCCACGCAAGACCGGAGTGGGTGGTAAGAACTGGTTAGTGTGGGAGAGTTGGGGTTATTTATGGATGGCAGAGTCTGAGAACAGGCTGGAGATGATGCTGCATTCATCAGCAGGATGGCCTTGAGCTGAGAAGCATCTGGCCACAGCGCTTTACACCCTCCTGCCGTGCTCCTCCTGCCCCAGAGCCCTCCCAGCAGCCCAGCCGGATCTCCCTGGGGCGGCTCAGCCCTACGCTGCGCGGACACGGGCAGAGAGCTCTCCCTTGTGACCACCAGCCTTCCCTGTGCCCCCCGACAGGCCAAGCCACAACTCACCGCAAAGATGGAGTCGAGCTTCATGAGGATGCGTTCGTGCCTCCCCAGCTCGTGCAGGGGCCTCAGCAGCTTGCTCTCAATGAGGAAACCCTTGGGAGACACGTAGAGGAGAGAGTGCAGAGAAATAGCGAGCGTCTCCGTCCCTGCCCAGAAGCCAACCCATGCCACGCTACGGCCGTGCCATCCTGCCATGGCAGGCTGAGCGGGCAGGGTGGGCAGCGGGAGGCTGGCAGGACCAGGAGGCTCTGGAACAGCCAGCCAGCAGGCAGGGAAGATCGAGTTGTCTGCACAGTGATGCTAAAAGGACCTCATGACCACCCTGGAGGTGTTCAAAAAACATGTAGACATGGCGCTTCGGGACATGGTTTAGTAGGCATGGTGGTGTTGGGTTAACGGTTGGACTTGATGATCTTAGAGGTCTTTTCCAACCTCAATGATTCTATGATTCTCTAATTCTATGATCTGAAACTCTTGCTGACTGTCCCCAGACAGGGAACAGCCTGGAGCATCAGATGCAGCAGGTTTGCCTGTGCTTATTCTGGCCGGGGGAGCTGTGGATTTGGGCAAGGGAGCTGTGCCTGCCAATACCTTCTATTAGCATCACATATGTGGCACACACAGTGGAAAGATCTAGGGATCTTCTCCCAGCCCCTGGGGCAGCTCTCTGACAACAGGCTGCTCGGCACAGCAAGGCAGCGCCTGCAGAAGCCTTCACCCCATGACGGGGAGCTTGGAAGAGATCCGCTACAAGCTGGAGCAACCAGAGGACAGCACGCCTGCTCCCTGATCAAGGCAGGTGCTACAGCATCACGCACCGACTCGTCGCTCACGAGCTCCAGGATCCTCTTGGCAGTCTTCTTGGAGATATTCCGCAGAGGTGTGAGTCTATCTTCAACCTTCGTTGTGTTTTCTTTGCCTTCTTCTCCACTACCCACTTCTTCCTTCTTCTTCTCTCTCCCTTCCTCCTCCTGTCCCCCAGAGCCACTCTCTGAAACATGAAGAAAGAAGGGTGAGCAAGAGCGTTTGTGCTTTTGACTGTGCTCTCCCATCACATTGCCGCAGGAATCATCAGGGAAAGCACAATTGTTCCCTGCTACCTGGAAAACATCCCAAAGACCTTGGGACACGAGCTGGCTCTCGGCCAGCTTGTCGGGAACTGGGAGCACTGGGCAAAGTACAGTGCAAAGATCCCCAGGCTGGCTTGGCATGAGCCAGCTCAGGGCTGGGGACAGCCCCCACCTGGGCTTGCAATGTCACCCCCGTAAGAGCCCACCTTGTGATGGCAAGGACAGGAGTGACAGAAGGGGGTGTCACGCAGGAAGGTGAGGGTCTCCCCTTGACACAAGGGTGACAAGAGCACCGTGCATCCCACCTGTCAGGACCTCAGCAGCCAGCTTGGTCGCCATCCTCTTCACCTTGTAATGCCCGAGAGGGCCGACGTTGTCCAGGAACCAGTAACGGGGCTCTTCCCAGGGCAGCCCCAGTTGCTGGGTGTGAATGATGCGATCTGCATCGAGGGCTTTGCGCATCAGCCCTTTGGCTTCCTCCTCGTTCATGAGCCAGACCTCTGTGAACTTCTCAGCGTCGCTGACAGCAAAGTGCCTGTGCAGAAGGAGATGGCCCATGGAATGAGGCTCCGTGCCCCGAAATGATGAGTCAGCTCCCCCTGCACCTCACTTAGGTGCTCCAAAGCCCCATTGTGGGCAGATGCCGGCGCACACCCCACCTCATTCTGCTCTGCACCTCCTTGCACTGCCCCATGATGCGCTCGCAGTCGGCTGCCAGGCTCTGGTTCTCCTCTCTGAACTGCTTCTCTTGGCTGGCCAATTTTGTTCTCAGGTTATTGAGCAAGCTGTGGAGCCTGGGGAGGGACAGCAAAGCTGAGCATCCCCAAAGTGGCACCTTCGGGCATACCCAGCTGGGACAAAGGCTTTGGGACTAGTGACTACTCAGAGCCAAGGCCTGGCTACTGACCCTGATGCAGCTAGCACAGGTTGGCCATGGCCAGCCCTGGGCTAACCCCTGCCTGGGGATGGGTTGGGGCAGAGCTTGTTGGCCTGTGCTAGGTGATGGGCTCCACAAAAAACAGAGTATGGGAAGCGATGGCAGGTAAGGCAGAACCCATCTTCCAGGGATGGATTTTTACCGGTTGAGCTTCCTCTTCTGCTGGGATCTGATGATGGTGTTCTCCTCATCCTGCTTCTTAAGCACCTGAAGGTTGTAGTCCAGCTTCTCCTGGTTCAGCTGATAGATGGCTTTCATCTGCTGCAGCTGCCTCTCCAGGTTCTGGCATTTCAAAAACCACGAAAACAAGCCATGCTATGAACAAAGGCCACACTGAAGCCTGGATCCCACTGATCCTGCATCTCCAAACCCCATCTTCCCATGCACGATCCCCCAGCTAACCCCTGCCCACGTGGCATCACTCGTGGGTGAGTGATGGAGGTGCTGGTTGTCCATAAATAAGTACATGCTACGGGGCCACATCTAGGGAAGGGAGAACGGACTGAAGTTGTACCCCGCTTTCACTCAGTGGGACACTAATCTGGGCCTCTCTCCTCAACCTAGCTGCTCATTTTCAGTTTTAGGAATTGCAAGTCCCTGAATTAACCAAGAGGCACAGAAGTTACTTGGCGAGCTGGAGGAAGGGACACACACGAGGAGTGACCGCACGAACTCCAGGTCTTAAGGAAACCAGAACCAAACAAACAACTGAAGCATTTGTGATGGCATCGTCTCACTGCATAGCCTGGGGGACAGGAGAGAGGCAGCGAGTTCTCCCCTTTGCTCCACACTGCCATGGAGGAGATATCTGCAATGGAGACCTCTCTCTCAGCTCCCCAGCCCCCTGTTTGCTCAACAGCTGATGGAAAGGAAGGAATTGCAGGCTGATTGTCCCAGCCTCCTGGGGCTGCTGCTCTGGGTTGGGAGACATCACACCCTTCCAATGATCGCTGGTCTCTGCCAGCCCTACAGCTCATTTGGAAGCGAGGGCATGGAAACTCTGGGAGCAGGCAGCGTGACTGCATGGAGACCCAACCCTCTGTCAGCAGCTCAGGCAGGGGGAACCTTGTTCTCGACCCAGGGGGATCTCTGGGGACAGGTAAAGAGTCCTGAGCTGTAGGCTGGAAGCAGGGAGGACACTGGTACACGGGTTATCAGGCTCAGAGCTCTCCTGGGTAGCCCTACGTACAACTGGGAGCGGACAAACAACCTGGGAAGACACCCAGAAGCAGTCCCACCTGGCTAGGATCAAAGCTTGACTGAAGATGGAGGGAAATCCCAGCAGGGCCAAGGGACCTTCTCCTTGCAGCAGATGGAGGAAGACTATGGCCCAAACCCTATCTTTAAAATGCTGATTCCCAACAAGTGAAACTGGGGAGTACTCATTAGCCCACAAACCACAGACTTCATCTTCAAGTCTTGGCTAAGCTCCTGTTTCAGAGATACCTCAGGATAACGATAGCACAGGTTAATCAGGACAATAGGTGTTTCCAGCTTCTATCTTCTTATTCTCGCTGAACCGGAAGGGTGAACTCTGCGCTCTACAGTTACACAACTGCCGTGCTAAAGGGAACCAGGAGGACATCTACTTCATCCCTCTGCCCCACAGAGGGAAAGCTTCACCAAATCAGTCCCAGCAGAAACTGTTCCTAAAACCTTGTGTCAAAGAGCAGCAAACCAACGGCACCGTCCCTCTAGCCAACCATCAAGCAAGTTCTTGCCACTTCTAGGCTTTCCTAGCTTGAAATCCAGCTCTGAATATCAATTTAAATCTTCCCTACCAAAACTCAACCCCATTTTTTCTTGCATCTACAGTGGACACAGAAAAGAAGTCGTTCTCCTCCTCCATCATCCAGAATTGTGCATATTTGTAGACTCATCACCTCTCCACAGAAATCTCTTCCCTGGTCTAAGCAGCCCCAGCCTTTCAACCTTTTCTTAGGGGCCATTTGCGTACTTGGTCTGTTCTAGGCTCTCTCCCCTGTTCCCAAGCGTGTTGCCAAACCTGGACAAGGACACGTAGGTATAAAGTAGAGAGGAATAATTACTCCCCCTGCCTTATATATAAACCCTCCCACAACTGCAGCTAAAGGCAGCAGGTGCATTTTTACAACAGCCCCTCACTGCCGTCTGTGAACCTTGATCTGCAGCACGCTGCTGCCTCCCTCCCCAAATGGCTCAGAGCCACCCGCAAACGTTACACACTCCGTGTCACCTTCCAGGTTATCGAGATGAAGGCAAAGAAACCACAGAGTCAGGCGCCCTCTCTGGACTCACCTTTTCAGGCTGACAGGGACCTTGCAACACTAATATTTCACTTGAAGTTGTGCAAAACCTTCTAGACATCGACCCTAGCCTATATTTCCCCAGGCTTCCTAGGAGGACATCCCATGGGACAAACAATGAGTCCTACTAAAGTCCAAATGCAACGTGTCCCGTTTCTACCATGCAGCCCGGGAAACAACGCACAACAACTAGCAGGGAAAGTGTCAGCGGCGGCAGGGCTCTCTGCTGAGCAGAGGAGGCTGAATGATGCTGGGCAAAGCCAAACCTGACAGCCCAGGACCAACGCCAGGGCTGCCGGCCAGGGGACCAGCAGGATTGCAGAGAGCCACAGATGCAGTGCTTTGTTGCCACTGCTGCTCGCAGAGGATGCAGCGGGCTGAAAGGTATCTGTATCTTGGGGAAGCCACGGCTATGAGGTTTGGATCTCACGTGCAGTGAGAGCTCCTAGGGCTTGTTCAGCCAGCGGTGTGCCCGGGCTGTGCTCTTCCGCTGCATGTCCTTCTCCCTGAGTAAGGGCAAACTCCTGATAGTTCTCACACCACGTGGACTTCATGGGTGTCAGAGAAATCATGGCTAGATGTCTGAGGAAAAAACTCACACCTCCTAGGACAAGGACCCTGACAAAGGAAGAAATTAAGTTGATACGAAATGATCTGGTGTCAGGACATCACACTGTTTGATTCTCCTATCAATCATGATGCCAGAAGTAGTAAACGCCTCGAGCTACCCAGGTTCTTCATAGGTCCTAGAGCTACAGTTCATGTGCTACAGACCTCTGAGAGCCAAGGGCAGGTGGACACTGTGGCATAGGACCCACGGAGAGAAGAGAACAGCTCTATCACCCTGTTGGCACGGGGCTGGGCTGTGCACGCTGAGGAGCTGAGGTGACCAGACACCAGCTGCAGCTTTCATACCGTCTAGCTTTCCCACAGAGCCAGCTACACACAGAAAAGCCCAGGGAGATCTGCTCCACTGCCTCCCCGCATGGTACACGGCAGCCTTTTCTCCGTACTTGCACATCGGTCTCCAGCTGGATCTTCATGCTGTTATACTCCTCCTCATCCTGCACCCGCAGCTGATTCAGCTGTTTCTCAAACTCTTCCACCTTCCTCATACGGGCATGCAGGTATTCCAGCTACGGGCAAAAGGAGAACATCATCCATCAATGGTGACACCTTCCTCACGTAATCACAGCTCATTTGGCCAGCCCAAAGCAAGGTCATGCATGGATAACTCCTCTGCAGAAACCTGCCCCTTTGCCCCCCACACTCCTGAGGAACCAGCCACCTTCGTGCACACGGGTCTTTCAAGGCAGCCCGGTGCTGGAGAGCGGCACTGGTCCTGGCAGCCTTTGGCCCCTCACTACCAGAAGGACATTGAGGTGCTGGAGCGTGTCCAGAGAAGGGCAACCAAGTGGTGCAGGGTCTGGAGCACAAGTCTGATGGGAGCGGCTGAGGGAACTGGGGGTGTTGAGCCTGGAGAACAGGAGGCTGAGGGGAGACCTGGTCACTCTCTGCAACTACCTGGAAGGAGGGTGCAGCCAGGTGGGGTCGGTCTCTTCTCCCAAGTAACAAGCGATAGGACAAGAGGGAACGGGCTCAAGGTGCTCCAGGGGAGGTTTAGGTTGGAGATTAGGAAAAATGTCTTCCCCAAAGGGTTGTCAAGCCCTGGGACAGGCTGCCCAGGGAAGTGGTGGAGTCCCCATCCCTGGAGGGATTGAAAAGATGTGGAGATGTGGTGCTTAGGGACATAGTTTAGTGGTGGGCTTGGCAGGGTGAGGTTAATGGTTGGACTCAATGATCTTAAGGGTCTTTTCCGACCTAAATGATTCTGTGATTCTATGATTCTAAATTTCACACAGACCTTACCTCCTGTGCGTTGTGGGCTTGGATGGCTTCCTCCCACTTCTTCCTGTTGTTGTCCAGCAGCTCTCGCCGTTCAAGCTCAAAAGCTTTCTGTGAAGGAGACAGAGCCCTTCACTATCATGATGGCACTGCTTGTTGCCAACCTTACATTAGTCCAGGCCAGCAGCCTCCAGGAGAGGATCGGCTGCAGACTGGTGCCACTGTCCAATGAACACACCGGCCTGATCTCTCCTCTCTGCACCAGGACCCCGCTGGCAGAGACCTCACGTTGTGACTGCTGCCATCAGCCACCCAGAGCTGGCAGGGATGCTCTTGGTGGTGAGTAGCTCTGCGAGTTCACTGGAAATCATTGCTTGATGGTTACCAGTGGAGTTTGGTCAGCCAGCCACCTGATTTCACCCTACAAGGCATTAAATGGGGAGAGATGCCCACACTCAGCAACAAACGCAGGTTTTATTCATGAGGTGGGACTTTGCGGTCTGCAGAAGGTAAGGCTAAAGAACTAGAACGGTCCTTTCTGGATTTTAGAGACATGATAATCAGCCGTCAAGCAGCCACAGCTTTCACATGCCACCAAGTTGCTCCGCACTGAACCACCGTCATTCACAGCACCGTATAAACCAGCCCCTCAGCACCGTTCAGTGCTCTTGCTTGGCCAGATTTCAGCCTCGTTCACCAAGACATCAGCCCTGCTGCTCTGCACAGCAGTCAACCCAGCCAGCGCAATGAGCCTGGGGCCTTTTTGCCGTAAATATGGAGAGGCAAGCGGCTGCAGGTTTTCTCATTGGACTTTTCCTCCACCATACGAACTGGCTACCTCAATCTGTAGGAGCTTGTGACGGTAAGTTTTCAGCATGATCCTGATCTGTTCCTCCATTCTCTCCAAAAGCAGGTAGATATCATCCGACTGCTTCTTAATGGCCTGCACGTATTGCTCGTCTTTGTTTTTCAGCTCCTGGAGGAGGAGAGCAGATGCTGAAATCAGAGAGAAGTGTTTGACCAGGAACCCTCAGGGGCTAACTGAGAGGGTAAGACCCAGATGCTGCTTTTTCCAAAGGAGAAGAGGTGAGGAGAGCAAAGAGCCGGAAAGTCAAGAGGTAGTTAGGAGGGAAGACGGGAGGAAAGACAGCTCATCGCTGCCAAAGGGTCCAGGTGAGATGGAGCGGGAGGCAACATGCCTGCAGACACACCACTCCTTCTCCAGAGGCCAGGGAACCTGCTGTGGGGAAGGCTTTCCTCCCTCTACAAAACCACTCCTCCTCTCTGCTCATTTGCCTTTTTTCTTTTTACTGTGCAATCTGGGACCTGCCAGTTTGCTTTAGAACAGCATCTTCCAGAGCTTGAACCCCCCTGTCCTTCCTGGTTGTCCCTGTCTGTCACCCACACTACCTCCTGCAGTTCACCGATGAGCTTGTTCTTCTCCTCCAGAAGCAGAGCGCACTGCTGCTGCTGTTGGTTCAGCAGCTGCCACAGCTCCTGCGGGATCGTCATCTCCTTGGCCAAGGCCCACTTGGAAGTTATCTCCTCAAACTTGTATGTGCTAGACTTAGCTTCGCTCTCCAGCTTCTCCACCCTGCAGGCAGAAAGGACACAGCAAACGGGGAGCTGGGGCAGGGCAGAAAGTGCTTCAGACATGGTTCTGTAGCCCAGCACCTGGTTCCTCAATGAGATTCCCACTGGGAATCCCGCTGAGCAAGGGACAGCCATCCTGCTATGGCCAGCCTACCATAAATTGTTCCTACAGTGCCCTCCAAAGGCAGCAGGAGCAAGGACTCAGTGTTTCCTAGCTGATCTCCCAGTCCTGGAGATCCAGTCCCTTGGAGACAGCCCAGCTCCCGGGGGTGAAGCAGGACAGGTTTGCCCAGGAAGACACACAGAGAGGATCCGGTTTGGGTTTGTGTGGCCAGGTTTTGGTAGCGGGGGGGCTACAGGGGTGGCTTCTGTGAGAAGCTGCCAGAAGCTTCCCCCATGCCTGACAGAGCCAATGCCAGATGGTACCAAGACAGACCCGTCACTGGCCAAGGTCAAGCCCACCAGTGACGGTGGTAGCACCTCTGGGGTAACACAGTTAAGAGGAAAAAAAACCCATAGCGGGAGCTTTTGCAGTCAGACAGAGGAGTGAGAAGACGTGAGAAACTCTGCAGACACCAAGGTCAGTGCAGGGGGGGGGTGTGTGCTCCAGGCACCTTTTTCTAAGTTGAGCCTGTTTTGCCTGTGACGGTAATTGGTGAACGATCTCTCCCTGTCCTTATCTTGACCCACCAGCCTCTCGTTATATTTTCTCTCCCCTGCCCAGCTGAGGAGGGGGCTGACAGGGCAGCTTTGGGGGGCACCTGGCCTCCAGCCAGGGTCAACCCACCACAGGATCAGAGAATAATCGAGGCTGGAAGGGCTTCAGGAAATCATCGGCTCCTGATAACAGCAGGATTAACTTCAATGCCAGAGCAGGTTGCGCAGGACCTCGTCCAGGCATGTGCTGAGTATCCCCAAGGAGGAAGATCTCTACAACATGAGGGCCCTGACTCTGACCACTCTCACTGTGAAGATCTTCATATCCAATTTCTCAAATTAACATAGCCTCACGTTCTTCCTGCCTGGGGTTTTGTCCCAGCGCATTCCCATGGTGTGGCTAATAACTAACCCCATCCTCATGACTGGAGGGCAACCTCTGGAAACAGGCCATTTACTTAGCACAAGGTGGCAGGTTCTCCACCACGGTGTCACCTCCAGGCTCAGGAGAGCTGTTTGCCAAGCCAGACGTGAGGACAGCTCTGCCTATGCTTCTGGAGCAAGGAGACCACAACTATACGTGGTACAGGCTCTTGGTGACAAGCTGAGAACCAGCTGCACTTCTCACACTCTGGACCTGAAGATGTAACGGGTCTGGAGGAGATTGGTGACCAGACAGTCCGTAGTACTGCAGTGCCACCTGGGGAAGCCACCAGCCTTGACCTGCAGAGCTCTGTAAAGACCCAGCTGTGGCAGGTGGGACCTGGAGGCTCTTCGTGTGCCTAAATTTTCCTTTTGAACATAAAGTCAGTGTTGCCCTAACTGCTAAGTGTTCCTGGATGACCAGGGTTAGGATGTCCTCAGAAAGCTGCACCAACATCTCCACTGCTCCTTCCCAGTAGCGCAGACCCACCGTGCAGTCTCTTACCTCTGCAGCTTCAGCTCTGCCTCCTCTGCCCTCCTCTGCGTTTCCCTCGCGTCAGCAGCCACCTGGATATTTGTCACCATCTGCGTGCCATCAAAGAGCAGCTTGGCCAGCCTCTGTGAAGTAGGTGGTACGCATCTCACACCCGGAGACCCGAGCTCTGGAGGGAGGGATACTGGAGGAACTCTTGTTATGCCTGTCCAGCCTCTGGCTCCTCTCCCCGGGCTGAGGTGCCCATGTGGTCTCTCAAGCCCCGTCTATGGCAGGACTGATGAGCCCTGCAAGGACCTCAATGCACCCATCGGTCCTCCCTCTCCTAGAAAGCCCTGCAGGCCATCAGCAGCAAAAGGAATGTGCTCAGAGCACCTTCTTGTTTTGCTTCCCCTGTGTGTGCAGATGGGGGTTTGGGTGGGGGTTTGGATGCGTGACAGCAGTCCCAGACCCTTCCAATCCACAGGGAAATCATATTCCCAGGATCCAGCCCAAGAATCACCCCCCACCCAGTCCTGAGGAGTTTCTGTCCCTGCTGCCTCTCACATAAATGCTGCTGTGGACACTAAACACCACACAAAGCTAAAAGGAGGGTAAAGCCAAATGTGTAGAGGTCAGGGACCCGAGAGGACCATCCTGTCCTCCTGCCACACCTGCCTGCTCTCCTCAATCTGCTTGTGACTCCTTCTCTGCTCTTCTTCCTCCTCAGCCACCTTCGGCTCCGCATCTTCTCCAAAGGCCTCCCTGGGCAGAAAAGGGGAAAAGACAGAACATTTTACACCTCACCATCTTCCTAAAGCTCGGAGATGGCCTTGGATCTGGGATCCCAGCCCAGACTGCATGGTTTAGCACAGCACACTTCGCTCTCTCTTCCCTTCAGCAGGTTTAGTCCCAGGCCAGGAGGTCCCCACCGATGCAGAAAGGAGGCAGGAAAGGCTGGGACAATGCCCCTGAGGGAAAACGAGGGAGTCCAGGCTTCCCTTTCTGGAGCTGGGAGCACAGCCCAGGGCTGGTTACTCCTGCAGCACAGGGCTGGGGGGCTCAGCCCCTCTTTGCTTCCCAGAGGGAGGAGGGCAGGGGGCAGAGGCAGCCTGGGGGCAGCCCTTCGGTGGCTGCGGAGGACTTTTGCTTGGCCATGAAGACAGTCAGCTTCTGCCTGGAGCCATTTCAGCACTGACACCGATCCCATGCTAGTTCCTTGGGATCAATCTAACCTAAAGGGAAGGCTTGGGGACCAGGAAGGGGAAAACGAGCCTTTTGGGGTGGGAGTGGATGTTAGCAACCGAGGTCCAGTCTGGTCCCATGGGTTGGTATCAGGGCCCACAGGCACCTCGTTGTGGTTTACTCTTAGTTTGAGGAGGAGATGATGGTTACTGCCCCAGTTTTCCCCAGGCTGGGGGAAGACGAGGTCCCTGACCCACCCAGCCTGGAGGGACAGCAAAGGCTTGAGAGAGGACCCCAGTCTGGGAAAGGTGTGCCCAATTGCTGGTGAGTCCCACTTTTGGGAACAACATCAGCCTCATCCAGGAGGACACTGGCCTGGTGCTGATTTTGTCCAGCGGGGGGAAGAGGGTCCATGGCAGGGCAATATCCTGGGGAAGGGGGTATCGCTGCCCCAGTGCTGGGCTGGGGACGGGACAGGGATGTCCTTTGGGATTGGGAGGGGTGGTTCCTGACCTCCTGCCATTTGGCAGGGAATGGGGAATGTCCCCAACCCATGGCCAGTTTGGGGAGAGGTCCTGGGTGCTGTGACGGGTCCCTGCCCCCTGCCCGTTCATGGTAGGGGTCCTGGCCCCAGTGCCGGTGTGGGGTAGGGGATGTTCTGAGACCTGGGGACAGTGCCCGAGCCTGTGCTGGTCCTGGGTGGGGGGGGTCAGGACTGGGTGCCAATTTGGGGTGAGCGATCTGGAACTGGCACTGGTTCGGGGGTGGGGGCACGAACCCCAGTGCCGCTTTGGGCAAGAGGAGATCACCCGTGACCAGGCATGGTGCTTGGGGAGAAGGGGCGGGACTTGGTGCCTGTTTGGGGCAAGGAGGGGCCTGGACCCGGCTCTGATTTAGGGGGAGCCGGCTGGGGGTGCAGGCCACCGCAACCGGGGCGGGCGGGAGGACACGGACACAATCCCCGTTTCTCACCGGCGCTTGGCATCGAGGCGGGCGGCGATGCGGCGGCGGCGGGCGGCGATACGCTCCTCGGGGCCGGGGCCGGGGCCGGGGCCGGGGTCGCTAAGGGCCAGGCCCCGCCAGCCCGCCTCCGCGCCCGCTCCCCGCCTCATGCGGCCCGGTAAAGCGACTACAGCGCATGCGCGTCGCAGCCACAGCGGCTAAAGCGTTCCGACGTTGCCTGGCAACGCCAACAGAGCGCATGCGCATCGCAGCCCTCCCCCCCGTCGCCCGGCAACGGCACGGCCGCGCATGCGCGTTGCACCTTCCCGCCTCCGCGTGGCGTGGTCCGCACAGCGGCCGTTCCTGCGCATGCGGTGAACGGCGGTTGGCCTGAGGCGGGGGCGGCAGCGGGACTGAACCCGAGGGGAAAGAGCCAAAAAAAAGGGGAAAGGAGGAATTATTGGTGCTGAAAAATGGCCACGGGGGCACTGTGAGATATTGCTGGTGTCGTGTGTCCTCTGAGCTGCAGAGCCTGGGTCAGCAGACCCCCCTGTCAGTCACCACAGGGCTTTTCACAGGATCTGGTCTGCTGAAAGAGCCTGGCTTCAGCCTCTTTACGCCCTCCCTTCGGGTATTTATATACATTGACGAGATCAGCCCTGAGTCTTCTCCAGGCTGAAAGTCCCAGTTCCCTCAGCCTTTCCTCACAGCAGAGATGCTCCAGAACCTTCAGCATGTTCATGGCCCATTGCTGGGCTCTCTCCAGTCTGTCCATGTTTCTTGTACTGGAAGGCCCAGCACTGGACCCAGCGCTTCAGCTGTGGCCTCACCAGTGCTGAGCAGAGGGGAAGGGTCTCCTCCCTCCACCTTCCTCCCAAAGTGCAGGATTTTGCGCTTCTCCTTGTTGAGCTTCACGCAGTTCCTGTCGGCCCATTGCTCCAGCCTGGCAAGGTCCCTCTGGATGGCAGCGCAACCCTCAGGCCTACCAGCCACTACTCCCAGTTTGGTGTCATCTGCAAACTCGCTGAGGGTACATCTGCCCCATCACCCAGATCATTAATGAAGATGTTTAACAGGACTTCAGTAAAGCCTGTAGTTCCCTGGATCCTCCTTGAAGATGGAGGTGACGTTTGCCTTTCTCCTGTCTTTCAGTGCTTCTCCCAGCTGTTACGATCGATGAAAGATTCAAACAAAAAAAGGAAGCCTACAGAGCGTGGAAGTAAGGGCAGGTAGCCTGGGAAGAATACAGAGAAACTGTCCAAGCAGCCAGGGATCAGGTTAGGAAAGCCAAAGCCCTGATAGAAATTAATCTGGCCAGGGATGTCAAGGACAAGAAGAAAAGCTTCTATAGGTATATTAGTGAGAAAAGGAGGATGAGGGAAAATGTGGGTCCCCTCTGGAATGAAATGGGTGACCTGGTTACCCAGGATATGGAGAAGGCTGAGGTATTCAACGACTTCTTTGCCTCAGTCTTCACTGGCAAATCCTTGAGCCACACTGCCCAGGTCACAGAAGGCAGGGACTGGGAGAATGCAGAACCGCCCACTGTAGGAGAAGATCAGGTTCGAGAATATCTAAGGAACCTGAAGGTGCACAAGTCCATGGGACCTGATGAGTTGCATCCGTGGGTCTTGAGGGAACTGGCGGATGAAGAGGCCAGGCCACTCGCCATCATATTTGAGAAGTCCTGGCAGTCTGGCGAAGTTCCCGCCAACTGAAAGAGGGGGAACATAACCCCCATTTTTAAGAAGGGTAAAATGGAAGACCCAGGGAACTACAGGCCGGTCAGTCTCACCTCCGTGCCTGGCAAGATTATGGAGCAGACCCTCCTGGAGACTGTGCTCAGGAACATGGAAAATAAGGAGGTGATTGGTGACAGCCAACACGGCTTCACTACGGGCAAATCGTGCCTGACAAACTTGGTGGCCTTCTACGATGGGGTTACAGCGTTGGTGGATGAGGGAAGGGCAATGGACGTCATCTACCTGGGCTTGCGCAAAGCATCTGACACTGTCCTGCACAACGTCCTTGTCTCTAAATTGGAGAGACATGGACTTGATGGATGGACCACTCGGTGGATAAGGAATTGGCTGGATGGTCGCACTCAAAGAGTTATGGTCAACGGCTCAATGTCCAAGTGGAGAACGGTGACACGTGGTGTTCCTCAGTGGTCGGTACTGGGACCAGCACTGTTCAACATCTTTGTCGGTGACATGGACAGTGGGATCGAGTGCACCCTCAGCAGGTTTGCCAACGACACCAAGCTTTGTGGTGTGGTCGACATGCTGCAGGGAAGGGATGCCATCCAGAGGGACCTTGACAGGCTGGAGAGGTGGGACTGTGTGAACCGCATGAAGTTCAACAAGGCCAAGGGCAAGGTCCTGCACGTGGGTCAGTGCAATCCCAAGCACGACTATAGGCTGGGCGAGGAATGGATTGAAAGTAGCCCCGAGGAGAAGGACTTGAGGGTATTGATTGATGAGAAGCTCACCATGAGCCAGCAGTGTGCGCTTGCAGCCCAGAAAGCCAACCGTGTCCTGGGCTGCATCAAAAGAGGCGTGAGCAGCAGGTCGAGGGAGGGGATTCTGCCCCTCTGCTCCGCTCTGCTGAGACCCCCCTGCAGTGCTGCGTCCAGCTCGGGGGTCCCCAGCACAAGAAGGACATGGAGCTGTTGGAGCCAGGCCAGAGGAGGCCACGAAGCTGATCGGAGGGCTGGAGCACCTCTGCTATGAGGACAGGCTGAGAGAGTTGGGATTGTTCAGCCTGGAGAAAAGGCAGCTCCGGGGAGATTTAATTGTGGCTTTCCAGTACCTGAAGGGGCTACAGGAAAGATGGTGAGGGACTGTTTATCAGGGAGTGTAGTGACAGGACAAGGGGTAATGGGTTTAAGCTGAAGGAGGGTCGATTTAGATTAGATGTTAGAAAGAAATTCTTTACTGTTAGAGTGGTGAGGTACTGGCCCAGGTTGCCCAGAGAAGCTGTGGCTGCCCCTGGCTCCCTGGCAGTGTTCAAGGCCAGGTTGGACGAGGCTTTGGGCAACCTGGGCTAGTGGAGGGTGTCCCTGCCCACGGGATCTTTGAGATCCCTTCCAACCCAAACCATTCTATGATTCTGTGATTCTCAGGAGCAGCCTCGTGATGACACCTGCCAGGTCCCTCAGCACTTGTGGGCACATCCAAACAGGGCACATGGAAGTCTCCCCCGGCGTCCTTTTCTCTGAGCTTTTATTGGTGTGCATGACATCTGATGGTGTGGAATATCTTGTCCAGCCAAAACGTTGCAGTATCCACACCCCTCTAGCTACAAAGACAAAGCACGGCACGATATGGGCTGCTAGGAGGAAAGTTGACTTCATCCCAGCCAGACGCAGTACAGAAGTCAATCCCCAAGGCGGGATTCAGGACTGCGATTAAGTCTGGGGTTGGCAACCGGGGTGAGACACCATCCTGAGATGACTCAGCAGCTTCACAGTGACGAGACAGGACCCCTGTCACACAGGACCAAAATGAAGGCAGCAGGCACGAGCAGGAGATGACAGCTTGCTGCCGCCAGGAGCCCAGACCAGGAGGAAAGAGTAAACCCACATTTTTCCTTAGTCCACCCATACCCCAGGTGCCCTGCCCAGGAGGTGGGAAGGAGAGATCATGCCATCTGGAGCTTCCCAAAAGTCCCCGTTCCCCAAAGCTGCAGGTGCAGGGCCAAAGCGCAGGTGACTTCTCAGCAGAAGAGAGCCCTGCATCCGTCCCATCCGCGGGAAGATGGCAGCAGGTTGCAGTATCTCCCCTCAGCCGTTCCTGCCCTGGGAACCCCATGCCCAGCACCCCGCTGTGCCAGGCACGTGTCCTCTCCGCCAGGATCCCCGGAAGAGCCCAGGAGGGCCGCGTTGCTGGTGGAGGGCATTTGGACTGGGAAAACGGGGGTGCCCTGTGCCCCCCTTCTCTCTGCAGCCTTCAGCAGCCTCACGGGACATCTCCTCGCTGCTGCTGCTGCTTGGCCTCCTCTTTTGCATTCCTCCTCTGTGGGTCCCATGCCTGGCTTTAGTCCCAGAGATGTGGGGCTGGAGGACGGCGTCCATCCCGAGGCTCGATGGAGGGACATTCTGAAACAAGGATGAAGCAGGGACCTGGGACAGCTGGGGCCATGCCAGCCCAGCCAGCATGGGGACGAGTCACAGAGCGGCCCCGACGCCTGTCCCTGCTGCCAGCACTGTCCCTGACACCCTCCTACCCCTGGACGTCACTGCCCCCGATTCATTCATGCAATAACTGAAGAGCTCTTGAGAATGTTTTTAGGATGCCAATGTTTTAATCTCTCAATGAATGTTGGGTTTCACTGCTGGGTTCTCTGCTGAGGTCTCGTGTTAGTGGGGAGAGGGCTCGTCGCTGGTTGATTTTCAAGACGAGTCCTTTCCTCCTTCCCTCCTCCCGCCCCGCTGCTTCCCCGTCCTCTCAGTCCCCATGCCCTGGGCGGCAGAGTGTGGGACAGACGAGCCCTGTGAGCTTCTGCTGCCCCGCGAGCTCCTGCGCAGTTCTGGAGCTCTGTGCCAGGCGAGATTCCCCCATTGTGACATCGTCGACGGGCCTGTCGAGCCGGTGTCCCCAAGCAGGGACGTTTGTCAGCAGAGCAGGGACAAGACCCATATGTTGGCCCATGGAGACGATCATGGGGAAGCAGGTTGTCCTCTTTGTCAAGCAGTTGGGAATGGAGGAGCCGAGTTGAACTTGGGAAGAAGATGGACTGGAGGGAAGGTGGTTATACTTCTGTGTTTGTTTCTTACTATCCTGGTCTATTTCTAATTGGCAATAAATTAATCTTCCCCAAATTCAGTCTGTTTTGCCTGTGATAGTGGTTAGTGAGTTCTTGTAAATCCTAAAACACACACTGGTTTGGGTGGGCAGGGACCTCACAGCCCATCCAGTCGACACCCTCCACTAGCCCAGGTTGCCCAAAGCCCCATCCAACCTGGCCTTGAACACTGCCAGGGATGGGGTATTCCTGGTCCAAACTGAAAACCAAAGTGTGGAGGAGCGTCAGGGGCAAGCAGGGCCGGCTGGGGACAGCAGTGAGCTCGGCACCTGCGGCACCGCGGGTGGGACCGGCCGCTGCGACCCCACGTCTGGTGTAAAGTGGATGCGCTCTTCCATGCCATGGCAATGGAAGCACAGGGAGCACTGGCAAGAAAAGCCACCATGACAGCTCCTACGCGTGGATGGGAATAGTGTTGAGAAGCCCTCGAGACGAGTTGGCCAACGACTCCGCAGCCACCCACCCCCCGACGGGGTGTCCCCAGGCCCTAGCCAGGATCCACGGTGCAAGAGCGAGGACAAGAGACCACCACGGTGTGCCAGAGCAGCCCGGTGCCACCAGGCCCCGGCAGCCATCACAGTGGCCTGGCCTAGGGGTGGAGGTGGGTGGCCAGAGGGACCTGTCCTGCCCGCTCCCGCGCAGGCTCTGGGCCATGTTGTGGGGTGCGCTGCCCCCCCAAACCCTGACAAAGGGGCACGGGGCCCTCCTGGCCGAGGGCAGACAGCCCGCACTAACCCGGCGCTGGCTTTGTGGCGCAGGGGACCTCTGTAGGGAAGGACCTTAGGAGAAGCAGGAGGAAGGACCCCATAGGTGAGCAGCCCCGTCCCAGAGCCGCGGCAGCATGGCTGCCGCAGCGGCTGCCGGCCGAGAGACGCCGTTGGCCCTGGAGCCCCCGTGAGGGCTGCCCTTGCTTAGTCCCCCTCTGCCTCCTCTCCCAGGAGCCTCCATCCCCTGGGAAGACGTGGAGGGGTCTATGGAGAGCCTGAAGGCTGGGTAAAGAGAGCCCCTCTTCCCTGCGGGGGGGCAGCCCCGTCCGGGACCCTTCCCCGCTTGTGGGAAGCTCTGCCGCGGGCAGCCGCCGTGTCGCCCTGGGGAGGCTGCGGGTGGGCGAGAGTAGGATCTGGGAAAGAGTTTGCCCTTTCCTGACACCCGCTGTGCCCCCTCCCGCAGAGCCCGCTGGTGGCCCCAGCGCCCCTCTCTGTCCTCAGCCCCTGGCTCTGCCAGATGCGTGATGGAGTCCCTGGACACAACCCAAATCTGCCTCGACCTGCTGCAAAAGCTGAAGGCAATACAGGATGACGGCGCTGTGACCCTGTGCGAGGCCGTGAAGAAAGAGTATCTGGTCTGCCTGCAGTGCCACCGATTCTTCACCGGCAGCTGCCCGCACTGCAGCCAGCCCACGGCAGTACAGGACCTGCCCACGCTGGCCGCCGCCCTCTACGGCGTGAACCTCCTGGTGCGCGAGGAGGTCCCACAGCTGGAACTGTGGCTGGGCTTGGAGCTGGCCGTCGGCGGGGAGCCGCTCCACGCGTGGGAGGTCACCTGGCTGCTCCCCCAAACGGCCCCCGAGAGATGCTGCAGGGCCTGCAAGGCGCCTCTGCCCAGGAGCCCTGGGGACAGCGAGGGCTCGCAGGCATGGCTCCCCGTCCTCGGGGCCCAGGGACCCCCAAAGGGACAGGCGGGACCGGCCAGGCAGGACGCGAGGCAGGCGTGGGCAAAGCGCCCCGCTATGGGCAGTGCGGCCCTGCGGCCGGCTGCGCCGGGGGAGTCTCTCCCCGGCCTGGGCCCGGTGTGGCCCCTGCCCCCGTGGGCACAGCTCCCCCCCTCTCAGGCCCTGGACAGGCTGCAGAGAGCTGGCAGGGAGCCCCTGCCCTGGGTGGGCTACAAGGGCCTGGGCCAGGGGGCCAGGCTGCAGCACGCCTGGCAGTCCTGGGCCAAACTGAAGAACAGCGTGCGCAGGGGCGTCGGGGACGAGCAGGGCTGCGCGTGGAGAGGAGGGAGCTCGGCACCCAGCGGCACCCCGACAGGGGACCGGGCGCTGCCCTTCGATCTCCGCTGTAAGGTCGACGCGCTCTTCCACTCCATGGTGATGGAGGCGTAAGGGGCACCGGCAAGAAAAGGTGGGACCGGGAGGAGCGTGGGCCGGGCGAGCCCAGCGTGGGGAGACGGGGGGCGGGACGGGGCTGTCTGGTGCAGCCGTTGCAGCCGTGGGGTTCAGGAGGGGTTTCTGGAGGACGAGGCGCCGCGGTGCGGGAGCGCCGGGATGACGGTGAGAGACGTGATGGCCTCTCGCTGAGTTTTGGTTTGGACGGGGCAGTTAAACAGGAGCGGCACTGGCACCAAACTGCTGACGTGGTTTAGGCCCAGCCGGCAGCTGAGCACCACGCGCCGCTCGCTCACCCCTCCCCCGGCGGGATGGGGAGGAGAATGGAAAAAACCACGGCAAAGCCTCGTGGGTTGGGATAAGGGCAGTTTACTGGGACAGCAAGGGAGAGGGAAAACAATCAACAACAGTGCTGATAACAGATAGTCACAATGGGGGACAGCAGAGAACAATTTACGGGTCCAACGACCGACCGACCGGACGCTCAGCCCGTCCGGAACCGCGCCGAAACCGCGCCGCCCGCTCCCCTGCCTGACTAGCCCCCCTTTTATGGTGAGCATGACCGTGACATGGTATGGAGTAGCCCCCGGCCAGCTTGGGTCACCTGTCCTGGCTCCTTGTGACATTACCTCTATCCTTGCCCGAACCAGGACAACTGCACAAACAAGTCCTTTGCCTTTACCTTCTTTCATCTTTTACTCACTTCTACACCGTTCTATCTGCTCTGCCGCTTTGTCCTCATCTTGCCAACATTTTTGGGCCCATTCTATTCCCACTTGAGATGGCGCACGTTTATATTTTCGCGGCAATTTATCCATGGCAATCCTGTCCGTGACGCCAATTTCACCGTCGCGTTAAGAGGAAGAGTCTGACGTGTGGCTGAGGAGGGCCGTTGAGTCCCGAGGTTCAGAAAGCATTTTAGAAAGCAATTGTAAACTCCTTCTCACAGAGGAGCCTAGGTGTGCCTAGGTCCAGTCTTAGACCCAGACTCAGTCGATGGTTTATGTCTAAAGGATTATATGCGTAGCCGCTTACCAGAGTCAACGTTTGCCTGTCAGAGCCCCGCCAAGGACTTTCACTGAGACAGTTTTGCAAAGTTGAAAAAGATAGATGATTTGTTAGGGGGACAGATATAAAAAGTTTGGACTTGCCGTTGATAAATACACTTAGTGCAAAAATCGAGCTGCTCTTTTGTTAACAATACGTTCCCAGGGTAGCACCCGACATGGCCGGAGGTGCAAGCCTTACCAAAGAGGCGTCCCTGCCTGGGGGGAGAGAGGTCCAGGAGTCCTCATCCTCCAACTGGAGGATTCTAAATGCCAGATCCATACTCGTATGAGGTGGGACTAAGGCAAGTATCAGGTGCCGACTGGGTCTTAACAAGCTTTGCTGCTTGTTGAGGCCTCCCCCTCGCCACAGGGATCGCTCAGTTAATTCCAGCGGCAGACCCTGCGGCGCCGCGTCTCTCAAGATGAGCAAGTTACTCATCCATGGCCTTTCTTCAGGTCCTATCCGTGCAAGGCAAGCCCGGTACTCAGTAGGGTGCTCAGCACGGTGCTCCAGCCCGTGCTTTATTGAAGTTGCCCCCCGCAGCTACTTCCGGCCCACTCTGTATTCAACACCAACATGTTTCTCCGCCGGGTGTCCCCGGGCCCTGGCCAGGATCCCTGGCGCAAGAGGGAGGACAAGAGACCACCACGGTGTACGTGGCTGGTGAGAACCCACCAGCCCCTGGGATGGGAGTGGGGGGCTGCCGCCAGGGCCCACCAGCGGGTCCCCCAGGCCCACGGGGTGCCAGAGCCTGGGCCACGGTGCCACCAGGCCCCGGCAGCCATCACAGTGGCCTGGCCTAGGGGTGGAGGTGGGTGGCCAGAGGGACCTGTCCTGCCCGCTCCCGTGCAGGCTCTGGGCCATGTTGTGGGGTGCGCTGCCCCCCCAAACCCTGACAAAGGGGCACGGGGCCCTCCTGGCCGAGGGCAGACAGCCCGCACTAACCCGGCGCTGGCTTTGTGGCGCAGGGGACCTCTGTGGGGAAGGACCTTAGGAGAAGCAGGAGGAAGGACCCCATAGGTGAGCAGCCCCGTCCCAGAGCCGCGGCAGCGTGGCTGCCGCAGCGGCTGCCGGCCGAGAGACGCCGTTGGCCCTGGAGCCCCCGTGAGGGCTGCCCTTGCTTAGTCCCCCTCTGCCTCCTCTCCCAGGAGCCTCCATCCCCTGGGAAGACGTGGAGGGGTCTATGGAGAGCCTGAAGGCTGGGTAAAGAGAGCCCCTCTTCCCTGCGGGGGGGCAGCCCCGTCCGGGACCCTTCCCCGCTTGTGGGAAGCTCTGCCGCGGGCAGCCGCCGTGTCGCCCTGGGGAGGCTGCGGGGTGGGCGAGAGTAGGATCTGGGAAAGAGTTTGCCCTTTCCTGACACCCGCTGTGCCCCCTCCCGCAGAGCCCGCTGGTGGCCCCAGCGCCCCTCTCTGTCCTCAGCCCCTGGCTCTGCCAGATGCATGATGGAGTCCCTGGACACAACCCAAATCTGCCTCGACCTGCTGCAAAAGCTGAAGGCAATACAGGATGACGGCGCTGTGACCCTGTGCGAGGCCGTGAAGAAAGAGTATCTGGTCTGCCTGCAGTGCCACCGATTCTTCACCGGCAGCTGCCCGCACTGCAGCCAGCCCACGGCAGTACAGGACCTGCCCACGCTGGCCGCCGCCCTCTACGGCGTGAACCTCCTGGTGCGCGAGGAGGTCCCACAGCTGGAACTGTGGCTGGGCTTGGAGCTGGCCGTCGGCGGGGAGCCGCTCCACGCGTGGGAGGTCACCTGGCTGCTCCCCCAAACGGCCCCCGAGAGATGCTGCAGGGCCTGCAAGGCGCCTCTGCCCAGGAGCCCTGGGGACAGCGAGGGCTCGCAGGCATGGCTCCCCGTCCTCGGGGCCCAGGGACCCCCAAAGGGACAGGCGGGACCGGCCAGGCAGGACGCGAGGCAGGCGTGGGCAAAGCGCCCCGCTATGGGCAGTGCGGCCCTGCGGCCGGCTGCGCCGGGGGAGTCTCTCCCCGGCCTGGGCCCGGTGTGGCCCCTGCCCCCGTGGGCACAGCCCCCCCTCCCCCTCAGGCCCTGGACAGGCTGCAGAGAGCTGGCAGGGAGCCCCTGCCCTGGGTGGGCTACAAGGGCCTGGGCCAGGGGGCCAGGCTGCAGCACGCCTGGCAGTCCTGGGCCAAACTGAAGAACAGCGTGCGCAGGGGCGTCGGGGACGAGCAGGGCCGCGTGTGGAGAGGAGGGAGCTCGGCACCCAGCGGCACCCCGACAGGGGACCGGGCGCTGCCCTTCGATCTCCGCTTTAAGGTCGAGGCGCTCTTCCACTCCATGGTGATGGAGGCGTAAGGAGCACCGGCAAGAAAAGGTGGGACCGGGAGGAGCGTGGGCCGGGCGAGCCCAGCGTGGGGAGACGGGGGCGGGACGGGGCTGTCTGGTGCAGCCGTTGCAGCCGTGGGGTTCAGGAGGGGTTTCTGGAGGACGAGGCGCCGCGGTGCGGGAGCGCCGGGATGACGGTGAGAGACGTGATGGCCTCTCGCTGAGTTTTGGTTTGGACGGGGCAGTTAAACAGGAGCGGCACTGGCACCAAACTGCTGACGTGGTTTAGGCCCAGCCGGCAGCTGAGCACCACGCGCCGCTCGCTCACCCCTCCCCCGGCGGGATGGGGAGGAGAATGGAAAAAACCACGGCAAAGCCTCGTGGGTTGGGATAAGGGCAGTTTACTGGGACAGCAAGGGAGAGGGAAAACAATCAACAACAGTGCTGATAACAGATAGTCACAATGGGGGATAGCAGAGAACAATTTACCGGTCCAACGACCGACCGACCGGACGCTCAGCCCGTCCGGAACCGCGCCGAAACCGCGCCGCCCGCTCCCCTGCCTGACTAGCCCCCCTTTTATGGTGAGCATGACCGTGACATGGTATGGAGTAGCCCCCGGCCAGCTTGGGTCACCTGTCCTGGCTCCTTGTGACATTACCTCTATCCTTGCCCGAACCAGGACAACTGCACAAACAAGTCCTTTGCCTTTACCTTCTTTCATCTTTTACTCACTTCTACACCGTTCTATCTGCTCTGCCGCTTTGTCCTCGTCTTGCCAACATTTTTGGGCCCATTCTATTCCCACTTGAGATGGCGCACGTTTATATTTTCGCGGCAATTTATCCATGGCAATCCTGTCCGTGACGCCAATTTCACCGTCGCGTTAAGAGGAAGAGTCTGACGTGTGGCTGAGGAGGGCCGTTGAGTCCCGAGGTTCAGAAAGGATTTTAGAAAGCAATTGTAAACTCCTTCACAGAGGAGCCTAGGTGTGCCTAGGTCCAGTCTTAGACCCAGACTCAGTCGATGGTTTATGTCTAAAGGATTATATGCGTAGCCGCTTACCAGAGTCAACGTTTGCCTGTCAGAGCCCCGCCAAGGACTTTCACTGAGACAGTTTTGCAAAGTTGAAAAAGATAGATGATTTGTTAGGGCGACAGATATAAAAAGTTTGGACTTGCCGTTGATAAATACACTTAGTGCAAAATCGAGCTGCTCTTTTGTTAACAATACGTTCCCAGGGTAGCACCCGACATGGCCGGAGGTGCAAGCCTTACCAAAGAGGCGTCCCTGCCTGGGGGGAGAGAGGTCCAGGAGTCCTCATCCTCCAACTGGAGGATTCTAAATGCCAGATCCATACTCGTATGAGGTGGGACTAAGGCAAGTATCAGGTGCCGACTGGGTCTTAACAAGCTTTGCTGCTTGTTGAGGCCTCCCCCTCGCCACAGGGATCGCTCAGTTAATTCCAGCGGCAGACCCTGCGGCGCCGCGTCTCTCAAGATGAGCAAGTTACTCATCCATGGCCTTTCTTCAGGTCCTATCCGTGCAAGGCAAGCCCGGTACTCAGTAGGGTGCTCAGCACGGTGCTCCAGCCCGTGCTTTATTGAAGTTGCCCCCCCGCAGCTACTTCCGGCCCACTCTGTATTCAACACCAACATGTTTCTCCGCCGGGTGTCCCCGGGCCCTGGCCAGGATCCCTGGCGCAAGAGGGAGGACAAGAGACCACCACGGTGTACGTGGCTGGTGAGAACCCACCAGCCCCTGGGATGGGAGTGGGGGGCTGCCGCCAGGGCCCACCAGCGGGTCCCCAGGCCCACGGGGTGCCAGAGCCTGGGCCACGGTGCCACCAGGCCCAGGCAGCCATCACAGTGGCCTGGCCTAGGGGTGGAGGTGGGTGGCCAGAGGGACCTGTCCTGCCCGCTCCCGTGCAGGCTCTGGGCCATGTTGTGGGGTGCGCTGCCCCCCCAAACCCTGACAAAGGGGCACGGGGCCCTCCTGGCCGAGGGCAGACAGCCCGCACTAACCCGGCGCTGGCTTTGTGGCGCAGGGTACCTCTGTAGGGAAGGACCTTAGGAGAAGCAGGAGGAAGGACCCCATAGGTGAGCAGCCCCGTCCCAGAGCCGCGCCGGGCTCCGCAGCGGCTGCCGGCCGAGAGACGCCGTTGGCCCTGGAGCCCCCGTGAGGGCTGCCCTTGCTTAGTCCCCCTCTGCCTCCTCTCCCAGGAGCCTCCATCCCTGGGAAGACGTGGAGGGGTCTATGGAGAGCCTGAAGGCTGGGTAAAGAGAGCCCCTCTTCCCTGCGGGGGGGCAGCCCCATCCGGGACCCTTCCCCGCTTGTGGGAAGCTCTGCCGCGGGCAGCCGCCGTGTCGCCCTGGGGAGGCTGCGGGTGGGCGAGAGTAGGATCTGGGAAAGAGTTTGCCCTTTCCTGACACCCGCTGTGCCCCCTCCCGCAGAGCCCGCTGGTGGCCCCAGCGCCCCTCTCTGTCCTGAGCCCCTGGCTCTGCCAGATGCGTGATGGAGTCCCTGGACACAACCCAAATCTGCCTCGACCTGCTGCAAAAGCTGAAGGCAATACAGGATGACGGCGCTGTGACCCTGTGCGAGGCCGTGAAGAAAGAGTATCTGGTCTGCCTGCAGTGCCACCGATTCTTCACCGGCAGCTGCCCGCACTGCAGCCAGCCCACGGCAGTACAGGACCTGCCCACGCTGGCCGCCGCCCTCTACGGCGTGAACCTCCTGGTGCGCGAGGAGGTCCCACAGCTGGAACTGTGGCTGGGCTTGGAGCTGGCCGTCGGCGGGGAGCCGCTCCACGCGTGGGAGGTCACCTGGCTGCTCCCCCAAACGGCCCCCGAGAGATGCTGCAGGGCCTGCAAGGCGCCTCTGCCCAGGAGCCCTGGGGACAGCGAGGGCTCGCAGGCATGGCTCCCCGTCCTCGGGGCCCAGGGACCCCCAAAGGGACAGGCGGGACCGGCCAGGCAGGACGCGAGGCAGGCGTGGGCAAAGCGCCCCGCTATGGGCAGTGCGGCCCTGCGGCCGGCTGCGCCGGGGGAGTCTCTCCCCGGCCTGGGCCCGGTGTGGCCCCTGCCCCCGTGGGCACAGCTCCCCCCCTCTCAGGCCCTGGACAGGCTGCAGAGAGCTGGCAGGGAGCCCCTGCCCTGGGTGGGCTACAAGGGCCTGGGCCAGGGGGCCAGGCTGCAGCACGCCTGGCAGTCCTGGGCCAAACTGAAGAACAGCGTGCGCAGGGGCGTCGGGGACGAGCAGGGCCGCCTGTGGAGAGGAGGGAGCTCGGCACCCAGCGGCACCCCGACAGGGGACCGGGCGCTGCCCTTCGATCTCCGCTTTAAGGTCGAGGCGCTCTTCCACTCCATGGTGATGGAGGCGTAAGGAGCACCGGCAAGAAAAGGTGGGACCGGGAGGAGCGTGGGCCGGGCGAGCCCAGCGTGGGGAGACGGGGGCGGGACGGGGCTGTCTGGTGCAGCCGTTGCAGCCGTGGGGTTCAGGAGGGGTTTCTGGAGGACGAGGCGCCGCGGTGCGGGAGCGCCGGGATGACGGTGAGAGACGTGATGGCCTCTCGCTGAGTTTTGGTTTGGATGGGGCAGTTAAACAGGAGCGGCACTGGCACCAAACTGCTGACGTGGTTTAGGCCCAGCCAGCAGCTGAGCACCACGCGCCGCTCGCTCACCCCTCCCCCGGCGGGATGGGGAGGAGAACGGAAAAAAACCACGGCAAAGCCTCGTGGGTTGGGATAAGGGCAGTTTACTGGGACAGCAAGGGAGAGGGAAAACAATCAACAACAGTGCTGATAACAGATAGTCACAATGGGGGACAGCAGAGAACAATTTACGGGTCCAACGACCGACCGACCGGACGCTCAGCCCGTCCGGAACCGCGCCGAAACCGCGCCGCCCGCTCCCCTGCCTGACTAGCCCCCCTTTTATGGTGAGCATGACCGTGACATGGTATGGAGTAGCCCCCGGCCAGCTTGGGTCACCTGTCCTGGCTCCTTGTGACATTACCTCTATCCTTGCCCGAACCAGGACAACTGCACAAACAAGTCCTTTGCCTTTACCTTCTTTCATCTTTTACTCACTTCTACACCGTTCTATCTGCTCTGCCGCTTTGTCCTCATCTTGCCAACATTTTTGGGCCCATTCTATTCCCACTTGAGATGGCGCACGTTTATATTTTCGCGGCAATTTATCCATGGCAATCCTGTCCGTGACGCCAATTTCACCGTCGCGTTAAGAGGAAGAGTCTGACGTGTGGCTGAGGAGGGCCGTTGAGTCCCGAGGTTCAGAAAGGATTTTAGAAAGCAATTGTAAACTCCTTCTCACAGAGGAGCCTAGGTGTGCCTAGGTCCAGTCTTAGACCCAGACTCAGTCGATGGTTTATGTCTAAAGGATTATATGCGTAGCCGCTTACCAGAGTCAACGTTTGCCTGTCAGAGCCCCGCCAAGGACTTTCACTGAGACAGTTTTGCAAAGTTGAAAAAGATAGATGATTTGTTAGGGGGACAGATATAAAAAGTTTGGACTTGCCGTTGATAAATACACTTAGTGCAAAAATCGAGCTGCTCTTTTGTTAACAATACGTTCCCAGGGTAGCACCCGACATGGCCGGAGGTGCAAGCCTTACCAAAGAGGCGTCCCTGCCTGGGGGGAGAGAGGTCCAGGAGTCCTCATCCTCCAACTGGAGGATTCTAAATGCCAGATCCATACTCGTATGAGGTGGGACTAAGGCAAGTATCAGGTGCCGACTGGGTCTTAACAAGCTTTGCTGCTTGTTGAGGCCTCCCCCTCGCCACAGGGATCGCTCAGTTAATTCCAGCGGCAGACCCTGCGGCGCCGCGTCTCTCAAGATGAGCAAGTTACTCATCCATGGCCTTTCTTCAGGTCCTATCCGTGCAAGGCAAGCCCGGTACTCAGTAGGGTGCTCAGCACGGTGCTCCAGCCCGTGCTTTATTGAAGTTGCCCCCCGCAGCTACTTCCGGCCCACTCTGTATTCAACACCAACATGTTTCTCCGCCGGGTGTCCCCGGGCCCTGGCCAGGATCCCTGGCGCAAGAGGGAGGACAAGAGACCACCACGGTGTACGTGGCTGGTGAGAACCCACCAGCCCCTGGGATGGGAGTGGGGGGCTGCCGCCAGGGCCCACCAGCGGGTCCCCCAGGCCCACGGGGTGCCAGAGCCTGGGCCACGGTGCCACCAGGCCCCGGCAGCCATCACAGTGGCCTGGCCTAGGGGTGGAGGTGGGTGGCCAGAGGGACCTGTCCTGCCCGCTCCCGTGCAGGCTCTGGGCCATGTTGTGGGGTGCGCTGCCCCCCCAAACCCTGACAAAGGGGCACGGGGCCCTCCTGGCCGAGGGCAGACAGCCCGCACTAACCCGGCGCTGGCTTTGTGGCGCAGGGGACCTCTGTGGGGAAGGACCTTAGGAGAAGCAGGAGGAAGGACCCCATAGGTGAGCAGCCCCGTCCCAGAGCCGCGGCAGCGTGGCTGCCGCAGCGGCTGCCGGCCGAGAGACGCCGTTGGCCCTGGAGCCCCCGTGAGGGCTGCCCTTGCTTAGTCCCCCTCTGCCTCCTCTCCCAGGAGCCTCCATCCCCTGGGAAGACGTGGAGGGGTCTATGGAGAGCCTGAAGGCTGGGTAAAGAGAGCCCCTCTTCCCTGCGGGGGGGCAGCCCCGTCCGGGACCCTTCCCCGCTTGTGGGAAGCTCTGCCGCGGGCAGCCGCCGTGTCGCCCTGGGGAGGCTGCGGGTGGGCGAGAGTAGGATCTGGGAAAGAGTTTGCCCTTTCCTGACACCCGCTGTGCCCCCTCCCGCAGAGCCCGCTGGTGGCCCCAGCGCCCCTCTCTGTCCTCAGTCCCTGGCTCTGCCAGATGCATGATGGAGTCCCTGGACACAACCCAAATCTGCCTCGACCTGCTGCA
The DNA here is from genome assembly GCF_011004875.1 of Balearica regulorum gibbericeps. Classification (NCBI taxonomy): domain Eukaryota; kingdom Metazoa; phylum Chordata; class Aves; order Gruiformes; family Gruidae; genus Balearica; species Balearica regulorum. Next base: position 1,724,613 of record NC_046186.1, on the reverse strand, counting down.
AAAGCTGAAGGCAATACAGGATGACGGCGCTGTGACCCTGTGCGAGGCCGTGAAGAAAGAGTATCTGGTCTGCCTGCAGTGCCACCGATTCTTCAACCGGCAGCTGCCCGCACTGCAGCCAGCCCACGGCAGTACAGGACCTGCCCACGCTGGCCGCCGCCCTCTACGGCGTGAACCTCCTGGTGCGCGAGGAGGTCCCACAGCTGGAACTGTGGCTGGGCTTGGAGCTGGCCGTCGGCGGGGAGCCGCTCCACGCGTGGGAGGTCACCTGGCTGCTCCCCCAAACGGCCCCCGAGAGATGCTGCAGGGCCTGCAAGGCGCCTCTGCCCAGGAGCCCTGGGGACAGCGAGGGCTCGCAGGCATGGCTCCCCGTCCTCGGGGCCCAGGGACCCCCAAAGGGACAGGCGGGACCGGCCAGGCAGGACGCGAGGCAGGCGTGGGCAAAGCGCCCCGCTATGGGCAGTGCGGCCCTGCGCCCGGCTGCGCCGGGGGAGTCTCTCCCCGGCCTGGGCCCGGTGTGGCCCCTGCCCCCGTGGGCACAGCTCCCCCCCTCTCAGGCCCTGGACAGGCTGCAGAGAGCTGGCAGGGAGCCCCTGCCCTGGGTGGGCTACAAGGGCCTGGGCCAGGGGGCCAGGCTGCAGCACGCCTGGCAGTCCTGGGCCAAACTGAAGAACAGCGTGCGCAGGGGCGTCGGGGACGAGCAGGGCTGCGCGTGGAGAGGAGGGAGCTCGGCACCCAGCGGCACCCCGACAGGGGACCGGGCGCTGCCCTTCGATCTCCGCTGTAAGGTCGACGCGCTCTTCCACTCCATGGTGATGGAGGCGTAAGGGGCACCGGCAAGAAAAGGTGGGACCGGGAGGAGCGTGGGCCGGGCGAGCCCAGCGTGGGGAGATGGGGGCGGGACGGGGCTGTCTGGTGCAGCCGTTGCAGCCGTGGGGTTCAGGAGGGGTTTCTGGAGGACGAGGCGCCGCGGTGCGGGAGCGCCGGGATGACGGTGAGTGACGTGATGGCCTCTCGCTGAGTTTTGGTTTGGACGGGGCAGTTAAACAGGAGCGGCACTGGCACCAAAGTGCTGACGTGGTTTAGGCCCAGCCGGCAGCTGAGCACCACGCGCCGCTCGCTCACCCCTCCCCCGGCAGGATGGGGAGGAGAACGGAAAAAACCACGGCAAAGCCTCGTGGGTTGGGATAAGGGCAGTTTACTGGGACAGCAAGGGAGAGGGAAAACCATCAACAACAGTGCTGATAACAGATAGTCACAATGGGGGACAGCAGAGAACAATTTACCGGTCCAACGACCGACCGACCGGACGCTCAGCCCGTCCGGAACCGCGCCGAAACCGCGCCGCCCGCTCCCCTGCCTGACTAGCCCCCCTTTTATGGTGAGCATGACCGTGACATGGTATGGAGTAGCCCCCGGCCAGCTTGGGTCACCTGTCCTGGCTCCTTGTGACATTACCTCTATCCTTGCCCGAACCAGGACAACTGCACAAACAAGTCCTTTGCCTTTACCTTCTTTCATCTTTTACTCACTTCTACACCGTTCTATCTGCTCTGCCGCTTTGTCCTCGTCTTGCCAACATTTTTGGGCCCATTCTATTCCCACTTGAGATGGCGCACGTTTATATTTTCGCGGCAATTTATCCATGGCAATCCTGTCCGTGACGCCAATTTCACCGTCGCGTTAAGAGGAAGAGTCTGACGTGTGGCTGAGGAGGGCCGTTGAGTCCCGAGGTTCAGAAAGGATTTTAGAAAGCAATTGTAAACTCCTTCTCACAGAGGAGCCTAGGTGTGCCTAGGTCCAGTCTTAGACCCAGACTCAGTCGATGGTTTATGTCTAAAGGATTATATGCGTAGCCGCTTACCAGAGTCAACGTTTGCCTGTCAGAGCCCCGCCAAGGACTTTCACTGAGACAGTTTTGCAAAGTTGAAAAAGATAGATGATTTGTTAGGGCGACAGATATAAAAAGTTTGGACTTGCCGTTGATAAATACACTTAGTGCAAAAATCGAGCTGCTCTTTTGTTAACAATACGTTCCCAGGGTAGCACCCGACATGGCCGGAGGTGCAAGCCTTACCAAAGAGGCGTCCCTGCCTGGGGGGAGAGAGGTCCAGGAGTCCTCATCCTCCAACTGGAGGATTCTAAATGCCAGATCCATACTCGTATGAGGTGGGACTAAGGCAAGTATCAGGTGCCGACTGGGTCTTAACAAGCTTCGCTGCTTGTTGAGGCCTCCCCCTCGCCACAGGGATCGCTCAGTTAATTCCAGCGGCAGAGCCTGCGGCGCCGCGTCTCTCAAGATGAGCAAGTTACTCATCCATGGCCTTTCTTCAGGTCCTATCCGTGCAAGGCAAGCCCGGTACTCAGTAGGGTGCTCAGCACGGTGCTCCAGCCCGTGCTTTATTGAAGTTGCCCCCCGCAGCTACTTCCGGCCCACTCTGTATTCAACACCAACATGTTTCTCCGCCGGGTGTCGCCGGGCCCTGGCCAGGATCCCTGGCGCAAGAGGGAGGACAAGAGACCACCACGGTGTACGTGGCTGGTGAGAACCCACCAGCCCCTGGGATGGGAGTGGGGGGCTGCCGCCAGGGCCCACCAGCGGGTCCCCCAGGCCCACGGGGTGCCAGAGCCTGGGCCACGGTGCCACCAGGCCCCGGCAGCCATCACAGTGGCCTGGCCTAGGGGTGGAGGTGGGTGGCCAGAGGGACCTGTCCTGCCCGCTCCCGCGCAGGCTCTGGGCCATGTTGTGGGGTGCGCTGCCCCCCAAACCCTGACAAAGGGGCACGGGGCCCTCCTGGCCGAGGGCAGACAGCCCGCACTAACCCGGCGCTGGCTTTGTGGCGCAGGGGACCTCTGTGGGGAAGGACCTTAGGAGAAGCAGGAGGAAGGACCCCATAGGTGAGCAGCCCCGTCCCATAGCCGCGCCGGGCTCCGCAGCGGCTGCCGGCCGAGAGACGCCGTTGGCCCTGGAGCCCCCGTGAGGGCTGCCCTTGCTTAGTCCCCCTCTGCCTCCTCTCCCAGGAGCCTCCATCCCCTGGGAAGACGTGGAGGGGTCTATGGAGAGCCTGAAGGCTGGGTAAAGAGAGCCCCTCTTCCCTGCGGGGGGGCAGCCCCGTCGGGACCCTTCCCCGCTTGTGGGAAGCTCTGCCGCGGGCAGCCGCCGTGTCGCCCTGGGGAGGCTGCGGGTGGGCGAGAGTAGGATCTGGGAAAGAGTTTGCCCTTTCCTGACACCCGCTGTGCCCCCTCCCGCAGAGCCCGCTGGTGGCCCCAGCGCCCCTCTCTGTCCTGAGCCCCTGGCTCCGCCAGATGCGTGATGGAGTCCCTGGACACAACCCAAATCTGCCTCGACCTGCTGCAAAAGCTGAAGGCAATACAGGATGACGGCGCTGCGACCCTGTGCGAGGCCGTGAAGAAAGAGTATCTGGTCTGCCTGCAGTGCCACCGATTCTTCACCGGCAGCTGCCCGCACTGCAGCCAGCCCACGGCAGTACAGGACCTGCCCACGCTGGCCGCCGTCCTCTACGGCGTGAACCTCCTGGTGCGCGAGGAGGTCCCACAGCTGGAAGTGCGGCTGGGCTTGGAGCTGGCCGTCGGCGGGGAGCCGCTCCACGCGTGGGAGGTCACCTGGCTGCTCCCCCAAACGGCCCCCGAGAGATGCTGCAGGGCCTGCAAGGCGCCTCTGCCCAGGAGCCCTGGGGACAGCGAGGGCTCGCAGGCATGGCTCCCCGTCCTCGGGGCCCAGGGACCCCCAAAGGGACAGGCGGGACCGGCCAGGCAGGACGCGAGGCAGGCGTGGGCAAAGCGCCCCGCTATGGGCAGTGCGGCCCTGCGGCCGGCTGCGCCGGGGGAGTCTCTCCCCGGCCTGGGCCCGGTGTGGCCCCTGCCCCCGTGGGCACAGCTCCCCCCCTCTCAGGCCCTGGACAGGCTGCAGAGAGCTGGCAGGGAGCCCCTGCCCTGGGTGGGGCTACAAGGGCCTGGGCCAGGGGCCAGGCTGCAGCACGCCTGGCAGTCCTGGGCCAAACTGAAGAACAGCGTGCGCAGGGGCGTCGGGGACGAGCAGGGCTGCGCGTGGAGAGGAGGGAGCTCGGCACCCAGCGGCACCCCGACAGGGGACCGGGCGCTGCCCTTCGATCTCCGCTTTAAGGTCGACGCGCTCTTCCACTCCATGGTGATGGAGGCGTAAGGAGCACCAGCAAGAAAAGGTGGGACCGGGAGGAGCGTGGGCCGGGCGAGCCCAGCGTGGGGAGACGGGGGCGGGACGGGGCTGTCTGGTGCAGCCGTTGCAGCCGTGGGGTTCAGGAGGGGTTTCTGGAGGACGAGGCGCCGCGGTGCGGGAGCGCCGGGATGACGGTGAGTGACGTGATGGCCTCTCGCTGAGTTTTGGTTTGGACGGGGCAGTTAAACAGGAGCGGCACTGGCACCAAACTGCTGACGTGGTTTAGGCCCAGCCGGCAGCTGAGCACCACGCGCCGCTCACTCACCCCTCCCCCGGCGGGATGGGGAGGAGAATGGAAAAAACCACGGCAAAGCCTCGTGGGGTGGGATAAGGGCAGTTTACTGGGACAGCAAGGGAGAGGGAAAACAATCAACAACAGTGCTGATAACAGATAGTCACAATGGGGGACAGCAGAGAACAATTTACGGGTCCAACGACCGACCGACCGGACGCTCAGCCCGTCCGGAACCGCGCCGAAACCGCGCCGCCCGCTCCCCTGCCTGACTAGCCCCCCTTTTATGGTGAGCATGACCGTGACATGGTATGGAGTAGCCCCCGGCCAGCTTGGGTCACCTGTCCTGGCTCCTTGTGACATTACCTCTATCCTTGCCCGAACCAGGACAACTGCACAAACAAGTCCTTTGCCTTTACCTTCTTTCATCTTTTACTCACTTCTACACCGTTCTATCTGCTCTGCCGCTTTGTCCTCGTCTTGCCAACATTTTTGGGCCCATTCTATTCCCACTTGAGATGGCGCACGTTTATATTTTCGCGGCAATTTATCCATGGCAATCCTGTCCGTGACGCCAATTTCACCGTCGCGTTAAGAGGAAGAGTCTGACGTGTGGCTGAGGAGGGCCGTTGAGTCCCGAGGTTCAGAAAGGATTTTAGAAAGCAATTGTAAACTCCTTCTCACAGAGGAGCCTAGGTGTGCCTAGGTCCAGTCTTAGACCCAGACTCAGTCGATGGTTTATGTCTAAAGGATTATATGCGTAGCCGCTTACCAGAGTCAACGTTTGCCTGTCAGAGCCCCGCCAAGGACTTTCACTGAGACAGTTTTGCAAAGTTGAAAAAGATAGATGATTTATTAGGGCGACAGATATAAAAAGTTTGGACTTGCCGTTGATAAATACACTTAGTGCAAAAATCGAGCTGCTCTTTTGTTAACAATACGTTCCCAGGGTAGCACCCGACATGGCCGGAGGTGCAAGCCTTACCAAAGAGGCGTCCCTGCCTGGGGGAGAGAGGTCCAGGAGTCCTCATCCTCCAACTGGAGGATTCTAAATGCCAGATCCATACTCGTATGAGGTGGGACTAAGGCAAGTATCAGGTGCCGACTGGGTCTTAACAAGCTTTGCTGCTTGTTGAGGCCTCCCCCTCGCCACAGGATCGCTCAGTTAATTCCAGCGGCAGACCCTGCGGCGCCGCGTCTCTCAAGATGAGCAAGTTACTCATCCATGGCCTTTCTTCAGGTCCTATCCGTGCAAGGCAAGCCCGGTACTCAGTAGGGTGCTCAGCACGGTGCTCCAGCCCGTGCTTTATTGAAGTTGCTCCCCGCAGCTACTTCCGGCCCACTCTGTATTCAACACCAACATGTTTCTCCGCCGGGTGTCCCCGGGCCCTGGCCAGGATCCCTGGCACAAGAGGGAGGACAAGAGACCACCACGGTGTACGTGGCTGGTGAGAACCCACCAGCCCCTGGGATGGGAGTGGGGGGCTGCCGCCAGGGCCCACCAGCGGGTCCCCCAGGCCCACGGGGTGCCAGAGCCTGGGCCACGGTGCCACCAGGCCCAGGCAGCCATCACAGTGGCCTGGCCTAGGGGTGGAGGTGGGTGGCCAGAGGGACCTGTCCTGCCCGCTCCCGCGCAGGCTCTGGGCCATGTTGTGGGGTGCGCTGCCCCCCAAACCCTGACAAAGGGGCACGGGGCCCTCCTGGCCGAGGGCAGACAGCCCGCACTAACCCGGCGCTGGCTTTGTGGCGCAGGGGACCTCTGTGGGGAAGGACCTTAGGAGAAGCAGGAGGAAGGACCCCATAGGTGAGCAGCCCCGTCCCAGAGCCGTGCCGGGCTCCACAGCGGCTGCCGGCCGAGAGACGTCGTTGGCCCTGGAGCCCCCGTGAGGGCTGCCCTTGCTTAGTCCCCCTCTGCCTCCTCTCCCAGGAGCCTCCATCCCCTGGGAAGACGTGGAGGGGTCTATGGAGAGCCTGAAGGCTGGGTAAAGAGAGCCCCTCTTCCCTGCGGGGGGGCAGCCCCGTCCGGGACCCTTCCCCGCTTGTGGGAAGCTCTGCCGCGGGCAGCCGCCGTGTCGCCCTGGGGAGGCTGCGGGTGGGCGAGAGTAGGATCTGGGAAAGAGTTTGCCCTTTCCTGACACCCGCTGTGCCCCCTCCCGCAGAGCCCGCTGGTGGCCCCAGCGCCCCTCTCTGTCCTCAGCCCCTGGCTCCGCCAGATGCGTGATGGAGTCCCTGGACACAACCCAAATCTGCCTCGACCTGCTGCAAAAGCTGAAGGCAATACAGGATGACGGCGCTGCGACCCTGTGCGAGGCCGTGAAGAAAGAGTATCTGGTCTGCCTGCAGTGCCACCGATTCTTCACCGGCAGCTGCCCGCACTGCAGCCAGCCCACGGCAGTACAGGACCTGCCCACGCTGGCCGCCGTCCTCTACGGCGTGAACCTCCTGGTGCGCGAGGAGGTCCCACAGCTGGAACTGCGGCTGGGCTTGGAGCTGGCCGTCGGCGGGGAGCCGCTCCACGCGTGGGAGGTCACCTGGCTGCTCCCCCAAACGGCCCCCGAGAGATGCTGCAGGGCCTGCAAGGCGCCTCTGCCCAGGAGCCCTGGGGACAGCGAGGGCTCGCAGGCATGGCTCCCCGTCCTCGGGGCCCAGGGACCCCCAAAGGGGACAGGCGGGACCGGCCAGGCAGGACGCGAGGCAGGCGTGGGCAAAGCGCCCCGCTATGGGCAGTGCGGCCCTGCGGCCGGCTGCGCCGGGGGAGTCTCTCCCCGGCCTGGGCCCGGTGTGGCCCCTGCCCCCGTGGGCACAGCCCCCCCTCCCCCTCAGGCCCTGGACAGGCTGCAGAGAGCTGGCAGGGAGCCCCTGCCCTGGGTGGGCTACAAGGGCCTGGGCCAGGGGGCCAGGCTGCAGCACGCCTGGCAGTCCTGGGCCAAACTGAAGAACAGCGTGCGCAGGGGCGTCGGGGACGAGCAGGGCCTCGTGTGGAGAGGAGGGAGCTCGGCACCCAGCGGCACCCCGACAGGGGACCGGGCGCTGCCCTTCGATCTCCGCTTTAAGGTCGAGGCGCTCTTCCACTCCATGGTGATGGAGGCGTAAGGAGCACCGGCAAGAAAAGGTGGGACTGGGAGGAGCGTGGGCCGGGCGAGCCCAGCGTGGGGAGACGGGGGCGGGACGGGGCTGTCTGGTGCAGCCGTTGCAGCCGTGGGGTTCAGGAGGGGTTTCTGGAGGACGAGGCGCCGTGGTGCGGGAGCGCCGGGATGACGGTGAGAGACGTGATGGCCTCTCGCTGAGTTTTGGTTTGGACGGGGCAGTTAAACAGGAGCGGCACTGGCACCAAACTGCTGACGTGGTTTAGGCCCAGCCGGCAGCTGAGCACCACGCGCCGCTCGCTCACCCCTCCCCCGGCGGGATGGGGAGGAGAATGGAAAAAACCACGGCAAAGCCTCGTGGGGTGGGATAAGGGCAGTTTACTACTGGGACAGCAAGGGAGAGGGAAAACCATCAACAACAGTGCTGATAACAGATAGTCACAATGGGGGATAGCAGAGAACAATTTACGGGTCCAACGACCGACCGACCGGACGCTCAGCCCGTCCGGAACCGCGCCGAAACCGCGCCGCCCGCTCCCCTGCCTGACTAGCCCCCTTTTATGGTGAGCATGACCGTGACATGGTATGGAGTAGCCCCCGGCCAGCTTGGGTCACCTGTCCTGGCTCCTTGTGACATTACCTCTATCCTTGCCCGAACCAGGACAACTGCACAAACAAGTCCTTTGCCTTTACCTTCTTTCATCTTTTACTCACTTCTACACCGTTCTATCTGCTCTGCCGCTTTGTCCTCGTCTTGCCAACATTTTGGGCCCATTCTATTCCCACTTGAGATGGCGCACGTTTATATTTTCGCGGCAATTTATCCATGGCAATCCTGTCCGTGACGCCAATTTCACCGTCGCGTTAAGAGGAAGAGTCTGACGTGTGGCTGAGGAGGGCCGTTGAGTCCCGAGGTTCAGAAAGGATTTTAGAAAGCAATTGTAAACTCCTTCTCACAGAGGAGCCTAGGTGTGCCTAGGTCCAGTCTTAGACCCAGACTCAGTCGATGGTTTATGTCTAAAGGATTATATGCGTAGCCGCTTACCAGAGTCAACGTTTGCCTGTCAGAGCCCCACCAAGGACTTTCACTGAGACAGTTTTGCAAAGTTGAAAAAGATAGATGATTTATTAGGGCGACAGATATAAAAAGTTTGGACTTGCCGTTGATAAATACACTTAGTGCAAAAATCGAGCTGCTCTTTGTTAACAATACGTTCCCAGGGTAGCACCCGACATGGCCGGAGGTGCAAGCCTTACCAAAGAGGCGTCCCTGCCTGGGGGAGAGAGGTCCAGGAGTCCTCATCCTCCAACTGGAGGATTATAAATGCCAGATCCATACTCGTATGAGGTGGGACTAAGGCAAGTATCAGGTGCCGACTGGGTCTTAACAAGCTTTGCTGCTTGTTGAGGCCTCCCCCCCTCGCCACAGGGATCGCTCAGTTAATTCCAGCGGCAGAGCCTGCGGCGCCGCGTCTCTCAAGATGAGCAAGGTTACTCATCCATGGCCTTTCTTCAGGTCCTATCCGTGCAAGGCAAGCCCGGTACTCAGTAGGGTGCTCAGCACGGTGCTCCAGCCCGTGCTTTATTGAAGTTGCCCCCCGCAGCTACTCCGGCCCACTCTGTATTCAACACCAACATGTTTCTCCGCCGGGTGTCCCCGGGCCCTGGCCAGGATCCTGGCGCAAGAGGGAGGACAAGAGACCACCACGGTGTACGTGGCTGGTGAGAAACCCACCAGCCCCTGGGATGGGAGGTGGGGGGCTGCCGCCAGGGCCCACCAGCGGGTCCCCCAGGCCCACGGGGTGCCAGAGCCTGGGCCACGGTGGCACCAGGCCCAGGCAGCCATCACAGTGGCCTGGCCTAGGGGTGGAGGTGGGTGGCCAGAGGGACCTGTCCTGGCCCGCTCCCGCGCAGGCTCTGGGCCATGTTGTGGGGTGCGCTGCCCCCCAAACCCTGACAAAGGGGCACGGGGCCCTCCTGGCCGAGGGCAGACAGCCCGCACTAACCCGGCGCTGGCTTTGTGGCGCAGGGGACCTCTGTAGGGAAGGACCTTAGGAGAAGCAGGAGGAAGGACCCCATAGGTGAGCAGCCCCGTCCCAGAGCCGCGCCGGGCTCCGCAGCGGCTGCCGGCCGAGAGACGCCGTTGGCCCTGGAGCCCCCCCTGAGGGCTGCCCTTGCTTAGTCCCCCTCTGCCTCCTCTCCCAGGAGCCTCCATCCCCTGGGAAGACGTGGAGGGGTCTATGGAGAGCCTGAAGGCTGGGTAAAGAGAGCCCCTCTTCCCTGCGGGGGGGGCAGCCCCGTCCGGGACCCTTCCCCGCTTGTGGGAAGCTCTGCCGCGGGCAGCCGCCGTGTCGCCCTGGGGAGGCTGCGGGTGGGCGAGAGTAGGATCTGGGAAAGAGTTTGCCCTTTCCTGACACCCGCTGTGCCCCCTCCCGCAGAGCCCGCTGGTGGCCCCAGCGCCCCTCTCTGTCCTGAGCCCCTGGCTCCGCCAGATGCGTGATGGAGTCCCTGGACACAACCCAAATCTGCCTCGACCTGCTGCAAAAGCTGAAGGCAATACAGGATGACGGCGCTGCGACCCTGTGCGAGGCCGTGAAGAAAGAGTATCTGGTCTGCCTGCAGTGCCACCGATTCTTCACCGGCAGCTGCCCGCACTGCAGCCAGCCCACGGCAGTACAGGACCTGCCCACGCTGGCCGCCGTCCTCTACGGCGTGAACCTCCTGGTGCGCGAGGAGGTCCCACAGCTGGAACTGCGGCTGGGCTTGGAGCTGGCCGTCGGCGGGGAGCCGCTCCACGCGTGGGAGGTCACCTGGCTGCTCCCCCAAACGGCCCCCGAGAGATGCTGCAGGGCCTGCAAGGCGCCTCTGCCCAGGAGCCCTGGGGACAGCGAGGCTCGCAGGCATGGCTCCCCGTCCTCGGGGCCCAGGGACCCCCAAAGGGACAGGCGGGACCGGCCAGGCAGGACGCGAGGCAGGCGTGGGCAAAGCGCCCCGCTATGGGCAGTGCGGCCCTGCGGCCGGCTGCGCCGGGGGAGTCTCTCCCCGGCCTGGGCCCGGTGTGGCCCCTGCCCCCGTGGGCACAGCCCCCCCTCCCCCTCAGGCCCTGGACAGGCTGCAGAGAGCTGGCAGGGAGCCCCTGCCCTGGGTGGGCTACAAGGGCCTGGGCCAGGGGGCCAGGCTGCAGCACGCCTGGCAGTCCTGGGCCAAACTGAAGAACAGCGTGCGCAGGGGGCGTCGGGGACGAGCAGGGCCGCCTGTGGAGAGGAGGGAGCTCGGCACCCAGCGGCACCCCGACAGGGGACCGGGCGCTGCCCTTCGATCTCCGCTTTAAGGTCGAGGCGCTCTTCCACTCCATGGTGATGGAGGCGTAAGGAGCACCGGCAAGAAAAGGTGGACCGGGAGGAGCGTGGGCCGGGCGAGCCCAGCGTGGGGGAGACGGGGGCGGGACGGGGCTTGTCTGGTGCAGCCGTTGCAGCCGTGGGGTTCAGGAGGGGTTTCTGGAGGACGAGGCGCCGCGGTGCGGGAGCGCCGGGATGACGGTGAGAGACGTGATGGCCTCTCGCTGAGTTTTGGTTTGGACGGGGCAGTTAAACAGGAGCGGCACTGGCACCAAACTGCTGACGTGGTTTAGGCCCAGCCGGCAGCTGAACACCACGCGCCGCTCGCTCACCCCTCCCCCGGCGGGATGGGGAGGAGAATGGAAAAAACCACGGCAAAGCCTCGTGGGTTGGGATAAGGGCAGTTTACTGGGACAGCAAGGGAGAGGGAAAACAATCAACAACAGTGCTGATAACAGATAGTCACAATGGGGGACAGCAGAGAACAATTTACGGGTCCAACGACCGACCGACCGGACGCTCCAGCCCGTCCGGAACCGCGCCGAACCGCGCCACCCGCTCCCCTGCCTGACTAGCCCCCCTTTTATGGTGAGCATGACCGTGACATGGTATGGAGTAGCCCCCGGCCAGCTTGGGTCACCTGTCCTGGCTCCTTGTGACATTACCTCTATCCTTGCCCGAACCAGGACAACTGCACAAACAAGTCCTTTGCCTTTACCTTCTTTCATCTTTTACTCACTTCTCCACCGTTCTATCTGCTCTGCCGCTTTGTCCTCATCTTGCCAACATTTTTGGGCCCATTCTATTCCCACTTGAGATGGCGCACGTTTATATTTTCGCGGCAATTTATCCATGGCAATCCTGTCCGTGACGCCAATTTCACCGTCGCGTTAAGAGGAAGAGTCTGACGTGTGGCTGAGGAGGGCCGTTGAGTCCCGAGGTTCAGAAAGGATTTTAGAAAGCAATTGTAAACTCCTTCTCACAGAGGAGCCTAGGTGTGCCTAGGTCCAGTCTTAGACCCAGACTCAGTCGATGGTTTATGTCTAAAGGATTATATGCGTAGCCGCTTACCAGAGTCAACGTTTGCCTGTCAGAGCCCCGCCAAGGACTTTCACTGAGACAGTTTTGCAAAGTTGAAAAAGATAGATGATTTATTAGGGCGACAGATATAAAAAGTTTGGACTTGCCGTTGATAAATACACTTAGTGCAAAAATCGAGCTGCTCATTGCTAACAATACGTTCCCAGGGTAGCACCCGACATGGCCGGAGGTGCAAGCCTTACAAAGAGGCGTCCCTGCCTGGGGGGAGAGAGGTCCAGGAGTTCTCATCCTCCAACGGAGGATTCTAAATGCCAGATCCATACTCGTATGAGGTGGGACTAAGGCAAGTATCAGGTGCCGACTGGGTCTTAACAAGCTTTGCTGCTTGTTGAGGCCTCCCCCTCGCCACAGGGATCGCTCAGTTATTCCAGCGGCAGAGCCTGCGGCGCCGCGTCTCTCAAGATGAGCAAGTTACTCATCCATGGCCTTTCTTCAGGTCCTATCCGTGCAAGGCAAGCCCGGGTACTCAGTAGGGTGCTCAGCACGGTGCTCCAGCCCGTGCTTTATTGAAGTTGCCCCCCGCAGCTACTTCCGGCCCACTCTGTATTCAACACCAACATGTTTCTCCGCCGGGTGTCCCCGGGCCCTGGCCAGGATCCCTGGCGCAAGAGGGAGGACAAGAGACCACCACGGTGTACGTGGCTGGTGAGAACCCACCAGCCCCTGGGATGGGAGTGGGGGGCTGCTGTCAGGGCCCACCAGCGGGTCCCCCAGGCCCACGGGGTGCCAGAGCCTGGGCCACGGTGCCACCAGGCCCAGGCAGCCATCACAGTGGCCTGGCCTAGGGGTGGAGGTGGGTGGCCAGAGGGACCTGTCCTGCCCGCTCCCGCGCAGGCTCTGGGCCATGTTGTGGGGTGCGCTGCCCCCCAAACCCTGACAAAGGGGCACGGGGCCCTCCTGGCCGAGGGCAGACAGCCCGCACTAACCCGGCGCTGGCTTTGTGGCGCAGGGTACCTCTGTAGGGAAGGACCTTAGGAGAAGCAGGAGGAAGGACCCCATAGGTGAGCAGCCCCGTCCCAGAGCCGCGCCGGGCTCCGCAGCGGCTGCCGGCCGAGAGACGCCGTTGGCCCTGGAGCCCCCGTGAGGGCTGCCCTTGCTTAGTCCCCCTCTGCCTCCTCTCCCAGGAGCCTCCATCCCCTGGGAAGACGTGGAGGGGTCTATGGAGAGCCTGAAGGCTGGTAAGAGAGCCCCTCTTCCCTGCGGGGGGGCAGCCCCGTCCGGGACCCTTCCCCGCTTGTGGGAAGCTCTGCCGCGGGCAGCCGCCGTGTCGCCCTGGGGAGGCTGCGGTGGGCGAGAGTAGGATCTGGGAAAGAGTTTGCCCTTTCCTGACACCCGCTGTGCCCCCTCCCGCAGAGCCCGCTGGTGGCCCCAGCGCCCCTCTCTGTCCTGAGCCCCTGGCTCCGCCAGATGCGTGATGGAGTCCCTGGACACAACCAAATCTGCCTCGACCTGCTGCAAAAAGCTGAAGGCAATACAGGATGACGGCGCTGCGACCCTGTGCGAGGCCGTGAAGAAAGAGTATCTGGTCTGCCTGCAGTGCCACCGATTCTTCACCGGCAGCTGGCCCGCACTGCAGCCAGCCCACGGCAGTACAGGACCTGCCCACGCTGGCCGCCGTCCTCTACGGCGTGAACCTCCTGGTGCGCGAGGAGGTCCCACAGCTGGAACTGCGGCTGGGCTTGGAGCTGGCCGTCGGCGGGGGAGCCGCTCCACGCGTGGGAGGTCACCTGGCTGCCTCCCCCAAACGGCCCCCGAGAGATGCTGCAGGGCCTGCAAGGCGCCTCTGCCCAGGAGCCCTGGGGACAGCGAGGGCTCGCAGGCATGGCTCCCCGTCCTCGGGGCCCAGGGACCCCCAAAGGGACAGGCGGGACCGGCCAGGCAGGACGCGAGGCAGGCGTGGGCAAAGCGCCCCGCTATGGGCAGTGCGGCCCTGCGGCCGGCTGCGCCGGGGGAGTCTCTCCCCGGCCTGGGCCCGGTGTGGCCCCTGCCCCCGTGGGCACAGCCCCCCCTCCCCCTCAGGCCCTGGACAGGCTGCAGAGAGCTGGCAGGGAGCCCCTGCCCTGGGTGGGCTACAAGGGCCTGGGCCAGGGGGCCAGGCTGCAGCACGCCTGGCAGTCCTGGGCCAAACTGAAGAACAGCGTGCGCAGGGGCGTCGGGGACGAGCAGGGCCGCCTGTGGAGAGGAGGGAGCTCGGCACCCAGCGGCACCCCGACAGGGGACCGGGCGCTGCCCTTCGATCTCCGCTTTAAGGTCGAGGCGCTCTTCCACTCCATGGTGATGGAGGCGTAAGGAGCACCGGCAAGAAAAGGTGGGACCGGGAGGAGCGTGGGCCGGGCGAGCCCAGCGTGGGGAGACAGGGGGGGGATGGGGCTGTCTGGTGCAGCCGTTGCAGCCGTGGGGTTCAGGAGGGGTTTCTGGAGGACGAGGCGCCGCGGTGCGGGAGCGCCGGGATGACGGTGAGAGACGTGATGGCCTCTCGCTGAGTTTTGGTTTGGACGGGGCAGTTAAACAGGAGCGGCACTGGCACCAAACTGCTGACGTGGTTTAGGCCCAGCCGGCAGCTGAGCACCACGCGCCGCTCGCTCACCCCTCCCCCGGCGGGATGGGGAGTAGAACGGGAAAAACCACGGCAAAGCCTCGTGGGGTGGGATAAGGGCAGTTTACTACTGGGACAGCAAGGGAGAGGGAAAACCATCAACAACAGTGCTGATAACAGATAGTCACAATGGGGGATAGCAGAGAACAATTTACGGGTCCAACGACCGACCGACCGGACGCTCAGCCCGTCCGGAACCGCGCCGAAACCGCGCCGCCCGCTCCCCTGCCTGACTAGCCCCCCTTTTATGGTGAGCATGACCGTGACATGGTATGGAGTAGCCCCCGGCCAGCTTGGGTCACCTGTCCTGGCTCCTTGTGACATTACCTCTATCCTTGCCCGAACCAGGACAACTGCACAAACAAGTCCTTTGCCTTTACCTTCTTTCATCTTTTACTCACTTCTACACCGTTCTATCTGCTCTGCCGCTTTGTCCTCATCTTGCCAACATTTTTGGGCCCATTCTATTCCCACTTGAGATGGCGCACGTTTATATTTTCGCGGCAATTTATCCATGGCAATCCTGTCCGTGACGCCAATTTCACCGTCGCGTTAAGAGGAAGAGTCTGACGTGTGGCTGAGGAGGGCCGTTGAGTCCCGAGGTTCAGAAAGGATTTTAGAAAGCAATTGTAAACTCCTTCTCACAGAGGAGCCTAGGTGTGCCTAGGTCCAGTCTTAGACCCAGACTCAGTCGATGGTTTATGTCTAAAGGATTATATGCGTAGCCGCTTACCAGAGTCAACGTTTGCCTGTCAGAGCCCCGCCAAGGACTTTCACTGAGACAGTTTTGCAAAGTTGAAAAAGATAGATGATTTGTTAGGGCGACAGATATAAAAAGTTTGGACTTGCCGTTGATAAATACACTTAGTGCAAAAATCGAGCTGCTCTTTTGTTAACAATACGTTCCCAGGGTAGCACCCGACATGGCCGGAGGTGCAAGCCTTACCAAAGAGGCGTCCCTGCCTGGGGGGAGAGAGGTCCAGGAGTTCTCATCCTCCAACTGGAGGATTCTAAATGCCAGATCCATACTCGTATGAGGTGGGACTGAGGCAAGTATCAGGTGCCGACTGGGTCTTAACAAGCTTCGCTGCTTGTTGAGGCCTCCCCCTCGCCACAGGGATCGCTCAGTTAATTCCAGCGGCAGAGCCTGCGGCGCCGCGTCTCTCAAGATGAGCAAGTTACTCATCCATGGCCTTTCTTCAGGTCCTATCCGTGCAAGGGCAAGCCCTGTACTCAGTAGGGTGCTCAGCACGGTGCTCCAGCCCGTGCTTTATTGAAGTTTGCCCCCCGCAGCTACTTCCGGCCCACTCTGTATTCAACACCAACATTTTTCTCCGCCGGTGTCCCGGGCCCTGGCCAGGATCCCTGGCGCAAGAGGGAGGACAAGAGACCACCACGGTGTACGTGGCTGGTGAGAACCCACCAGCCCCTGGGATGGGAGTGGGGGGCTGCCGCCAGGGCCCACCAGCGGGTCCCCCAGGCCCACGGGGTGCCAGAGCCTGGGCCACGGTGCCACCAGGCCCCGGCAGCCATCACAGTGGCCTGGCCTAGGGGTGGAGGTGGGTGGCCAGGGAC